>NC_134689.1:249432094-250717094 GCF_050947455.1 Rhinoderma darwinii | reverse complement strand
TATTACATTAGTTAATGTTTAGCTATGTGCATAGTTGGTGTAGTTTATATAACAATCCTACGCTATTATGGTATACTTTGGCAGGTCCCCAAGCTTTATACTACACAGCATTGACGTTTTGATCCCGCGAGATGAATTTCTTATGGTTTGACAAACTAGAAATAAGTTAATACAGACGACTGATAAAATCTATGAATCACTGAAATTGGCTCTTTCTATTTCATGTCTTGTGGAAACCAACGTTTCAACTGGCTCCCATTTAGCCTGCCGTGCTGCTAGCCTAGTATTTCTACTTCCCTGACAAATGAAAGTCCTGGCAGTCAAAACTGCTATGTACTATGGAAATAATTTTATTTAGCCATGAGACTAAGTGTATTCAATTTGGAAATCCAATAGTCAAGAATCCAGGACCTAGATTTCATGTCCCTTTTATTTCTTCACCAGAAATCACAATATTGCGGCAACGTGTCAGTCTCACTAAGACTTCTTAAAGAGGCTCTGTCACCACATTATAAGTGCCCTATCCCCTATATAAGGAGATCAGCGCTATAATGTAGGTGACAGCAGTGCTTTTTATTTAAAAAAAACTATCTATTTTCACTACTTTATTAGCGATTTTAGATTTATGCTAATGAGTTTCTCAATGGACAACTGGGCGTGTTTTTACTTTAGACCAAGTGGGTGTTGTACAGGGGAGTGTATGACGCTGACCAATCAGCATCATGCACTCCTCTCCATTCATTTACTCAGCGCATAGGGATCCTGCTAGATCCTTATGTGCTGTCTTATACAAACACATTAACAATACTGAAGTGTTTAGACAGTGAATAGACATTCCACGGGATGTCTATTCACAATGTCTCCACTTCGTTACTGTTTCTATGGTAGTTACAGCAGAGGAAGCGTGATCTCGTTGTAACCTGTCATTTACAGCGAGATCTCGCGAGATTACTCGTCCTCTGCTGTAACTACCACAGAAACAGTAACGAAGTGCACAGATTGTGAATAGCCATCCCGTGCCTAAAATCGCTAATAAAGTGGTGAAAATAGATTGTTTTTTTTAAATAAAAAGCTCTGCTGTCACCTACATTACAGCGCCGATCTCCTTATGTAGGAGACAGGGCACTTATAATGTGGTGACCGAGCCTCTTTAAGTAAGCCAAGGGTGGAACTGTATTGTGCTTCTCTGGTGAATTAATAGTTACCTGTAGGATGGAGTATTGGGGCATTGTTATTTTCACAGAATTGTTGGATTGGGATTTCATTGGATCTCTGATTTTTCAACGTAAAAAAATAAATAAAAAATATGACCATGTCCACACTAAACACATTTCTGTGTACCTGAATAGTTTCACTGTTTAATATGGTCTAATAAAAAAAGATGTAAACCCGTAATGTGCGGATACAAATACTTATAGCTGTTTACTGCACAATCCCTAGTATTATTTTCTTAATAAATAGAACCTGTTAAACCCCTGTTGTACGGGATTCTGGCTGTTAAAGTATGGAACTTTAATAGTTGTCTCTAAGTTTCCAGTACTAATAAATTAAAACGCATAATCTAATAATAATCTTTATGTATATACGTAACAATTACGTATAGAATGCAAATTTAGTTCTCCACACAAGTGAATGACAACGTCAGGTTTTTTTTCTGACACCAACCAGTATTTTATTCAATTAGATTGTATTTGTAAGTAACTTGACAGCTTAGAAAACGAATCTATGAAAGAAGGGTCAAATGTAGACTCCATATAAGAAGTCTTGGTATATGGTCATACATGACAAGTCCGTGTTAGTAGAGCCCTTCAGACATCTGACGACACACAGACATAATCATGGAAGTCTTTCCTCAATAGAAACCCATTCTGACAGAAGAATGAGAATCAAACGCTTTCTAGAAGTGTGAATGAGGTTGTATTTCCTTCTGTTTATATCTGTTAGGTGTAGAATGAAGCTTCTGATCTTTATTTTTACTGTAGTGGTCACCGTAAACTGCAGTTCTGGTTAATAGTTTACCCTTAATGATACCATTACATGTAGATAAGACTTTCTGCTATCTGTCTTGTGTACATTATGGATTAAAGGTTAATTATTTCTGGCATTTTCCTGTAAATAATCAGGGTTGTTGTTTTTTTTTATAGTTTTATGTTATATTGAGGACATTTTGAATATGTTTGATTTTTGCTCTTAAAGAGGCTCTGTCACCAGATTTTGCAACCCCTATCTGCTATTGCAGCAGATAGGTGCTGCAATGTAGATTACAGTAACGTTTTTATTTTTAAAAAACGAGCATTTTTGGCCAAGTTATGACCATTTTTGTAGTTATGCAAATGAGGCTTGCAAAAGTCCAAGTGGGTGTGTTTAAAAGTACAAGTCCAAGTGGGTGTGTATTATGTGCGTACATCGGGGCGTTTTTAATACTTTCACTAGCTGGGCGCTCTGATGAGAAGTAACATCCTCTTCTCTTCAGAACGCCCAGCTTCTGGCAGTGCAGATCTGTGACGTCACTCACAGGTCCTGCATCGTGACGGCCACATCGGCACCAGAGGCTACAGTTGATTCTGCAGCAGCATCAGCGTTTGCAGGTAAGTCGATCTTACCTGCAAACGCTGATGCTGCTGCAGAATCAACTGTAGCCTCTGGTGCCGATGTGGCCGTCACGATGCAGGACCTGTGAGTGACGTCACAGATCTGCACTGTCACAAGCTGGGCGTTCTGAAGAGAAGAGGATGTTACTTCTCATCAGAGCGCCCAGCTAGTGAAAGTATTAAAAACGCCCCGATGTACGCACATAATACACACCCACTTGGACTTGTACTTTTAAACACACCCACTTGGACTTTTGCAAGCCTCATTTGCATAATTACAAAAATGGTCATAACTTGGCCAAAAATGCTCGTTTTTTAAAAATAAAAACGTTACTGTAATCTACATTGCAGCGCCGATCTGCTGCAATAGCAGATAGGGGTTGCAAAATCTGGTGACAGAGCCTCTTTAAGCACAGTGCATGGTAAGTGAATCCATGCACACGCTGGCCATGGTGAATGCATTTGGTTCTCATTCTAGGTCTTTGTACAGCAGTTTTCTTAACTTTAACACGTTTGCATGCTTTCCCATCCACTTGCTTTTGTCTTTAATATCTCTAGCACTCCTCTTTTTGGCATGGGAATGCATGTGTATCACAGCTCACAGTGACTCTTGTGCACCTTCTTTTAGAAATGTTGCCTGCGCTCATGTCATGCTTTTATCAATGTCCTTATGTTTCTAACACCATTTTTAGGTCTGCAGGAAAAGTTTGGATCTGCGAGGACTGGTTAAACAAGCATGTTGCTAACAAAAATGCCTACATACGATTATACAGGCTGATATTGTGATATGCACTGAAATAAGCACATCTCACCTTGTAAGAACACATTCTCACACACCCATTCACCCGTAGAGTCCTAAACACAGACCATAACTATAAAAGAGTAGGTACACAGACCATCTTTTGGAGGACACTTTTGGTTCCTCCTTTTTATAGTCATTTAAAATCTAAGGGATTTTTTTTCCTTCCAGATATTCCTCGTCCGACTCCTCGTACCCCTCTCTCTGACCTACAGGGTGTAAACACAATACAAGAAAGAACTCCACGGTAAGTGCATTCAGGGTTACATTTTTCTTCTTCACTTCCAGTTTATCTACTGAAATGCGGTTTTGTATATTCATATTTAACTCTCAAAATAGCATTTTCATACAGTGCATTTATGTTTTAGGGAACCGACTTGGTCAACAAGAAGACATCGCCTGTCGTCCTCCAACTCCTACCTGGAGGGTGGGGGTATCTTCATCAGCTCCTCCAGTTCCAATGTGAACAACAATGATAGCAAACTGCTAGAAAGAGCACATGGCATTCTTATGTAAGAGCAGTTTGTCAGGGACATTTTTGCAAAAAAGAAATGTTCATATGAAAATGGGGGTCGTGTGTTTAACACTGTGACTATCAGCCTAATAAACAAGCTGGCTGAGCAATATAGGTTTTTAGGGACATTGAAAATGTGATACATAAATGTATTATTTGTCAAGACTGAACTAAAATCCAAGGGTACGCTAAAAGTTAGTGATTTTAATTATCTATCAATTCATTCATAGGAGAAATAAGAACACAAAATCTAAAACTACTCTTCCTAAGGTAAGTGAGAGGGAGTAAAGGCCTCAGTGGTTCCATCCTGTGTCATTTCCAACTACTAATTGTTTTACGTGGTAAATGATGTTCTCGTTTTTGTATGGAACCACAGCACCTATTGGATGTGAAGTCTCTGAAACATCTGTCGAATCTCACCCTACATGATCGAATTACCAAGTCCTTGTTGCATTTTCATAAGAAGAAGAAGCCACCAAGTATTAGTGCGCAGTTTCAGGTACAACTTCTGGATTTAAATGTTTGTTACGTTTCTCTTCAAAAATTGACTTTGCCATGCCTGGAGATTTTGCAAGTCACTTTTCCTTGTTTTAGGCATCCTTAAACAAGCTGATGGAAACCTTGGGGCAGGCAGAACCTTACTTTGTGAAATGCATTCGTTCTAATGCAGAAAAGGTAAACTCTCTAAGACCGGTCTGAAAATCCACTTTTAATGTTATATGTACAGAGCCACCTTTACTGCTTTTGCCTTCGGCTTCATTCACATCTGCGTCGGGCTTCTGTTCATGGGTTCCGTTAGACTTTTCCGTCAGGGGAGACCATGAACGGAAACCATAGATTTGCATTACCATTGATTCGAATGGTAATGCTTCCGTTGAAAATGGTTTCCGTTTGTCTCCGTTCCATTTTTTTGTTCACGGGAACCATAGCATAGTCGACTGCACTACTGTTTCCGCAAAAAAAACCTTACGGAATGGAGACCAACAGAGTCCATTTGCAACAGAAGCATTACCATTGAAATCAATGGTAATGCAAATGGAAAGCTATCGTTTCCGTTCATGGTTTCCCCTGACGGGAAGGTCTAACGGAACCCATGAACGGAAGCCCGACGCAGATGTGAACGAAGCCTAAATTGTGATAACCCCTCATTATAGCTAAATATCTCAACAATCGGACATAAGGCGGTAACTCTGAAGTTGCTCTTATTCTTCTTAACTCCAATTAAATGCGTATGAATTACAATAATTTCTATTTCTTTTTGTTTTTTTCCTTAAATACATTTTTTATAAACTTTAGGGGTTTTTTGGGTATTTTTTGCTTGTCACAAAACCATGCTATACTAAATCCTCGGTTCAATCTACCTAATTTACAAGACGATGATATTTTATTCTTTGAGCTGAATTCCGAGTAAAGTGCTAACCCCTTCTATTCTTGATTTGGATTTCTTGGACCACCACTGTTTCAACACTGAGAAATGTAGTAACTGTCCTCTCTCTAGACTATTAGTGTTTCTGTCACAGGAATTTAGAGAGATACCAAATATCTTTTGATTAAAGCTTTCATGGTAACTATATAATAATTTTTTTAGCTCTTGCACAGAGTATAGACTCTTTAAAATTGTACCTCTTTCCATGGGTTGACGAAGGGGCTCTCCGTTTTCTGTGCTGACATTATAGACTGTCTTCACCCAAAATATAGTTCCCTAACTGACATGGTGAGGACTTTCTGTCTGGCACATACAACATAATTTTGTTTAGTCTTTCCTTCAAGAGCACTTGTGGTTGTCTAGGAATGCACCCGGTTATAAAAAAAATTTTAATGGAGTTTTCACTTACTTTATTTTTATTAAGCCAATACAGTTATAGATTTACGAAAAATAAATGTAATAACTTTTTAGTTATTTTAGTGGCAGGGGTAAAGCTGAACATACGCTAGAGATTTGGGATGGATGAAACGGTTGTTTTAGCGAACGAGCCCAAACCCAGATATCTGTGGAAAAGCTGATCTACCATGCTGGATTTTTTTAGTCGTTGTCAGGTGCAGTGCTTGGAAAGTCATCCATGCCAAATGACAGATCTGCATTTCATCAATGGAAAGACCAACCGACAGATTAAGGCAAAGATGAATCAGTCATTTGTCATTTTAATTTATGGCATTGTCATCCAGAATAACAACCTTCACAGACAAACCATGAGCGACAAGTCATTCAGAAAACGGCCATCGGAAATCACTAATGTGTGGCCGTCTTAAGACCGGGTTTAGTAACATGAGTATTCAGCACCTTTACAAAACGGGAAATTTGTGAAAATATCTTGTCTACAGCAAAAATAAGAAATAGATGTGCTTTATTTGTAATAACCATACCACAGTATGAATTTATTTTCATAGGTTTTCCAACTCAATTTTACAGGTGCCTTTGCGTTTCAATGACTCTTTGGTGCTCAGACAGCTTCGTTACACAGGAATGCTGGAAACTGTCCGAATCCGCCAATCTGGCTACAGCTGCAAGATTCCCTTTCAGGTCTGACAGTGGGCAGTTGAAAAAGCAGTTGTATGGTGTACTGAACACAATCCTTACACATGTGCCCATCCTTAACTTTTCTTGAATTGCATTAAGTTATACAATTTGTCATAATATAGTAAATCCGCACAATCGGTTAAAAACGTATACGTTATTGTATGTTTGTTTTTTAAATGGGAGTCTATGGGCGACTGATTGCTGAAGGGTAACATCCGTAAAATGCCGCGGTCAATAGTGACTGCCATTCCCATTTTTTCCATTGCTCCCCCAAAAAGTCATAATAAAAGTTAATCAATCAGTCCAATGTACCCCAAAACAGTACCAGTCAAAACTACGTCTCGTCCCGCAAAAAACAAGCCCAAAAAATCATTACTTTGATGGAAAAATAACAAAATTACAGCTCTTGGAAAGCTACGATGCAAAAACAAATAATTTTAGTTCAAAAGTGTTTCAAAAGTCGTAAAATATAAAAAACCTATACATATGTGGTATCGTCATAATCGTACCGACCCATAGAATAAAGGTAATGTGTTATTTACGCCGCACAGTGAACGGCGTGAATTTAAAACGCATCGAACAATGGTGGAATTTCAGGGCTTTTCTTCTATTTCCCCCCCCCCCCTCAAATGAAAAGTTAATAAAAAAATATGTACACCAAAATGGTGCCATTAAAAAGTACAACTAATCCCGCAAAAACCAAGTCCTCATACAGCTATGTCGATGAAAAAATAAAGTTATAGCTCTTTGAATGCGACTATAGAAAAACTAAAAAAAATAGCTTGGTCATTAGGGCCTAAAATAGGCTGGTCACTAAGGGGTTAAAGCTTAAACATTACATTTTAAGTTCTCCACAAATTGAGTTATAGACAAAAACATGAATGTATAGAAGCGCCATTACATCAGAGGGGATAACAGGGTTTGTTGTTCCCAAACATTTTATACATTAATTTCCGCAATAAAACACAACCTTTCATTCTGCCTGACAAAGATTTTGTTGATTTTGTTGATTTTGCCTGACAAAGTTTTGTTGATATATTTAATTCAATTAGGCCTTAGCAAATTGGGCTCTGTTCATATTTGCGCTACAATTTCCGTTATTCTGTTCCATCAGAGGAACAGAATAACGGAAAAGACTGAATCACCGCATCTGTTGCATGACGCAAACAAACGGTGTCCGACGGACCCTCTGATACATATGTAAACAGAGCCTTGTTTGGCCACAGCAGAGGTGTGATTTACTACTGATCTTAGTGAACATAATATATACGAATATAAATATAGAATATTGTTTTCTTTCCTAGGACTTTGTAACTCAGTTTTCAGTATTATTGCCAAGAATTGTTACCTCTACCCGCCAAAGTATCCAGGAATTCTTTTGGAGGATGGGTCACAGCCCTGATCAGTATCAAGTTGGCAAAACCATGGTGAGCAGAATAATCTACAACTTTTACTGCAGAACAAAGTGATTGATTGACATTTTTTCTTAAAAATCTTGAAAAATTATGTTTTCTGTTATTCTGCTTTGCATTAATTCTTTCCAAGTCTTAAATTTCCCATTACATTTCCTTTCAGGTTTTTCTGAAGGAGCAGGAGAGACAATGTCTACGAGACCTGTTACATCAGACCGTATTACAGCGCATTATACTGTTACAGCGCTGGATAAGAGCAATGCTACAGCAAAAGAGGTTTTTGCACCTTAAAGAAGCGGCTATCACCATTCAGGTACATATAGTTACAGAAACTTGTTTTTTTTTTGTATTTCATTTGATTATTAGTGTGAATTATATTTGGTTTTATTACAGAGATACTGGAGACATTACAAGAAAAGATGGAATGAAGAGGAAATGCAAGCCAAAGAAGATACCCTTTATCAGGCTGCTTGCATCATCCAGTCATGGTGGAAAGGTTACAAAGCCAGACAAGACTACCAGCAGATTAAGGAATCTACTATTATCCTACAGACATTCTGGCGAAAATATTGGCTTCATCGGCAGAGGGCAGCAATATGCATTCAAGCTGCTTGGAGGAGCCATGTCAGAAGGAGACGGTATCAGTGCAAGAGAAAACACATTATTACTTTACAAGCAGCATGCAGGGGTTTTATAGCAAGACGAAGGTAATACATTTCTATCTTAAACTTTATACCAACGTTTTAAGCGTCGGGAATTGGCAACCTATTTTCAATTTTTTTTTTCTGTTTCACAGGGTACGATCGTTAAGGCAAGAAATACCAAACCATTTGATAAGGGACAATTACCTAGAAGATTATAGTAATGAAGTCTTCAAGTCCCCACTGCCATCCCCGGACACTGATGTTAGCCACTGGGAAGACATCTCTGAACAAAGCCTTCCTAACCCCCCATGTATGACACTCTCTGGAAGGGGTGGTGAAGTGCAGTTTAGAGAGAGGCCAAAATCTTTAGAGGACCCCAATCAAAGGAAAGTGGTTCGAGCCAAAAGGGAAAGCCGTCGTATGAGAGAGCTAGAGCAGGCACAGTTTAGTCTTGAGTTGCTGAAAGTACGTAGTAGTGGAGGTGTATCTCCATCAGATGAGAGGCGTTGGTCTGCAGAATTAATTCTAGATAAAGTTCCCGATACCCCTGAAAGTGAAGGCTCTTTTGGCAGCCTGGAACTTATTAGCTGTGAAGAAAATACACAGCCTTCTGAGGAAGCTACAACAGATGTGGTATGTTCCAACCAACCACCTAGCTCTCCAACTCATAGACATCTTGGAAATTTCAGTAAACTTTCACAAGAGTCCATTGAACTGCCTGGCTCTTTGAGTTCTGAACCAATAAGTTCACAGTCATTCAAATCCTTCAGTTCCAACACAAAAGACTTTGCAAACACTCCTAAGAATGAAACGGAAACTATTGGTGACGAACAAACAATTCACTCCAATAATGAGCATCCAAGTTCTTGCATTTCTAGCCAAATAAGCACCAATTCTTCACCTTTAATGACACACTCCAATGGTCCTCAAGGGATTTCTAATAGTGCATCCCCTTATTCTCGTTCTAATGGCATTCCTTGTGCTTCTTCTAGTGATAATTCAAGCTCTGGCAGAGAAGAAAATGTTTTCTCCAATGGACATCTTACATCACCAGTTCAAACTTCTTTACCGAGTCCTTCAGTCCAAAAGACCCCTATTTCTGATCTAAAGGATCCCCCAACGCAACATGAAGTGTCTTCTGAGATCAAAGAAGGCTCCATGTCCAATCATCCCCCATCACCTTCTACCAATGCAGTTGATATTGCCTGGGGTTCTTCATCCAGCTGGAGACAAAACCATCCTGCACATGAATTGTCAGAAAGTGCACCAGCCAAAACTTCCGTCCCTTTTCCTTACAAGACTGAGCCTCGTGAGCCCCAAATTTCCTGTAGCCTCCCTACCTTTTACGTCCCAAACCAGGGAACTCTTCGGACACATGAGCACAATGATTTAGGAGTTTCTCCTTCTGACACCGTCCTTCAGCGACTTCAGAAGCTTAATAAGGAGAAGGAGGAACTTCAGAAACAGCTACAGCAAGAAAAAGAAAGACTTATGATGGAGCAGATTCGCAAAGAAAAACAGGAGCTGGAGAGACTACGTAAACTGCAGGAACAACAGGGACATAACCGAGATCCAGATAACTCTTTGCGCTTCCCCAGGAGTACCACAAAGAAGCCGTCTGATAGGCCACAATCACTTCTGTTACAGAGTACACACTGGAAGAGCCATCCCGCTAAGACAGAGATCAAAGGATTGACCGTTAAAGGGAAGACTGGCTTAGTCTCGCACAATGACCGTCCAGTTAGCATGTTCCTCGATCAAAGGGAGTTACGGGAAGCTCCCAAAGGAGATGTGACAGGAGATTCAGGGAGACGTCCTTGGTTGCACAGCACTGCGAATTCCAACATTTTTTTTACTCCCAAAGGGAATATTAGTAGTGACTCAGAGTAAGTAATATATTTTGATATTTCTGGTATAGAAAAAATATTTCTCAAATATGTTAACATTTAAAAGTGGGCTTCCCACTAAGAAAATAATACTTATAAAACCACCATGTTACCACTTTCTATGATATATTAATTTAAAGCAAAATATACTTGGACTCAAGCTTGCAGCGCTGGCTGCGCACCGCAAGCATAACTACTAAGTTCGCAGAAACTGTGGCACATAACCTAATAAGTGAAAGATCCCTGAAATCAATGTGTCAGTCACAGGGCCGCATAAATATATAACCGATCCATTTTGATACTTCTATTGGCACGAAAGAAGACTACCTTTTCATATGCATTTACAAAGGTTTAGGCTAGGGCCACAGACATTGTCCATTGGTCGCGAAAAATGCAAATCTATTGGATTTTTTTATCGCAAATCGCATCCAACTTTTCCAGCATAGAGTTAAATTGAAGTCGCATGCAACTGCCACTTATTTTCAACGTGTCAGTGATTTTCTTTTTGGGTGTCGCAAATCCTAAATGGCATGTGACTGGAAATCATGTGACTTTGTGTTGGATTTTTTAGCAGCTTACTGCAGCACTAGTTTTTGACCAAAGTCACCGTGTAGCTCTAGGCCAATGTTATGAAAGCAATAAAAACGTACCACAGAGAAAATGTCATTTTGTTAGTTAAAAATACAATACTGGAAGGTTATTAAATTGAAAGACCTTTTGTAGCATATGTCTGAAAGGGTAGGACGGTGAACTTGTGTCCCCATTGTAATAATAATAATAATAATAATAATCTTTATTTATATAGCGCCAACATATTACGCAGCACTTTACAATTTAGAGGGAACATGAAACAAACAATATCAGACATTACATAGTGACAAAGTTCATTTACAATTCAAACCTGGGGAGTGAGGACCCTGCTCGCAAGAGCTTACAATCTATGAGGACATAAGGGAGACACAAAGTGTAACAGTGTTTGTTCTGCACAATAGTCCGGCCATTTTTATACACATGCGGTGGTAACATAAAGCTGCATGAGCCGGTCACCAGCCACTATCCGTGTATGACGGACATGAAGAGAAGGAGTGTGAGGGAATCTTATTCTGATGACTAATCTAAATGGAGGGCCATGGAAAGGAGTCAGATTAGGGAATGTTATAGGCCTGTCTAAATAGATGTGTTTTCAGGGCACGTTTAAAACTGTGGATATTGGGAATTAATCTGATTGTCTGGGGTAGCACATTCCAGAGGACGGGTGCAGCACGAGAGAAATCCTGGAGACGGTAGTGGGAGGTTCGGATTATGGAGGATTTTAATCTAAGGTCGTTGGCAGAACGTAGAGCCCGAGTAGGGTGGTAGACAGAGATGAGGGAGGAGATGTAAGGAGGTGCAGCACTGTGGAGAGCTTTGTGGGTGAGAGTAATAAGTTTGAATTTTATTCGGAAGGGGATGGGCAACCAGTGCAGTGACTGGCACAGATTAGAGGCGTTGGTGTAGCGGTTGGTCATAAAGATGAGCCTGGCTGCTGCATTGAGGATAGATTGGAGAGGGGAGAGTTTAGTGAGGGGAAGACCGACTAGTAATGAGTTACAGTAGTCAAGACGAGAGTGAATCAGAGCAACAATGAGAGTTTTGGCAGTTTCCTCCGTAAGAAAAGAGCGGATTCTGGAGATGTTTTTGAGGTGAAAATGACAGGAGCGTGAAAGTGATTGTATGTGAGGAGTAAAGGAAAGATCTGAGTCAAAAATAACCCCGAGACAGCGGGCGTGCTGCTTAGAAGTTATGATAGTGCCACACACAGAGATGGAGACATCAGGTTTAGGGAGGTTAGTAGATGGTGGGAACACAAGGAGCTCAGTTTTAGAAAGATTCAGTTTCAGATAGAGAGAGGACATGATGTTAGAGACAGCGGACAGACAATCACTGGTGTTCTGTATTAGAGCAGGGGTGATGTCACGGGAAGAGGTATATAATTGGGTGTCATCAGCGTAGAGATGGTACTGGAAGCCAAATCTGCTGATGGTTTGTCCAATAGGAGCTGTGTAGAGAGAAAAGAGGAGTGGACCTAGGACTGATCCCTGAGGAACCCCGATATCAAGGGGAAGAGGAGAAGAGGTGGAACCAGCAAATGACACACTGAATGAGCGGTCAGAGAGATAGGAGGAAAACCAAGAGAGAGCCGCGTCCTTGAGGCCAATAGAGTGGAGCATGTTAAGTAGGAGTTTGTGGTCTACAGTGTCAAAGGCTGCAGAGAGATCCAAAAGAATCAGGAGAGAGGATTTACCGTCCGATTTAGCCGCCAAGAGATCATTTGAGACTTTAGTAAGGGCAGTTTCTGTGGAGTGTAGAGTGCGGAAACCAGATTGTAAGGGGTCAAGAATGGAGTTAGCAGAGAGATAGCGGATAAGGCGAGAGTAGACCAAGCGTTCCAGGAGTTTGGAGATGAAGGGCAGATTAGAGACTGGTCGGTAGTTGGCAGCGCTGGATGGGTCAAGTGTTGGTTTTTTCAATAATGGGTTTATAATGGCATGTTTAAAAGCGGAGGGAAAGATACCAGAGGAAAGAGAGAGGTTAAATATTTTAGTCAGGTGACTAGTGACAGCTGGGGAGAGGGACTGGAGGAGGTGTGAGGGGACAGGATCACTAGGGCAGGTAGTAGGACGAGAAGAAGAGAGGAGCCTCGAGACTTCTTCTTCAGTTATTGGGTCAAATGCTGAGAGTGAAGAAGAGGGAGTGCGGGGGGGGAAGGGGATCGATGTTACTAGGGGACTGGGAGATAATATCATGCCGGATGTTGTCAATTTTAACTTTAAAATAATTGGCCAGGTCTTCAGCACTGAGATCTGTGATTGGCGTCTGCACTTTAGGACTAAGGAGGGAGTGAAAAGTATCAAAGAGGCGTTTTGGATTATTAGATAGTGTGGAGATGAGAGAAGTGAAGTAGACTTGTTTGGCGCGGTGAAGGGCAGAGTTGTAAGTTTTGAGCATAAATTTGTAATGGAGGAAATCTGCATCCAAATGCGATTTTCTCCACAGTCGTTCAGCACATCTCAAGCACCGGTGAAGAAAGCGGGATTGAGGCGTGTGCCAGGGTTGTCGTCGTCTTTGTCGGGTGGTTCGGAGTGTAGTGGGGGCTGCTTCATCCAATGCATTTTTGAGAGTGTTGTTATAAAGTTTGGCAGCCAGATTGGGACAGGAGAGGGAAGAGATAGGGGACAATGAGGACTGTAGACTGTCTGAGTTTCACAGTGTTAATGGCATGTAGATTTCTGTATGTCTGATACGTAGGGATGACCTGAGGAGGCAGAGAATATTTGATAGTAAAGCAGAGAAGATTGTGGTCAGAAAGCGGGAGAGGAGAGTTAATAAAGTCAGAAACTGAGCAGAGCCGGAAGAAGACCAGGTCAAGTGAATGCCCGTCTTCATGTGTAGGAGAGTTAGTAAGTTGTGACAGACCTAGGGATGAGGTTAAAGATAGAAACTGGGAGGCAGATGAGGAGATTGGGTTATCAATGGGGATGTTGAAGTCACCCATGATGAGAGTGGGTGTTTCAGAGGATAGAAATTGTGGAAGCCAGGCAGCAAAATGATCCAGGAATTGGCGGGGTGAGCCCGGTGGGCGGTAGACAACTGCCACTCGGAGGGGAAAAGGGTGAAAGAGTCTGAGGGTGTGGACTTCAAAAGAGGGAAATGTGAGTGAGGGGACCGGGGGAATGACCTGGAAAGTGCAGTGTGGGGAAAGAAGTATACCTACTCCTCCACCCTGCCTGTTCTCAGTTCTGGGGGCATGAGAGAACTGGAGACCACCATAAGATAGAGCAGCAGGGGAAGCAGTGTCAGACAGGTGTAGCCATGTTTCTGTAAGAGCCAGAAGGTTGAGAGAGTTAGAAAGGAATAAGTCATGAATAAAGGTGAGTTTGTTGCACACGGACCGAGAGTTCCAGAGAGCACAGTTAAAAGAGACAGGAGAAGACATACAAGGAATGGCAAGAAGATTTGCAGGGTTTCTATGTGTGGCAGGTAAGTGGTTGAGCTTGGCAGAAGAAAAGGGAGGCCCAGGGTTGGGAGAGATGTCCCCTGCAGCTAGTAGCAGGAGAATGCAGAGAGACAGCATATGGTTATGTGATTTATGAGAGTGATTTTTATGTTGGGCAGTGGGATGAGATGGGTTAAGTTGACTGAGGAAAGTGAATAGTGAATGGGAGCTGTACATGGGCGAGGCAAGGAGAGAGGGACTGATGTAGACTGTTTTTGGGCAAGTCTTAAATGGGTGATAGGATTGAAAACCAAGAGCAGCTATAATGATGAGAGCGGTGGCAAACATCTTTGTTTACAGATAGTTAGAAATCTAATATTGAGAGCGTGGGCTAGTTTGTCTGGTTTGGTAATGCAGCTTACCTGTCACTGACCCTGTGCAACTGCCATGTATAACTGCCAGGACACTTTGACAATATGACACTTACACAGAGATGACTTCTGCCGTCGTGCCCCCCTGCACGAGTGCCTTCCCCATATGCTACATCTAAATTTATAGGGGAGTAGATGCTCAGATCTAGGCCTAATTAAGCTCGTTCAGCTATTAATCAAATCAACTAGACACATGAGGTGAAAAGCTATGCAGAGATAAACAAACAAACTAGCAGGTCTGGATGATCATAAAACTTAACGACGATCAAACACTTTGACAAAACTTTGAGATAACATTAGACTATATAGCAAGACAGGAAAAAGCCAGGCGGAACCAAGTAGGAAAGGTGATCAGAATAAGTGGAAGAGTTGGACGGTCAAGTACACATTATTCTTCATTATAGTCTATTGGGACTTACAGAAAGACCCGAGCGAGCATTCTACAGATGGGTCGTTTTTCAGGAATTTTTAATAAGAACTTTTATTCAGTCTGAATATTTTTACCAATCACCTTAACTGTTACTCATCAGGGAATGTTGAGGCCACATGTCCGCACGTAGAGGATGCTGCTAAATAATGTATTCTAAGGGGACTGAACATCGGCCGAATCTCTCCTGAATATTCATGAGCCGCTGGTTTGATTAAGATACATAGAGGAAATTCAGGAGGGCTGCTTTGTCACTTAATAACAGAAAATAATCCTCACCTAATTTAAAATATTCTACTTTTCATTCTAAAATGATTAGTCCAAATTCATAGAAACAATGTGTTTTGGGGACAGTTGTGCAAAAGTATATTGTTTATCTGATGATGAAAGTTTAGATATTCTCTCAGGTCTTGCATGTTTGTTAGGCGTCCTATTTTTTCTTTATATTGTAGGCACTGTTCACACCTCAATTTTTGCCTACATTTAGCGTATACACCGGGAAAATCTCCCGACCTATACTTTAAACGTAGGCTGTGATGGATCTTTACCAGTGGCCTCTGTCACCCATAGTCTATAATGGTATCGGTCATGAAAAGCGGTCATGAGAATTCATGATGTATCTGATAAATGGATAACATTATAGTTTGTGGGTGGGGATACCATGGTTCGACAGGCATCGGTCACCCACACACTATTATGGTATCTGTAAGCAGAGAAGACAGCAAGCACTTGCTTGCTGTGTGCGACATTCTCACTAAGAAGCGTTTGATTTTATGAAGCCACAATAAAGAAGAAAGTTTCTTACTGCATGGGTGAGTGCCGCATGTTTCTTTACTCCCTTCTCTGCCTACAAATACTGTTCTGTATACTCAGCACAACCCAAGTTACAAAGGAACCCCTGATAAAACTGCGACACATAGAAAATTGCTTTGTAAATATCCTTCAGTAGTGCCAACGTCTTCTCCCTTTATGATCTATTATGTTATCCGTTTAACGTATCTGCGAAGAAAAACTATTGAAAATCCAATGCCTTTGACATATACCATATAGTGGCATACATCACCCATAGGTTCCCATACAAAAAAAAAACCTTATACCCCACAGTGTACGTTTTTAATTTTTTTGCTGGATTCCCAGGGAATGGAATGGCAATGTCTATTATGCTAATCCGTGCAACAACAAAAAAAAAAAAAGTCTACCGATCTATACCAGCCCAACGGTGGTCAAAAGGACAGCGTATGGACACGTGAAAGGGCCTTAATCATATTTTGAACTCCAGTTTTTTTTCTTCACTTTGCTCATGCACACGACACTGACACTGCTATATAGGCTCTGTACAGACTCCGAGATATTTCCGTACATATGGTGTCCGATAGAGCATGCCACTATTCTTTATTTATTTTTTTATTTTTTTCTGTTGAATTTGTATAGAATCCAACAGAAAAAGCTATATCTCTTGTATGAAGTCGGAGGCATACACCGGTACAGTAGAAGCCTCACGCCCCTCTATGGCAACACTATTACGGCACTCTTCAAAATAGAGCCGTAATATGTCCGTGTGCATGAGTTCTCCTTATTTGGCGTTGGAGTCTTTTGTCCAATTTTGAATCACCTGTACTTAATGTCTATTTTGAATGGAAATATAACCTTACTGCCATCAACTGCGGCTCTGAGCATAATTGCTTAAGTCATGTACCTTCACTATCTATCCCTTTTCTACACCTCTCTATTTAAGTTTCTGTTACTGATTTTCATAAAAATTTTATTACAGCAATTCCTCCCTTCAATCTCATCGATCTGCACGCAGTGAACTTCCAAAGAGGTTGGATGCTACTGAGCCGTCCGGAATAATTGAGGTGAGCATAACTCTGGCCACAAGAAGAGCAAATTGGATATGCTACTCACAATTTCTGTAGCAAATTGCATCCACGGGCTTGAATCATAGGCTTTCTTTTGATGCATTGTCCAGTCTATGCCCATGTTTGCTGTAATTGTTTGTTTATTTCCCCTTTGTTGTTTTACTGTGCTTTTTGGCCATTCCATACTGTTCATACTTTGGTTTCCCCACTTCCTGATATGTGAATTTACTTTGTTGCTTTACGTATATTGATTTATCCCTCTCCATCACGTGCTTGTGTTTTTATTTTGTATTCCCCATGTCCGTTTCATTCCGTCTGTCAGGCGCCGCACAGACGAAAAGCTCGTATGGCACGAACTCGATCAGATTTCATGACTAGAGGAACTCTTGGGGGGGGAGACTCTGAGGAAGATTCCGATGAACAGGGGGAGCGGATTCCTCCCTCTGACCCAACTGAGGAATCAGGCAGACAAATCCCGGCATGTCACAGCGACTCTGAAATGGTAAAGTCCAGTAACAGATGCAAGCATTGCTTTTTAAGGACATCCATTATCTATAACCTAACTCCTAATGCTGAGAATTCTATTACATTAGCATTTATCACTCCCAATAGGTTTTAGTTTTTTTTTTAATCATTTCACATTCATCATTGCATCTATCTCTCACCACCTCATAACACATCATAACATTTAATGTAGACATACATTTATGTTTCTAAGCTCATAGCGAAGACATGGCTACAATACAGGCATCAATATTATATTGTATAGTAAATTCTCAATGATTTCTTGTAACTTTTACCACCACCATCATCATCACTTATACATATTGCACATTGACTTCTGCATACATCTGTTGATAGACCAGGTCAATTTTAATGGAAAAGCCATATTTTTATACAGGATAGTGGTGTCTGTTCCCTTCACCAGAGAACTTCTCTTTCACCCTTAGGACGGCAAGACTTTTTTCTTGCTTACAGGTGATTGTGGGTAGTGACTATATTGCAGTCTAAATGTAAGGTTTTGTAAAGGTAGATTTTATTTAGCATTTTATCATAGAATAGACATTGATTCTATTTCCTTGTCGCTGTTGTGGCTGCCATTCTTGCACATAATTTGAATATGCAGACAGGTATGCATAGGTAGATAGATGGATATAGTAAGGTATGCGCGCGCATGTGTGTGTGTGTGTGTGTGTGTGTGTATGTATACATAGTGTGTGTGTGTGTGTGTGTGTGTGTGTGTGTACATAATGTGTGTGTGTGTGTGTGTGTACACAAAATATATCTATATAAAATATGTATATCTATGTATATCTATATAAAACTTAGTTTATTGTGTTTTGATACATTGCGGTTGCAATTTACTAGTTAAATGGGTTATCTGGTCCTTTGCTAGTCTCTTAGGGCACGCTGTAACAAGGGTGTGTGTGTGCTCATATATATGAAAAAAGGGGTTGGGAAGCAGCACTCAGGTAAAAGAGTATGTAATCACCAAAGCATCAGACAGCACCGCAACGTTTCACTCTCTCAATGAGCGCTTTTTCAAGCAAAAAAAACTATTTTTTTTGCTTCACAAAGTTCTCGTTGGGAGAGTGAAATGTTGCTGTGCTGTCTGATGTTTTGGTGATTACATACTCTTTTACCTGAGTGCTGCTTCCCAACCACTAATGTATATAGAAGGATTTTCTGCTTTGCAAACACTATATTTGCCCACGGCACCTACACTTCTTTGTAGGTGTTGGCATGCCCTGGTATAAAATAAATGTAAAGAATGTCTTTACATGAAGATGACTAACCAGTTACACTAATAGTTAGTTTAGCTGTATTGCTAAAATGAGTGTATTTATCTTACATTGAACGGTCATATTTTTTTTTTTCAAAATGTACACATCTCTTGCATGTTTCCATAAGGATTAAATGTTCATTTCTTAAAAGGGTTTTCCACTTTCAAGAACTATCAAGAAATACTAATTAAATATTGAAGTATTTTTTAAATATACTTACCATTTCAAAGTTGCAGATATCTTGTAATTTCGTCTAGTATCACGTGACTGCGCCACCGTCGGAACGTTTCTCTTCCGCTGACATCTCATTCGGTCTTCTTCAATCTTGACTTCCGGACGAGCTCCTCTTCCGGTCGTCTTGCTTCTTCTCTTCCCCTTGCGCCTGCACGTTCCGACCTAGTTATATTTTTCAACCTATATTGTTTAGCGCATGCGCATTGAAATCAATTTCATTGCGAATGCGTTTTATCAGTCAGTTCATTGCGCCTGAGCAAAAAAATATATTATTTTAGCTGTTTTGATTCAGCTTAACTTTCGCCATACACCCAGGTTCAAGGCATGCTAGTGGTTCAAAGCCTCCTCAATGCCCGCCTCGTTCTTTCTTTGATTACGTCTCAATGCAAGCACTTTTTTATTTTCGTTCAGTTTATCTATCACGCGTTGTTCCTCAGTGCCATGATCACTGTAGATACCATCTTTGCGGGGCACGTGGGCACAGAGGGATAACATGAATGAAAATAAAATAGGGCTGGCATTGAGGCGTAATCTAAGAAAAGAACGGAGCGGGTATTGAGGCTTAAGACCAATAGGATGCATCGAATACGGTTGTATGGCAGAAGTGAAGCGGGATCTAAAAGGCTCAAACAATTATTTTTTTTCTGCAGGTGCAATTAATTGTATTTAAAAGCACAGGCGCAATGAGCAGACTTTTTTTTAATGCGCATGCACAATGAAATTGCTTTCATTGCGCATGCGCAATATATTGTAGACAAACATCAGGATATAAACAATACAGCGTAAGGAACGTGTTTTTGCAGGTGAATTGTGGTCCCGTTCATTTCTATGGGCCCATGCACACGACCGTGGTTTCCACAGTCCGTGCATTTCCCTGGATCCAAAAAGATAGGACATGTCTGATTACAGCCGCATTTTGCGGTCCGGGCTCATTAAAATGAATGTACACAGCCATGTGCACGGCCCATGCATACCACTACGGTCGTGTGCATGGGCCCTAAAGCTGATTTTAAATATATAAAATTGGGAAAACGATAGTCAGGGGACAATAATATAACAAGACAGAAGCATTGCAATGATTAAAAAAAAAAAAAAAAGTAGTGGAAAACTTTTTTTAATGCTGTCATACGTATATTACAACTCAAAACGCTTTAAAAATTAAACTGCGAAAATACCATTGCATAAACAGTCCTACAACTGTCCCTTCTGTATGTTCCACTATTCACTCTCTTGCCCTTTTCTCGGACGTATGTTGACATCTGATGGAAACTTTAGAATCTCGGACCATCATTTAAAAAAGTTCTTAATTCTAACTATGTCTTAAAACACTTGCTTCAGCTTAAAAAGGAAATGGTTATAGCTAGATTACATCCAAGCTGTTTTTACCTTTGTCTGCTGTCAGCATAGTGACGTTTTAGCCTTGAGATGAAGAGCTGGCAGTTGAGACAGACTGGTTTCTAGGGATACTCTGCTAAACAACAGCTGCCTTTTACATGGAGCTTTCGGACAGCATGCATCTACAAACCAGTCTATCTGAGATTACTCATGTCTCTAACTCAAGGCTCAACTGCCCTAGGTAATTAATTGAGATACTTCGTGCTATACCCAAAATGCAGTTTGATCATTTGGAAACAGTTTATCAATTGTGTAAAATACAGAAACAAATTGAACAGTCCCTGTGTAGAAGAATAAATGCAGTTGAAGTTTGCGGAGCTTAAACTCGTCATTTATCTTTGATAAACCAGCACTGAAAAAACATTTAAATGTTCAGAAAATATAAAAAGTTAGTGTCCATTTATAAACAGGGCCTTACTTTAGGATTCTATAGAGTGATGTTTTCTAAGACTTCATGTATCATGGGTCTTCTGCATGCTGTGCTACTGCTGTCTTGGCTCTGCCTGACATTTCCTAGATCACTTTTTTTTTTTTCTTGCAGATGTTACAGAAAGTTCAGGGTGCGGAGCGGCTCAGCAAACTCCAGAAAGCCGTGTCTCAAGGAGAGATGTCCCGCATACTACCTGCTCACCGCGCTCCGGAGCAAGATTCTAGGTGAACCATTTATGTACACTTACCCAATGCATCTTTGCAATATGACAAGATCATCTTTTTTACAATACACCTCATGAAACCTCATAATTGTTATTCTAAGAAAACATCTTACAGCTTTGCTCTAGAAGACTTGTCTGTTTATTTGGTGTTGGAAAAGAAACCAAATATTTTATCTGAAGATTATATATTTGCATTGTATGATTGATTGATTTATTTGTTATGTCAGACCCCAGAGAGGTAAGATTCGCTTCTGGGGGAAGATGAAAGCAGCAGAAAAGTTGACACCACAGACAGAGGTACTAGAGATGGACGCAGAGACTATAGGGAAAGAAGGAATCCATTTCAGTGATGGTAAGAGTTGCTCTGCTGTGTACACATTTGTGTATCATAACAACACTACCATTTTTTGTGTCGTCTACATAACGATACCTTTTGTCGCTGTTATAATTTAATAGAATCCATAAGGCTACATTCACACGACAGTGAAAAAAATGGCCATTAAAAACTAATCAACTGTCAGTTTTTCATGGCCATTTTGCATCAGTGTGTCTCCAAATTTTCATCTATTTAAATTTCATTTGTCAGGGTTTCTTTTGTCCCAACCCTCTGAAAACACCACAGTGCCCATGTAGATAGTGCCACAATGTCCCTGTAGATATTGCCACAGTTCCCACTGTAGATGATGCCCACATTAGGTCAGGGCCCACATAGTACCACACTGCCCACTGCAGATAGTGCTACAGTGCCCACATACAACGTGCCACAATGCCCATGAAGATCGCGCCACCCCCCTTGTAGATAACACCACCCACCTCCCCTGTAGATAGTTCCACTGTAGCTCACTGTTGGTGTGGAATCCCTCTGGCCAGGGATTCCGCTCATTTACGGAGCCCCTGACGTCTCTGTCCATATATGGACCGTGACGTCAGGAGAGCAGAATCCCCTGCCAGAGCGGGACGGGGATTCTGCTCCAGGAGTAACCCCTTGATGTCACTGTCCATATATGGATAGTGAAGCCAGGGACTTCTCTAGCAGCAGAATCCCCTGCCAGAGCGGGCCAGGGATTCCAACTCCAGGAGTAACCCCTTAACATCACTGTCCATATATGGATAGTGACACCGGGAGCTTCTCCAGGAGCGCAATCCCCAGCCAGAGCAGGGTCTGGCTGCTGGGGATTCTGCTCCTACAGGGAGCTACAGTTGAGTTATCTATGGGGGATCGGGGGTTTCTCTCTATAGGCAGAAGGATGCTATCTACATGGAGGGGTGCTATATACAAGACAGTAGTCCCTGGCCAGAGATCTTGCGATGCTCTGTCCGGGGATTCCATTGTTGAAAGCCCTGATTTCACTGTCCTTATCTGGACAGTAATGTCAAGGGCTTCCCCGGGCTCAGCGCTCAAAGTAGCCAGGATCAGTTTTTACCAGTCGTTACAAGGATTTTTTCCTGAAAAACAGCTGGTAAAAACTGATCCATTGACTTCTACGGGAGCTGTATGGCTATGAAAACGGCCAAAAATAGGACAAGTCCTATTTTTTGACGGGCAGAATTCAAAGGCCGTTAAAAAAAACAGCTGTGTGAATACACCCATAGAACCCCATTGTTCGGTCGTGTGAATGTAGCCGAAATGTAATCAGATTTTTTTTATTCTGTCTCTTCCCAAAAACATACAATAATGATGATACATATTCCTATTATGGTGGCTGACCATTTCATTTGCTGCTGCCTTGGGCCCGTTTGATTTTTTTTTGAATGAAGGGAAAGGGTAAAAGTTACAATTTTGTTTTCTCTTAGTGACCATGGGGAAGGCAAAAAAAAAAAAAACATTGCAAAAGCCAATTTGCCCTAAATGGAAAAAAATTCCTTCTTGATCCCATGGGGCAATCGGACCAGATCATCATTCAAACAAGAATTCTAAACATTTACATAAACATGTATCCAGGGTTGCCAACCTCCACTTCAGAAATTTCTGGACTACTGAGCTAAAAATCATGGACAAATCAAAAGTTTAACAGACACATTACAAAATCATTGCCTGTGCAGTGTTCTAGAAGTAACTCACCAGTCACAGCTCTGCTTGTAGCTTTCCCCCGCTAACTTAGGTGATGTTTTCTCTGATTAGTCGTTCACTTTCCCTTTTTTTCTCCATCCGGCCCAGACCACTGTGACGACTTATTCCAGCCACGACTTGTCTCTGCAGAATTTGACACATGGACATGTTGGTTTCCCGCTTTTCCAGCACCTTCCTTACCAATACCCCATGCTCTAAACAAACTAGTAATCCAGTGATCAAGATGGTAATAATGATCCCTCAGTGCTCGACACAATAAAAGTTCCCCATCGGTAACCGTGCCCCCTGTAGATAGCACCACACACAGAACCCCCTTTTAAATAGCGCCACACAGGAATGTCATTCTAATACGAACAGTATTGAGTGTTTGTTGCTTATGTGTATTTTTGTTTTTATGTAATGTATAAAATCTTTTAATAAAAAATTTAAGATTTAAATAGCGCCACACAGCTTCCCCCTTGTAGATAGCACCACACAGCTCCCCCCTTGTAAATAGCGCCACACCGCTCCCCCCCTTGTAGATAGCGCCACACCGCTCCCCCTTGTAGATAGCTCCACACTGCTCCCCCTTATAGATAGCGCCAGAGCTCCCCAAGTAGATAGTGCCATACAGCCCCCCCTTGTAGATAGCGCCACACAGCTCCCCCTTGTAGATAGCGCCACACAGCTCCCCCCTTGTAGATAGCGCCACACAGCCCCTTTGTTAGTAGCACCAATCTCCCCTTTTCTCTTAGTGCCACCCCCCCCCCTTTTCTCTTAGTGCCAAACCCCCCCCTTGCTCTTAGTGCCAAACCCCCCTCTTGCTCTTAGTGCCAAACCCCCCTCTTGCTCTTAGTGCCAAACCCCCTCTTGCTCTTAGTGCCAAACCCCCCTCTTGCTCTTAGTGCCAAACCCCCCTCTTGCTCTTAGTGCCAAACCCCCCTCTTGCTCTTAGTGCCAAACCCCCCTCTTGCTCTTAGTGCCAAACCCCCCTCTTGCTCTTAGTGCCAAACCCCCCTCTTGCTCTTAGTGCCAAACCCCCCTCTTGCTCTTAGTGCCAAACCCCCCTCTTGCTCTTAGTGCCAAACCCCCCTCTTGCTCTTAGTGCCAAACCCCCCTCTTGCTCTTAGTGCCAACAAACACCCCCTTGCTCTTAGTGCTACCCCCCTTTTCTTTGTGCCACATCCGCTCTCTTAGTGCCACACTCCCCCCTTTCTCTTAGTGCCACACTCCCCCCCCTTCTCTCAGTGCCACACTCCCCCCCTTCTCTTAGTGCCACACTCCCCCCCTTCTCTTAGTGCCACACTGCCCCCCTCCTCTTAGTGCCACTCCCCCCCCTCCTCTTAGTGCCACTCCCCCCCCTTCTCTTAGTGCCACCCCCCCTTGCTCTTAGTGCCACTCCCCCCTTGCTCTTAGTGCCACTCCCCCCTTGCTCTTAGTGCCACTCCCCCCTTGCTCTTAGTGCCACTCCCCCCTTGCTCTTAGTGCCACTCCCCCCTTGCTCTTAGTGCCACTCCCCCCTTGCTCTTAGTGCCATACTCCCCCCTTCTCTTAGCGCCACACTCCCCCCCCCCCCCCCCCCTTGCTCTTAGTGCCACTCTCCCCTCCCTTGCTCTTAGTGCCACTCCTCCCCCCTTGCTTTGAGTGCCACACTGCAAACAGAGCGGAGCGGTAGCCTACTGCTACCACTCTCCGCTTTGCCTAACGTGACTCACTGTAGGATGAGACGAGGAGGTCATGCGGCGGAGGTGACAGGTCCACTTCTGACCGGTCAGATGACAGGTCTGGTTACTGGATAGGTCCACTCACTGACCTCACATTGGCAGTCACCGACCTCACGTGGCAGCTGCCTGAATATTTTCGGATTCCGCAAAAATCAAGCGGAATCTGAAAATATGAACGGCTGCAGCCTATTCTTTTGAACTGCACATGTACATTTGAGCAAAGTTCCAAAGAATGTGGGAAAAATCCCGGACTGTGTTTTTTTTTTCTGCCGGACGCTACGGACGGCAGAAAATAACACCGAATTTTGCGGACTGTCCGTAAATTTACGGACGGTTGGCAACCCTGCAAGTGTCTTCATTGTTCTAAGATAGCCTCAAAGCAAAGGAGCCATCAATTGTTTCTGCTAAAACCAGTTGCTTATGAACACTATTCCAAAGATTTACATCTCTTATGGTATAGAAAGCTTGTCGTCTGGACATTTAACCTTTTTTTTTTCTCCAGACAGAGGGAGTGCCTCCTTAACTTTTGAGGGGATTTTACACTGAACAACTTTTACACCATTTATTTTCTTATACAAATTTATCATGTCCCCCACTTAGAAATATCTTGTTAAGAGTAATAAATGTAATTCTTTTAGTTTTTGGATTACGAAGATTCTCCATGCCCCTTAACGGTTCAATTGGTCTTTTTGTACCTTTTTCCAACTCCTGGGTTTCTTTTCTATGATCCGGTTCCCAAAACTAAATATTCCAGATGAGGCCACACTAATGCTTTGTAAAGCAGTAATTTTATGTCCCTGTCCCATGAGTCCATGCCTCTATTTAAACACGACTGTATCTTGCTGGCCTTAGAAGCAGCTGTTTGACATTGAATTCTGTTATTTAGTCTATGATCTACAAGTACACCCAGATTCTTCACTACAAGTGACTTTCCCAGCTCTACATTCGGTAGAACATATGGTGCATGCAGATTATTCATACCCAGACGCATAACTTTAGATTTATCCACATTGAATTAGTTGCTAAGTAAATGCCCAAACACTCATGGTGTTCAAAGTCGGCTTGTAATTTATGAACATCTTCCATAGACTGTATCAGACTACATAGCTTGCTGTCATCTGAATAAATAGCAAACCGAACAATACCCCAATTGATACTAGTGGTCCTAGTGACTAATTTAAACAAAACCAGAAAAAGAAACAAGTCACGACCAGGTATATACCTGGTCGTGACTTGTTTCTTTTTCTGGTTTCATCTGAATAAATAGAAACAGTGCTATTATATATCAAATTAACACAAGTGGTCCCAGCACTAAGCCTTGGGGTACACCCAGGGCCGGCGTCCGCACCCCGTCGAACCCGGGCAAGTGCCGGGGCCCACTGCCCTTGTGGGGGCCCACTCCACCACCAGGTGCTTTACGCTGCCGTCATTGCTACTCCAGGAACGGAATTCCCGGCCAGAGCGTTGCCGACACTCCGGCCGGAGATTCCGCTCCTAGAGAGAGCCCCTGACATCCCTGTCCATATAACAACACTACCGTTGCCGACGCTCTGGACGAGGATTCCGCTCCTGGAGGAGCCCCTGGCGTCACTATCCATATATGGACAGTGGCGTCAGGGGCTCCTTTAGGAGCAGAATCCCTAAGCAGAGCATTGCCGATGCTCTTGCCGGGGATTCCGCTACTAGAAGAAGCACCTGTCCAGGAGCGGAATCCCCCCAGAGCGTTGCCGGAGATTCCGCTCCTAGAAGGAGCCCCTTACATCCCTGTCCATTTATGGACAGTGAAAACGGGCTCCTCCGAGATCATTGACAACAACTCCCTCAACATGGACCTTGAGACCGTTTTCAAAACAAATAGGCCTTGTTTACCCTTTAGGTGTCTATGAGGGACAGTGTCAAACGCTTTTGCAAAGTCCAAGAAAAATTGATCTACAGCGGCCTCTCTGTCCAGGCGTCTATTTCCATCCTGACAAACACAATTTAGGTTACTTTGACATATTCTGCCCTTAGTAATACAGTGCTGGCTATCACTTATATTATTTTTTGTCACATACTCCTATATATAGTCCCTTAAAAGCCCCTTCAATATTTTTCAACAATGTATTTTAAAGTGATCCTCTATTCAAAAGTAAAAATGTGACTATACTTTGCAAATGTATAGTTAACCTACCTAATGCACTTCTCCTGAACACTCCTGCCACAGTTTCCCTGTTTTTCTCTCCTCAAAATGGACGCTAGTCTCTGACTTCCCTATGCAGAGCGTTTTGCGGAAAGTCTTAGACACGCCCCCCTCCACTTCCCTCCAATGGACCAGCATTAATGACGTCCTTGCCACACTGTGTCATCGGCGCTGGTCCATTGGAGGGCCGTGAAACCTAGGAGCCTCCGTCACAGTCTCATTAGGCTCCGTTAGGAGTCTCCATTGCAGATTCAGTGAAAAATCCTGTGCAATATAGCGCTGCATATTTTATCCGGTAAAATTACGGATACCCGACTGACTCCATTATGGTCATTGAGGTCCATTGGACTCCCTTAATTTCCGTCATGTGATGGATCCGGCACTTCCATCATTTTTGTACTGCTTCTGTGATGGAGCAGAACAGCACAGATGTGAACACAGCCTAAAGAACCCATTTAGTAACTCTGCTATCCTTTGATTCCCAATGAACAACTCCAAACTACTGTTATGTAGTGGTCCTACATGCTCTGACCTGTTTTTTTGCGTTTATATTACATAATTTTTTGCCATTTGTCTTGCTTTTTTTGGCAACCTGCCTTTCATTTTGTATTTTAGCCAATTTTATTACCTTTTTTCAGATTTTATCAAGCTCGTTGTAATTTTCAAAGGCTAAATCTGACACCTTAGATTTGTATTCTTGACTGCCCTTTTTGTCATTTATTGCCTTTTTAACATTAGATGTAAGCCGTGGGGGGTTTAATTTTAGTATTTGTTTTTACTTGTTGCCTATAAGAATAATGCTTGCTGTAAAATTGCCCAAAGTAGATTTAAAGCACTTCCATTTAGTGTCTATCTTTATTTGGAAATACTTGCTCCTAGTCTTATGTTCTGAAGTGCAGCCCTCGACCTAGGGAAATTGTTCATTTTTAAATTTTAGTATTTTTACTCTCCAAGCCTGTTTTTTTGCTTTTTTACAGTTTTAGGTGAAATTATATTTTGGTCACTGTTACGCTCTGTTTACATTGTGATGGAGTAATATGTTGGAGGTATACGTCAGGAGCATTCCCCTATGTACAGCTCCGTTGTATGCCCCTGTATAGCCATAAAGTGGCATACATCACCTATTGGCCACAATGTTAAAAAAAAAAAATACTGCGCAGAATATGTTTTCTTGGTGCATACACCGAACATGTTCACATAACATGATATGAAAAGAGCCTCATCAAGGTTTTCACAAACCGTGACACTTACAACATGCTCTGTATTGTTGGAAATTACCAGTTCCAACCGAGCATCACTTCTAGTCGGGTCTGACACACACTGGGCCATAAAATTATCCTGCAGCAAGTTGAGGAAATATTCTTCCCGTAGAGGTTAAAACAGAACCATGCACTCAATCAATATCTGGGTAGTAAAAATCTCCCATTATCACCACTGTACCAGCCTGTGCAGCTGGTACAGTGAAAATTATTTTTACGGTTTACAGAAGAAAATTTATTTTTTCAGTATTTACCCACCCACAAGGTTTCAACATCCTCACAATCTACATCCACTCTAGCCTCTTTCGCACTCCCCCCTCACATCACTTCTAACGTATAGACCTATTCCACCCGCTTTCCTATCCGGCCTGTCTCCCAAGAGAGTATGTAACCAGCCCAATCATGTGAAGAGTCTACCAATGTTTCAGGTGGTCAGTAAAAACATTGATTTAGTTGGTGTTGCTATTTTTTAAGTATGCTTAAGTCTGACTCTTCTGTCTGGGTATTAAACGCTTTTATAAATTTGTATCTTTCCTAGTGGAAGCTGGATTATGGCTTGTTCCTCACAGTCCTGATCTTAGTCGAGGACGTGAGAAGGAGAATAAGGACCCATCCCCGAAAGTACAGCGTAGGAAGAGTCTGAAGATCAGCAGTGCCGCTCTGGAACCTGCACAGTGGCAGGATGAGCGGGCTCAAATAATTTGCAGTGCCAGTGACTTGAAATGTATGGACGAATTCTTGTTAAAAAAGGTAAAGTCATTTAGGCTACAGAAGAGAAATTCTTAAATGTTAAATCCATTAAAAGTATGACATTTATGGTTTACCTTTCTTATGTCTGGTTTACCAATTTTAGTAATTTTAAGTTTGTCAAATAATATTAGGGGATGTTTTCACTATCCTTTGAGCTCTTTTTGATACGTGACTTAAAAGGGGCCTATTGCTAGGTTCACATTGATGACAAAGTAACATAAGTTTTTTTTTAATCCATCAGTCACCTACTGACCTGAGTGGATATTTGGTTAAGAAAAGTTTGCGTAAAAAAACTTCAGTCTTGATGTTGAACCACACAGAATTATTTCTGGATAGAGAGCCCATATCATAATTCATAAATTTTAAAACCATTCAGAAGCATTGTTAGTTTAGGCAAACATCATATTGCTTTGAGTGATGTTGATCGTAGTATATCTAAAAATATATATCTTTTATAGTCCTATTGTTCAGCCTGTGGATCATCTCCGGATCTGAGTTTCTGTTCAACCAGCATACTAGGTGCTTGAGGTTTTGCTAGTTAAAGTCCCAGTGGTAGTTTTGCCTTAACATTAGATTACATTTTGCATGAGATACCAGACTAGCCTAAATTTTGTGATAACTCATCTATAACTTAATGCAAGCATGCTAATATTTTAGTCCTATCTCTTTGTTTATGAGTTTTCTTTCTCTTGCAGATCAGTGATCTGGATTCGGAAGATGGAAAGAAGGATTCTATGGTAGATGTACTTTTCAAACGAGCTTTAAAAGAATTCCGCCAGAACATTTTCAGCCTCTATTCCAGTTCACTTATGGTAACCATTTCAAGAATTATTTCATATGTTAAATGTTGTAAAAAATGTCTCTAGTTATTCTTTTTACAGAATTAATATGTTTGAAGGATATGTTCACCTTTGTCGTGTAAAAATTTGTATTCAAATATGTATCTGCTTTCTTTAACATTCCTTCTTGTGGAGCTACAATTTCAGAGTTCACTGGGCAATCCTTGGGAAGCCTGCTCTTTCTCTCCATTTCCTTTCTCTTAAAGAGGCTCTGTCACCACATTATAAGTGCCCTATCTCCTACATAAGGAGATCGGCGCTGTAATGTAGGTGAAAGATTGTTATTTTAAATAAAAAGCACTGCTATTTTCACCACTTTATTAGCGATTTTAGCTTTATGCTAATGAGTTTCTCAATGGACAACTGGGCGTGTTTTACTATTGACCAAGTGGGCGTTGTACAGAGGAGTGTATGACGCTGACCAATCAGCGTCATACACTTCTCTCCATTCATTTAGTCAGCGCATAGGGATCCTTTTAGATCAGTATGTGCTGTTTTATACGAACACATTAACGATACTGAAGTGTTTAGACAGTGAATAGACATTCCACGGGATGTCTATTCACAATCCCGATACTTCGTTAATGTTTATGTGGTAGATACAGCAGAGCAAGCGTAATCTCGTTGTAACCTGTCATTTACAGTGTGATCTCGTGAGATTACGCTTGCTCTGCTGTAACTACCACAGAAACATTAACGAAGTGTCGGGATTGTGAATAGACATCCTGTGGAATGTCTAATCACTGTTTAAACACTTTAGTATCGTTAATGTGTTAGTATAAGACAGCACATAAGGATCTAGCAGGATCCCTATGCGCTGTCTAAATGAATGGAGAGGAGTGTATGACGCAGATTGGTCACTGATTGGTCAGCGTCATACACTCCTCTGTACAACGCCCACTTGGTCAATAGTAAAACATGCCCAGTTGTCCATTGAGAAACTCCTTAGCATAAAGCTAAAATCGCTAATAAAGTGGTGAAAATAGATGTTTTTTTTTAAATAAAAAGCACTGCTGTCACCTACATTATAGCGCCGATCTCCTTATGTAGGAGACAGGGCACTTATAATGTGGTGACAGAGTCTCTTTAAAGCTCTGTCATATATGCCTGTCTGCTTCCTCCTTTCTTCTCCAGAAATAGCTGTGCAAGCTTGTATAAGATAGAACCTCTTCTAGATGCCACTACAGTGCTCAGGAGCAGGTTAATAAGAAACGGGACAGATCAGACTACACATAAGACTTGTTTACTTGTTTACACTCCATAACCATGGAGATGTAGCCGCATACACCTAATGCACAGTGGTCTGTACAAGGAGCTGAATCAAACCTGTGTAAAGTTGAGCACCTCCGATCATCATAATTACTTGATACTGCCCCCTTACACAGCCAATTATCGTTCCAATCAACAGATAATGAATGCACCGTGTGCCAAGTTTAAGTTTGTGTGTGATAAATTAATCTGATTATAATCTGCCAGAAAATCCAATTTGCAAAAACATTTTTGTTTAAGACTGGGTTCACACGTCACGGTCAAAATGCTTTTTTTTTTTTTTAATGTGAAACGATGCCACCCCTTGTGTTCTTACAATTGCAATTATCACTACAAGTGCAGCATGTAAATCACTAAATGACATCTGCATTATGGGGAGTATAATGCCAAAATTAGAGAAGCTGGAAATAAATGTTTTTTATATTTAAAAAATCAGTTCAGTCCTAACAAAATATCTTTGTGTGGAAATGATCAACTCAGACTAATCATACAGATACTGATGTTGGTCTTGAGTTGGTGTGTTTAAACGCATCCTAAAGCCAGCCGTAGACTAGAGATTCATCCAAAGGGAGAAAAGAAAACCTGGACTGCACATCCACTTGCTATACTTGATCTATTAAAGCAAAATAAAAATGTACGAACATGAGGTTCTTAGTAAACATTTTGATGAAACTGTATAAGCCCATTTGTCACTTCATGACAACCGCTTTCAAGTGGGTCGCTACTCTACCAAGTGTAGTATCCTATGGCAACCAATGCCGCTGCAACGCTTCACCTGCAGAGGGAGCAACTCAGGAGACCAACAGCACCCATGCTGCCAGTCTAAGCCACCTTGGCTCTGGACCACGTCCCCCCACAGATACAGCACCAAGAAGTGGCAAGAGGACTTATACAGTTTGATCAAAGTGTTTACTAAGAACCTCATGTTTGTACATTTTATTTTGCTCAGCCGCAATAAATCAAGTATAGTAAGTGCATGTGCGGTCCCGGTTTTCTTCCCTTCTGGAGAGACTAGAGATATCTGACCGCCAAAGAGGCTGATGTCTAACATTTTTTTCCCTACTTTTCATGACACGAAGAGCATGACATATGCCCACTGTAGATTGATATCTATGGAAAAGTTCATCTGTGGTGTTTTGTGGTTTTTTTCTGTTGTTGTGGGGATGGAAAGTTGGTCTAACGATAGATCTGCATGCCATCAATAGTAGCCCAGACCAGGAAACAGGTTAAGGCAGAGATCAATCGGTGATTTGTCATTTTTATAGTGTTGTCCAGAACAACCACCACCACAGACCAACCATGAACGTGAACGTTCAGAAAACGGCCGCATGAAATCCCTTATGTATGGCCAACTTTAGTCTGTCTGTTGAATAATACCTACATCATCTCCTGTCACAGGGAGAAGATGGGAAAAGCATCCGATACAGGGATCTTGGAGCACTTTTTGAGCAGATCCTAGACAAGACCATGAAGCAACATCAGCAAAGAATCTGGAACGAATCCCCGGTGCGAGTTTGGATCAATACATTCAAGGTTTTCCTAGATGAGTTTGTCACAGAATATAAACCTTTGAATTATACACCAGGAAAGGTAATTATTGTATACGTAGACGAATAAAAAAAACCTGAGCTAGCTAAATTAAATAGGATATCATTTTAATTGTGCATATTTGGATATTTCTTACAAGACACAAAAAACAGAAAGAAAGAAAAGACGGAAAAAAGAGTCAGATATTGTAAGTAATTGTCTTGTCTCTGTATATGAGATCCATGCTTTTCTTTGTTACCCTCACTTTCCCATTATGTTTTATTACAATAATTTTTTCTGTTCATCAAATTTTGTTTTTCTTTTGTTCAATTTCCATATTGTAAATGATTCTGCCTCTGAGCTGTTAATACATGTCACACGTCTTTCATTCGTCTCGGTTTTCTATTCTCCCACTACAGGTTGAGGAACACAATGGTCATATATTTAAAGCCACTCAATACAACATTCCCACATACTGCGAGTACTGTTCTTCACTTATCTGGATCATGGACCGCGCTGCTGTTTGTAAATGTAAGCTTTAAAGCATATGAAATGTTGCATATAAAATACTCCTACATTTGTCATATCAAAATGTAATTTCTGTATTATGTTAAGCTACCCATGACATTCTGTCCGATTTCTAATGTGATCCTGCGGTCACTCAGGTTACAATATTTTCAACTGCATAAGACATTAGTGCAAAATAGTGGGCCATAACCAATGCTTGCTTCAGTTTAACCTTTGGAGCCCTGGCTACCCCAACCTTTTAGATTATTAATTACTGCTGCTTTTAGCCATACCCCTTTGCATGCTGCCCTTCCCCAGACAATGTGGCCCCCTTATAGTGCCATCCACAGTGCCCCCAAAAAGTGCTAGCTACAGTACCTCCACCACTTCCAACTTTACCAGTCACAGTCTCGCCCTATGCAGTGACTTTTTCCGCATTACAAAATAATGGGAATATATCGACTAGCTATTCTAGCTTTTAATGGAGTAGAAAGTGATTTGCTGCACTGTCCGCTATAGATGGGACTCAGAATGCACTTCAAGTTAAACTTCAACTTGCAAGGCATTCTCTGAACAAAGTTATGCCCCAGTGGGCATAAGCATTCCCAATTGCATTGGGCCTTGGTATCTTCCCAGAAGGGTGTGTGCTGCTGCTGACCCTTAGAACTCTATATAAAATCAGATCGAGAAACATCATGATGAAACCCTAGGCACAGTCATTTCCTATTCAGGGTACATGTCTGAATCGGAGACCAACTTTAATTTATTTAATTTTCTTATCCAAAGTGCCCCGCTGTAGCATTTACTGCGTTTTAAATATCGGAATAAATTGTAGTCAAATTAAAACGTGTAAACCTGATAAAAAATAACACTGTGCAGTGGAGTAGAATGGGAACTTACACTAGTTGCATAGGCACTATTTACTAATCTGGTGCTCTGTTTTAGTATGTAGATTTGCTTGTCACAAGAAATGCTGCTCCCAGATCACCACAACCTGCAGTAAGAAGGTAATCTTTATTTTATTATACTTGTTAATTTTGTCTTCACTAGTGAAAATTATGTACTGTACATAGAAAGAATGATAAAAAAAAAGTCTTCGGGCATATGGACATCATAGAGAGGGGTTCCTGCTCGACACACCTTCTATGTGCCAGAATGAAGAGCCACTCTTTAAGAAATGCTCCCGCTCTTACAGACCTGGCGTGTCCATGCACAATGTATGTACCGTATGCCTAGATGAGACTTCCTCCTGCGATGACAGCGGACCACTGGGGGTTAGAGAGCTGGCTTCTTTTTAAAAAGAGGTTTGGAGAGGTTTTGTAAACTTTTGTGTTTATTTGGCAGTATGGCATTTTAGTCTTCAGGAACCTGTTAACTAATCTAATGTCTATGAGGATCTCCAGAAAGTCCCTCGATATGTGCTGTTGATAAGCAGCCGCTTATCACCCTTTTAAAATAATACACACGGTTAAGTAGGCGAGTTAATAGTCAGGGCTGATAGATTTATCATGTCTATGATTGTTTTAATGCTGCAGTTAAGCCATTTTATCATGTCATGTATATCCATTTATACAAGCTGAAAGAATTATAAATCTACATATATACTGTGCTTTGAAGACCTAGTAGATAATTTAATAAGAGCCTTAACCATTATGTTGCTAGGGTTTTTTGGACATTTTGCGCCTTTCGTGGGCAGGACAATTTTCAAATGTTTGACAAATAAAACCTAAATGACCAAATAGAGAATCCTACTAATCCCCCATACCTATAAATTTTCTTAATGTACTGTAGACATCTGGCACATTTTCATCATTTCACTTAGCACTTTGACACAAAATTGCATGTGTGTGTATAAAGTGTAATTTTTCATAAATAAATGCATAAAAATTGCGATTTGTGGGTAAAAGTGGGACCCAAGCAGAAAATTAGATGCACCACACGTTCTAAAAAGAAAAGTTCAATATGTGCAGAGTTCATACTTACCACTTATGCCTATGTCTACATGCAAATATCTTCATAAATCACAAGAATTGAAGAGACTATATTAGAAAATATATAGGGTTTCTGCACTAAATTTTCAAGGAGACAACGTGGCAATTTCAGTTTTCTTGACGTGCTGTTGGCCGCAGTTCACCTTCATGTAACTTTGTGACAAACAGGAATATATAAAAAAAATTAAGCATAGATGTATGTTTTAATGCATTTGTTTTAAACTCACATACAATCAGAGGTTTACACACAAAAATAAAGTAAATATAATAGATCAAGGTGTGCAAAGTTTATATATAATGCTGTAACAGAGGCCATGCAATATTTATCCATCATCCACAAAGGTGTAATAAAAAATATACTGCTCAGGTCAAGCTACTATGCTACCAAAATCTAAATTTTTTTGAGAGCACATATCATTCCATGTGTAAAAAAATACAACTTAATTATATATATATACAGTGAAGGAAATACGTATTTGATCCCTTGCTGATTTTGTAAGTTTGAACACTGTCAAAGACATGAACAGTCTAGAATTTTTAGGCTAGGTTAATTTTACCAGTGAGAGAGAGATTATATAAAAAAAGAAAATCACATAGTCACAATTATATATATTTATTTGCATTGTGCACAGAGAAATAAGTATTTGATCCCCTACCAACCATTAAGAGTTCAGCCTCCTCCAGACCAGTTACACGCTCCAAATCAACTTGGTGCCTGCATTAAAGACAGCTGTCTTACATGGTCACCTGTATAAAAGACTCCTGTCCACAGACTCAATTAATCAGTCTGACTCTAACCTCTACAAAATGAACAAGACCAAAGAGCTTTCTAAGGATGTCAGGGACAAGATCATAGACCTGCACAAGGCTGGAGTGGGCTACAAAACCATAAGTAAGACGCTGGGTGAGAAGGAGACAACTGTTGGTGCAATAGTAAGAAAATGGAAGACCTACAAAATGACTGTCAAGCGATATCGATCTGGGGCTCCATGCAAAATCTCACCTCGTGGGGTATCCTTGATCCTGAGGAAGCTGAGAGCTCAGCCGAAAACTACACGGGGGGGAACTTGTTAATGATCTCAAGGCAGCTGGGACCACAGCCACCAAGAAAACCGTTGGTAACACATTACGCCGTAATGGATTAAAATCCTGCAGTGCCCGCAAGGTCCCCCTGCTCAAGAAGGCACATGTACAGGCCCGTCTGAAGTCTGCAAATGAACATCTGGATGATTCTGAGAGTGATTGGGAGAAGGTGCTAAAATTTAGCTCTTTGGCATTAACTCAACTCGCCGTGTTTGGAGGAAGAGAAATGCTGCCTATGACCCAAAGAACACCATCCCCACTGTAAAGCATGGAGGTGGAAACATTATGTTTTGGGGGTGTTTCTCTGCTAAGGGCACAGGACTACTTCACCGCATCAATGGGAGAATGGATGGAGCCATGTACCGTCAAATCCTGAGTGACAACCTCCTTCCCTCCACCAGTACATTAAAGATGGCTCGTGGCTGGGTCTTCCAGCACGACAATGACTCGAAACATACAGCCAAGGCAACAAAGGAGTGGCTCAAAAATAAGCACATTAAGGTCATGGAGTGGCCTAGCCAGTCTCCAGACCTTAATCCCATCGAAAACTTATGGAGGGAGCTGAAGATCCGAGCTGTCAAGCGACAGCCTCGAAATCTTAATGATTTACAGATGATCTGCAAAGAGGAGTGGGCCAAAATTCCATCTAACGTGTGCAAACCTCATCATCAACTACAAAAAACGTCTGACTGCTGTGCTTGCCAACAAGGGTTTTGCCACCAAGTATTAAAGAGGCTCTGTCACCAGATTTTGCAACCCCTATCTCCTATTGCAGCAGATCGGCGCTGCAATGGAGATAAGAGTAACGTTTTTATTTTTTTTAAACAAGCATTTTTGGCCAAGTTATGACCATTTTTATATTTATGTAAATGAGGCTTTCTAAAGTACAACTGGGCGTGTTTAACGTTAAAGTCCAACTGGGCGTGTATTGTGTGTGTGTTACATCTGGGCGTGTTTACTTATTTTACTAGCTGGGCGTTCTGACGAGAAGTATCATCCCCTTCTCTTCAGAACGCCCAGCTTCTGGCAGTGCACAGACACAGCATGTTCTCGAGAGATCACGCTGTGACGTCATTCACTTCCTGCCCCAGGTCCTGCATCGTGTCGACCACATCGGCACCAGAGGCTACAGTTGATTCTGCATCAGCGTTTGCAGGTAAGTAGCTACATCGACTTACCTGCAAACGACGATGCTGCTGCAGAATCAACTGTAGCCTCTGGTGCCGATGTGGCCGACACGATGCAGGACCTGGGGCAGGAAGTGAGTGACGTCACAGCGTGATCTCTCGAGAACACGCTGTGTCTGTGCACTGCCAGAAGCTGGGCGTTCTGAAGAGAAGGGGATGATACTTCTCGTCAGAACGCCCAGCTAGTAAAATAAGTAAACACGCCCAGATGTAACACACACAATACACGCCCAGTTGGATTTTAACGTTAAACACGCCCAGTTGTACTTTAGAAAGCCTCATTTACATAAATATAAAAATGGTCATAACTTGGCCAAAAATGCTCGTTTAAAAAAAAACAACGTTACTCTTCTCTCCATTGCAGCGCCGATCTGCTGCAATAAGAGATAGGGGTTGAAAAATCTGGTGACAGAGCCTCTTTAAGTTTTGTTTGCCAAAGGGATCAAATACTTATTTCTCTGTGCACAATGCAAATAAATATATATAATTTTGACAATGTGACCTTTTTTTTTTTTTTATATAATCTCTCTCTCACTGGTAAAATTAACCTAGCCTAAAAATTCTAGACTGTTCATGTCTTTGACAGTGGGCAAACTTACAAAATCAGCAAGGGATCAAATACTTATTTCCTTCTATATATATATATATATATATATATATATTATATATATATATATACACACACAGCCACCGTCATACAGCTTAGCACTAACCACTGATTAAAAGCAAAAATTGCATGAAAATTAAACTTTGTGACTAAAATGCATACTCAAGCAGACCCTTTGTGCGTGTGCGTGCGTGCGTGCGTGCGTGCGTGCGTGTGTGTGTGTGTGTAGAAACGCCAAAACCGCAGAAATGCACCAACCAATTTTTCCATGCAAATTAAACTTGGGATTATAAAGGTATATTCATTTTCCATCCCCCTGCACAAACTCTAGCACACTACCGTTATTTTCTTCAGTGTCCTATCCAGGTTTTTTTTGTGCATAGCATATTGGACCATTCATTTCCATAATTTTTTTCTTTTTTGTGGATCAGCCTGTCCGTTCTGCAAATTATACAGATCCTTGTCCATGTTCCCAGTCCGTCTCACCCATTCTAGTATACGGATCCACAAAAAAAAAAATGTACAGCACACAGAAGACACTGGATCCATGTTTTGCAGTCAACGAAATATAAACGGTCCTGTGCATGATGTCTAAGTCTGTGTTTACATGTCAAAGTGCGTTTTTTTTCCCATTTTTTTGCTGTCGTTTTTTTAAATTGCGGCAAGACCTCTCCATTTTACCACGCATCTGCAAAAATTGTGGCAAATGCACAAATTGACCGAAATGTGTGAATGCAGCCTGACCCGTAATAGGAAATCCCTAAATTTAATCTAATACATTAACTGATATCGGTAGTGGAACTAGTTGTAAACAATAGTTTATGTAGACCGCTAGTGGGTGAAAATATATTTTCTGATGGAAATCTTTTTCATCCATCAGAAACGTATCAGACATTCTTCTCTAGTGAGAATTGTTATCGCTATGACTGTAGCGTGAAACGGTCAGCGAATTTGACACTAGAGATCGGGTATGGACAGGATAGGGACAGTGCAAAATGTATAAACCTTATTGATGTGTGCTTGTGGTGCGAGTGCTTGGGGCAACTTATTTGACGCCGCACTTCAGATGCTGGTAAACGTCCAGGTCATGAAGTTAATGAAGAAGCCTGATTAGGCACAGAGGGGTGATTAGTTGAGCTATTGCCCATATTCTCACGCCTTTTCTGAACACCCCCCCCCCCCCCCAGCGTGTGACACTCAGGGAGCAAGTATTCCCCCTGATTGATTGATAGGTGGGTGATAACATGAACATTTTCAAGTTACCTATCCCCCTGGGGTCATCTGCAGCCATACAGGGACAGAAGGAGGAACAAATATTCTCCTACTCTCCCTGCATGCTGCCTGCACATCCCCCGCTACCCCCCCCCTCCTCCTCCTCCAAACGGGCTAAAGTGGGAGCTGCAAATATATCTAGCTCTTCCTTCAACCTGTATCTAGAGTTGTGATTTAGGTCTTTTTAAACCCAAGAATCTTGGCTTTAAAACAAGACCTTTGATCTAGCTAGAGTTAGCCGTTCGTAGCAAGAACATATCAGATACGTCCTTGGCTACTGAAGTGTCCCTCGTCCAGGGCGTATGAGATATGTCCTTGGAAGTTAAAAGGGTTTTCCCATGAGAGACATTTATGACATACCCACAGGATATGTCATAAATATCAGATAGATGTGGGTCCCACCTCTGGACCCGCACCTATCTCCAGAACTGGGCCCCCAAAACCCTGTTCAGCAGCTCTGTGTTGTGGCTGAATGAGGTGAATTCCGACCATGAAAAAGGTTATATGGTCATGAGTTACATAAACAGCGTAGCTCGCTGAGCTACACTGTTTCTGTAAGTCCCATATACCTGAATAGTAGTTAGGGAAACAGGGTAACTCACATGACCTTTAAATAAATAGGTATTCTTTTTTGGTTTAACTCGCATGCTATGCTGCTTCTGTAGCTGCCATTCACTACTATGGGAGTTACGGAAACAGCGTAGCTCCGCAAACTACGCTGTTTTCGTAACTCCCGACCATATAACCAGGAAGAGGCTGGGTGTCAGCGAGATCAGACAAAGCTAGAACGAGGTTTAGGGGACCCGCATCTATCTGACATTTATGACGTATCCTGTGGATATGTCACAAATTTCTCTCATGGGAAAACCCCTTTTAAAGGGGTAAGGCCCATCTTATAAAGTAATGGCATATTGCTAGTATGTGCCATTATTTTTTGATTGGTGGGGGTCTGACCTCTGGAAGCCTCATGATACTGAGAATGAATTTAGGCTGCATCACCTTCTAAGTTTAACTGTAGCCGGCCGCATTCACTTGAATGGGGACATACTGCAGATCGCTGCACGGAGGGTGGCCTGGTACCGCTGTGCGTAGAAAAACTGAAGGGAGCACTAAATCACAACAAAAGTAGCAGAGCGCACTGCCAGTCATGCTGCGAAAAGTTCTAAATACCATAAATCATCACTGCTTACTTGTATCTTATTATTGCTCTCATGGAGATATTAGCACTACTCTGACTTTACAGCTTCATATGATGGAAAACCATAACATTGTATTATCAATGAACTGAAGCTAGTTATTCTTTTTATACTGATTATATTGAAACCCTCTGTCGTTGCTGTTTATACTTCAAAGTACAAGAGAAAATGATTTCAGGGAAGGAGAGAAATACATTATTTACAGGAGTTTGTTATATCCATATTACATCACATCCACATCACTTTGTCTTTGCTTCTCCCTATTCTTTTTAGTATGACCATGAGCTGTCCAACCGTCACTTTGGGGTGGAATTGTCACGTCTCACTAATGAAGATCGGACAGTTCCTGTGCTGCTGGAGAAACTCATCAGTTACATTGAAATGCATGGCTTGTATACAGAAGGCATATACAGGAAACCGGGGTCCACGAACAAGATTCGTGAACTGAGACAGAACCTTGACACAGGTGAGAACCCCTTGACATTCACGGTTATCAATCCATTCTATTCGGTCATGTTTGTTCCATGGCTTGGTTTGTCATCATAGAACCACTTGGTTTATGGTAACAGAGGGCCATGACATCACGTTCACAAATTAAAGAAATACATAACAAATATAGCAAGAAAAAGGATGAAAGCAAGGGGGATTGTGGGACTTGGTCATATAAATAAAATATCATACTAACAGCGTATTGGCCTAATAGAAATTGTATTCCATTAGTTGGGACCATTCAGTTATACTTTATGAATAAGGTAATATAAGTTTTTGTATACACCACAAGGATATGTCTTCAGTTACCCAGCATCATATTCAATAAAGAATTAGACCCTCCATTTTTCTAGTATAAATATGGGCTACTATTGAACAGTTGTCTCCAACCTGTGGCTCTCCATCTGTTGTAAAACTACAACTTCCAACATTCCCTGACAGTTCAGAGCTGTCGTTTTCAATAACTGGAGAACCACAGGCTCGAGGCAACTGCTAGAATCTATATAAAGCTTTCTCAGATTGTGCTACTTGGCTGGAATCCGCTTTTACCATTTAGTATAGGTTTAGGTTTCCCATAGTACCTAAAATATGCCTCAGTTAGACGAAGAGGAGACCACTGTGAGGAAGTACATTTTGGTTTGGAGCTACATTTTTACATTCGGGATTACATTACGAGCTATTACAGTAGTGTTCAAAAAAAATAGCAGTCCAACATCATTAACAAGATCAAGCCATGTTTTTGGTGGAAGTGATATTTCTACATAGCAAATAATTTACTTGTAAGCGTAGTAGAAAAAAAAACAGAGCCAATATTTAGGACATGCACGCCGCTCATCCTGAGTAATTGAAAGGGGCTTGTTCACAATAATAGCAGTGTGGAGTTAAATAGGTGAAGTCATTCATTCTGTGGAATAACAGTGGTCAATTTTGGGTAGTTCCAGACGTTGTTCTGATAAAGAACGTACTTTGATTAAAAAGTTGATTGGAGAGGGAAAAACATATATAGAAGTGATCTCAAATGCCTTGAAGTGGCGACCAAAACTTGAAATAAGTGGAGGGAATCGGGGAACTACCTTTCAAATGGATCGAAGAATAGGCAAAATGGCAAAGGCTCAGCCAATGATCACCTCCAGAAAGATCAAAGAAGATCTGAAGTTATCCGTGAGTACTGCTACAATCCAAAGACGAATAAGTGAAGCCAAGTTACCAGCAAGAACTCCCCGCAAAGTGCCGTTGTTGAAAAAAAAAACGACACATCCTGAAAAGGTTAAAATTTGCCAAGGAACACATTGACTGGCCCAAAGAGAAATGGCGCAAAATTTTTTGGACTGTTGAAAGCAAAATGGTTCTTTTTGGGTCTAGTGGCCGCAGACAGTATGTCAGATGACTCCTGAGCACTGAATTCAAGCCACAGTACACTGTGAAGACAGTAAAGCATGGTGGTGCAAAAATCAAGATACGGGGATGTTTCTCATAACATGGTGTTGGGCCGATTTATCACAAGGGATCATGGATCAGTTTGAATATATCAAAATACTTGAGATCATCATGTTGCCCGATCCTGAAGAATAAATTCCCTTGAAATAAGTGTTTCAACATGACAAAGACCCAAAACTCACCAGTAAGCGAACAACATGTTGGTTACAGACAAACAGGATTGAGGTAATAGAGTGGCCAGCCCAAACCCCTGACCTCAATCCCATAGAGAACTTGTGGGATGACATAACAAATGTGGTTTATGAGGAAAAAACAAAAATGTAGAAGAACGGTGGAAATGTCGTCCAATATTCCTTGTCTGGAATACATTTTCAGTAGTGCTAGAAGTTGATCGACTCCATGCAACACAGATGTCAAGCAGTTCTCAGAAACAATGGTTATGCCACTAAATATTAGTTCAGTAAAGTAAAATCGAAAACATTTTTTTCAGGTTATACATTACATTTTTGAGTTTTTAAAGAAAAATGCTGCCACTGCTATTTTTCTGAACAGCCTAATATTCCTTTAGTCTTTACTTTTTGTAAAGGATTAACACAAACTGGATAAATTGTGTTATTGTTTTGATTTGGAATTAAAGGGAATGTGTTGCTAGAAAAAAATGTATTTTTTTTTTAGTTAAACAGTTAGTGTATAGGTGATTAAACATTGTTCTAATTTTTTTTATTTTTTTTCACGAGTCAGGAAATATTATAAATTAGATTCTAATTTATAATATTTCCCAGTGCTGGTCACTAGATGGAGCAATTCCCAAAATTGCAGCATTGCATGTGGTAAAGCAACCACATTGCTTTATGCTGCAAAATTTGGGAAAAATCCCTCGCTCTAGTGAGCTCTCAGAGTCCCCCCCTCCTTTATCCTGGCTAGTGCCGGGAGAAACGAGGGGATTGAACGGTCAAACCTCCTACACTGTGTGTCACCATTTTTTGAGCTAACACACAGTGTAGTAGGTTTACATACAGTAGTAATCACACACTAAAACACGAACATACATAGAAATAACTTACCTGCTCCTGCCGCCGCCGCTCCCTCCGGTCCGTCCGCTCCGTCTGCTACCGCCGCTCCAAGTGCACAAGTCCGGAAGCCGCGACCGGAAGTAGTAATCTTACTGTCCGGCCGCGACTTCCGGTCTACAGGAAAATGGCGCCGGACGGCGCACAGTTCAACTTGGACTGTGTGGGAGCGGCGCATGCAGACGGCGTACACCATAGTGGATGGAACGGGCCCCGTTCGCATTCACTATGGGACTGTAGCTGCCGTATTCCATGTCTGTATGTGTCGTTAATCGACACATACAGAAATGGAAAAAAAAATGGCAGCCCCCCATAGGGAAGAAAAAGTTAAAAAATAAAAAAAAGTAAAACACAAACACACAAATAAATATAAAAGTTTTTAATAAAGCACTAAAATCAAACTGATGTAAAAAAAAATTTTTCCGTGACACTGTTCCTTTAAATGTGTAGTATTTCCAGTGCATTTGGGCAAATAAAAGTTCTATATTATTTTGTGCTTTGTTTGCTTTTTTAAACTCACTGCTATTTTTTTTTAACACTACTGTATGTATGTATGTGTGTGTGTGTGTGTATATATATATATATATATATATATATATATATATAATACTGTCAGACATGCCTGCTCAGCATTACACATTCGTGTTTTGTAACTGTTTATGCATGAGTATAATAACTAGTTCATTTTTCTCTATTATAGGGTGAATTCATAGATTTTGTTTCATTAAGTCTGGTCCATTTATCTGAATAGAACTGGCAGAAATCCATGCACCTGCTGCTGCAGAAACAGCCACATTCAGATGAATGGAACTGATTTTCAGTTGCAGAAATCTCTACAACAAAATCTGCTGCATGTGAATCCACCCTTATTGCCACATTACCGTACTTAGTGTTCCATTTTCCTTGTGCTTTATCTTTCTCCTGCAGATATTGACATTGTAAATCTGGATGATTACAATATCCACGTAATAGCCAGTGTTTTCAAGCAATGGTTGAGGGAACTTCCCAATCCTCTGATGACATTCGAACTCTATGAAGAGTTCCTCAGATCTATGGGTAAATAATGGCCGACATTTATGGGGGGGGGTGTTCAATGTCCTTTCCCTACCGGTCACATCTTCTGGAATGTTCCTCTCATTTTGTTTACCTCTTTTTTTTGTTTTAATGTTTTTATCTGACACCTGTCTTCTGTAACTATTAATGCATCATCTCAATTAGCCTAGAAATGGGTTAGTAATAACTATATAGATGCACCAGTGCTTGGTCAGAAATGTACTATTGTCCAATGTTGTGTATTTTTGCCTTTTTTATCTCAAAGGTCTTGGTGAGAGGAAGGAAACCGTGCGGGGAGTGTATTCTGTAATAGACCAGCTCTCTCGGACACATCTCAGCACTTTGGAGAGACTTATCTTTCACCTTGTCAGGTTGCCACTATGTTCATTTTGGAACTAATGTGTAATATTATGTATTATCTCTAGCTGGTCTATAAATGTGTGTTTACCACTGATTTGTTATATTTTAGGATTGCCCAGCAGGAGGAAACTAATCGCATGTCTGCCAATGCACTGGCAATTGTGTTTGCCCCATGTATTCTCCGTTGTCCAGACACTACAGATCCTCTGCAGAGCGTACAGGATATTGGCAAGACCACAGCGTAAGAAACATCAGATTTGTCTTTTAGATATTTCTTTTAGTCTTGAAGCAGCCATATTAATGCTTCCCCTTAACCAAGAAAAATCACTCATGCGGTTTGCTGTATAATCCAAATAGGTTACTTTACAATGACGCCATACAACTATTGTGTGTCCGTTATATGATTTTCCTGTTATCCACACTCATTACCTTTTAGCAGCGCCTATAGTCATTATTTATCCTGTGTAAAGTAAATGTCATTCCATGTACCACTATCATTAATACTGGTCCTTTATTTTATCCCATCGCTGGTTCTGCCGGTCCTGTTTTAGCTGTGTGGAGCTGATTGTTGTCGAACAAATGAATAAATATAAAGCACGTCTGAAGGATATCAACAGTCTAGAGTTTGCAGAGAACAAAGCCAAGAGTCGCCTGTCCCTAATCCGCAGGTCCATGGTAAGAAAATATGGGCTCTAGTGGGAACAACTCCATCACAACTAACACCCGGAGACTTGCCCTTTCTGCCCATCTTTCTCAGCTACTCTCCTGCTTCTAACCTTCTGCTTTCCTTTCATCTCCTTTTCCAATCCAGAAACCTGTACTAATTGCAGTTAGATTTATGAGCATAAATCGCAGCACCCTGCCGGTATGTATACTAAGATCAGGCTGTCTGTGACGCTCATTTGTCGTGTCCCCATTAACACAAGTGCACCCCTCACTCCCACTGTCCTGTGTTCAGTAGATCTGCACACCTTTGAGAATGCATGTTTTGTCCTCATCTTGATATTCGACTCATTAGAAAGATTCACTTATTTACCTGCCTTAGAAGGTATGAAATATCTTTTCCAGGATTCACACAACCAAATCTGTGTGGTTCACCCTCCGTGTGCATGTTTCTTCATTTAAAAAAATCACTTTTATTCTGAAACAAGCATTGCCCGAATTGGATTTCATGTCTCCGATAAGTTTTACCTCTTGTTTTTGTCTTGAGTTTCATGTACATAATACATATTCTCTGTATAACAACTAAATGTAATGTTATCATCCCATCATGAAAGTAAAATGAAATGGGGAGTGGTAAGTAGGAAAAGAAGCCCCCGCTCTATTAACCAGAGAGCTGATAGAGTGTAACTATCTCGCTCTCTCTCTTTCTCTAAAGAAACTCCAGCATCTGTGCACTACAAAGACACCCGCAAAATACTGTCTGGTCCTCCAACAGTAACCGCATCAATTGACAGCAGTCTCCTTCCTAAAGATAGGGCCATAGTTGTTCTATGGATTTTATTGGGGTTGTTGTCACAGCTCACTTTACTGCTGTACTTGTGTATGGCCTCATTGTCATGTTGGTTGGGCAAACATCAGACATTTTGTCTTCTGTAAAAGACGCGGTTGGCTCCACTCTATTTCCAGAGGCCGCATTATAGCCATTGGCCAATCGTAGAGCCTCTGTCTCCTAATATGTTGGCTTGGCCCTTTCCAAAGTGGCATGGGGTTTTCGGGTGCCGCTGCCTCTTTATTCTACTGGTTGGTAGGGGTCGCATCGGTTAAACCTCCAAATAAATCGGTCATTGATTGCCTATCCTAACAATATACAAAGAAAAATAGAGGCTGGCACTGCCAAATAAATATGGTACAACAAAAGTCAAGAAAAAGGGAAAAGAAGGCAATGTGCACAAAGAGAATATCCAAAATACAAAAAGGATTACATTTTATTGGAATCAATGCACAAACATAAATGTTTTTAACTTGGGTGCTTTTAAATGTATTTTAAAAAACATAACCTGTGCATGAATGTTACATGCTAGTATGAACCCTAATAAGCTAATGCATGCAGGACCTATCCTCCCAGATGAAATACACAATGCCCACACCACAAGAATAGAAAGTCAATAAACAATATATTACTATGATGTCAGTCAGTAACAGTGTTTGTCTGACCAGAGATAACATCAGAGGGCAAAAAATGATCAATATCAGCAATATATGAAAGTTGGGGGAAGGTCTATAGAGTCCCCACGCGTATCGCCATGAATGCGGCTTCCTCTGGGGCATGTTGTAGCCTATCAGGGCTTATACTAGCGTGTATCATACATGCATCGGTTGGGAGCTGTTTAAATGGTTTTAACTTATGTTTGTTCATGTATTGATTTGAATAAAACTGAATACTTTTTGTATTATGGATACTCTGAGTTCATATTGCCTTCTATACACACCACTTTTCATTTTTTTTCTTGAACATATCCTAGCAATATACCATCTATGTCTGTACTGAGAGAACCCCTCTCCGTAACTCTGTCTCCATTTTTTATGGGGAAAAAAAAGGTAATCGAATGATGCAGAATTTACTGAGTTTTTCCCTTGTCTTAAATTTAGGTAATTAACAGCTTTTTGTGTTATTAGAAAGATATTGCGGCCCAGACTTCTTGTGTTCTGTGCTATATGGTCTTCATAAACTTCATAGAGCCATATGCTCTGTTTTCAGCATTATTATATCAAGGCTCCCATACGGAATATGGGAACCTCTGTAATTTTAGCTAATGGCTCTGTATAGATTACTGCAGTTTGTGATAAGGAGGTCCATCCTGCATTGTTTGGAATTAAGGGGTTAATTATTGGCTTTTCCATAATACATAATTACGTATATGTACATCATCTGTGATCATGTCGGCACAACAGCTGTGCGACTGACAGCCGCATCCCTGCACTAACGTGCAGGATCGGAGAAAACGTCTATTCTAACCGTTTAATCCTTGATGCACCGCGATCAGTATAGAGGGAGCTATCTTGGTCCTTTCTGTTAGCCCCGGGATGCAATAGCCAGGGCTGACCGGGAAATTCTGACAGCCCTGGGCCTAATAAAGGCACCAAGGGCTTTGTAGTAATAGTGTGTGTTAGGGCATCCCTTCGGTAATAAACACATATGACTGAATTTTTTTTTTTTTTTAAATCTGATGTTCTAAGTAAAAGTCCCCTAATGGGACAAAAAAAATGTAATAAAATAAACTATGAAAGAAAATCACGCCGCTCGACAAAAGAAACAAACAACAATTTTATTCATATCTGCTACAAAAACATATACTTAATATTTTTTAGGGTCAAGACGAGTGCGGAGATATATAATGTAAAGGAAACATCCCACAGAAAACAAGGCCACACATAGCTAGACTTAAAAATAAAAAAAGTAGTGGCTAATGGAATGCGAGGAGTCAAAATCGAAACAAAAAAGTCCTTAATGCCAAAATTGGCTTGTCCCTTAAGGGGTTAATATATTGAGAAAATGAAGAGCCCAGTTAACGTTAACTTTTTTTATTTTTTTCATTGAAACGCCAGGTAGACTTTATTAAAGCCTGCTTCCAGCCAAAAATGTAATTAGACGTTGCTTCATGTGCAGTAAGGGTATGTGCACACACACTAATTACGTCCGTAATTGACGGACGTATTTCGGCCGCAAGTAGTGGACCGAACACACTGCAGGGAGCCGGGCTCCTAGCATCATACTTATGTACGATGCTAGGAGTCCCTGCCTCTCCGTGGAACTACTGTCCCGTACTGAAAACATGATTACAGTACAGGACAGTTGTCCTGCAGCGAGGCAGGGACTCCTAGCGTCGTACATAACTATGATGCTAGGAGCCCGGCTCCCTGCACTGTGTTTGGTCCGGGACTTGCGGCCGAAATACGTCCGTCAATTACGGACGTAATTAGTGTGTGTGCACATACCCTAAATGTTTGGTGTCTCAAAGGCTATGTACACCTTTTACAGGCATTTCTTTATACTATAAAATCTGTTTTATATGAATCCAAATGTTTTTTAATTGACCTTTATTAAAGAATTTCTTTAGTTTTTGCGATGCAGCTTCTTATGTATCCTCTATACTTGGATTCGGCTAATAGTAAACAATAAAGCTTCTGTCAGTGAAGTGAACTGACGGCTCGGCTATAGGCGGGTCATGTGTGTCTCTAACACAAAGGGTTCTAATATTAATCACATATAAGTTCATCAACTTAGATGTGATCGATATTATGGTGATCCAGTGTATTAGCGACACACAGGACCCTCTTATCTATCTATCTATCTATATATATATATATGATACATAGAAACTGTAGCGCAAAACACTTTTTTTTTTTTTTTTTTAAATAAAAGTTAATTGAAAAAAATGTTTGGGATCATTTAAAACAGATTTATTTTTTAAAAAAATGCCTACAAAATGTTTTTATAGCCTTTTAAGGCTGATTTACATAAGCCAATTTCTGCCCATAACGAGCACCAATAATAAAAGGTCGATCGGCGCTTGTTTTAAGGCCCTTTTACGTGGGCTGATGTAAACTGTATAGGTACGAACGATCATTTATACGAACGTTCGGTGCCCATACGGTTTACATATTGATGGCAGCTCATCCCCTGTGTACACGGACAGATGTGCTACGGATGATGATAGGGCTGCATATAAGATGCTATAAGCCGACAAACGAGCGTTTGCTTGTTCGCCGGCTCATCACTGCCTTGTTTGCACAGGGAATGAGCATTGATACGAACACTCATTTGTCCAATTATTGGCCCATGTAAATGGGCCTTTACTCTTAAAATTTCAGCTTTGTCTGTGTCAGACTTGAACTGCCATCAGATTCTTAGACTTGAAGTATCTGTCTATCGGCTATCGTTGTCAGCCATATGGGCTCTCAGCTCACCCCATCAGTCAATCCCGGTGAAAGAACTCATTGATCCATCTCACTGTGGAGAGATGCTTGATAAAATCTATTCTTGTAGGGTGTGAAATTAATACGGTATCAGATCTTCATTTCTCCTTCAGGGATGTGTCAGACAGTTTGGAGTGTTTACCTTTATTTTTATATTTAAACAAGTTAAAATAAATGAATGCTGGGAAGTGTGGTCAAATAGGAAGGAAATGAGTAGCTTCTCCTCCTGCTTAAGGTTAAATAGAATAAACATAGCCGTCAGCCTGATATATGCTGTAACTACAGGAAATTATATTTAAAGAGACTCTGTCACCACATTATAAGTGCCCTGTCTCCTACATAAGGAGATGGGCGCTGTAATGTAGGTGACAGTAATGCTTTTTATTTAAAAAAACGATCTATTTTCACAACGTTAGGAGCGATTTTGGTTTATGCTAATGAGCTTTCTTAATGCCCAAGTGGGCGTACTTTTACTTTCGACCAAGTGGGCGTTGTACAGAGGAGTGCATGACGCTGACCAATCAGCATCATGCACTCCTCTCCATTCATTTACACTGCACTAGCGATATAGATATATCGCTATGTGCAGCTACATACACAAGCCCAAACATTACTACAGTGTCCTGATAATGAATACACATGAAATCCAGCCTGGACGTCATGTGTACTCAGAATCCTGACACTTCTGAATCTTTTCTGTAAGATTTACAGCAACGGATACGAAATCTCGCGAGATCACGGAGCTAAACGAGATTTGGTTTCACTTGCCGGAATCTCACAAAAAAAGAGTCAGAAGTGTCAGGATTCTGAGTACACATGACGTCCAGGCTGGATTTCATGTGTATTCATTATCAGGACACTGTAGTAATGTTAGGGTTCGTGTATGAGGCTGCACATAATGATATATCTATATTGCTAGTGCAGTGTAAATGAATGGAGAGGAGTGCATGACACTGATTGGTCTACGTCATACACTCCTCTGTACAACGCCCACTTGGTCGAAAGTAAAAGTACGCCCACTTGGGCATTAAGAAAGCTCATTAGCATAAACTTAAATCGCTCCTAACTTTGTGAAAAAAGATCGTTTTTTTTAAATAAAAAGCATTACTGTCACCTACATTACAGCGCAGATCTCCTTATATAGGAGACAGGGCACTTATAATGTGGTGACAGAGCCTCTTTAAGAGGTTTTCATCACCTGAATATAGCAGTTATAGGGTACATACTATATAGGGTACAGCGAGTACATACTCGTTGGGCGGAATTTGTGTGTCAGAAAGCCACGCTATTACTGTGCAGCAAAAACCGCATGACGTTTTTTCAATGGCTTTGCCAAATTTGTCATTGCGGTTTGGAGTAGAAATTGTTTTAGGAAAAGGAATTGCCAACATCACTGAGCTTTAGATTATCTTGTGTATCTCCAAATATGCTCTTATGCTCCGTTCACGTGACATTAGGCCTGTATAGTTGAGGTATGCTTTTATTTTTGTCTTATTAGTTGTATACAGCAATAAAAGGCATTCATTAACACGTTTTATTTTTCTCAGTGGAATTGTGCACCCAGCCACTCTAACGTCTAATGTATTTGTTCTTTAAAATGTAAAAAAAAAATATTCAAATATAAATTTTTATGCGGTGCCAAATCGAATAGCAGGCTACCCTATTCAGCACCTTAACAAAAGCGTAAGCCTTGCAAACATAGTTAAAAAAAAAACAAAAAACCTCCTAATTCTACTTGCATTCATGCTTTGCTCTTTATTCAGGGGAAAGGACGGCTTCGCTCAAATCTGAGCCCAGTTATTTCAGGGCGTTCCCCTGTTCCAGATGCTGCTGGTGACCACGGGTTATCTACTATTCCTTCTGAAGATGAGTCTTCCGAGCAGAAGGAAGCAGCCATGCAACAAGAAGAAAGAGTATTGGCCCAGCAGATCGAGACTTTACAAAAGGAGAAGTGAGTGGTGAACCACAATGGAACGTTTCTAGGATGACGTTTTATTAATTCTGTTCAGAGCATACATAGTGTATGTTTTGTTAATGCCACATACTTGAATAGGTTTTTACGGTTGTGTATATTATATACAATGTCTAGGATGCTCTGTCTTACCCCAGCAACGCCAGATATAATAGCCAGCTTTCCATACATTTAAAAAATAAAAATATATGGCTTCAAAATTTTCTACTAAGGAAGAAGATGTATTGCACTATTGAGAATAAATTTCAGAAATCAGTCCCTTACCAATAATTTATAATAAAACTGTAGAGCTGATGTGTGAGCATTTAGCCACAGCGGAACATTATTCAAACTATCTGGAGAAAAAGGATCGGTAAGACCATGTAAAGCTGAATATAGAAAAGCGTTCCCTAATTTCTCGAAATGTAGAAGATCGGTCTACTGTAGATCACAAGCTAGTATTGATGTGGACAAGAACATCATATCTGTATTACGTTGTTAGGCAGCACATGTAATGCATTTCTTTATTCTGTATGTTTGAGATAGCATGCTGTTGTGAAAGAGAAACTACAGAGACTTCGCATTCAATATAATGGATGATATTATATGAAAGTAGCCATGTCTTGCTAATCTGCACAACCCCTTAAAAGTAGTTTTCCCAACACAGACATTTAGGGCATATCCACAGGATTTGACATAAAAGTAAGGCATCCACTGCATCCAGCAGAGAGAACTGTGGACATGCGCGCCCACCACTTCATTCAATCTCTATTCTAGTCTAACAACTCTAGATAGACCAGAATGGAAAAAGCTACTGACACGCACGGCCACCTCTCCATTCATTCTCCTCCTGGTGACTCATGGGAGCTTTAGTTCTCCTAATAGGCTGCGGTACCAGAAGTGTGACCCCAGCTGTCAGATATTTATTGCATATGCTGTGGTTGTCTTTAAACATGAGGTTTCCCACCAGAGACTCCAGGCCAAAACAAAAAAATTCAGCTTTTGGCCATTCACGGGCATCTACGTTCCTCCAAATTTCATTTAGGCTATGTTCACATCAGCGTTGGTTTCTGTTTAGGGGTTCCGTCAGACTTTTCCGTCGGAGGAACCCCTCAACGAAAAGGCAAACGGAAACCATAGGGGTTCCGTTGCTTATGGTTTCCGTTTGTCACTGTTGTGTAAGGTTTCACTTTGAAAGGACAGAATCAATAGCACAATAGACCGCGCTATTGATTCTGTCAAAATAAACTGAAAAACCTGAACCCTTTTACAACAGTGACAAATGGAAACCATAAGCAACGGAAACATTACCATTGAAATCAATGGTAATGGAAACAGGGTTTTCGTTTGCCTTTCCGTTGAGGGGTTCTTCCGACAGAAAAGTCTGACGGAACCCCTCATCGGAAACCAACGCTGATACGAACAGGCCCTTACCTGAATGGTGCCATTACTAAGTTGAACCCTGTGCTATCCATGACAATGCAGTCATAAGTGCTGCCATGAGTTTCCTGCGAGTCCGTATAGGAAATACACTCCAACTGGATCACATAATGTTACAGTGATGACCACTACCCTAGAGGATACTAATAGGGCACCAATGAGGAAGGGGCTTGGAAACTGTTTATATGTATAAATCTCTCATTTTCTTCTAGTCCGGCTCCACGATGCTGCTAGTTTTACATTTTCCCAGCCTGGGAGCAGCTTAGCTTACATTCCAATAAACATGTTAATAACAGGATAAATTTTATTATTGTTAGCACTAATATATAGTTAGCATAGTTAAGAGCAGAAAAATAATGAAAAACTGCACAGAAAAAAAACAGCCTAAGGCCCTTTTCACACACAGCATCTGGCAGCATTTTTCGCAGCGTTGTTTTAGGCTTTTTTTGGGGAGCTAAAAGGCTGCATCCAGATGTTAGTTAAAAGTCTATTGTGAAATTTGAAAATGTCTACATACTTAGCATTTTGGTTTGTGCCGTTTTTGTACCCTGTGTGGAGGAGGTCTAAAAGGGGTGTTACATGCCTTGTGAGACCTTTTTTTCACTTTCATTTTCTTGCATAATATATTTTCTTCACATGTTTTTTTTTTTTCTTCTAAACTAGGGAGGAGCTTGCTTATGAAATGCTAGCTTTAGAGCCACGAGCTTCAGATGATGAGACCTTGGAGTCCGAAGCATCTCTTGGGACAGCAGACAGCTCTGAGAACCTGAACTGCGAGTCTGAAGCGGCGGCATCCATCAGATCAGGTTGTTATCGCTTCATTTATGTTGAGATATGAGAGCATCGATCTATATGATTCACCAGCCAACATAATATAGCGGATGAAATTGATTCACCATGATCAAAACACAAATGATAAATCAGTTTGCCTAATGGCTATGCAATGGCAGTCTGGTGGATCAAGAGGATCAATTCCCTCATCACTAGGCATTTTCTTGCAATTTATATTACCAGAACAGTAGTGATATCCCCCAGTTCTGCTTGTATAATATATTTTCACCTTAGGACTCATTTAGACGAGCGTAATACTAGTCAGTGTGCTGTGCGTTGAAATCACTCACATCACACGGACCCATGCAATTCAATGGAACCATTCACACAGCGAGTGTCCATTGCGTGAAACTCTGCATGTCCTATATTGGTGTGTTTTCACGGACGACATCCGCATGCTGTCAGTGTTTCACGCATCAAATATATTGAAAAGCAGAGAAATAAATTTGAATTAAGTGCTTGCGCGGACGTGAGAAACGCATGCCACGCGCAAAGCACACTGATGCCAATACGCGACGGACAAGATATTTAGGAAAAACGCTGCGTTTTTTTTACGCGTGCAAATCTGACATGCTCGTCTGAATATATCCTTAAAGAGGCTCAGTCACCAGATTCTCAAATCCCTATCTCCTATTGCATGTGATCTGCGCTGCAATGTAGAAAACAGTAAAGTTTTTTGTTTTTTTTAAACGTTCATTTTTGGCCAAGTTATGAGCTATTTTTTTATATATATATATATATATATATATATATATGCAAATGAGCTTTGAAATGGACAACTGGGCGTGTACTGTGTTTTTAACTGGGCGTGTTTACGTGTATGACGCTGACCAATCAGTAACCAGTCAGCATCATACACTCCTCTCCATTCATTTACACAGCAGTGATGTGCAGCCACATACACAGAGATTAACGTTAATCAAGTGTCCTGATAATGAATACACACGACCTCCAGCCTGGACGTCATGTGTAGTCAGAATCCTGACACTTCTGAATCTTTTCTGTGAGATTTCCAGCAATGGAAACGAAATCTCGTTTACCTCCGTAATCTCGCGAGATTACAAGTGGATTGCTGGAAATCTCACAGAAAAGATTCAGAAGTGTCAGGATTCTGAATACACATGACGTCCAGGCTGGATTTCATGTGTATTCATTATCAGGACACTTGATTAACGTTAATCTCTGTGTATGTGGCTGCACATCGCTGCTGTGTAAATGAATGGAGATGAGTGTATGATGCTGACTGGTCAGCGTCATACACGTAAACACGCCCAGTTAAAAACACAATACACGCCCAGTTGGACATAACGGAAAAAAAAACGCCCAGTTGTCTATTTCAAAGCTATTTGCATATGCATATGCATATATATATATATATATATATATATATATATATATAACTTGGCCAAAAATGAACGTTTTTAAAAAAACACAAAACGTTACTGTTATCTACATTGCAGCGCCGATCACATGCAATAGGAGATAGGGATTTGAGAATCTGGCGACAGACCCTCTTTAAGCACTTGTTTAATCTGATTCAATTTGTCATTTTTAACTGTTTTACATCCCGCAGAAAAAGCCCTAGCTTTGAGTTCCATGCGAGGTCCACGGACAGAAGCAACAAGAGTACGGAGACAAGTCAAGAGAGAAAATGACAGCACAGATAGTGGGGACCGCAACCTTTCTTCTCCTACTGCTTCATCGTGCTTACCCCACCTGGGAAGAAAAAGGTTCCACTTACACTCCAAATCCCCCTTTTATCGAGAACCTTCTTCAGCAGATTCTCAGGACTCTGGGGTCCCTGTACACTTCACAAGCCGTGGAACTTTTAACCCTGAGAAAGGACGCCAGAAATTAAAGAATATCAAACAATCTCCCCAGAAACCAAGGGATCCTCAGGAGAGTGGGGAGAAAAGGATTCTGGGATCAGATGGCAGCTCACAATCCGTTGTCTTGTTTGGGAACAATGAATTTATGGTTTAAAAGAGGTATATTGGTTCCCGTGTTCATTCTTGCCAAGAGCTGTGCCCTCCCACATAGCTTAATCCTGGTGCCTCGTGTAACTAGGAGAAACCATTTTGGTATGCGCTGCCAACACATATCAAGACCCAGCCACACCATGTTTAACTAAAACCTTACCCAGCTAGCCTATCCCAGACCTGTTTAACACTCCCTTTATCAACACAAACTGATCTGAACAAAGAGAGAGGCTTTTATTATAAATATTATTATATTAATATTATTAATTTTATTTGTGGTTTTTAAGCCCTATATAAATAAACCATTCCCTTTAATTTAAAGCAGCATCTGCACTGTGGTTACACAAAGCTTTGTAAGGTTGAAGCCTCCTGATTTGGATGGCTCAACTTTTCTGTGGGGTAGATCACCCACTTATTTTGTTTAGTCCTTTTCATCTGCACTTCAGAGACATTGGTCAGAACCAAAACTGACCGCAAAGAAAAAAACTCTTGTTCCTCTCGAGTGAGTACATTCCATTTGTTTTGTGGGATCCACAGCGTATGGGCTCGAGAGAAGATACTTCCACGAAGTGGATTCTCTGCTTGGAGTTCAGATTCTGGTTGATTCAAGTGAAAACTTCTTTTATACAGAAGAGGATTTATGTGAAACAGACATAGAAACTGGGCAGCTTCCTCTTCAAACACAACCCGTCTGGCTGCAGATTTTACCACAACATAAGCCTGCTGAGCCTTATAAAAGGCAGACACTTCCATACTGAATGTAAATGCCCTGCATCTGTGGGATGCCACTGGGTGCAAGGTGCAATGGGAGACACTGCTATCATATGTATTCCGTACAATTTGTGTAAATTTCCGGCTGTAAAATCCATCTCAAACAAACCCAGAGCTTATTAAAAGAACAAAAGCTGCGGAAAGTTAAGTCTTGATGTAGTATTATTGCATTTCTTTATTGTTAAATTCTAAAAGAGAGCTGTACAAGAACCGATGCAGGATTAAGATATAAATGCCTAAGAGCTGTGTGTTGCATGGATGCGAAAGTAAGGGCATATGTTTCATATAAACATGAGGATTAACGCTAGAGCTCCATGGTGCCATAGCATTGCTGTAACGGTAATATTATGACCTTACTGCAACCTCAGCCTTAGCCCAATTCACAAGTTTCTTCTGAAAATTTAAGATACATGTTAAAACATATTGATATAACTTAAGTAGTCAGCGTTACATAGGTTGAAAAAAAGATCCATCAAGTTCAACCTTTCTCAATAAATTACCCGGCATTCTTTGCTTGATTGATTAATTATAACCCTCAATGCCATTCGTAAGTAAATAATCTTCTAGCCTTTTTTTAAATGCTGACATAGTATCTGCCATAACTACCTCTTGGGGTAAGGCATTCCATAGTTTAACTGCTCTAACTGTAAAGAACCCTTTCCTCTATTGATGTCTGAAACGTCCTCCCACGCGCAATGAATGTCCCATGGTCCTTTGTAGAGTCCTTGGAAGGAACAGATCATGTGCTAGTTCTTTGTATTGACCACACATATACTTAGACGTCCAAGAGGTGATCTTATTAATCTGTATATTTTCAAAGCTGAACAAGCCTGATTTTTCTAGCCTTTCATTGTAAGCGACACCTCCCACCCATTTAATAATCTTGTTGCCCGCCTTTGAACCGTCTGGAGTTCTCCTATGTCCTTTTTACAATGTGGAGCCCAAAACTGAATTCCATATTCTAGATGTGGCCTTACAAGGGATTTATAGAGTGGTAATATTACATTTGAATCCTGGGTTTTTCTCTCTCTCTTTTTATACACCCTAAAATCCTATTTGCAGCTGCTGCCTGACATTGAGTGCTGCTGCTTAGCTTATTTGTTACCAGATTACCCAGTTCCTTCTCTTGTTCCGTTATCCCCAGTTTTATTCCATTTAATGTATATGAATTAATGCTATTATTGTATCCTAGGTACATTACTTTACATTTATCAACATTACATTTAATCTGCCATGTTTTTGCTCATTCCGCCAGCTTATCTAGGTCTTTCTGTAATATTTTATAGTCAAGCTGAGTTTTAAATATCCTACAAAGTTTTGTATCGTCAGCAAAAACTGACACCTTGCTATCAATCCATCCACAAGGTTATTAATAAAGAGATTAGAAAGAATTGGGCCTAACACCGATCCTTCTGGTACCCCGCTGCTCCTTTTGGTACCCCGCTGCTGACTTTAACCCATTTTGACTAAGTTCCATTTATAACGACTCTTTGTTTTCTGTCCCTTAACCAATTCTTTACCCACTTGGATACATGTTCCCCCAGTCCCTCTGTCTGTAGCTTCAGAACAAGACTCTTGTGTGGAACAGTATCAAATGCTTTTGCAAAATCCAAATAAATCACATCAGCTGCATGACCGACATCCAGATATGCACTTACCTCCTCATAGAAACCGAGCATGTTGGTTAGGCACAACCTGTTTTTCATGAATCCATGCTGGTTATCAGTTATTAGACTTTTCTCTATATACTTTTGTAGTTCATCTCTTAGAACATCTTCAAATATTTTGCACACCACAGATGTCAAACTTACTGGACGGTAGTTACTCGGTTCCACCTTTTTACCATTCTAAAATATTGGCACAACATCAGCCGTCCTCCAATCCTACGGCACTGATCCTGTTATAAGAGTCTAAGAATATGAGATACAATGGTCTGTCCAATACTGAGCTCAATTCCCTTAATACCCGTGGATGAATGCCATCTGGGCCAGGGGATTTATCAATATTTAATTTTCTAAGACGTAGCTGTACATCCTCCTGGGTTAAGCAGGTAATATTGGGTTGGGAACCTTTATCACTGTCCCCCCTGAATATCTGCAGAAAGAAAAAAATTGGGGAACCATATACAGCGCTGCTGGTAATAAAGGTAGAAGAAGTTTGTGTTTTTTACAATAAATTATATATTTTTGAATTTCAAAACACTGGAACTGCTTCTACCTTATCAGCACACCGTATATGGTCCACCAATTTTATTTTTTTTCTTCCTGCAAATACTTTACAGCGGTAACCAACTCCAGTTACTGGATGGGACCTGCCTGCAGCGGTCTAATGATACCTATTTCATTATAAGGCTACAATGGCGTTGTGCTAGCACAGGCACAAGAGGTGAGCACAATTGACCTTCCTCTGTTTCATTCTATTACTTTTGGTGATCTGCACTATGTGGCGCTGTGCGTTTTTTGCTTTCTTCTCTAGCCCCTGAATATCTGGCACTGGGACCTCATCCGTAAACACTGAGGAAAAGTATATGTTTAACATCTCTGCCCAGCCGATATCCTCTACAATTATATTCCCATGCTCATCTTTAGGAGGGCCAATATTAACAGATTTTTTTCTTTTTGGCATTAATATATTTATTAAAAAAATTGGGATTGATTTTAATGTTAGCGGTTTGTTTTTCTGTAGATAACTTGATTTAATTTCGTACATTTTCTATTGAGATCTTGGTAAGTCTGGAATGCTTTTGCTGAGCCCTCACTCTTCAATGTTTTGAATGCTTTTTGTTTTGGTCTTACTATATTCAGCAATTCCCTATTCATCCATAGTGGTCTCCTTTTATCCCTAGACATTTTATTGCAGGAGGGTATAAACTTACTACACAATTCATGTAATATATCTTTAAATGCTCCCAGTTTAGCGTCAGTATCCCTATTTACCAATACATGATCCCAGTCGATTGAATTATGTTTTCGTAAAATTCCAGGTTTTTGTTGCTCCCCTTCATATTGTTTTATTGAAAATTATATTAAAACTTACCATATTGTGGTCACTATTGCCCAAGTGCTGCCGGACCTCCACATCTGATAGTGTCTGGTCTATTTGATAAGACCGGATCCAGCACCTTATTCCCTGTGGTTGGTTTATTAACCAACTGAGTGAAATAATTGTCTTGAATTGTGTATAAAAACTTCCAGCTTTTATCACATCCAGCGGCCTCTATGTCTCAATAAATGTCCCAATTAATGTCAGGATAGTTAAAATCCCCCATAATAAGAACCCCATTATTATTTGCTGCAGCATTTCATCCTCAGTCTGTTCTGCTATGTTCCGTGGCTTATAACAAACTCCAATTAGCAGTTTACCATTATTAATCGCTCCTTGAATATTTACCCATAAAGACTCCACATTGTCACAGTCTCCCCCAATGTCTTCATTTAGGTCTGGTCTTAGGCTGGATTTTAGAAACAGACAAAACCATCCACCTTTATCTTTTCTATCCCTTCTAAATACTGTGTAGCACTCCCCATTTTTTACCCAGTCATAGCTCTCATCCAGCCAGGTTTCTGTTATGCCCACTACATCATAATCCATGTCCGTGATTAGAAGCTCCAACTCGTTCATTTTACTCGCAAGACATTTGATCTTACCGACACCTTTAATATTCTTAGGTCCAAATTTATTCCTAGTCACCTCCCTACTCGGCTTGCTATCCCCAGCCTCCACTAAATCCCCATTAACCCCTTCTGTATGCCACTCCCTATGTACTCTAACCCTGTTTGCAGCACTAGTTTCTTTAGTAATTTAGCATATCACTTATTGGGGCACATTCATGATACCAGTTTTATGTTGCATTGAAAAGAGTGCTGTTCATGCTAAATGCCATAGTTATCAAGTTTGCCATTTTGTGCAACACCAAAACCATTTTCGCATTTGTTGGAAAAATTTGATGTGACTAATTTCGTTCAACTGATTTGCAACAGACTTTTTCCACCCAACCTGCTTAATTTCAGTAGCTAAACCCCATTCCTCACTAGGTATGCACTGTGTGTGAATGTGTGCAATTCCATACTGATCAACTGTACGCCAGTATTAGTAAATGTGCCCCATTTAGGCCTCATGTGCGAGGCACACAGAGTCGTGTAAATCTACACTTAAGAACAATAGGGCACCCCAGGAGTCAGCTGTAATCTGTAGGGAAATCTGGCAACAAGTGTTTAATGCCACCATAGATGAAATGTACTGTGCTGCCCATTAAAATCTGAGTAATGCATGGACATGCAGCCCCACCCTCCAGTGAGATGCGCGCTCTCGGCTCTCTGTATCCTCTGTTCTAATTAAGGCTATGTTCACACAGTGCAATTTGGTGCAGATATTGATGCAAACTTTTGAGCTAAAGCCAGAAGTGGATCCAAGAGAAGTCTGTTTTTCCTTTATGTTCCCTACTCCTTTTAAAACCGGTTCTGGCACCAATATCTGCAACAAATTGTGAAGTGTTAACATAGCCTAATCTATCATCTCGAACAGAGGAATACCCCCACTGTTAACACAGTTTCCTAATATGGTATATTAAAACAGGATTTTTCGAGTACTTACTGTAAAATCCTTTTCTCGTCCAGTTCATTGGGGAACACAGACCGTGGGTATATGCTGTTGCCATGAAGAGTTTTGACACTAAGAATTCTAAATTGTAGCTCCTTCTACTGCATATACCCGGACTACAGACACTGGGCTATTCAGTCTGTTTCTGCTTCCCCTAATGCATGCGGACAAAGTAAGTCAAAACATAGAAGGGAGTCATTCCAATTGAACCATGAAAACAACCATGAACAGGCAAATGGGTGGGAGCTGTGCCCCCCAATAAACTGGATGAGAAAAGGATTTTACAGTGAGTACTAAAAAAAAATCCTCGTTTGTTACATTGGGGGAAACAGACTGTTGGACATCCTAGAGCGGTTCCCAGGGGCGGGAACAGAACACAGGATATGATCACCCATTTCACTAATGCCTGCAAGACATTGCAATTCACGGAAGCGTCCGCAGAGGCAAAGGTGTGTATCTGATAGAACTTGACAAAAGTGTTCAAGGAAGACAGTGTGGATGCCTTGCACACCTTATGGCTTACAGCCCAGGAAGCTCCAACTGTTCTGGTAGCGTGGGTCATGATCCAAAAAGGGGGAACTTGAAACTGAAAAGCCTTGCAAACAGTCATTTGAATCTAGAAAGCGATAGTGGCCTTACAGGCTGCCACCTCCTTTCTTGGAGGATGGACAAGGCATCTGACCTGCGTAAGAAAGCAGTGACGGAAAGGTAAGTCTGCAAGGCATGGACATCATCCATGTTGTGGAGGAAATGCTCCCTCGGATGACTGGGAGATGGATAAAAGGGACGGCAAAATGGTGTCTTCATTCATGTGAAAAGCCAAAACAACCTTAGGCAAAACGGAAGGCACAGTGTGGAACACCGCCCTATCCTGATGAACAGTCTGAATTGGTGGCTCTATCTTGCCGTTCTCCAATTCTGACACCCTCCAGATGGAAGTCACTGCGACCAGAAAACACACTTTCCACGAAAGAAGTCGAAGGTACATTTTTCGCAAGGGGTCCTTGAGGGAACTAAGAGCCAAACCTTCATCCGGGCCACCATGTAGTAAGGAAAGAACTCTGGCTAGAGAGAATCGCAAGGGGGTAAGATTGCGATCCTCACACCAACGAAAGTAAGCCTTCCAGGTACGATGGTAAATGCAGGCTAAAGGCTTCCTAGCCTTGAGCATAGTGGGAATAACACTCTGACAGACCACAAGCCCTCAGAACGGCAGCCTCAACAGCCACGCTGTTAAATGGACGTCAGGATGGAGAGGCACTAGCCATGGGACATTGGCCAGCAGGGACATGTCCACGAACCAATAACGGCACAGACAATCTGCGGCTTTCAGGATGGCTGCAATCCCCTCGGCCTGGAGACGTCAGGGGGAGACGTACAGAACCCTCAAATTGGTCCCTGGCAACTATGAGAGCATCCACAGCGCAGGCCTCCAGGCTCGGGAGAGAATGCAGGGAACCTGACTATTGTACCTGGAAGCCGTTGGGTTGGCCTTATCTGAGACATATCTGGTCGAAGACCTGGTGGAGGGACCATTCATCACAATCCACATTTTCATGACTGAGAAAGTCTGCGACCCAGTTGTTGACCTTGGGAATGTGTACTACTGCCAGAGCAGGAACATGATCATCTGCCCAGGCAAGAATTCCTCCCCACCCCTTGAAACTGGCATTTGTGGAGAGGATTTGCCAGGCCAGCAGAAGGAAGGAACAACCTCGGGAAAACAACCAGGGAGAAGATCCACCACTGGAGAGATCGACAGAAAGCCAAATAAGGAGTCCAGAGAATATTTCCACCGGGAGAGGATAGCCCGCTGAAGAGGATGTGTGTGGAACTGAGACCACCATGATTCCAAGGACCCTCATGCAAAGGTGGAGGGAGGTCAGCGCAACATTCGCACGGACCATATCTCTTCCAGAAGGACAGACAGCCTTTCCTGGGTAGGGAAAACTCTTGCTGTATGTTGTCGAAGGCCATGCCCAGTAATTCAAACTGCTGGGAGGGGAACAGGCAAGATTTGGAGCAAATGACAATTCAACTGAACTGGCTCAAAGTCACCAGAGTGATCTGGAGCACACTCTTGTTGTCCTCCCTGGTGGGAGACCAGATCAGAATGTCGTCCAGGTACAGGTTGACCGACACCCCCTGGTCTGAAGGGGCGCCATCACCACAGACATGATTTTTGTGAAAACTCTCGGGCCGGGCCGAACATAAGAGCCACAAATTGGTAACAGTGAGGCGGCACTTCAAAGAGCAAGAAGGGCTGGTGAGATCGGCAAATAAAAATACGCAAATACGTGCCCTTGATGTCCACTGTGGAAAAAAACACCCCCTGTTCCATAGAAACAATGACTGATGGAAGGGATTCCATGCGTAAGTAGCTGAACATGACACATACGTTAACACTTGGGGTTGAGAATAGGGGGAACCGAGCCGGCCTTCTTTGCCATGACAAAAATTTTGGAGTAAAACCCCCGAGACCTTTGGTTCGGGGGCACCTGAATAATGTCTCCTTGAAGGAGTCGATTGCTTGAAAAAAAAGACAGCCGTCCTGGACGGGGACTAGGGAAGAAGCAGACTGGAAGAAACGCTCTGCGGGAAGACTGGTAAATTTGATTTATATCTGGAGGATACCACTTCCTGAACCCAGGCGTCTGAAATGTGAGAGAGCCAGGCGTCCTTGAAGTGCAGAAGTCTGCTCCCCACCCAAATTGAGGGGGAATACACCTTCAAAAGCAGAGGTGCACTCACCTGCTCCAGCCTTGGAGGACGGAGGTCGGGGCCACAAGGTGTGGCGAGCCTTAAAGGAAGGTTTGGCCTTCTGGTCCTGGTGGCAAGGTTTTCCGGAGGACTGAGTGCTGGAGAACCAACAAAAAAGACAGAAAAAGAGGACATGCCTTCAAACATAGCTGACCCTATTCTGGTCAAGTATGGTCCTAAAGAGGCGGGAACATGAAAAAGAAGAACACAGTCAGAGACTGCGTAGAAGCTACTTTTGCGGAACAAATGTTTCAACCAGGCCATCCTGCGTACAACATTAGTAGAGGATGAAGCACGAGCCACCAGAAGAGCAGCATCTGGACGCAGGGCCGCCATCAGGAATTTCTGGGCCCCATACAGCCATAATGTCTGGGCCCCCCCCCTCCATTACCGGGGGTGGGCAACGGAAAGTGTGGCGCTCACGTTTGTACGTTATTCGCATTAAATGATTTTGGTGCTGATGTCAATTACAGTGAAGGAAACCATGGAGCCGGCAGTGACCGGTTCATGCTCCGGATTTTGATCTATTTAGCTAAAACGTATCCGACTGTATGGCATATAGTGGGATACGTCGCCTGGGGAATGGCCCAGGGGAAACTACTGAAGTCACTGTCCATGAACAGGGCTGGAGCCTTCTACTAGCGCTCTGCCCAGGGACTATGGCGCTGCTCCTGATGTCCATATACATAAAGTGACGTCCGAAGCTGCACAAAGCCTGAGTACACGGCCGGAGCGTCGGCAACATTCTGGCCAGGGATTCCGGCCCTGGAGAATCCCCTGATGTCACTTTACATATATGGACAGTGATGTCAGGAGCTCCCAGGGACAAAGTCCACGGGTAGAGCACTTGTGATGCTGCCTGGGGACTCCGGAATAACAAAGTTTACTACGCCATTTCATCCTTCAAAAAGAAGGTAAACCGACGTCCACCAGCCCGGAGGCTAAAAGGACATAATGGAGCCCTGTGAATTATCGTCTACGTTGTTTATACTGTAAGGTAGGAGATTTCCTGACTACACGATAAACTTAGGGCAACAATACGATGTGAAGTCCCTTAAAGGGAATGTGTTGCCAGCAAAACATGTTGTTTTTTTTTAAATTAAACATTTAGTGTGTAGGTGATTAAACATTGTTCAAATTTTTTTTATTTTTTTCACGAGTCAGGAAATATTATAAATTAGATTCTAATTTATAATATTTCCCAGTGCTGGTCACTAGATGGAGCTATTCCCAAAATTGCAGCATTGCATGTGGTAAAGCAACCACATTGCTTTTTGCTGCAAAATTGGGAAAAAAGCACTCGCTCTAGTGAGCTCTGAGAATCCCCCCCTCCTTTATCCTGGCTAGTGCCGGGATAAACGAGGGGATTTAACGGTCTAACCTCCTACACAGTGTGTCGCCATTTTTTGAGCTAACACACAGTATAGTAGGTTTACATACAGTAGTAAACACACACAAACACACATAGAAATCTCTTACCTGCTCTTGCCGCCGCGGCTCCCTCCAGCCCGTCCGCTCCGTCTGCTGCCGCTGGTCCAAGTGCACAAGTCCGGAAGCCGCGACCGGAAGTAGTAATCTTACTGTCCGGCCGCGACTTCCGGTCCACAGGACAATGGCGCCGGATGGCGCGCATTTCAAATTGGACTGTGTGGGAGCGGTGCATGCGCCGTTCCCACACAGACGGCGTACACAGAAGTGGATGGGATGGGCTCCGTTCGCAGTCCCTATGGGACTGTGGCTGCCGTATTCCATGTCTGTATGTGTCGTTAATCGACACATACAGAAATGGAAAAAAAAATGGCAGCCCCCATAGGGAAGAAAAAGTGTAAAAATAGAAAAAAGTAACACACAAACACACAAATAAATAAAAACGTTTTTAATAAAACACTAACATAAAACTGACATGAAATTTTTTTTTGTGGTGACACTGTTCCTTTAAAGAGGCTCTGTCGGGGGGCGTGGCCAGCTATGGGAGAGTGAAGACGTGCTCTCTCCAGCTCCTCAACTAGCGTTGCTGAAATTGGCTGACATCCGCTCCCAGATATGGGGAAGAATTCTAAAAAAGCAAGAGCAGCAGCCCCTACATGTCCCTCATCGCCCCAGCGCGATATCGGGGATTATTTTGGGCGACAGCCCCAGATGCAGCTGCGGGCTGCGACGCGGGCCGAGGCTGGGGGTCAAAATGGCCGCCCGACCTCTCCATCTCCAACGGACCAGGGCCCGGAGATGACGGCAGGACATATCCACTCACCCTCTGAGGTGCAGACCCTGGAGTTCCCCGATCCTCTGTCTCCTTCCCGGGCTGCGATGGATCGTGCGGCCCGGGCGACAACGCCTGCCGCTTTCCAAGATGGCCACCGGGACCACGAGGCTTGCGGATGCGGGCCTGCTCTAGAGAGCACGGCCCTCCTTTCAGCTGCTCCGAAAGAGAGCGTGCCAGCACAGGAGGTACCGGACCCAGAGGCACCAGATCCCCGGTCTTGCTGGGAGACATCGGAGGTCCCTGTGGCGGCGGACGCCGTTCCCCGGTCACAAGACCATGTGGCCTCTCAAGATGGCTGCCACCCTCCGTCGTCATTGCTTTCATGGCCTGTGGGCCCTCTCCTTCCGAGATCCGACTGCGGCCTACTACCATCCCCTGGAGTGAGAGACACCGCACCTGCCCTGCCTGCAGTTCTGCAGTTGGAGGAGCTAGCTAGGAGCTAGCTAGGAGGCACAGTGAGTACCGAGGCCCTGAGCCTCCCATCACCCAGCTCACCTCACATCCTATGGGACTGATAGCCCCAGCTCTCCCCCTTCCACCCAGGGATCCGGGGCTGGTGGGAGCCTCTCCCTCTCGGTCCTCCAGCTCCGCACGGCACGGATACCCCAACGCCCCAACAATCTTAGCCTCGACCCTGCTTATGGGATCTCCCCAGCACCCCGGGACTATGCCTGCACTACCTGCAAGTGGCCAAGGTCCTCAATTGCACCCACTCCCGTCGCCTGAAGTGGACACGCCAGCCAGTAGTGGATTAAGTTTTACCGACCCGTTGTCTGGATCTATGTGTGAAAATCGGCCGGCGACTCTCTCAGATATCCGCCAGCTTGTTCAATTGTTGCCTACTAGGGCTGATATGACTTCCTTTGCCAGACAGATCGTGGAAGAATGCAAGTTGGAGTTTACACAGTTTCGTGCGGAACTTTCCTCACTTTCTACGAGGGTGGACACTCTTACGCAGGATCGGGTTGCTGAAAATGCCACTATTGCAGATATCCAATCCACTATCCAGCAGCACTCAGCTCAGTTGTTCACTTTGCAGCAGCATCTTGATGATATTGAAAACCGTAATAGGAGGAACAACCTACGTGTTCGAGGATTGCCCGAATCTGTTCCTGCGTCTGATCTGTTTTCGACTCTCTCCACCATCTTCAATACTTTACTAGGCCGTCCGCCGAATACCCATATAGAGATCGACCGGGCACATAGAGCTCTCCGCCCTGTAAGTGTTGACGATCCTCGGCCGAGGGATGTCATTTGCCGAATCCATTTCTACGCAATCAAGGACTCTATCCTCCAAAAAATCAGACGGCAGCCCATCATTCTCCATCAAGGCACGCAGTTACGTATTTTGCCGGATTTATCTCGACATACGCTGGCGCAAAGAGCTGCTCTCAAACCCCTGCTGGAGGTACTCCGAAACCGGGACATTATCTACAGGTGGGGCTTCCCGTTTGCCCTGATGGTCCGACAGGAGGGCCGTACCTACACTGTGCGATCCCCGATCGACCTGCCTGGTTTCTTGCGGGACTTGAATCTTCCACATGTTGCATTACCGGAGTGGCCCTCGTTGTTATCCTCTGCTGGCGGGGGATCACGGGGGAGACGCCCATTCTCGCGGCCCCCACAGACGATCTAGACGCCGACAAGAACGTGACCCTACTCCACCCATGGAGATTGCCCGTTCGGCGTGATGACCCGGATGGCCGCTCTTGGAATTCCTCCTTTCATTTACTTACTGCTGTCTGTTTTCAAGATTGCTTGTTGCTTTGAGCGTTACCTTCAGATGCCTTCCAATGTCTTCCTCTCTTGTTATTTAAAGTGTGCAAATGATGTTAAAGCTGTTAATACTTATATTATTGTACGCTAGGGAGTGCGGATAACTCTTATGCGTAGTTGTCACCTTCCCCCTGTAGGTTTTGGACCGAATTTTTGGTCTTCCGCAATTGTGCGATTAGCTTGTGCGGCAGTTGTTTTTCTACTGCCTTTTTTGTTTGATTTTATGTCTGTGTTTTTCTCTAATGCTCTGTTCTTTACTCCTAGCTGGTTTCCCTCCTCTACTTCCCTCCTGGCGATCCTGGACTCCGATCCTTCGTGCGTTAGCCGGCATTCCTCAGCGAGCCGTTTAGTCTGCATCCATGGCTGACCTTAATATTGCCTCCTTCAATGTGAAGGGGCTGAATGTTCCTGAAAAGCGGGCGCAAATTTTACACCATCTACACAAACGTAAGGTACACATTGCATGCTTCCAGGAAACACACTTTAAGGAGGGACATACCCCTACTATCAGGCACAAACACTACACTACGTGGCATTTCAGTAATAATCCCCTTTCCAGATCGTGTGGAGTTGCCATAGCCCTCCACAAGTCTCTCCCCCATCAGGTTGTCGATCTTGTCGTGGATCCCGATGCGAGATACCTCATCTTAGTGCTTAATATTGGTGGGAGGGAATTCACGGTGATTAACGCTTATGCTCCTAACCAGGGTCAGGTGCCCTTCATTCTTCAACTAATAGAAACCGCCCTTCCAGTGGTCCGAGGGACTGTGGTGCTGTGCGGAGACTTTAATCTTACTCTGGATCCGACGGTGGATAATTCTACTGCTCGCTCTAGTGTTGCATACGGTGCTATTAGGCGGGTGAGGCGTGCTCTCCTACAGCTTCAACTGTGTGATGCATGGCGCATTCAACATCCCGCGGATAAGGATTATAGTTTTTACTCCCATCCGCATGGCACCTACAGTCGCTTGGATTACATTTTCCTTCAGCAACATGCTCTCCCCTGGGTAGCATCTACGTCCATTGGCAGTATCCTGTGGTCTGACCATGCCCCGGTATATTGTACCTTACATCTCCCCTTCATCACTAAAGGCCCCTGGACTTGGAGACTGAATGAGTCCCTGCTCCTGGATGGGGTGTGCCATGCTGATTTGCTTCAAACGGTGGAACATTTCACTCTTGATCATGCCCAGGATGACACGTCCCCCTTGGTTCGTTGGGAAGCCCTTAAATGTGTTCTCAGGGGGGTCCTCATAAAACATGGGGCGCGCCTTAAGAGGGAAAGGGCCCACTCCCTTAAAATTGCTCTCCAAAAAATTAGTGCTCTTGAACTGGCTCACAAACGTGCGCTGTCTCTTCCGATTTTACGGGAGTTACAGAGTGCCCGACAGGACGCCAGACGGCTGTTGGACTCTGCCCAGCAGCGCGCTCTTCAAGTCTGTCGCAGTAAATTCTACGAGTTTGGCAATAAGAGCGGACGTATGTTGGCCAGAGCTTTAAAAACAAGAATTGCCCAGTCACACATCCCAAATACTAAGGCTCCTTCTGGCCAAGTTGTTCACACGACCCCAGAGATAGCGGAGTGCTTCCATAGCTTTTTCTCGGATCTTTACAACCTTGACCCTCCCACCCCCACCCCCTCCCATCCGCCAGGACGGGACTCTTTCTCATCTCCCTTCACACCGTTGTCTGGGGAGATAGCTGAGGAACTTGATACGGACTTCACTCCCTCGGAGCTCCTCATGGTTATAACCGATCTTCCTGGGGGAAAGAGTCCTGGCCCGGATGGCTACACTGTCAAGTTTTACAAGGTGTTGGCGGACCGGTTGCTACCGCTTTTGTTGTCAGCTTTTAACTCTATTTCCCCGGAGGTCCTGTTTCCTCCTAGCTCCACCTTGGCTCATGTCGCGGTTATCCCTAAGCCGGGTAAGGACCCTCAACTCTGCTCCAGTTATCGTCCCATCTCCTTGCTCAATGTAGACCTAAAAATTTACGCTAAATTGCTCGCCAATAGACTGAATAAATACCTGCCAGATCTAATTCACCCGGACCAGGTGGGGTTTGTGCCTGGTCGGGAGGCCCGTGACAACACCCTTAAAACTTTTGGTATCATTCACCACGCCCAGACTAACCGAATCCCGCTCATGATCCTGTCCCTAGATGCTGAAAAGGCGTTTGACAGAATATCGTGGCCTGCCCTTTACCAAACCCTTCGGCATGTGGGAATGGGACCATCTCTCTTGGCAAAAATTATGGCATTGTATCGTACACCCTCGGCCCAAATAAAAATAAATGGCTCCCTTTCGGCACCTTTCCCTATTTACAATGGCACACGACAAGGCTGTCCCCTATCCCCCCTGTTGTATGTCCTGGTTATGGAACATCTCATGGCCTCCATTCGGAGCAACTCGGATATTAAGGGTATTAACATTGGAGGGAAGGAATACAAGTGCTCGGCATTCGCTGATGACCTATTGGTCTATCTCACAGACCCTCATGTCTCTCTCCCTTCACTGATGTCCGAGTTGTCTCGTTTTGGAACATGGTCTAATTTCAAAATCAATTTCTCTAAGTCTGAGGCGCTAAATGTTTCTCTCCCGGGCCCGTTAGTGTCGCTTCTCCAAAGTAATTTCCCCTTTTCATGGCCCTCCAGAGGTATTACATATTTGGGTGCCCGTATAAGTGGGGACCTTACACAATTGTTTACAAATAATTTTATCCCCCTACTGGCCAAGTTTCGCACTGACCTTAATTCCTGGCATAAGACTGAGTTTTCCTGGTTTGGCCGTATCAATATTATTAAGATGTCTCTCCTCCCCCGCTTGCTTTATCTCCTGCAGACGATCCCCATCTCTATCCCATCTTCCTATTGGTTGCGGCTTCAGCGATGCTTCGGCTCCTTCATTTGGCCGACTGGTCGCCCACGTCTGAGCCGGGCTCTTCTGACTCGTTCCAGGGGTACGGGTGGGGTTGGTCTGCCGGATTGTCGGCTCTACTATCTGGCATCAACTCACGCACGGGTTTTAGATTTTTTTCATAACCGTGAATCAAAACTATGGGTCCGTTTAGCTCAACAACTGTGTCCCTGTACCCTATCATCCCTGCCGTGGATCCTGCCCGGGAATAGACCGACTCAGGCCTCCTTTGTTGTTTACCATACTCTCATGGCGTTGAGGTCCTTAGGGCCTGGAAATACGCTTGTAGACCCCCTGGGTCCTTTAACTCCTATCACAGATAATCCAGCCTTTCCTGCTGGCAGGGCTGGTCGCTCCTTCCTAGGCAGGCCGTCCACCGGCCCCATGTATTTTGCCCAGGTCCTCTCCGCTTCCTCTCTTCTCCCTCTAACCTCCATCTGCCCCGATGCCGTGCCCCTCACTCGCCATATATATGAATATGCCCAGTTAAAACACTTTTATGGAGCAGTTAACCGACGCGCACATCTTCACAGGTCGTTGACGGACTTTGAGCGCCTATGTGTCTCCTCCCAACCCCCTACCCATACCATATCCACAATATATAAATTACTCCTTTCACAGCGTTCCCAACAACTCCCCTCCTTCTGCGGGGCCTGGGAGAGAGAATTACATACTACATTTACTGATACACAATGGAAGCGGTGTTTCTCCCTCTCACAAAAAGCTTCTATAGCCATTAGGGCCCAAGAAACTAGTTATAAAATTGTCTCTAGATGGTATCGGATCCCGGCTGCGCTTCATAAATGGTATCCGTCTGTGCCTGATAATTGTTGGCGCTGTGGTGCTGTAGGAGGTTCCATGTCTCATGTTTGGTGGAGTTGCCCCTTGTTGAGGAGTTTTTGGGATGCGGTACTTAAATTGATATTGGAGGTTACTGGAGTCTCTGTCCCCAACTCTCCGGAGGCAGCTCTTTTATTCATGTTCCCGATGCCATTACACATTTATAAAAGCTCCCTAACTGGACATCTCCTTCAGGCGGCAAAGTCAGTGATCCCGCGCAGGTGGAAAACGGCAATACCCCCAACATTAGATGAGTGGTTTCGGGACGTTGCCTTGATACAGCGAATGGAACACTTGGTGGCTCACTCCCCGGCAGCTGTGGTAAAATACACGTCTACATGGTCTCCTTGGATAGTGTTTCTTTCTTCGCCTTCCTACCTAACGGCGGTAACTTGAGTCGGCCTATGCCCCTGTGAAATACACTACGGCTCTTGCTCGCTGTTGATTTTTTACTCATAATACGCCGGAACTGGAGTCCAGGATCCCTTCTGTCCTCTCCTCTCCCTCCTATCCTTCCCTCTCTTGGGGCCTTTTTCTCTACTTTCTTTCCCCCTGACTAGGGTTATGTGCCTCTCCTTCTCTGTTTGAGTTAAGTGATCTCGCTGTACCTCCTGATGTTATGCCTCTAGGATTATTCATGCTACTGTTGTACACCGACAATTCTTTTTCATGTCAAGATGTGATGCACATTATTGATTTTCCTTTTTTCTTGTGTGTTTTGCTTTGGTCCACTGACCTTGTTTGTTCTTTTAGTTATGGGTGGAGGCCTTCCCTCCACTATGTTTTGTAATTTTGTGTTCTGAAACTCAATAAAAAATTTCGAATAAGAAAAAAAAAAGAGGCTCTGTCACCAGATTTTCAAACCCCTATCTCCTGTTGCAGCAGATCGGGGCTGCAATGTAGATAACAGTAAGGTTTCGTTTTTTTTCAAAAACAAGCATTTTTGGCCAAGTTATGAGCATTTTTATATTTATGCAAATGAGCCTTTCTTAAGTACAACTGGGCGTGTTTAAAGTTATGTCCAAGTGGGCGTGTATTGTGTATGTACATCTGGGCGTGTATTGTGTGTGTACATCGGGGCGTTTTAACTTCTTTTACTAGCTGGGCGTTGTGAATAGAAGTGTATGATGCTGACGAATTAGCATCATCCACTTCTCTTCGTTACCACCCAGCTTCTGCCAGTGCACAGACACACAGCGTGTCCTCGCTTATCCGACGCGATGAAGTTCCTGTGGGAGGAAGTGAGTGACGTCACAGCGTGATCTCGCGAGGACACGCGGTGTGTCTGTGCACTGCCAGAAGCTGGGTGGTAACGAAGAGAAGTGGATGAGCAAACACGAGTTTGCTTAAAAAACGTCTGAAAATCAGGAGCTGTCTTCCCTTGAATATCTCTGTATTTTCAGACTGTTTTGCTAATTGTGTGAACATACCCTAAGGCCTTATTCACACGACAGTGTCCCGCCGTTTTTCCCGGCTGGTTTGCATTAGTTTTGCATCCGTTCCGGGCCGGGCATATCTGGACAGTGACATCAGGGGCAACTCCTGAAGGGGAATCCCCATGTGGCCGGTGATTCCACTTCAGGAAAAGCCCGTCGTCTGTGTCCATTTATGGACACTGAACGTTACTGGCTTCTCCTGGTGTGGAATCCCCGGTCACAGAGTGTTCGGGGATTCCGCTTCAGGAGTTTCCCCTGATGTCATCAAGCGCTCTGTCCAGGAGCGGAATCCCCGAACACACAGGGATTCCGCTCCTTCAGGGAGCTAAAGTGGGGCTAGCACATAGCAGAGCAGGGACGAAGCTACAGCAGTAGCAGTCGCAGCAGCTGCTAGCGGCGCCATCGGCCATGGTAGGTGTCGCCGCTAGCAGCCGCTATGGCTGCTATAGCTGTAGCGATGCCTGAAGAAGCGCCAGGGCGGAAAGGAGGCTGATTCGCCGGGCCAGGGCGATTTGGGAAGGGAGCCAGCGCAGCGCCCCCTTCCACCTGCTGTACACCCCAGCCCTGCCACACAGTACCCCTGCACATAGCAGAGCAAGGACGTCGCTACAGCAGTACCCCCACAGTGTTACCTCCAGCATAGAGCGCTTCTTCTGAATGAGATACACTCCTCCTCCTCACATGCACTCTGCGCTGTGAGGAGGAGAGAGCGAGCGACGGTAGACACGGCCATCACTCGGGACACATTCCGGTGATGGCCGTGTATTACCCGGCCCCATAGACTTCTATGGGAGCCGGGCGGCCGGGTAAACGGCCGAAAATAGGGCATGTCCCATTTTTTGACGGACGGTTTTCCCGGCCCGTCAAAAAATTGGTCGTGTGAATAGCCCTTTAGGGGTCTATTGTTCCTACTGCAGCCGGGTGACGGCTGATTTATGAACGGCCGTCACCCGGCCGGGAAACCCTGTCGTGTGAATAAGGGCTAATAGGCATGCAGCTTATTTAACCCCTTCCCTCCTCAGCCATTTTTTTAATTTTAACTTTTGTTTTTTCCTCTCCACCTTCCAAAAGCTATATTTTTTTTTACTTGAGGGCTTGTTTTTTGCGGTACAAGTTGTAGTTTTTCATGGCACCATTTATTGTACCGCATAATGTACTGGGAAGCTGAAAATTTTTTATTTGTGGGGTGAAATGCTGCACGTGCATGACGTTCTGACAAACCCCATGCACATGAGTTAGGGCTTATTCAGACTAACGTGTTAATCGTCCGTGTGAAGGACGTTTTTTTTAATAGTCGTCACACGGCTGCATGTATTTCTATGGGGCTATTCACACGGTTGTTGTTCTAACGGATCGTGTGAAGGGCCTGTAAAAAAATAGGACATGTCCTATTTTTGTGCGTTTTCACAGATCCCTCAATAGACTCAAGTCTATGAGGGATGTGTGAAAATGGGTCCCGCACGGCTGCAAATCGGCCACAAAAAACGGCCGTTCTTCACGTCTGATTTCAGACACGTTGGTCTGAATATCGCCTTAGGCTTTATTCACACGAACGTGTCCGTTTTGCACGCGCAAAAAAGCTTCATTTTGCCCGAGCAAAAGTTCAGTGTGGTGTCAGCATATGGTGCGCGGCTGCGTGATTTTCGCGCAGCCGGCATCATTGTGACACTCTGTTTTGATGTTACAACACAGTAAAGAAGGGGGGGCTTTTACGTTTCCCTTCACTTCTTTACCTACTGTAGCACGAATCACGCGCATCACCCGGAAGTGCTTCCGTGTGCCGTGCACGATTTGCACGCACCCAATGACTTCAATGGGTGCGTGCTGCGCGAAACACGGGCAAGTATAGGACATGTCGTGAGTTTTACACAGCGCACACACGCTGCGTGAAAATCACTGACAGTCTGAACGGCCCCATTCACTAACATAAGTCCGTGCGACGTAATAAGTATCACGGACGTATAACACGATCGTGTGAATAAGGCCTTATATTGTAATTTGTAGTGAATTTTCAGTGCGCAATCCGCACCAAAAATAGGAGGCAAGTAAGTGGCTTATTCAGATGTCCATGTTCGGTCTGTGATATAAGGACCGTGTATCGGCCATATTTCCCGGACCGACCACAGTTCAGGGAGCCGGGTTTCTAGCATCACAGTTATCTATGATCATAGTCCCTCTCTTCCCGTGGGAATACTGTCCCCGGTCCCGTACTGAAAGCATCATTACAGTATGGGACAGTATTCCCGCAGAGAGGAAGGGACTCCCAGCAACACTGATAACTATGAAGCTAGGAGTCCGACTCCATGAATTGTGGTCAGCCTGTGAGATACAGCCGATACACGCTCCGTATGTCACGGACCGAATGCGGCCGTCTGAATAAGGCCTTAGTCTAGTTACACAGTGCGGTGAAATCCCATTTTTTTGCCACAATTTTTGCAAAAACGTGACTTGACCGCACTGTGAGAATATAGCCTAACAGCACTTTTCATGTTTTGTATCTTTTTTTTATGCAATTTTCGTAATTGCGGCACAAATCACGCGGTTTTGCCGCGATTTTTATATAATCGCGGCAAAACTGCGCCATTTTTGCCGCGATTACGAAAAAATACCAAAAAACTTTTTAACCAACTTTATACAATCTACAAATGGGGTCAGGGGGATGGGAAGCAGGATGGATAGGGGAACATACTCACCAGCCTGCAGGTCCGGTCGGCAGTGTAGAGGAGCTGGGGGGCGGGATCTCCATACGCAGCTTCAGCACATGCTGCATCTTCCCCATCCAGTGAAGCTACAACAGGTATGCAGGGGCTGCCGCGAGTGTTGCTAGGGGAGTGTCGCTAGGGGGGTGTCGCTAGGGGGATGCCGCGGGCGTTGCGAGGGGGATCCGTGAGCGTTGTGAGGGAGGCAACAGTCCGAGGGGGGGGGGCGACGGCAGCCCGGCGGGCCCCTTTTCTTCATCCATGTGGCCGGGCCCCTGACGGGAGTACCAGTAATACCCCCCTGATGGCGGCCCTGCATGGACGCAGTAGAGAGGTGATGGGACAGATGAACCAGTTTCTCAAAAAAAGGAGATGATGATGAATTTGTTGTGCCGACTCAGTGGTAGCTCTGCTGATCCAGGTTGTGGTAAAATCAGGACATTGAGGCTAGTGACTATGCCTTAAGGTAGACTTGGCAAAGGACGCGACAAGACAATACAGAGGATCCTTGAACAAACTTGCGTCCACCAAGGGCAGTTTTGACCAGGCATGAAACTGGAGGGTCTACCGCCAAAGACATCCCATTGAGAAGAGACCCCTTCTGGAAAAGAATACATAACATCCAAGCGGCTAGAGTGAATGAACCCTTTTGTCAGGGTGTTTCCAGTCCTGGAAACTACCAAGTCAAGCTGAGAATGAGCTGGAAAGACCTTCTGGGACCTTAGAGTGTGAAGGAGGAAAAACGAATCAGGTGAAGGTACCGCATCAGTGACCTGTTAAGTGTCACCAACTGCCTTAACCCCTTAACGCATTATCACGTAACTGTACGTGATAAGGGTTAAGAGGAAGTATGGAGCACGCTCCATACTCAGCGGGTGATGGCTGTGTAATACAGCCGACACCTCACTGCAACGGGCAGAATCAAAGATCACTTTGATTCTGCCCGTTTAAACACCTTAAATGTCGCGGCCAATTGTGACCGTGGCATTTAATTTGTCTTAATCAGAGGGGCGCCCACCTCCAACGCGTCATCGCCCCAAAGAAGACTGTCAGTATCACGATAGTATTGCAGTATATAGTGCAAGCGATCCCCCTAGGGGGACTAATAAAAAAAGTAAAACAGTTAAAGAATTTTTTTTTTAATGTTCCAAAAAAAAAACTAAAAGTAAAAAGAAAACATTTTCCAATTTTTCCTCTAAAGTATTGTAAAAAATTAAAAAGTAAACAAAATTGGTACTGCTGCGTCCGTAAAAGTCTGAACTATTACAATGTAGCGTTATTTAACGCGTATGATGAACGCCGTAAAAATAAAACATTTAAAACGCCCAAATCACTATTTTTTGGTCAACTTCGCTCTAAAAAAATATGTAATAAAAAGTGATCAAAAAAATTGTATGCACCAAAATATAGTACCAATAAAAACTACAGCTCGTCCCACAAAAAATGAGCCCCCCCCCCACACTGCCAAATCCACAGAACGTTATGGCTCTCAGAATGTGGTGAAATAAAACAATTTTTATTTTTAACAACGCTCTATTTTGACATTTTGGTATCACCGGAATTGTATTGAGCCACAGAATAAAGTTAAGTTGTCGTTTTTACGGCACCGTGAAAGCCATAAAAACTAAACCAAAAATCAATGGAGGAATTACAGTTTTTTCCAATTTCAGCCCACAAAGTATTTTTTTCAGTTACCTAGCACATTATGTGGTACTTTAAATGCTACCAATAGAAACTACAACTCCTCCCGCAAAAGATAAGCTCTCACACCACTCTATTGACGGAAAAATAAATGGCTCTTGGAAGGCAGGGAGTGAAAAAACAAAAATCAAAAAATGGTTTCGTTTTGAAGGGGTTAATAAACACTTTAACAGAAGTGGACACTTTAGAAGACTTCCTATCATTGGATCCAAATCGGAATCAGAATGTTCCCCCTATGATAGGGCCCCTAGGGGGAGAGGAGACGCTAAAGGGCACCTCTCGTGGGGAAGGCAAGGCAGCAGGTTCCAGTGAAAACAAAGTTCACGTAGACCTGGCCTGTTTTAGGGGACTGCCACATGAGAATATCAGGTCAGAACTTAGAACCAACCTGCCCATCATGTACAGGATGAGGTCCGAAAAGTTACCAACGATCCTAGAAAGGTAATGGGCCCAGTACTGGTCAATTCCCATAAAACCAGGTGTGGGCAACGCTGCTGGTGGCGGAGGTGCATGAGCCACAGATGCTTGGCCAGAAGGCCGGCATGCATCACAGGGAGGTAGGCTGAACCACAGGAAAATTTAGTGCTGCATTTAGAGCAGGTATAATAGGCTGTGATGGTTGTCTGGCGAGAAGACTCTCCTAGGGCCAGACATTGCAGTAGAGGGGTCACCCCACGCTGTCCTAAAAGATAAAGGGGTGAGATGGCCAAAGAGTGCAGTCAGGTACTGCACTGCAAGGCAATTACTCCCTTAGATAAGGGGGTAATGGCTACCAAGTTACCTAGGTCTGCTAGGTAAAGTACTCCTACAGTGACTACAAAATGCTCAAGGACTAAGCGCTAGGGCACATGTAGAGAGATAGAGGCCTAGGGCCGGTCCTACCGTTTCCTGGAGTGTATGTTCTATACTAAATGCAAAGGAAGCAATTGACCGCCAGTGGTCATGTGGTTATTTTTAGCCAATTGGAGGATAGAGGCTGATTCCCCATGAGGGGGATAGTCAAAAGCCGCTGGAGCGCTATTGGATGAGCGGAGGGCCCGCCCTCACACTTAGTTATACACACACTGCCGGAACGGTGCCGCCTATAGTTAGTTAAAGATCGCGCCGTCGGCCGGAAATGGAACCTATTAAGCATTAAGGGCTTGCAGAACCTGAAATAAGTAGCAGCCAGTGGGCGGAGTCCATCTGACCGCAGGTGCTGTGCTTACACAGTGCTGTACACACGCGGAGAACATAAAAAATGGTAAAGACTCTACGCTTTGACTGAATAGCTCAGTGTCTGTAGGCAGGGTATATCCTGTAAGGGGAGCCACAATTTAGAATTCTTAGTGTCAAGCCTCCTAGTGGCAGCAGCATATACCCACTGTCTGTGTCCCCCAATTTAACTATCGAGAAAATGGCGTTTTTGAACCAGACAACCCATTTAAAGTATATGACCTGTTTGGCACATAGCAAGGATTAACTTGTTAAATATTTATTTTTATTTCATTCAAGCTGTAAAACAACATAAATACACAAATTCAAGTCTAACAGCATAATAAAGTACATGAAAATCAAGATAAGACACGTATGGAAACGGTTTGAATAGTCAAGCACATATTACTAACTCAGCCCTATGTACTAATAGCAATTTTTTCCCTGGAGTCAAAACCGTCACTGTGTCACTTCAGAATATGGTTTAAGAAACGTGACAGCAGTATCACTTAGCTGTCATACATAGTGACTACTTACATTCTTCTTTTTTAATGTGGCACAGGAAGTGTTATGTCATCTAACATATGATGGAGCGTGCACTGAGCTTTTCTTCTAAATGGCCTCTGGCTGGATGCAGGTAATATTGTAATACAGAGAGGTCAAAACCTTGCCTTGCTGTACCCTGCTCAAATACCATTAACACTCAGGTCATTCTTCTTGCACCTCTCTTGTCCAGCAATGATCAAGCAGTAGTGCCCTTGCAGCTTAATACTATGTTGGCAGCCCTGTATTCTCCATCAAATGTTTAATTCTTAAACATGTCACACAAGAGTTTTTCCATAGGGGTGTTCCCAATAGTGCGATGGAAAAAGAGAAGCTCAATGTGTTCAGAGGAAATAAATCGGAGAGATGGAGAAAGGAGAAGTAGTTTTCCAAACCTGACAGAGAAGAAAAAAATTAGTAGTCTGATGTCTCCAGATGCTTAAGAGAATGATACAATATTTGTAAAAATGTTGCCGATCCATTTGCAAGAAACGAAATTAGGATAAGTTTACACCTGCATTGGTGTGTTCCGTTCTGTTCCGTCAGAGGAGCAGAACAAGGGAATAACGGAAGGAACGGTTCAGTTGCACAACGGACTCCGCCGACGGAACCCATTGACTTCAATGGGTTCCGTTGCGATGTCCGTGATTTCACCTGACACAATAGCGCAGATGTGAACGTGGCCTAAGTTGAGAGAAAATTCAGGTCATAAAACTGAGTTTACATTAGCTGGCGGTATTATAACATATGTAACTGTATATAAAATATTCTTAAAGTATAAGAAGCCGATTTGTGATGTCCGATTACATTGAATGGCGGTCACTAGCCGAGGGTTATAAACTTGTGTAATTTATATTTTCTTTAATTACCTAACAGGCTGGGTGGGATAATGATTTCTTGTGTGTTGAGCCAACATCATCTGAGATTGATCTTGCAGGTTTTCTACTTGTTCAGGGTCTTTTAAGCCTCTTGTTTCTAAAATAAAGCAAAAAAATAAATGAAAAGTGTTCTCTAAGTCTACATAATAAAAGCTCAAATTGCTCAAATAGCCCAAAATATGTCATGTTTTAAACGCGTTATATAGTCTTTGTTAGAATTTTACATTGAGAATGGTTTACATAAATATAGAGTACTCCTTTTAAATATCATTTAAGGTTTTGTTTAAAATTTGCAAATAAATATAAAATATAGGAATATAAGAATAATTGTTCCAAAAGAACTTGATGAAGAAAGACATACCATATATTCCAAAGAAAGACATTAGAAAGCTGCCGAAGGGGCCCTCATATAGTCGCCATTTGGCATGAAAGGGGGAAGTAGGCAATGTCAAAACTGTGCAAATGTAGTAATTTAGCAAATTCTGCTTGTTGCTAAAATCCGGATTGGGCTAACACCTTAAAGGGGTAATCCCATTTTCATCAAAAGTCCAATGCTGTTAATAGCTGGTTTCAAGTGTTGCAGTGTTTGTAGCATATAAAAATATCTCTCTCATCTTATCTTTCCTGTGCCCCCCTTCTTAATGCCACTCCTAATTTGTGCTCCTGGGGGCAGGTTGTGAGCAGAATCAGTCACTTTCCCCCTATGACAACTGACAATTTATTCCCTTCTTACTTTACATGCATAGGTAACATGGGATCAAGAGTAGTGGAAATATATACTGTGTGAAATTCACAGTATGCAAACCAATGAAAATATAAGGAAATAAACCATCATATCAGCTGCAGAGTTTTACAGTCCTAACAAGCTGAGAAGTCTCCTCTACTATACTGCCATGCTACTGCAGAGGCTCCGCTCCTTCCCTGACAAGCAGGGAAGAAAGTCATTTCTATTGGCTGCTCTGCAGTGAGCAGAGGATCACTATGAGGATAACTATGAGGATAAATGGCTGTGGGGAGAGTGACTGGGCATGCATGTCCACCAGCAGTCAGCTAATTTGGTGGACAAACACGTTGCTATACACTTTGAACACCAGGTGGCAACATACTGTAAGTAAATGTCAATGCTTTATTGGATCGATTTGTTTATCAAACAGCATGTAAATGGCAAACATTTTTTATTTTTTATGATCTATACAATGAATATGATATGGGACAGCCCCTTAAACGAGCATTAGTTTTACAATGTGTCTAGATATAGGTTCATTATTTGTATTGTCTAGGCTCGTAATGCTTTAAATGAGGGCTAGATAGAAATTTGTGTGAACTTCACGATGCTACTAGTGTTTTTTCATCTGATGCACTATGCATAGGAAGTCAGCGCGAGTGAGAGACTGAGCACTTTCCAATATGTTAAAACAACTAGACAGATCCACTTGAGGTGTTATAATAGATCTCCTTATTTTCAAACATTTTTGAGAATTCCATATCTAGGTCAAAAAGAAAACACTCACCTGGCTTAAAGAGAAGTACTGCCTTCATACAAGCAAATTCTGTCGGGTCAACACAGAGTGACTTAAATCGGCTGATTGTCTCTTGAAGGATTCGAATGTCCACACTGGAAGAGACCGGTTTCCCATGGACATTGGAAGGGAGGTCAGGCACAGACAACAGAGGACAGTTCTCTAAGGGCATTGACCATTGGATAGCACACAACAAAAAAAGCTCGCTCCATGCTTCCTCTAGGAGAATTACCTGCAGAAATAAGATAAAAAGATATTTTCCGCCAACTTTAATCCTTTAAATGTTGAGGGTTGTACTGCAAACCAAGGAAATCTAATGTACACTTTATCTTTCCAGAGTGCATCTATTTATTGTGGTACGGAGCTAAATGTGATCAGCAGGGGGCATGGCAACTACTTCTTCCATTGCCAGCTAGCCTCGCTGTCATATAATATACCCACTCCTGCTGTTCTGAGAAGACAATGAGAAGGTAGAATGGATAGAGAATAGAGTATGAGCGTATTTCTCTACCATGTTACTGCTCTCAGAGTTTTGTCATCAAATCATCTCACTCACTGAAAGATAAAATACAATCATCAATATTACCAACTCCCTCCTTTGACTTTGAACCACAGAGTACTTCATATTTTTTTCTAGACTGCTATCACATGGAAATATATTTTTATTGCGATTAATAGTAAAAATATATGTATGTTGCTTTTTTAAAATGCCTATTATGGTAAAATACATTATATTTCCTACAAAATCTTACTTTCCGTACACTCATATGTTTTATTAACATTATTTATTCAGCAGAATATTCTTTTATATTGATTGTGCTTTCAATGTAATGTGACAATGGCTGTTGTAAGTGAACTTGTGACTTACCTGATCCCTGAATGGAAGGTTAGAGAAGACTGGGAGGTTCTTGGCCCATTTCACTGCCATAAAGAGAAGCCGAGCAGATGTTTCATATACCCCCTCTGGACTGGATGTGATGAATGCGGACATCTGAAGGTCACTAGGTGCACGTTCAGGCTCATTACTTGTAACATCAATGTTCTCATCGGCTAGAAGAAAGAATCAGCAATAAGCTGGCATGCTCTGGGACTATCAAGCGGTTCATGATAGCTTATTATCTTATACATACAGTGAATCTGGTCATTAATAACCTGTCCTACAGATAAAGAGATTAATAACGCTCGATCAGTTCACATAGAACGGTTTGGCTGAAATCACATATGCAGTTTTTGTTGTCATTTTTTTGAGCCAAATACAGGAGTGGATCTAAAAAGAAGGAAAAGTATAAAGGAAATATTGATATGTCTCCTCTTTTGTATCCACTCTGGCTTTAAAGGGAACCGGTCACCAGCATTTCACCTATTAAACCAGGAATACCAGGTGGTAGTGGGTGAAAAATCATTTCTATATAACCTATAATTGTCTTCTTAGTCGCTTGTGTAGCTTTAGTATTCAGTTTTTTAGTGTTCCCACACCGTATGCTAATGAGCATAAGAGAGTCAAATCTTCATTCCTCAAATCTTTCCGCGTTTACTCCGCCTCTCTACTTTTGATTGACAGCTCCTCGCCTTCCCCCAGCACACAAAATCCCACGCTTGTGCACCGATGTCCTCTTCTGGTGTGTGCGCACAAAGGGACACCGGATTATTACGATAAAAGGCGCAAAATGTTTGCAGACCGTTATTTACAGTCGGAGGAGGAGTTTAGGAGAGGGGATAACGGCAATGAACTTTTCATAGCAGCGGCCAGTGAGGGATAAGTAAAGCTCAATAGGTGAAATGCTGGTGACCGGTTCCCTTTAAAGAAAAGACTGATGTATCTCCTTTCTTTTGTGTACACTCCTGTGTTTTTTTTACAAAAAAAAACAAACAAAAGAAAAACTGCATCAAAACTGTCTGAGAGCCTGGCCTTATTAAGGTTCTATGGCTTTTCTTTCAGCTATCAGCTTCTTATGCCACTCACACGGTGATAAATCTGCATGATATATTGGTAGCACGCTGGGTCTGCAGTCCTCATCATCCACTCCAGCAAATCTTGGTGAGTTCCAGACATATATATGTACAGTACATTAGTCAATTATAAACTTTTTTTATTTAATTTTCTATTCGCACCCAAATCCCATTCCTATTAATATTGAATTTTCACAATCTTACCTTCCTCTGGTTCAAGTTTCGCACATGTTTCTGCTGTCATCAGGCTGGCCATAAATCTGTGATTGTGGGGTGGACTTAGAGTCCCTGATGCTGCATTTGGAACAGGGGTCCGTAAGTTGTTTCCTTGTGGATATGGTGTGGGAGGCTCTCGAGTTGTAGCTAAGTGTTCGGACCGGCTCTCTGTGTCCAGGTCAATACTGTCTAAGTGGATCTGAGCTGTGCTGCGAGGCTGACGCTCATTCTGGACTGCTACAATTAAAAGATCAATAGAATAGTCACAAGGTGATAGAAGAGCAGGCAGCGAGAACAGTAACAAATAGTCTGTAATAGCTCTTTACTAACCAATAAATATATAGCAACAAGAGAACTTACCATCTTTATTCATGCCTGTTTGTAGACATTTCTTCAGCCTGCAAGCTTGGCACTGATTTCTGTGTGCCTTATCCACTGGGCACATTCCTGTTCCAGCCTGACATCTGTAACACACCAGAAAGCAGAAAAAAAAGATGCCAGTCACCCATTAGGTTTTAGTAGGATATGTGTTATTAATACTGCGCTATATAAGGTTTTAGCAGATAGAAAAACGTAAGTATATATCAATCTCACAACGTGCAGATTTCCTTTCATTTAGAACTTCAAAGCGGTTAATAGCTAAAGCTGCCATACATACGGGAAGTCTGGCATGATACAGAGCATTGTTAAAATACTGTCCACAAATATTTTTTAAAGAACTTGTTAAAGAAGGCTAATGGATGTAATTATCAGATAAAGACAGATTAGCAAAAGTTTAGACAGGAACAAAAGAAGATAAATGTCATATGTATGTCCCAGGGAAATAAAAGGTCCATCCATCTGACAGCTGCAGCAGTATTGTCAGTTCTCAATAACCAAAATGGAGCTAATGCACTCCCAATGCTAGCCTGTGCGGGGACATCTGACATTTGGATTTTTCATTTTCGTATATGAAATTGTTTCTACTAATTAATTTAACCGTTTAGTTTTATTGGACAGAATATCATTTATTAACATAAGTGTCCTGTATTAGTCCTTTTCATTATTGAACAAAACAACCAAAAACCGGACAACCCCTTTCCTAAAGGAAAGTCAGCCCGGTAGACCAGCTGATTGCCCCTATTTTTGTCAGCTAAAGCCTCCAGGAAACAGCTGTTGTCGCCATGGAAAAAAAGTAGCATTACATGGTGCTGATCTACAACAGGCTTGCGTCGAGTCCTCCAGAGCAAGAACTGCTCCTTGCTTTGGCTAATAGAGGGGTATACCAACTAGAGGGCTCCCCCTATGACCGTATGTCCATATAGATACCCGTACTGTATCTTCAAAGCACATGTATCCAATCCCTCTAAACTTTGTGTCCTGTCCTACCCCCCCCTATATTAGTCATTACTAAATGATTTTACTTTATTTACCACCTAATTTTAATAACAGGAAAGTAACCTATAAAATAGCGTAGTCCTTTAACCTGTGAAGAAACATGGACACAATTTAAAATTTCCCAACATCCCTAAAGCCAAATAAATCTAATGTACAGAGCAAAGTAGAGTTAGGACATGTGCACATGCAAAATCAAAAACGTCTGAAAATACGAAACAGTTTTCAAAGGAAAACAGCTCCTGATTTTCAGACGTTTTTTTAAGCCACTCGTGTTTTTAACGGACGTTTTTGGAGCTGTTTTTCTATCAATGAAAAACGGCTCCAAAAACTGCTCAAGAAGTGACATGCACTTCTTTTTCACTTGCGTCTTTTTACGCGCCGTTTTTTAAAAATGAGGCGTAAAAAAATGCCCCGTCGGAATAGAACGCCGCATTTCCCATTGAAATCAATGGGCAGATGTTTGTAGGCGTTCTGCTTCCATTTTTTCAGGGTCGTTTTTCGAGGCGTACCCGCTACGTGTGAACATACCCTTAGGATGCAGTCACACGTGACATAGTTGCCTTGTATTTTCGCAGCGTAAATATACGCTGCAGAAAACTTTACAGTACAAGCCTATAGGAAAAATATTACAAAATGCAAGAACTAGAAGAATCTGTCCAAGTTGTGGAATATTTTTCCTTTGGGCATTCATTGTACGAGGCACATACGCCACATGTGAATGCACCCTTTTATAGCCGCTGGAGATTTTTCCCATGCCCTTTCAGTGCTCAAACTGCAGTCATAGCTAGTTACTTAGTGCGTATGGACGATATGGCTATGCAGCAAGTGCCATGGGCCTTGTTCAAACGGCACTCAAAAAACGGCACGTAAACGTGCCAAAAATTCTAGCGTTTTTACGCGATTTCGGTGTGGTTTTTTTGGGCGCGTAATTAGGACTCCCATTGACTATGGGAATTATGCGCATTTCGGCATGTATTCAGCGCGTTTTACGCAGCAAAGAATTGACCCGACGCTTATTTTAGACAATGCGTTTTTTTAAACACGTGCGCGTAATAAAACTTGATGTATGCACTAACTGTGCGCTTTCCCATTGATGTCAATGGAAAGCTTAAAGAGGCTCTGTCACCAGATTTTCAAACCCCTATCTACTATTGCAGCAGATCGGCGCTGCAATGTAGATAACAGTAAGGTTTTTTGTTTTTTTAAAACGAGCATTTTTGGCCAAGTTATGACCATTTTTATATTTATGCAAATGAGCCTTTCTTAAGTACAACTGGGCATGTTTAAAGTTATGTCCAAGTGGGCGTGTATTGTTTGTGTGTACATCTGGGCGTTTTTACTTGTTTTACTAGCTGGGCGTTATGAATAGAAGTGTATGATGCTGACGAATCAGCATCATCCACTTCTCTTCGTTACCAACCAGCTTCTGGCAGTTCACAGACACACAGCGTGTCCTCGCTCATCCTACGCGATGAAGTTCCTGTGGGAGGAAATTAGTGACGTCACAGCGTGATCTCGCGAGGACACGCTGTGTGTCTGTGCACTGCCAGAAGCTGGGTGGTAACGAAGAGAAGTGGATGATGCTGATTCGTCAGCATCATACACTTCTATTCACAACGCCCAGCTAGTAAAACAAGTAAACACGCCCAGATGTAACGAACACAATACACGCCCACTTGGCCATAACTTTAAACACGCCCAGTTGTACATAAGAAAGGCTCATTTGCATAAATATAAAAATGGTCATAACTAGGCCAAAAATGCTCATTTAAAAAAAAAAAAATGTTACTGTTATCTACATTGCAGCGCCGATCTGCTGCAATAGGAGATAGGGGTTTGAAAATCTGGTGACAGAGCCTCTTTAAAGCATATGTTTTTGACACGTTTTCCAGCATGGAAAATGTGTAAAAATCACGTCAAATACACGCCGTGTGAACAAGGCCTTAGAGAGTATGTGAGACCCGCTACAGATAATAGCTCTTGTCATGACAAGACAGGTCCCAGTATAATTCAGACCAGTAAGAAGGCATTTTTACTGGTTTTGGTTAGAATCCAACAGGGAAACTGCCTTTGATGGTGGCTGACAGAGATCCCCACTCCACTAGATCCTCACTCTGAAATGTACCAGTAGGTTACCAGTAATTTCCTTTTTTATTTTTAAACCAGAACAGTAGCCAGGCTTTCCTTCACTCGGAGCCTGTATGTAAATATCCTGGCCAAAGCAAAGTGGCTATTTGGCACCTGGGGGCCCCGAAAATCTCCCTTAGCTATGTACCTGTTTAAACCACGTGACGATCACTGACTACTCTCAAAATACAATTCTTTCTTGAAGAAACTATAAGGTGCTCTTTACTCATTTTAATGATCAGTAACTTTAACTTACCGGTAGATTAGTTTTCGACGGACACTTCTCTTGAAGAAACCACTGCAACCATTGCAAGCAAAGATACCATAGTGCTTTCCACTGCTGCTGTCCCCACACACTCTGCACAGTAGTGCTGGGCTAGGTGCAGGTCCTGGTGCAGGACTAGGAACTAGAAGAAAAAAGGCCAATTTTGAACTCTTCTGTTTTTTTTATATAACAGAGGTTAACATTTCACACAAAGTTTTCAAAAGAAACACATGAATCTATGTCATGGACTTTCATTGTACAGAGACACTTTTTATTAATCAAGTTTATCATTGTAATTTGCACACTGAGAAATATTAGTAGCATTTTTTTTAAAAATAATCAAGCAAATGTTTTTATACGTAATACAGAAAAAAAGTTTCCTAAATATTTCACATAAAATTAAAAACCTAATTATCAAAGCAAGACTTAGGTATAATCTGTTTAGGATTACACAGATTATAACACATTGCAACAAAACTGTCAAATTCTGTTTTATTTTTTTCTACCCAAAGTTAGGAGTAGTTCTTAAAGTATAAATTACATAGGCCAGAATCACTCACACAGTTTGGATGCAGTTTTTTTCTCATTTTTTGAACCAAAGCCTGAAGTGGATCCAAAAGGAAGGAAAGGTATAAAGAAAAGATGGATGTATCTCCTGTCTTTTGTGTCCACTCCTGTGTTTGGCTCGAAAAACCAACTGAGCCAAAAACTGCATGTGTAATTCTGGCTTTATGCTTTTTCTTTTTTTGGATCCTTGTTCTGGCTAAAAACAAAGCAAGCATCTAAAACTGCACGGTGTGAACCTGGGCTAAATAAAGACAATATTACCCAGTATGTCAATCTATAAAGAACACTAGTGGAAACATCTGATTTTATGGATTATTTTTTTTCTTTTCAATTACCATATACATTATTATTTATAATAACACATATTGTCAGTTATTCCCATATGCTGCAAAATATATCACATCATTTCCTTTCCATAGAAGGGCACCAAATCTAATGTCAGGCGTACACACATATGTTAGGGCAAAATTCCAATTAACCTGTTTGTATGTTGTAAAACCAGGGCATGGGAAAAATACACAAATTCCATGCAGATGGCACATTTACAAAAATCACTATTTAGAGTGTCTTGATAATAAGTGATAGACTATAAACATGAAAAATAAATTATTTTGTATAATTTTGAAGTTAATGGCAGGTGCTTATTGTGGTTCAGGTTTAAAGGTATCAAAGTATCATGCTTAAGGCCTTATTCACACGAACGTGTCTGTTTTGTGCACGCAAAAGTTCAGTGTGGAATCTGTATATGGTGCGTGGCTGCGTGATTTTCGCGCAGCCGGCATCATTATGACACTCGGTTTTTATGTTTACAAACATAAAAGCAGGAGGTGCTTTTCTGTTTTCATTAATTTCTTTTACTACTGTAGCGCGAATCACGCGCAGCACCCGGAAGTGCTTCCGTGTGCCGAGCGCGATTTGCACGCACCCACTGACTTCAATGGGTGCGTGCTGCGCAAAACACGGGCAAGTATAGGACATGTCGTGAGTTTTACGCAGCGCACATACGCTGGGTGAAAATCACAACCTGTCAGAACGGCCCCATTGACTTAAATAAGTCTGTGCGACGCGCCTGATTTCCACGCGCGTAGCACGGACATAATACACGTTCGTGTGAATAAGGCCTCAGGGTTAAAAAAAATAATAAAAATCTTATTTGTATATAATTAGGAATCAATGGTATTTATAGAAAAGTAATAATATGTTCTTACCTGACTGACTGTCTTCTGCGCTGGTACTAAACACGGAGCCGGTGGGTGAACTCATTTCACCTTGACTTTCTAGAATGGTTCCTTAGATGACTCTCCTCTTATCAGGTTATAAGCTCCTTTCAGCTCCGAAGGTGTGAACAGACTGTCACTTTGACTTTTGAATTCCCTGTCTCTGGTTTTAAGCAGAATACTGTATTGAACAACTCATACCTTGCTGTGTCACTAAACACAAGATCCAAGTAGTAGAGATGATGCTAAAGGATAGAGAGGTTTATCTTACTCTTGTTCCTTGTCTTTCTTCAGGAGTTTTCTTAGGGCCTGGAGATTAGCTCTTAACGCTGTGTAAGCAGATGCCTCTTGTCATCCTCTTAATCTTTACCATGTAAGAGAAGGTGGAGCCTTTATCTTTACCCCTATGAAGATGTGTCCATTCTATTTCATGGATATTGGGAATTGAGTGAGTATTAAACCACAACTTGAACTTTGTGATATACAGTAGTCGTCAGTTATACTGGAAAAATATTTTACATGCTGGCAGACAGCACACTTTGGTGGAGAATTGTGGTTTGAGACAGTTATTATTAATTATACAAGCCATTAAAGGCAATATTGCCAGATGCTGTGTCCCACCCTGATAAGGTTATTGGAAAAATAATAGGCAAAAAAAAACAAAAACGTAAGTATAAGAAACTATCATGAAAAGAAAATGGTACCGCAACCTATGGCAGAACAAAGAGGAGGGGTCTCTCATCCAGTGTTTTTTTTCCACACCATGGCACCCTCTTATCTATGGTAAATGGAATCTAGAAACAATGTTTAGGCAGATGTTGGGCAGTTCAGAACCTGGCTGCCCCCTCCATTTGCTCTATGACTACTGACGGCCTTGGTATTGAAAGAAAAACACCCAAAAACGAGTACTGTACTACAACATAATATTTATGTTGTAGATTATTACATTTAAAATTGAGACTGCAAAAAAATAATTGAAAACCTAGTAAACAAAAGTTTTAGTTTTTATAATATTTAGTTTTTTTGTGGTATTCATAAAATGGTTCCTTTCAATAAAGTAGCAGCTGTAAGGTCAGACAAAATTCTGGTAATTAGAAAAAAATCCCTCAATAATCCATTTATCTAGAAATTATAGAGCAAGCAGAAAACACGCAAGACAATTAACTTACAAATATGTCCAAAGCTCAGGAATCATGTGGCAGATGGTGGGTTTACAGGGAGGGCATACTGAGTGAGGGTCGTGTCAGCCTTGGGTGACCCCTCTATAGATTGTGTTTATCTCTATGTAATCTCCAGGGAGAAAGCCTTGGTAGCAAAGGCTATTATATACCATAAGATTTTTAATAATAACAACTGTAAGGGTTAAGGTTTGTAGCGAATAGTTTCAACATTACTCATTTTTGGTTTGGTGCATAATCATATTGCCCACTACAACCAATGATCAATCCACTTGAAAATTAAAGACCATGGGGTGTATGCAGACCTTTGTCAAGGGGGGAGGGTTCACAGAGGCAAACAACATTCATGCACACAGACGGATACGCCAATGGACACACGAAAGCACACACACACTTTCCAGCCCGATTCAGCACCTTCATAATAAAGCCCCCATTAAAAGTCGTTGCAACCATTTCTCCATATGAATGCTAGCCACATTGCCATCTATGCTCAAAACGGGCATCCCTCCAAAGTTGTTTGGAGAGAAAGATTTTTTTATTTTTTAATCCTTGCTGGTAAAGCCAATATTCATATAAGTACAGTATATCAAAATATAGTACCCTAGTGACAGGATAAATATTGAACACTTGCTGACAGTGAGCCATTCAGCACCTATTAACTTTATACCATGCAAACAAATGACACAATGTCCAGTTAGTGCTATACATTACCAACTGCATACTACATTGCTTATTACTATTGCATCCTGCAATGCCCACAAAAAGACAAACTACCGACATACACTACCGTTCAAAAGTTTAGGGTCACTAGGAAATTTCCTTATTTTTGAAAGAAAAGCACAGTTTTTTTCAATGAAGATAACATTAAATTGATCAGAAATACACTCTATACATTGTTAATGTGGTAAATGACTATTCTAGCTGCAAACGTCTGGTTTTTAATGCAATATCTACATAGGTGTATAGAGGCCCATTTCCAGCAACCATCACTTCAGTGTTCTAATGGTACATTGTGTTTGCTAACTGTGTTAGAAGGCTAATGGATGATTAGAAAACACTTGAAAACCCTTGTGCAATTATGTTAGCACCGCTGTAAACAGTTTTGCTGTTTAGAGGAGCTATAAAACTGACCTTCCTTTGAGCTAGTTGAGAATCTGGAGCATTACATTTGTGGATTCGATTAAACTCTCCAAATGGCTAGAAAAAGAGAGCTTTCATGCTAAACTTGACAGTCTATTCTTGTTCTTAGAAATTAAGGCTATTCCATGCGAGAAATTGCCAAGAAACTGAAGATTTCCTACAACGGTGTGTACTACTCCCTTCAGAGGACAGTACAAACAGGCTCTAACCAGAGTAGAAAGAGAAGTGGGAGGCCCCTCTGCAAAACTGAGCAACAAGACAAGTACATTAGAGTCTCTAGTTTAAGAAATAGACGCCTCACAGGTCCTCAACTGGCAGCTTCATTAAATGGTACCCGCAAAACGCCAGTGTCAACATCTACAGTGAAGAGGCGACTCCGGAATGCTAGCCTTCAGGGCAGAGTGGCAAAGAAAAAGCCATATCTGAGACTGGCTAATAAAAGGAAAAGATTAATATGGGCAAAAGCACACAGACATTGGACAGAGGAAGATTGGGAAAAAAGTGTTATGGACAGACGAATCGAAGTTTGAGGTGTTTGCATCCCACATAAGAACATTTGTCAGACGCAGAACAACTGAAAAGATGCTGGAAGAGTGCCTGACGCCATCTGTCAAGCATGGTGGAGGTAATGTGATGGTCTGGAGTTGCTTTGGTACTGGTAAAGTGGGAGATTTGTATAAGGTAAAAGGGATTTTGAAAAAGGAAGGCTATCACTCCATTTTGCAACGCCATGCCATACCCTGTGGACAGCGCTTGATTGGAGCCAATTTCATCCTACAACAGGACAATGACCCAAAGCACACCTCCAAATTATGCAAGGGAAGAAGTAGGCAGCTGGTATTCTATCTGTAATGGAGTGGCCAGCGCAGTCACCAGATCTCAACCCCATAGAGCTGTTGTGGGATCAGCTTGACCGTATGGTACGCAAGAAGTGCCCATCAAGCCAATCCAACTTGTGGGAGGGGCTTCTGGAAGCATGGGGGGAAATTTCTCCTGATTACCTCAGCAAATTAAAAGCTAGAATGCCAAAGGTCTGCAATGCTGTAATTGCTGCAAATGGAGCATTCTTTGACGAAAGCAAAGTTTGAAGGAGAAAATTATTATTTCAAATAAAAATCATTATTTCTAACCTTGTCAATGTCTTGACTATGTTTTCTAATCATTTTGCAACTCATTTTATAAATATAAGAGTGAGTTTTCATGGAAAACACAAAATTGTCTGGGTGACCCCAAACTTTTGAACGGTAGTGTAGGTTCTTAACATAGAGCCATATAATGCCCGTATAGTGCCAAGCCGTTCCCAATGGGCACCAAAATTTGGCAACATAGAATACAAGGGTCCACACAAATCTATACAGTGCCCTTAAAGAGCCAAACAGTGCCCACAAAGTGCTCCATCAGTCATACATTGCCGAGGTAAATAATAAATTCTAGTGCTCATTTAGTGCCTACAGCCCCACAGTCCACCTTATCACAGTGCAGAAACCACTATTATACCACCGCTTGATGGCAGCTGCTGGTAAAACTAGTAATGTCTTATTGATATTACTAATTTTACAGTATTTATGCTGAAGGTCCTTCCAGTTGTGGGGCGAGTGATGTCTTTGGAAGGCATTGAGGGGGGGCTGACTGAGTAAAATCCTTAAACCCTTGCATGCACCTATGAAGGCAGCTCATTTAAGTACAGTAATGGAAGAGGTGTGAAATTCATATGGGGGTTCATGGATGTCTTTTTTTTTTTTTTTTGTTGCAGATGCAATATTGCAATAATAAAAAAAGCCACTCACCAATGAAGTTTCTTTAATAAATATGTAAAGGCCCCGGTCTACCATTTGCAACCAGCGTCAGATGTTGTCTATGAGGTCACGTGACATGATAACATGGCCACATCGCCCATGGGCTTATGCTCTATACATATCCAGTATCTACGCATGACTAGTGCGCATGCATAAATACGCGTATACAGATATAGCCCTTCAATTGTGCTTGTAGATAATTATTATGCCATGTGACTGCATGAATGTGACATCACATGAATGACATTCCTTGCATTTATATTTACTTATGGTGGTGGGTTTTCCACAGCACTTACCTTTGGCATGTTTATTAATAAGAATACAATGGTTTATATAATTATGGTAACATCTTTAATTTAAGAAAAAAAACTACAAAGATATATGAAATAAATACTGGGGAAATCTATGTATATAATATACGTTATACATGTATTCTAAAATGGCAATAAACAATAAAGATTAAGATTTAACCATCCTGCTTCCCTTCATCCATAGGGTTTCCCTCCCTGATTGAACTTGTCAAACTAGTATCTTTCAACTATACTATGTACCTATATAATAAAAGAGAATCATATAATTAAAAAAAGAAAAGAAACTCATTGCTATAGAAGCATAGAATCACTATCTACTGCTAGCCCTCAACCCTTCAGTGGAGGGATCAGAAAAAGAGCACGTTCAGTGCCAACACATAAGTCACATAATCCTGAGCTAATACGTTTACACATTGCATTAAAGTGAGACGCAAGCAATTACTGTATGAGCAACAACAGCACAGACCTCCACCCCCTCCTACACCAGTAATTGTAAGCCTTATATACTGAAAGGATAAATTGGCTAAGTCAAGAGCATTTGCTCCACTCCAACTCTTTTGCGTAACAATATGAGATCAGTATAGAGTTACAAGTCAAATATAAAATATGTTTTCTATGACTATCTACTGATCGGATATGAAACAAAAAATAAAGCAACATAAATAGTTCAGAAATACAGTTCTAAAGGGCATTTGAGCACCAATTTACAGTTTATATAAAGATATATAAAAACCATAGAGCAAAGTAACGGCACCAGGACTTCAGAGTAGATGAAATAGGGTGGATTTATTCACCTCAAGTGAGCGACGTTTCGGTTCGTCACTGTGATCGCAATTTGAGTCACGTTACGCCTTGATCTCCATGCAGGTTCAAATCAGGTGGGGGGGACGAGCTCGGAGAAGCAACAGATACACTGAGACGTTTCTCAAGGTAAAATACTTCTGACTTTATTTGCAGAGACACAGAGTTTATATAGTAAAAATATCACATGAATACGTGCAGACACACATTAATCATTTACATTCTTGTGGTTTCTTCCCTTGTGATTTATGTCACAATGTACATTGTTCTTATCTCTAGTTGTTAATCTGGTGTCTGGTCCTTATCTTATCTTGGCTGTATGCACAGAACTCAAACATCAAAGATCAAAGATCAAAGATCAAACATCAAACATCAAACAGACTCCTTTGTGTCTGGTAAGTCCTTGTAGGGCCCCAATTTCTACTATCTACAGAATGTCTGCAAATCTATTCCATTACCTTTCCCAGAATATATTCTAATACATGTTCTTCTCTTCAGCATTGCACTCTTTGAGGTCCCAGATACATTATACATATATTTATTCCATAACAGTCACAGAACCTTTCTCAAGCCATCGCATACTACACACAGTGTCAAGTATAAATAGGCAGTATACACAGTAATTAATCAAAGCCTAATTAAATATACATTGTGTAAAAAACTGTTGTATAAACATAAATTTAGAGTTTGTAATAGAGTCCAGAGATGCATTCAAAATTCTGCTGGTTGTCGTTGGACACAAGCTTTTCAGTTAGGGTATGTGCACACACACTAATTACATCCGTAATTGACGGACGTATTTCGGCCGCAAGTACCGGACCGAACACAGTGCAGGGAGCCGGGCTCCTAGCATCATACTTATGTACGATGCTAGGAGTCCCTGCCTCGCTGCAGGACAACTGTCCCGTACTGTAATCATGTTTTCAGTACGGGACAGTTGTCCTGCAGCGAGGCAGGGACTCCTAGCATCGTACATAAGTATGATGCTAGGAGCCCGGCTCCCTGCACTGTGTTCGGTCCGGTACTTGCGGCCGAAATACATCCGTCAATTACGGACGTAATTAGTGTGTGTGCACATACCCTTACATCCTTAATGAGCTTAGCTGAACTTCTATATTGCATCGAGCATTTAGTTTTTCCTGCATGAGGACACTGTCCGTACAGAGCTTTCTCTGATGATTCGCATTAGGCCTGGCTTACACGAGCGTGTGCGTTTTGCGCACGCAAAAAACTTGGTGTTTTGCGCGCGCAAAAGGCACTTAACAGCTCCGTTTGTCATCAGTGTATGATGCGCGGCTGCGAGATTTTCGCGCAGCCGGCATCATTATGACACTCCGTTTGGATGTTTGTAAACAGAAAAGCACGTGGTGCTTTTCTGTTTACATTCAGAGTTTGACAGCTGTTGCGTGTGACCTGCGTGATTTTCACGCACCCATTGACTTCAATGGGTGCGTGATGCGCGAACAGCGCACAAATATAGGACATGTCGTGAGTTTTTTCCAGCGGACTCACGCTCGGTCTGCATACTCCCATAGACTTATATAGGTCCGTACGACACGCGTGAAAAGCACGCGCGTCGCACGGACGTATATCACGCCCGTGTAAATGAGGCCTTAGTTCAGATTGTAAATCAGGAACAATGCGAGTAATTTACTTTGTTAATACATGTCTTGAACTCATACAGATTCTGGTTCTTTACGTGAAATGTTCACAGGTAGACATTGACTAAATATAAAAGTACACATAGTTATACAATAGATATATCCTTTACAATAACAATTATTATAAATGGATAAATAGTCCATTTATGTACTGTTACTTAACGGTTTCTTGACCAGGGGTATATTGGGTCTTCATGCCCAGAGCAAAATTTCACCTTTTGGAATGCTGCATTCCAATGGTAAATTTTTTTTTTGTTTCTTAGTTCACCCCAAAATGTTATTTTTTTTTGTGGAACAGATGGGGGTTTCTAATTATTTAAAATTGGACCACATATTATTTAATTTTGTAGGTCTTATTTAGAGTAAAATGTTTAGAAATTGGAAAAAAAAAAATAGTTTTTCCTTATTTTTTCATTGTAGGTTTGTTCATTATAAGTTTGTTCAATAAATAATATTTAACCAAAAATGAATCTTTTATTTCTCATATTAATCACTATGTCAAATATGTGTACATCGTGTAACAAATGACGTCGCTGCAGCGCTGAGAACAAAGACCCCATTGCAGCTTTAAATATATCTCCTGTCCTTCGCTTCAGATACATCTGTACATGGATGACAAACACCCAAGTACAGACATCTTTGGTAAAGTCGCAAAAAGCAGCTTAAGCCAGGGTAGTACAGACTAAAATTGGAGGCTGGGGGTTAATTATTTTATGTTTGGCGTAAAGTAAGCTCTGCCTGACAGTAACGTATTAATGCATAAGCAAAAAACCTTGCAAAATGTGCTTGTGTCATGCAGAAGGTCTAAAGTGTGTGTGTGTGTGTGTGTGTGTGTGTGTGTGTGTGTGTGTGTGTGTGTGTGTGTGTGTGTGTGTGTGTGTGTGTGTGTGTGTGTGTGTGTGTGTGTTCGGAGAGATGTATGTGGTTTCAGAGGAGTGTGCACAATTTTTTGGAAGGAAACATTTTTTTTTTTCTCATTTTGTTATTTTTATTTGACGGATTTTACTGTATTTATGTATTCATTTATACTGTGGCACAGGTTAGTAGGGAACAAAAACTGCGCATTCCCGGGTGTCCTCATTATACAGATCACTGAAAACTGTGATCTAATGGTAACAGCCCTTTAGATCACTGTGATCTGTATACAGAGACATGTAGAGAAGGCGTGGATCAGATCTTTTTTTTATTTATTTTTTTTGCATCCTTTCAAGCTCTCTCTGCACAGGAAATCCCTGTGACGTTATTACTGACATCATAGGACTCCCTAGAAACTGCCGGAAGCTAGAAGCAGCGCTTCAATATGTGCGCTATGTTCATGGACTTTTTGCAACTTGGAGCAGATTATTTTAATTCCCTATTACAGCACAGGATCGGACTGTCCGTATGGTAATCCTATCCTGTCGATAGAACTGTGTGCAGGAGCGCACAGGGCTATCAAGCTTAGCACATAAATTAATGGGCTGCAGGCAGGAGCACCAATCCCTTCATTTATTAATTTATGTGGTGTGGCCAGGAATGGGTTAAATGGGTTTTCCAAGCTGATGAAAACCGCAGAGGTACCTCTATGTGTCTGAATGCTCACCTGGTGACGCCAAAATAGTTTAGAAGTAGTTATTGTTGCCCAGCTCTGTGCAGCACGGTTGTTTTCGTTTTGCTAGGGCTTGCTCTGGGTGGGAATACCATGCAAAGGACTAGGGTTCCCATAATTCTTGTCTCCTCTCACAGACATTGCCTCAATTTACAGCTGTCTGCATGACCCTGTATTAGAAGGTGTAAGGTAGTGCTGAATTTACTCACGGTCAGCTACGAAGACACAATGCTGCTGTTCTGCTGCTAGACTCAGCAGGATCTGCTTCCCAGCCTGTGAAACACCATCTCTACAGAGCCTGGGAAGAAGGAGGGAGATTCAGAGAGGAGAGTCAGGGAGCAGTGGAAATAAGAGACATATGATTTGTGACTTCCTGTACTAAAGGGAGGGGGGTAATTACCACATGATGTTCAGTGTGTGGAACGTCAAACAAGCAAGAGAAACACCAGTAGCATGGTCATGTGACTGCATGTGAGACTTGCTTATAGAGGCATTTCAGCTACAGACATTAGTGACAATCCAAATGAACCATGTGGTAGGACAGCAGCAGAACCAAGCAATAGAGGGATGCAAGTATGCCAGAGATGGGAAGGCCTTCACTCCCATTATAATATCCAAAATAGTAGTAGAGGCAACAGCATCCAATTCAATAATCAAAGATTTATTGTGCCCAAGTTGCTATACAGAAAAAAACACCAATATTTCGACCCGTAGTAGCGATTATGCCTTTCTCAAGCTTGAGAAAGACCCAATCACTACTACAGGTCGAAACATTTCTGTGTTTTTCGGTATGACAACTTGGGCACAAAGTCTTTGTTATTGAATTGGATACTGTCGCTTCTGTTAGGAGGTGACTAATCTTTTAAAATATTTGTAACCATTTTTTTAATAAATTATCAATTTTGATAATTAAAAAATGAAAAAAAAAAATTTGAATTGTCCTTTTCTATAATAAAGACTATGCTTACATCTGCGTCGCAGATCCAGTCCAAAATGTCACAAAAAATAGTGCAGCATGCTGCTCTACTTTTCCCAGTAAAACGACGGACACCATGACAGGAACCTGACGGAATCTATTTAAAGCCAATTGGGTCTGTAATGCGATGGATCCAGCAATTATCGTACATTTTATTTGTTGTTCTACTCATATGAAAGAGCAGAACAACAGAAACCCGAATGTAGGTGATAATCCAGCCTAAGAGCAATCAGAATGTTTAAAATTAAAGAACAACAGTTTAGTATTGGGCAATGCCCATCGTGACGTGAATAAGCATATAAAAATGTATGTAATAAATCAAAACTTTTAATAAAAGTAGTTCATTATAACAAAGTATTTAAACAAGTTGGAACCAAAAAAAAAAAAGAAGGAGGGAAGAGGGAAATAAGGGGGGACAGAAATGAAAGATTGAAGGAGTAAAAGACGAGAATGATATATGAGCGCATCTAAGATTATGAAGTATGCACCAATTTATTATTTCTGCACGGTCTTTGAATTGCATCCATGTGGTCCATAAACGAATAAATTAATGAATTTGGTCATTGTTGTCAGTCACCATATTTTCCATGCGCATGAGGTAGTTGACCTCGATAACCCATTCACCTACGGAAGGAGCTACAGTTGACTTGCAGTAACGGGGGATAACCACTCTGGCCGAAATCAGGAAGTGATGTAAAATTCTCTTCTTGATTGAGAAAAGAGTACCGGGTATTACCAACAAAGGTAATCAGCCGATCTAAGAAAAGGTAGTGAGATCTGTCACAATCCGTGGGTATGTGGATCCACTAGGCCACACCGCCGTAGTGGGGTAGCAGCTGGCCAAACAACAGTCTATACAAAGTCCTAGTACAAGAGTACCTGTAATAGACCAGAAAAGTAGCAGAGGCTTAGGCACAGATGAAACTTAAAGGTAGATGATGCCAAACGTGTCAGAGGATATCAGGCGTGTCAGATGACACCAGATGTGATATAAGACAGCAGGCGTAACAGGTGGCACAACACAACTCCAACACTCGATAGGGCTCAGGAACACAGAATGGGATACAGGTAGAAGGGAACGGGAACACTGGGAACAGGATGACACTAAGGGACCGTTTGCCAAGACTAACATGGGAATACACAACAACGCTCAGGCAAGGAGTGAAAGGGCAGAGCCCTTTTTATAGTCCAGGGTGATCATGGGCTAATTAGTACTATTTTTCATGTGTGTGTGCTGGCCCTTTGAGGCTGGGAACGAGCACGCGCCCCATAGAGAACACTACAGGGCTGAGAGGAACAGAGTGCCGGCATCTCCTAGGAGGGAGATACCTGCCTGAATTAGGAAGTCTGCGGTCTCAGGCCGTCGAGGGGTGAGTAGGGACGATGGACCGTGGCTGTTACAAGATGATTGCCGGTCAGGGTGTTGAACAGTGAGAAAATCTTAACCCAAAATCTGGATCCTGGGGCATTGCCACATCGCCAGCAAATATTTGACACATCGCCAGCAAATATTTGACACAAAGGGAAAGATTCTATGTAACAGAAAGGGGCAATGGTTCCACCTTGTCATGATCTTGTAGTTTTTTTTCCTGTGCATGACAGGCCATTTGCAGTTTTATGGGGGAGTATAAAGGCTTTACGCCACTGATTCTCAGAAAGTTGAGTTCCCATCTTTCCCAGGATCCCATAAACAGTACAGGATCAGAACCCATAGTTTATAAGGAATATGAGATGGAAATTGGGATGGCCAACGTGTTCTTTCCCAGGTTTTGGGAGCACGGTTATGTGGGCTTCCAATGTTTGTGGTGTAAAAAGGCGGTCAGGAGAGACCGCATTAAACACGCTTGTCGGGAATAATGTCAATTTAGTGGCAATCACCTTCTGAAACTATCTGGGCCAGGGCTTTCTTCTAAGGGTATGTGCACATGATAACTGCAATTACGTCTGAAATTCCGGAGCTGTTTTCAGGAGAAAACCGCTCCTGAATTTCAGACGTAATTGCATGTACTCGCGTTTTGTGGGGCGTCTTTTATGGATGTAATTTGGAGCTGTTCTTCATTGGAGTCCATGAAAAACGGCTCCAATTACGTCCCAAGATGTATCCTGCACTTCTTTTGACGAGGCTGTAATTTTACGCGCCGGAACGTGCTGCATGTTAAGGAGATGAAGCCAATGTGAAGATTTTAGATTGTATTGATATTTTAAGAAAAACATATCAACAGAGGTCACCTCACTTTCAATTCTGGGAACTTGATCAGTAAGCGGAGACAAGTTTGCAGTGAGGGACTTAAATTTCTACTTTGTAGGTAGCTAAGCTTCCATGCATTGTAAATAATACTTCATATCCTACTTTTTGAAGCATTGCTACCATTTACTGCTTTAACTTTTTCGTATTCCCCCATAGCTGTGATGAGTTGATCTGTGGCGCACTTGCTGTGCCTTGTTTACTCCGGGAGGAGACGTCGGAGATGTCGTGGAGCCTTGAACTGTAAGGCTGGATTCACACGAGCACATTATGTCCGTAATGGACGGAACGTATTTCGGCCGCTAATCCCGGACCGAACACACTGCAGGGAGCCGGGCTCCTAGCATCATAGTTATGTACGATGCCAGGAGTCCCTGCCTCTCCGTAGAACTACTGTCCCGTACTGAAAACATGATTACAGTACTGGACAGTTGTCCTGCAGCGAGGCAGGGACTCCTAGCATCATACATAACTATGATGCTAGGAGCCCGGCTCCCTGCAGTGTGTTCGGTCCGGGATTAGCGGCCGAAATACGGTCCGTCCATTACGGACGTAATGTGCTCGTGTGAATCCAGCCTAAAGGCTGCACAAGCAGGTGTAGATGTTTCCCGCTGTAGAGCTCCTGAGTTGTCCTTGCCGCTGTTAATCCTATGTGGCATCGCTGCAGGCACTGCCCTGCTTGTTCCGGCCTCTGCAAGATAGCAGTGCATACCGCCCACGGTTGATGTTGTGAAAAGTCGAGAAAGCCTGCTCACTTTACTTTTTTTTTTTTTTTTTAAAGAAATCAATATTTTATTTGATTTTAAAAAAATGTTTTGTTACTTTTTGCGATACAGCTCCTATGTATCCTGTATAGAAGCTATATCTTGCGGTCAAAGCTGAATCTGTCAGGTCAGCAGGATTGACCGCTTCAGTGAACGCATACCTCCCAACTTTCAAGTATCACAAAAAAGGACATCCAATGCGGCGCGCGTAGTGTGGCAATTTTTTTTCCTTTTAAGCTACGCCTCTAATCGTGCATAATCCCCATCCATACACACCCGGTTCAGCCCACACAGTATCATGCTCCCATAGTGGCACCCACACAGTATAATGCAAAATAGCTGCCCCCACACAGTATAATGCCCTCTAGCTGCCACCATACAATAAATTGCCCCCATACAGTATAATGTCCCATAGATGCACCCATACAGTATAAAGCCCACACAGATGCCCACTACAGTATAATGCCCACAGATGCCCCATGCAGTATAATGCTCAAACTTCCCATAGCTGCCCCCATACAGCATAATGCCCCCATAGCTACCCTTATACAGTAGAATGCCCCATAGCTGCCTCCATACAGTATAATGCCCTATACAGTATAATGCCCCTATAGCTCCCCCCATGCAGTAAAACGCCCATCATACAGTACAATGCCCACTTAGCTGCCGCCATACAGTATAATGTCCATATAGCTTCCCCATACATAATAATGCCCTCTTAGCTCTGCAACGCTCTGGCAGGGGATTCCACTCCTGGAGGAGACAGTGAGCCATATATGGACAGTGACGTCAAGGGCTTCCCCCGGCTCCGCGCTTAAAGTAGTGCTGTACCTGGGGAGTCCTCGACTAGTGGAGGAGCTCCCTCTGCTGCTCCGCTCTGTACTAATGCTGAGGCAAGGAGCGGACTGTTCCCTGCTTCAGCAGAGGCGTAGCTAGGTTCTTCTGCACCCGGAGCAAAGATTCAGATTGGCGCCCCCCCCCCCCCAACTTATTTCCCGACATCTCCTTCCCCCTCGCCATGTTTTCTTTCCCTACCAATCAATGAGATGTAATTTTTTGTTCACAATTTTTTTAATGTAACTTGAGTATAAAAGCATTTCTACATTTTACAAGCGATATAGTTCTATAATGTAATTAACATAAAAATAAATTAAAAGAAAATAAATTAAAGAGGCCACACACAGCCCCCCTTGTAGATAGTGCCACACACAGCCTCCCTTGTACTTAGCGCCACACTGTGAACAGAGTGGTGAGCGGTAGCCTACCGCTACCACTCTCCGCTGTGACTGGTGTGACTTACCGGAGAAGCCAAGGAGGTCATGCGGCGCAGGCAGCGGCGGAGTTCCTTCTGACTAGGGTTGGTGACAGCCAGGGCCGGCCTTAGCTTGGATGGCGCCCTGTGTGGGACTCTCTATTGCCGCCCCCTACACAAACCAAAAATGAACCACATATATAGACACGCTGGAACATATATACTGTACATACATAAAGACAGATATTTAGACATACAGGCAAATATACATACACACATCTGGAATATATACATACAGGTAAATATATAGACGTACAGACACATATACGCGCGCGCGCGCACGCACACGCACACGCGCGCACACACACACACACACGAACATATACAAATACATAAAAGGCACAAATATACAAGCTCAGAGACACATTCACAAACAGACCCATATATACCCACACAGGCACATATGTACACAGCACAGATAATGTAGTAGATGATACCTGCAGTCCTATGTAACAACACAGATAACACAGCGATAACTCTCTAAATACAGATAGTAGTGTTACCTGCAGTCCTATGTAACACCACAGATAACACACAGTGATAACTCTCTGAGTACAGATAATGTAGTAGCTGTTGCCTGCAGTCCTATGTAACACCACAGATAACACATTGTAGCAGAGCGGAGATTGTAATTTAGCACAATGTGTTATCTGTGGTGTTACATAGGACTGCAGGCAACAGCTACTACATTATCTGTAATCAGAGTTATCACTGTGTTATCTGTGGTGTTACATAGGACTGCACGTAACACTACTATCTGTATTTAGAGAGTTATCACTGTTTTATCTGTGGTGTTACATAGGACTGCAGGTAACACTACTACATTATCTGTACTCAGAGAGATATCACTGTGTTATCTGTGGTGTTACATAGGACTGCAGGTAACATCTACTACATTATCTGTACTGTGTAGCAGAGCTGAGATTGTAATAAAGCACACAGTACAGATAATGTAGTAGATGTTACCTACAGTCCTATGTAACACCACAGATAACACAGTGATAACTCTCTGAGTACAGATAATTTAGTAGTGTTACCTGCAGTCCTATGTAACACCACAGATAACACAGAGATAACTCTCTGAGTACAGATAATGTAGTAGATGTAAGAGACAAACACATGCAGAGACAAACACATGCAGAGACACACACACACACACACACACACACACACACAGACACACAGAGACACTCACCATCTCTCCTTGCTGATAGGTCAGGACGGGCTGTGTGTGGGCGGAGCTTCCTCTCTGCTTCTCGGCAGAGCACAGAGTAGAGGCAGATGCAGGAAGGCTGCAGCACGGGAGTGGACCTGTCCCCTGACCTGAGTCATCTGGCCTCATGTCACTGACGTGAGGTCAGGTGACTGGACTGGTCCACTCCCTGGCCGTCACAGACCCCAGTCAGAACGCCGTAATGTCCTGGCTGTTCCTAAGCTGCTGCAGGTGTCCCACATACGGGGCGCTTGTCAGCAGCGATCAGCTGCTCTTCGGCCTGCCCCCCCCCAAGCTACGCCCCTGGCTTCAGCATTGGGTTCAACTGTATCTGCATCCTGTGGACGCAGGTACAGTTGTCACCGGGACAAACTCCCGGCCACCCGGAACAGCGGGACACTGCCCGGAATCCAGGATGGTTGGGAGGTATGGTGAACATCTCTGACACCCAGGATCGAGCGGTTATCGATCACATCTAAGTTCATGAACTTATTTTCACCCAGCTTACCTGGGTGTTTAAGTTCCTCCCATTTTTATGTTCTTTGCTAGAGCAAAACGTTTCAGGCTGCATTCTCCATTTCTTCATTTTCAGACCCCCTGATGTGCAGTTTCAGATTTCTGTCAGAATTTGCAGGACAACTAGCTTGGTGAAGGAGTTACACAGACTCTACATTAGCAATTTTTTTTAATGAAGACTATTTAGAAAAGTTGCCTAAAGGCAGGGGCGTCGCTAGTACTGGATCTTTGGCCCGGTGCCCCGGCGACTGGCACAGTCGTGTCGCAGCGGTCGTAACTGCGCCCGGGTTGCAGCAGTTGCGACCGGGCCATGGCTGCCCGCACCGCATCTGTAAAAGTTACTATAGTAACTGGAGCCTATGTAATCAAAAACACGGGCCCCTGTTACTATAGTAACGACACATACTTACCCATCTTCCATCCTGAGAACAGCGGAAGTCCGGACGTCTTCTCGCGCCATGATGTCGGGACCCTGTGCGCCGCGAATGACGTCACGACGCTAGATGGTGTTGGGACATCCGCAGCACCCGGAGCTGAAGAGGAGGTAAGTTTAACTTTCCGTTCTGCTGGGGTGCTGTATATAAGCCTGCCTTGTGGTTGGCTTAGATACAGGGTCTAACAGACAGTATCACACATGGACCCTGTATCTAAGCCTTCCACGTTAGGCTTAGATACAGGACCCCAGCAGACAGTAATCTTATACAGCATAAGATTACTGTCTGCTGGGCTCCTGTATCTAAGACTGCCTTGTGGTAAGTTTAGCTACCGGGTCTAACAGACCGTGTCACAAATGGACCCTGTATCTAAGCCTAAAACATGGTATTCCCAGATGCATGGCCCATGTCTGATGGGCCCTGTATCTAAGCTTACCACACGTTATACTAATAGGGTTTGTGTTTTTGTTTTTTTTAGCAGTTTGGTCGTTGGACTACGTCATAGTCGAGGACTACTTCGATGACGGCTTTTTTTATTTTCAATAAAATGGTTAATGCGGGTTGTGTGTGTGTGTAGGGGGGGGGGGGGTATTTCAATCAAATATTTTATCTATGTCTTTGTATTTTCTTTTAAACTTTATTACTACTGCTTTAGTAATAGCTCCTGGCTGATTGTCAGCGTCCATTACTAAGGCAGGGCTTAGTGTTAGCCGGCGCAGAGGCTAACACTAACCCCCATTATTACCCTGGTACCCACCGCCACCAGGGGTACTGGGAAGAGCCAGGTACGATCCAGTACCCGACCATCTGTAGTGAAGGACGAGTACTGGGGTGGCCGCAAGCTGGTATTATTATGCTGGGAAAGGCCAAAAGCTGTGGCCCTTCCCACCCTGGTAATGCTAGGCTACTGCTGCTATGTTGTATCTGGCTGGCTATGAAAATGGTGGGGGACCCCAACGTCATTTTTTTTAATTTAATTTTTAAATAAATAATTGGAAAAAACAACATGCCCCCCCCCCCCCCCCCCATTTTTCATAACCAGACACAGTCGTATAGCCCACAGATTAGTTCTGTGCAATGAATCCACGGGATAACTGAATATAGCTAAACACTGCGTCAGTCATGTAACACACACACACACACACGTGTGGGGCAACATGGGCTACATGAATAGGACTAATGGTGGAATAATGTTAAACAATTGATTCACTCTCTGTGTATTCACGGTCTCTAGATGATTTATAAAATAACTGCCTGTCACAAGGTGATGTCATGTTGTTAATAAAGTTAGAGGCTCGGTCACTAGTTTAGTAATGCCGAATTGTCCTAGCTAATATAATAGGCGCGGTCACGCTGATCATGCTAGTGAAACTTGTGTCCCAAAAAGTTTATTATTTATTAAGATATGAGCTTTTTTCTAAATATGTAAATGAGTCCTTATTAGACAACTGGGAGGCCTCACAGCCTCTTATGCTGTCCTATCAGCATGAAGCTGCTTCACACATTGTGAGAGACTGAGGCTTGAGGGAATGCGGGATCACTTCAAAACAGCCATATCTTGGGCTGTGGACCACCTAAAACAGCAGTTCTGTGGCATATGAAAGAGATGAGTCTAATCTTTCATATGATACCAGGATCGCTGTTCTAGCTGTGACATAAGAGATATCGCCAGTTGAATACACAGTCAGGAATGGAAGCGGTGTACTATATGATCAGGCTGTGTTGCTGGGCAGGGAAGTGGGAGAAGCTCTACGCTGATTGGACAGCATCATACAGAAAACATTACACCGCCCAGAGTGAAAAGAGTCACCTCCTATTTGGCTATTAGAGCCACGTAAGCATATTTAGAAAAATGCTCATAACTTTGCAAATAATAAATGTTTTTGTTTTTTTTTAAAAAACAAATCACACTGTATTTATCAGCATCATAGCGCCTATTAGATTAGTTAGAAGATAGAGAATTAATAAACTGGTGACAGGGGCTCTTTAACTCGTTGCCGACACAGGACGGGAATGCTCGTCCTGAGCGGCGAGTACTTGGCCCATTAGGATGAGCATTCTCGTCCCGTGTGACAGCCGTCTGTGTGCGCGATCGAGAGCGGGGCAACAGCTGTAGTACACAGCCACGGCCCCGCTCTGACAGCGTAGAGAAGTGAAACATCTTCTCTCCGCCGTTAACCCTTTGAATGCCGCGATGAAGCCGATTGCGGCATTCAAGGAGACGGGACTGCACTTTGATCGCGTCACAGAAGATAACTGATGCGATCAAAGCCCACAACTTGTATGGCCAGACAGCCCAGGGTCCATTGAAGGACCCCAGGGCTGTCTGAACATATTTCCTGTTGTTAGGGCATACTGAGATATATGCCCTAACAACTGCCTGTGTACAATCAGTACACAGGCTAATGTACTGGCATATAGATCTATGCCAGTACATTACAGTTACAAAATAAAAATGATAAATCCCTTTATGGGATTAATAAAAAAAGTTAAATAAATGTAAAAAAAATTAATGATAAATAAATAAAAAGTAAAAAAAATACACAGAAACCCACATTAAATAATATAGACATATTTGGTATCGCCACGACCGTAACAACCCGTACAACAAATGTATAGCATTATTTATGATTATCAGTGTATGGTGTAAAAAAAAATATATATTATAACTGTTGCGGAACTGCTTTTTTTTCTGCATTTTCACCAAAATAAAAATTTATAGAAATTAAATGATAAGGTATTTGTACCAAAAAATGGTACCTACATAAAGTACAACTTGTCCTGCAAAAAGCAAAGTCTCATACAACTACGTTGTAAAAAAATAAAAGAGTTATGAGCGTCGGGATGCAAAGAGGGAAATATAAAAAAATAGTTCTGTCCTCAAGGCCAAAATTGTCCGTGTCCTTAAGGGGTTAAATTTAAAAAAAAACACGCACAACACACAGAGGAGCCAGTGAGAAGAATGCCTCACAGGCACTGACCGACATAATGAGATGTTGCTGTAGGTAGAAATACTTTATAACTTCTGTTCCTAAATAATCTATTATGCACCTGTTATATACCTGGACAGTGTTACCTGAATGCCAGTGGTCACATGACTGTCCATTCAGTTATCCTATGGGTGCTTTTTTATGGACAAATCTGTGGGCTATACCATTTTTTTTCATTATAGACAGAGACAACTGCACGATTCAAGAAAGGTATGTGAACAGAATCTTAGGGGATGTTCAATAGCGCAGTCAGCTACACTATTGATTCTGCAAAAAAAAACGGACACCTTATGGAATGTAGACAAACGGAAACCTTATGCAATGGAAGCATTACCATTGGAATCAATTACCGTATGGTTTCCGTTTATGATTTCCCCTGATGGAAAAGTCAGATGGCACCCACAAATGGAAACCGGACGCTGATGTGAACTGGCCTTTAAATAAATGTGTACTAGAAATCTGTACGATCTCCTATTCTATAAATAAATAGAAAAAATAAATAGTGGACAACCCCTTTAAGACTAAATCTATAGAGTGAGGATACATTGTCTAGGCTTTGTATACGAAGGATCAATTTATTATGTGGCATTAGTTTATGAGGTTGCAGCTACGTGTGACAACTTGCATTGGGAACGTGGAGTTCAGCTTGTAAGGCTGGGTTCACACGACCTATTTTCAGACGTAAACTGGGCGTATTATGCCTCGTTTTACGTCTGAAAATAGGGCTACAATACGTCGGCAAACATCTGCCCATTCATTTGAATGGGTTTGCCGACGTACTGTGCAGACGACCTGTCATTTACGCGTCGTCGTTTGACAGCTGTCAAACGACGACGCGTAAAAATACAGCCTCGGCAAAGAAGTGCAGGACACTTCTTTCAGACGGAATTTGAGCCGTTCTTCATTGAACTCAATGAAGCACAGCTCAAAATTTACGGCTGTCAGAGAAGCCTCGCAAAATGCGAGGAGGAGCATTTACATCTGAAACGAGGCAGCTGTTTTCTCCTGAAAACAGTCTGTCTTTTCAGACGTAAATGCCTGCTATCGTGTGCACATACCCTAACTTGCACTGGAGCGTGGTGTCTATAATTCTATCACATGTAATTCTCCATCCTCCATCTGATCCGGATTACTATCACCTGTCAGGTAAGGGTGACTTAGAGCTCAGAGAATCAGGGAACAATCCTTGCAGTGCGCACACTGCATCAACACTGTCCACAGGCATATGCATTATGGTAATAATAAGAACTCTTATTGAAATAGTGTCAGCTATATACTATATATTCCGCAGAAATAAATACTATACATGCATATAACATACATAGGCTGTATAATGTTTAAAAGATTTTTTGTATCCAAGTTGTGTGAAACAGCTTAGTCTGATCTTAGATCTCAATTAAAATAGGTCAGATATTAACCCCTTACCGCACTAGGACGCACCGGTACGTCCTGTATTACAGTGCTTTCAAGACCGAGCTCATTTTGGCCTTCAGGACCAGGCCAATTTTTTCAAATCTGACGTGTCACTTAATGTGGTAATAACTCTGGAATGCTTTTGCCTATCCAAGAGATTCTGAGACTGTTTTCTCGTGACATATTGTACTTTATATTAGTGGAAAAATTTGCTTATTTGTGAAAAACACCAAAATTTAGAGAAAATTTGCAAAAATTATGATTTTTCTCATTTTAAATGTATCTGCTTGTAAAACAGATAGTAATACAACACAAAATAGTTACTATTTAACATATTACATATGTCTACTTTATATTTGCATTGTTTTTTGAACATTATTTTATTTTTCAAGGACGTTACAAGGCTTAGTACTTTACCAGCAATTTCTCACATTTTCAAGAAAATTTCAAAAGGCGATTTTTACAGGGACCAGTTCAGTTCTAAAGCGGCTTTGAGGGCCTTATGTACTAGATAGTCCCCATAAATCACCCCATATTAAAAACTGCACCCCTCCAAGTATTCAAAACAGCATTCAGAAAGTTTCTTAACCCTTTAGGCGTTTCACAGGAATTAAAGCAAAGTAGAGGGGAAATTGACAAAAAATTTTTTTTTGCTGCAATTCATTTGTAATACATTTTTTTCTGTAACACAGAAGGTTTTACCAGAGAAACACAACACAATATTTATTGCCCAGATTCTGCAGTTTTTAGAAATATCCCACATGTGGCCCTAGTGCGATAATGGACTGAAATACCGGCCTCAGAAGCAAAGGAGCACCTAGTGGATTTTGTGGCCTCCTTTTTTTAGAATATATTTTAGGCACCATGTCAGGGTTTGAAGAGGTCTTGTAGTGCCAAAACAGTGGAAATTCCCCAAAAGTGACACGGTTTTGGAAACTGCACCCCTCAGGTCTTCTGCTATATTTATTGGCGTTTGCCTGTGAAAGTGAAAATCTCCTTTTTTTACTGAAAAAATATAAAAAAAAAATAATATTTGCAAGGAATAAAGAATAAAAAGCACCCAAAAACTTGTAAAGCTACTTCTCACGATTACAGCAATACCCCATATGTGGTAATAAACTGCTGTTTGAACCCACGGCAGAGCTCAGAAGGGAAGGAGCGTCATTTGGATTTTGAAGCGCAGATTTAGCTGGAATTGTTTTCGGGTGTCATGTCGCATTTGCAAAGCCCCTGAGGTACCAAAACAGTGGAAACCTCCCAAAAGTCCCTTTAGGGGACTGGAACGAGCGATCATTAGGTCGCTGGTACAATACACTGCAGTACTAATGTATTGCAGTATAATATCATTTTTACAGGCTCCTGTAACAGCGTGATCGCTGTTCCTGTCCGTTAGTCCCGGGTGTCGGCTGTAATACACAGCGGACACCTGCAGAATATGGAGCGGGCGCAGCGCGTGAGCCCGCTCCATATATAACCCCTCGCACCACGACATGCTATTAAGTCGTGGTGCGCGAAGGCGTTAATGCGCAGCGGATGGTGCAAAGTGAAAATTAAAATTTTCCACTGATATGCCATTTTAATGCACAATATGTTGTGCCCAGTTTGTGCCACTGAAGACAAATACCTCATACAATGTTGAGCGGGTTCTCCCGGATATAAAATATCATATGTGTACGTAAGCTGGTGTTTGGGCACGCTGTGGGGCTCAGAAGTGAGAGAGCGCCATTTGAAGCGCAGAGTTTGCTTGGTAACTGTTCTGTTTGGGATTTTGCTGGTATTTCAGTTTATGATGTGGGGGTATGTGTAAATTGGGCAGAGTACATCAGGACATAATAAGAGGGTATAATAATTCGGTAAATAAATAATAATCCGCAGATATGTGGCCAATGTCACACTGATAAATGGCGCCCGATCTTATCAGCTTTTGGACACTGCACAATTTCTGTCGCTATATTCTGAGAGCCAGAACTTTTTTTATTTTTTCTTCACCGGAGCCGTGCAAGGACTTATTTGTTGTGGGACAATCTGTAGTTTTCATTGGTACCATTTTAGGGTACATGTGATTTTTTTTATCACTTTTTATTACATTTTTTTGGCAAGCAAAGTGACAAAAAAACAAATTCTGACAATGTTTTTTGTCTTTTTTTTTTTTTCACTTTTCACCGTGCGCTATAAATGAAATTTTACTTTATTTTGCGGGTCGATACGATTACGGCGATACCAGATGTATATAGTTTTTTTTATGTTTTGTGGCATTTGCGCAATAAAATCACTTTTTGCCATAACTTTTTTATTTTTCAGTCAAAAAAGCTGTGTAAGGGCTTGTTTTTTGCGGGACGGGTTGTAGTTTTTATTGGTACTATTTTAGGGTACATGCGACTTTTTGATCACTTTTTATTCTATATTTTTGGAGGGTTGATGACCAAAAAAATAGTGATTCTGACATTGTTTTTTTAATTATTTTTTTTGCGCTGTTCACCGTGCGGGAAAAATAATATTATAGTTTTATAGCTTGGGTCGTTGGGAACGCGGTCATACCAAATGTGTACTTTTTTTTTAACATTTTCATTTTTTTCCTATTATAAAATATTTATTATAGGAAAAAAAGCATTTTTTGTTTTTGTAACTTTTATAACTTGTTTTTACACTTTTATGAAACATTTTTATTACTTTATTTTTTACTTGTTTTACTTGAAGACTGGCAGCACTGATCGCTGCTATAATGCATTACACTACCTAGGTAATGTAACGTATTATAAACGGTCAGTGTGACGCTGACAGGAAGCTTATGAGGACCTGCCTCTGGCTGGTTCTCATAGGCTGCTGTGCATGGCAGACCCGGGGCCCGTTGTATAGCCTCCAGTTTTGCCTTATAACCGACTGCAGCACCTCGGGAAAGTTTGTTGTAGCAACAAACTTTCCAGTTTGTTGTAGTAACAAACTTTCTAGTTTGTTGTAGTAACAAACTTTCCAGTTCGTTGCTACAACAAACTTTCCCTGCGATCACATGACCGGGACCTGAACGAATTAGGTCCCGGTCATGTCTCCGGGACCAGAGGCAGGGGTTAACAGCGCGATCCGGGTGTCAGCGCTTCTCTGAGACACCCGGATCGCGCTTTTAACACCCCCCGTGAATTCACAGAGCCCAGCAAATGCCGACGTGAATTTACTGTGGGCGGTCGGGAAGCGGTTAAGGCACCGCCACGTACCGGGGCATCCTGGCTAAAAACTATCACCCTGTCAAAGGTCATGGTGACCGAACTGTGCCGTCAACTGTTTATGACAGTTGATCGGCACATGAAGACGGCAGGGGACCAATCACAGCGGTCCCCAGCCGGAGATTGCGGTGATTGGTCAGTCACAGCAGACTGTCCAATCACAGCTCCATGAGAATGTGTATGTGATGGCCCTGGCTCAAGCTGAGCCAGCACCATCACTGCCGGTTATCGGCTGTCCGACACCCCGCTCTAACTGCCAGGACTGGAGCTAGGCTCCGATCCGGCCAATTAACTCCTTAGATGCAGCGATCAAAGCTAGCCTGTTGGCAACCATGATGTTTGTCACAGCTGACATCCTGCTCGAACGGCCAGGACTGGAGCTAGGCTTCGATCCGGCCGATTAACCCCTTAGATGGCACCCTATGGTTCCTATGGCAACCGTAGACTAACAATCGCTGTCTAGTACGGAAGCCTACAAGGCACCGGGAGGTGAAGCCTAATAGGCTTGCTGTCAGTGAATAGCTGACAGCTCTAATACACTGCACTATGTAGGTAGTGCAGTGTATTAGAATAGCGATCAGGACTTCATGCCTGTCCCCTAGTGGGACAAAAAAAAACTTAAAACAAGTTAATAAAAATGTTGTAAAAAAGTTTAAAAAAAAAGTTTCAGGTTAAAAAAAAACACTTTAACAGCCTTTTTTCCCTTAAGAAGTCGTCTATTATAGGAAATAATGGAAAACATAAAAAAAAGTACACATATGTTGTATCACCGCGTCCGTAACGACCCGAACTGTAAAAATATCATGCTATTTTACCCGCACGGTGAACACCGTAAAAAAATAAAATAGAAAACGATTCCAGAATCGCAGTTTTTTTTAGTCACTACCCCTCCCAAAACAGAATAAAAAAGGGTTCTAAAAGTTGCATGTACCCCAAAATTAAAAACCACAGTCCGTCCCGCAAAAAAACAAGCCCTCCCACAGCTTTTTTGACAGAAAAAGAAAAAAGTTATGGCTCTCAGACTATGGCGACACAAAAAATAAATGATTTGAAACAAAAGTGATTTTTATTGTGCAGACGCTGGAAAACAAAGAAAACTATATACATATGGTATCGCCGTAATCGTACAGACCCTCAGAATAAAGTAAAACTGTCATTCATAGCGCATGGCGAACGCCGTAAAAAAATTGCTTGTTTATGGTCACCTTGCTTGACAAAATATGAAATAAAAAGTGATAAAAAAATCACATGTACCCCAAAATGGTACCAATGAAATCTACAGATTGTCCCGCAACAAATAAGCCCTTACACAGCTCTCGTGGAGAAAAAATTTAAAAGTTCTGCCTCTCAGATATGGCGATGCAAAATGTGCAGAGTGTTCCAAAAGCGGATAAGATTGGGCACCATTTATCAGTGCGACAACGGCCACATATCTATGAATTATTATTTATTTACCACATTATTATGCCCTTTTAGGCTATGTTCACACGGAGTATTTTGGGGGAGGAATATCTGCCTCAAAATTCAGTTTGGAACTTTGAGGCAGATATTCCTCTCCTTGCACGCCGATTTTCGCGGCGATTATCGCGCCTTTTTCGCCCGCGGCCATTGAGCGCCGCGGGCATAAAACAGCGAGAAATACGCTTTCTCCTGCCTCCCATTGAAGTCAATGGGAGGTCAGAGGCGGAAGCGCCCGAAGATAGGGCATGTCGCTTCTTCTTCCCGCGAGGCAGTTTTACTGCTCGCGGGAAAAAGACGCCGACGCCTCCCATTGAAATCAATGTTTCCGCGTCAAAAAACTCCGCAAAATACCCCGTGTGAACATAGCCTTAGGCTGGGTTCACCGAGTTTTTTGCAGGAGGCAAATCTGCCTCAAAATTCCATTTGGAATTTTGAGGCAGATTTTCCTCTGCCTGCACGTCGATTTTCGCCCGCGGCCATTGAGCGCCGCGGGCATAAAACGCAGTGAAATACGCTTTCTCTGCCTCCCATTGATGTCAATGGAAGGTCAGAGGCATAAATGCCCAAATATAGCGCATGTCCCTTCTTTTTCCCGCGAGCTGGTTTTTCCGCTCGCGGGAAAAAACCGCCTCCTCCTCCCATTGAAATCAATGGGAGGCATTTTCGGACTTTTTTTGGCGCGTTTTGCAGTTTCCGCGTAAAAAAAACTCTGTGTGAACTGCCCCTCATTATACCCCGATGTACCCCGCACAGCTAACATATGCCCCCACATCATAAACTGAAATACCAGCAAAACCCCTAAGCAAAATCTGAACTCCAAAAGCCAAGTGGCGCTCCCTCCCTTCTGAGCCCTGCAGCGTGCCCAAACAGCAGTTTACGTCCACATATATGGCATCGACATACCTGGGAGAACCCGCTTCAGGGCTTATTTACACGAGCGTGTTAAATGTCCGTGGGATGGCTGTTGAAAGAGCGGCCGTCCAACGGACCTATGTAATTCAATGTGGCCGTTCACACAGCCGTTGTTTCATATAGGACATGCCCGTTCTATTCGCGCATCACGCATCCCTCCATAGACTCTCAACTATGGGGGATGCGCGACATCGCGTCCCGCAGCGCAGAGCACGGATGCAACTCGGACATGAAAAACGCCAGTTTTTCATGTCCGAGATGCGCAGCGCTCGTGTGAATCAGGCCTAACAGTTTGAGGTATTGGTCTTCAATGGCACGAACTGGGCACAACATATTGTGCACTAAAATGGCATATACCTGTGGAAATTTGCAATTTTCACTATCCACTCAGCATTCATTTCTAGTAAAAAAAACAAAAACCTGTGTGGTCAAAATTTCACTACACGCCTTAGAAAATGCCTTGAGGAGTGCAGTTTCCAAAAGAGGGGTCACTACTTGGGGGTTTGTTTTACTATTTGACCCCAGAGCCCTGCCATATTGGGCTAATGCTGCGAAAATCACCGAAATAGGCCTCACATGCACCTTTCACTCCTAAGCCCTGTAATATGTCCGGGCAAATGATAAATGCTTTGAGGGGTGTAGTTTACAAAATGGGGTCACTGCAAATGCGACATGCGCCCGTTCCTGCAAATGCGACATGGCGCCCGTTCACCAGTCCAGCAAAATCTGCGCTCTAAAAGCCAAATGGCGCTCCTTCCATTTTGAGCTCTGCCATGTGCCCAAACAGCAGTTTAGGGCCACACATGGGGTATTGACGTACTCGGGAGAAATTGGTTAACAAATTGTGTGTTGTTTTTTCTCCTATTTGTGGGAAAAAAATTGGGTGCAAAACAACATATTTTTGGGAATTTTGTTTTTTTACATTTTTACTCCCTCATTCTAATACAATCTATGAAACACCTGTGGGATCAAAATGCTCACTACACCCCTAGATGATTAACCTGAGGTGTATAGTTTCTAAAATGTAGTCACTTCTCAGGGGTTTCTACTGTGCTGGTACCTCAGGGGCTCTGCAAATGCAACATGGCACCCAAAAAACAATCAACCAAAATCTACATGCCAAGTAGCACTCCTGCCATTCTGAGCCCTGCCGTGTGTCCAAACAGCAGTTTATTACCACATATTGGGTATTGCCGTACTCGGGAGAAATTGCTTTACAATTGTTGGGGGGCTTTTTCTCCTTTATTCCTTGTGAAAATGAAAAAAAATCAACATTTTAGTGTAAAGAATGTAGATTTTAATTTTCCCTGCCTAATTCCGATAAATTCAGCAAAAAAACAGTGGGGTCAAAATGCTCACTATACCACTTGATAAATTCCACGAGGGGTGTAGTTTCCCAAATGGGGTCACTTTTGCGGGGTTTGCACTATTTTGGCCCCTCAGTGGCTTTGCAAATGTGACATGGCGCCGCAAACCATTCCAGGAAAACTTGAGCTCCAAAAGTCAAATGGCTCTCTGTCCTTTCTCCGCCCTGCCGTGTGTCCACACAGCAGTTTATTACCACATATGGTACATTGCTGTGCTCATAAGAGTTTGCTTTACAAATGTTGGGGTGCTTTTTCTCCTTGATCTATTGTAAAAATGAAGAGATATGAGCTAAAACTACATTTTATTAGAAAAAAAATTAGATTTTTAAATTTCACGGCATAATTCCCATAAATTCTGCAAGAAACGTGTGGGGTCAAAATGCTAACTATACCCCTAGAAATATTCCTTGAGGGGTATAGTTTCCAAAATTTTTGGGGGGTTTCCGCTGTTTTGGTCCCTCCAGGGCGTTGCAAACATGACATGCCACTGAAAACTATTCCAGCAAAATCTGCTCTCCAAAATTGAAATGGTGCTCCTTCCCTTGTGAGCCCTGCCGTAGCTCCAAACAGCAGTTTATTACAACAGATGGGGCATTGCCGTAATTGGGAGAAGATGCTTTACAAATATTGGGGTGCTTTTTCTCATTTATTCCTTGTAAAAATAAAATAAAATTAATTTCGACGTTTTTTTTTAGAAAAAAGTCGATTTTTGTTTTTTACAGACTAATTCCAATAAGTTTAGTAAAGAAACATACACATTGCATTTCAGCAGTGAGGCAGTAAGTATAATGAAAATAGGTGACAACTTTTCCTGAAGAAAAAAAATAAAAGTTTCCAAGCCATGCTTAACCTTTTCACGACCAGAAATTTGGATGATGTACATGTTTACATGGCCAGAATGTTTTTGCCCCCCACATTCCAACAGTGATATTTTTTATTTTAATGTTAAAGAGGCTCGGTCACCAGTTTAATACTTCCGTATCTCCTACCTAATCTAACGCTTTGATGTAGATAAAGTTTTTTTGAAAAACATTAGTGACAAAGTTCTGATCATTTTTACATTTATGCAAATTTTTTGTAGAAGCTCAACTGGGTGTTTTTTTCACAAGATCACGCTGTGCTGTGAATAAAGCTGGGCATGAATGAAGAAAAGTGTAGGATGCTGATTGGTCAGCGTCATACACTTTTCTTTACAACGCCCACTTGATGTAACTAAAAAAAACCTCCCAGTTGGGTTTTTAGAAAAAATTTGCATAAATGTACAAATTATCGGAACGTTGTCACTAATAAATATTTTTAAAAAATAACACAGTAGTTATCAGCATCAAAGCGCTTATTAGATTAGTTAGGAGATAAAGTATTAAACTGGTGACAGAGCCTCTTTAATGTAGCTTTAGAAGTTTTTGCAATTTTTTCGGAAACATTGTAATATTTCAACGTCATTTTGTGATGCATCAATTTTAGTATTTAGTAAATATTAACGTTCATTATGAGGGAAATGCAGAAAAACAGTCATTCCAAAAAAAATTTTTTCTTAACACAAATGACCATAAGTGAAAGGGGTTTTCCTATCTTGTTCATTTATGGCACATCCACAGAATATGCCATAAATGTCTGATAGATGTGGGTCCCATCTGACCCCTGTCCTAACTTCTGCCGCTGGGCTCCGGACACTGTCTGACAAAATGCTACGCTGTTTCCGTAACCACCATTCAACTTTTATGGGAGTTCCGGAAACAGCATAGCAAAACACACGGCTTCATACAGGCCGAAGGTCAGTCATAAAAAGGTATGACAGGTTAACCCCTTCCCGACATATGGCGGAGACCAGCAGGCAAAGCGTGTAGTGGGCTCACGGGCTGAGTCCAGTGCATAAGTTGCGCGTGTCGGCTGTGTGTTACAGCCGACACCTCACTGTAACGAGCGAAATCCCACTAGTTTAAGCCTTTAGATGCCCCGGTCAATAGAAACTGCGGCATCTAAGCCATTAGGAAGAGGGCAGCGGACACCATGAAGCAATCGATGTCAATCAGTATGAAGGCCCCCAGGATATACTATCTTTGTGCTCCTATTAAGCCCTGCAGCATGGCACAATATACTGCAATCTTAATGAGCCTGCAAATTAGTATTGCAGTACACCGTGAAAGCAATCCAATGATCGCCATTCCCATTTTTCTACCAAAATCTATGTAAAAAAAATAAAATAAAAACTGAACATAACTGATGTTGCCCTATCCTTAAAAGTCTTAAATATTACAATATAATGTTATTTAACCCACATAGTAAACTCAGTAAAAAAAAACAAATAAAAAAAACAAAAAACAGTACCGCTGTTTTTTAGCGACAAAAATGTTATCTTTAATAATTCGATTTTTCCTTGGAAAAGTAGTGAAATATAAAAAGAAAACTATACAAATATAGTATCGCTGTAATCATATTGACCCACAGAATGAAGTTAAACATGTAGTTTTTCTGCACGGTAAACACTAAAAACGAAACCTCAAAAACAATGGCGGAATTACAGCCTTTTCCAATTCCAACCCCACAAAGGAAATATAATATAATTCCGAGACAGAATTTGTTCTTGTCAGCATTCTGTAGGTTTAGAAGTATTGATGATTGATTGATGACATAGATGATTCACACTTATAAGGGAGTTCACAAGAATGTTGCACATAGCAGTTCAAAAAAATTACACCAAACATTCTTTGGCAAGGACCAATAGCAAGTGTCACAAATGTGCATGGTGTAGCAGTGGTGAAACACTCAGCTACTCCTTGATGTAATAAATCTTTGCACACTGATAATTTCATGTTATTGGCCAGAGCTAAAAAAAATCTTGTGACATATGGACCAGAACAAGCAGCGGGGAACACTAGCACATGTATTATAGACTGGCTATACACAAAGCATTATCCAGACACTTAATAATACGCTCCATACATTAGAATATGGGTTTTGGTTTTAGATGCATGGAGAGGCACTGGCCTTGAAACTTTCTTATGTCCGAAGTCTACACAAGGTCAAAGTGCTTGACTCCTTAAATTTTTTCATAGCATTGTTTCCCTGACAACTGCATACAGTTATGGATCTCATAAATGTGATCTATCGACAAAAAAAATGGCAATATTCCATGACTGGGTTCTTTATCTGCACTTCTGAATATGTTTTTAATTTAAGGTGGATTTTCTGACGGTCTTGACCTAGATCTCTGACAGCCACCATCTGTGGACAGTCACCATCTTACTGCCCTCAGCAGATTTCTGACGCTCAGACGGCTAAAGCTGTCAGATCTGTGTCTCTCATCCTTGTGATGGGGCTTAGCCACTCCCGAATGATTTAGAACATCCAAAGCTGATCAAAGCTATATCAGAGTTAGTTATAAGAACTTCAAAATCACTAGAATAAATACTATACATGCATACTGTATAACATAGGTAGGCTTCATAATAGTACAAATGTTTGTTTTTTTGTTTCCAAGTTGTGGGACCCAGCTAGTTCTTAAAGGGGTTATCGGGGTTCTGAAAATTTTGGGGTAATGGCTTCAAATGAGATAAATAAGCAAAAAAAAGGAGTCTTTACCTATACTTTTTTTCCAGCGATCTAGCGCTGATGCTCTGGCGGCACTCCCAGTGACCATATGCATGTAAACGCTGCAGCCAATCAGTGGGCTCAGCGGTCACCTGTTGTATTTCTGGCATTATGCATACAGTACAGTGCAAAAGTTTTAGTCAGTTGTGGAAAAATGCTGCAAAGTAAGAATACTTTCAAAAATAGCGTTAATAGGTTTTTTTAATCAATGAACAAAATGCAAAGCGTATGAAGAGAAGATAATTCTAAATCAAATCAATATTTGGTGTGACCACCCTTTGCCTTCAAAACAGCATCAATTCTTCTAGGTACACTTGCACAAAGTCATGGAATTTGTAGGATTTTATTCAGGTGTATGATTAACCAATTACAGCAAACAGGTGATAATGATCATAGGAGGCTTAAAAACGGGATAAGGCACAGCCAAACTCTGCTACAAAGGTGAGGGTGTTGAAGACCGTTTCAAGTCACAGGTTCACCATGATAAGACTGAGCACAGCAACTAGGCAGAAGGTTGTTATACTGCATCAGCAAGTTTTCTCCAAGGCAAAGATTTCAAAGCAGACTTGGGTTTCAAGATGTGCTGTTCAAGCTCTTTTGAAGAAGCACAAAGGAACGGGCAACTTTGAGGACCGTAGACACAGTGGTCAGACAAGGAAACTTAGTGCAGCAGATCACAGAAACATCAGGCTTACTTCCCTTCAAAATCGGAAGATGTGCATCAGTGCCATCAGCTCAGAACTGCCAGAAACGAGTGGGACCCAAGTACACCCATATAGTATTCTGAGAAGTCTGACCAGAAGTGGTTTTCATGGAAGAATTGCGGCCAAAAAGCCATACCTTTGATGTGGAAACAAGGCCAAGCGATTCAACTATGCCCTAAAATTTAAGAAAAGATTATAGCAGGTGCTCTGGACTTATGAGTAAAAATGTGAAATACTTAGCTGTAACAGAAGGCAGTTTGTTTGCAGAAGAGCTGGAGAGTGTCATAATAATGAGTGTCTGCAGGCAACAGTGAAGTATGGTGGAGGTTCTTTGCAAGTTTGGGGCTGCATTTCACAAAATCAAGTTAGGGATCTGTTTAGCTCCAAATTTATTCTGCAACAGGACAAAGACACCAAACCAATGGCATTAACGAGGCTCTGTCACCCCATTATAAGTGTCCCATCTCCTACATAATGTGATCGGCGCTGTAATGTAGATAACAGCAGTGGTTTTTATTTTGAAAAACGATAATTTTTTAGCAAGTTATGAGCAATTTTAGATTTATGCTAATGACTTTCTCAATAGACAACTGGGCGTGTTTTTACTTTTTACCAACTGGGCGTTGTAGAGAGGATTGTATGACGCTGACCAATCAGTGTCATACACTTCTTATTGTTCCAGCCCAGCTTTTTTCACTGCACAATCACACTGTCCTGTGGATCATGCTGGGCTGGAACAATGAATAGTGTATGATGCTGTTTGGTCAGTGTCATGCACTCCTCTGTACAATGCCCAGTTGGTAAAAAGTAAAAACACGCACAGTTGTCTATTGAGAAAGTCATTAGCATAAAGCGAAAATTGCTCATAACTTGCTCAAAAATTATCGTTTTTCAAAATAAAAACCACTGTTATCTACATTACAGCGCCGATCAGATTATGTAGGAGATAGGGCACTTATAATCTGGTGACAGAGCCTCCTTAAGAACTATCTTCAGAGTAAAGAAGAACAAGGAGCCCTGGAAGTGATATGGCCCCCACAGAGCCATGATCTCAACATCATCGAGTCTGTCTGTGATTACATGAAGAGACAGAAGGATTTGAGGAAGCCTACATCCACGATCTGTGGTTAAATCTCCAAGATGTTTGAAACAACCTCCCTGACGTATTCCTACAAAAACTGTGCGCAAGTGTACCTAGACGAATTCATGCTGTTTTGAAGGCAAAGGGTGTGTCACACCAAATATTGATTTGAATTTCTCTTCCGTTCATTCACTTTGCATTTTGTTAATTGATAAAAAAAATCTATTAACACTTAGATTTTTTGAAACAATCTTACTTTACAGCATTTTTCCACAACTGCCTAAAACTTTTGCACAGTACTGTATATTGGCTGCTCAATTTCTTTTATTGCGGTCTGTTACTTGAAGTGTCAGCTGGTCTTAAATTTTCTGCAGATGACTATTTATGGTACACTGCTGAGGACCTAACTTTTCAGCACCTGGTAATAAGATTCAGAAGAGTTTTCTGCAAAATTTTTACAGCCTTCTCATGTTTATAAGAAATGCTGTAAGATAAAGTTTAAATTTGTGCATTTGTATTGCTTAGATGCCACTGCTACGTATATTGAAGGTAACAACAATAAATCAGACAGCAAAAAGATTGCATTAAGGCCTCATGCACACGACCGTAGCCATGTGCAAGGCCGTGATTTTCGGGTCGGCCGAGGGCAGAGCAGGGGCGTAGCTAAAGGCTCATGGGCCCCGATGCAAAAATTCTTACTGGGGCCCCCCCCCCCCGCAAACTCCTCATGGCCTTCGATCCGCAGCTTTCAGCTGCATCGCTGGGTCTCCTAAGTGACCCAACAATGCAGCACTAGCAGCCGGGGGCGTCACTAAGGCTGGGTTCACACACCCTATTTACGGACGTAATTCGGGCGTTTTAGCATTGAATTACGTCCGAAAATGCGGCTCAAAAGCATTGGCAAACATCTGCCCATTCATTAGAATTCATTCTGTGCCGACGGTAATTTTTTTTTACGCGCGGCTGTCAAAAGGCGGCGCGTAAAAAAGACGCCCGCGTCAAAGAAGTGCCTGTCACTTCTTCAGACGTAAATGGAGCCGTTTTCCATGGACTCCATAGAAAAACAGCTCCAATTACGTCCGTAATGGACGCAGCGAAAGACGCCTGCACATGCCTTTACGGCTGAAATTACGGTGCTGTTTTCTCATGAAAACAGCACCATAATTTCAGCCGTAATGGACGCTGCCATGTGAACATACCCTCAGGGCTTAAAATTTCAGGGGAAATAGCCCAATACATATGTGTCCTCCCAAAAAAAAATGTGTGTATAGGAGACCGCATATCTATAGCACTACGACCCTATCAACTATGGATAGGATTAGATACATTGGCTCAGCAGACAGTATCACACATGATAGGATTAGATACAGTGGCTGAGCAGACAGTATCACACATGATAGGATTAGATACAGTGGCTGAGCAGACAGTACCACACATGATAGGATTAGATACAGTGGCTCAGAAGGCAGTATCACACATGATAGGATTAGATACAGTGGCCCAGCAGACAGTATCACACATGATAGGATTAGATACAGTGGCTCAGCAGACAGTACCACACATGATAGGATTAGATACAGGGCCCAGCAGACAGTATCACACATGATTGGATTAGATACACAGCTCAGCAGACAGTACCACACATGATTGGATTAGATATAGGGCCCAGCAGACAGTATCACACGATAGGATTAGATACAGGGCCCAGCAGACAGTATCACACATGATTGGATTAGATACACAGCTCAGCAGACAGTATCACAGATGATAGGATTAGAAACAGGGCTCAGCTCGCTGACATTGCGGCTCCAGCGCTGGACCCTAGAATAATAATTTTGCTTCTTTATGTGTTACTGATTATTTTTGTGTGTTTGTGTTTTTTTACAGGTTCGGTTGTTGGACTTCGGATTCGAGGACTTCAATTACGCCGTTTTTTTTATTCTCAATAAAATGGTTAATGAGGGTTGTTTTTTTATTTCAATAAAATATTTTTTCTATGTGCTTGTATCTTTTTAAACTTTATTATCACCGCCTTAGTAATGGCCGCTGGCTGATTGACAACCTCCATTACTAAGGCGAGGCTTAATGTTAGCCGGTGCAGAGGCTACACTAACCCCCATTATTACCCCGGTACCCACCGCCACCAGGAGTACTGGGAAGAGCCGGCTACGAACCAGTACCCGACCATCTATAGCGACCGGCAGCTACCGGGGTGGCCGCAGGCTGGTAGTATTAGGCTGGGGAAGGTCAAAAACCGTTGCCCTTCCCACCCTTGTAATGCTGCCTGCTGCTGCTGTGTTATATCTGGCTGGTTATGAAAATTGGGGGGGACCCCACATCGTTCTTTCCAATAATTTTTTATTTTTTTAAATGACGTGGGGGTCCCCCCCCATTTTTTATAACCAGCCAGATACAATAAAGCAGCAGCCTAGCATTACCAGGGTGGGAAGGGCCACTATTTTTGGCCTTTCCCCTCCTGATAATACCAGCCTGCGGCCACCCCAGTGGCCGACCATCACTACAGATGGTCAGGTACTGGATCGTACCCGGCTCTTCCCAGCACCCCTGGTGGCGGGGGGTACCGGGGTAATAAAGGGGGTTAGTGTTAGCCTCTGCATCGGCTAACACTAAGCCCCGCCTTAGCAATGGATGCTGTCAATCAGCCGGCGGCCATTACTAAGGCGGTGATAATATAGTTTAAAAAAAACCACAAAGACATAGAAAAAATATTTTATTGAAATAAAAAAAAAAACCCACACAGCCCTCATTAACCATTTTATTGATAATTAAAAAAAAGCTGTCATCGAAGTAGTCCTGGAATCCGACGTAGTCCAACGACCGAACCTGTAAGAAAACACACAAAAAATGATTAGTAACACGTGTTAGGCTTAGATACAGGGCCCATGTGCGATACTGTCTGTGGGACCCTGTATCTAAGCCTACCACAACGTAGGCTTAGATACAGGGTCCAGCAGACAGTAATCTTATACAGTATAAGATTACTGTCTGCTGGGGCCCTGTATCTAAACCTACAGTGTGGTAGGCTTAGATACAGGGCCCAGCAGACAGGATCACGCATGGGCCATGTATCTAAGCCTACCATGTGATTGGCTTAGATACAGGGCCCAGCAGACAGGATCACGCATGGGCCATGTATCTAAGCCTACCATGTGATTGGCTTAGATACAGGGCCCAGCAGACAGGATCACGCATGGGCCATGTATCTAAGCCTACCATGTGATTGGCTTAGATACAGGGCCCAGCAGACAGCATCACACAATCTGTGATCCTGTCTCATGGGCCCCCTAAGCCTGCTACATCGTAGGCTTAGGGGTTGTGCAGTCCCTAAACATTGATGGCCTATCCTCAGGATAGGCCATCAATAGCTGATGTGTCTCCCGGGACCCGCAAATCAGCTGTTTTGAAGGGGCCGCAGCACTCGTACGAGAGCTGCTTCCCCTTCATTTCACTACTCGCCCACACTGTGAATCGCCGACAACGATTCACAGTGTGACCGGAATGAAGTGACAGGAATGAAGGGGAGCAGCTCTCGTACGAGTGCTGCGGCCCCTTCAAAACAGCTGATTAGCGGGTCCCGGGAGTCGGACCCCGCCAGTCAGAGCTAAACTTACCTTCCTCTTCGGCCGCGGCGGGAGTTCTGTCCTCTCGATGCTGTGCGCGGCGCATAGCGCTGTGACGTCATGCGCTGCACACAGCGCTTGACGTCAGGACCTCCGCTGCGATCCGGAACCAGGAAGGTAAGTAAAGTATGTTACTATAGTAACAGGGGCCCGCGGCCCGAGTTAATATAGTAACTTTTTATTGATGTGGTGCGGGGGGCCGTGGGCCCCCTGGCTTCGGGGCCCGGTCGCAATTGCGACCGCTGCGACCCCTATAGCTACGCCAGTGAGGCAGAGTATAACCCACGAGCCGCCCGCAAATCACAGGCCATGCGCATGGCCGCATCCATTATTTTCTATGAGCCTGGACTGCAGAACACGGCCGTAATAAGACATGTCCGTTGTTTCTGCGGTCCAGACTCCTGAGCCATGCACGGACCGTGGAAACCACTGTCGTGTGCATGGGCCCGTAGAAATGAATGGGGCCGCAATTCTCTCATGGATTTTCGGGGGAATTGCGGCCGCAAAAGCACGTTCGTGTGCATGGGGCCTAAGAATTGCAACAATAAGGTATCAGAAAAAAAGGTGAATAATTCTGCTACTATCAGTTTAGATAGTAGTCCAAAAAGATGTGCAAGTCACGGTTATGTCCAATCTGCTACAGCTTAATAAACAGACACAATGAAGACTACTACTAAGAGCATAATACAAAAAAATGGCTCTATAATTAGGCTCCATAACTAGCTTTAAAAAGAACTCCAGCAAAATTTTATTATTTTTTGCACATATAATGCTAACTCACCAGCAATATTCCAGTAGTGTCATTTGTTTCTTTACAGCTTTGTTGCATCTTTACATTTTGAACCCTTTAATTTTGGGCAGCTGTGTCATGTGATCTCAGTCTGACCACCAAAATAGAGCATGCTCTCATGCAGGGGCGTAACTATGAAAGACTGGGCCCCATAACAAACTTTTGACTCACCCCCCTCCCCTGGGTGCCCCACACAGCCGCCTTGTAGATAGTGCCCCCTGCAGATTGTGATATACAGCCCCCCTGTAGATTGTGTCACACCCACTTGTAGATAGCGACACCACCTGCCCTTTGTAAATAGTGGCTTCAGGGGTCACTGTGTGTCACATTCTACAGGGGAAATGGTGTGCGGCACATTATACAGGGGGCACTGTATGTGACAAGGTCGACCGGTGCGATACCATCTACAGGGGGCACCGTGTGTGTGTGTGTGTGTGACATTGTCCACAGTGTGCATGTGTACGGTGCTTTACTTTTATGGGGCACAGCGTGTTGCTTTATTTATACAAGACACAGCAAGTGCGTGTGGCACTTTATTTGTATAGGGCACAGCTTGTGGCACAACTTGTAGCACTCTTTCTAGCAGGCAGCCTGCTTGGCACTTTTATTTCTATGAGGCACAGCCTTTGGCACTATTTTTAGGGGGCACAGCGTGTGGCACCATTTTAATGGGGCACAGCGTGAAACACGATTTTATTCAGGGGGCACAGTGTGCGACGCAATTGTATTCAGGGGGCTGCGTGCGCGCGCGTGTGCGTGTGCGTGTGCACAATTTGCCAAATCTGCTTAGAGCACCAAAATACCTTGCTCCTGCCATACAGTGCAATATCCACTGCTTCAAATAACAAACATTTAACAACAGGGACTACATAGTCTTGAAAAAGAGCAAGATACTTGACCAGGCTTGGTTAAAAACATAATTTTGAAGACTTCTAAGTCAAGAAATAACTGCAGATGGAAATAGAAGCATTTCAGCACTGACATGGCAAGGACCTCTAGCCTGGTATTACATGAGAAGTTCTTGCTCGCAATCAACTTTCTACTTCATCCCAAAGGTGATCAATGGTGTTGAGGTCAGAGGTCTGTGCAGGTCATTTGGGTTTCTCCACACCAAACTTGTCAAACCAGGTCTTTCTGGACCTTGCATCATGCACAGGTGCAGCTGGAACAGGAAAGGACCTTACCCAAAATTGTCTTAAGATGTTTTTGCTGGCCTCACTTGAAGTTGTAGCCCTGCCATCCCCACCCTGGTTTCTGAAAATTAGTTTTTTTTATGACTTTTTCCTGGTAGTTCAGGTAAGGTCCGTTGTTGCCTGCCTTCTGAAAAATAATAAAATAATTATAAAGTGCGATTTGCACCAGATGTATTGCCAATTTCTTGTACCAGACACTTGACTTCCTTACTGCGCTATAGAGCTGCAGCATTTGGTCGGCAAGGTCCACCCCTCCCATGTGCTTATTATATTGCTGTATGCAGAGGGGTTTAGAAATTGTGGTATTCCTCCCACGCACAGGAACAGGGCTGCTTTCATCTGCATGGATCGATGTTCACATAAAGACGTCTTTTTTTGTCCCGGTATTTAAAAACCATTACGTTTTCCTTACAAAGGATTTTCTTTTCACCACGTTTTCATTTTAAATTTACCAGGGTCTTTGAAAGGCCTTTTTGGGTCCGTCTAATTGTGCCACAGGCTACAGTTTTTCTGGCCAATACACATTGGAACAAGGGCATACTCGTATAAAAATTATCTATATACAAGTGATGACCCTTGTCCAACAACAGGTGAATTAGGCCCCAAACAATTCTGCCACTTACATTAAGCATGGGTGGGTAATTCTGGGGGGTTGATCTGTGTGTCCTTTCCCTCATATACTCTAAAACGATGGGTAAAACCAGTGCTGCGCTCACAAATTTGATATACCTTCATGCCATATTTGGCCCTCTTGGTGGGTATATACTGCCGAAATTTTAGCCTCCCTTTAAATAAAACCAGGGATTCATCCACAGCAACATTTTTATCAGGGGTATAAAATTTTAAATTGAAATGCTCTATAAGAGGCCTAATTTTAAATAGCCGATCATGGCTGGGGTCACTTGCTGGGGGGCATTGTGTATTGTCACTGTAATGGATAAATCTCATTATGGCCTCAAACCGCTTGCGCGTCATCACTGCACGATACATGGGCGTATCATACAGGACATCCGTCGACCAGTACGATCTTATAGTCGGCTTTTTTACACGGCCCATGTTCAATAGTAGTCCCCAATATTTAAGCATTTATGCTTTGTCAACTGGCTTCCCGTTGTTTTCCCTGGCATGAAATGAATCGGGGTGAGTTGAAATAAAATTGTTGGCATATAAATTTGTTTGAATTAGTATTAGATTAATTAAATCTTCTGAAAAGAAGATTTAAAAAAAATCTCCCTCGCTATTTCCTGTGGTGTTGATGATAATTCCTGTGGCAGGTATGAAATCAGGAATTTGGGGAATAAATGTGGCGGCAGACTGCCAATCAGGGTCACTAGCATTCGGCTGACTTTCACTAGGCCTGCTTTGCTGTGCTTGGGGCTCATCACGGTCACTGCTAGAGGATGAGGATGGTGACAATAAAAACTGCTCCTCACTTTCGCTATGCAGTGTCATCGTATACGCCTCCTCTGCTGTAAACATCCGGCGAGCCATTATTTTAGATCAAAATTTTATATATATTTCTTCAATATATATATATATATATATATATATAGTTGTAACACACACTACATAATGTGTAAGGACAAACTATAAACTATGTACCTTACTAATGATACACCTATCTGACGCTAATTAACGCCCAATCCCTAACGCTAAACAATTATTTTTTATACAAGACCCTAAAACGCACCTAATAAGCCCTACAACTAACGCAAATTAACGCCCAATCCCTAACGCTACCTATAACACTAAACAAAGTTTTTTTTATAACAAAAATAAAAGAAAAGTATGCTAAGTAACGCCCTACACCTGGAACTATCAAACGCTAAATTATTATTTTTTTACAATTTCTTTTTATAAACAAAAAGAAAAAAAAAATTAAACGGGTGGATAAGGGGAATGGTGGGGTCACAGGGTCATTGGGGATGCAATGTAGGGGTTAAATTTCTCTGCTTTTTTTTAAAACTTTTAGATGATGACAGGAGGATCAAGTAGCGCAGCTCTGATCTCCTCAACACCACTGACAGAACTGAGGAGATCAGAGCCGAACACCGGCTTTTCCTCCTACCCCACTACGTTTAGTACTAGGATTGGTCAGTAACTGACCAATCATAGCGATCGTGGGGCCGGGACCGTCGTGATTGGTCTCTCGACGCTTGACAGAACTGATCAGCTGTCTGGGACAGCTGTCAGCGCGGGCTTATCACTCTGTGTTTACACAGAGTGACAGTTTGAAATACTGACGAAAATGAACATCATGGTGCGGGAACTAGCACCCGACCAGGACGTTCATTTTCGTCATAGGTCGGGAAAGGGTTAGGGAATGAACATAACATCGCATATACAGTGAAGGAAATAAGTATTTGATCCCTTGCTGATTTTTTAAGTTTGCCCACTGTCAAAGACATGAACAGTCTAGAATTTTTAGGCTAGGTCAATTTTACCAGTGAGAGATAGATTATATATATAAAAAAAGAAGAAAATCACATAGTCCAAATTATATATATTTATTTGCATTGTGCACAGAGAAATAAGTATTTGATCCCCTACCAACCATTAAGAGTTCAGCCTCCTCCAGACCAGTTACACGCTCCAAATCAACTTGGTGCCTGCATTAAAGACAGCTGTCTTAAATGGTCACCTGTATAAAAGACTCCTGTCCACAGACTCAATTAATCAGTCTGACTCTAACCTCTACAACATGGGCAAGACCAAAGAGCTTTCTAAGGATGTCAGGGACAAGATCATAGACCTGCACAAGGCTGGAATGGGCTACAAAACCATAAGTAAGACGCTGGGTGAGAAGGAGACAACTGTTGGTGCAATAGTAAGAAAATGGAAGACATACAAAATGACTGTCAATCGACATCGATCTGGGGCTCCGTGCAAAATCTCACCTCGTGGGGTATCCTTGATCCTGAGGAAGGTGAGAGCTCAGCCGAAAACTACATGGGGGGAACTTGTTAATGCTCTCAAGACAGCTGGGACCACAGTCACCAAGAAAACCATTGGTAACACATTACGCCGTAATGGATTAAAATCCTGCAGTGCCCGCAAGGTCCCCCTGCTCAAGAAGGCACATGTACAGGCCCGTCTGAAGTTTGCAAATGAACATCTGGATGATTCGGAGAGTGATTGGGAGAAGGTGCTGTGGTCAGATGAGACTAAAATTGAGCTTTTTGGCATTAACTCAACTCGCCGTGTTTGGAGGAAGAGAAATGCTGCCTATGACCCAAAGAACACCATCCCCACTGTCAAGCATGGAGGTGGAAACATTATGTTTTGGGGGTGTTTCTCTGCTAAGGGCTAAGGACTACTACACCGTATCAATGGGAGAATGGATGGAGCCATGTACCGTCAAATCCTGAGTGACAACCTCCTTCCCTCCACCAGTACATTAAAAATGGCTCGTGGCTGGGTCTTCCAGCACGACAATGACCCGAAACATACAGCCAAGGCAACAAAGGAGTGGCTCAAAAAGAAGCACATTAAGGTCATGGAGTGGCCTAGCCAGTCTCCAGACCTTAATTCCATCGAAAACTTATGGAGGGAGCTGAAGATCCGAGTTGCCAAGCGACAGCCTCGAAATCTTAATGATTTACAGATGATCTGCAAAGAGGAGTGGGCCAAAATTCCATCTAACGTGTGCAAAACCCAGTCGATTACAAAAAACGTCTGACTGCTGTGCTTGCCAACAAGGGTTTTGCCACCAAGTATTAAGTCTTATTTGCTAAAGGGATCAAATACTTATTTTTCTGTGCACAATGCAAATAAATATATATAATTTTGACAATGTGATTTTCTTTTTTTTTCTATATAATCTATCTCTCACTGGTAAAATGAACCTAGCCTAAAAATTCTAGACTGTTGATGTCTTTGACAGTGGGCAAACTTACAAAATTAGCAAGGGATCAAATACTTATTTCCTTCACTGTAAATAGCATCTAAAAGTACAATGAGGCACTCATTGCAATATATAGTATACCTGGGAATTAAATAGAAAAAATAGTTTGATTTCTACAATTTATATTTAAGAATATAAATATTTTTGAAAATGTCAGACATAAGTTTAAACTTTTAAACAGTGAGTGTATTTTCAAGTCAATTCAAATAAAAAATTCATAAATGTAATGTTAAAAAAGAAGGCATGTGCTCCGGTAGGAGTAAAAACCTAATTCATAACATGGCACCAAGATGTTAACAGCAGATCCTTTAAAGAGGCTCTGTCACCAGATTTTGCAACCCCTACCTCCTATTGGAGCAGATCGGCGCTGCAATGTAGATGAGAGTAACGTTTTTTTTTTCAAAAACGAGCATTTTTGGCCAAGTTATGACCATTTTTATATTTATGCAAATGAGGCTTTCTTAAGTACAACTGGGCGTGTTTAAAGTTATGTACAAGTGGGCGTGTATTGTGTATGTACATCTGGGCGTTTTTACTTCTTTTACTAGCTGGGCTTTGTGAATAGAAGTGTATGATGCTGACGAATCAGCATCATCCACTTCTCTTCGTTAACACCCAGCTTCTGGCAGTGCACAGACACACAGCATGTTCTCGAGAGATCACGCTGTGACGTCACTTCCTGCCCCAGGTCCTGCATCGTGTCGGACGAGCGAGGACACGTCGGCACCAGGCGACAGAGGCTACAGTTGATTCTGCAGCAGCATCGGCGTTTGCAGGTAAGTCGATGTAGCCTCTGTCGCCTGGTGCCGATGTGTCCTCGCTCGTCCGACACGATGCAGGACCTGGGGCAGGAAGTGACGTCACAGCGTGATCTCTCGAGAACACGCTGTGTGTCTGTGCACTGCCAGAAGCTGGGTGTTAACGAAGAGCAGTGGATGATGCCGATTCGTCAGCATCATACACTTCTAGTCACAACGCCCAGCTAGTAAAAGAAGTAAAAACGCCCAGATGTACATACACAATACACGCCCACTTGTACATAACTTTAAACACGCCCAGTTGTACTTAAGAAAGCCTCAATTGCATAAATATAAAAATGGTCATAACTTGGCCAAAATTGCTCGTTTTTGAAAAAAAACAAAACGTTACTCTTATCTACATTGCAGCGCCGATTTGCTGCAATAGGAGATAGGGGTTGCAAAATCTGGTGACAGAGCCTCTTTAAGTCCTGTAAGTTGAAGGGTGGGGCCTGCATGGATCAGGCTGGATTTTCCAGCACAACCCACAGATGCCCAATCAGATTGAGATCTGGGGACTTGGAGGCCAAGTCAACACCTTGAATTCTTTGTCATGTTCCTCAAATCAAACTTGAACTATTTTTGCAGTGTGGCAGGGCGCATTATCCTGCTGAAAGAGGCCATTGCAATTAGGAAATGCCATTGCCATGAAGGTGTTTACTTAGTCTGCAACCATGTTTAGGTGGTTGGAATGTGTCAAAGTAACTTCCACATGAACGCCAGGACCCAAAGATTCCCAGCAGAAAATTGCCCAGAGCAACACATTACTTCTGCCAGCTCGCCTTCTTCCCATTGTTCACCCTGGTACCATCTCTTTCCGAGTTAAGCAATACACATGCACCCAGCCGTCCACATGAAGGGGAAAAAAATGTGATTCGTTCATGTGTCCATTGTAGGTGCTTTCGTTGGTGGCTCCATTCATACTTCCTTTAGGACTGATGGAAATAGGAGAGTACAGTGCTCAGCTATCTCCATAAGCCCTACAGAGAATGATTGGAGTGGAAGTGCGCTTGTGTATCCCGTGCTCCATTCAGATGGGGGACACAGTACTCTCACAATGGTTGGGGATTCCAGCGGTCAGACCAGAAGCGATCATACATTTATGCTAAATTATTTTCGTGGGAGAATCACTAACTTTTTCAGCAATTTGTGATACAGTAGCTCTTCTGTGATATTGGACCAGACGGGCTAGCCCTCACTCCCCACGCCCATCAATGAGTCCTGGGAGCACGTATGACCCTGTCACTGGTTCAATAATAGTCTTTCCTTGGACCACTTTAGTTAAATACTAACCACTGCATACCGGGAAAACCCACTTAGTTTTGGAGATGTTGTCTAGCCACCACAATATGGCCCTTGTCAAAGTTGCTCAGATCCTTATGCTTGCCCATCTTTTCTGCTTTCAACACATTAACTTTAAGAACTTATTGTTTACTTGCTGCCTTATACAGTATATCCCACCCCTTGACAGGTGCCATTGTAACAAAATAATTAATGTTATTTACTTCACCTGTCAGTGGTTTTAACTGGTTGCCGACCACTGGCTGTGTTTTTACGGCCAGCGGTTATGGCCCTTAGAACCCGCGCCATAGACTTTTTACGGCGCGGGTTTTAACTTGCTGCCCGAGCGATCGGGCAGCTAAATGTTGGGTCTCCGGCTGTCAGTGACTGCCGGGGACCATGAAGAAAAGATAGAAGCAGCTTTCGCTGCTTCTGTCTTCTCCGATCTCTTTTACACAGTGATCAATGCGTGCGGTGTATAGGAATAGAGGCAGCGGCCACGCCGCTGTCTCTATTGGTGCCGGTGTTCATGTGACTGGTCACATGATCGCCAGGTGTAGTTAGTGGCAAACTGCTGCTGGGTCTAACTAGACCCAGCACAGCCCTATTAGTGATAATCAGGGGCAGATTCTAATGATGGCAATCTGGGCAAGTGCCTGGGGCCCGAGGCTGGAAGGGGGCCCAGTTCGCCCTGGTTCTCCCGTTCAGAGAACCGGAGTGAAGCGGGACCTCTCACCCAATTATATCCGCATCCTTAGGATGCAGTTACAATTGCTTACTGTAGCGCTGGCGAGACAGGGAACTATCCGTTCCCTACCTCCCATTCGGCGCTTTACTAATGACAGTCGGCGCGATGATATCACACCGACTGCGCCATTACGCTGGATGACGCCGTCTGGTCTCTGACCAGTCCTGTATCGCTGGAGGAAGAAGCGGGAACAGGGAGAGGTGAGAATGTTTTTTTTTGTTCAGGGCAGCATTGGGGGTAAAAGATGCAGGGGGCATTATCTACACAGAGGACATTGTAAGTGGCGCCATCTACAGGGGTCATTATCTACTTAGTGCATTGTAACTGGCACAATCTACAGGGGACATTATCTACAGAGGGCATTGTAACTAGCGCTATCTACAGGGGACATTACCTAAAAAGGGCATTGTAAGTGGCGCTATCTACAGGGGGCATTGTAACTGGCACCATCTACAGGGGGCATTGTGATGGTCGCTTTCTACAGGGGGCATTGTTAGTGTGTGTGGTGTTTTACTTTACAGTGTTTGACAATTTAATTCAGGGGCACAGTGTATAATACTATTATTTTCAGGGGCGCAGTGTATAGTACTATTATATTCAGGAGTACAGTGTATAGTACTATTATATTCAGGAGTACAGTGTATAGTACTATTATATTCAGGAGAACAGTGTATAGTACTATTATATTCAGGAGCACAGTGTATGGTAGTATTATATTCAGGAGAACAGTGTATAGTACTATTATATTCAGGAGTACAGTGTATAGTACTATTATATTCAGGGGCACAGTTTATGATACTATTATATTTAGAAGCGTTAGAGTGTGGCATCATGAGAAATTTCATCTTCATTTATAGGTGCGGAAATGTTGGAAAAGTGAGGCGCTGAAGGAATCTGAGCTGCAAACTTCAGAAATGGGCCGTACCCGTAAGAATTCTGGACCGGATGGTGAAAAAGAACGAAAAATAATCTGAGACATCACCTGTGAGTCACTCAATGTAAATGTTTATTCTCCCTGTGACTGATTAGTACTGTAGTTACTGTATGATCTGCAATGAGGTGACGGATGGTAGCATTCTGTTTTGTTAAATAGCAACTCCAAGCATAACCTAACCATTGTTCAGGCTATACCGGGAGCTGTTGTTTTATGTCGTACAAATTTATACAGCAGAGGTTAAACTGAATTTGCAAATGATCTCTGTACTGAACTGTATTTGTTCTGGTGCTGTATATATGTACTGAGCTCGGTTATGTTGCTGCATATATGTACTGAGCTTGGTTCTGGGATTGTATATTTGTACTGAGCTTTGTTCTGGTGTGGCATATATGTACTGAGCTTGGTTCTGGTGTGGTATATATGTACTGAGCTTGGTTCTGGGGATGTATTTATGTACTGAGCTTGGTTCTGGGTCTGAGAAGGTAAATATATGCAGTAAAAACTAAACCCAAAAAAACCATGGAGGAATCTCAGTTTTTTCCAATTCACCCATTATATGGTTCTTTAAACGGTGCCAATAAAAACTACAACTCCTCCCACAAAAAAATAATCCTTCACACACATCCTCCATTGACGCAAAAATAAAAAAAGTTATAAAGCTCCTGACCACTTTAGTGTCTCAAAATATTCTGCTTTCTCTCTTCTGTATGGGTCATACTGCTTTTACAGCGAACTCAAAACCGTGCCAGATCTGTGGCCGCCTAAACAGAAATCTGGAAATATATATGGTACAGCGTCTTCAAAGTTCTGTCTTCAGATTTCGGTGAAAAAGTGCCCGGAGCCCATGGTACCCTTAATCCGCCCCTGGAGACAATCGTCACTATAAGAGGGCTGATTTCTTAAACGGGTGAGATCGATAGTAATATCGATCTCACCCGTTCGAGAAGGGATGCCCCCAGCCCTCAGCTACCTCTGGTAGCCGGGAGAGATCTATTTTTTTTTCACATTTTTATTTTTCCATTTTCCAACACACAAATATAATGGTGCATACATATGTAGCACCGAAATCGGCCCACAGGCACGGTTGTAACTATACTCATTGTAACTATATGTAGTTACAATGAGTGCAAAGAAACATAAAAAACAACAACGTACAGCTGAAATCGATATTGATGAAGAAAATCCTGTATGCATCCTGAACCAGCAGCCATGCATAATGACCCATATGAGAACAGGAAAGAGATAGAGAGAAGCGAAAGAGAAGAGGGGACAGAAGGGAAAAAGGAAGGAGAGAGAACTGACCTTACGCATTGGGCCTAGGGCTTATGCTCAAGAGGCCATGATGGTCCTACACTTCACAGACGATTGAAACTTAATCCAAACAAGCCATGTTTTGAGGAATTTAGCGTGGGACCCTCTCATCGATGCCGTGAGGTCCTCCATTCTCATAATCTCCTGGATCTTGCTGAACCACATGCCCACCGACAGAGGGCAAGATTGTCTCCACAGCGCGGGGACGCACGCTCTAGCTGCATTCACCAGATGGCGAACCACTGAGCGTCGGTACGTAGATAATGTAACATCACACAGATGGAGCAGGAAAAGGCCCGGAGAGAGTGGAAGGGGGAAATCTGTAAATTTGGAGATGCGCCACACCTCAGACCAAAAATCTTTCAACTGCGGGCAATCCCAAAAGATGTGTAAAATTGTACCCAAGAGCAGGGAGATTTAACCTGGAAACACAGACAGTGTTGAGGCCTGCGTGTAGAGGCAACAATATATTTTCTCGCTGTTATGCCGCTGGCGGTGCTCAAGACCGCACTACCGGAAAATCGCTATCACATGGGTGAAGCATGCATCAGTACTGACAGAAAACAAAAAGGCACAAGTTACTCGTCTGTGGATGAGCAGAACCTAATACTAAAGGTAGTAGAAGATGGAGACGATGCATAAATGGAGTGGATGGCAGATGAATAGCATGCAAGCAGTGAACAGATGAATAGACAGTGGACAAGAATTACCTGCACTCACTGACCCTATCTAAATACTATCCTACAGCAGCTTGGCAGCAGACCAAATGCACAGGGAAGGCAAACAACCCAGTGGAACTATTGATCACAGGACACACATAAAAACAATATACAAAAAGTAGATCTCTCAGAGGATCAAAAGGTCCCACAGTACAAACAAACAAACACATAGACGAGTAGAATCTGAAAAAAGTTTAGCACTTGGCAGAAAAAGTATAAGCAGCCCCTGAGCAATCCAAGCCTCAAGTATATATAAGCCCTCAAGTATCTATAAGCCCAAGAAAAGAACTCCACCCAAACTAACCAGACAAAGCTAGATGATGACCTAATCCAGATTCAGACCAAAGGCATTGCCTAGAAATGCCCGAACACAGAGATAACAGAAATCATTAATTAACAGCAGTCCTGAGATTTAGAAGAGTATATCTAACCCACCAGGGCGACCTAATGTGTCTGGATCCAATAACAGCGTAGAACCTCTAAGTACATAGATCACTTCCTTAAACCCTTAATGACCAGCCTATTTTAGACCTTAATGACCAAGCCATATTTTACATTTTTCCATCGTCTCATTCAAAGAGATATAGCTTTTTTATTTTTGCGTCAACATAGCTGTATACGGTCTTGTAATTTTTAATAGCACCATTTTGGGTTACATAGAATTTATTGATTAACTTTTATCAACCTTTTTATGGGGGGGGGGATAGAAAAAAAACCCTGCAATTTCGCCACACTTTTTTGCGTCCTAAATTTACGCCATTTACCGTGTGGTATAACTAACACAATAACTTTATTCAGTGGGTTGTTGCGATTGCAACGATACCAAGTTTATATAGATTTTGTATGTTTTAGTACTTTTACACAGTGAAAACATGTTTTTTTCAAAATTATTTGTTTTTGTGCCTCCATATTTGAAGAGCCATTTATTTTTTTACTTTTTCGCCGATGTAGTTGTATGAGGGTTTTTTTTTTTTTTTTTTGCAGGACGACTTTATCAGTACCATTTTGGAGTAGATGCGATTTTTTGAATCAAATATTTTCTTTTTTTTTTAAGGCTGGATTCAAAGAAAACAGGAATTTTTGCAAGGTTTTTTATTTTATTTTTTACGACGTTCACCGTGCGGTTTAAATGATGTAATAAGTTCATAGTTGGGGTAGTTACGGACGCGGCGACACCAAATATGTGTAACTTTTTACTTTATTTTGTTTTTCAATAATAAAACAGTTTGTAGGGGGAAAAAATTTTGTTTTTCATTAATTTTTGTGTTTTTCATTAAAAATTAACTTTTTTTTTTACTAGTCCCACTAGGGGACTTCACTATGCGATTATCCGATCACATTTATAAAACACTGCAATACTTCTGCATTTAATACAGGCAGACCTGGGGGCCTTTATTAGGCCCCCGGCTGCCATCGGAGACACAGACACTCGGAGATCTTATCGCCAGGTGTCGGTAGGAGAAAGAGGGAGCTCCCTCTCTCCAAAACCACTCAGATGCAGCGCTCGCTATTGAGCGCCACATCTGAGGGGTTGAACAGGTGAGAACGATACTGATATCGATCTCACCTGTTCGAGCAGGGATGCCCCCAGCCCTCAGCTACCTCTGGTAGCTGAGAGCAGGGAAATTTAACGGCTCCCTGCTCTGCTTATTTATTCCCATGCAGCGCCGTAAGGAAAGGCCTATGCATCAGAATAAAGCCCGTTAGTGGCCGCCGTAAAAACACTATGGGGCGGTCACTAACTGGTTAAACTCATTGTTGAGTTTAAAAACTTGATGGACTATGCATCTGGTGACATGTGATGTAGAGGAATTGTATACCTCCATCAGACACAGTGATGACATAGAGGCAGTACAATTCTTCCTAGCATCTGTGAATCTGGATTCCTCCATACAGGAGTTCATACTTGAAGCGTTGGCCTTGGTTTTAACATAATTTTAAAGAGTCCTTTTACCTACACCTCCAAGAAATAGCTATGGGGCGGCTTGCATGCAAATTTGTTCCTGAGGCTGTGGGAGAGAGGTTTCTCTTTGTCTGATCCAGTACCCATGACCAAAAAGGTCCAATTTTGGGAAAGGTACATAGATGATGTGCTTATGATCTGGCAGGGGTCATTGGAAGATCTCATGACCTTTATGGACCTTCTGAACCATAACATCAATCTCAAACTGACATATCAAACTGTCAGACTAATATCGAATTTCGTGATATACAGGTACGGGTCGACCAAGATGGTTGCTTGCAGACTGACCTTTATAGGAAGAGCACCTCTGCAAACACTGTGTTACATGAGTCATCCATGCATCTTGTACATAATAATATACCTGTGGGATAGTACCTGCAAGCAAGAAGAATTTGCTCTGATAATCATTCATTTGATCAAGCAAAGGATCTAAGGAAGAGGTTTAGAGAACGTGGTTATAGTAACTAACGCATACAATGGGCTTACTCCAGAGCAAAAAACAGTCAGAGACCTGCTCTACTTAGGGGGGAGAAGACGTGATCCTAACCGCCGACTGCAGGTAAGAATCATCACAGATTACAATTTAAAGTCAAATGAGACTGTCACCATTATAGAGAAATATTGGCCAATCCTTACACAAGTTTCCTGGGGAAACTTTTACCATCTTCCCCCTCTATCCCTTACCGAAGATTTAAGAATATTCATGATGTGTTGGTGCATAGTTACCAGAGGGGGCTACAGCCACAAAGACCTCAATGGGGATATTTTAAGTGTGGCAAATGTGTTTCATGTCCAAACATCGAGCAAACAAATATGTCCTCTACGATAGTCCTTATGTTTGTGCGATAAAATATACATCGGCCTGAACCCCCATACAATTCAGGAGGCTACGAGCATGTACTTAGCATTGAAGTAGCTCATGATGAGGAGGACTTGTCACATTTGACAATGATCCTTCATCACTTCAAAAACCAACATGGGTGTGATGGCTCGCTCTTGAATGTCAGGGGCATCGACAGGTGTTGGTCAGACAAAGGGGAGGAAAATTGGAAAAGAACCCGGGGCCAAAGAGACCCTGTGGATTGACAGGCCACAAACCTTGTCTCTACTTGGCCTGAATAAATATAACAGTTATGTACCATTCTTGTAGCTATGATGTGAGTTCATTTTCCGATTTAGCTAGGTGGTTCCTTTGTTTCAGTGATATATATTTTTTATTTTATTTTTATATAGCCTTTGAAATCATCCAGCAACAAGTTCCTTCCCTTCTCTCCTTCTTTGTGCCTGCGCTGCTCATATATTAATGTGTATCTTATTACATTGATGCCCTTGAAGTGTTCAATAACTTTTTTATATGTGGGTACCTGGACAAATTTTTGTTCTTTTCGGTCTTATGTTCATGCCTTTCAACTTCATATACACATTTATATTCATGCACTTAGTCACTTTACTGTGGTATAATAATCAAAAATGTATTTTGTTTTATCTCGTCACATGCATTATATACAACCATTGCACATTCATTCTTTTAGTATGTATTTTTCCTTCGGGCTATAGATTACACAACTATATGTGGATTCTGCATTTTTATTGTTAAAAATCACACTTCGTCGTATATTATCCTCTGCCCGTTTTTGGATTGTGTCAGCTTTTTTATATTTATATTTTTTATACATTTAATTTCACTCCTTTCACCATTAAATTTACATTACCATCACCATTATTAAACAATTAATTTATGACTTTCCTTACTTTTCGTATTACTTATACAGTAAATCTATCGCATTTATTTATTGTTTTACGATGGATCCTTTGTATCCAGGTATATTACGGTATATACACATTTATTATTTATTCTTCTTTTCCCCTCTTCTTTTATTTCTCCCCTTTCCTTAGTCTGCACTTTTGTACCTTTCACGTGTTGCTGTGATTTTGGTTGCACAATTTGATTGTCTGTGCCGGCCAGGGCTGGCCTTAGGGGTGTGCGACCTTTGCACAGGGCGCATCACTCCAGCAGGTGTAAGGGGGTGCTGCGCTGGCTCCCTTCCCCTGCTTGTTTCAGAAGCACCCGGGCCCGGCAACTCAGCAGTCGCCTTTCCGCCCGAGAGCTTCTTCACTCAGTGCCGTCGCTACCGCTGTAGCAGCCGTAGCGGTTGCTAGCAGCGACACTGGGCATGAGGGCGGTGACGCCGCTAGCAGCCACTGCTACAGCGGTAGTGACGGCACTATAGCAGAGCAGAGAAGTATCTCCCTGCTCTGCTATCTACTAGCGCCACTGTAGCTCCCTGAAGGAGCGGAATCCCCGTGTGGCCGGGGATTCAGCTCCGGGAGCGCTCCGCTTGATGTCTCTATTCCATATATGGACAGTGACATCAGGGGAAATTCCTGAAGTGGAATCCCCGTCCACAGCGTTGCCGATGCTGTGACCGGGGTTCCACTCCAGGAGAAGCCAATGACGTCACACAGACAGGAGCACACGGGGATTCCGCTCCTTCAGGGAGCTACAGTGGCGCTATCTACCAGGGGGCTGTGCGGCGCTCCCTACCAGGGGGCTGTGCGACGCTCTACACCAGACCAGGGGGCTGTGCGACGCTCTACACCAGACCAGGGGGCTGTGCGACGCTCTACACCAGACCAGTGGGGTTGTGCGACGCTCTACACCAGGGGGCTGTGCGACGCTCTACACCAGGGGGCTGTGCGACGCTCTACACCAGGGGGCTGTGCGACGCTCTACACCAGGGGGCTGTGCGACGCTCTACACCAGGGGGCTGTGTGGTGCTACCTACATGGGGGCTTTGTGGCGCTATCTACACGGGGGCTGTGTGGCGCTACCTACATGGGGCATCTGTGAGTGGCGGGCTGATAGTCATTTTACTGTAAGTGGGGGGCTGATGGTCTTCAAGTGGTTTCCGCCTCTGACCTTCAATTTAAACTAACAGGAGGCAGAAAATACCTGCGGCGCCCGTTTGGAGCTTTTTTTGCCTGCGTCTTTTGCATTAGCGTCAACGGCTTAAGAAAAACGCAAAAAAAAAGGTCAAACAACGCTGTCAATTCCTGAAGGAATTTTGAGGCAGATTTTTTTTGCCTTACAAAAAAACGTGTGTGAACATACCCCACGAGTATAGTGCTTGTATTTAGCCATTTTCTGTCTTTCCCTAAACAAATTTTGGTAGGGGTGCCCCGAGGAAATTTAATTTTTCCAGTGCTGCCTCGAGTCCGAAAAGGTTGGGAAACCCTGTACTAGGCTACAGGATCATGCCAGCCTACGCAAGGATCCCGTCGTGGAGCAGCTCAGTTCGTCGTGGGAACGGGGCCTAGGTGAGTCCAATTTTTGTTTGGGGGCACTGTATGGCACTGTCTACAAGGGGGAGGTGGGGGGCCGTATGGGACGATCTACAAGGAGGAGGTGGGGTATTATGGCACTGTCTACATGGAGGCTGTCTGGCAAAATCTACAGGGGGGCACTATACTGTGTGGGGGCCACTAAGCGGACATTATACTGTGCAGGAGTACTACAGGGGGCATAATACTGTGGGCACAATTAGAGGACAAAATACTGTGTCCTTGAAGGGGTTGGAATATATTATATTATTAAATATTATTATTATACTGTATGGGGGCAGTAAAGGGGAACTATAATTTTTTTATGGGGCATTTTTTTTTAAATGATGGGGGTGGGGTGCCGAAAAAGATCATTTCACACGGGGCACCATCTATACTAAGGCCGGCCCTGGTGCCGGCTATTAATGTTTATTATATATATTTAAAAAAATTGTTTTCAACATTGGTCTATGGTCTAATTATTATTGTCCCCCACTAGGGGTCGCTAATACTTGATTTATTTTTTGTACGACCCCAGACGTCGTGCGTCGGACGTCAGACTCATGACTTCCTTAGGTCAGACTCTGGTATTGCCATGTGTCTTCTTACACCGCGCCGTTGGAGTCCTTAGTAACGGGTGCGCCATCGGGGCTGACGTTACCACATGTGCAATGGGCGCTTCCGCCTCCCTGCACGTCGTAGTAGACATTTGGCGCCGACCTAATTCACAGATTCCATTCAGCTAGGCATGCAGGTATTACTTTTTATGATTCATTAATAAGGCTTAATTACTGGAAGATATTTAAACGTGGATGTTACAACAGACTCCATCCCCTGACGAAGCTTTGGTGAAAAGCGCATCGGGTTTGTGGTGGTGTGTCCGGGACCCACTGCTCTCTGGTTTGGTTACTTTTGTGCTATTCTCTAAATATTTAGGTACTTTGGGGTTGTTTCTTATAACAACATAGGGGGCTAACAGTGAATCCAAAAAAGAGAGAAAGAAGCAGCACTCAAAAAAACTCTGGTTTATTCATCCAGCATCCACTGCAACGTTTAACCTTCTCTATGAAGGCTTTTTCAAGTCAGCGCTCACCTCGAGCGCTTCTGCCACTTCGTTTTAGCGACCCCCACCAATCAAAACTTCTGGCATGTTACTGACATATCAGAAGTTTTCTGAAAGTTTAGTTACCCTTTATTAACTAGGAGTGTGGTCTACAAACTTTTGACCATTTACTGTATAAGAGTTTTTCAAATTTGGAATAATAAAGCTGGGGTTACGCGATGGTAGAAAATGTCAATCTGTCTCCAATTAATCCCTATGAGGAAAATAAAAATTCCACCATGGTCCATCTAGCTTTTACTACTTCATGCAGTATATGTACTCAACATAGTACCGTACATCTTAACTTTTTATCAAACTGACACAACAAAATTACCCATAATACAAGTAAATTACAAGGCACTGCTGAGGGGGAAAAAAAATTTGCACAATATGTAATACAAATGAAGTCTACAATTCATGACCTTACGTATAGCTCCAATACTATTAGTAAGCTAATATAATGATCACTCAATACAGTGTTTTGAGCTACATCAATCAGCAGCAAAACGACTATCAATTATACTTTATATGATTTAGTATAGAAAATAACAGGACACCCATCTCTTTAATTGTAAATAAGTATGCAAAGCACTTAGACATTTGGGCTTAATTTGCACATAGCAAACTATGACTAAGGATATGTGATATTAATATATTATATATGAAAACTTCTAGCATGCAATGTGGGACTTGCTTTGTACAAGACCAATCAGGATATAGGGCCGTAGTGCAGTAAGAAGGTGTAAGTAGTGGGCAGGTCTAAACTTTGCCTTCCATCTGCTAAATAGCCAATAATCACCCTACAGAATTAATCTCATCAGCAGTCAGGATGAGGGATTGTAGAGATGGTGTTATCGTCTCAATTAGCTCACACTCTAACATAACTAATTTGCCTTGCATTCTGCTCTGGATGGAAGATGGCAGTTATTTAGCTGGTTGGGTTATGTTCTATGCAAGTACATTTGAATCTTTTAACTATTACATAATAGAAACTTAAAAGGAACCTGTCACTTTGACCGAATTATTCAAATAAGGACATCAGTATTTTGAGCCTAAATCAGGTTTAAATGCAAAGAAGAGAAGAAGTATAAATCTTTCCATTATATTCCTATGTGTTTAGGATCCAGACCTGATTTTGGCTTCAAAATACTTACCATATTTGCAGTATGTGAATGAGGCTTTAATCTGTCATGATCCCTCTCAGCCAGTCAGCAGATCTAAAAAGGATCATTTGACTGTTTGAAAAGTATCATGTGACATACCCCTAAAATAACTCTTCAGAGCTGCTACTGGTCTGAGAGCAATCAAGTGATACACTATTAGCTCCATATATTATATAAATATATAGAATTCTAAAACAACACAGGTCTCTTATCAATGCTACTAGAATATCATAGATAAAATACTTGGATATTTCATTATACTCAACAAAATACACATGGGACTACTATTTCTAACTTTAACTAAAGGTTTAATTTGATTAAATGACATATGTGAACCTTAAGGCTATGTGCACCTTTTAAATACATTGGTGAGGCTCAGGTGAGCTGGGATCCACACTGATGACAAAGGAAAACACTCCAGCCCCTTCATTGTTGCAATCAGTGAGGGTCCCACTAACTTGTCACAAAACTTATTTTAACCCCTTAGTGTCTAAGCCAGTTTTGGCCTTAAAGAGGCTCTGTCACCACATTATAAGTGGCCTATCTTCTACATAATGTGATCGGCGCTGTAATGTAGGTAACAGCAGTGTTTTTGATTTAGAAAAATCATCAATTTTGAGGAAGTTATGACCTATTTTAGATTTATGCTAGTGACTGTCTTAATGCTCAATTGGGCGTGTTTTTACTTTTTGACCAAGTGGGCGTTGTGGAGAGAAGTGTATGACTATGACCAATCAGCGTCATACACTTCTCTCCATTCATTTATTCAGCACAGCGTGATCTTGCTAGATCATGATGTGCGGTCACATACTCACACATTAACGTTACTGAAGTGTCTTGAGAGTGAATAGACATCGCTTCCATCCAGGACGCGATGTCTATTCACAATCCCGACACTTCGGTAACGTTTGAGTGGGACTTACAGCACAGCAAGCGTAATCTCGCTAGATCACACTTGTGTGCTTTAAGTCCCACACAAACGTTACCGAAGTGTCGGGATTGTAAATAGACATCGCGTCCTGGCTGGAAGCGATGTCTATTAACTCTCAAGACACTTCAGTAACGTTAATGTGTGAGTATGTGACTGCACATCATGATCTAGCAAGATCACGCTGTGCTGAATAAATGGAGAGAAGTGTATGACTCTGATTGGTCATCGTCATACACTTCTCTCCACAACGCCCACTTGGTCAAAAAGTAAAAACACGCCCAATTGAGCATTAAGAAAGTCACTAGCATAAATCTAAAATAGGTCATAACTCCGTCAAAATTGATAATTGTTCTAAATAAAAAACACAGCTGTTACCTACATGACAGCGCTGATCACATTATGTAGAAGATAGGCCACTTATAATGTGGTGACACAGCCTCTTTAAGGACCAGACCATTTTTTTCAAATCCGACATGTATCACTTGAAGTGGTAATAACTTTGAAATGCTTTTATTTTTTCAAGCGATTCTGAGACTGTTTTCCCGTGACACATTGGACTTTAAAGGAACAGTGTCACCACAATTTTTTTTTTTATATCAGTTTGATGTTAGTGTTTTATTAAAAACATTTGTATTTATTTGTGTGTTTGTGTGTTACTTTTTTTATTTTTACACTTTTTCTTCCCTATGGGGGCTGCCATTTTTTTTTCCATTTCTGTATGTGTCGATTAACGACACATACAGACATGGAATACGGCAGCTCCAGTCCCATAGGGACTGCGAACGGGGCCCGTTCCATCCACTATGGTGTACGCCGTCTGTGTGGGAACGGCGCATGCGCCGCTCCCACACAGTCCAATTTGAAATGCGCGCCGTCCGGCGCCATTTTCCTGTGGACCGGAAGTCGCGGCCGGACAGTAAGATTACTACTTCCGGTCGCGGCTTCCGGACTTGTGCACATGGAGCAGCGGCAGCAGACGGAGCGGACGGTCCGGAGGGAGCAGCGGCGACTGGAGCAGGTAAGTGATTTCTATGTATGTTCGTGTTTTACTGTGTGTTTACTAGTGTATGTTAACCTACTACACTGTGTGTTAGCTCAAAAAATGGCGACACACAGTGTAGGAGGTTAGACCGTTCAATCCCCTCGTTTCTCCCGGCACTAGCCAGGATAAAGGAGGGGGAGATTCTAAGAGCTCACTAGAGCGAGGGATTTTTTCCCAATTTTGCAGCATAAAGCAATGTGGTTGCTTTACCACATGCAATGCTGCAATTTTGGGAATTGCTCCATCTAGTGACCAGCAATGGGAAATATTATAAATTAGAATCCAATTGAGTCCAATTTATAATATTTCCTGACTCGTGAAAAAAATAAAAAAAATTAGAACAATGTTTAATCACCCACACACTAATTGTTTAACTAAAAAAAAACAAAAACATTTTTTGCTAACACATTCCCTTTAAGTTAGTCGTAAAATTTGGTAGAGACATTGTGTTTATTTATGAAAAAAAAACAAAAATTTGCGTTTTTTTAAATTTAAATGTATCTGCTTGTAAGACAGATTGTAATACCACACAAAATAGCTACTATTTCACATTTCCCATAAGTCTACTTTATGTTTGCATTGTTTTTTGAACGTCCTTTTATTTTTCTTGGACGTTACAAGACTTAGAACTTTAGCAGCAATTTCTCATATTTCCAAGAAAATTTCAAAAGCCTTATTTTAGGGACTGGTTCCGTTCTTTACTGGTTTTGAGGGCTTTATATACTATAAACGACCTAAAAATCACCCCATTTTAAAAACTGAACCCCTCAAAGTATTCAAAACAGTATTTAGAAAGTTTCTTAACCCTTTAGGCGTTTCACAAGAATTAAAGCAAATTAAAGGTAAAATTTACAAATGTCATTTTTTTTGCAGAAAATCCGTTTTAACCCATTTTATTTCAGAACACAGAAGGTTTTACCTGAGAAACGCAACTCAATATTTATTGCCCAAATTCTGCCGTTTTTGGAAAGATCCCACATGTGGCCCTAGCGTGCTACTGGACGGAAACACAGACCTCAGAAGCAAAGGAGCACCTAGTGAATATTGGGGCATTATTTTTATTAGAATATATTTTAGGCACGTCGGGTTTGAAGAGGTATTGTGGGGCCAAAACAAAGAAAACACCCCAAAAAAACACCATTTAGCAGACTACACCCCTCAAGGAATTAAGGGCTATAGTGAGCATTTTGACCCCACAGGTATTTTGCTGAATTTAGTGTAATTAGGGTGTGAAAATGAAAATATACGTTTTTTTCTAATAAAATGTCGTTTTAGCTCAGATTTTTCCATTTTCACAATAGATATAGGAGAAAAAAGAACCACAAGATTTGTAAAGCAAACTCTTCTGAGTATGGCAATACCCCATATGTGGTAATAAACTGCTGTTTGGACCCACGGCAGGGCTTAATAGGGAAGGAGCGCCATTTGGAGCTCAAATTTGGCTGGATTGATTTTTAGTGCCATGTTTCATTTGCAAAGCCCATGAGAGACCAAAACAGTGGAAACACCCCAAAAGTGACCCCATTTGGGAAACTACACCCCTCAAGGAATCTATCTAGGGGTATAGTGAGCGTTTAGACCCCACAGGTCTTTTGCAGAATTTATTGGAATTAGGCCGTAAAAAAGAAAATCTACATTTTTTTCCACTAAATTGTATTATGTCTTCATTTTCACAAGGGATACTGGAGAAAAAGCACCCCAACATTTGTAAAACAATTTTTCCCGATTACGGCAATACCCCACATGTGGTCATAAACTGCTGTTTGAACACAAGGCAGGGCTCAGAATGGCAGGATTGCTATTTGGCATGCAGATTTTGCTGTATTGGTTTTTGGCCACCATGTCGCATATGCAAAACTCCTGAGGTACCAGAGTACAGTGGAAGCCCCAAGAAGTGACCCCATTTTGGAAACTGCACAACTGAAGGCATTTATTATTTGCCTGGACATGACAGGGCTCAGAAGTGAAGAGCACCATTCGCATTTGAGGTCTACTTTAGTGATTTTCACAGCATTGGCCCACAATTGCAGGGCCCTGAAGTCAAATAGTAAAACAAACCCCCAAGTAGTGACCCCCATATTGGAAACGATACCCCTTAGGGCATTTTAAGGGGTGTAGTGAGCATTTTGACCACACAGGTGATTCTACATTAGAAATTAGTGGCTAGCGGATGGTGCAAAGTGAAAATTGCAATTTTCCACTGATATGCCAATTTAGTGCACAATATGTTGTGCCCAGTAGGGATGTCACGATACCAGAATTTGGACTTCGATACCGATACTTCGTTTAGTATTGCGATTTCGATACCAATTCGATACTTTGCCAACAGTAATAAAAAAAAAAGTTCTTCCATTTTCTGATGTGAGGCGCGAGGTGTGATGAATTTTGAACGTGTCTCACATTAATAGTAATTAACCCCATCATGTTTATCAGTCATAATGGGTTAATGTGTAAGGTACATGATGGGGTTAATTACTATTAATGTGAGGCACATGGGAGGTTACATTCATCGCACCTCGTGCCCCACAATAAGTGACAGAAAGCAGTTTTTATTTTATTTATTTACAGCGAACACATCATAAATGATGCAAAAAAAATTGTTGTCAAGGTTATTACGGCTGCGCCAACACCGAATACGTGAATATTTTATGTATTGAGACTTATTTTAATGTTTATTGCAAAAAAGGTGTATGTGTATTTTTTTAATTTAACATTACTTTATTTTTAAACTTTAATGTACTGGCATATATCTATATCCCAGTACATTAGCCTGTGTACAGATAGTACACAGGCAGTTGTTAGGACATACCTAAGTATGCCCTAACAACAGGAAATATGGTCAGACAGCACTGGGGTCCTTCAATGGACCCTGGGCTGTCTGCCCATATATGGTATGTCCCTCAATCGCGTCACAGGAATTTCCTGTGACGCGATCCAAGGGGCATCCCCCTTCTCACTTCCTCTTGAATGCTGCAGTCCGCTTTGATCGCAGCATTCAGGGGAATAGCGGCGGAGAGGTTTCTCGGATCTCTGCCGTTATAGAGCGGGACTGTGGCTGTGTAATACAACCATTACCCCGCTCCTGACAGGAAGTGCGCGTGCGGTCAGCATGAGGTGATGGGGCCGGCGCTGCAGTAATGAGCGGCGGTTCAGGCACTGAGGACAGAACATGGGGGTGTTTTGCAGTGCGGCCATGTTCGGTCTTCATTGCCGCCGCTCACTAGTGCAGCGCTGGCCGCAACGCATCATCCTGACGGCGTGCACATGTCAGGACTCAGGAGCGGGAAAGTGACTGTATTACACAGCCACAGCCCCGCTCTCATACATTCATGTGTTACTATACTTAGCTGTGCGGGCGCACAGCTAAGTATCGAAATACATAAAATAGCGGTATCGAACCGTTTGGGGATGCAAAGTATCGAAACAGTATCGAAGTTTCGATGCATCGTGCATCCCTAGTGCCCAGTTTGTGCCACTGAAGACAAATATCTCATAAACTGTTAAGCCAGTTCTCCCGGGTATGGCAATGCCATATAAGCGTAAACTGCTGTTTGGGCACACTGTAGGGCTCAGAAGGGTGGGAGCGACATTTGGCTTTTGGAGCGCAGATTTTGCTTGGCAATTGTTGTTTGGCATTTTGCTGTTATTTCAGTTTATAATAAGGAGGCGTATGTAATCTGTGTGGGGGTACTTCAGGGCATAATAACGCGGTAAATAAATAATAACCCGCATATGTGTGGCCAGTGTCGCACTGATAAATGGTGCCCAATCTTATCCTCTTTTGGAACGCTGCATATTTTTTGTCGCCATATTCTGAGAGCCAGAATTTTTTATTTTTTCTCCACTGGAGCTCTGGGAGGGCTTATTTGTTGCGGGACAATCTCTAGTTTTCATGGATACCATTTTGGGGTACACGCAATTTTTTGATCAGTTTTTATTCCATTTTTTGGCAACGAGGTGACCAAAAACGAGCAATTCTGACAATGTTTTTTTTTACAGTTTTCACCGTGCACTATAAATTACGTTTTACTTTATTCTGCGGGTCGATACGATTACAGCGATACCAAATGTATATCGTTTTTTTTATGTTTTACAGCGTTTGCGGAATAAAATCACATTTTGAAAAATAATTTATTTTTTGTGTCCCCATATTCTGAGAGCCATAACTTTTTTATTTTTGCATTGACAAGGTTGTGTAAGGACTTGTTTTTTTGCGGGAGGGGGATGTAGTTTTTATTGGTACTATTTTGGGGTACGTCCGACTTTTTGATCACTTTTTATTCTATAAGTTAGGAGGGATGATGACCAAAAAAAAAAAATTTCGATTCTGGCATTGTTTTCTATTTTTTTTTTTGTTCACCGTGCGGAAAAATAACATTATAGTTTTATAGTTTGAGGTGTTACGAACGCGGTGATACCAAATATGTGTACTTTTTTAACGGTTTAATTTTTTTTCCTATACTATAAGACTTATTATAGGAAAAAAGGCAGTTTTTAAATTGTTAACTTTTAACTTATTTTTTGTCCCACAAGGGGACTTGAAGACCTGCACCTCATCTTTATTCTAACACATTGCACTACCCACGTAATGCAATGCATTAGAGCTGTCAGCTATTCACTGACAGCAAGTCTATTAGGCTCCGCCTCCGGGCGGGGCATAATAGGCTTCTGTACGTGGCAGACTAGGAAGCCACTGTTGACCTCCGGTTCGCATAGTAGCGATCGGCATCCGTGCGACCACATTGCAGCGATGCTGGTCTCCTGGAAACAACGAAGATGCTGCGATCGCTTTTGATCACGGCATCTAAGGTGTTAATGGCAGGGAGCGGAGCGGAGGTGGATGACAAATACTTAGGCAAAGTTTAACCCCTTTCTACTCCATGACGTATATTTGTGGCACGGACAGGTAGACCTTACCGCACTGTGCCGTAGATTTGTAGCATAGTGATGGCACAGGCTCAGGAGTTGAGCCCACGCCAACAGCAGCCCGTGTCAGCTGCAACATACAGCTAACACCTTGCTGCAAAGACCGAGATTGGAGCTACCTCAACAGGGACTGAGGGAGCAGGCTTCCTCTGTCACCCCATCGTGATGTGCTTATGGGTTGTGGCAGCCGGGGGCCTTTCAATGGCCCCTAGATCCTCTATATTACTGTACCTATAAGGCCGGAGGCAGAGCATTATGCTCACAAGAATGATACACTGAAATACAGAAGTATTGCCGTGTATCGTATGAGTGATCAACCATAGGTTGTATAGTCTTAGATTATAAAAGCCCAATTTCAAAAATGATTTTTAATACCAAAATGCAGGCCTACTGAAAAGTATGTACAGTATATGAACTCAATACTTGGTCGGGGGTCCTTTTGCATGAATTACTGCATCAATGCAGTGTGGCATGGAGGCGATCAGCCTGTGGCACTGCTGAGGTGTTATGGAAGCCCAGGTTGCTTTAATAGCGGCCATCCGCTCGTCTGCATTGTTGGGTCTGGTGTCTCATCTTCCTCTTGACAATACCCCATAGATTCTCTATGGGCTTTAGGTCAGGTGAGTTTGTTGGGCAATCAAGTAGTCATACTGCAATGCCCATGGCCGCGGGCCGTCAGGTTTACTCACCTCCTGACGGCCGCAGCCATGGATCAGTGAGCGCTGACCCGCATCTCCTCCTCAGGAGACGCCAGTGCTCATTTCCGCTTCACTCGTGCCTGCTCTTAAAGGGCCAGTGCGCGCACCTGAGTTAAAGTGCCAAATTAGCCCATAAGCACCCTGGACTATAAGAAGGGCCCAGCTCCTTCCTACACTGCCTGAGCATTGTTGTCATTACCCTAGTTTGTCTCTGCAAATGGTCTCCTAAGTGTCTTCCAGTTCCCAGTGTTTCCCGTTCCTGCTACCTGTATCCCGTGCTATCCTGGTCAAGTGCCGTATTGAGTTGGAGTCGTGCTGTGCTGTGTACCATGCCTGTCCTGTTACACTACGCCTGGTGTCCGCCTGCTGCCAAAGTCCCATCCGAGCCTGCCTCGCTACTGTCTGAAGCTACCACAGGTACACCTATACGAACTATAGACTTTGACCTGTGTCCTGTTGGCCAGCTGCCATACCGTTATGGCGGTACAGCACAGTGGGTCCACGCACCCTATGTGACACATACTGTGGTTATTAAACCAGGTATTGGTACTTTTGGCACTGTGGGCAGGTGCCAAGTCCTGCTGGAAAATGAAATCAGCATCTCCATAAAGCTTGTAAGCATAAGGAAGAATGAAGTGCTCTAAAATTTCCTGCTAGAAGACTCTGGACTTGATATAACACAGTGGACCAACACTGTTGCTCAGTGGTCCAAAGTCCTGTTTCCAGATGAAAGTAAATTTTGCATTTCATTTGGAAATCAAGGTCCCAGAATCTGGAGGAAGAGTGGAGAAGCACTCAATCCAAGTTGAATGCGATACAGTGTGAAGTTTCCACAGTCGGTGATGGTTTGGGGAGCCATGTCATCGGCTGGTGTTGGCCCACTGTGTTATATCAAGTTCAGAGTCAACCCAGACTTCTACCGGGAAATTTTAGAGCACTTCATGCTTCCATCTGCTGACAATGTTTATGGATGATGATTTCATTTTCAAGCAGGACTTGGCACCTGCCCACACTGCCAAAAGTACCAAGAGCTGGTTTAAGAACCACAGTATCATTGTGCTTGATTGGCCAGCAAACTCGCCTGACCTAAACCCCATAGAGAATCTATGGGGTATTGTCAAGAGGAAGATGAGAAACCAGACCAAACAATACAGGCGAGCTGATGGCCGCTATCAAGGCAACCTGAACTTCCATAACAGCTCAGCAGCACCACAGGCTGAACGCCTCCATGCCACGCCACATTGATGCAGGAATTCGTGCAAAAGTATTAAGTGCATATACTGTACATAGTTTTCAGTAAGCCAACATTTTGGTATTAAAAATAATTTTTGAAATTGGGCTTATTTAACCCCTTCCCGACATCCGCCGTATATATACGGCGCACGCAGGGTGGGGGAATATGAAGCGGGCTCACGGGCTGAGTCCGCTCCATAGAGCAAGTGTGTCGGCTGTGTGTTACAGCCGACACTTCCGGGTAACGGGTGGGATCCAGTTTGAGCGCGATCCCGCTTGTTTAACCCGTTAAATGCCGCTTTCAATAGAGATCGCGGCATTTAAATTACTAAAAATAGGGGGGCGACCCCCTGTAACGTCCCACCGGCCCCTTCGCGGCGAGATCGGGGGGAGCCGTTGGTTGGCACGGCTGCCTGGGGCCTGACAAAGTCCCCCAGGTCCACCATCTTTGTACTCCTATGAAGCTCTGCCTCCGGACTGTCAGAATCACGATATACTGCAATACATTAGTATTGCAGTATATCGTGCAAGCGATCTATTGATCGCTGGTTGAAGACCCCTAGGGGGACTAATAAAAAAAAAGTAAAAATGAGAAAGTTTTTTTGGGATAAAAAAAAAAAAATTCACATTTTAAAAATAAAAAAAACCCCCTTTTCCCCCTAGGGCATAGTAAAAAATTAAACAATCATAATTGGTATCGCCGCATCCGTAAAAGTCTGAACTATTACATTGTATCATTTAACCTGCACGGTGAACGCTGTAAAAAAAAAAAAAAAAAAAAAAAATTGTAAACGCCAGAATCTCTATTTTTTGGTCACCTAATCTCCCACAAAAAATTAAATAAAAAGTGATCAAACCGTTGCATGTACACCAAAATGGTATTATTAAAAACTACAGCTTATCCCGCAAAAAATAAGCCCTCATACCACTTAATCGACGGAAAAATAAAAAAGTTATGGCTCTCGGAATTTGGCGAAACAAAATCAATTTTCTTTTTTACACGTAAAATATAGAAAAAACAACATATATTTGGTATCGGCAGAATCGTATTGACCCAGAGAATAAAATTAACATGTTGTTTTAATTGCACAGTGAATTCCGTAAAAACGGCGCACAAATAATTTTTTTCCCGTTTCCTAGTACATTATACAGCAAAGTAAATGGTGCTACGAAAAACTACAACTCGTCCCGCAAAAATCAAGCCCTCAGTACTATATCGACGGAAAAATAAAGGCGTTATGGCTTTTGTAAGGTGGGGAGGAAAAAACGAAAAGGAAAATCTGAAAAAGGGCTGCGGCGGGAAGGGGTTAATATTCTAATTTTCTCCGAATACATTTTATAATGAATCTATATAATATGAGTTTCACTTTTTGAATTGAATTACTGATATAAATTAACTTTTTGAAGATATTCTAATTCATGGAGAATAACTAGTGTGTATATATATATATATAGAAACCAGCATACAATATAGTAACGGCACCAAGACTTCAAGGCAGATGAAAAACAGGGTGGATTTATTCACCTCAAACACAGCAACGTTTCGGCTCAACAGGAACCTTTCTCAAGCCATCACAAACTAACAATGGTGTCAAGTATAAGTAGAGGGAACATACATCAATTAGCAAACAAATCATTAAATGTACAATACCCAATAGAAATGTGTACAATACAAAAGCATTATAAACTTTGGTATGAAAGTGAATGTCTTTGAATTTTTAAAATGAAGGCAATAATACAAAGTGGTACATATATGTAAAGTCATGTGAAATATCATAAACAGTGATAATGAGAGTAATTAGGGTAATATGGAAGGAGGCAGGGGCCAATTAAATCCAGGTGAAAGTTAAAAAACTAAATAGACTTACAGTTAACAGTCTGCATGTAATGTCCACATAGCCAGCGTGTTGAATCCGCGCGCATCAAGTGTGCATGCTCCAAGATGGCGTCCAAACTGGATGTAAAGTCCGATGGAACGTATCAGACAGAGCAGTTGCTACTGCGCACGCGCGAACACGGAACTTGCGTTCCAGTGTCAATGCGCAGGCGTCAGTGTCAGCCGGAATACTAGGTAGATGAAGGAACAAATATAGTATATAATATCTATAAAAAGATATCGTTCACATAGTTAGATGAGTGCTGCAATGCATCCACCACCCAAATTGGTGGAATTTGCAGAGCAGCACTCAAAACACAGCAGACCATGTATAGTGGTCTTGATACAACAGCAATCAATACAGTTAGGGGACATCGCAAACCCCCTCCGCAAGTGTGGCACTAGTCACTATGGGAGCATTTAAAGGGACCCCAATTGGTTAAGTAAACATCATCCCATCCAGGGATGTAAAAATGTATCGGACAAGAAACTGTCCCGACAAAGGAGACCATAGGATCCACCTATGTTTTGATTGCATGTTTAATGCTGGTATTGTGAACAGTTTATAGAATCATAGAAAAAAACAAAAAATGTCAAAAAAGGACTTTTTATTTTTATTTTGTTGATGTATATAACCTGGGTTGCAGTTTAATATTGTAAAGCAGCCCAGTCACACAATAATTGTATCGCAAAAAGCCATGTTGGACATTACATAGAAGCTTATACTTGAGTAACTGAAAGCTGGATTGATGATCCCGATGGATGGGCCTCCGCTACCTTCCAATACCATTCAGTGTTTGACAACATGCTGTGTATCTAAAAATACAAGGAAAAGACAAATAAACAAAAAAAGTTACCAAACAATGTTTGTAAAAACTGACAAAGTACAATAAAAAGTGAAATTAAAAGGGAATACATATATATATATAAATATAGAATCAAAATTAGACTTCAAAAAGACTTATTTCCATAATATATATAAAAAACACCAACTACACCAAAAAGGACGCAGACCGTTCAGAAAATCCCCCAGGATCACGGGAAAGCTACCCCCAATTTATATTATATATGTGGGCCACAGGGATATTCTATGTTCAATCCCTTGGGGGACATGGTATCCAACCTATAGATCCACTCTAGCTCTTTTCTTTTAAGAGCCAGACCTCTATCTCCCCCACGTCTCAACTGAGGCACAGAATCAATGATTCTGAATCTCAATTGCGAGAGACCATGACCCTTCTCCACAAAGTGTCTTGACACCGGCAAATCCGGTCTCTTAGTTTTGATATTTGACTTATGATTTCTCAACCTGAGACGCAATTCAGTTGTGGTCTCACCAACATAGTGTAGACCACAGGGACAGCTCAGGAGATAAATCACATAGGATGATTGACATGTAAAAAAACCTCTAATATTTATTATTTTATCAGTTTGGGGATGTTTAAAGGAGCCACCCTTAATCATGTTGTCACAGATGTTACACCCAAGGCATGGATAGCAGCCATTTTTTGGGGGTGCTAATAACGTCTGACTCTTATGATTGGACCCAATGTCCGCTTTGACAATATTATTTTTAATTGTTTTGCCTCTTCTGTAGGCCATCATAGGCCTCTCCTGAAATTCAACGATATCAGGAAAGGCTCTGCTCAAGACCCTCCAATCCTTCCTCAGGATAACACCAATTGAAGAGCTGAGATGTGAGAAAGTCGAAATAAAAGGCAAACAAACCTTCTTTACCTTGGTCAATTTCCCATCTAAGAGGTCCTGTCTATCCAATACGTCCACCTTCCATCTATTGGACTCCAAAATGTGCTTAGGGTAACCCCGGTCAGAAAATTTTTTGCACATTTGATCAAGGCGTGAGGGAAGTCTGTCAGCCTGACTTACCACCCTCTTGACTCTGATCAATTGGCTATAGGGCAATGATTTTAACATCGCCCTTGGATGCTCACTAGTGTAGTATAAAAGATTATTTCTATCCGTTTGCTTGGAAAACAGATCAGAAATTAGTCTGTTGCCACTAATTGAAATTCGAGTATCCCAAAAATCTATGGCAGCAGTGGAGTAAGACATAGTAAATAGAATTGAGATTATTGAGAAAGCTAAGAAAATCCTGTAATTGACTGATAGAGCCCGTCCAGATGAGGAAGACATCATCTATGTATCGCCACCACCGCAGAACCTGACTGAAGTGGTGGGACACATAGATAACGTCCTACTCCATCCGTCGCATAAAAATATTAGCATAAGTGGGGGCCATATTGGACCCCATAGCCGTTCCTCTCTTCTGCAAATAAAAGTTATCTCCTACCAAAAAATAATTCTTTGTAAGAATGAATTCAAGAAGTGATCTGATGAACTCAATTTTGTCTTCAGAAAAGCCTGAACTTTCTAAATAGGAAAGAAAGGCATCAATGCCCTCTTGATGGACAATTGAGGTATAGAGACTACCCACATCAAGGGTAACCAAGACCGACCGGTCAGGGATCAAAAGATCCTGAATTCTGACCAGGAAGTCCAAGGTATCCCTGATGTGGGAGTCTGCACCAATGGCAAACTGCCTGAGAATCTTATCAACGAACATGGCTGCCGGGACAAATAAAGAGTCACTTCCTGAAACAATAGGACGTCCAGGGGGTCGGATGGGGTGCTTATGAATCTTTGGCAGGAGATAAAGAACAGGAGTAACTGGGAATTTTACCTGTAAAAACTCAAATAGACCTCTATCAATAGTTTTCTTCTTAAATGCTTTGGTAATCAGGGTATCCAATTCACGTAAATATGTGAATTTAGGGTCACCTGATAAAACCGTATATATACTGGTGTCATTAAGCTGGTTTATCATCTCCTGCAGCTAAAGGGAGGTGTCCATCACAACAATGGCACCCCCTTATCTGCAGGCTTAATGGATAAAGGATGGTTATCGCTGCCAAATTTATCATAATTCAATATATTGTGACTGTAGTCACCGTTAGAGTAGATAGAGTTACTATGATATTAGAGAAAATTATCTCAAACAGAGATGTCAAAAAAAATTCCCTACAAGAACCGCATCACGGACAAAACGCATAGTCTGAACATAACAGACATGTATTAGTTATCAATGTAAATTCACTTTATTAGAACAAATATGGTGTAAACATACAAAAGGAAGAAGGTTCCACTCTAAATCTCAACTATATTATACAATCCATATAAAGATACATATCCGAGCCTCCTCACTGCATTATGGACTAGATCAATTAGTCTGGAAAGTCTGTTGACTTATACTTCCAATAAAGGGACACTAAAGTCCCAATGACAGGGCCTCTGCTGCTTTCCAATCTTTCTCATATTGCTTGACATACAGTTGTGTCAATTATACCATCGAAGACGTAGACCGATCTCATCCCTATAATCTTTTCAGAGGGCAAGTTACCCACTTATATCAAATATGTGGGCCACACGGATACTCTATATTTAGCCCCTTAGGAGACATGGTTTCCAGTCTAAAAATCCACTCTAGCTCTTTTCTTTTAAGAGCCAAACTTCTATCACCACCTCGTCTTAGTTGAGGCACTGAGTCAATAATTCTAAATCTCAACTGTGACAAGCTATGTTTTTTCTCTACAAAGTGTCTTGACACCGGTAAATCCTGTCTCTTAGTATTGATGTTTGATTTGTGATTTCTCATCCTGAGGCGTACTTCTGTGGTGGTCTCGCCAACATAATATAAGCCACAAGGACAGCTCAACAAATAGATAACATAGGAGGATTGGCACGTAAAGAAACCTTTGATGTTCATTATTTTCCCTGTTTGTGGATGGTTAAAAGTACCACCCTTAATCATATTATCACATATATTACATCCTAGACATGGGTAGCAGCCATGTTTCGGAGGGGCAAGAAACATTTGACCTTTCCGGTTTGACCCAATATCAGCCTTAACCACGCTATCTTTGATTGTTCTACCCTTCCTAAATGCCATCATCGGCCTTTCCTGAAATTCAGCAACCTTAGGAAAAGCTCTACTCAATATCTTCCAATCTTTCCTCAAAATCTCACCAATCTGTGAGATTACAGAGGAAAAGGTGGAGATAAATGGTAATCGGACATTTTTATTCGCAACCACTTGTCCACTGAGGAGGTCCTGTCTGTCCAACACTTCAACCTTCCGACTATTAAGATCCAAGATATGACTTGGATAACCCCGATCAGAACATTTTTTGCACATTTGGTTGAGTCTTGAGGATAATTTGTCTTCCTGACTCACCACCCTCTTGACTCTAATCAACTGGCTATATGGTAATGACTTCAGCATCGTTCTCGGATGTCCACTAGTATAGTGTAAAAAGTTATTTCTGTCCGTTTTTTTGGAAAACAGATCAGAAATTAGCCTATTGTCAGAGATTGAAATCCGAGTGTCTAAGAACTCAATGGCAACTGTGGAAAATGTCATAGTAAATATTATTGTAGAATTTAAACCATTTAGAAATGTTAAGAAGTCCTGCAACTGGCTAATTGAACTGGTCCAGATGAGGAAGACATCGTCTATGTATCGCCACCACCGCAGTACTTGACTGAAGTGGTGGGACACGTAGACTAGATCCTCCTCCATCCGCCGCATAAAAATATTCGCATATGTGGGGGCCATATTCGACCCCATGGCAGTGCCTCTCCTCTGTAAATAAAATTTATCTCCTACCAGAAAATAATTCTTCATAAGAATGAATTCCAATAATGATCGAACAAACACAATTTTGTCCTCAGAAAAACCTGACTTCTCCATATAGTAAAGTGAGGCATCAATGCCCTCTTGGTGGGCAATTGAAGTGTACAGACTACCCACATCAAGGGTAACCAGAACCGACTGATCAGGGATAGGAAGATCTTGTATCCTGATGAGGAAGTCCGAGGTGTCCCTGATGTAGGAGTCTGCACCAATGGCAAACTGCCGGAGAATTTTATCTAAAAACATAGCAGCTGGGACAAATAAGGAATCACTCCCTGAGACAATAGGGCGTCCAGGAGGTCGAATGGAATCCTTATGGATTTTAGGTAGGAGATAAAGTATAGGAGTAACAGGGAATTTCACTTCAATTTCTGTCAATAATCTTTTTCTTAAAAGCATTATTAATCAGAGTTTCCAGTTCACGTAAATACGTAAACTTAGGATCTCCTGATAAAACAGTGTATACATTAGTATCATCAAGTTGCCTAGTCATTTCTTGCAGATAAAGGGAGGTGTCCATAACAACTATGGCACCTCCCTTATCTGCCGGTTTGATTGTTAGATCACTATTATTCACCAATTCCTTAAGTGCCAGATTTTCTACACGTGTTAGATTTCTATTGATAAGTTGGTTACTCTGCATTTTTCTTAAAGACTCAATTTGTTCCTTAATCAATATAATATAAGTTTCAACAGCATGGATATTCTGGGGAGGTTGAAATTTACTTTTATTATATAACCCATAATCTCTAAGGTGGAACATCTCATTAGTTGGAACTATAGACATATCACTCACAGGTTTTAATTGATCAGAGAAATATACTTTAAGTCTCAATGACCTAAAAAAGCATTCTAAATCTAGATTTAACCTAAACCAATCAATAGGATTATTGGGGCAAAAAGACAGACCACGATTGAGCACTTTAACCTGTGGCTCAGTTAGCATATGCGACGAGATATTCACCACTAGGTCTGGAGGGTTTTCTTCCTGGTCTGGTACTGCCGTATCCCCCGTGTCGGAATCAACCTGCCTCTGATTCTGTTGGAGCTCATTCTTCCTCCTGTGCTTCCTCCCGCCCCTGCGGGTTCGTTTTCTCCTGTAATGGGGGTGTCCATGTTGTCCCCTAAAAAAGGGGTGGCGTATTGGTCGTCGGAGAATTCTGAGTCCGTAATATATGGCTCAGCTCCCCTGTTTCTTCTTCTGGGTCCTCTTTCACTCCTCCTGGGACCCCTTAGGTCAGCATCTTCACCCTGCCAGCAGTATATTTTGCCAGTAGTATAATCATCCAGGTCACGCTGCCATTTCTGGCGCTTGGTCTTCTCAATTTCACCCCGAAATTTCTGTAAGTATAGGGTAATCTTGTCTTTCAGAATTGACAAATCCTGCTTTCCAATTATCCTAATTGCCCTATTATACACTATTTTTGAGTATTCTAATTCACTAAACAAAACATACATTTTATATTTTCTATGTATGTTGTATATTGAAAAAATATGTGCACTTCATGATTGATTTTCTGATACACTGGGACATTTATGTATGCATGTTTTATTGGAACTGTACATATGATTACTATATTGCTGATTAATGTATGCTCCTCCTATTTATACCTGACACTCTGTTCAGTTTTTATGGCTTGAGAAAGGTTCCTGTTGAACCGAAACGTTGCTTTGTTGAGGTGAATAAATCCACCCTGCTTTTCATCTACCTTGAAGTCCTGGTGCCGTTACTGTGTTCTCTGTTTTTCTCTATCTCAAATTGGGGAAGTGATTCATCCCCTGGTGACGAGCACATGGCCTGATTTTGGAAACATTGGAGTGCTGTGTTCATCTATCTCTGGACTGTGTTTGTTGAATCGAGCACCTGCACCCTCTACAAAATGATGTCTACTGAAGATGAGCTGGATTTAGGTGTGATTACACCTCAAGTTTTTACTTATACCAGAGAAGACGCTGACCGTATCCTTCAAGGTCTATCGGGAGATGTTACCTTTCTAAGTATTCCCACTGTTGAGAGTGTGAGGAGAAAATGGGAGGCGGACTCCAAGAGATTAATCTCACTTGAATTGCATCTATCAACACTCGGTGAGTTCTACAAGTGCCTTCGTATACCACGTGGCATGCGCTCACACTTGAGACCCAATCTCTTTCCTACGAATGTAGCATTCAAGGATAGATTTGAAGCCATTTCAAATAAATATTCTCAAGATCTCCTGCTACTGAACCTTGAGTTCTTACAAAAAGAGATTGACCTGGTGAAAATACGTCTGGGTGAAAAAGATGCACAGTTAAAAGAGATGTCTACGCAGGATTTGTCAATTCTGAAAGACAAGTTTACCCTATACTTACAGAAATTTCGGGGTGAAATTGAGAAGACCAAGCGCCAGAAATGGCAGCGTGACCTGGATGATTATACTACTGGCAAAATATACTGCTGGCAGGGTGAAGATGCTGACCTAAGGGGTCCCAGGAGGAGTGAAAGAGGACCCAGAAGAAGAAACAGGGGAGCTGAGCCATATATTACGGACTCAGAATTCTCCGACGACCAATACGCCACCCCTTTTTTAGGGGACAACATGGACACCCCCACTACAGGAGAAAACGAACCCGCAGGGGCGGGAGGAAGCACAGGAGGAAGAATGAGCTCCAACAGAATCAGAGGCAGGTTGATTCCGACACGGGGGATACGGCAGTACCAGACCAGGAAGAAAACCCTCCAGACCTAGTGGTGAATATCTCGTCGCATATGCTAACTGAGCCACAGGTTAAAGTGCTCAATCGTGGTCTGTCTTTTTGCCCCAATAATCCTATTGATTGGTTTAGGTTAAATCTAGATTTAGAATGCTTTTTTAGGTCATTGAGACTTAAAGTATATTTCTCTGATCAATTAAAACCTGTGAGTGATATGTCTATAGTTCCAACTAATGAGATGTTCCACCTTAGAGATTATGGGTTATATAATAAAAGTAAATTTCAACCTCCCCAGAATATCCATGCTGTTGAAACTTATATTATATTGATTAAGGAACAAATTGAGTCTTTAAGAAAAATGCAGAGTAACCAACTTATCAATAGAAATCTAACACGTGTAGAAAATCTGGCACTTAAGGAATTGGTGAATAATAGTGATCTAACAATCAAACCGGCAGATAAGGGAGGTGCCATAGTTGTTATGGACACCTCCCTTTATCTGCAAGAAATGACTAGGCAACTTGATGATACTAATGTATACACTGTTTTATCAGGAGATCCTAAGTTTACGTATTTACGTGAACTGGAAACTCTGATTAATAATGCTTTTAAGAAAAAGATTGACAGAAATTTAAGTGAATTCTTGCAGGTGAAATTCCCTGTTACTCCTATACTTTATCTCCTACCTAAAATCCATAAGGATTCCATTCGACCTCCTGGACACCCTATTGTCTCAGGGAGTGATTCCTTATTTGTCCCAGCTGCTATGTTTTTAGATAAAATTCTCCGGCAGTTTGCCATTGGTGCAGACTCCTACATCAGGGACACCTCGGACTTCCTGATCAGGATACAAGATCTTACTATCCCTGATCAGTCGGTTCTGGTTACCCTTGATGTGGGTAGTCTGTACACTTCAATTGCCCACCAAGAGGGCATTGATGCCTCACTTTACTATATGGAGAAGTCAGGTTTTTCTGAGGACAAAATTGGGTTTGTTCGATCATTATTGGAATTCATTCTTATGAAGAATTATTTTCTGGTAGGAGATAAATTTTATTTACAGAGGAGAGGCACTGCCATGGGGTCGAATATGGCCCCCACATATGCGAATATTTTTATGCGGCGGATGGAGGAGGATCTAGTCTATGTGTCCCACCACTTCAGTCAAGTACTGCGGTGGTGGCGATACATAGACGATGTCTTCCTCATCTGGACCAGTTCAATTAGCCAGTTGCAGGACTTCTTAACATTTCTAAATGGTTTAAATTCCACAATAATATTTATAATGACCTTTTCCACAGTTGCCATTGAGTTCTTAAACACTCGGATTTCAATCTCTGACAATAGGCTAATTTCTGATCTGTTTTCCAAAAAAAGGACAGAAATAACTTGTTACACTATACTAGTGGACATCCGAGAACGATGCTGAAGTCATTACCATATAGCCAGTTGATTAGAGTCAAGAGGGTGGTGAGTCAGGAAGACAAATTATCCTCAAGACTCAACCAAATGTGCAAAAAATGTTCTGATCGGGGTTATCCAAGTCATATCTTGGATCTTAATAGACGGAAGGTTGAAGTGTTGGACAGACAGGACCTCCTCAGTGGACAAGTGGTTGCGAATAAAAATGTCCGATTACCATTTATCTCCACCTTTTCCTCTGTAATCTCACAGATTGGTGAGATTTTGAGGAAAGATTGGAAGATATTGAGTAGAGCTTTTCCTAAGGTTGCTGAATTTCAGGAAAGGCCGATGATGGCATTTAGGAAGGGTAGAACAATCAAAGATAGCGTGGTCAAGGCTGATATTGGGTCAAACCGGAAAGGTCAAATGTTTCTTGCCCCTCCGAAACATGGCTGCTACCCATGTCTAGGATGTAATATATGTGATAATATGATTAAGGGTGGTACTTTTAACCATCCACAAACAGGGAAAATAATGATCAAAGGTTTCTTTACGTGCCAATCCTCCTATGTTATCTATTTGTTGAGCTGTCCTTGTGGCTTATATTATGTTGGCGAGAGCACCACAGAAGTACGCCTCAGGATGAGAAATCACAAATCAAACATCAATACTAAGAGACAGGATTTACCGGTGTCAAGACACTTTGTAGAGAAAAAACATAGCTTGTCACAGTTGAGATTTAGAATTATTGACTCAGTGCCTCAACTAAGACGAGGTGGTGATAGAAGTTTGGCTCTTAAAAGAAAAGAGCTAGAGTGGATTTTTAGACTGGAAACCATGTCTCCTAAGGGGCTAAATATAGAGTATCCGTGTGGCCCACATATTTGATATAAGTGGGTAACTTGCCCTCTGAAAAGATTATAGGGATGAGATCGGTCTACGTCTTCGATGGTATAATTTACACAACTGTATGTCAAGCAATATGAGAAAGATTGGAAAGCAGCAGAGGCCCTGTCATTGGGACTTTAGTGTCCCTTTATTGGAAGTATAAGTCAACAGACTTTCCAGACTAATTGATCTAGTCCATAATGCAGTGAGGAGGCTCGGATATGTATCTTTATATGGATTGTATAATATAGTTGAGATTTAGAGTGGAACCTTCTTCCTTTTGTATGTTTACACCATATTTGTTCTAATAAAGTGAATTTACATTGATAACTAATACATGTCTGTTATGTTCAGACTATGCGTTTTGTCCGTGATGCGGTTCTTGTAGGGATTTTTTTTTGACATCTCTGTTTGAGATAATAATTTTCTCTAATATCATAGTAACTCTATCTACTCTAACGGTGACTACAGTCACAATATATTGAATTATGATAAATTTGGCAGCGATAACCATCCTTGATAGTAGTCAGCGCTCTATTTACAGCAGTGTCATTTTGCACTTGCCATACTATATTTATGCCATGGTGGAAAAACCCAATAAATTTCGTGGGTGATAAATTGGTGTGCCCTCTAAATTATCTGGACTATGTCCAGTTATGATTATGATTCCTTTTTGAATCGGCGCAGTGGCGATTTACTCCTGGATGCGTTCCACCGGACTAAACATCCGGTGTGGACGCCATCTTTGGAGCATGCGCAGTAGACACGCAGTAGACACGCGCGAATCTGACATGGGGTCGTCTTCCTCCCTGCATGGACTGTTTATTAAATAGTAAGTCTATTTACATAAGAATTGAATTGGCCTCCGCTATGCTTTCCAATTATCCTAATTGCCCTATTATACACTATTTTTGAGTATTCTAATTCACTAAACATGCATTTTATATTGTCTATGTATGTTGTATATTGAAAAAATATGTGCACTTCATGATTGATTTTCTGATACACTGGAACATTTATGTATGCATGTTTTATTGGAACTGTACATATGATTACTTTATTGCTGATTAATGTATGCTCCTCCTATTTATACCTGACACTCTGTTCAGTTTTTATGGCTTGAGAAAGGTTCCTGTTGAACCGAAACGTTGCTTTGTTGAGGTGAATAAATCCACCCTGCCTTTCATCTACCTTGAAGTCCTGGTGCCGTTACTGTGTTCTCTGTATATGTATGTATGTATGTATATATATATATATATATATATATATATATATATATATATATATATATATATATATGAGAAAAAGAGTAAAGCAGCACAGCAACAGCAGTGGGTGCAGGCCTCCTAGGTTGAGGCTAGGAACCCTTGTTAATGAAATCCAAAAAAATGAAGAGGCAGCACTCCAAGGAAATCGGTGAAAAAAAGTGGTGTGTTTATTCACCCCAGGCAGGCAACGTTTCGATCCGTCTCTATGGGATCTTTGTCAAGCTTGCAACATATAAAGAATGAAATGGTTGGCACTACCTTCACTTGTGGCGTCATAGGTAGATGTGCTTGCTGGGACTTGTGGCTCGATAGCCTTTGTTCAATGGTGCTCAGTGCGTGTAAAAGAAAGGCATAGGCATATATCCAGCATATAGAAGAATAGACTGCACGGCACTCACCGCTTTCAAAAGGTTCCTTTATTCTATGCAGAGGCAGGAATAACACGGGAGATGAGACAGTTGGCCTACGACCGTTTCACGTCCTCCAAATGCTATATCAAGGCATACTGGGATCTGGTGCACACGCACTTAAATATCCGCACCTTGCTCTTCAGCTACTTCCGTTTCCCATAACAATATAACGGAGTAGAAATTTGAACAATATATCATGCATATTGATAAAACATATATATTCATTTTACCAGATTGGAAACAAACATAGAGGTTTTATTTTAAAAAAGCAGATAGATCGTTCCTATCGTTCAAGCCCAGAGGTCCTAGCGCCTCCGTTTTTAATAATCCAATTGGCTTCACAACGTAGCAATTTTACATGTCGATCACTACCATCCAGTGGAGCAAACACACGTTGTACACCCGCAAAGGACATGCACTTAGGATCACCCCCATGTACTTCTCGTATATGGTTTATCAATTTTGGAGATCCCTTTCCTGTGCCAATGGAACATATATGTTCTCGAAAACGTTTGAATACTGGTCGTATTGTTTTGCCTATGTAGAAAAATTGGCATGGGCAAAAGATCACATAGACCAGAAAATTAGATTTGCACGTAATAAGATTACGGACATTGTGTTTTATTGCACCCATTCTAACTATTTTACCTGTGCTCATCTGTCTGCAAAATGAGGCCTTTGACTAATTCGTCCCGCAGATTTTTGCATCGTCTGAACGAGACCACAGGGGGATAACATGCTTTCTCTGCTAGATCCTCATCTGCCTCTATAATGTGCCAATGTTTCCTAATGGCACTATTAATACGATCTGCTACTGGAAAGAAAACACGAATCCTATACGTCTATCTTTTTGTCTCTTTTTAAAAAGTAATGTATTTCGATCACATTGAAGTGCTCTAGAGAAGGATTCTGACAATATTCCATCATTGTACCCTCTGGCTCTCAATCTCTCCATTGATTCCATAGATTGTTCCAAAAAAACATTAGGGTCACTATTTATTCGTTTTAACTTAAGAAATTGACCATAGGGTAATGATCTTTTAACATGTGGTGGATGAAAGCTCTTATGGTGTAAAAGTGCATTAGTGGCTGTGGTTTTGTGGAATCTACTTATATGCAAATGTTTCTCATCTACTGTGATTTTAACATCAAGTAACTCTATAGTAGCACCACAAAAATTGGCTGTGAACTCCATATTCAGGTCATTAATATTAATATAGCTGACAGAATTCTCAAACTGTGTTTGGGTGCCTGACCACACTATTAGAACGTCATCAATAAATCTAGACCAGTGTCTTATATATTGAATATAAGGATTCTTAACTTTGTATGTATATTTTCCTTCCCATATGGTCAGAAACTAATTTGCATACGTTGAAGCAAAATATATATATATATATATATATATATATATATATATATATGAGACCATATCTATATATATATATACCAGCAGAAAAGACAGCAGCACTCCAACACAGTCAAATTGATATGTAAACGGGTGCCAGCAAGTAGTCCAGATCCGGAGACTAAATCGATATCCCAGAGAAATAACTCTTGCAGCACTCCGGTAGAGTAGATGAAAAACTGTGTTTTTTTTTATTCAAGCCAACATAGAAAAGGTGCGACGTTTCAGTCCAACATTAAGACTTTTTTCAAGCGTGATATACATATAAAGAGAATAAGAGCACGAAAGCAGCACTCAAAGAAAAAACATGACGTTTATTCAACCAGCAGATGCGACATTTCACTTCCTCAATGGAAGAATTTTACACACATCTCAACAGGATATATAGTTAATAAGAGTTGACACACACACACACACACACACACACACACACACACACACACACACACAGACTTTGTGGACCAGCTCATGTCCAGACTCTGATTCCCAGACTCTGTGGGCATAACAGGAGTGTGCTGTCACAAAGGATCTGTGGATCCACTGGGCTGTACCGCCTTGGCGGTAGGGCAGCTGGCCAACAGGGTGCAGGTCTGAGTCTATAGTGTACCTGTGGCAGCACAGACAGTAGCTTGGCAGGAACTAGGCAGCAGGTGGACGTCAGGCGTGGAGAAGCAGACAGGCGTGGAGAAGCAGACAGGCGTGGAATCCAGCACAGCACGACTATAGTAAGCACGGCACTAGATCAGGATACAGGAACAGGAAACACTGGGAGCAGGAAACACTAGGGGACCATTTGCATAGACAGACTATAGGGAACACAACAACGCTTAGGTATAGAACTAGTTTGGCTGGACCCCTCTTATAGTCCAGGGTACTCACAGGTCAAAGTTCGTCCATGAGGTCCGCGGTGTGCGTGCTGCCCCTTTAAGAGCGGGCACGAACATGCGCGCGCACCCTACGGGATCCGGCCGAGGTGAGTGTACGCGCGTCTCCTGAGGAGGAGGCTGGGGCCAGCGCTTGCAGACTCGCGGCTGCGGCTGTCAGGCGGAGGTTGGAGCGGACAGCCCGCAGCCACAGACATTACATGTGCACTGTAATAGTTTATGTAAATCACTTGTTTTAGCCATCTGACTTTTAACAGCAGCATGGACTGTGTAATGTCCTTGCTTCCGGCAGATCAAAGATGTTCAGTGGGAAACAGATCGTCTGTCCAATCTCCATGGCTCCCATTTCCAGAACGGCTGCCAGCGCTACAGAATCCTATAGTGGTAGCCGCCGTTCTGGATACTGGAGCCATGGAGACTAGCAGATCGCTTTGTCTCTAACTTTATAGTTATGAGCAGCCAGCATCATGGACATTACACAGTCCAGTCCGTGGGGCTGTTAGAAGATGGCTAAAACAAGTGATTTACAAAAACAATTACAATGCACACTCCTGCCTCTAGAATAGTTTTTTACTGAAAGAAGAAATACACTTGAAATCTCTACTGATTTGAAATTTAGTGAAAAAAGTATTTTGGGACAACTCCTTTAACCCCTTCAGGACTGAGCCTGTTTTTGCACGCAGCCGATTTCTTCAAATCTGACATGTATCATTTTATGTGGTAATAACTTGGGAATGCTTTTACCTATCCAAGAGAATCTGAGACTGTTTTCTTGTGACATATTGTACTTTATGTTAGTGGAAAAATGTGATCAATAAATTCAGTGTTTGTTTGTGAAAAACACCAAACTTCAGAGAAAATTTGCAAAAATTAGCATTTTTCTAAATTTAAATGTATCTGCTTGTAAAACAGATCACAATACCACACAAAAATAGTTCCTAGTTACCATTTCCCATATGTCTACTTTATGTTGGCATCGGTTTTTGAATATCCTTTTTTTTTTTAGGACGTTACAAGGCTTAGAACTTTAGCAGCAATTTCTCACATTTTCAAGAAAATTTCCAAAACCTATTTTTATAGGTACCAGTTCACTTCTGAAGTGGCTTTGAGGGCCTTATATATTAGAAACCCCCATAAGTCACCAAATTTTCAAAACTGCACCCCTTAAAGTTTTCAAAACAGCATTTAGAAAGTTTCTTAACCCTTTAGGTGTTTCACAGGAATTAAAGCAAAGAAGAGGGGGGTATAGTGAGCGTTTTAACCGCACAGATTTTTTTGCTGAATTTAGTGGAATTAGTTTGTAAAAATGAAAATCTAACTTTTTTCCAATAAAACTCAATTTTTACAAGGAATAAATAAAAAAAAGCACTCCAAGATTTGTAAAGCAATTTCTTCTGATTATGGCAATACCCCATATGTGGTAATAAACTGCTATTTGGACACATGGCAGGGCTCCGAGGGGAAGGAGCGCTATTTGGCTTTTCCAGCTCAAGTTTGCTGGATTGGTTTTTGGGTGTCATGTCGCATTTGCAAAGCCCCTGCGAGACCAAATCAGTGGACACTCCCCAGAAGTGATCCCATTTGGGAAACTACAGCCCTAAAAAGAATTTATCTAGGGGTATAGTGAGCATTTTGATAGAATAGGTTTTTTTGCTGAATTTATTGTAATTAGGCCGTGAAAACTTCTATTGTTTTTTTATTCCTTCTTTTACGGTGTTCACCGTGCATTATAAATGACATTTAATTTATTCTGTGGGTTGATGCGATTACGGCGACACAATATGTATATAGTTTTTTTTATGTTTTACTGTGTTTGTACGATAAAATCACGGTTTTAAAAAAACATTTTGTTTGTGTCGCCATATTCAAAGAGCCACAACTTTTTTATTTTTCCATCAAGAAAGCTGTGTGAGGGCTTGTTTTTTGCGGAACAAAGTGTAGTATTTATTGGTACCATTTTTGAGTACATGCGACTTTTTGATCCCAATTTTTTTCCATTTTTGTGAGCTGAAGTGACTAAAAATAGCGATTCTGGTATAGATTTTTTTTATGGCGGTCACCATGCGGGACAAACTACATTATATTTTTATAGTTCAGGCTGTTACGGATGCGGCGATACCAATTATTCATAGTTTATTTATTTTTTTCTAATAATAAAGGACTTTGTAAGGGGAAAAAAAGCGGTTTTTAATTTTATTATTTTGAAATTTTACTGTTTTACATTTTTTTGTAACTTTTTTTCCCACTAGGGACTCGAAGATCCAATTGTTGGATCATTGTTATAATACACTGCAATACTTATGTATTGCAGTGCATTATACCTGTCAGTTTTACACTGACGGGGCATATTAGGTCCTGCCTCTCGCCTTCCATAGATGGCAGACCGGAGGCCTTTGTTAGGCTTCCGGTTGCCATAGCAACAATCGGCCCCCTGCAATCGCGTAGCGGGGTGCCTATATTGTTCTAACAACTTAAATGCGGCGGTAGCTATTGACCGCCACATTTAAAGGGTTAATCGGTTCGGATCACCGCTGTGATCCAACCCAATGTTTTCCCCCAGTACTAAGGCTGCTAGTAGCAGCCCATACTATGAGATCCTGGGCTTCAGGAGTGCCTGTGTGCTCTGTTAGGACACGTAGAATACGGGCTGCAGGCACAAGAACCGGTGCTGCAGCCCGTTAATCTACGTGGGGTGGTCGGAAGGGGTTAAAGACTTCCCTCACACTTTAAATTTAATGACAGTGGCAGTGGCGTAACTAGGAAACACCGGGCACCATAGCAAACTTTTGACTGGACCATCCACCCCTCCCCTGGGTGCTACACACAGCCTCCCTTGGTAGGTGGTGCCCTCCTGTAGATTGTGCCATACAGCCCCCACTGTAGACGGCGCTATACAGCCCCCCCCGTAGACGGCGCTATACAGGCCCCCCCGTAGACGGCGCTATACAGGCCCCCCCGTAGACGGCGCTATACAGGCCCCCCTGTAGGCGGCGCTATACAGGCCCCCCTGTAGGCGGCGCTATACAGGCCCCCCTGTAGGCGGCGCTATACAGCCCCCCCTGTAGGCGGCGCTATACAGCCCCCCCTGTAGGCGGCGCCATACAGGGCCCCTGTAGGCGGCGCCATACAGCCCCCTGTAGGCGGCGCCATACAGCCCCCCCCTGTAGGCGGCGCCATACAGCCCCCCCCTGTAGGCGGCGCCATACAGCCCCCCCCTGTAGGCGGCGCTATACAGCCCCCCCCTGTAGGCGGCGCTATACAGCCCCCCCCTGTAGGCGGCGCTATACAGCCCCCCCTGTAGGCGGCGCTATACAGCCCCCCCCTGTAGACGGCGCTATACAGCCCCCCCTGTAGACGGCGTTATACAGCCCCCCCGTAGACTGCGCTATACAGCCCCCCCTGTAGACGGCGCTATACAGCCCCCCCTGTAGACGGCGCTATACAGCCCCCCCTGTAGACGGCGCTATACAGCCCCCCCTGTAGACAGCGCTACACAGCCCCCCTGTAGACAGCGCTACACAGCCCCCCTGTAGACAGCGCTACACAGCCCCCCTGTAGACAGTGCTATACACAGCCCCCCCTGTAGACAGTGCTATACACAGCCCCCCTGTAGAGTGCAATACACAGCCCCCCCTGTAGACAGTGCCATAAAGCCCCAACTTGTAGACAGTGCCATACAGCCCCCCTGTAGACCGTACTATACAGCCCCAACTTGTAGACAGTGCCATACAGCCCCCCTGTAGACCGTACTATACAGCCCCCCTGTAGACAGTGCCATACAGCCCCCTGTAGACAGTGCCATACAGCCCCCTGTAAATAGCATCATATATTGCCCCAAACAAAAAACTTTCTACTTACCTAGGCCCTGTTCCTGCGACGAGTGGAGCTGCTCAACTCCGACAGGATCCTTGCATAGGCCAGCATGATCCAGTAACTATCCAGTACCTCCCTGCTCTGCCATAGTGCTCAATAATATCTGCATCCTAATGACAGATACTGTTGAATGTGGTGTCGCTACCACTGTAGCAGCCATAGAGGCTGCTAGCAGAGCCACCGGCACGGTCCCCTTCATGTTGCGAGCCCCATAGCAACCGTTATGGCTGCTACAGCGGTAGTACCAATACTGGGCAGTGGCTATATCATTGCGGTCTCAACAGAGAATGAGGTGTGCAGCTGCAAACATATTAATAATGCTCACATGACAAGTTATAGATTATTTTCTTTATTCTGTTAAACATATGTATTTTTTATATAAAGGTCAATGAAGGCAAAGTCAATAAAAAAAAATCATAAGAAATCAATTCAATCAGTGCAAAAATTAAAGTACTACATTAGAAGGTTCACCCCTTAATTTTCCACATGGGTATGATGTTGATCTCTCCCAGTACAGTGGAAGTTGCCTCCTATAGACACAAACAATGAAGACAATTTGTCCATAAAATCCAACTAGAGAGAATGTACAATGTCCACAGAGGAATATGTGGAACAAGAGACACATCTTGCAAAATAGTGTAAATGGATCATGCACAAAGGTTAACAGATCATAGACAAAGCACAAAGGCATTTAGCTGCTATACTGCTTGATAAACCTCTCAGATTTCTGTCTCACTAAGGCATGTTGTTGGTGAGTTGTCCGAGCCTCATCTAGGGCTTTGAGAACCTCCTAGAATAAAAGCAAAACAATTATCAAAAATAAAGCTTCAAACCTCAGGATAGAAAAATGTTAAAGGGGTTGACCAGTTTTTTTTTGTTTGTTTTTTGTTTTACTTATTTGTAGAATAGGAAATCATACAGTTTTCTAATATACACTACCGTTCAAAAGTTTGGGGTCACCCAGACAATTTTGTGTTTTCCATGAAAACTCACACTTATATTTATCAAATGAGTTGCAAACTGACTAGAAAATATATAGTCAAGACATTGACAAGGTTAGAAATAAGGATTTTTATTTGAAATAATAATTTTCTCCTTCAAACTTTGCTTTCGTCAAAGAATGCTCCATTTGGAGCAATTACAGCATTGCAGACCTTTGGCATTCTAGCTGTTAATTTGCTGAGGTAATCGGAAGAAATTTCACCCCATGCTTCCAGAAGCCCCTCCCACAAGTTGGATTGGCTTGATGGGCACTTCTTGCGTACCATACGGTCAAGCTGCTCCCTCAACCGCTCTATGGGGTTGAGATCTGGTGACTGCGCTGGCCACTCCATTACAGATAGCATACCAGCTGCCTGCTTCTTCCCTAAATAGTTCTTGCATAATTTGGAGTTGTGCTTTGGGTAATTGTCCTGTTGTAGGATGAAATTGGCTCCAATCAAGCGCTGTCCACAGGGTATGGCACGGCAAAATGGAGTGATAGCCTTCCTTATTCAAAATCCCTTTTACCTTGTACAAATCTCCCACTTGACCAGCACCAAAGCAACCCCAGACCATCACATTACCTCCACCATGCTTGACAGATGGCGTCAGGCACTCTTCCAGCATCTTTTCAGTTGTTCTGCGTCTCACAAATGTTCTTCTGTGTGATCCAAACACCTCAAACTTCGATTCGTCTGTCCATAACACTTTTTTCCAATCTTCCTCTGTCCAATGTCTGTGTGCTTTTGCCCATATTAATCTTTTCCTTTTATTAGCCGGTCTCAGATATGGCTTTTTCTTTGCCACTCTGCCCTGAAGGCCAGCATCCCGAAGTCGCCTCTTCACTGTAGACGTTGACACTGGCGTTTTGCGGGTACTATTTAATGAAGCTGCCAGTTGAGGACCTGTGAGGCGTCTATTTCTCAAACTAGACTCTAATGTACTTTTCTTGTTGCTCAGTTGTGCAGCGGGGCCTCCCACTTCTCTTTCTACTCTGGTTAGAGCCTGTGTGTGCTTTCTACTGAAGAGAGTAGTACCCACCGTTGTAGGAAATCTTCAGTTTCTTGGCAATTTCTCGCATGGAATAGCCTTCATTTCTAAGAACAAGAATAGACTGTCCAGTTTCACATGAAAGCTCTCTTTTTCAAGCCATTTTGAGAGTTTCATCGAACCCACAAATGTAATGCTCCAGATTCTCAACTAGCTCAAAGGAAGGTCAGTTTTATAGCTCCTCTAAACAGCAAAACTGTTTTACAGCGGTGCTAACATAATTGCACAAGGGTTTTCAAGTGTTTTCTAATCATCCATTAGCCTTCTAACACAGTTAGCAAACACAATGTACCATTAGAACACTGGAGTAATGGTTGCTGGAAATGGGCCTATATACACCTATGTAGATATTGCATTAAAAAACAGACGTTTGCAGCTAGAATAGTCATTTAGCACATTAACAATGTATAGAGTGTATTTCTGATTAATTTAATGTTGCCTTCATTGAAAAAAACTGAGCTTTTCTTTCAAAAATCAGGAAAATTCTAAGTGACCCTAAACTTTTGAATGGTAGTGTACATGTATTAAAAATTCTGCTCACATAACTTTCTTATAGTGCATGAGGCTCCTGTCACAGTGGAATGGTAAAGCCCACAGATTAGCCCTGTGTAATGCATCCACCGGTTAACTGAATATGACTAAACATGGCATCAGTCTTATACACACACACACGGTTTATATGACATACATGTGTCCGGCCACATTGAGGACACATCCATGGGCTAAGGGCCTGTTCACATCAGCATTGGGCTTCCGTTCATCGGTTCCATTCGACCTTTGCGTTGGAGGAACCGATTAACGGAAAGCCAGCTGAGATCAGCGCTCTTAGTCAGCCTGAAGACAGCTCTCATAGAACATCTATGAGCCCGTCTTCATCCTGACAGGGAGTGCCGATCACAGCCGAAGGTGCAAAAAGAAAAATACATCTTAAACTGCATGTGTGAATCCAGTATAAATCAACTGCAGCGTATAATTTCTAAGATCCTAACTTTCATAGGTACCAGAAGCAGATGGCCCTGGTCACAGTATAGCGGCCGTGATGTAATACTGGAGCTCTGCTCCTATTCAAGTGAATAGGAGGAGGGCTTCAGTAACCCAGAACAGCCGCTATACAGTGTATGGAGCCATCTGCTTCTGGCACAGACCACTGCATAATTTCCGGTGCTCAGAGGCAGCCGGAACAGCTGATCGGCGAAGGGTCTGGGTGGAAATTAATGGAGCGGTGGTCGAGCATGTAAACTACAGCTCCATTGCTATGGGGCTCCCAGGAACGGCAAAGTAAGCCCGTTATTGTGATCAGTGGCGCTCCCAGCAGTCGGACCCCCACCGATCATATACGGATGACCTATCCTATGGATAGGTCATCAGTATGAAAAAAATGCTCCATGACTGGTCAACCCCTTTAACTAAACTGAAGATTTTAATCTTAGAGAAGCTCATGTGCTTACTCTTTAATAACTAGGAGATGCTCTCCTATTTTAGTGTGAGTAGAACTGAAAGCTAATCACATGAAAAATGTTTCTGGTAATATGGAATGAGGAATAATTTTACACTTGTTTTGTTCCCCATTTTAATCACCTACCATCCCCTGAAGAAACATTGCATTACCTGAGCAGAGGTACTACTTTGGAGAGTAACAGTTTTCTTAACTTCATGAATAACATTTTCCTTTTTCTGAAAGACTATAAGACTCTGGTCCTGCACAGAAAACAAACCAACAAAATGAGGCAATCAGCTATTTATGCGGATGCTACACAGTAAATTTAATAAAACATTATCATTGCATTATTAAAGTATGTTTACATCCAATACACCCAAATGTTAAAAGTGCCACCAGAAGAAACAGCAGAAAGAGAGCAGGTAGTCCTCTAGCACACCGGCAGCCTCTCCTGCAAGCTCCTACTAGTAATAATAAGTTAATATAAAGGGGTTTCTCACTATGCCAAGCCCTTTTTCAAATGGTAAACCTCCTGTATCTGCATTCCTACCTACTCCCAGTCCCAACCACTATCTGTCAGGATTTTGTTTTGTGCTGAAACATCCCCCACCATGCAACTTCACTCCTGCATGGCCCTCATTTTCCCTTTCTTTTGACATACTCCAAGAATGAGATAAGTGGTGGGGTTTAATGTTGCCATCTGGGGGCTGATCTTATTTGCCATACAGGGGTCTGCCTTCTTGCACCTCCAAAGGGGCCGCATCGCATGCAAAATCCTGATGCTGGCCAGTCTCAGAACGTTCTTTGCGGAGCTCAATGCTGCCGGTAAAGGCAGCAGCCGTTTCCCGCGGGCTGCGACCTTGTGAATCCAGGGAGTCTCTACGCACAGTAAATCAGAGCACTCACTGCTGATAGACTCACTGAGAAACCACCAGACAGTGGGGACTGATATGACCTATGTAGGCGCTGATCTGGCCTATGTAGGTCATATGGCCAACATAAGTCATATCAGCCTTTACAGGAATAATATCAGCCCCTTCAGAACTCATACCAGTGCATAATAAAGGCCCCCAGGTCAACCATCTTGGTGATCCTATTAAAAGGGGTATTACCATGGGGTATTGAATGGGAGATATGGAAACATCCGAGCAAGCGCAGCTCGCAGCGCAAAAAATCAAGCCCTCATACCGCTCCATTGATAAACTTATGGCTCTTAGAATATGACGACATGTAACAAATTGTTCTTTAACCACCTGTTTTAACTTTGTAAAAGTAGTAAATCCTAAAAAAAACTATAACAATTTGGTATCGCCAGAATCGTATTGCATCACATGATAATGTCAATACATCAATTTTAACACACACTTTTTCAGTACATTATATCGTACAATAAATGGTGCAGATAAAAACTAGAACTACTTTCCTCAAAAACAAGCCCTGATACGCTTTGTCTATGGAAAAACAAAGTTCTATCTTTGGAAGGCGGGGAGGTATATACTACAACAAACAAACGAAATATGATTGTGGTGGCAAAGGTTTAATTTAAATCATGAATTTTCAGTAAATAAAGTGTCACTAAGGCCCTGTGCACATCACATCTAAGCCCTATGTTTGGTGTATACACCAATGGATAGCCATAGGGCTCCATTTATCCGACGGAGGGCAAAAAGTGTCCTTTGGGCCTCTGTCGAGCTCATATATGTTGGTATATCTTTTGTTTTTTACCCTTTTCTAAGCAAAGAAAAGTAATTTATTTATTTATGTTAATTTATTTAAAAAAATATACACACCGCTCAGTATTTGTTTGTTTTTAACATGGGAGCCTATAAGGTAGTACTCCTAACCTATACTTCTGACAGAAAGCACAGACGTGAGGCGCACAGAGCCTTAAAATGTAATACTAGTTTAAGAATCTGTGATTTCTATATGACTGCGTGAACTAAGTCTATGCTGCACTGAAACAGAAGCTTAAAGAAGGGTCTGAATAATTTTCTTTACTATGGTCTGGGGTCTGAATTTAGGGGTCAGAATTAATTTCTGTTGCTACAGCGACTGGGGATGGCTGCAGAAGCTAGGGGCCAAAGATGTCTTAGCAGCAAACTCTGCAGTCCTTAGTAGAAGTTGTCATAGCGGTATGGGCCACATGAAGAAGAAAAGGAAAGAGAACGTCTAGAATCAGAGAAGACATCACATGTGAGTCACTAGATTTAAAGAAAAGCGGTCACATTTCCTAACATGTCTGTTTTAGTTAATCCTTGTATTACCCAAGAGATAACAGTTCTGGACCAACTTTACTTAGAACTCTGTGATGTGTTTCCTATGTAATTCCTGGCCTGGCCTACATGGACTTTTTATGACGTAACAAATTTTAACTGTAGAGATACACAGTCTTATACGATAAGTGAAGATTGCACGTTGTTACACTGTGTAGGGATACAGCCCTTTGACAAGGGGAATGGTAACACTTAGTTGTTAATTTATTTCCAGGTGGACTAACAGAGGAACAACACAATGCAGAGTTCTAAGAAAACGTGCTCGAGAATTGTTATTTCATGGGGACTACAAATATTTACTAAAACAGACATATCAGGAGATTGGACGGGTCCTCTTGAATAGTTACGTATTCTGCCTGTAGGTGCGTCTGATCAGTGCTGTATTCATTTATATGGTCTGCGCTAAAATGATACTCTGCAGAGCGCCCGTGTAGAACTGGTATCTTACCACTATATGGCAGCATTATTTGTGCTTTGTATATTGGTAGTGTACACTTGCCCCTGCCTGAAAAGCGAGTGTATGCCTGTCCGTGACCATATGATTAGGTGTTTCTATGTTCTTCTATTTTCCTTCTTAGGTTGATACACCATCAACCTAAGGAGGAAAATAGAAGAACATAGAAACACCTAATCATATAGTCACGGACACCAGTTTACATATTTAAAAGTGTGGCGAGAGGCGTAACCAAATAAAGTGAAATTATTCACAGCGCACATTACGAGACACAATTTTTCCACAAAATGGGGGGTGGCGATATTTTTTGTGGACTGGTAGGGTTTGTGTGCCATGGCTGCTTTTTAGACTCAGTCCGGCTCAGGCAACAGTCCCCACCATCACGCTCATAGGGGATGGTTAGAGTAGGGGTGCAAAATGTTTACGTTAAATATGTCCAGTGCATATGCTGTACCGCCATTATGCAGGGGCAATGCACAGATACATTAATTTTACTGACCTTAGCTCTAAAAAGTATTTCCCATAATGTGGATAGAGTTTTGGGTACAAAGATTTTCCACCCCTGGTCTACCTAAATTTTTGGGATCTACTTACATCAGACTATTACTATTACCCTCTGGATGTAAACAAATTATTTTTCACTGGCAGAAAACATATCTTGAAAATAGTGAGTAATTTAAATAATAAATATGCTAATCATTAACAATGTACGCTAAAGATCCAGTAGCAATACCCACTAAGTAGCAACCAGAAAATATTAAAGCCAAAAGGTTTAAAGCTTATCTTCATTTTGCCAAAATAATTAAAGGTTCTTAGTGACTTACTTACATTAGAGACAAATAAAATGAATAGATAAATAATTCACTCCCCTTTATTTAATCTCCAGCAACGAAAAAAACCGTTTCACATACCTTTACAAAGAGATTCAGTATATTCTGTTCCACTGTTGGTGGTTGGATAAAATCTTCAAAGGAGTAATCCCAATCTATAGTTCTGTGGCCCAAGATCTCTATTTCTTTAACACTCATAATTCTCCTGTTTGTGGAAAAAGCATCATAAAAATCTGCAATTCGCATTGAGCATTTACTTTATTTTTTTAAAGTCTATCTATACTAACACCGAGGGCAGGAACTATTGTCTATTAGCCAACAGTGGGAGACATACCAATTCCCTTATGCTGGCACAATATGACAGTATCAAACCATAATATTAAGTGTGTAGATCTTTTGTATTTAATACAGTTTAGTGATGTCTGTATTCCTCTATGTGCTCTAAATCTTACTTTAGGTGTGATGAAAGATACATTTTTTTTTTCTTTATCAAATTTTTTTATTAGAATAAGAAAAATATACAAAATATTGCACGCAGTGCAATGAAAAAAAAATCAAGATTCTACAATACATTTTTGTAAAGAACATGAAGAAACAGTTTAGGAGATAACCTCCCGGACATCAAAAATAATAACAGCAAATGAAAAGGATCATCGCTATAACCACGACGTAGTGCAATATTCTGGGAAACCTGTCCGAAAAAGCTTTATACCTATGGGATATTAATTGCTGGAGTCCAAACCAAGTAGAGTTACGAAAAACACAAAGACCAGACAACATAAGGGAAACACAAAGCAGGGGCGTAGCTAGGGGGGGCAGGCGGGGCACGTGCCACGGGCGCAGTTCAGAGGGGGGCGCCAGCGCCCCCTCCTCCTGCACCATAATTGTACCTGTGTCGCAAGGACACAGGTACAATTAGAAGCAATGAATGACCGGGCACGTTCCGTGCCAGGCCATTCAGCGCCTCTCCACGAATGAAGCAACTGGTACCTTTTGTACCAGTGACGCTTCCGTCGATGAAAGGCGCTGATTGGCTGGGCAGGATGACTTTCCCTGCCAGTCAATCAGCGCCTTTCATAGACGCTGTGTTCAACCCTCTGGAGACCTGCGCAGAAGAGAGCAGGTCTCCATGGCTGCCGGACGGCGTGGGAGCGGGATTAAGGTGAGTTTGAATTATTTTATTTTTTTTAAATTGTAATACACGTGTGTGTCTGTATCTGCGGGGGGGGGGGGGGACTTTGTCTACGGGGGGGGGGGTGTCTATCTACAGGGGGACTATATCTACAGGGCTGGGCTATATACATGGGGACTATATCTACAGGGGGCTATATACAGGGGGACCATATCTAGGTGGGGGGGTTGTCTATATCTACAGGGGGGCTATGTACAGGGGGACTATATCTACAGGGGGGCTATATCTACAGGGCTGGGCTATATACAGGGGGACTATATCCAGGGGGACTATATCTACAAGGCTGGGCTATATACAGGGGGACTATATCTACAGGGGGGCTATATACAGGGGGACTATATCTACAGGGCTGGGCTATATACAGGGGGACTATATCTACAGGGCTGGGCTATATACAGGGGGACTATCTACAGGGGGGCTATATACAGGGGGACTATATCTACAGGGCTGGGCTATATACAGGGGGACTATATCTACAGGGGGGCTATATACAGGGGGACTATATCTACAGGGCTGGGCTATATACAGGGGGACTATATCTACAGGGGGACTATATCTACAGGGCTGGGCTATATACAGGGGGGCTATATCTACAGGGGGGCTATGTACAGGGGGACTATATCTACAGGGGGGCTATATACAGGGGGACCATATCTACGTGGGGGGGGGTGTCTATATACAGGGGGACTATATCTACAGGGGGCTATATACAGGGGGACTATATCTACAGGGGGGCTACATCTACAGGGCTGGGCTATATACAGGGGGACTATATCTACAGGGCTGGGCTATATACAGGGGGACTATATCTACAGGGGGGCTATATCCAGGGGGACTATATCTACAGGGGGACTATATCTACAGGGGGACTATATCTACAGGGCTGGGCTATATACAGGGGGACTATATCTACAGGGGGACTATATCTACAGGGCTGGGCTATATACAGGGGGACTATGTCTACAGGAGGGCTATATACAGGGGGACTATATCTACAGGGCTGGGCTATATACAGGGGGACTATATCTACAGGGGGGCTATATACAGGGGGACTATATCTACAGGGCTGGGCTATATACAGGGGGACTATATCTACAGGGCTGGGCTATATACAGGGGGACTATATCTACAGGGGGGCTATATACAGGGGAGCCATATCTACAGGGGGACTATATCTACAGGGGGACTATATCTACAGGGGGACTATATCTACAGGGGGACTATATCTACAGGGGGACTATATCTACAGGGGGACTATATCTACAGGGGGACTATATCTACAGGGGGACTATATCTACAGGGCTGGGCTATATACAGGGGGACTATATCTACAGGGGGGGCTATATCTACAGGGGGGCTATATCTATGGGGAATATATCTACACGGGGGCTATATACAGGTGGACTATATCTACAGGGGGGACTATATCTACAGGGGGGACTATATCTACAGGGCTGGGCTATATACAGGGGGACTATATCTACAGGGGGGCTATATATACAGGGGGAATATATCTACAGGTGGGCTATATACAGGGGGACTATATCTACAGGAGGACTATATCTACAGGGCTGGGCTATATACAGGGGGGGGCTATATACAGGGGGACTATATCTACAGGGCTGGGCTATATACAGGGGGACTATATCTACAGGGCTGGGCTATATACAGGGGGACTATCTACAGGGGGGCTATATCTACAGGGCTGGGCTCTATACAGGGGGACTATATATACAGGGCTGGGCTATATACAGGGGGACTATATCTACAGGGCTGGGCAATATACAGGGGGACTATCTACAGGGGGGCTATATACAGGGGGACTATATCTACAGGGCTGGGCTATATACAGGGGGACTATATCTACAGGGGGGCTATATACAGGGGGGCTATATACAGGGGGACTATATCTACAGGGCTGGGCTATATACAGGGGGACTATATCTACAGGGCTGGGCTATATACAGGGGGACTATATCTACAGGGGGCTATATACAGGGGGACTATATCTACAGGGGGGCTATATATACAGGGGGACTATATCTACAGGAGGACTATATCTACAGGGCTGGGCTATATACAGGGGGGGCTATATACAGGGGGACTATATCTACAGGGCTGGGCTATATACAGGGGGACTATATCTACAGGGCTGGGCTATATACAGGGGGACTATCTACAGGGGGGCTATATCTACAGGGCTGGGCTCTATACAGGGGGACTATATATACAGGGCTGGGCTATATACAGGGGGACTATATCTACAGGGCTGGGCAATATACAGGGGGACTATCTACAGGGGGGCTATATCTACAGGGCTGGGCTATATACAGGGGGACTATATCTACAGGGGGGCTATATACAGGGGGACTATATCTACAGCGCTGGGCTATATACAGGGGGACTATATCTACAGGGGGACTATATCTACAGGGCTGGGCTATATACAGGGGGACTATATCTACAGGGGGCTATATACAGGGGGACTATATCTACAGGGGGCTATATACTGGAGTGGGCTGTCTATAGAGCACCATATACAGGGGTGGGCTACATAGTATATAGCCCCCTGTAGATATAGCCCACCCCTGTATATGGTGCTCCATAGATAGCCCACCCCAGTATATAGCCCCCCTGTAGATATAGCCCCCTGTAGATATATTCCCCGTGTATAGCCCACCCCTGTGTATAGCCCCCCTCTGTATATATAGCCCCCGTGTATAGCCCACCCCTGTAGATAGCCCCCCTGTGTATAGCCCACCCCTGTAGATATAGCCCACCTGTGTATAGCCCAGCCCTGTAGATATGGTCCCCCTGTATATAGCCCACCCCTGTATATAGTCCCCCTGTAGATATAGCCCACCGCTGTATATAGCCCACCCCTGTATATAGTCCCCCTGTAGATATAGCCCACCCCTGTATATAGTCCCCCTGTAGATATAGCCCACCCCTGTATGTAGTGCTCCACAGATAGCCCACCCTTGTATATAGTATATACAGGGGTGGGCTATCTGTGGAGCACTATATACAGGGGTGGACTATCTAGTGGAGCACTATATACAGGGGGACTATATCTACAGGGGGGCTATATACAGGGGGACTATATCTACAGGGGGACTATATCTACAGGGCTGGGCTATATACAGGGGGACTATATCTACAGGGGGACTATATACAGGAGGACTATATCTACAGGGGGCTATATACAGGGGGACTATATCTACAGGGCTGGGCTATATACAGGGGGACTAAATCTATAGGGGGACTATATCTACAGGGCTGGGCTATATATAGGGGGACTATATCTACAGGGCTGGGCTATATACAGGGGGACTATATCTACAGGGGGGCTATATACAGGGGGACTATATCTACAGGGGGGCTATATACTGGAGTGGGCTGTCTATAGAGCACCATATACAGGGGTGGGCTACATAGTATATAGCCCCCTGTAGATATAGCCCACCCCTGTATATGGTGCTCCATAGATAGCCCACCCCAGTATATAGCCCCCCCTGTAGATATAGCCCCCTGTAGATATAGCCCCCCTGTAGATATATTCCCCGTGTATAGCCCCCCTCTGTAGATATAGCCCCCGTGTATAGCCCACCCCTGTAGATATAGCCCCCCTGTGTATAGCCCAGCCCTGTAGATATGGTCCCCCTGTAGATATGGTCCCCCTGTATATAGCCCACCCCTGTATATAGTCCCCCTGTAGATATAGCCCACCCCTGTATATAGTCCCCCTGTAGATATAGCCCACCCCTGTATGTAGTGCTCCACAGATAGCCCACCCTTGTATATAGTATATACAGGGGTGGGCTATCTGTGGAGAACTATATACAGGGGTGGACTATCTGTGGAGAACTATATACAGGGGGACTATATCTACAGGGCTGGGCTATATACAGGGGTGGGCTATATCTACAGGAGGACTATATACAGGGGTGGGCTATATCTACAGGGGGACTATATACAGGGGTGGGCTATATACAGGGGTGGCCTATCTATAGGGGGACCATATCTACAGGGGGACCATATCTACAGGGGGACCATATCTACAGGAGGACCATATCTACAGGGGGACCATATCTACAGGGGGACCATATCTACAGGGGGACCATATCTACAGGGGGACCATATCTACAGGGGGACCATATCTACAGGGGGACCATATCTACAGGGGGACCATATCTACAGGGGGACCATATCTACAGGGGGACCATATCTACAGGGGGACCATATCTACAGGGGGACCATATCTACAGGGCTGGGCTATACACAGGGGGGCTATCTGCAGGGGTGGGCTATACACAGGGGGGCTATCTACAGGGGTGGGCTATACACAGGGGGGCTATATCTACAGAGGGGGGCTATACACAGGGGTGGGCTATACACGGGGAATATATCTACAGGGGGCTATATCTACAGGGGGGCTATATACTGGGGTGGGCTATCTATGGAGCACCATATACAGGGGTGGGCTATATCTACAGGGGGCTATATACTATGTAGCCCACCCCTGTATATGGTGCTCTATAGACAGCCCACTCCAGTATATAGCCCCCTGTAGATCTAGTCCCCCTGTATATAGCCCAGCCCTGTAGATATAGTCCCCCTGTATATAGCCCCCCTGTAGATATAGTCCCCCTGTATATAGCCCAGCCCTGTAAATAGTCCCCCTGTATAAAGTCCCCCTGTATATAGCCCCCCTGTAGATATAATTCCCCTCTATATAGCCCAGCCCTGTAGATATAGTCGCCCTGTAGATATAGTCCCCCTGTATATAGCCCCCTGTAGAAATAGTCCCCCTGTAGAAATAGTCCCCCTGTAGATAGTCCCCCCCACGTAGATATGGTGCCCCTGTATATAGCCCCCCTGTAGATATAGTCCCCCTGTATATAGCCCCCCTGTAGATATAGTCCCCCTGTATATAGCCTAGCCCTGTAGATATGGTCCCCCTGTAGATATGGTCCCCCTGTAGATATGGTCCCCCTGTAGATATGGTCCCCCTGTAGATATGGTCCCCCTGTAGATATGGTCCCCCTGTAGATATGGTCCCCCCCCACGTAGATATGGTCCCCCTGTATATAGCCCCCCTGTAGATATGGTCCCCCCCCACGTAGATATGGTCCCCCTGTATATAGCCCCCCTGTAGATATAGTCCCCATGTATATAGCCCAGCCCTATAGATATAGTCCCCCTGTAGATATAGCCCACCCCTGTATGTAGTGCTCCACAGATAGCCCACCCTTGTATATAGTATGTACAGGGGTGGACTATCTAGTGGAGTACTATATACAGGGGGACTATATCTACAGGGCTGGGCTATATACATGGGGACTATATCTACAGGGGGGCTATATACAGGGGGACTATATCTACAGGGGGACTATATACAGGGGGACTATATACAGGGGGACTATATCTACAGGGGGACTATATCTACAGGGGGACTATATCTACAGGGGGACTATATCTACAGGGGGGCTATATACAGGGGGACTATATCTACAGGGGGGCTATATCTACAGGGGGACTATATCTACAGGGGGACTATATCTACAGGGGGACTATATCTACAGGGGGACTATATCTACAGGGGGACTATATCTACAGGGGGACTATATCTACAGGGGGACTATATCTACAGGGGGACTATATCTACAGGGGGACTATATCTACAGGGGGACTATATCTACAGGGGGACTATATCTACAGGGGGACTATATCTACAGGGGGACTATATCTACAGGGGGACTATATCTACAGGGGGACTATATCTACAGGGCTGGGCTATATACAGGGGGACTATATCTACAGGGGGGCTATATCTACAGGGCTGGGCTATATACAGGGGGACTATATCTACAGGGGGCTATATACAGGGGGACTATATCTACAGGGGGCTATATACTGGAGTGGGCTGTCTATAGAGCACCATATACAGGGGTGGGCTACATAGTATATAGCCCCCTGTAGATATAGCCCACCCCTGTATATGGTGCTCCATAGATAGCCCACCCCTGTATATGGTGCTCCATAGATAGCCCACCCCTGTATATGGTGCTCCATAGATAGCCCACCCCTGTATATAGCCCCCCTGTAGATATAGCCCCCTGTAGATATAGCCCCCTGTAGATATAGCCCCCCTGTAGATATAGCCCCCCTGTAGATATAGCCCCCCTGTAGATATATTCCCCTGTGTATAGCCCACCCCTGTAGATATAGTCCCCCTGTAGATATGGTCCCCCCTGTAGATATGGTCCCCCCTGTAGATATGGTCCCCCCTGTAGATATGGTCCCCCCTGTAGATATGGTCCCCCCTGTAGATATGGTTCCCCCTGTATATAGCCCACACCTGTATATAGTCCCCCCCTATCTACAGGGGGGCTATATACAGGGGTGGGCTATCTGTAGAGCACTATAGGGGGGAGTTATTTGTGGGACACTATATACAGGGGTGGGCTATATGGGGGCACTATCTCTAGGGGTCACGGTGTGTGTGGGACACGGTGTATGGTGCTATTATAATTTGAGTGCAGTGTATGGCGCTATTATATTTAGGGGTGTAGTGTGTGGTATAATGATAACTTTATATTTATTTATAGGTGCAGAAATGTTGGAAAAGTGAGAAGCTGAAGACATGTGAGCGGCAAACTGCAGAAATGGTCTGTGACCGGGAGAAGTTATCATAGAGGTCTGGACCGGATGGAGAGAAAGAACTAGAATCTGAGATGTCATCGGTGAGTCACTTAATGTAAATGTTTATTCTGCCTCTAATCAGCACTGTAGTCACTGTATGATCTGCAGTGAGATGATGGGTGGAATGATTATGATAGGATTTATTTTTTGTGAAATGGCATCTTCCAGCATATCCTTACCATTGCTCGGGCCATGCTGGGAGCTGTAGTTTTACGCCGTACACACCTATACGGCAGGGGTTGCACTAAATTGAGCTGTATTTGTGCTGATGTTGTATATAAGTAGTGAGCTTGCTTCTGGTGCTGTATATATGTACTGAGCTTGGTTCTGGGGCCGTATATATGTACTGAGCTTGGTTCTAGTGTTGTGTATAGAACCATATTGCTTGTGAAATGTACAAATAATTTTATGCTCGCGTTACATAAAAATAAATGACACGTCGATTGGTACAGGAAACAAACACGGCGAAGGGGAAGGAGATGTCGGGAAAGAGGGGGGGGGGGCGCCAAACTGAATATTTGCCCCGGGTGCTGGAGAACCTAGCTACACCTCTGCATAAAGAAACAAATGCAGCAGAGAAGCAGCGTTACAGGCATTCAAAAGAGGCCATCCAACCAAAGAGACAAATCAGAGCCATTCCGGAACAGTGACCATACTATCCAAGTTTGAACAAACACTTCGGATCTGCCCCTATCAGCGGCCAGCAACTCCTCCATTCTCATGATATTGTTCATCTCAGTTACTCATTCCCTTAAAGAAGGTACATTAGTGGACTTCCAATGACGAGGTATCACAGTCCTAGCTGCAGTCAAAAAATGCATAAAGACGCTGATTTTGAGGTGTGGGAGCGACCCAGGAACCATGGAAAGCAATACAATAGAAGGAGAAGCAGGAACAGAAGTATCAAAGAGCTTGTTCCCAAGATGAAAATTTTTTCCACAGAAGGGACGGTGCTTAGGGCAGTCCCACCAAATGTGTAACATGGTTCCAGGAGCAACCACACACCTCCAACAATCTGCGGACACATCAGGAAATATCCTATGTAGAAAGGAAGGGCAGCGGTACCATCTGGTGAGGATTTTATAATTTTTTTCCTGTGCAAAACAGGAAGTCGGTAGTTTGTGGGCTAAGAGGAAAGAAGTCTTCCAAACCTCCTCAGAGTGGTGAATCCCATAGTGGACGCCAACTGAGAGCAAGAATAACTAGGCCGGAGGATCCCATGTAGATAGGATAGCATATTAGAAGGCGCAGAAGACAAGGACAGGTGAAGTTCCAAAGGAAAGCAAAGCAAGACAGGCTCCCATGAAAGACAGAAATGACCGTAATTGAAAGTATGACCACCAAATTGAGCGTCTCCCCGGGCAGTCCTCCAAAACAGCAGCAAGCGACAGGATTTCACCATCAGGAGTAAGGGTCTGAGCCAAATACACACCGTCCTGTCTCCCCCAGTAGAGGAACGCGTCTACACCCACGGCCGGAGGGAAGGAAGGGTTATCAAAAAGAGGAGTCAAGGGACCTGGTTATAGAGGTCCGAAAACACCAATGAGCCATTCCCAAACGACAAGAAACTGACATGTGAGAAAAGGTAGAGAAGACGTTGGTCGTTGTGAACTTGTAAGCCAAGGCAAAGAGGACAATGCAAGAGAGGACATACATTTCTCAATGCGCACCCATTGATGAAAGCTACATTTGAGGAAAATCAACATATGGGGTAAGAGCAATAGATTTTTTTTCATACAAGAAACAAGTAATATTGGAAAATGCTGTTTAAGCATTACAATGCGTTGCAAAGAATATTTACACAGATTTGAACAAAAGACGTGAATAAGAGGACTCTCTAGGTGATTGGATGACAGAAAGATTAAATGACCATGATCCCCCACATGACAGGAAGCTACTCCATGAATCAGAATCCCAAACCGTTGAAAGAACGTTACTGCACAAGCACACATCCATGGGCCTTTATACGGCTGCAAATCACAGATCCGAAAACACTGACTCCACAAGGATGGCTTCCGTGTGCGGTCCGTAGTTTTAACGGACCAATGAATAGAATGGCCGAGACGGATCCACAAAAACAGACAGGAATAGGACCTGTTCTATAATTTGCGGAACGGACACACCTGATCTGCCAAAAAAACTGATGTGTGCATTGCCCCTTAGAAATGAATGGGTCAGTGTGCTATCTGTTAAAAAAACAAAAACGGATAGCACACTGAAGAATATCACTGAAGTGTGCTTGAGGCCTAAGGATTTAGGGGAATTAATAAGTGTTCATTTTGGCAAGAGGTACACTTTGCTTAGTTGCTTTTAGCCTCAACAAAGCAGTAAAAGGTAATCTATCTTATTGAGGAGCTCACTTTTTGAATCAAAGATTATACCATAAAACAAACCTGTTGGTTACCACAAGGTTGACTTTGTTACTCTTGCTCAACGTGCAGCAGTATCTGTAGATTTCTCCATCCCGTTTTTTTATATTTGAATTCTACAACATAAAAATAACATCTATTACATTTACTGATTTTACCATAAAAAAAATTGTCATAAGACACAAGTGTAACACACCATTCCTATTTCTGGCACGATTTGTATTGTAAAGGTGAAAAGTCATAGGGGGATATACATTTCCAGCCACACACACACCTGCAATAAACAAGCACGTCTCCCAGGGTCACATCCTATGCAGGCACTGTAGGAATAACTCTGGGATGCTTAAATACGGCTCTATTCCTATGTAGGTGCACATGTGCCTGCATAGCATGTGACCCTGGGAGACCAGCTTGTTTATTGCAGCATTGTGAATAAAAGGAAGGTAAATATATAAGCCCTAAAATACCACACATTTTAATTTTACCAGTCATTATGGAAAAACATGCACTGCAATTATTAGCCTGCCACGGTTTTAAATAAGACATAGGTCAGTATACCTTTAGATATTGCAAATGCTATATTTTAGGCAAGGTGTTTTTCTGTGCGATCCTTCCCTTTCTAAAAAATAATCTGCCAAGTTTGAAAGTACCCGCATCTAAATTTATGATGTTACTGACTGCAATGGAATGAAGTGATTGTGTCCAAAAACATTTCCGTAAATGGTAATGTAAAAACATGTCTATGATGAAGTACACAGAAAACTAATAGCAAAATCCATCGATAACACTCATTTTTAATTTTTACTTTTTAATAAGCCCTTATGTCCTAATCTTACATCCTATTAGAACGTAATCCTTGTCTAAAATCTCCCTCTCTAGCTACGTCGAGATAGAATATTCTCATTCAGTAGGTACGCTGGATCTGTTTATATTAAAGGGGTTTTCCTATAATCAATATTTATCACCTATCCGCAGGATAGGTGATAAATTTCTGATCGGTGGGGGGTCCGACCTCTGGGATCACCATCGATTAAGAGAACGGGCATACTATGCCGTTCCAAAGATAGCGCACCGCAGCCTCATAGAAGTGAATGGAGCAGTTGTCGAGCAAACGCACTACTGCTTTATTCTTATGGGGCTCCCTGGAACGGCAAAGTAAGCCCGTTCTCATAATCAGTGGGGGTCCCAGCAGTCGGACCTCCCACCGATCAGATATTAATCACCTATCCTGTGCATAGGGGATAAATATTGTTTATGGGAAAACCCCTTTAATAAACAATTTTTTGATACTACCTAACTTTTGGTAATAGAGCTATAAAATATATTTTGAAGTTATATTCAGTTTTATTACATTTTGAGCCAATGGCAGGATAGTTTTGTCAGTAAATAAAGACACTTGTATAGTGGTTAAACTATATATTTGGTTCTTACCAATCAAACGTTGTCTTAAGTGTTAAATTATTTTCACTACTTAAAATATGCTGGAAATTAGTTTTTCAAGTCAACAATTATAAGTATTTTTCTAGATATAAAAGAGAAAATCGCTCATTCTGTTGAAAAAGTTTATGTAACACAGACTATAAAATCATTTAGTCTAACAAGAATGAATCATAAAAAGTAAAGCTCAGAAATTTTGTTTATTGCTCCATTCAGACGCAAGACAAATTTCACATTTAGATATTATTATAAACACAAAGTATTACAGAACACAGATACAGGAGACGTTTCATTGTCCAAAGAAAGTACTCACTAAAACATAATGAAAGTCAACAAATAGTAATTGGTCCTTTAGTTTCCTGTATATATTCATTTATTAGTTTCTAAAGCAAGGTAATTTAACACGGCTATCATCCAAAAGAAAAGTTACCATTTAAGTATTTTAATGATAAAAATTAATGATTAAAATTCTCTTTTGTTTTGTAAAAGTTTGTAAATAGAATTGTTTAGTAAGATTTAAAAAAAAAAAAATACATTGCGACAGTACTCCTTTAAAAAAAATAATAAAAAAGTAATATTGGTTGCAAGCCTACCATAAGGGAAATGCAATGATGCTTATTTATTTACATGGTGCCATTGCATTGTAAGCTGTTCTGACCAGTCACTTGCGATCACTCAAAAACGACACTTGGGAAAGGAAATCATTCTGACAATGTTCAAGGGGTTTTCCAGTTTTATGCCATCACTTTATAAGATGGGAATACCCCTGAAATAACTGTATAATGAAAACTTTCTAGTATACATTGGGGGAGATTTACTAAGACTGCCGTCTCATATGCCAATCTTAATAAATGATTTGTTGGCGCAAGATGCAACATTTATTAAGAGGCAAAAAACCCTTAATAAATGTGTTGTATCTTTAGGCTGGCCGTGTGCGCCTCAATTGGTGACCGTGCACCACAATTAGTGATCATGCACCATCCATCCAATTGGACATCAAATAATAAAAAATTGTATTTTCACTTCACCGCTCCTCCCCTCTGCATCCTGCGGCTCATACAAGGTCCTATGCGCCCACTCCCATCCGGAGTGCTGCATCACATACAACATCCTGACACTGCCCGGCGTCAGTACATTGTATGATCTGCGACCTGTCCAGGGAACCTGATGGAACCCGGTGAGAAGCAAAGAGGAGTATTTTTGTTGGGGAAAGGGGGTTGGAGTTTGATTGTGAAAGGTGGAACGGGGCTTTAAGGTACAGGGCCTCTGCTTCCCTACACCACACAGGGAAATCTACACCAGGCCCCAGCTATAATTTTCGCTATGATTTACGACAGTTTTCTGGCGTAAATAATAAAAAAAATGTTTGCCTTTTGGTAAATCACACCCCTTTTTTACCAAAAATGGCAAGGGCAGTGTAATAAGCCCCCCCCCCCAAAAAAAAATCTAAATTATCAAGGAAAACTGCGACTTTTGGGCCATTTGCGAGTTTTCTACACCAATAAAACTTGTGTAGAAATGTTGATAAATTCCCCCCATTGTGGTTCTATTCCTCACAGTTTAAGATATTTGTTCGCCATCAGTGAATGACAACACTGGTTTACATTCAGAGACTGCAAACCCCTACATTGCTAGACCTGTTCTAAGCTGAAAAATAGTTGCATTGTAGCAAGTCTAGGCAATATCTGTGAGCTGAAAAGCCTTGATTCTAGACATTGCAGCAAACTATCAGAGTGATTTTGTGCAGCTGACACTGGTGTATTTAGCTTACAGAGTATTGCCTATACTGCATACAATTACATCTACTTCTCAGCTGAAAGCAGTGATCGGTATGTACAGGATTGCTGAATCCGAAAGTAAACAGGAGTTTTCTCATTCCCAGCAAACTAATATTTTGAAACTGGTGCAAAATTGAAACAAAATAGATTAGAAATTTTAAAAACTTTTCACCAATATAGAGATCAATCATTTATATTAAGATAAAAATTAGGTGGTATAAGGAAGAATTAGGGTATGTTCACACGGCCAAATTTCAGACGTATACGAGGCGTATTATGCCTCGTTTTACGTCTGAAAATACGGCTCCAATACGTCGGCAAACATCTGCCCATTCATTTGAATGGGTTTGCCGACGTACTGTGCAGACGACCTGTTATTTACACGTCGTCGTTTGACAGCTGTCAAACGACGACTCGTAAAAATACAGCCTCGTCAAAAGAAGTGCAGGACACTTCTTTCAGACGTTTTTGGAGCTGTTTTCTCATAGACTCCAATGAAAACAGCTCCAAAAACGGACGTAAAAAACGCAGCGAAAACGGCGCGAAAAACGCAGCGAAAAATGCGAGTTGGTAAAAAAACGTCTGAAAAGCAGGGTCTGTTTTCCCTTGAAAACAGCTCTGGATTTTCAGACGTTTTGGTTGACTACGTGTGAACATACCCTTAAGTGTCACGCATGTCTAGCTAGATGCACTAAATGTATCATATAGCATGCATCACTGTGATAAATTTAGCGCATTTACTGACTGCCTTGTCTAAGTTTAGGGCCTGTTCACATCAGCGTTGCCCTTCCGTTGAGGGGATCCGTCGAAGGTTTCCGTCAGGTTAACCCCTCAACGGAAATGAAAACAGAAACCTCAGCTTTCGTTTCCCTCACCATTGATCTGAATGGTGACGGAAAGGTTGTTAATGGTTTCCGTTGGTCACCGTTGTGACAGTGTTTCCGTTGTTTTGACGGAACCAATAGCGCAGTTGACTGCACTATTGATTCCGTCAAAACAATGGAACCCTGTCACAACGGAAACCATTAACAACGTCTCCATCACCATTGAGATCAATGGTGAGGGAAACGTTAGCTAAGGTTTCTGTTTGCCTTTCCGTTAAGGGGTTAACCTGACGGAAACCTCAGACGGAACCCCTCAAGGGAAGGGCAACGCTGATGTGAACATGCCCTTAGACTGTCTAAAACGTAGGCAGTATTAGTAAATCTGCATCAATGTATCAAAGCTCACAGACCATATATATATATATATATATATATATATATATATATATATATATATATATATATATATATATATATATAAAAATAAATAAATAGTGTTCTCATTCTCTGACCGCAAACAAATATTTTAAAAAATATGAGGAATTGAAACCCAAAGTATATTAGAAAGTTGTATAACTAGCATATCCACATATAAATTTGTGCTTTAAGATAGTCTATCAGTGACTACTTTAAGTAAAAGTAAGATCAATTAAATAAAAGTAGCATCTACAGCACACCAGTGGTTGACCAGATACCCATTCACCAATCTTTACAAATGGTAGTTCCTGAGCTGCAGAACTTGCACAAGAGAGAAATCTATGACGGGTGGCAGGGTTTATTCAGTTTAAACACAATAGGCACTTTCTTGTTTTTAAATTACAGCAAAATAAATGTACACATTGTATATATGTTTAAAATGCTTATTCTAAGATAGCTTCACTTGTATAAAAGTATATTTAACCATGCACAAATAAATAGTCATACAAACATCTTAGAGACATCACTTTGATGGTTACATGTTTATACTTTGATATATTGATGACGGTATGAGTAAAGGGTTGTGGGTTGTAATGAACATGCTGAATTTGCATGTATCTCTACTTTTGTGAATTGACAATAGCATATTAAAAAGTGAAGACGCAAAGAAGAATCTATTAATGAATTAATGTTAATGATCCATAACACTATTACATTGTATGGGGTTGCTGTAAATGCAGAGGAATGACATACTGTATGTACACTTGAGCAAGTTAGATGTGTGCATCACTTCATAGCACAACCCCTGTTTAAATCAAGATGCTCTTGGGATCAGCTTCTGAAACCAGAGGTAAGCCATGTATTCCCAAATGTAGTATTACAGGCCTTTAAAATAAACGGCTGTCCATGTAAAATATGAATAGGCTAGGTCCACCTGAACAGAAGCCATGGACACTTAGCGGCTTTACTGTGGATCACAGAGGGGGCCCAAAGCTGGAGACAACCCCTTTGAGCATCAATTTACTGAAAAACGTACGGTAATTAATAATGGTACCTATGGACTACAAGGAAACAGCTGAAAGTGGTCTGAGCGCTTTCAACAATGACACTAGAACGTTAACTTACACTTATAAAAAAGGCACATAAACAACATGTCTATTCCAATCAAAAATCGCACAAGTAATATACAACTCTATGCACTGCAGCAAGCAGTTATCAAAACACCCATTTTAGTTTATTCTGTGCATGCTACATAAAAACAATAAGATTCATCAGTCTCGAAAAATACTTTACTGTTATTTAATCTAAACGTGAAAGGTAATGGAGGTAATGAAGTTTGAGTCAAGAGGGAGTCTCACTCCTTTGCCTGAAATGTATCCTAATTGTGAACAAATTAAATTATGAGATTCAGAATGAAGATAAGAAAAATATATTTTACTCTCCTTCATTCCAATTCTTGCTGCATGGAAGGAGAGAAAAAGAAAGAACACAGAAAAGTTAGAAAATCTTTAGGTTTTTTTTCCTGCAGGACATTATACATGTTCATATCTAGGAGTAAAAGAATGAAACGACATGTATTGTTCTGGCACATAACTTAATTTATCACCTAAAGTGGGAAATGTATAGGGTAATTTTAGCACGCAAGTCCACAGAAGCATAGTTTAATGGATAAAAACATATCTTTATTTCCTACTACTCAATGATTTTTGTACTCACATAAAAATTGATTTCTCGTTGAATTCATTTGGGGACACCATACCATGGGTATAGACCCTGCCAGGTGGAGGCGACAATAGGTCGGAAAGAGTCTTGGCTCCATCCACGCAGGCCACACACTTCCCACAGACACTGGCTAATTCAGTTTCTACAGAATTAGTAGTAGAAACAAACAAACAAACAAACAAACAATGTCCACGTCCCCAGGAGAAAACATAACCAAACAGTCAGAACAACAGGTCCAGGGCCTTACACAAATAAAAATAAGAGGGCAGGATCTGTGTTCCCCAATAAATTCAATGAGAAAAAGATTTTACAGTGGGAACAAAAATCTTGTTTTCAAGTCAATATCATTAGGTGACAGCACAATGGGACGTCCAAAAGCAATCCTAGGGAGTGGGAAGCAAAAAGTAAAAGTACAACCACGCAATCCAGCTAAAAAACAACTGCCTGCAATGCTCTACGACCCAGACAGGCATCAGCAAAGGCCAAAGAATTAATTTGGTATAACTTTGTAAAGGTGTGCATAGAAGCCCATGTAGCAGTCTTGCAGACCTGAGCAACTGAAGCTTGATGCCTGACCACCCAGGAGGCACCAACAGCCCTTGTAGAATGGCCAATAAGTTTTAGAAATCCCAGACCGGATCCAACACGCAATGGTGGCCTTGGGAGCTGCCAAACCATTGCGTGTCCCGGCAGGAATAACTAAAACTACTCCGTAGCAGTCAGATAGACTCGGACTGCTCTTACTAAATCAAGACAATGCGTAGCCGTTCCCTCAGATAAGATGGGGAGGCGCAAAATGAAATTTGAAAAATTTCTTCATTGATATGAAAAGCAGAGACTACGTTTGGTAGGAAGGACAGAACAAGTTAGAAAACCACCTTATCCATATGAATGACCAAAAAGGAGGACTTGATGGAAAATGCAGCAAGTTCCAAAACCCGCCTGATGGAGGGGACAGGCCCCAGAAAAGCTACCTTCCAGGAAAGGAGATGCAACGAAACGTCTCTCAAAGGTTCGAAAAGAGAACCTGAAGAGCCATGATTACCAAATTAAGAGCCCACGGCTCAATGGGATGTCTAAAAGGAGAAACCGTATAAGCCACCCCTTGCAAAGAAGTCTTCACCTGAGAACGAAAAGCTAAAGTTCTCTAAAAAAGAATGGATAGAGCAGAGACCTGACCTCTCATGGAACATAAGCCAAGTCACTGTTCATAGCCAAACCGGCTTTCCTGTTCCAGTAAGGACATAATTCTAGGTGTGGAACATTTCAAAGGATGGAAATTACTCTATCCACACCAGCGGAAATAAGCCTTCCACAGACGATGGTACCTCTTGGCTGACTGAGTTTTTCTGGCCTTCAACATGATCTGGACTCTAAAGAGACTCTAGGCACTTAGAACCTCGGCTTTAACAGCCACACAGTTAAATGGACACTAACTTTTCAAACAACTTAGTAGTTGTTTTGAAAAGTATACCTGATATAGATAAACACTGTTAAAAATGTACTTACTGTAAAAATGTAGTTTTATCCATGCAAATTCTGTGTGAAGTTACTGCCCCAAGGTCAGGGGCGTAACTAGGAAAGACTGGGCCCCATAGCAAACTTTTGACTGGGGCCCCCCACCCCTGGGTGTCACACAACCCCCCCCCCTTGTAGATAGCGCCATACAGTCCCCTCTGTAGATAGCGCCATACAGTCCCCTCTGTAGATAGCGCCATACAGTCCCCCCTGTAGATAACGCCATACAGCCCCCTCTGTAGATAGCGCCATACAGTCCCTCCTGTAGATAGCGCCATACAGCCCCCTCTGTAGATATCTCAAATATGAGCAACATGTGAAGCTCTCTGCCTGTGCTCTTAGATTAACCAACGTGCTGCGGAGCTCCACATGTTGCTACTACTCCCTACAGTAAATAACTGACAATTCACACAGTAAGTGATACAAGTGTGGTTTACACCTTGGTTCACTCATATTTGAGCCAATTATATATACTGCCTTGTTCACAACTACAGTATAATATTAATGATGTGTAGAATTTAAAATAAAGTTGGTCTGTATCCCTCAATCCCATTTGTTGGTTTTCAAATAAAATAGAATAAAACCAACCAGGTGGGGTTTATTTAACATATAGTGTGTTGCAGTGGACCGCTACCCTGTTTCCCGCTGGTATAATATGCTGAGCAGAGCCGAGCTAAAAATTTACACACTGAATAAGTGTTATATTTTAATATCATATTAAGTATGTAGAAGCATCTTTTTTAATAATGATAAGTTTTTGTTACATCGCTATTCCCCATCTTCATCCCTTACCCTCATACAGAAACGAGATACACAGACCTGCTGCCCATACAAGTCTATTGAGAGGAGAGGGGGGACCAGGAACAAAGTGAGAAAGACATACACAGATGTGCTGCAGCTTCCTGGTAAGTGTTACTACGCGACCCCAGTGCTCAATTCTCAGGTACACTGCTTATTACTGATGCATAATGTCCCCCATGCTTCTGCAGCTTTCCTATATGTGATAAAGATAGAAGAGCAGGATTCGCCTCTTCTAATTATGCTACATATAGAAGAAATTATCGTTGTTAGGCTCTGCCCACTAGCTCAGAGACAACTGAAAATTAGAGAGCCTGCAGAGGGGAAAACTGCTACATAATGCCAAATACACGTCATATTATGGCTATAAATAGTGTTATTCATCATGCACACACATATGACAGCTTATTGTTAAAAACATCTGAAAAGTTAGGTCTATGCATCTGAGGTAAAGTGGGGTGAAATAGTGGATCTTGGGAAAGAGGGTTTTAAGTGGAAGACGCCAAGGTACATCCGCTAAAAGGCTGATTAGGTCTGCGTACAAGGCCTGGCAGGACCAGTCCGGTGCCATCAGTATCGCAGGAACGCCTTCTCTTTTGAGCCTCTTTATTACTCTGGGCTTGGATGAAAGTGGAGGGAAAAGATACAAGAGAATGAACTCTTTCCATAGAGTGACCAGTACGTCAACTGCGATGGCCTTGGGATACCATGCACTGGCCATGTAGGTCAGAACCTTGTGGTTGAGACGGGATGCAAAGAAATGCGGGTAGCCCCACCTCTGGCACAGATGCTAAATTACTGGCCTGATTGTCCACTACTGGCATGTGGACCGCTGACCACGCTGGAATATCCTGCTCCGCCCACATTAGGATTTAAGAGGACTCCAACAGAGTTGCCCCACCCCTGGTTAGCAACTGCTGGGGAGTTGTCAGTCTGGATCCTGATTGGCCGACCCTGAAAAGTCCAATGTGAAAGAGCTAGGAAAATTGCCCTCAATTCCAGAAGGCTGATTTGTAAGGACGTCTCTTTCCAAAGCGTCCTGAACCATTCGGAGCCCAAAAACTGCACCACACCTGGACAAATTGGAATCTGTTGAAATGACCAGCCACTGGAGCGGAGGAAAATGACCATCCCATCGCGATGGCCAGTAAGTTCTCCCACCATCCCAACTCCTAATGGACCCCAGAGGGCAGAAGAATCAACTTGTCCAGTGAGTCCCCAGGACTGGGGACCTGGAATGGAATTGCAAATATGAAACTGCCTCAAAACCATCCTGCCCAGTACCCATATGCAAAAACAGAAGGAAAAGGGAGCTGACTCAAGGGAATTTTGAAGCACGAATCACCTAAGAGGCAAGCTTGTCTAAATACTGCTGCAGCGCTCCTGTCAGGATACCACGGTGCAGCTGTTTCCCTCACACCATACAGGCCTTACCCAGGCAAATGCAAAAGCTGGGCGCAAAGCGACCCCTGCGGCCATAAGAGTACTTCGCTTGGGAATCCACTTTTGTTAAGAGAGTCACTGCGCAAAGCTGCATCTGTCAGTAGGATAGCCTTGAGATAGGTGGATTATAAGAAACAGACCATTTAATAATCAATGCCTCCTGAAAAGAAAAGTTTCTGAGCATTTGGAAATAGCAAGATGTCTGTCAGGATGTTTCCACTCCTTGCATAAAATCTCCTCAAATTCACTAAGGTTTGGGAAACCTAGCTTCTGGCGCTTGTAAGGGTGCCTCTTCCTGAGAAGGGAGATGGGGTTATCCTTCACATGAAAGGTGGCTCTGACAGCCTAACACCCAACGCCTGCACAGCAGCTGTCAATATCCATTCCTGTTCTGACTGAATTCGAGTCAGAGGATACATAGGAGGAAAGAGTCTGATACATATTGGGAGCAACATCCCCATTGAAAAATCTAATGGGAAACGCCTGGAAAGAGCCTGACGAGGAATGGGACCGGTCTTTGGCACTTCTACCGTTAAGAGGTCTCCTAAGCTCTGCCACTACTTGGGAAGGCAAGCGTGCCAAGACTTAACCACGGACTGGGATGGACCATGAGATGGTCCCATAGGGCTTGAGAACTGAGGGCAGAATAGGGTAAACTGGCCACATAAAATCCTTATATTACAACCGCCACAGGCATAGTAGCCAGCCTCACCTGTATAGGCTGCTTGGTAGAACCCTCACGAGGAGTAGACATGACAGAAGGCAGGAAGACAGAGAAGAAAATAAACAGCAATGTCTGGAGGTATAGTGAACCTGTGCAACTTCCCCAAGTGAACCCTTGGGGGAAGTTGCATAAAAACAATACGGCCAAAGGGCTAGCTTACCAGACCTTGGAGCTGTGTCCCCCTGTAGACCACAGCAGAAGATGATGGTACCAATAGACAAGCAGGGATTAAGTCCTCAGATTATTTGAAAATGGCTTTGGCTACAAGAGATCATAGCCCTCTTCAAATATCTGCCCTAAACCCACCTCCAGGAAAATCTCCCTCCAATCAACCTATGACACGCTGGAGGAAGGCGAAAGGTCAAAACCCAGTATGTTAATGGTAAACATGCAATACGCAAACATGCAATACACACATTGCGGGGTGTAAGCAGCTAAAAGCAGCCCTCTGTCGGGTGCTGTACGCTTCATATTTTTTCTTATTCTCTGTGTTTCCCGATCATGACTAGCACTGGAGTCATCCGAAGGGTTAATCCTTTTTTTTTTTTTTAACTAGTTTTCTTTTTATTTAGTTTCTTCAAATTATTCAAAACTAAACAACAAATATGGGCACGCAGACCTAAAAATATAACAAATGGTAACACAAGAATTTAAAAAGTGACATATTACATTATTCAATAACATAAGAAAAAAGGAGAACCTCCCAGGGAGAAGTCACACCCAGCACTTATAGTAAGATACATATGTCACGTGATATGTAGACGACAGTGTGCCCTTCAACGTTTCCAGTAAGTACCATTCGATAAGCGTGAAGGAAGACACTGCCTGAGTGAGTTCTGAGTCAGACAAGTGTTTCACCATGAATGCTTTCCATTTAATGAAAAATGTCTTAGTGTTTTTGATTTTCCTACGTTTTGCTTCTAATCTTTCTATGTGCAAATATTGTTTCAACTGAGTCAGTACATTTTGCATAGTCGGCACAGTAGGGTTATCCTTTTATATGAAGTACAGTGAAAACACGCAATGCATTTCGGAGCTGAACCGGCTCCTTCCTCAAGCAATATTATATTAATAAAAGAAAATGCCACTATTTAAACTAAAAGAAAGACAGGAAAAAAATTAGTACAGGTCGGGGGTTAAACTTGCTGATTTGTTATGTAATCAGAGTATAAAAAACAGAAAAGGGGTTCTTTGGATAGGAGGGAAGCGTAATATGCATAGTGGAGTTAAAAAGGCAGTGTTTTTTACACCCAAGGTGGATTAGTTAAATGGACATGTTGCTATGGTGACGTTATGCATGTATGGCAGTGCTTTGGTGTTAACTGCAGAGAAACAACCCTCCGATCTGGGGACGCAGTTGATAACCAGCGATTATGCCGGTCCAGTGCATCGCCATGGAGAAAGTGGCTGAGAAAGCAGCAGTTTGGTGTTCGAGATTTGGCATCCCTTGTAGCTAGAGGTTGCCAAAGGAACCAGGTAGAATCAGTGTGTCACATTAAGCAGGGAAATCGCTTTTTCGCTGTGGCAGCCTGGGAGTCACGGTTCAATGTCGCAGGATTGTTCGTTAAGGGCACGTATATATCACTCTATTTCGGCATACTGTTTACACAGGTTGCCATGGTGATTGAGTAGTACGGTCAAAGAGGAGGGCTGGCGCTTCAGGAGATTTGAGATCTTTGTGAGTATGTGATGACACAAGGTAAGTGGTAAGTAATGTTGGGCGACGGCGAACTCCCCTGGGGGGAGGGCAGTGAGTATGTGTCTACTAGTAGGCACATATTCCCGATCTATAAAAAGGTGTAAATTCACAGGTTTGTTCATGTAAATACTAGAGCTGCGGAGGTAGAGAGGGATCGTGTTGGGTTAGTTTTCTATGAGGGATCGTTGAGTGGGATTTGTTTTCTATGAATAGGTTGGTTAGTATTGGAGTGAAAGGGACTGCTGTATTTCTACAACAGGAAGTCAATCAGGTTATTATTCCATGTGTAGTATGGAACATACTATGATGGGGTGATCTGCTGCATGTTGCTGTGGGGGGGACGGGGGACAGAAATCATGGGTTGTGTTAGAGGGGGAGTTCATAAACAAGTTTAACCTCCGACCTTTACTTATTTTTTTCCTGTTTTTAAGCTTAAATAGTGACACTGCTGACATTTTCTTTTATCGATGTGATATTGCCTGTCGAAGGAGCCGGTTCGGCTTCAAGACGCATTGTTTTCACTGTACTTCAAATAAAAGGATTAACATTTTAGATGACTTAAGTGCTATTTATGATCGGGCAACACACAGAAGAAGAAGAAATATGAAGGGAACAGTGCCGAACAGAGGGCTGCTTTTTGCCACTTACACCATGCAACGGGTGCATGTTCCATATTTTCCATTATCGTTTACTACCGGGCAATCTTCTTTCACCCGGACAGACCCGTGGCTTGCAGTTCCCTGGAATTCACCACTACTTTACCGTGTCTACAAGGATGTCACGCTCCTAGCATGGCATCACCAGGTGAGCCATGTTTGGTAGTTTTCACTGCTTGAATTTATCGTGTGATAACTCCCTATGTTGTGCCATTGTGTACCTTTTTATCTTCGAAGTAAGACCAAATATGTGACAGGCAGACAGCAGAGCAAAAAAAGGAGAGATTACGGCCTAGGTCTAGAAAAAAAGCTGGAGACTAAATTTTAGAAGCCAGGCCGCTGCAACGGCAGAAGGAGCATAGGAAAAACGGCGCATAGCAGCACAAAAGATTCGTCCGTTCCACCAACGCCTAGGAACATGAACATGTTCCCCAGTTGTACAGGCAAGTGAAAAAAAGGTGCCAATCCCTAGAGGTGTCCAGATAAAAAAAAAATAGTCTCCATCCCAATAAAAAAAGATCTAGCCTCTGAAGTTATAGGGTCTCCAAATGCGAAGAACCTAAATGGTGTAAATGAGGTAGGGGGGTTGGAGGGGGAATGGGAATTAAACTACTCACAAATCGGGAGTCTTTGGGTGTACGCAGGGTCACCTTATCAGTAACCTCACAAGTATAGTGGGGTCACTGGCACTCCCTCAGCGAATGCAGAAAAAAATGTTTAGGTGACCGGCGAAGAGGAAAATTCAGAATATCAGGTCACGTCTGCCTCCTATAGACACTAGGGTAAAAACTGAATTAGTCTGTGGGAAGGTATGGCCTGCCTGGGCAGAGCCAACACTCTTTCCTACCTAGTGTTGCTGTATCCCCTAATGATATTAATGAGAAAGGGATATTGCCATTTCAAACTTTTAGGGCATATTCACAGGATATACCATAAAATATTTTGTGTGTGGGGTTCACACCTCACCTACTGGTAAAACAGGTGAGCCAAGGCACTGCTGCATATAGGAGACAAAGTAGAGAGGTGGCTGCACATGTGCATGGCTTTCTCTGTTGAGCTCTAAGGGAGTCAGAGACAGCCTAACAAACTTTCTCTGGTGTGTCTTTAAATACCATAGTCCTCAAGTAACAGAGCTGCGCTCCACTTTTGCACACTCGTGCTCTTCCTATGCGCAGGGACTTTACTCATGGTGCTGTATCCTATGTGCAGCCACTAACAGCCACCTTCCTCCCAATAGTTTTGCTTACCGATTAGTATCCAGAAATGTAATGACAGTGAAGTTAGGATAATTGATAACTAGAGAAGTGAGATTATTATATGAGTCCTACTCAAATAAACTAATTGTGGGGAACTCAAAAGACAAGGCTTAACCTGTGGTGGAATCCAAAGCATTGCAGTACAGAAAATGAAGCTTGACAGACTGGCCAATAACTTCGGCAAATGTCAACTGCATCTATTGTATTTGTTGAGTACCCAGAGGGTCCAATGGATGAAGGTCATCCTGGATGAAGCTCTCGTCCTTACCAATAGAGGAAGTCTGAGTGTTGAACTTTCTTATAATAAATAAACATTCCCTAATAGGAAGAAATCTAGTCAGTCCGTTAAAAATAACCCAAGAGTAGTCAAGAAGCTCCACCAAGACCTACCTCAAATAAGTTCAAACCCTGAGCTTCGCTTTGATTGTAAGGTCTAATTATTCCGTCTTCATGAATAAAACGAGGGGGGCGAAGTGGAGAAACATCTTCTGTAGATTCCGCTACTCTGAAGGAAGGAAAAAAAAAATGTGTAAGCCTTGGAGCAAAGAAAATTATCACATATAAATTCAATATATGTCAATGCATTCACCAAGATGAATTACATTAGGCTAGTTAAGAATATTTAAGAAATGAAAAGCTCATAGTGCTGAATATAATAAATATTAACACGTTGCTTGCACTTTTCTTAGGAGTGAGTGTGCCCTGCCTTAAAGAGGCTCTGTCACCAGATTTTGCAACCCCTATCTGCTATTGCAGCAGATAGGCGCTGCAATGTAGATTACAGTAACGTTTTTATTTTTAAAAAACGAGCATTTTTGGCCACGTTATGACCATTTTTGTATTTATGCAAATGAGGCTTGCAAAAGTACAACTGGGCGTATTGGAAAGTAAAAGTACAACTGGGCGTGTATTATGTGCGTACATCGGGGCGTGTTTACTACTTTTACTAGCTGGGCGGTGTGTATAGAAGTATCATCCACTTCTCTTCACAACGCCCAGCTTCTGGCAGTGCAGATCTGTGACGTCACTCACAGGTCCTGCATCGTGTCGGCCACATCGGCACCAGAGGCTACAGTTGATTCTGCAGCAGCATCAGCGTTTGCAGGTAAGTAGCTACATCGACTTACCTGCAAACGTGGATGCTGCTGCAGAATCAACTGAAGCCTCTGGTGCCGATGTGGCCGACATGATGCAGGACCTGTGAGTGACGTCACAGATCTGCACTGCCAGAAGCTGGGCGTTGTGAAGAGAAGTGGATGATACTTCTATACACAACGCCCAGCTAGTAAAAGTAGTAAACACGCCCCGATGTACGCACATAATACACGCCCAGTTGTACTTTTACTTTCCAACACGCCCAGTTGTACTTTTGCAAGCCTCATTTGCATAAATACAAAAATGGTCATAACTTGGCCAAAAATGCTCGTTTTTTAAAAATAAAAACGTTACTGTAATCTACATTGCAGCGCCTATCTGCTGCAATAGCAGATAGGGGTTGCAAAATCTGGTGACAGAGCCTCTTTAAGCAGATCACGAGAGATTACATGTGACTGCTTTACTTATGCATCAAACCCACTGACAGAACACCTTTGTATTGGCACTAAAGAGGTCATAAATTTGCACTTTTTCTGTTGAGTGATGGCCACAGGCTTGTGCTGTGAAAGTCCTTGTGTTAGGTATTCGGAGAACCAAACATGCTCCAAAACATTGATTCAATTCCTACAATATTATTGAACAAGTTTTGTGAGTAGCAAACGGCACTTTCACCTTGTGTCTAAGCCTGTAAATAATATAAAACGTCAATTTATTATCTTTCTGACACATTTCATCCCCTGATGAGTCACATATGATTGAGAGATGCTTGTAGAAGTATAAGGACAGGTTTGAACACAACAGTGGAATTCTGTAAATAAAAATTTATATACAAACGCTTAGAAACATTATGTCATTACAACGCAATGCATATTATTCTAATGACTAATACCCACGATGTACCACTTATTTGCCTTCAGTGGATTTAAGTTTTAATAAATTTAAAACAAAGATCATTACCCACTGAGAAATATTTACTCATGCATTCATTTGTTATGGTGGTTTTCTAGTAGGAGTGCATTAAAAATAAATAAGCAACAATGAAAAAAATGTGACGTCCAACACTCGATCCAATAAAAACCAAAATGTATTTCATACATTTCAAACAAGAATAAAACATTCCTAGGAAGGACGCTTACACGTTTCGAACCAGAGGGTTCTTAGTCACAGCTAACTTCCCTATGCCATTTTATCAGGTTATAAACCAGGGGGGAAAAGATCAAATGTGATCGGTTACCATAATTAACTATTTAGATGCCAGATATGGCATAAAAAATAGTGGACAGGCACAAGCAAGAGACAAAATTTCAGTAAATATAAATATAACCAATAAAGGTGTAGTGTCTAAGCACAAAACAGCGAAACTTACGCTTAACAAGAATAAAATACATAATAAGCAAAATTGGCTTTAATAAATGTACATAAGATCGGTTCTAAAATTCATGCTCTTAGGAAAACGTGTATCCATTTTTAGTATCCAAAACGTTTCTCTGTTAAGTAGGAGCTTACGGCAAAAACAGTTTTATTTTTCTTCTCAGTTTAGTACCAGTTTTCATCAGATAGTAGAGGTTATAAAAACATATTTGCCAGTTTTAAACAAGGATCCTTCACTAAAAAGAAATGTTAGATCCAAAATTACTCATAATTCCACTTGGTTTAGTGTTAAAGGATCATACAAATGTGGATCCACACAATGCGGTTTATGTTCGTTTATGCATAATACAAGTAACTTTGTTTCTTCCACTACTCAAGAACACTTGCCTAAGTTCTTTTTTGAATTGCAACACCACTCATGTAGTGTATGTAAAACATAGCAGAAAGTGCAACGTACAGTATATAGGTTGCACTATACGCTCTTTAAAAAAAATGCATTGGAGAGCATTTTGCTGACATACACAATCCAGGCAAATGCAATGTGTCTGGAGTTGCCAGGCATTTTATGAATATACATCAAGGAGATACAAGCTTCTTGGAAGTTTATGCTATAGAAAAGGTTCTCAGACCCATAAGAGCAGGGGATTGGCGTAAGCTCCTACTTAACAGAGAAGTACTTTGGATACTAAAAATGGATACACGTTTTCCTAAGGGCATGAATTTTAGAACTGATCTTATGTACATTTATTGAAGCCGCTTTGTTTATTTTGTTATGTATTTGATTCTTGTTAAGAGTATGATGCGTTGTTTTGTACTAGACCTTTATTGTTTATATTTACTGACATTTTGTCTATTGCTTGTGCCTGTCTGCAATCTAAACAGTTAATTATGGTAACGGATCACGTGATCTTTTCCCACCTGGTTTATAACCTGAGAAAATGGAATAGGGAAGTTAGCTGTGACTAAGAACCCTCTGGTTCGAAACGCGTAACCGTCCTTCCTAGGAATGTTTTATTCTTGTTTTAAACAGATGAAATAATTTTTTGTTTTTTATTGGATCGAGTGCTAGGCGACATTTTTTTCATTGTTACTTATGACTTCATCTGCTGATGACGAGATCTGCAGTCCTGAGCACCGAATCGGATTACAGCGTGGTGTCTGCAATACTTCAGGTGCACAGTGAGTGGACCAACAATTTTTTGTCGGACATTAAAAAGAAAGGCGTTTGTACTGTGATCAATGGTGAATTAGCTTATATTCTCTGTAATAAATTACATTATGAATTATCAAGCAGGATGCCTTATCATGCAGAGATATAATTCATATTCAACCTGCAAATATACAGCAGAAAAAGAATGACGACAGCACACTGCGACACTAATGCCACCTAAACCACTAAATATAAATAAATATGCACTAAAGCTAAATCTACTTATAATAGGGAGGTTCTTAGTGCACATTTTGATCAAAAAGTGTTTGCCCACCTGCCACGACAAGGCGAGCTCTGTAAGGTGGGAAACTACGCTGCACATACACCCAGAACTGGGACTAAGCCTACATATATACCTGGGGATGGTAGCTTGAGTATTTTTGAACATACAAGCAATGTCTGTGTGTTATTCCTCTCCGATATATATCGATATTCTAATCTATGATTAGACTGCTGGATAAAATTCCTGGAGTGTCTGCTGAAACACTCATATAAATTTAAGTCTAATATATTTTTAGCGATGACTTCCTCAACAGTACCAAATGGCATATTCATGAAAACCCATCGGCACTTATACCAGTTGTTGTTTGTAACAGTAAAAGGGAAACGCATTTTCAATCGCACCAAGTGCGACTCCTTTATGAAAGTGTGTTCACAAGCCAGCACCATATTCCTCAAAAGGTGTGCTCCTTGTTCGGGGATACGGTGCATGTTACCCAACAAATGAAGACTGTAGTACCACTGAGCAGTATGTCAGTTCCAATAAATCTCCCTCTATAAGATCATATACAGTGAAGGAAATAAGTATTTGATCCCTTGCTGATTTTGTAAGTTTGCCTACTGTCATAGACATGAACAGTCTAGAATTTTTAGGCTAGGTTAATTTTACCAGTGAGAGATAGATTATATTTAAAAAAAAAAACAGAAAATCACATTGTCAAAATTATATATATTTATTTGCATTGTGCACAGAGAAATAAGTATTTGATCCCTTTGGTAAACAAGACTTAATACTTGGTGACAAAACCCTTGTTGGCAAGCACAGCAGTCAGACGTTTTTTGTAGTTGATGATGAGGTTTGCACACATGTTATATGGAATTTTGGCCCACTCCTCTTTGCAGATCATCTGTAAATCATTAAGATTTTGAGGCTGTCGCTTGGCAACTCGGATCTTCAGCTCCCTCCATAAGTTTTCGATGGGATTAAGGTCGGGAGACTGGCTAGGCCACTTCATGACCTTAATGTGCTTCTTTTTGAGCCACTCCTTTGTTGCCTTGGCTGTATGTTTCGGGTCATTGTCGTGCTGGAAGACCCAGCCACGAGCCATTTTTAATGTCCTGGTGGAGGGAAGGAGGTTATCACTCAGGATTTGACGGTACATGGCTCCATCCATTCTCCCATTGATGCAGTGAAGAAGTCCTGTGCCCTTAGTAGAGAAACACCCCCAAAACATAATGTTTCCACCTCCATGCTTGACAGTGGGGACGGTGTTCTTTGGGTCATAGGCAGCATTTCTCTTCCTCCAAACACGGCGAGTTGAGTTAATGCCAAAGAGCTCAATTTTAGTCTCATCTGACCACAGCACCTTCTCCCAATCACTCTCAGAATCATCCAGATGTTCATTTGCAAACTTCAGACGGGCCTGTACATGTGCCTTCTTGAGCAGGGGGACCTTGCGGGCACTGCAGGATTTTAATCCATTACGGCGTAATGTGTTACCAATGGTTTTCTTGGTGACTGTGGTCCCAGCTGCCTTGAGATCATTAACAAGTTCCCCCCGTGTAGTTTTCGGCTGAGCTCTCACCTTCCTCAGTATAAAGGATACCCCACGAGGTGAGATTTTTCATGGAGCCCCAGATCGATGTCGATTGACAGTCATTTTGTATGTCTTCCATTTTCTTACTATTGCACCAACAGTTGTCTCCTTCTCACCCAGCGTCTTACTTATGGTTTTGTAGCCCATTCCAGCCTTGTGCAGTTCTATGATCTTGTCCCTGACATCCTTAGAAAGCTCTTTGGTCTTGCCCATGTTGTAGAGGTTAGAGTCAGACTGATTAATTGAGTCTGTGGACAGGAGTCTTTTATACAGGTGACCATGTAAGACAGCTGTCTTTAATGCAGGCACCAAGTTGATTTGGAGTGTGTAACTGGTCTGGAGGAGGCTGAACTCTTAATGGTTGGTAGGGGATCAAATACTTATTTCTCTGTGCACAATGCAAATAAATATATAGAATTTTGACAATGTGATTTTCTTTTTTTTTTTTATATAATCTATCTCTCACTGGTAAAATTAACCTACCCTAAAAATTCTAGACTGTTCATGTCTTTGACAGTGGGCAAACTTACAAAATCAGCAAGGGATCAAATACTTATTTCCTTCACTGTACATACAAAGGCTGTGCAATAGCATGAACACAGATTATGTAGTGCAGTGACAAATATCTTTTTACTATATGCCATAAGCATTGCAGAATTATAATGGCTGAAACATTAGAGAATACACGTCTTCACGCCAGTAGCAAAACATTAACACACACTACCCTCCTGGAGTATAAGCGGTTGACCTAACACACCACAAATTATTCAATGCATTTATTTCTTCAACAGAAAGTTAAAACATACAGTATATTCTAGCAGGCTTCCCCAAAACATGGTATCCTGAAGCAACAATATGTTAAGAATAGCAACATACTTTACAGTATAGTACAGTCAAACTGTGTTTAGTCATTACATACAAAGATACATAGGGACCTGCTCATAAGAGCTTACAATCTTAAAGAGAAGAACCCCCTGCAGCAGTCTATATAAATACCAGCTAAGTTGAAGGAAAGAAAAAAGAGTAAAGAAATTATTAGGACTCCAAGTAAAATGTCTTATTTTTTTTCCAACAATCACAGAAATTTTACGAAACGGGAAGACCACTCCAAAGAATGCAAGAGTACCAAAGAAGAAGTGCAGCTCCAGAGAAATCCACCAGAGATATGTGACGTGTACAAGGGAGATGATAAGCAATAGAAGTTGGAGCAAAAGACTGTGTGGTCTAGAAAACAGTCAGAGACAAGGTTATGTACACAAGTGAGATAGGATTCTGAAAGAGTGTTAACTGAATGTCAAAGAGAAGAGAAGGCAAACCAAAAGCAGAGCTGCCCAGGCCAGGATTCTTGCTTATTGAGGAATAGAGATTGAAGCACCACCATGCAAAGTAAGTTTGCAGGTGAAAAGATCTGCTGAATTCTGAAGCATTTACTATGAAAAGAAGAAGGTAGAAAAGCTAAACAAAGCTACGATAATGATTATTTTTATTCTAGATCATTGCATATGTAAAAATTAGTCACATGCAGAGAATGAGGAAAAGGTGGTTAATATCCATGTGGTATGTTAAAATAAAAGAAGGATTCAATTTACATAGAAGTAGTAAGCCCTAGAAACAAAAGTAGCCAAGAGAAGAAATGCGTTTATTGAGTTGCATATGTCGTGCAGAGGCATTCAGTATAGTCAGCTAATAGAAAGAGGTAGACGTCAAGGTGCAACAATGAATGAATCAAGATTATTGTGTCATATTTTTTAACCCACTCAATCATACTGAATAACTTTAAAGAGGCTCTGTCACCACATTATAAGTGCCCTATCTCCTACATAAGGAGATGGGCGCTGTAATGTAGGTGACAGTAATGCTTTTTATTTAAAAAAAACGATCTATTTTCACAACGTTAGGAGCGATTTTGGTTTATGCTAATGAGTTTCTTAATGCCCAAGTGGGCGTATTTTTACTTTCGACCAAGTGGGCGTTGTACAGAGGAGTGCATGACGCTGACCAATCAGCATCATGCACTCCTCTCCATTCATTTAGACAGCAGAATCTCGTTCTTTCTAGAACATGATCTGCAGCCACATACACAGCGATTCTGCTTGATTAACGTTAATCCAGTGTCCTGATAATGAATACACATGACTATCCAGCCTGGACGTCTTGTGTATTCAGAATCCTGATACTTCTGAATCTTTTCTGTGAGATTCCAGCAACGGATACGAAATCTCGTTTACCTCCGTAATCTCGCGAGATTTCGTATCCGTTGCTGGAATCTCACAGAAAAGATTCAGAAGTATCAGGATTCTGAATACACAAGACGTCCAGGCTGGATAGTCATGTGTATTCATTATCAGGACACTGGATTAACGTTAATCAAGCAGAATCGCTGTGTATGTGGCTGCAGATCATGTTCTAGAAAGAACGCGATTCTGCTGTCTAAATGAATGGAGAGGAGTGCATGATGCCGATTGGTCAGCGTCATACACTCCTCTGTACAACGCCCACTTGGTCGAAAGTAAAAATACGCCCACTTGGGCATTAAGAAACTCATTAGCATAAACCAAAATCGCTCCTAACGTTGTGAAAATAGATCGTTTTTTTTAAATAAAAAGCATTACTGTCACCTACATTACAGCGCCCATCTCCTTATGTAGGAGACAGGGCACTTATAATGTGGTGACAGAGCCTCTTTAAAGAACATTTATAGAAAGATTACTATAGGGCCCTGTTCACACAGAGTTTTTTGACGAGTTTTTTGGGGCAGAAACCACGCCAAAAAACTCCTCAAAAACCGCCCGAAAATGCCTCCCATTGATTTCAATGGGAGGCAGACGAGTTTTTTTACCACGAGTAAAAAAAACTCGTCGTGGTAAAAAGAAGCAACATGACCCATCTTGAGGCGTTTTCCGCCTCCAAAACCCCATTTCAATGATTCAGAAAGAGGAAAAAAAAACCTCGACGAGTGTTTTGACGAGTTTTTGTCAAACCACTGTGCAAAAACCTACTGGAGCAGTTTTTGCAGGAGGAATTTTCCTCCTGCAAAAAACTCCGTGTGAACACAGCCTAGAAATTACTGCACAAAAATAATCACAAAAAATAAGGAGACAAGGCCCTGTTCACACTGAGTTTTTTGACGATTTTTTTGGGGCAGAAACCACACCAAAAAACTCCTCAAAAACCGCCCGAAAATGCCTCCCATTGATTTCAATGGGAGGCAGACGAGTTTTTTTTCCACGAGTAAAAAAAACTTGTCGTGGTAAAAAGAAGCAACATGACCCATCTTGAGGTGGTTTCCTCCTCCAAAACCCCATTTCAATGAGTCAGAAAGAGGAAAAAAAAACCTCGACGAGTGTTTTGACGAGTTTTTTTCAAACCACTGTGCAAAAACCTACTGGAGCAGTTTTTGCAGGAGGAATTTTCCTCCTGCAAAAAACTCCGTGTGAACACTTGAGGCGGTTTCCTCCTCCAAAACCCCATTTCAATGAGTCAGAAAGAGGGAAAAAAAACCCTCGACGAGTGTTTTGACGAGTTTTTTTCAAACCACTGTGCAAAAACCTACTGGAGCAGTTTTTGCAGGAGGAATTTTCCTCCTGCAAAAAACTCCATGTGAACACAGAGGGGATATTTTCTAAGCTAAATGCAACTGAATTGAGGCTCTATTTGCGCCAAAAAAAACTGGCATACATGCCTTGCGCCAGATTATGTGTTTAAGACACTTTTTGCAACTCACTGAAAAGTGTCTAGAAAAGGGGTTGTGGCTCAGCATAAAGTGTTGTCACTTAACTTTAGCCAAAGTGCGCCAACATTTTGCTGCAAAATATTGGTCTAAAGTGAGTCAACCAAGAGGTCGCATAAAGGAAGAGAAAAGTTGTGTTACATGTCTAGGAAGATGCGCCAAATCTGTCATACAGAATGCACTACTGTGATAAATTTGGTGCATCTTTTGTCTTACCGGTCTAGTTTTAAGCTGCCTAAGTTTAAGACAGTAACAAGAAATCTGCCCTAAAATTTGGAAAGCATAATCTGGAGAAGCTAATTAACATCCTAAATGGTGCGGACCCAAAAATCCCATTCCTTACATGAGGAAGCTTCAAGGGTGAGTATCCACGAGGGGAAATAAAAAAAAAGTTATCGTTCCCTATTATTATTTCTTAATATAATTGCGTTACATTGAATTGCTTATTAAAATGTATTAAACCATGTCTATTTTATAAAAAAGTCAAAGCCATATTCCAAGGAATCAAATCCCTGCTGGTAAAAATATATATTACATAGCTATGTTTACCCTTCTTTTTTAAATCATTGTCTGACTGGAAGGGTAAAGGCCCTATTACACTGGCCGATTTTGGCCGGTGCAGTGAGCGCCGATCAACAAGACAGCTTGTTGATCGGCACTCGTTTGCTCCTGTCACCAGGAGCTTTGTATGGGGACAAGCGGTCGTTACTCTGATCGTTCGTCACCATACATCATGTCAGCAGCGTGTCTTCCTGTGCTGTCAACAACGATAATATTTAACTTTTTTAAAACGATACGATCAGCAGATGAACGAGCGTTTGCTCGTTCATCTGCTGATCGTTGCCCTGTTTAAACCGGGCAATTACCGGAAACGATATCGTTTGCCCAACAATTGCCCAGTGTGAAACCCTCTTAAGGGGGCTGTCACCACATTATAAGTGCCCTATCTCCTACATAATGAGATCGGCGCTGAAATGTAGGTAACAGCAGTGTTTTTTATTTTAAAAAACTATCTATTTTCACCACATTATGAGCGATTTTAGTTTTATTTTTAATTACTTTCTTAATGCCCAACTGGGCGTGTTTTTGCTTTTGACCGAGTGGGTGTTGTAAAGAAGTGTATGACGCTGACCAATCAGCATCATACACTTCTCTCCATTTATGTTATCAGCACATAGTAATCCTGCTTTGTTCACTATGTGCTGTCACATACTCAGACATTGTTACTGAAGTATCTTGAGAGTGAATAGACATCACCTCCAGCCAGGAAGCGATGTCTATTCACAATCCCGACACTTCGGTAACGTTTGTGTGGGATTTACAGCACAGAAAGCGTAATCTCGCTGTAAGCTGTCATTTACAGCGTGATCTCGCGAGATTGCGCATGCTGTGCTGTAAGTCACACACAAACATTACCGAAGTGTCGGGATTGTGAATAGACAGCCCATCCTGGCTGGAGGTGATGTCTATTAACTCTCAAGACACTTCAGTAACGTTAATGTCCGAGTATGTGACAGCACATAGTGAACAACGCAGGATCACTATGTGTGGATTACATGAATGGAGAGAAGTGTATGAAGCTGATTGGTCACTGATTGGTTAGCGTCATACACTCCTCTGTACAATGCCCACTTGGTCAAAAGTAAAAACACGCCCAGTTGGGCATTAAGGAAGTAATTAGCATAAAGCTAAAATCGCTCATAACTTGGTGAAAATAGATTGTTTTTCTAAATAAAAAAAACACAGCTGTTACCTACATTACAGCGCCAATCACATTATGTAGCAGATAGGGCACTTATAATGTGGTAACAGAGCCTCTTTAAGCCTCGAAAGTGTTTCTCCACCATTGGAAAAAAAAAGATAAAAATCTGACTACAACCACACCGGGTTCTAGACAGGATGCTTAAAAATTTCTCAGTGCCAACTTTCCAAAAGATTCACAATATCATGAGCAGTGTCATGCCAAAGCAGCACACCTGTAATTCCAGCCTTTTCAGTGTTTCCTGACATGCATCTGCATTGATAGGTGAATCATCAGGAGTTAATTCCATAATGAACTTCAAATAGTGTGTTGTCTTTTGATCACAAAAAAACTAAATTACATATCAGACCTCGTCTTTCATCGACTTACACAGCATGGTGGCCACTGCCATAATGGATGCATCAACAACAAGTGCTGAGTGCTGTGTTGCGTCTATCAAGTATGGCCCTATTCAGACGACCGGGATTGTTGGTCGTGTGACAGATGGTTTTTTCTAACGACCATCACACGGCTGAATTAAAATGAATGCACGTGTATGGGCTATTCAGACGGCCGTTCTTTTAACGGACCGTATGAACGGCCCAGGAAAATATAGAACATGCCCAATTTTTGCCTGTTTTCCCAGCTCCCTCAATAGACTCAAGTCTAGGAGGGATCCGTGAAAACGGGTCCTGCAGTTGTGCAAATAGGCCGTGAAAAATGGGCGATTTGACACCCGGTCGTCTGAATAAAGCCTAACTAAATATCAAACTATGTGAGATTGCACGTATATGTGGCTACAAGAAACACATCTACAGGAATAAAGTAGGGAACCTTCTTTTATGACTTCCCCTTGTAAAGATGTGATGAGAAAGTTGTTTGAATTAATAAGTATGTATAAGTATATAATATTGCCATAGTTCTTAAAGGGGTTATTTAGGTAATATCCACAACATCCGGGTTTTCCAGAACAGCTGAGCATGTTCTGCAACAGTGTTTCCGGAATATTCATAGCAGTGAATGAAAATTAAGAAAACATCGCAGCACAGTCTGTAGCTCGCTGTGCTATTCCGTTTTCATATCTTTCAGGAACTCCCATAGGAGTGAACGTAATGGCTTAGCAAAATGCGCAGTTTCTCAAAAACCTGGCCACCTTGTAAGGCAGTGGCCTGAGTTCAGCGACAAAAGGGAGGATGGGGGTTTGTTGGCCCCATTCTAGATGGGAACGGGTCCCAGGGGTGAGGCGCGCATCTGAATATCCGAGATGGGAATACCCCCTTTAATTCTGTTTATTTAGGTAGTCACTGCCCACAAGCAATATGAGTCAATGTAGAATAGGAAAAATTGTAAGATCTTTAAGTTAAACTGTATTAACTATATAAAACTAATGTCTGGGAACTGTAGAGTTTAAATTACTTGAAAGTTTCAAAAAGCTAGAAAGGCATAGCTGTGAAAAGTAGGAAATTTAGGAAAACTTCAATAAAGAAACAGAATGCTGTTTAACAACAGTTTCAGTAGAATGTTTTAGGGTCTATCCAAATGGTGCCGAAAACCACACTGCAAAACTGCATGCCTTTTTACCGCGGTTTCCGTGATAACTCCAAAACCTCAGCAAATTGCGATAACAATGCATGCATCATTAGAGCAGGTTTCGGCCGCGGAGCGAGAAACGTGACAAAACTGCACCATGTGAATACACCCTCAGTGCGAGTTTTTCTTATAAAGAACAGCTGTAGTGGTATGTACGCTTTGCAAGATCAAGGTCAGCTGGTATATACTTTGCTACACATATCTTGGGAAAGCGTCATGCACAAAATGAATTTAAGAATGGACAACTGGAATTGGAAAGCATGAATTAGCATGCCAAGCACATGTCAAAGTGCAAAATTGCTAAAGTGCGACTTGCAAGGCAAACTTTTGTTTCTTACCAATAAAGGGAAAGATCTGGCTTATTGATATAAAATATCCTTTTCATGCTATTCGTGAACGAAGCTGCAAATAATTATATTTGACACATTCTATACTACTGAAATGCTAGGATTTGCTGTAAATCAGTGATGTGTGTGCTTCGACAGAGAATCCATTTCCTTGGAACATTCATACCTCTGGATTCCCTGGAAGGTGCTGCTTGCCATGTCAATAATTCCACCTGTAGGTCTTGCCACAACACCTACAAGTCCTTTTCCTATGCCCTTGAAGAAACCAGCAGCGCCTTCTTTCTTAGCTCCTGCACCAAAAAGGATGAATAGAAAATTAAGGTTAATCACTAGCAGCAATACCGTACTGATTTCAGCTATAGAAACAAACTAGTGAATAATAAAGTCGGCATTCCTTCCTAATAGATTAGGATGAATAATCTACACAATGCATGGCCTCAAAACATTCCTTATGTGCAGTAAGCATATAGCAAGCATTCCTAAACTCCACAAGGATCAAATAAATGATGGTATATATTTATAGAGATATATGTCTGTTACATCCACAGCATGTGAACACTTCACATCAATCAGCCATGCCTTCATGATTCTTAAACATTCTCATATTAGAAGTAATACCGTAGAACTAAGTGAATATTTGGTGCTTACCTTCCACTGGCTTTGTAATGATCCCAGTCACTCCTCCCACCACACCCTAAAAGAGATTCAGTTTAATTGTATGTAGCAAAACCTTATCGTGTCTGTTTGGTTTCAGATCAAGTATTTCTTGTAACTTTGTAAACCATTCAGTCATAATTCTGGTTCATCTAACATAATTGACTTTTTCCATAAAATTAAGAGGCGTATTATCGAACAATAAAAATAAAATAAAAATGTATCTGGTCATTGCCCTGAAACAGTTGTTTGCTTATGTTTAGGATTTACCCAGCTTGTTGAAAAATGTTGTTAAAAAGAACCGCCAATATAACTGGAAACACGTGAGATAAATCAATGACAGACATTTTTCTGGACTTCCTAATTGATGAACACAAATCTCAGTCTCTCCCCAACTTGATATGGCTGTTTAGAAGAATGGTAGATTAGGGGCCAGCAACCTTCGGCACTCCAGCTGTTGTGAAAGTACAATTTTCAGAATGCCCCGACAGCCTTTGGTTGAAATAATAAAGCCCATGGCTCTTAGGGCATGCTGGGAACTGTAGTTTCTCAAGAGCTGGAGTGCCGAAGGTTACTGACTCCTGCGCAGATCTCAGTTGGTTTTTCTTTTTGTGGGGGAGGAGTTAAGTAAGCGTGATTTCATGGGGCATGTGTGATCTACTAAAAGACAACATGTGTAAACATCTGAAGCCTCTTAAGGAATATACCATACAATGCCGCCACTAGTGGTAGATTAGAAGGTGGGAATTTATTAAGACTGGCATTTCATACATCAGTCTTAACAGGAAACAAGCTGAAGTAAGATGCAACAAATTAAGAGGCGCACGCCTCTTAAAAAGAAGGTGTTGCGCCTCCTTAACAAATGTGTTGCATCTTTGGCTGTCTGTGCACCAATAAGTAAAATCTACATCAACTAAGAGGTGGCGTACATTTTCGCTATAATTTACCCCAGTCCGTAAATAATAGTAAATGCATCAGGCCGTGAGGGCCTGACCGCTTCCGCTTAGCTCCACCCACTTTTCAAGAAAAAGTTGCGAAAGTGGCAAAAACGATCCAAAAGTTAAAATTTTTGCAACTTTTAAGCCGTTTGCGACATTTTAGAAACGTAGTTGAGTACCCCCCTAAGAGTGTAAACACATAGTTGGACTTTTGACAGAGAAAGAGAGAGAAGGCAGGGAGCACTACCTATTGACTGACCAACTAGATTAAGTTAACCAAAGGAGGGCTGGCTGTTGCTTATACAGAAATATTATTTTCAACAGAGACGTTGATGCACTTGCTTGCTACTGCAGCTTGATGTACACTCTTAGTAAACTCTTCATTCAGACTCATACAATTTCTCATTTAGTAACTCGAAATTTCTATAGTGTTATGGAACCTTATAGCTGCAAAATGAAGTTAAAGAAGAAAACCCCAAAAATGTGGTTCATAAAGTAATACAGAACATAACTACTATGACATGTGACAGTTAACACAGTCTAGCGGGTTGCTTGTAGTCCACAGGAGTCTGGTCAATTCATGAGCGCAATCAGTTTCTGCGGGAGTTGGTTTCAATCACTATCAATATAGCAAATCATTTAGCAGCACAAATGTAATATTGCCAGTCCGAGCTAAAAGACCCACTCAGCTATATGATCTGCAGAATACACACAATTACAACATACATTATATAATAATGGGGTACTGCAATAAAGTATTACAGCTTGTAAATATCCATTCCTGAATATATTTGCATGTTTAGAATTTATTTCTCACAAACCTTAAAGAGATGACTATTCAATGGATTACAGTGTCGGCCATCATGTAAGTGAGCAGCATGCACTGTAAGGCCAGGACTACTGATTGATTTTAACTATTGAGCTACCGCTGAAGTCCAAATGAGGACATTGAGTCATTTCAATTAGTAGCGCTACAAAAAGTCTCAGTCTAGCCCTGGCCTTACAATACATTTTTCGTGCTACAGTAATAAGATGATCAGAGGCCGTGTTCTATTTAAAAAGGGGTTCTCTTTGTGAGGCAACCCTTTTAAAATGATATTTCTTTCTCCAGTAATGCTCACCCGTAAAAATCCTTTTCCTCCCTTGGCCAAACTATCTCCAAAATCCTTTGGCTGCCTGCCCATTTCTTCTCTCCTTTTCTGCTGATATTCTTTATCCATGGTGATGGCAGCCAATCCCTTCCCCACAGATCCAGTGATACGTGAGACAACTCCGGCTGCTCCCCCTGTGTGGAAAGATTGGGGTTAATGAAGTGGACTGCACTAAATAATCCCCCAAAAACCTTTTTAAACATTTACCAAAAGAAAAGCAAACCCAAATCAAAAGTAATTACAGTTCATACAAGGTTTTAAAAAACATATGTTTGCTTATTCCATTGAAGAGGCAGTGAAGTAACAATCGATTCCTACCTCATGACCACGGCCTCCTCTAAAACTACAGAAATTCACAGAGCATAACTCACCAACTGTATGCCCAAGGAGGCTCTTTACACCAATTACCAAGCCCTCTGCAAACTCCTCAGGTCCCTGCACTGCACCCTGCAGAATATACAATTGCATTTTAGAGCTGAAGATGCCAGAGAATGTATTCAGCATTCATTCAAATTATTTGAAATTAAAACACAATAAAGCAAGATTAGCACTGACATTTTCATTTATCATTGAATTATCATAAAGCAGCAACTATATGAAGATGTTGAATAACCCAGAGATTAATTTATTTGCCTTAAAGGCTATGGAAACATTTGAAGATAATTTTTTTTACTAAAACAATGTATTATAATGTTTAGTGTAACTTTGTAAATGGTTTTCATTAAAAAATGTTTTTACTTTTGAGATACATCTTCTATGTATCCTGGATACAGAGAAGCTGTATCTTGCGCTTAACCCCGAATCTGTCAGGTCAGTAGGACTGACGGCTTCAGGGACAGCGGGTTAGACATGCAGGATCGAGCTGTTAATGATAACATCTAAGTAACTTAGATGTGATCGATAACAGGTGGATCCTGCATGTCGACTCACTGTCACCAAAGCAGTCAGTCCTGAAGACCTGATGTATTCAGGTTTCAGAGCAAGATACAGCTTCTATGTATCAGGGATACATAGAAGCCGTATCTCGAAAAGTATTTTTTTAATAAGAAACAATTAAAAAGTTGCACTAAACACCATAATACATTTTTTTAACACTAAAACAAAGGCTTCAAAAGTTTCCATAGCCTTTAAATTTTCATTGGAATGTACAACATAATATCCAGAACAAGAGCTCACTTGAAAGGGTTCATAGAAGAAAGCCTCCACTCCTTCAGATAGTCCTCTAATCAGGCCAAAGGGATTTCCCAAGACATCCAGGCCCAAGACAAGGACATAAAGCTGCTTTAAGAACTGCAAGGGAACAAATACCAAAAAGAGTCAGTGGATGACCAAATGCGACCAAAAGACAAACCCAAAAAAATAGTTTTCCACTCATTACGAAAAATGAGTGTGAGAAACCTCTGATTTATACATGTGTTTTGACAGTAACAATATCTCACCTGTTCACTGTAGTGTCTGGCAACAAGTTTCATTAGTTGATCTCGCTTGTAGAACTTATAGCTTACTCCAAAACAAGCCAGCCTGTGGACAAGAACAAAGAAGTTTTCAGCATGCTGTATATTTAAATCATAAGTCTAGAATAAGTACAGCGCTACAGTGCTTGAGGTCATCATTGCTGATCGTGTGCTGGAGTGTCAAACACAGTATACAGAAATGTTACACCATTTTTTGCAAACTACCAATTTTCACGTATAATCTGGAGAGGTTAATATGGGTGACTCATTAGCAAAGTCAATTTTATAGCACATAAGACACAAAAACCTGCGCCTGTATATAGCGCAGTATTTAGTGGAAAAGATTTTGATAGATAACGTAACTCTCATTTAGGTAGATATAATTAGGATGGTCTCCCTATACATGGTATAAGCTTCTCTGGGCTTTCCTTGTTCTGGAAATGAAGAAATTACACCATAGATGTCTTAACCTGGAAATGACAGATCTACAGGAATATGAAAAAAAAACAAAAAACGTTTTTCCTATTATTACTATGAGTATTGTGAGGAGCAAAACCTCATGAGTGTAAAAGAACGGAGAAAGAATCCGCATGAAAACTATTAAAAAAGAAGAGATAAATAAAACAACTGATTTTACTGTTCGGCACCTTGTTCCTTTGTTAGCCCATTAAGCTCATTTTATTATCTCACCTATATTACTCCTATTGAAGCATTCTGTCTTTTAATTGGCTTACTGGATATTGTTATAGGTTCGACTACCCTCATAGGAGGTTTAGACCTCAGCAATATACTTAGTAATAATAAAATAAACATTTTATTTAAAATAATTTTCTATTCCATGTCAATACAAGTATGGAATAATATCTTCACTACAAACAATATAACATTATATACCAGTGCATGTTTTTGTGTTGTGTGTTTTATCGTATACATCTGTCCACCCTTAGCTTTTCTGGAATTGCGTTAAGTTCTATAATTTGTCCTGATACAAATTCAATACAATCTAGCGCCATCCAGTAAAAAAAAAAGTATACTGTACTTTTTTTTTTATTTTTTAACATGGGAGCCAATGGGCGACGGATGGTCAAGGGATAGCATCCATCAGAGGCATTCGTCAATGCCATCCAGTAAAAAAAAAAAAAAAATGCATACGTCAAAGTTTTACTTTTTTTTTTTTCTTTTAATATCGGAGCTTATGGGCAACTGATGGCTGATGGATGGTATCAGTGATAGGTATCGGTCGGCGGTATGTGTTATTTTTACATGTTTGTTTAACATCTAGCACCACACATCCTTAGATATGTTGAGTTTAGACTATGTTCACATCTGCATTGTTTTCTATGTTCTGCTTTGTTAAAGGAGCAGAACAAGGAAAAAAACGGAATTGCCGGATACAACAGTGCCTGACGATACCCATTAACGTTAATGGGTTCCGTCGGGTTTCCGTAATATTGCTGTACAAAATAGCGCTGTTTTGTCCAGCAAAAATGACGGCGTCTGCGACGGAGGCCCCTAACGGAGCCTCCGGTGCAGATATAAACAGAGCCTTAGAGATAAGGGAGGATACATCTGTATACAGATCACCCATTTCCCACCCTGCAGTACTTGACTAATGTAGCCACCTTTCAAGTGAAGTTACACTAAATCTTATTACTTATTCTTCACAACTCCATTTCATTGTATAGAAATGTTTTCAAGATTGAGAAGGCAATGACTTAGAAAAATATTACGTTTCAAAATTTTGCATGGTGTAATGCCACTCCTCCCGATCACCGCTCCTATTGATTACAGATTGATAGTCATACGGGGAGATTTATCAAAATTACAAAAAGAGAAATGTGGAGAAGTTGCACATAGCAAGCATTCAAATTCAGACTCACATTCTTCAGCGGCCATATGGAAACTAAAAGCAGCAACCAATTTGATAACCATGGGCAACAGCTATACTTTTGAACAAATTTTGATAAATCTCCCCAAGAGAAAGGGGTGGCACACGTTCAAGTGAGAGGAAAGCAAGGTGAGGTCACAACTAGAATAACTAAATTGTCACTGTCTTATGGGTGGCTAAGATCGGAAAGAGTAGTCGGTGGGTTGGAAGTAGTGGTACTCTCTGGAGACTCCGTTTTTCAGTAATATATATTTTAGTATCATGTAAATCACATTTAAATAGTGTCGATTTATTTATTTATGTTACTTATATAGCACCAACATATTCCGATACATTGTGCAGAAGTTGTCACTATGCAATATCCTCAATGGGCTTCACCAACTAAATTCCCTAGCTGTATGTTTTTGAAGTACCCAGACGAAACCCAAACACGTATAAAAGTGGATTTGTACCTCTTAATCTATTGTTCTAATTTGCACTACTATTTATATGTGATGACCACCGGATTGTAATGAACATTAAAAATTTAAATTTACTTGAAAATTAGATCATCCACATCAGTAAGAGTAGCTCCAATGCTTTTTAGAAGGAGGTTGATTGAGCTGATGGCAACAATCTCATGTTCCTCCTTGTTTGACTGTTCCCCTCCAGTTCCCAGCGAGAGGCTTAGATGTAACTATAAAAAATACATGGAGTTGTACATAGTAAACAAAATGATGAAAAGGAAACCATTGGTAAAAATACGTCCTAGTATGGTAATTTTTTATTAAAGCGTAACTAAACTTTCAACAAACTTCTGACATGTCAGTGACGTCAAAAGTTTTTGATCGGTGGGGGTCTGAGCACTGAGACCCCCACCGATCGCTAAAACGAAGCGGCAGAAGTGCTCAGGTGATCGATGTGCCGCTTAGTTTCTGATCGGCTTTTTTCGGAAAACCAATGTAACGGTGTACGGCCCATAGACTTTCTTTTGAGTCCGTACAACGTTACATCGGCTTTCCGAGAAAAGCCGATCAGAAACCAAGAAGCTTAGCGCTCACTCGAGCTCTTTTGCAGCTTTGTTTTAGCAATCGGTGGGGTTCTCGGTGCTCAGACCTCCACCAATCAAAACTTCTGACGTGTCACTATGACGTGTCACAGGTTTGTTGAAAGTTTAATGACCCTTTAAGTTCCCTCAGAGGATGTCAACGAACATCCTAGACTTTTGAATCGGATTTGTTTTGAAGCTATACAAGTGCACGGATGAATCATTGCGCAATTAGGCAGATTTACTTTTGAGGAGGTCTAGAAAACTAGGTGAAAACCCCTGTGGAAAGCTGATCGGCGACCATTTGGTTGGCACCCAGCTTTCTCAGTAACAACTGCAAAGGTCCATTTACATGAGCAGATATTCATTTAAGTGATTATCTAATAGCGAATACAGGCGCACATTTTCACAAAACTTTATCGGCTAAATGATTGTCCTAAATTCATCGTTTGGTCACTTAATCGAACATCTTTCACTGCATTCACACCTGTGGTATATTAGAAGATAATTGGTAGGGTATACCTCTTTAATAATTTCACTTCATCTAACGATCAAATGACCAATATTTACATACCCCGATATATCGACCAACAATAATTTTTGTGTTTGCATAAACGATTTTTCACACGTTTAAAGATTGTTTTATCGCTAATCATTCAGTCGCTACATCTATTCACATTAAGCAATTATCGTGCACGCTCGCTCATTGGCGTTTGAATCTGACCAATTATCTGCTTGTGTAAATGGGCCTTCAACAAGAAAGAAAAAAGAAATTACTAGACAGAAGACGGAACTTATGGAGAAATGCTATTTAAACATCACCAACAACACCAACTGTAATATAAAAATTCACAATACTACCTTCACAGGAGATATGTGGAAGTGTTCAAAGAAGCTCAAGGTGGTGATATCAGTCATGGAGGATTCCATCAGCTCTGTGTTTAGAGAATCTAGATCTGTCTGGATTAGCTTGGTCTGCATTTTAACCAGAGAAAACCTTATAAACGCATCTAATCTTTTATGCAGATTACATATATCAAAGAAATGTATATGTAACAGATTAAATAGTTATTCTAATAGCGTTATTACTGTTAAACACGGTATACAAAAGTGGAACAGGTCACAAAGTATAATTATTTACAGAGAAAAAAGAAAAGGCATGGTTTCTTAACTAATACTGTATAGCACTTGTCATGAATATTGATTAATCGATGTAATATTTCTTCTGGAGGAGAAAAAAAACCCCACACAGTATTCTCCTGAAAATGACACTTACATCTTAATTGTAGTCTCCTGTATTTACCAAGAGGTAATAATGAGAGGTTCTTGCACATCAATTATGTGATGTGGGATTACTACAATGGTAGCACTGTATAATACATGTAGTATAGTTCAACGATATACGGATGTAGCCATCTTTAACTTGATTCTGATAACTTGCTGCAGCGTGATATCACACAACAAACGCCATTGACAATGTCAAGATAAGAGATCTAGTCATTGTTTATTTAATGCGTTAAAAGTAAAAGGTAAAGAGGACTACATCTGTACCACTGTTCCTACTGACTGAAAAGTTCAAAATAAAACTAAATAGCTTTTTACTTACATTTTACTCACTCGAGTTAAACGGTCAGTAACTAGTCTTGAATATATCTATACAACTATTAAAGCGTACCTCCACTTTCAGTGAAAAACTATTAGGGTATGTGCACACACACTAATTACGTCCGTAATTGACGGACTTATTTCAGCCGGAAGACCCGGACCGAACACACTGCAGGGGGCCGGGCTCCTAGCATCATAGTTATGTACGATGCTAGGAGTCCCTGCCTCGCTGCAGGACAGCTATCCCGTACTGAAAACATGATTACAGTACGGGACAGTTGTCCTGCAGCGAGGCAGGGACTCCTAGCATCGTACATAAGTATGATGCTAGGAGCCCGGCTCCCTGCACTGTGTTCGGTCCGGGACTTGCGGCCGAAATACGTCCGTCAATTACGGACGTAATTAGTGTGTGTGCACATACCCTTATAGTGCAGGAGTTTGCACTAGAATAGTTTTTCTAAATTCCTTGTATTACTGATTTTGCTTTTAGCAGCAGAGCGGACTGTCTATAGTCTGTGCGGTCGGCTGCTCATAAATAAGAGCGCCCTGCTAGTCTCCACGGCTCCCGTATGCAGAACGGCCGTTAGCACTATAGAATCCTATATGCGTTCATTATGGCTCCCGTATGCAGAGCAGGACGCTCTGTCTCCAACTGCAGAATTATGAGCAGCAGACAGTCAGTGCTGCTGCTAAAAGCAAAATCGGTAATACGTGATTTAGAAAAAACTATAATCGTTTTAATCGCACTATAGTCATTTTTTCACGAGGGACGCTTTAATTATACTGTTCAAAACCATGTTTTTCTAAGCATCTACTTCCATCATAAAATGTATTACTTTATAGTATACGAGTAATGGCAAAATATTTAACAAAATAATAAAATTAGCAATGCAAAAGTATGAGTCAAAAAGCCAGCAAAAGAAGCAGATTAACTATAACATAACGGTTCTTAAGAAATGCTATTTAAATCTATTTCTACAAAGAAAACCAGAATACGCAGTACATATTGCTGCATCATTGGACAATTACCGTTTATTGCACAATCTACAAAATAAATGTGAAGTGAAATGTGGCACATGGGAAACGTTGGCCACCCCAAGTCATCTTGCACGTACTCCATGCTTCAGATGTGTGCACGGATTCTCAGTAATATTCATGGTTTCCTGAAGTAGTTTGTGTTTAATTTGCAGGTATCCAAAAAAATACAAGAGAGTGAAGCAGCAGAGGTCCCGATAACTGGGATGGTGTCACGCTGTCCTATAATCGGACAAACCACATCCGATCTAATGCAATCTTCACATCAATTGTCTGACAACAATGGCCACTTTTTGATTGAGGTTTCACGAATAAACAAAAACCTTTTTGATATTCTCTGGAGAGGTGTCCTGTTGTCCGACCATTGATGTGATTTGCAGGTATGTCTTAAATCATCTTGCAACATCTTTTGAGTTTGTTTCTCAATGACTTTGTGACATTAGTTTGCAGGATTTGTCAATTCTTTATTTTCTCTACCAGCATGGGGTTTCCTTCCATATAGCCCTAAAGCATAAAGTTTACGTCTGCTGACCTTGTAGGGGGTTAGATATGAATAGGAAAAATCAGATTCCATTACAAACAGTTCTGCCAGTATTTATATCCGTTAGAATGTTATGGTTTTCTAGGTCATTGCAAAAAAGACGACAACTGTAAATCATTTAATGATATTGTGATGTCTTACACGTTGTTTCTCAACTTCAGGAAGGCTGGAAGGAGTGAATAACTCTATGATTGCTGCAAGAAAGCCCTGGTCGACCTTTAGAGCCATACACTGGATCAGAACCATGAAGTATCTGTACAGAAACATATTCGCATTAAACTCAGAAAACTGTTCTAGAACAAGATTATATGCCAAAACATATTAAATAATTGTGTTACTTGCAGATACAAGAAAAAAAAAAATAGTAGTTTAAAATCCAGTTTACAAATTAATATTTTCTAGATCATGTACTTACTTAAATTGCATGACTTTGCTAAATTCATTGAATCTGGTGATGATACTGATATCTATAAACGGCTTTGGTTCTGCCAAGACAAAGAGTCATAAGAAATTAGATCCTTGAAAAAAAACGGATGCATATTTTAATTTTCCCGTAAAAAGCAGGAGTTTTATTTTGCCAGTGTTCTGTATCCTATACAGTGGAATATAATGCAGCTCCCACCACACAAAAAAAACAACACATTTTATCTAAAAGGCTTGAAATTCTTCTTCTACATTAGCATTTCTGATATTTAGAGCAATACTCTGGGGAAAATGTTTGTAATCACACCGAAACTTGTCAATATAGATATGTAAAAAGTACTGCCTATAAAATGAAGAGTCAATATGGTTTATGGTCAAGTCAATAAGTTGATACCTTTAAAGTAGATCTAATTCTAAATCATATTTGTCCACCAAAATTTAATTGTGGGTAAGTATTAGAATCCTCTTTAAAGAGGCTCTGTCACCAGATTTTCAAACCCCTATCTCCTATTGCATGTGATCGGCGCTGCAATGTAGATAACAGTAACGTTTTGTTTTTTTCAAAAACGAGCATTTTTGGCCAAGTTATGAGCATTTTTATATTTATGCAAATGAGCCTTTCTTAAGTACAACTGGGCGTGTATTGTGTTTGTTACATCTGGGCGTGTTTACTTCTTTTACTAGCTGGGCGTTGTGAATGGGAGTGTATGATGCTGACGAATCAGCATCATCCACTTCTCTTCGTTAACACCCAGCTTCTGGCAGTTCAGACACACAGCGTGTCCTCGCGAGATCACGCTGTGACGTCACTCACTTCCTCCCACAGGAACTTCAACGCGTCGGATAAGCGAGGACACGCTGTGTGTCTGTGAACTGCCAGAAGCTGGGTGGTAACGAAGAGAAGTGGATGATGCTGATTCGTCAGCATCATACACTTCTATTCACAACGCCCAGCTAGTAAAACAAGTAAAAACGCCCAGATGTACATACACAATACACGTCCACTTGGACTTAAATTTAAACATGCCCAGTTGTACTTAAGAAAGGCTCATTTGCATAAAAATGGTCATAACTTGGCCAAAAATGCTAGTTTTTGAAAAAAAAAAACACGTTACTGTTATCTACATTGCAGCGCCGATCTGCTGCAATAGGAGATAGGGGTTTGAAAATCTGGTGACAGAGCCTCTTTAACTGTATCTTAACAATATTTTGCGTTGTGGACATTTACAGTGGATACGGCTTGTTTCAACAACCACTTATATACACATTCTGTATTTGTCAATGTTACTTTGTTACTTAATGTTATAGTGGAGCAGTTTTGTATTGGGACAAGGCCATGCTGGTGCAGGTACAAACATAACTAAACTCAGAAGGCATCACAAAATAAAGATTTTTTACCAGAGTCTAAAGCAATAGATTTGGGAGGTGCAACTGGATGGAAGACGGCAGGAAACATAGAACCAGGAAGCTGGTTATCCACCTGACAAGAAAAAAAACACACTTTATGCTACGATTCGTAGCACTTTTGTTGCGCATTTTCCTAGTTTGTTTAAAGCCAAAACTAGGAATGAAAACTAAACACAAAAAAAGTGAATGTTTAAATGAGTTTTTGCATACCCACACCATCTCTGGATATTATAGATTACTCAAAGAAAGCACTTCAAATACAAGCCACATTTTGCCAAAGTGGAACACCGTATTTATATTTTTTTCTCTATAAATTTTACTTCACCTGTAACCAGTATAATTGTGCTCGTAAACTTCTTTGATGTGGAGACTGTTTCAGTTCTATGTGGATACCAGAGAGGAAGCTTCTTCTGATTTTGCATTTGATTGGCAAGCGCATTTCCATACAGCTGAAGCTGACCTGCATGTGGTTAAGATACAGATTATTAGGCTGGGTTTCCACGTAGTGGACACAGCGGGACTAACATATGGCCAAAAACCACACCAACAAGTGGTTTTACCACAAACGGAAACGGTTTTTACACTGATTGTTAGGTGCGGGTTTGCCGGTAAAACTGCTATTTACCTGCAGAACCATGTGGCCTTTAACAATCAATTTGAAAACTGAGCCAATTTGTAGTAAAACTACCTGTTGGCGCTTTTTTTTCCAGGGTAAAAGATGTGCCTTAATAAATTCAGACAGTACAAGTAACACACACCTCAAAGTTGGCATCTAATTTTGTCCATCTGCACTGCTCTCCAGTGAGATATTTCTCATAGGTTTGTTCTAGTTGTAGAATCTGTTTCTGGTTAAAGGGTTTCCACTTCTGTTTTGGCATTAGCTCCCAGATAATACCTGAGCTGAAAGTGAAAACCAAGTAATTACGTTTCTTCAGGAAAAATATATTACATTTATTTTTATTTTTTTAACTTATATGGGATGCCTGGCGTAAAACATCATCATCATAGACTAGTTATGATCAGATGCCTACTTGACAACAATATCTTCTGCGTCACCCACTGTCATTCTAGTACTGAAGATTATTGACTATTTGCTTCCTGCTTTTGATGGCAGTTCTCTATACAGACATTTCCTTTCATTAAAGTAGAACAGATTCAACAACAGGCATAATGACCATCTTTTAGTAACACTGAAAGAAACAGGTCACTAGCGAACATTTGCTTACTTTCTAGAACGGCTTGTCTATTTTTAATTCATCTTAAATGACAGCATCCATAGAATATTTGTCCAGAAAATTCCTTTGTAGATTTTGGTTATATGAAAAATCTCTGAGATAACCATCAAAAATTGTAGTAAAAATGGCCCAGAGACATGGTCATCTCAAGGACAATAAATATAGGATATATAGGAATTGAAAGTCCATAAAAAAAAAAATCTTTCTAGATCAGTTATAACCTTCTCTATTAGAGTGGTTTTAGGGTATGTTCAAACGCGGCAGATTTGTTGAAGAAGTTTGCGCAATTGACCCATTCACCCCCAAAAAAATCCCCATTTACATATATGGAACCGATTTTAAGCCTAAAAAACATGTGCAACAAATCTACCACATGAGAACACAGCCTTATTTACTGTATGAATGTAAGGTTTTATTCACATGACGAGTGTCAAATCGGCCACGTAAAAAGGCGGTTTTTCACGGCCAATTAGCACCCATGCGAGACCCATTTTCACGGATCCCTCAGAGACTTGTCTATTGAGGGATCTGGTAAACCGGGTAAAAATAGGACGTCATGTTTTTTACTGGGCCGTTTACACGGTCCATTAAAAAAAACGGCCGTGTGAATAGCCCCATAGAAATGCATTGATTTTAATGCAGACATGTGATGGCTGTTAAAAAAAAAAGGGCCGTCACCCGGCCTATTATCCCTGTCATGTGAATAGTGCCTTAGGTGTAAGTGATTAATCTTTTCATGACCGGGGGCGTTTGGGGCTTTTACACCCACAGCAAAATTTCACCTTTTGGCATGCTGCATTATAAGGGCGGATTTACACGAACGTGATTTGCGTCCGTGCAGCCCGCGTGGTTTTCACGCGGGTCGCATAGACCTATGCAAGTATATGGGGCAGTGCAGACTGTCCGTGAGTTTTGCACAGCGTGAGTCCGCCGCGTCAAACTCGTGACATGTTCTATATTTTGGCGTTTTTCTCGCATCATGCACCCATTGAAGTCAATGGGTGCGTGAAAATCACGCATGTCCCACGGAAGCACTTCCGTGGGACAAGCGTTATTCGCGCAACAGCAGTAAAAGAATGAATGTAAATAGAAAAGCACCACGTGCTTTTCTGTTTACAAACATCCAAACGGAGTGTCATAAAGATGGCGGCTGCGCTAAAAGCACGCAGCCGCGCATCCATATGAACATGAAACACGGAGCGGTCACGCGCGCAAAATGCTCACGCTCGTGTAAATCCGCCCTAAAAGTGAATTTTCTTTTTTATTTTAGTCTACCCATAAAAATTTGTTTTCTTTTTTTGTGGGTCACATAGGGTTTTCTTATTATTTTAAATTGAAGCTAATATCAATTCGTTTTGTAGGACTAATTTAGAGAAAAATATTCAGTAATCGGAAGAAAAAATGTTCTGTGTTTACATAGTTTGCTTTTTAAATAACATTTAACCCTCATTCTCCCAAGCATAGCGTTGCCATATATGTGTTCATTGTACGACGATGCTATAGCGCTAACAAAAACTCAAATTCAGCTTTAAATGTATCTCTCCCTAACTTTATATGCGGCATCTGTACATGGATGACAATCATCCAGGAACAAACGTTTTTAAGTGAAAGTGCAAAAGCAGATGGAGCTAGGGTAGAACAGGCAAAAATGGGTGGGTAGAGGTAATTATTGTATGTTTGGGGTAAAATACATTCTGCGTAAAAAGCACGTATTAAAGACTGAGCAACTGACGCCCATGCAAAACGTGATCATGTCACACAGGATTGCGGAAATGAGTGCATGTGGGTTCGAAAGGGAATGCAATTTGATTGGGGGGTGGGTGCTTGTTATTTGTTTTATTTTCCTTTAAAAAAAAATATGTTTTTGACAATTTAATATTTTATGGGGGCACAGGTTAGCAGGGAACACAGATCACTGATAGCAGTGCTTTAATGGATGCAAGCTATATGCATATCACGTCTTCTCTGCACGACTCCAAGATCTTTCTGCACAAGGAATCCCTATGACAATTAATGACGTCACGGGATACTCTAGCAACAGCTTGAGTGAAGAAGTATCGGCTTCTGCATTTCGGAACAAAGTACTCAATATGAGCTATGTATTCAGTACTTATAGCTACAGGGAACTGAACATTTCAGTTCCGTCACAGTATAGGATTGGCCTGTTAGGTGACAGCCTGATCCTGCTGATAGCATTGTGTGCAGTACCATCAAAGAGTGCAATTAGCTTGCTAATTTACTTGGGGTGGGCGGGTAGGGTTTCAGATAAAAAAAAAAAAACAAAAAAAAAAACCTGTCTGGTGAGAATTTCTCTCTAAAAGATCTTTTTGCCTCTTGTCAGATATTAATCTGATTCAAAATAAGAACATAAGTTAGTTTACATATTATAACATTCTACATTTAAACCCGGAGTTTAAAGGGGTTTTCCCCATCAGGGACATTTATGACATATCCACTGGATATGTCAAATATCAGATAGATGTGGATCCCAACTCTGGGACCCGCACCTATCTCTAGAACGGGGCCCCTTAAACTCCGTTCTTCCATTCTGTATTTCCGCTGACGCTTGTGATTTCCGACCATAAAAGTAGAAAACAGCGTAGCTCGTTGAGATATGAGGTTTCCGCAATTCTCATAGTAGTGAATGGCAGTTACGGAAAGAGTTTAGCATGTGAGCTACGCTGTATCCGTAACTGCCATTGACTTCTATGAGACTTACAGAAAGAGCGTAGCTCAGCGAGCTATGCAATTTTCTTCTTACATGCATGGTCGGAAACCAGCGTCAGCGGAAAAACACAGCTAGAACGGGGTTTAAAGGGTGGGACCCGCATCTATCTGAAATTTATGGCATATCCTGTGGATATGTCATAAATGTCTGTGATGGGAAACCCTTTAATCTTCAACACGAGTCTGTCAAAAGCTATATGCTGCCCTATTTGAGGGAAACAAAGTAGTTATAGAGACCGTAATTCTATTGCTGCATTACTAACTTTTCAATGATCGGTAGTTTCTATAAATTCACTTCATCTCCTGCAGTCTTTATTCATGAGCCCCGCCTTCACGCCAATGATTGACAGCTTTTTCCAGAACTGAAAGAAAGCTGCCAATTAGTGGTGCTAGCCACAGCTCATGAATATCAAGGACTACATAACACTCTCTATGTCGTCCTAGAAATTCATGAGCTGCAGCTAGCCCCACCAGCTCACTTCTAGCCCCACCAGCCCACTTCTAGCCCCAGCCATATTTCATTGATTGCACAGTATGGGGTGAAAGCAGTCAATCATCAGCGAAAGGACAGGGCTTGCCGCAGCTCATGAGTACAGGCTGCTGGAGATTAAGTGAATTTGATAGAAACTACTGAAAATAATAGAATCATTGAAAAGTAAGTAAAACAGCCATGGAATCATGGTCTCTGTCACTATTCTATTCTGACCTCTGATAGGGTAGCATAAACCAGGTGACAGAATCCCTTTAAGAAAATGTAACTGAACAGAAAGTATTACCTTCACTCAATAGGAAGATTGACACTGAATACCTACTAAATGAATTTGTCAGAATATGCTTTTTATAAATGTCCCTTAGTGTTTAGTGGGAATAATAAACATTCCCTTAGGAGACAATCAAACTTATGCAAGATTTTGGTGACAGATTATATAATTTTGCTTTGTGGGTTAGGGGAAACTATATATGCATATTTATCATTCTGATTACTAAATATATTAGATCATTTCTAGTAAAATTTACCTTGTGATTCCTATGTAAGAAATCTCTCGTTTGGTCTCATTGTTGATCAAAGAAAGCCCCAAACTATGAATGGATATATTTATTTCCTGGTCTGGTTGCTCCATTTCTTCAGCTTGGCGTGCCTTTGTCACTAAAGCCACATCTTCTGTGAAAATCAGTACTCTCTGACGCCCATCAAGGAATGACACCCAATGAATCTGAATTTCTGGATTGTAAGCAAACTGACCACTTTCATCCTGAAAATAAACTTGAAGTAATTCACTGAGCACATATTGCATTTTGGTTTCCCGAGACAATTTGCGTAACTTTCTAAAAAAAAATTGTAAAGCTACAAATGCTACATTATCAACATAATATGGTATCTTAACCACGTAAGGACCATACGACGCATATATTTATGGTTGGTGGTCCTGGTCCTTAAATCCACAACATTGCACATTATGGTGCGGGTTTAAGCCAGCTGCCCGAATTATCGGACAGCTGAATGTTGGGTGCCTCGGCTATCAGAGACTGCCGAGTAACTAGGACAGAAAGACCAGCGTTTTTCAACAGTTTGGTTGACGTGCCCATATACCAATCACTGGCCTCAGTGGTCCTGTGCCATATATACCACTGAGGCCAGTGATTGGCTGCAGCGTTCATGTGTTATACGGGCACAAGAGTTTAAGAGATTACAGAAGATGCAGGAAATGTTATAAAAAAGAAATATTCACCTGTTATAACCCCTGCCGCTCGAGAATCGATGCTCTAATGGTCCCCGCCGGTCTTTGTTTATTTTCCTAGTGCTATGGCAAGCCATACATCCGTGTTTCTGCTGCAGCTAATCATGCTAGCATCACTGCGGAGGCCAGTAATTGGCTGCAGCAGTGAAGTGTATGTACAACATGCCATCTCCCCAGGAAAATACACAAAGACCGAAGGGGACAAACGGCGCATCGGCGCTGGAGCATTAAACAGGTGAGAATTATTATTATTTTATTAGAACATTTCCTGCATTTAATTTCTTAAACTTTTAGACAACCCCGTAAAACCAAATGTGTCTGGAACTGAAGGACCAAAATACCCCAGATTTGAACCAATTTAATTTAGTAGATGTAGATTATAAAACATCTGAGATTAAACAAAAAATCATCACGCAATTCATTATTTATATCATATATCTAAATATACACACTGTTCAAAATTTTACATTAAGACAGTCCATTACATACTATAGTATATACATACTGTGCAAAGAAGTTTAGGAAACCAATTTACATAAATGTCAATACAAACAAACACTTTCAGACTGTTGCAGTCATCCCATTAAAAAATTTTTTTGCTCGTTTTGTAAATATTCATATGAAACAAGGCCATATACCTTTCCTAGATAAAAAGGTGCAAAAAAAAAAAAAGAGGTAAAGAGATGATAGAATCAAGGGCAAAATGATCACGGTCACAGGATGAGCGACCGCGACTGGGCCCGGAGAAAAACGGGACCCAACAGCCCCAGGCCTCCATGCGAACGTTGCTTAGTTCACTATGGCGGAGCAGATAAGTCTAGTAAGGCCTTATTCACACGGACGTGTTCAGTACCCGAGATAAGGACGGTATGTCGTCTGTACTTCCCAGACCGAACACAGTTCAGGGAGCCGGGCCCCTAACATCATAGTTATCTATATGGACCATATGTTGGCTGGGATCCACGCCCGACATCCGGTCCATATCTCTTGGACTGAACACGACCGTGTGAAGAAGGCCTAAGCCGCAGGCTGTTTTAGGCCTGTGGCCTACTAGAGGTCGCTGAGGACGAAGACTGACGTCCCAGCGCAGGAGGCAAAATCACATCATAGCATCGCGCCGACTGAGACAGGCTTCAATCCGAAGACTGATCGCGGGAACGGGGTTACAGTAGGTGAGCAGAAAAAACAAGAAGAACCAGCGATTCGTGGTGTAACTAGGAAACGCTCGGTTTCCACTTTATTGGATATAAGCAAACGAGAAGCTTTAAAGAAACACCAGGAGGAGGGACAAGGTGGTGGTATGTGGCAAATAGATTTAGCCTACGCGTTTCAAGCACTAGCTGTGCTCTTAATCATGGCTAGGTCCGTTTCATTATCATTACAGTAGGTGAGCTTACATTTTTTTGTTAATTTTCATTGGCGCAACAGGGGGCACTAGTAGTGGAGGAGGGGGGTCTCATTACTATATGGGGGTCACCAATCTACTACATGGGGGGCATCCATTTTATATATGGGAGCATCTAATATATGGGGGCACCTATCTACTATAGAGGGGTCACTATATACAATATGGGGCCTCTAATATATGGGGGCACCTAACTACTATATTGGGTCCCTTCTACTACATGGGCATCACCTGGCCACTATATAGGGGTCCTAACTACTATTGGGGCACAAAAGAGGACTACAACTGTGTGGAGAAAAGAAAAAGGGGGACATTACTACTGTGTGTTCATTATATTACGGTGTGGAGGCATTATTACTGTGGGGTGCACGAAGAAGAGCACTATTATAATGTGGGGCCTAAAAGAGGCACTGTGTGGGGCACAAAGAGGAGAACTATTACAGTTTGATGCCTGAAGGGGGAACTATTATGGTTTTGGAATAGGAGGGGAATGTGATAGAAAATCAAGGAGCCAAAGATGTCTATTCTGCAAAGGCGATTCATGGCTGGAAAAGTCATAATGGCGGTCTGGCCCGGGTGAAATAAAAAAGGGAAAGCATACTACTCCAATCTGAGAAAATGTCACCTGTGTGTCACTGGATGTAACTATACGGTATTCACTTATATGGTCTGCAGAGCGCCTGTGTATGACTGGTATCTACCACTATATGGTGACTGTATGGTGGTGATATTGGTCTTAGTATAGTGGATTTTATTCAGTAATTATTTGGTGGTAATATGTGGTCATGGTGTGGTGGTATTATTCAGTAACAGTATGGTGGTATTATTCAGTCATAATGTGGAAGTGATTCTAAGAAACAAGGGCGGGGGGGGGGCGTTGCAAAATAGGACCCTAGTTATGCCTCTGGATACAATGATAAAAAAAAAAAAAAGGGATTAAAAAAGTGAAAGAGAAAATAAAAAGAGGAAATAAAAAGGGAGAATAAGTAGACTTCTGCGTGATTTATGTATACTCATGTATTAGTAAATTTACCTTTAACAGGTCAAGCTCCCCCTTGTTCTGGTTATATGTCCACATCAGTTTTTTTGTGCCTGTTGGATCTGTCCACGCAAACAGTCTTGTTTCTCCAGGTAAAAGTACCTTTTCCTCGTCAATGCCGCTGTAAGTTATTCAATATTTTAATCATTTCAACAAGTAATTTAAAGGAGTTTCCAGAATTAGAAAGACATGGCTGATTTTTTCCAAAGACAGAACCAAACTGTCCACAAGTTGTGCGTAATATTGCATCAAAGTTCTATTTATTTCAATGGAGCGGAGCTGCAATACCAGACACAACCCAGGCGATGTTTTTGGAAGAAAGCAACCATGCCTTTCTAATTCTGGAAACACCTTTAATGCAATTTTAATATTTTAATTTAATTTGTTTTCATTATTTTAACTAAAAAAAGGTAAATGCAAAATCAGCTGAGAAGAATGCAAGAGCTGTATGGGTGTTTTTGAAAAACCATGGATAGTGTCTTTCTTGTCATTTTGTGTTAGTCACTGCAGAAAAATGCCACAAAAACATCGCTTGTAAATACATCCTATGAAAAAGAATCAACACAGCATGTAATTTTATAGCCCTACCTCTGATTATATGTCAGTTTAGCTCGAGGTGTATGGTTCATGATCAGAGCAGGTGCAGCCCCTTCATAGTAATCTGAGAATTTAATTACTATTGAGTGATCCGAGATACTGACATCCACTATAAGTCCTGTATTCTGGAAATATAAACAGATTGAAATGAAAGATATTTATGCGTATACTGTACATTTGAACATCTGTTCCCCACAGACAAAAAATATACACCTGTGCATATAAAGGTTCAGTCATAACCATGTTTCCAATTAAACTTATCACATATTTTACAAGTATTCTTTCTGTTGATAATGAATAGCATGGGTAACTGATCCTACTAACAATTTAAAGTTGGAAATTATGTTAGAAACAGAGTTATTAATATCATTTTGGCCACAACCTTTAAGCTTAGTTCACATTGTGTATTTTGATGCCCACTAGGCTAGACTCCTGCTTTTGTCTAAAGAGCAGCAATTTTACCTGCAATAACTGTGAGACTTTGTAAATACCATATAAGTAAGAGGAGCTGCAGCACTCAAATTGCCAAAAAGTGTGTCGGTCTTTATTCACCAAGTAAAAAACTTGCAACGTTTCAACCCACGTTCGGTCTTTGTCAAGCATAACAACAATGATTCAGCGCAAGCTTTATATAGCACATAACAGGTGACATCACTTCCAAATTTCATATAGATAACATGTGTATAACATTAAATGACAAGACAAATAAATATCCCCCACATCACCATGTTCCATAGTATCAAAATATATAAGGATCACTAAGAGAAATACCTGTATATCAGTTTATTCAAACTCCTGATGCCTGCAGCGTCTACAGCTCTCTATTGCGCATGCCCAGCTATCTCCGCTACCAACTTCCGGTGTCTCTAGTTACTATGGCTGCAGATCGCACTATCAGTGCGAGCTGCGCATGTGCGCTTCCGATCCCATATGCGCATGCGTCCGCTAGCATAGCAAAGACACATTACGCTACAAGCTAAAAGACGTGTTGCCAAAAGCAACCAATGACGCTGACATGTCTTCAAAGAAGCACGGATCACATAACTACTTCACCCATAATAAAATTAAGCTGCAGTCCCTAGGAATTCTGCGTGCCTCAACAGCATTTTAGCATGGTCAATGACGATTTATTGTAGATATAAAAAAAAAAAAAAAACACCTAGAGGGAACCATAGGGGAACAACTATGAGATATGTTCCTCAAGTTATCTATATGAAATTTATAAAGGAAGCAATGTCACTTGTTATGTGCTATATAGAGCGTGCACTGATTCATTGTTATTATGCTTGATAAAGACCCAACATGGGTTGAAACGTTGCAAGTTTTTTTACTTGGTGAATAAAGACCAACAGACTTTTTGGAAATTTGAGTGCTGCAGTTCCTCTTCCTTATATTGCATACAATTTGTCCTCTTGGAACGGGGACTCTCTCTCTGCATGCACCATCCCTCGTTGGGATTTTTTTGTCCTTTTCCTCTGGGATATCTATCCGATTGTGCTGCTGATCTCCTGAGTAATTTGTGACCACCACCATGTGCCAGCCTGGTATTTGCCTGCACTTCAGTTGAACTCTAGCAGATACACGTGACCTTACCATAATTACAATAGTATTCTCATATTAGGAAACAGCTGATTATAATATTTATTGACTATTTACTTAACAGTGAAAGAAGCTGCCCCCATGGCTCCAATTTATATAAGTACTACGGTTTAGTGAAGAACACTTTTTATACAAACTCTGGTTAAATACACTCCTCACTCCAACTCACCAGGCTCTCAATAACCAGTAAAGTGCCATTATCCTGTTTGTTGAAGAAAAAGGATTTCGAGGTTCCTGTACAGCCAATAACTCGGGCACACAACTTCCCAGAGACATTTTCTGGCCAGAATGGCACACACTGCAATACAGGCATAATAACATTCATAATCCATGTGCTGATTGGCACCTTATCAAAATCATCTCATCATATATTATATCCTACATTTCCCATCTTCAATTAAAGTAATTAGTGGTGACACACAGTCCCTGTGCACACTAGAAAACAACATGTTTATTAGAATCCACAATTCACAGATCTGAAAGAAATGCAAGATCTGTTGTAAAATAGCCATTATACCTCAGAAGATGCAACGTAATGCCACTTCAGATCTGGCAAAGACCCATCGGCTTCAATTTCTCCCACCTCAAGCTCCAGTCCACACTTGTTGACAAGGGTGTAGAAGGGAGTCAAGGTAACAATCCGGGTCAGATTAAAACTGCTCATTTTAATATTTACTCCAACCTTAACATTTGGAAACAAAAGAAAGCTCAATGTGATAATATTAAGGCATAATGATCACGCTTACATTTTTAGGCCAAAAGCTACCAAATAATCAGAGAGACGACCATCAAAACGCCCTAGAGCTACAAGAAATTAATTCTGAGGAATGGTGGAGGCTCTTCCTACCGATTAGAAAGTGATTGCGTATCCTAGCGATATACCATCACTTCTAATTGTTTGAAAACCCTTTTAAAATTTCATGCAGATTTTTTTTGTGGAATATAAATTGCTATTCAAAAAAGTCTGGTTATGGCAAATAGTTTTAGATTTTCGTTTAGAACGGAGTGCAACAAGTTTTCATTTATATTTTTGTTCTTTTTTTTTACAAATGCCTCATGCCGCAGCTCGTGTTTATGAATATATTATCACAGCAATCCATACTCCATTCAAAGACAGGCAGTTAACATTTCATGTCTTAAATCGTCCTTATACTGCAACTCTACCACGCAATGAATACAAAAGAGAATAAAACTTAAACGAAAACACAGTTTGCAAAATTAAACATCAAAATATTGCCCAAGTTAATAGGGAATTCCTACAAGTTTTGTAAACTTTCACATTAATTTCTAAGGTATGACTATGGACTGACAAATAGATACACATACATCAGGCACCGATATCAAATTTGGGATACGCCACTTTTACACGGGAGTATTTTGGTCAGTATTTTGTATCCGTATTTGTAAACTAAAACTAGTTGTGGAACCTACACAAAGAAAACTATAATGTAGAGATTTGCACCTCTTCCATGTTTTAGACCCATTACTAGTTTTGGTTTACAAATACTGAAGTAAAATAATTACCAAAATACTGCCATGTGAAAGTTGCCATAGGCAAAAATTTCCTTCTACCCCTGAGCATAGCCTTACCAAATATTCAATTTTACCAGCAGGACATTTCACACAACCATAGCTGCCGACTGTATCCAAGGAAAATCCAGATGACCAAGAACTGGTGGAAATACACAGCTGAATCTGCATTAAACAAAAAATATGTTACAGTACAACATTAGGTTTTTTACGGATTAAAATTCTATTGGATTTCCACCCAAAAGTTCTCAGAAACAGATGGTAATATGGTCATTCTGTTACTGATTAAACATGTAGACAAAATATCAGTTTTAACATCAGTATAAAAAAACGAATTCAAAAGTGACAACCAATCTGACTCCACTTTTTATTGTCAATTTAGCAAAAATGGGCACCGCAACAAAAGATAAAAAATCTAAATATGTTAAAAATAAAAGAAACATAATTAGATTTTGGCTGCGGTCACAATTTCTGATTTACAAGTATATAGCAATTTTTACGTTTTGAGAGGAAAACGTCTTTAACCCCTTAGGATACAGCCTGTTTTCGAATAATGGACCAGGCCATTTTTTTCAAATCTGACGTGTCGCTTTATGTGCTAATAACTTTAAAAAGCTTATTTTTTTTCAAATGATTCTGAGATTGTTTTCTCGTGACACATTGTACTTTAAGTTAGTGGTAAAATTTGGTCGATACATTCAGTGTTTACTTGTAAAAAATACTAAAATTTAGAGAAAATTTGCAAAAATTAGCATTTTTCTAAATTTAAATGTATCTACTTGTAAGACAGATAGTAATACCACACAAAATAGTTACTAGTTAACATTTCCCATATGTCTACTTTATGTTTGCATAATTTTTTTGAACATTCTTTTGATTTTCCAGGACGTTACAAGGCTTAGAACTTTAGCAGCAATTTCTCATATTTTTCAAAATTTCAAAAGGCTATTTTTTCAAGGACCAGTTCTGTTCTGAAGCGGTTTTGAGGGTCTTATATATTAGAAACCCCTTTAAAAAAAAAAAACATTTTAAAAACTGCACCCCTCAAAGTATTCGGAACAGAATTTAGAAAGTTTCTTACCCTTCTGGTGTTTCACAGGAATTAAAGCAAAGTAGAAAATGTAAAATTTTATTTTTTTTTTGCAGAAAATCTGTTTTCATTAATTGTTTTCTGTAACACAAAATGTTTTAACAGAGAAACGCATCTTGATATTTATTGCCTAGATTCTGCAGTATTTAGAAATATCCCACATGTGGCCCTAGTGTACTACTGGACTGAAACACATGCCTCAGAAGCAAAGGAGCACCTAGTGGATTTTGGGGCTTTTATTTAATTTGAATATATTTTAGGCACCATGTCAGGTTTGAAGAGGTTTGTGTTGCCAAAACAGTGGAACCCATCCAAAAAGACACAATTTGGCAAACTACACCCCTCAAGGAATTTATCAAGGGGTATAGTTAGCATTTTAACCCCACAGGTTTTTGATGAATTTAGTGGAATTAGGATGTAAAAATAAAAATCTACAATTTTTCCCAATAAAATGTATAAATCTTCAATATTTACAAGGCATAAAGGAGAAAAACCACCCCAACATTTGAAAAGTAATTTCTCCCAATTACGGCAATACACCATATGTAGTAATAAACTGCTGTTTGGACCAACGGCAAGGCTCAGAAGGGAAGAAGCACCATTTGGCTTTTGGAGCTCAAGTTTTGCGGGAATGGTTTTTGGGTGCCAAATCCCATTTTTAAAGTCCCTGAGAGACCAAAACCGTGGAAACCCCCCAAAAGTGACCTCATTTTGGAAACTAAAGCCCTCAAGGAATATATCGAGAGTAAGCATTTTGACCCCACAGGTTTTTTGCTGTTTTTTGTGGAATTAGAACGTGAAAATGAAAATCTACGGTTTTTCTAATAAAATGTACTTTTAGCTCAAATTTTCCATTTTCACAATAGATAAAGGAGAAAAAAAACAACCCAAAATTTGTATCCTGAACTCTTCTGAGCACAACAATACCCCATATGTGGTAATAAACTGCTGTTTGGACCCACGGCAGGGCTTAGAAGGGAAGGTGCACCATTTGGCTTTTGGAGCTCAAATTTTGCTGGAATTGTTTGCAGCGCCATGTCACATTTGCAAAGCTTCTGCGGGACCAAATCAGTGGAAACCACCCAAAACTGACCCATTTGGGAAACTACACCCCTGAAGGAATTTATCGAGGGGTATAGTAAGCATTTTGACTGAATTTAGTGGAATTATGCTGTAAAATTGAATATTAATTTTTTTCTGACAAAACTTGGAAATTGTAAATTTTCACAAGGAAACAAAGCACCCCAACATTTGAAAAGTTTTTGGAGGCCATGTTGCATTTGCAAAACCCGGAGGGACCAGAGCACAGTCGAAGCCCCTAAAAAGTGACCCCATTTTAGAAACAACACCCCTCAAGGCATTTAGCATTTGCCTGGACATATGACAGGGCTCAGAAGTGAAGAGCACCATGCGCATTTGAGGTCTATTTTGGTGATTTTCACAGCATTGGCCCACAATTGCAAGACTCGGAGGTCAAATAGTAAAACAAACCCCCAAGTAGTGACCCCTATTTTGGAAACTACACCCCTTAAGGCATTTTAAGGGGTGTAGTGAGCATTTTGACCCCACAGGTGTTCTAATTAGAAATTAATGCGCAGCGGATGGTGCAAAGAGAAAATTGCAATTTTCCACTGCCATTTTAATGCACAATATGTTGTGCCCAGTTTTTGCCACTGAAGACAAATATCATATATGTGGACGTAATCTGCTGTTTGGGCATGCTGTAGGATTCAGAAGGGAGGGAGAGCCATATGGCTTTTGGAGCGCAGATTTAGCTTGGCAGATGTTCTGCTTGGGATTTTACCAATATTTCAGTTTATAATGTGGGGGCATATGTAAGCTGTGCTGGGTACATCAGGGCATAATAAGAGGATATAAGAATGCGATAAATAAACAATAATTCATAGATATGTAGCCAGTGCCGCACTGATAAATGGAGCCCAATATTATCAGCTTTTTTAACGCTCTGCACATTTTGTGTGGTCATATTCTGAGAGACAGAACTTCTTTATTGTTTCTCCTCCGGAGCTGTGTGAGTGCTTATTTGTTGCGGGACAATCTGTAGTTTGAATTCTGACAATGTTTTTTATTAAAAAAAAAATTCTTTTTTTTAGTGTTCACTAAGGGCTATAAATGACAATTTTACTTTATACTTTAGTTTTTTTAAGTTTTTATTTTTTGTCACCATATTCTGAGAGCCAGAGCTTTTTTATTTTTCGGTCAAAAAAAAAGCTGTGTAAGGGCTTGTTTTTTGTGGGACCGGTTGTATTTATTGGTACTGTTTTGCGGCACATGCGACTTTTTGATCACTTTTTATTACATGTTTTGGGAGGGGGTGGTAATAAATAAAAATCAATGCCAGAATAACAAATTTATTTTTTTTTGCGGTATTCACCGTGCTGGAAAAATAGCATTATAGTTTTATAGTTTGGGTCGTTACGGACACGGCGATACCAAATATGTGCACTTTAATTTTTTTCCTATAATAAAAGTCTTATTATAGGAAAAAAGGCAGTGTTTGTATTTATTAACGTGAAACGTACCTTTTTACACTTTATCAACTTTTTCTTTTTTGTCCCATTAGAGGACTTGAGGGCCTGCACCTCTGATCTTTGCACTAATACATTGCACTACCCACATAGTGCAATGCATTAGAGCTGTCAGTCATTCACTGACAGAAAAGCCTATTCGGTCCCGTCTCTAGACGGGGCCGAATAGGCTATCTTATGTAGACCAGGAGGCCATAGTTAGGACTCCGGTTGCCATAGTAACGATCGGCATCCTCACAATCCCATTGTGTCGATGCTAATCGCTACAAACCAGAAAGATGTCGTGATCGCTAATGATGGCGGCATCTAAGGGGTTAATCGCAGGGATCGGAGCTAGCTCTGTTCCCTGCCATTACAGCACGGTGTCAGCTGTAACATACAGCCGACACCAGCGGCTGATGTGGCAGGCTCCGCTTCTGAGCCTGCGCCATTTTTGTTTTGCAGCCGGAAGCCTTTTAGGCCCCTGCCTCTGGGCGAAACCTAGCAGGCTTCTGTACTTGGCAGACAGGAGCCCATTGTTAGGCCTCCAGTCTGCCAGAACAGCCTTCAGAACCCTGCGATTTGCATTGCGGGGTTTCGATCTGCTAGGAAACAACATAGATGCAGCGCTCGCTTTTGAGCGCTGCTTCTAAGGGGTTAATCGGCCGGATCGGAGGCTGGCTATATGAAAAACTTTGTAATAAATTGTATTAGGGGACAGTAGTATCTCCCACACCTAATAGAAGTCCCTCTTTCCTTTTCTGAAGGCTCTGTGAATGCTCAAAAAGCTCCTCAGTCCAAATAAAATCCAATTACAACAATAGTAGACATTGAGAAGGGGGATGCAGCTGCAAGATGCTCCTTACTCAGTGTTTTAATTAAACAGAATGAGGGGGAGACATCGGATTGGCTTAGAGCATACAGATCTTACATCAACAGCAGAAAGTCTGCCCGAAAAAGTTTACAGAAACCAGTTTTGTGGCATAGAAAACTCTCAATTTGCACAAACATTTTGTGACTTTAATTTTTACGTTGCCTGTGCCATTAACAAAAAAAGTAAAGACAGTTCCGCGGAGAGGTCAGGGCCACCAAAGCCCAAATATATTTACTATAATTTACACTATAAAACTGGGGTTAATTATAGCACAAATCTATGCTATCTCCCAGCTGGCAAAGATTTGATTTGCTAGTGCACCTACTTTATCAAAAGGCGTGCACCTCTTAATCTCAGAAACGCTGGAGTAAAATGCTCCTGATTTATTTAGACTTGCGTATCAAACGCCAGTGTTAATAAATTCTCCCAGTAATGTTTGTTTGCACGAATACAGATCTAAAGCTACAGAGCGATTTTTATATTTGTAACGTTATATGCAAGGAAAGTTTTAATTATTTTTGTTCATAATTTAGTGAATTCACATACATGACTATAATCTTTATTTTGTAAGCTGCATACAGGAATTACAATAAAGTTGGAGCTGAACTATACATTATCTCTATTATTGAATACAAATAATCTTGGAGGTAATAAAGACTCGTGTTACGTGTTGTGCTTTTATAGGAAACAAAGAAACTCCTCTGTGTCACAAACATAGGGATTTTTCTATAATTCCTTATAGTATTATTGCATGTTTTACGTTCATGTTTTACTCTTGATTAATTGTAAAACCTTTATTTACAACCAATACATAGCTCGTTTTTTTTACACTGGAAAAACGTTGTATACAGTACCTACCAAAAAAAGTAACATTGGAAAGTAAAATGGTACAAAACTATATACTTATAATAGCTATTATGACTCAACCAAATGTGGAGCATGTTGAAGTGAACTGATAATCTTACACTTATAAGAAATAAACTGGAGCACCTTGTTTTTGCTGAAGATGTTCTTCTTCTTGAAAGAGAAAAGTATCACATCTCTGTAGTCTGATGGATGTTTGACATGAATGTCTTCTGCACGGTACTGCAAGATGCGTGAGGTCTTATTAATAATCCAATATGGGCTAAACACCGAGAGCACCATACGGTTTCCAATGCGTTTGACATGAACAGAGAGGTCCACTGTCATAACTTCAGAAGTGTCAGCCGTGAAACATATAGGGAAAAATTCAGGGAGACCATCATGAACCCTGAAGTGGCCATTCCAGTTTCTGCCCTGATATTTCACAAGAACAAGCTCCATGATCTCACCACTGATTCGAGAATTCAGGACATCACAAGAGCTCCCCTCTGGTAGCATGTGAGCTTCTGCTGTCCCCTGAAAAGCATTATAAACAATTTCATTGAGAGAGTTCAAATAATTTTAAGATAACAGAATGACAAATTTATTACAGGAAAGATAGAATGAACTGAATCTCATGCATTCTAATCATTTTATTTGTTATTGAATAATAAAAGTGAATGATAAAGTAAAATCCCTTTAACCCAGCATTTAATAATCCAAAAAGTCTGATAATTCGGCACTTGTTTCCAGCTCAAAATTGCATTATAACTTGGAGTTTCACTAGAACAGAAGCAGAGTTTATTTTATTTTTGGGCTGCCTTGCTAAAGCTCACTACACTTACAATGGTGGTTTACATACTTTTCTATAACCATCTGACAATGCAGAACCTATAAAAGCCTCACTGATAGATTAAATACATTTTACTGTATATTTTGTAAATAAACTGTTAACAATATACAGTACAGTACAAAAGTTTTAGGCAGTTGTGGAAAAATGCTGCAAGTAAGAATGTTTTCAAAGATAGAAGTGTTAAGTTTCTTTTATGAATTAACGAAATACAAAGTGAATGAACAGAACAGAAATCTAAATCAAATCAATATTTGGTGTGACCACCCTTTGCCTTCAAAACAGCATCAATTCTTCTAGGTACACTTGTACAAACTCATGGATTTTGTAGGATTATAGTCAGGTATATGTTTAACCAATTATGCCAAACAGGTAATAATGATCATCATTTTTATATGCTGTTTGAAACACAGTTATTAACCGTTACAGAAACGCTGTGTAGGCGGCTTAAAACTGGGTGAGGAACAGCCAAACTCTGCTACAAAAGGCGAGATTGTGGAAGACCATTTCATGTCACAGGTCCACCATGGCAAGACTGAGCACAGCAACGAGACACAAGGTAGTTATACTACATCAGCAAGATCTCTCTGAGGCAAAGATTTTAAAAGCAGACTGGGGCTTCAAGATGTGCTGTTTAAACTTTTTTGAAGAAGCACAAAAGAACGGGAACATGGAGGACCAAAGACGCTGTGGTCGGCCAAGGAAACTTAGTGCAGCAAATCAAAGACACATTAGAATTACTTCCCTTCGAAATCGGAAGATGTCCAGAACTGGCAGAAACCAGTGGGACCAAGGTACATCCATCTACTGCTCGGATAAGTCTGGCCAGAAGCGGTCTTCATGGAAGAATTGCGGTTAAAAATCTAAATTACTTACCGGTAATTGGTTTTTCTTGAGCCCATGACCGCACCCTTGGAGAGAACGTCTCCTCCACTGGACAGGAAACAGGAACTAGGATTAATTTAAAAGGAGGGAACACCCCCATCATCCCCAGTTTTTGGCAAGAACCGAGGACAAAATTAATTTTCCTTCATTTTTTTTGCACATTTTTATACTATCTTATATTTTAATACTCCTCTATTAATATCTACCATAGATGGGAATTGGCGGGTGCTGTCATGGGCTAAAGAAAACAGTTACCGGTAAGTAATTTAGATTTTTCCCTATTGCCCTATGACAGCACCCATGGAGATTACACTAGATAGTCTTGGGTGAGACTACTGCCTGGAAAACGTTCCTACCAAAAGCCAGATCTTCATTTGAGGAGAGCTGAAGCCTATGGTGCTTAAAGAAAGTATGCGGAGAAGTCCATGTGGCCACCTTACGAATCTGTTCAATAGTAGCACATGCTCTTTCTGCCCAAGAATTGGCTACTGAGTGAGTGGAATGTGGAAGGTAGAGTTTTACCCGAAGATGGAAATGGACTGCTTAATCCACCCCGCTATAGGTTTTTGATTAAGCTGCCTTCCCTTTATTCAGACCCTGAAACTGGAGAAGTAGCTGGGAAGATTGTCTCCATTCTCTAGTAACCTGAAGGTACTCCAATAAACATCTAACATCCAAGTTGTGAAATTTGTCCTCTATCTTATTTTTGGGATTTGCACAGGAACCCTATTTCTTGAGACCTATAAAAATCTGACAACTTTAGGGAGAAGGGACTGATCAGGAGAAATGATAACTCTATCCTCCAGAATGTTATATATGGCCTATTTATTGTAAAAGTCCCGATCTCCCCCACTATTCTAGGTGAATTGTTTGCCAGGTGAAAAGCCAACTTAAGGGAAAGATTCGTATCAGAGATTTCTTTAATGGGCTCAAAAGGAGGATCAGTGAGCCGATAAACCAGTATTGAGATCCCAAAGAGGGGATTTTACTTTTAAAGAGGGTCTCAGTCTACAGGCTGCCCTCAGGAACCTTTGAGCCAAAGGGTGCTCGGATATCCTAGCTTCAAATAGGATGCGAAGAATGGAAACCTGGACCCTCAATGTGCTGGGACTAAGATTTATATCTAAGCCCTCCTGTAAAAATTCTAAAATTAAAGAGATATCCGGACCTCCAAAGATATCGACAGGTTTACCCCCGAATTTACAGAAGGTTCCCCAGGTTCCAAGGTAAATCTGTGAGGTGACGTTTTTTCTACTGGCTAGTGTCGATAACCTGATCAGGCAGGCCTTTTTTCCCCTAGAATCTGCCTTTCAAGAGCCATGCAGTCAGGTGCAGGCTTTATACCTCTGGATGACATACTGGGCCCTAGTACAGGAGAGTCTGACCCTGCAGAAGAACCAATGGGGTCGCTACTGAAATTTTTCGTAGCCATGAAAACCAGACCCTTCTCGGCCTAAAAGGAGAAAACAGAATTACTTTTGCAGTCTACTTTTACTCTCTGATCTTATTCAGTGTTCTCTGAATCAACCTGAGCGGGGAAAAGGCATACAACAGGCCTTTTTTTTTTTTTTAAATTGGGACAAAGCATCCAACCCCCTTGGAAAATCCTGAGGAGAAAGGGAAAATAAACTGTCCACCTTTCGATTTACTCGAGAAGCAAACAGATCTATTACCGGGACACCCCACAGATTTGTAATCTGAGCGAAAACTTTCTGATTCAGACTCCATTCCCCCTGATTGAAATGATGACCGCTGAGGAAATCTGCCTTCTGGTTGTCTATCCCCCTGAGGTGAACGGAGAGAGAATTCTGCTAACTGGAATATCTTTAGACAGGGATAACAGACTTGGGATTCTTGTACCCCCTTGTCTGTTTACCTATGCTACCACTGCGGATTTCTAGATCCCACACGCCCTGTAGAAGAAAAGTGTCTGCGTTTGCTCCCCTACCATTTTGGCTGGCGTCTGTCAGATTGAAGATATTCTCTCTCTTCAAAGGGATTCCCTTTCCTAGGTTTCCCAGATCCAACCAAGATAGGGATTGCAACGTCTGCATGGACAAAACTATCTTGTGATCTAAGGACCCCTGTGTCTTGTCCCATTCTGATAGCATCTGATGCGTAGGTGTCTTGAATGGACCGGGGCCCATTCTACCGCTGGGATACAGGCTGTTAGTAATCCCAGAACCGACATCACTTCTCTTAAAAGAAAGCACCTTCTTCTGTATGACCTTCCTGACCCTCATTACCACACTCTTTGCTTTTTTCAGGGAAGGAAAGACATTTGAGTTGCAGAGTGCAGCATTATCCCTAGAAACACGCAGTGCCGACAGGGAACTAGCTTTGATTTTTCCTCGTTCAATTTCCAGTCAAGCTTGAAGAGAATATCTCTACTATTTTTATTTGCTGAAGCAGAATCCGATCTGACACCAGCATAAAATCGTCCAGATAAAGTATTATCACAATGTCTTTTTCTCGAATATGGGCCATCATCTCTGCTACTACTCACCATACTCTTGGGGCTGGTGAAAGTCCAAAGGGGAGAGCCCTGAACTATAGGTGACGAAGAGTGTTCTCCATAAATACTGCCACTTTTAGGAATATCTGGAAGTGACTGGATGGGCACATGATAATATGTGTCGCACAGATCCAGAGCGGCCATGACACATCCCGAAAAGAGATTGATTAGTAATTGATTCCATGCGAAACATCTAGTAAGATAGGCTTAGATTCAGCTTCTTTAAATTTATAATGGTGCGATAAGAGCCATTGGATTTTCTTACCAGAAACAACGTTGAGTAGAGCCCTCTCCCTTTTTCTCCTGAAGGGACCTGGATTAATACTTCCTTGGAAAGCAGAGAGTAGATTTTTTTCAGAAAGGGCCCTTTGCTTCTCTGGATCTGCACGCAGGTCTGTAATAACATATCTTTCCTCTGGAAACTTAAGAAAATCTGGTTTAATCCCTCTTTTATAAAGGAGTTTATCCATGGACTGGCTGAAATTTTCTGCCATTCGTGGGAAAACAGCAATAGACGCCCCACCACAGAACCTCTACAGGAATTTTTTCTGCAGGAATCAGGCTGGGAATTGAACATAAATCCTTTGCTCTTTTTGGAACTTTCCAGTTCTTGTTCTTATTGCACAGCTTGAAATTTTCCCTTTTATTGCTCTGAAATGTTATAGGGAAGAATCTGAGGAGAACCCCTTTTTTCTATCGGATGCTTTTTCAAGTAGGGCTGGGCCAAATAACTCCCCTGACAGGGTATGGCACAAAGCTTTGACTTAGATCCCGAATTACCCTTTCAGCATTTGAGCCATAAAGCTCGACGAGCTGAATTAGACAATGCTGTCGCTCTTCCCTTTAAGCGTAAGGATTCAGCTGACGCATCTGAAACAAAGTAAACTGCACTGCTTATGGTAGGTAATGAAGCCAGCAACTGATCTCTGGGAGTACCACTTTTAAAATGGGCTTCTAACTGGCTAACCCAGATTTTAAGGGATCTAGCTAAACATGTTGCTGCAATAGTAAGTTTGAAAGCTGAGGTAGCAGCTTCCCAATTTTTTCTTAGGTATGCCTCTGCTCTCTTATCCATAGAGTCCCTTAGCGAACTCGCATCCTCAAAGGGTAGAGAAGCCCTTATTGAAATTTTTGCCATAGGGGTGTCAATTCTAGCAGCCCTATCCCAGGCAGAAGACTCCTCTTCCTCAAAGGGATACTTCCTTTTAACTGATCGTAGAATAAAAACTTCGGGTTTTTTTCCATTCCCTGGAGATTAGGGCGGATTGGGAACACTTCTCCTTCTGGGCCTTAAATCTTTGAACATTTCCTGTACCGACCTAGCCTCTTTAGAATCCTCTAAGTCAATGATGGCCCTCACTGCTTTGACTATTAAATCTATATTTTCTGCCGGAAAAAGAGGTTTTCTGAAGAGGAGTCATGTTCAGAACCCAATATACCCTCTTCTTCCTCGGCCCCTGACTGAACATCATCCACACTGGAATAGATTCTTGAGAAAAAGAGAAAAAAGAAGAGAAAACGGCGCTCCTCTAAGGTGATATCGTTCTGATATATATTGAACAAGATGTTACTATGAATAGAGCTCACCTAGGTTAGTTGTGCAGTGTCGCCAGCACAACTTGACTTTGTAGCTTGTATGCACTCGGTCACACTGTGCTTGCCTCAGGAGCCATAACCGCATGGGATGAATTCATATCTGGAATTCGTTTCCTCGTGGTTCAGAAGTAATGCAAACATGGAAGAAAAAATTGCTCCTCTGAACGGGCGCTCAGGTGTGAATTTGAACTAGTATTTTCACAAAATAGTCGGTGTTATTCAATATGCTATTAAAACAAATAAAAATTCAGTTGCTGCAACGTGTTTCAACCACGCACTGTGGTCTTCATCAGGCATATAAATTTTACTAAAATACATCATCTTATATACTCTTATCATGTCATTCACTTCCAGGTTAAACTGTCAAGGTGAAGGTTCATTATGGGCATTTCAACACAGGTGCGTGTTTGTTTTTTTCTCCTTCTCACTCCTATTTGCTCTTAATTGCTGTTTCTATAATTTTCTATTTTGAACTATCTATCTTCTATCAAATCATAGATATTTTTTAGGTTTTTTGTGAGAAAAGATTGATTTTTTATATATATATGTTTGTGTGCAGAGAACTGTATGCTTCAAGAGTCACCGTCCATGCGCTCTCGCCGCTCACAGACAATGTGAGTAATGTTTGTCTATTCAATAGTTCATATTTATTCTTTCTAGTTATTTTAATGCTGTCCTTTTTTTTTTTTTAAAAGAGATAACCATATTCCTATAAAACTATAAAAAATGCTTCTAAATTTATTGCTGTTCATATGAATCTTTTAATTTTTCAATTGTCGGGAGCCGGCACTCTTGTTTTTTGTATTTAATTTAAAAGGAGATACTCCCATTGTGAAACAGTGGTTATTATTTGTTCTTTGTAGCTTTATTAGATTCACTTCCAGGTTAAACTGTCAAGGTGAAGGTTCATTATGGGCGTTTCAACACAGGTGCGTGTATGTTTTTTTCTCCTTCTCACTCCTATTTGCTCTTAATTGCGGTTTCTATAATTTTCTATTTTGAACTATCATCTATCAAATCATAGATATTTTTTAGGTTTTTTGTGAGAAAAGATTGATTTTTTATATATATATATGTTTGTGTGCAGAGAACTGTATGCTTCAAGAGTCACCGTCCATGCGCTCTCGCCGCTCACAGACAATGTGAGTAATGTTTGTCTATTCAATAGTTCATATTTATTCTTTCTAGTTATTTTAATGCTGTCTTTTTTTTTTTTTTAAAAGAGATAACCATATTCCTATAAAACTATAAAAAATGCTTCTACATTTATTGCTGTTCATATGAATCTTTTAATTTTTCAATTGTCGGGAGCCGGCACTCTTGTTTTTTGTATTTAATTTAAAAGGAGATACTTCCATTGTGAAACAGTGGTTATTATTTGTTCTTTGTAGCTGTATTAGATTCAGTTCAATCCTATTATTTTGGATACAAATTTAATTGTATTGTAATAGGCCGTTCTTCCAGCTATATTATTATTATTCATTCTTGTTCGCTAATTCTTTATTTGTGATAAGCCCAGAGTGCCTATATTTTTCATGAATTACAGTAGAGGGTTTTTTCAGAAATAAAATTAATTTTATTTTCATTTTTTTATGCAATTCCACCCCGTTCATTTCTATTTTTCAATCTAGCCTTGATCTATTTTTTCATTGAGTCCGTTTGGGCTCAAGGTACCAAATTTAAATATCCAGAAAGACTCCCTTTTGTTGAGGGTAGGAATTCTATTGTGTATTTTGGAATTCACTTGCTCGATTGGGGAGATTTTTATTTTAGAAAAATCAGATGAGTGATTATAAAGTAAATGCCTTGATAAGCTGTGTTTTAGGAAACCGTTTTTGGCGTTAAAACGGTGACCATTCAATCTTTTTCTTAAAGTCTGGGTTGTTCTTCCAACATATTGCAACCCGCACTCACATTCAATCATGTATATTACATAGTCGGTTTCACAGCTCATATAGGTGTCAATTTCGAATATTTCTTGTGTTACGTTTGACTTAACCTGAGTTTTCCCTGTGTTAATATTAAGACAGCATAAACAATTTATTTTCCCACATTTATGGATCCCTGCGGGTTTATAATAATGATCTAGGGTAGGGGTGAGGGATTTCATCTTCAATCTACTAGGTGCTAATATATTTTTGATAGTTCTCCCTCGACGAAATGTTATCCCTGGTTTTATAGGGATGATTTTATTTAAAATTGGATCATTTAGAAGTACATTCCAATGTTTTTGCAATGCATTTCTTATGATATTATGGTCTTGGTTAAATGTTGTAATAAAATTATTTGAGTGTTTTTTCTTTAAAACATCCTTATTGTGTTCTACATGTACTTTTTCTACAAGGCATGCTTCTTGAGATGTATCTAAATTTTTTTGATATGCATTTTTATTCCGATATATATGGTTATTCTCTATATGAGTTAATTCTAAATGCCCCATGAATAGATTGGCATAGCTTGGGGCAACTCTTGTCCCCATAGCTGTGCCTCTTATCTGTTTATATAATTTAGAATTATGTTTAAAAATATTGTGGGTAAGAATAAAATGTAATCCTTCCAATAAAAAATCACTTTGTTTTTTTGGGAGCATACCTCCAAGTTCTAAAAAAATTTTGTGGCCTTTAATCCGAGGGTATGATCGATGTTCGAATATAGGGAAGTGACATCTAATGTTATCAGAACATAATTTTCATTCCAGCTGTATCCTTGTAACTCTCTGATAAGACTCGTAGAGTCTTTCAGATGAGATGGTAATTTTGTTACTAGGTTTTGCAAATGTAAATCTATATAGTGTGAAAGCTGGCTTGTCAGGGAATTAATACCAGATATTATTGGTCTTCCTGGAGGATTCTTTTTATTTTTATGAATCTTAGGTAAATGATAAAAAAAGGGTGTTTCAGGGTTTGCTATCGTTAAGAATGATTTTTCTTTTTTATTTATAATACCCTCTTCGAAGCTGATTTTTATTAAATGTAAAAATTATTTTTCATATTGATCTGATGGATCAGATATTATTGTTTCGTAATATTTTTTATCGGAAAGTATTCTCTCAGCTTCTTGGATATAAGTTTCTCTATCCTGTATTACAATTCCTCCTCCCTTATCCGCCGATCTTATTACAATGCTTTTGTTATTTTGAAGGTCCTGGAGTGATTTTTTCTCTCCCTTATTCAGATTGCATTGACTGGGTGTGCTTTTTTTCTTATTGATTATTTTCAAATCATTTGACACTAATATATAAAAAGTTTCTAAAAAGTTACCCTTATGATGCAGTGGGTAAAAACTCGATTTTCCATTTACTTGAAGATGTGTACATGGGTCTTCTACACTAATATCTTTTTCCATGTTTGGATTTCCCTGTTTCAATCGAAAAGTGACGTTGCAGCGTGAGTTTTCTAATAAAATTATTTAAACCTAAAAAAAGTTGAAACTCATCAGCTTGTTGTGTGGGACAAAATGACAAGCCTTTAGAAAGTAAATCTATTTCTCCTTTTTTAAAGAGGCTCTGTCACCAGATTTTGCAACCCCTATCTGCTATTGCAGCAGATAGGCGCTGCAATGTAGATTACAGTGACGTTTTTATTTTAAAAAAAACGAGCATTTTTGGCCAAGTTATGACCATTTTTGTAGTTATGCAAATGAGGCTTGCAAAAGTCCAAGTGGGTGTGTTTAAAAGTAAAAGTCCAAGTGGGCGTGTATTATGTGCGTACATCGGGGCGTTTTTAATACTTTTACTAGCTGGGCGCTCTGAAGAGAAGTATCATCCACTTCTCTTCAGAACGCCCAGCTTCTGGCAGTGCAGACACAGCCGTGTTCTCGAGAGATCACGCTGTGACGTCACTCACAGGTCCTGCATCGTGTCAGACGAGCGAGGACACCGGCACCAGAGGCTACAGTTGATTCTGCAACAGCATCAGCGTTTGCAGGTAAGTAGCTACATCGACTTACCTGCAAACGCCGATGCTGCTGCAGAACACGCCCCGATGTACGCACATAATACACGCCCACTTGGACTTTTACTTTTAAACACACCCACTTGGACTTTTGCAAGCCTCATTTGCATAACTACAAAAATGGTCATAACTTGACGAAAAATGCTCGTTTTTTAAAAATAAAAACGTTACTGTAATCTACATTGCAGCGCCTATCTGCTGCAATAGCAGATAGGGGTTGCAAAATCTGGTGACAGAGCCTCTTTAAGTATATATTGTGATAAATTAAAAACATTGCAAGATTTCTCATGTATACTCTGTTTCCATAGATCCTTGCGGGTTGTCTTTTAATCCTCCCTGCTTTTTTTGTGTGTTTCGTTTTTTCCCCCCTCTGCATCCTCTGATCTTTCTTTTCTTTTTGTAGATTTGGGTAAATGCATTATCACAAATAAAGAATTAGCGAACAAGAATGAATAATAATATAGCTGGAAGAACGGCCTATTACAATACAATTAAATTTGTATTCAAAATAATAGGATTGAACTGAATCTAATACAGCTACAAAGAACAAATAATAACCACTGTTTCACAATGGGAGTATCTCCATTTAAATTAAATACAAAAAACAAGAGTGCCGGCTCCCGACAATTGAAAAATTAAAAGATTCATATGAACAGCAATAAATTTAGAAGCATTTTTTATAGTTTTATAGGAATATGGTTATCTCTTTTAAAAAAAAAAAAGGACAGCATTAAAATAACTAGAAAGAATAAATATTAACTATTGAATAGACAAACATTACTCACATTGTCTGTGAGCGGCGAGAGCGCATGGACGGTGACTCTTGAAGCATACAGTTCTCTGCAAACAAACATATATATCTAAAAAATCAATCTTTTCTCACAAAAAACCTAAAAAATATCTATGATTTGATAGAAGATAGATAGTTCAAAATAGAAAATTATAGAAACAGCAATTAAGAGCAAATAGGAGTGAGAAGGAGAAAAAACCAAACACGCACCTGTGTTGAAAAGCCCATAATGAACCTTCACCTTGACCGTTTAACCTGGAAGTGAATGACATGATAAGAGTATATAAGATGATGTATTTTAGTAAAATTTATATGCCTGATGAAGACCACAGCGCGTGGTTGAAACGCGTTGCAGCAACTGAATTTTTATTTGTTTTAATAGCATATTGAATAAAATCGTTGTATCAAACACCAACGATTTTGTGAAAATACTAGTTCAAATTCACACCTGAGCGCCCGTTCAGAGGAGCAATTTTTTCTTCCAAGTTTCCACACTGGAATAGGAGACTGCCCTAGATCAACCAGATGAAGTGCCCGGGCATTTCTTACTTAAAGCCTTAATGGAATTCTTAACTTCAGTTTTGACAAGGCTTTTTATACTCCTGAACAGAGATGGGCCCTCATCCTTTAAAATCGAATCCAACAGGTTTTTAACATAGGCCGTGGGGAGCTTTTTCTTGCAAATTCCCCATTCTGTTTTTAAGTTGAGCTTTTCCCTGGGTCCTTAGAGCCCTAAAAACAAGAATATTCTACAGTAAAAAGCAGGAAAAACTACCGGTAACAACCCCTCTTACCCCACCAGTGTATACCGATCCAGCAGCCGTTCCAGTGTCACTGGATTCGGCATGCTGTGAAGCTTCCACCTCCAAACACTAGGAAGCTGGAGAGCTGCAGGATCCTTCCAAGACAGAGCTCTCCTACAACTGGCTGGGCCCCTTTCAAAGAGCGCGCACTAAAGACTCCGCGCACTTTTGGCCCCGACAACGAGCGTCATCTCCCCACCAGCTACAGGAAACCCACGTCACTTCCAGTTGCATCTCCCTCCGGCTCCCCTGGCCAGAAGCCTAAAGCGCTGGCGAACATACAGGCATGGCCTGTAGAGGTACCAAGCTGCACACAAGGCCCCCGGACATCAAGACACTGTATTCCAGTACCAGAGAAGCACCCAATGGCCCCGTACACAGCAGGAGGGAGGCACGTAGCGCCCACTGACAAATGAGTTGAAGAGGTGGAATCAAGCTATTCCCGACGCTTCCTAGTGGAGACTAAGAGTATGTTCACGCGATTAACAAAATACGTCTGAAAATACGGAGCTGTTTTCAAGGGAAAACGGCTCCTGATGTTCAGCCGTTTTTTGAGCAACTCGCGTTTTTTTGCGGTGCTTTCGCTGCGTTTTTTTACAGCCGTTTTTGGAGCGGTTTTCAATAGAGTCTATGAGAAAACGGCTCCAAAAACATCCCAAGAAGTATCCGGCACTTCTTTTGACGAGCCGCCATTTTACGCGCCGTATTTTGACAGCGACGCGTAAAATGACAGCTCGTCTGCACAGAACATCGTAAGACCCATTGCAAGCAGATGTTTGCCGACGTATTGGAGCCGTCTTTTCAGGCGTAAAACGCCTCCATTACATCTGAAAAGAGGTCGTGTGCACATACCCTAATGCCGACAGGTCACCTATGAGCCACTCACATACAGGCTGGGCTCCTGCAGTCTGCCTTTGCTTGAATCTTGTATCGTCCCTGCCTTTGTGCAAAGGACAGGATACAGGAACTAGAATTAATTTAAAAGGAGGGAACACCCCCATCATGGTTTCATGTCCAGGAGGAGGCGGTCTCTCCATGGGTGCTGTCATAGGGTGATGGGGGAAAAGCCATACTTTCGATGTGGAAACAAAGCCAAGCGACTCAACTATGAATGAAAACATAACAACTGGGGTTCAGAACAATGGAAGCAGGTGCTCTGGACTGACGAGTCAAAATGTGAATAATTTGGCTGTAACAGAAAATAGTTTGTTCGCCGAAGGGCTGGAGAGCCATGCAATAACGAGTGTCTCCATGCAGCAGTGATGCATGGTAGAAGATACTTGCACGTTTGGGGCTGCATGTTAGCAAAGTGAGTTGTGGATTTGGTCAGGATTAATGGTGTTCTCAATGCTGAGAAATACAGGCAGATACTTATTGATCATGCAATACTATCAAGGAGGCGTCATATTGATTTCAAATTTATTCTGCAGCAGGACAACGACCCCAAACATACAGCCAATGTCATTAAGAACTATCTTCAGTCAGTGTAAAGAAGAACAAGGAGCCCTGGAAGTGATGATATGGCCCCCACAGAGCCCTGATCTCAACATCGAGTCTGTCTGGGATTACATGAAGAGACAGAAGGATTTGAGGAAGCCAACATCCACAGAAGTTTTGTGGTTGGTTCTCAAAAATGTTTTGCTACAACCTCCGTGCCGAGTTCTTTCAAAAACAGTGTAATTGTACCCAGAAGTATTGTTGTTGTTTTGAAGGCAAAGAGGGGTCATACCAAATATTGATTTGATTTAGCTTTCTCTTCTGTTCATTCACTTTGTATTTTGTTAATTGATAAAAAAAAAAAAAACTACTAACCCTTCTAGATTTTTGGAAGCATTCTTACGTTGCAGCATTTTTCCACAACTGCTTCAAACTTTTGATGCGGAAACTGTGCCATAAAATTTCCGAACTCGCCTCCCATCGATTTCAATGGGAGGCGGAGGATTTTTTCCCTGTGAGCGTCAAAAACGCTTGCCGGAAAAAAAGAGACATGCTCTTTCTTCCCACGGTTCCGTCTCTGACCTCCCATTGAAATCAGTGGGAGGCAGAGAAAGCGTTCTTCGCAGCAGTTTTTGCCCACGGCGCTCAATGGCTGCGGCTGACAAACGCGGCAGCAAAGAGCGAGCAGACAGGGCAAACTCTGCCTCAAAATTCCTGAAGCAATTTTGAGGCAGAATTTTCTGCCTGCAAAAAACTCTGTACTGTACTGTATTTTGCAACTATTTAAAAATAAACGCAATTAATATAAGAAGGTCCTAGAGTAATAACACAAATTAACTTGGTATTGTGGAGTAATATCTTGGCAGCAATCTGTAGTTATCACAAATAATTTTGTAATTTCTAGCCTGTTACCTCAAGCAGGTATCGCAGTGAGTAGGGTAAAAGATTTTTAATGGTCAGTGAGGGGTAGAGATGGATAATGTAAGCTGGGTCCCAGTCTTTTTCCCCATTACTGGTGATAAAATTGATTTCATCAGGCACGGCTGTGCAATTCACAATAAGAGGCAGAAAGTTGATCTCCGTGGATGGACATTGTAGGGTGCATTGAACTTCACTCCCCCTGTGCAGCATTTCTTTCCACATAATATATGTTGTGGACTCTTTGAACTGCCCAGCTAGTGCACCCACTGGTTTCAAGAATAGTTGACACCTATAAATACAGAAGAAAAAAAAAATCAAATTGAAAAAAAAAACGGCCCCCAAAAAACATAAAATGACAAAGAACATAGAACAACAGACTCCGTGCAGAATTTCTCAGCCTACAGTTTGCGCTTTCCTGCCAATTTCGGTAATCTGCAGAACACATCATTATTGAATAATAAAGCCATTTCATGATAGTTCCACAAAAGGATATTACAGCGCATGATGTGCTGTCTCTTTTTAAGCCCGAAAAGTGCAGACAAAATGTGCAAAAAAGTGTCTCCTAAGGTTCTGTTATGTCTTTTTGCTGGAGTTGAGATTTTACTAAAACAGTTAATTGTTCCTAACCTTTCATAGAAAACGTTAATATTCTTATGGTACCACTTCTAAAAAACGTGATTGTGTTAATTTTAGAGCTGTGGTTTTCCCGATTTAAGTCAAGGCGTCTGGAAAAAAAAACCTTCTGTGGTTTTATAAACCTCTTAACTACTGTCTGCTGTGGTAAATTATTGCAATTGCCATAATGCATATGAAACAGTGAATGTCAAAGTCTTGCTCAGCATGATAATTATAGCACCCTCTGGCCTGAAAAACCATGCGGTTGATTCTTTTCGGGACAGACGTTCTATGTCTGGGACTGTGTAATGACCCTCACACAGTCCCACACTATGCTTTTTTAATTTTTTTTTATTTTAATGGTGACAAATTCCCTTTAAATATCCTCTTGGGAAAAGAAAAAAAAAAAAAAAGACATAAAAAATTCACTTTTTGAGCCATCAACTCCCAGCAGTCAAACGATCGTTTATATGTCTCAAATAAATATGTAATAACAGAAGGAGTAGTGTTCTCCTTTGACTGTTAATATAGATGATTTAGAAAAAGATGCCATTTCAAACCACTGGTGTATTACGACATATTATTCTCTCACTAAGTGAGGCTTCACAATTCTACCATAGGTTGTAAAGTATACTTAATCTGAAATATACCTGTATGAATGTAGGGGAACATGGAACTCTTCATCTGGTTTACAGACTCCAATTGACTCTAGTAACTTGGGATTTGCCACAAACTTATATACAGTGAACGGAACGGAGAAATGATTTTTGATCTGAAATTATTAAACAAATCTTGGCTATAATGATGAGGATAAGTCAGTTAAATAATGAATGTTTTTTTTACACCATGCTGCTATAAAGTAACTCCCTTGTTGCTTTACTATCTTTTTTTAAAATGGCGTGAATATCAAGTCAACAAAGAGCAGCAGATGAGCCCACATTAGTCATACATATATATTTTTTCTCTAAATTAAAGGCAATATTAAACTTTGCAAGGATTTTCTTTTCTTGTGCACTTGCTTCCTAAATGCAAAATCAAGCAACTTTCTAAACAGTTTTCATTACTAAAAATGTCCTGACATTTTGTACACAGCAGAGCAGGTTGCTGTGTACACGTAGCAGAGTTTGAAGCAAAGGGAGATCACACAGGCTATCAGAGTGTACAGAGGTATGAGAGCATATAAGAATCTGCAGTCAGGGCAGGTATTACAAACTCTGTGAGATAAAACAAAAGATGTATCAGTGACTGCAGAAGGGGAAAGCAGTATCGGAATGAAGCTGTGCTGATACATAAGCGATAGCGAAGGCAGCAGCATCCTGGACTCAGAACTGACATCCAACATACAGTATATTACTGGGAGGGAAATACCCACAGGAAAAAAAAATCTGAAACTAAAGCAGTTTGCAAACGGAATATCAGGGGTATGAAAATAACAATGTATGAAGATTGCGAGAAAAAAAACAATACGCAAGATGTTTCCTCACCACCCGAGCTCACTTACTCTCTTCCCAGTCCTGGTAAATTTAACTTAAACCAGGACCCCTCTTCTCTTCGGTCCATATCATATTTTTCTGAGACAAACAATCGATTCATCCTAGTAATCCAACTGTTAATACTAGGAGGATCCTCATTCTTCCAATCTTGGGCAATTATTCTCCTCGCAATTTGTAACCCCTTTAAACCTATTAATATATTTAATCTATCCCCTTTATACCCATTTTACTACCCAATACAATATTGACTCCTTCAAAGGGAATCAAAATATGGAACGTATTGTTCAATTTCCACACTACAAATTGCCAGAACCGATGTAGTCTGGGGTATCTCCATATCATATGGACCAAGTCAGCATCGGGATCAGTGCATCTCTGGCAGCAGGAGTAGTTCTAGCACCAAACCCATACAGCCTTTTTGGGGAAAAGCAAGCCATGTGTATTATAAAAAATTGAGAAATTCTGTATGACATTTCTAGTTGTCTCCACCACCACATTAAGAGCATCACCCCACTTTGGCACAGAGAGATCGCCAAAAGCCTCTCGCCACTTGACATAGGATTTTGCTAAACTTGGACTCCCAGCAGCTTTCATCAGGGAAGAATATACTTTCGAAATTGCTTTTTTTCTATTTCCAACCACCTGTAAAAAGCTTAAATCTTCAAAATGTGTCTCCCTTAAATTCTACCTTAACTTATGACTTCTTAACGCACGATATACATGTGCATAAAAAAAAGTGACATATTTAAGCCATATTCTAGCTTGAACTCCACAAAACTTCATATGCTCCTGTTCAACAAATTGAGAAATTAACAGGATATCCGCATCTTTAGCGAACGGACTGTTTACTAGTTTCTCACATCCAAACCGATCATTACGTCAAATTGGCGTAAATTTCATATATACACATATCCAATTTATTTTTTCACTTTTTCCCAATTTTTTTGCACCATATTTAGTGTGACAAGCCTACTTTCTTTGAATAACCCAGTTTCCCAACACAAAGTTGTCATACCTATTGTATATAAATTCACTCACAAATCCTTTAGTGTACTAACCAACCTCCCTCCTTTATCATAAGGCACAACTGTGCAGCATAATAGTACAATTTAAAGTTTGGCACCTCCACCCCTCCTTTATTCCTATCCAACTGCAACTTCTCAAGCTTTAACGAGCCGGATTCCCTTTCGAAATGAATTCTCTTATATCAGTGTCCATTAACCTAAAAAGCCTATCTGAAATCCAAATCGGACTATCCTGTAGTGGATAAAGCCATGTAGGCAAAATTCCCCAGAGAAGGAGTCCCAGAGCAGAAACTATACCAGCGCTCTGCTCAGAGATTCCTGCTCTGGGAAAGCCCCCGACTTCACTGTCCATATATGGACAGTGATGTCAGAAGCAGAGCAGGAGTCTCATGCAGAGCGCTATTTGGACCAGTTTATCAAGAACCCGGAACATTATCCTCATTACTCTCCCAATCGACTCCTCAACTTTCCCCAAAAAAAACAATCAGCACACTTCTAACCCTCCCATTCTAAATCCAAGCAATTCCCTTCTCTCTCAAGTGCTGTGCCACTGGTTCAATCATTAATGCGAATAGTAGGGGCGAGAGGGGACAACCCTGCCTAGTTCCCCGCCATAGAGAGAATACCAGAGAGACTTCCCCATTTAGGCTGATCCTTGCCTTAGCTCCTGCATACAAGAGCCTAACCTACTTTAGAAATCGGTCCCCAAAACCAAATCTTCACCGGACCTCCGAACTTCTCTATCACCCCACACACAGTTAGCTAACATCTTTGCTACAAACTTATAGTTCCGTGTTATAGTTACATAGCTAGTACGGTTGAAAAAAAAGACATGTCCATCAAGTTCAACCAAGGGATAGGAAAAGGGAAGGTAAAAATGTCTACACACAGGAGATAATATTTTTTTCTTCTAGGAAATTATCTAAGCTTTTTTTAAAGCCATCTACTGTAGCTACTGTGACCAGCTCCTGCGGTAGGCTATTCCATAGATTCACAGTTCTCACAGTAAAGAAGGCTTGTCGCCTCTGCAGATTGAACCTTTTTCTCCAGACTAAGGGAGTGCCCCCTTGTTTTTTGAGGGGGTTTTACATTGAACAGGATTTCACCATATTTTTTGTATGTGCCATTAATATATTTATATAAATTTATCATGTCCCCCTTAGATGTCTTTTTTCAAGGCTAAATAGGTTTAATACTTTTAACCTTTCCTCATAAGGCGCATGGAGAATCTAAGTTATTAGCTTCGCTGCTCTTCTTTGTATTTTTTCCAACTCCAGGGCAACCTTTCTATGAACTGGAGCCCACAACTGAACTGCATATTCTAGGTGAGGCCTCAATAATGCTTTGTAAAGTGGTATTATTATACCCCCGTCCCGCGAGTCCATGCCTCTTTCAATACACGACAATATCTTACTGGCCTTTGAAGCAGCCGATTGACATTGAATGCTGTTATTTAGTTTATAATTTACAAGTACACTCAGATCCTACTCAACAAGTGACTCCCCCAGTGTAGCTCCCCCTAGGACATATGATGCATGCAGGTTGTTGGTACCCAGATGCATATCTTTACATTTATCTACATTAAACTTCATTTGCCAAGTGGACGCCCAAACACTTAGTTTGTTTAAATCCGCTTGCAATTCACGAACATCTTCCATAGACTGAACATTACTACATAGCTTCGTGTCATCTGCAAAAATAGAAATAGTGCTAGTAATCCCATCCTCTAGATCATTAATAAATAAGTTGAATAATAGTGGTCCCAACACAGAACCCTGGGGTACACTACTTACAACCGGGACCGACCATTCAGAGTAGGAATCATTGACCACAACTCTCTGGATACGGTCCTTGAGCCAATTCTCAATCCAATTAAAAACTAGACTTTCTAAACCTATAATCCTTAAATTTACCCATTAGACGTCTATGAGGGACAGTGTCAAATGCCTTTGCAAAGTCCAAAAACACTGTATCCACAGCGGCCCCGCTGTCTAAGCTTCTGCTCACCTCTTCATAAAAACAAAATCAGGTTAGTTTGACAACTTCTGTCCTTCGTAAAACCGTGCTGGCTGTCACTTGTAATACTATTTTTACTATTACCCGGGGAAGACCTAGAGCCCTTTTTGAAAATAGGCACCACATTTGCCCTGCGCCAGTCCCTTGGCACTATACCAGTCACTAGAGAATCTCTAAATATTATGAAGAGGGTGACAGAAATAACTGAACTAAGCTCTTTAAGAACTCTAGGGTGTAACCCATCTGATCCCGGGACCTTGTGTACATTTATTTAATTTAATTTAGCTTGGACCAAATCTACATTCATCCAATTCAGTATATCAACTGACATATTAACAGCACTGGCACCGGCTACATCAGCTGCTCTTTCTTCTGTTGTATATGCAGAGCTAAATAACCCATTTAGTAACTCTGCCTTCCCTTGATCCCCTGTGACCAACATGTTCAGACCTTGGCTTTCTTGCATTTATATACTTGAAGAATATTTTCCTTTTGTCTTTTTACAGATTTTATTAAGCTCTTTATAATTTAAAAAGGCTACAGCTGTACCCTCAGATTTGTATTTTCACATGCGCTTTTTTTTTGTCATGTATTGCCATTTTACAGAAGGTGTAAGCCATGTGGGGTTTAATTTTAATCGTTTATACTTGTTACCTATAGGAATAAATTTTGCACTATAATTACCCAAAGTAGATTTGAAAAACTCCGATTTATCATTTGAGTCATTATTTGACATTATTTCTACCCAGTCTATATCCTGAATTGCAGCCCTCATCCTGGGGAAATTGGCCTTCTTAAAGTTAAGTGTTTTTGCCCTCCCAGCCTGTGTTTGTTTTTTACAGTATAGGTAAAATGTAACTACTTGGTACCAGCACTCCACACTTTTGGCCCAGCTGATTTTAATTTAGGAATGACCTCATAAGTGTTCTTGCTCCTGCTTGTACTCTGTTGGCGCATGGTAAGGTGAGCTCATTCAATCTGTTCACTAGTTGTGCTACTGTGTGGTGGTGTCTGTTGCTGTGGTGCTGCACTTGTGGGGGGACGTGGCCCAGAGCCAAGGAGGCTTGGCTTGGCCTGATGGCATGGGTGCTTTTGGGCCTCTGGGTTGCTCCCTCTGCAGGAGCGGTGCTGCGGTAGCGGTGACCGCCACGCGGTGGTGCAACCGATAGAGTAGGGACCCACTTTTAGAGGTCGCCGTGAAGTGGCAAGTGGGCTTGCATACAATTTGATCAAAATGTTACAAAGAACCTCTCGTTCATATTTAAATATTTTGCCTAGCCGCAATTGATCATAGTATACAGTGGATGTGCGGTCCATGTCTAGTCTCTCCCATTTGATAAAATTTAACTATATTGTGATCACGGTTACCGAGGATTTCACAAACATTGACATTCCCAACAAGCTCTGCATTATTAGATATGACCAGATCCAACAGAGCGTCACCTCTAGTCGGGTCTTGCACAAACTGGCCCATAAAATTTTCCTGCAACAGGTTGAGGAAATTTCTCCCCTTTGCAGTTGAAGCCGACCCATGACACCAATTAATATCCAGTTAAATAAAAATCTACCATTATCACTACAGTACCCCCCTGTGCAGCCTGCTCCATCTGTTTATATCGCTGATCTTCCATCTCCTCAGTTATATTGGGGGGTCTATAGATTACACCAAAAGTAATGTTTTCAGTGTTTATCTCCCTTCGTAATGCCACCTACAAGGTTTCAACCTCCTCACAGTCTTCACCCACTATTGTTTCTTTCACACTCGCCTTCATATCACTTCTCACATACAAACATACACCACAGCCTTTCCTATTTGTCCAGTCTTTCCGAAACAGTGTAAAACCCTGTAAATTTACAGCCCAGTCATGTGAAGAGTCTAGCCATGTTTTAGCAACACCAACTATATCTATATTTTCTTCCAGTACCATGGCCCCTAGCTCCCCCATTTTTCTTGCTAGACTTCTGGCATTTGTGAACATACACTTTAAAGGACTGGTGTCACGAAAAAATTTATTTTTATATAATATTGCTTTTAGTATGTTATTAAAATAAATTTTATTTATTTGTGTGTTTGTGTTTTACTTTTTTCTAACTTTTACTTCACTATGGGGGTTGCCATTTTGTTTTTCATCTCTGTATGTGTCGATTAACGACACATACAGAGACGGAATACGGCAGCTACAGTGCATAGGAGTCAATGAACGGGAGCCGTTCCATTGACTTTGCTCTCTGGCTCTGTACTGCGCAGACGCAGGTCAGAGTCACGCAGAGCAGGTGTTTGCAGGGAGAGAGCAGGCGCCATCTTGAAGACCAGCTGCACTGCAGGTAAGGTCTGTGTCTCTGCATGTCCCACTCTATATCTCACAGACCACCGCTCTCGTGACCCCCGACGGCCCCCCCCCTTGTATGAAGGACACATGATGCAACTGTACTGGGAAAGCCCTGAACGATAAATCTCTAGTTGTGCTGAGACTGTTTGGGGATGTGACTAATTAACCTCTCAGTCTCAGCACGACTACAGAGATTTACCGTTCAGGGGTCTGGGAAAGCTGGGTGTCCACCATTGCCCCTCCTACTGGAGTGTGAGAGGTCCATTAGTCACATCCCCAAACATACTCCAGTAGGAGGGGCAATGGTGGTCACCCAGCTTTCCCAGACGCAGATATAACCAGGAAAGGGCTGGATGGACGGGCTGAGGGTGCACAGGGTTTTTGGTGATCCCCCCTGTCATGTGATCGGACCTAGGTTACCTTATTCATCAGACGGGGTTCATGTGACTATAAATCTGTCCATAACAAGAGACAGTGCACTCAGGACAAGCCCTGCCCTCATGCCGTAGTTGTGTAGTTCTGTCTGCAGTGATGGCGGTGGGTGGCTCTGACACCCGCCTCCCCCGTCGGGTCATCTCAGGACAGAAGGGGTGTCCGAATTGGAGACACAGCGCCGCACCTGTCCTCAGGTTGTGTCTGGTATTGCAGTTCACCTCCATTGAAGTGAATAGGACAGAGCTGTAATACCACACACGACCTGAGGACAGGTGCGGCGCCATGTCTTCCTGGACGACCCCTTTAAGACTTTTCCCGTGTGTGTGTGTGTGTGGCAGAGCGGAGTGTGCACGGGTGCCGCTGATACTTCATATCCGCTTATCAGCTGTTTTGAAGAATCAGCGGCGAGCACCCCCCCCCCCACACACAAATCCCCCAAACACGCAAAATCAAGAGTAATCAAGCGTTTGTTTATGTGTTTTTTTGCACGTAAAACATGTCAAATACACAGCTTGTGAACCGGTCAACTGAAAAGTCATTCACTTCACTTTCATCATTCTAAGGCTGGGTTCACACGACCTATTTTCAGGCGTAAACGAGGCGTTTTACGCCTCGATTTACGCCTGAAAAGACGCCTGAAAAGACGGCTCCAATACGTCGGCAAACATCTGCCCATTCATTTGAATGGGTTTGCCGACGTACTGTGCCGACGACCTGTAATTTTACGCGTCGCTGTCAAAAGACGGCGCGTAAAATAACAGCCTCGGCAAAGAAGTGCAGGACACTTCTTGGGACGTAATTTGAGCCGTTTTTCATTGAATTCAATGCAGAACAGCTCCAAAATACGTCCGTAATTGACGCCTCGCAAAACACGAGTACGAGCAATTACGTCTGAAATGACGGAGCGGTTTTCTCCTGTAAATGCAGTTAGCGTGTGCACATACCCTAAGGGTATGTTCACACACAATGTTTTCAGCTGAAAAATCGGAAGCAGAACGCCTACAAGCATCTGCCCATTGGTTTCAATGGGAAATACGTTGTTCTGTTCCGACAGGGCGTTTTTTACATGGTAGTTTTCCAAAAAACGGCACGTAAAAAGACGCCTGACCAAAATGAAGTGCACATCACTTCTTGGGACGTTTTTGGTGCAGTCTTTCATTGACTTTATAGAAAAACAGCTCCAAAATGTCCGTTAAAAGACGCGAGTTTGATTAAAAAATGGCTGAAAATCAGTAAGCGTGTGAACATACACAGCCTTTTGGGGTGTCCTATAACTTCTTTCAGCTGCAGAATCACACTCAATATGGCTGCCGGACACTGCTTAGCAATTTGAAGACACCGTTTCCTGGCTTGTGAGAGGGGGGGTGAGGTTCCCTCCCACATTTACAGCAGCTGTGAGTCAGATTGCTTGGCCTTATTCACCTTGCTGTAATTCTGGGAAGTGCTCCCCCTGGTCGCCAACATTGGAAAACATGTAAATTTATTATTTAATTTTTAATACTTTCCACCATACGGAAAAAAAAAAATAAATACAGCAAAAAACGTAAAAAATATAATAGAAATAAGTAACGACACTTAAAAAAAAAAAAAAAAAAAAAAAAAGGTTTAATTTGCGACACATTCCCTTTAACTTGCCTATAATTTTTAAACCTTCAGTTTCCGAAATGTGATTTGACATTATTTGGGCATTTTTATTTTCATTGCTGTTTTGTAACAAAAGGATCTCCCTATCCTGTTGTCTAGTCCTCTCCCCACAGTCTATTTCTCCACCCACCAATATAGTCTGACACCTCTCTAACCTGACTACCCCTTTATTTTCTACATTGACCTCCCTCCTCAGCCCTAGTTGAAATACGCTGCCACCCCAGATAGAATTCTCTCCCCCAGCACAGCAGACCCCCTTCCATTTAGGTGCAAATCATCTGAAGAATACAGTTTGTACCCCAATGAAAAGTCAGCCCAGTGCTCTAGGAACCCAAAGCCTTGTCCTCTACACCAAGACTTAGAGGCTCTGTCACCAGATTCTCAAATCCCTATCTCCTATTGCATGTGATCGGCGCTGCAATGTAGATAACAGTATTGTGTTTTTAACTGGGCGTGTTTACGTGTATGACGCTGACCAATCAGTGACCAGTCAGCGTCATACACTCATCTCCATTGATTTACACAGCAGCGATGTGCAGCCACATAAACAGAGATTAACGTTAATCAAGTGTCCTGATAATGAATACACATCATCCAGCCTGGACGTCGTGTGTATTCAGAATCCTGACACTTCTGACTCTTTTCTTTGAGATTTCTAGCAAGGGAAACGAGACCATTGTATATTTCTGTCTTTCTAACCAGGATCAGGCACGCACAGGCGGTACTTAAATCAACTTCTTAGCAGAATTTGCAGAGGGCTTGATGGTCACAGAAGGAGACTTCAATTTAACTCTTGATCTAATGCTGCATACCTCGGTCTCTCATTTTACAGCGCTTAACTCCTTCCCATCATCCGCCATATATCGCTATGGCGCTGGTCGGGTGGTGCGGGAGTATGGAGTGGGCTCACAGGTTGAGGGAGCGTGTCGGCTATGTGTTACAGCCAACACCTCAGGTCTATAGCGACTGCGGCATTTAAAAGAAACAGGCGATCACAGGGGGTGCCGTTGGTTGGCATAGCAACCCGGGGGGTCTGATGAAGGTACCCAGGTCCGCCATCTTTGTACTCCTACATATATGCCATCTTTGTACTGCTCCGTCAGGGCTTCATAGGAGACTGAGTATCACGATATGCTGCGATACATTAGTATGGCTGTATATCGTGCAAGCGATTCAACGATCCTGGTTCAAGTCGACTTGGGGGACAAAATAAAATTAAAAAAAAATTCTAAAACAGTAAAATGACGTTTTTTCTAATAAATAAAATAAATGTAAACCTTTTTTTACAATTCCCCCTCAAGCACAAAGTAAAAAAAAAATTCACATAACTTGTATCGACGCATCCGTAAAAGTCTGAACTATTACAATATAACATTATTTAGTCCGTAAGGTGAACGCCGTAAAAAATAAAATGTTAAAAACGGCAGGATCGCTGTTTTTTGGTCACTTTATCTCCCACAAAAAAATGGAATAAAAAGTGATCAAAAAGTCTCATGTACCCCATAATGGTACCAATAGAAACGTAAGCTCGCCCTGCAAAAAATAAGCCCTCACATCGCTCAATCAACGGAAAAATGTAAAAGTTATGGCTCTCAGAATATGGTGATAAAACTCAAATTTTGTTTTTAACAATCAGATTTTTCCTTGTAAAAGTAGTAAAACAAAAAAAAAAACAACTATTTCAATTTGGTATCGATGTAATAGTTCTGACCTGTAGAATAAAGTTAACAGGCCGTTTTTACTGCACGGTGAATGCCGTAAAAACAAAACTCCCCAAAAAGATTGAGGAATCGTTTTGTTTTTTTTCTATTCCACCACACAAATTTTGTTCTCCAGTTTTCCACTACATTATATGGTACAAGAAATGGTGCCGTGCAAATCTACAACTCGTCCCGCAAAAAACAAGCCCGCATACGGCAATTTTGATGGAAAAATAAAAAAAATTATGGCTTTTGGAATGTGGGGAGGAAAAAACGGAAGTGAAAATCCGAAAAATGGCTGCAGTGGGAAGGGGTTAAAACGAAGATCTTTAACTTGAAGATAGTTTGGCAAATTATTAACCCGCAGGTAAGGGAATATTCCTTCTACTCCCAAGTACATAACATGAACAGCAAAATTAATCTCTTACTTATTACTTGTTATCCTGGCAACCTCGTTCCATGATCAGTTCCATGCTTGGGTCCGATCATGTCCCTGCCTTTCCCTCCCTCACTCGTCTAGATACCGTTCCTCAGGAATGGCAATACAAACTGAGGCTCAGTTCACACTGAGTTTTTGGCACTGATTTTGAGACGGAAACGGGAGTCAACGTTAAAAAGCGGACAAAATCGCCCTCATTTCAATGGGAGGCAAAGGCGTTGTCCTTTCTTGCCACTGTTTCCACCTCTGACCTCCCTTTGAAATAAATGGGAGGCAGAAAAAACCTGTGTCGCTCGTTTGAGGGTTTTTTGCCCGCAGGCCTTGCATTAGCTTCAATGGCCGCATGCAAAAAATGCCACGAAAAAAATGCAGACAAATACTTGCAGGCAGTTCAAAATCTGCCTCAAAATTCCTGGAGGAATTCTGAGGCAGATTTTTTCTGCATACAAAAAAACTCAGTGTTAACAGGGCCATAACCATAACCTCCTAAAAGAAAACCTTTTGCCAAGCTGCTATCTCTGATTTTCTATCTCACCACTCTACAAACAATACACCGCTCCCGATGCAGTGGCAAGCATTGATGTGCGTCCAACAGGAAGCTCATCTTAAGAGGGAAAAAGTCTTTTCCATAAGCACCTTATTATCACGTATTCAAGATTTGAAACAACTCACAAACAGTCCTAAACATTTTAAATATTAGGAGTAGGGATGTCACGATACCAGAATTTGGACTTCGATAAAGATACTTAGTTTAGTATTGCGATTTCGATACCAATTCGATACTTTGCCAACAGCTAAGTATCGAAATACATGAAATAGCGGTATCGAACCGTTTGGGGATGCATAGTATCGAAATAGTATCGAAGTTTCGATGTATCGTGCATCCCTAATTAGGAGACCTTCTTGATGCTAGGAATAAGTAGAGTGCTCTCTTAGCTCAAATATAGGAGTGGTTCAGAGACCACACTCGTCACTTTTATAATGACTTCTCAAATGTGTGGAAATGCATTAGCTAAATTCTTGAACCACAAGCCCCCACCACCTTTATCACTACAGCGAAAAACATTATTAGGCATAACCCAGAGGATATTGTAGAGACATTTAAGGAATATTAATAATCCCTTTGCAATATAAGAGGTACCGTAGCTGATCTGCCCACTACTGACTTTTGACAGGGAGTGGATACCTACATTGCAAACACTGTCCTGCCCACGTGTCGGAAGTAGTATCTCACTCCCTAGATGAAACCTTCTCAGAACACGAATTGAAGGCGGCTATTAAACTCTACCCAGGTGGGAAAAGTCAAGTTCCAAAAGGGTTTACCACAAAGTTCCACAAGTCTTTTTCAAATGCCTACAGATACTACATAGATGTTAATTAGAAGTTTCTGATCTTTGTTGGCATTGCAACATGGCGATTGGTACGATGTTAAATATATGGTGGACTTGTCCGACCTTGCAGCCACTCTGGCAAGTGACATTTGAAATTTTGCACCAATGGACAAACTCTATAGTGACTCCCACCCCTCAAATTGCGCTTTCATTTCTAATACCGGGCCCTATATCTCAGATTAAGAAGAATCTTTTTACACATTTCTTGACTGCTCCTCGTATGATCCCCAGGCACTGGAAATCCATAGATACACCTGGTCAGCAAGTGGATTTTAGAAATAGATCACTTGTGCCACATGAAGTCACTCAAGGACCATGATAGATCAGAATAGTTTTTGCGCATATGCTTACCCTGGACATTCTTTAAAGCATACCTAACTTTCCAGAATAAGCGGTCATATGTGTGTACACGAGGAATAACACTATTTCTGGCAATCATATGACTTGTATCCTGCATTTTTATTTTAGCAGTTTTCCCCTTTGCAGACTAGATTTCTCATTCTCAGTTGTCTCTGAGCTAGTGAATGGAGCCTAACAGCTATAATGTCTTCTATACACTGCACACAGAGATAGGAGAGCCAGATTCTCCTCTTCTATCTTTCAATATATATATATATATATAAGCTGCAGAGGCTTATAGGACATTATACAGCAGTAATGAGCAGTGTAGCTGAAAATCCAGCACTGGGGTGAAACAATAACACTTACCAGGAAGCTGCAACATGTCTGACTGTGTCTTTCTCACTCTGCTCCTCCCTCCCATCTCCGTAGACTTGTATAGGCAGGCAATGATGAGACCCCCCCCCCCACCTTCTGCAGTCTGTCTAACTAGGGACGGATTTTGCTTAACAATGGTTGGACAGTAGTTTACAGGAAGGGAGACACCTAGTAACATCACACAGAATTTGCATGGAGAAACAACTACGTTTTAACAGTAAATTACAAAGTTGATCTAGATCAGGAATAGCATAAGTTGTTTGAAAAGTTGTGTCTATTTCAGGTGGGCCCAATCTTCCCAACCTGGTTAACTTAACTTGCTTGGCCACAGGTGTCCGCTGACTTCCTTTTCATCCTATTACCATTAATGTGTTCCCCTTCCTGATTCGCCCCCTCTTACAAATCTAAAATATCTAATAAAAATCCAGCTTATAAAAAATAATATGCAACATTCCAAATTTAAACAAGTTGAAGTACATTGGAAAAATGTCAAGAAAAACGGCCACCAACCTGAAGTGGAGATCTAACGAAAAGAACTTTGTTCCCCTCGCTGGCATCTATCTGTACAACAATGGAGACACAGTTCTTTTGTAAGGGACTGCGCACATTATAAAGTCGCCTGGCTGGCTTAGTAACTGGGATATTTGATACCTCAGTGTATCCTTGTGGAACTGCAATGAGGAAATAAACATAATAAAAACAAATAAAAGAAACGACTCCCCCCACCTCAATAAAAGAAAAAAAAACTACCTATGCCGAGTGTAAAAAGGCTGCTCTCCTGACGATGCAGTGCTGATAACCTCCCACGGTACAGAGGCTCTACAGATGAAAATTCAAGCTCCAAACATTGCCCTTCATTCACATTGTGTATGTTCTCATGAGCTGAAGATCCAAACAGCCGCAGATTTGTACCATGTTGAAGCATAAAGGGGACACCAAGTGCATTTTTGACTATCAAAGGGGCTCGGTCTTTTAAAGAATAGTCAAATGCAGAAGCAGTGCCTTCAGAAAAAGCCTAAGGGAAAAAAAAAACCCAGTAATGTTAGAACAAATCGAAATGTTTCTAGAACACATACTTAATATCCACTTTTATTACCTTTGCCAGATTGCTGAAGACTACAAGAGAACACTTAGAGATGGTAATATTCATGGTGTCTTTAGAAGTAATGTTAATGGCAGACTGAGGCTCTGGGACCACTATAAAGTCATCACCAGGAAGAAGACTTTTTTCTTGAACTGGGTTGTTCTTCATCTTACCGCAAAAAAATACAATACAGGATACGTTACAATTAAAAACAGGAAGCAAACATTCAGGAGATGTAAATAAGACAACAGAAAAGCAGTCTCTTACCTCAAGCTTTAGATTCCACCGGCGTTTTCCATTGTCCACTCGTTCAATAAGAGGTTCCCATACAGCATATATTTCATTATAATAAAGAACCTTTGCAAATGAAAGGTGAGAAAATGTTATGAACCACTGAAAGCAAAATATAGAAGCATCTTTTATATTAATAGAGTAACAATATATTTATCAATGTCAAATGTAAAACATTTGAGGAAATTCATTGGACAAATCTAAAAATTTTAATTTGATTTGTCTAGAGGATACGTATTGATGTGCATTGGTTCCCTGATGCCCAGAGAAAACAAGTCAAGCACATCACACGATTCTGACTCCCTAAAAAGTCAGGAACTACAGATTCAGGTTCTGGAATATTTATGGGGTTGAGGGCACCCAACACTCCAAGCAAACCTATTTTTTTTTTTAATGAGCTAAAACTGAAGCAAAGCTGCAAATCTCTCTAGCATTTGTTGAAATTCAGTTTTAGGACTTTTCCTATATACAGTACCCTTATAGTTTAGGGTAAAGAAAAAAACAAAATAATTTTTTGGCAAACCTACAATACATCCAACTATAACACTACTTTCCTATTTTTAACTATGGCAAGGCAACTGGCAGAACAAAACATAGTCATTCTTAAATTACAATAGCAATAGAATAAGTACACATTTGTTTTTTTCTGAAATTTGGATGATCATGCGGGTACCTCAAGTGTAGTGTCAGCAGTCACACTTATGAAAGATGTCCAATTTTTTACAGCTCCTGTGAATGTAGACTCCACTAACAGCAATGGCACTGTGCGGTGTCCTAGACCACACTCAAGTGTCACCTGCACAGCTTTGACTTCTAAATTGAAGTCCTCTTCCTTCAGGGAGCACCCTAGGTTCTGATAGCATTCGGTTGCCTCATTGGCAGATTCCACCCCCAGGAACCAGCTATTGCAGCAGTCAGTGGTTTTTATGTCCCATATGTTCTGGTGTTCAACTAAATGCCCCTTCTCTTCATTGTCCTTGGACTTTGGTTTCAGAGCTGCCAAAATGGTCAGCACAGTGTTTAAAATGATTGGAGATATCTGAAGACAACAAGAGACAATTATAAAATACACAAAATGTATTGTATATAAAAGAACAGAGACAGTCCCAGCCACAGGATAGCATATTTAAGTTATAACAAAATAATGGAAACCCATTCACTTCTAGAAAGAGGATGAACATTACAATGATTTAAAAAATTGTCTTGCATAGGAATGTAATCAAACTTGATATATACAGCTAACAAATTATACATAAGATGTAAAGGTAGGCACGGAAATTAAAAACTTAAGTCTACAAATAGTAAATGAACACATTTTAGGCTATGTTCACTTTTTTTTGTAGATTTTCCATTCAATTTTGAATTGCATAATAGTGTAGTAGCTGCATTATTCTACCCAGAAAGAACCCCCCCCCAAACAAAAAAAAAAAAAAAAAAAAAAACAAAGTAGAAACCTGATGAACTCATTAAAAGTCACTAGAATCTGTCAGAATACAGATTGCTCCAATGAATACAAAAGCCCTGACAGTGTGAGTAGAGGAATCCAAATTAAAGGAAAATATCTTCCACATAGTCATTAAAGGCTGAATATTTTTTGAATTTTGTTTAATTAAATCATGGTTTTTAGTGATTTTAAGCACTTTGAGTTGACATTAGTTTTTTTTACATTTTACGATACAGCTTCTATGTATCCTACACACAGAATCAGCTGAGAGAGAAAGATACAGCCTCTGTCAGTTCTGCTGTTTAATGGCTTGGCTAACAGCATGTCCTGTATCTCTGACACTAAGGATCCAGCTAATATCGATCCCATCTAAGTTGATCACTTGTAAAAGGGACAATTCTGATAAACAGTATATACTATAGAATAGCTGTGTATGCAATCCCCTTATGTAAAAGAATGAGGCCCATTCTGGTATAAAAAGACAGACTCTATATAAAACAGTCTATATCTTCTCTTTATATGAAAATGGACCACATTCTTTAAAGAAGGTAATTTCTTTATTGTAGAAAGCTAGCCCCTGCCTCTGAGACAGCCTGAAGCACTTGTATAAGATTGGCAGGTGACCGCAAATCAAACTCCTTTTCCACAGTTGTTTCGTAGGCCTAATTCACACAATGCTGTTTTGGTATGGTTTTTAAAGCAACAACCAGTAGTGGGTTTAATAAAAAAATAAAAAATAAAAAAAAAAAAAAGTTGAATCTTTCCTATATACTTCCCCTCCCTTAACAATCCACTCCTGGTTGTGGCTTCAAAAACTGCACAAAAACTCCACTGTGTGAATAAGGCCTTAGGCTGCAAATCACTATACACTTCGTCTCAGGGGGCCAGAAACTCTTGGATGGGGCTTACCCCAGTGTCTCTTTTTAAAGCAGCACACCAGAATCACTTCACATTGCTGACATGGGACTGGAAGTAGGGCCATATTTACAGTTAATACTGCCCCAGGCCCGGGACTGAAGACGCCCCAGTTAAGGAAATTGGGTCATATGTCAATTAATAACACCTAATTAAAATGATCACCATTCAAATAAAACTGCTATAGTTCCCACAGGCACACACGTGTACAGTGAATATAAAAAGTCTACACACCCCTGTTAATATGCCAGGTTTTTGTCATGTTACAAAATCAGTCCAAGATGAATAATTTAAGAACTTTTTCCACCTTTAAGGTCACCTAAAATCTATACAATTGTATTGAAAAACAAACAAACCCTTTAGGGTGTAAAATAAAAAAAATAATGTGGTTGCATAAATATGTACACCCTTAACCCCTTAATGACCAGCCTATTTTAGACCTTAACGACAAAGCCATTTTTTAAATTTTTCCATAGTCTCACTCAAAGAGCTATAACTTTTTAATTTTTGCGTCGACATAGCTGTATAAGGTCTTGTTTTTTGGGGGACAAGTTGTAATTTTTAATAGCACCATTTTGGGGTACATAGATTTTATTGATCAGCTTTTATTAACTTTTTTAGGGGGGGGGGGAATAGAAAAAAAAACTGCAATTTCGCCACTCTTTTTTGTGTCCAAATTTACGCCGTTTACCATGTGGTATAAATAACACAATAACTTTATGCAGCAGGTTGTTGCGATTGCAACTATACAAAATTTATATGGATTTTGTATGTTTTACTACTTTTACACAGTGAAAACACTTTCTCAAAATTATTGGATTTTGTGTCTCCATATTTGAAGAGCCATAACTTTTTTATTTTTTCGCCGATGCAGTTGTATGAGGGTTTTTTTTTTGCGGGACGACTTGTAGTTTTTATAGGTACCATTTTGGAGTAGATGCAACTTTTTGATCACTTTTTTTTTTTTAAGGCAGGATTCAAAGAAAACAGCAATCTTTGTATGGTTTTTTAATTTATTTTTTTACGACGTTCACCGTGCGGGTTAAATGATGTAATAAGTTTATAGTTGGGTATGCTACGGACGCGGCAATACCAAATATGTGCAACTTTTTTACTTTATTTTGTTTTTTAATAATAAAGCATTTTGTAAGGGGAAAAAGTGGGTTAATTTTTTTTTTCACTTTTTATTAAACTTTTTTAAAACTTTTCTACTAGTCCCACTAGTGGACTTCAATATGCGATTATCCCATCGTATTTATAATACACTGCAATACTTCTGTATTGCAGTGTATTATGCCTGTCCGTGTAAAAGGGACAGGCATCTGCTAGGTCATGCCAGAGGCATGACCTAGCAGACATACATTACAGGCAGACCTGGGGGCCTTTATTAGGCCCCCCCCCGGCTGCCATAGAAGACAGACACTCGGCGATCTTATTGCCGGGTGTCGGTGGGATGAGAGGGAGCTCCCTCTCTCCAAAACCACTCAGATGCGGCGCTCGCTATTGAGCGCCACATCTGAGGGGTTAACCGGGTGAGATCGATACGAATATCCTCTGGTAGCCGAGAGCAGGGAGATTTAACGGCTCCCTGCTCTGTTTATTCATTTCGATGCAGCGCCGTAAAAAGGCTATTGCATCGGAATAAAGGCTGTTAGTGCCGCAGCTATGGGGCGGTCACTAACGGGTTAAACTAATACTTTGTTGAATTACCCTTTGACTGTATTCAGTCTTTTTGGGTAGAAGTCTATCAACATGGCACATCTGGACTTGGCAATTGTTGCCCACTCTTCCTTGCAAAAGCGCTCCAAATCTGTCAGATTGCGAGGGCGTCTCCTGTGTACAGCCCTCTTCAGGTCACCCCACAGATTTTCAATGGGATTCAGGTCTGGGCTTGGCCATTCCAAAACTTTGATCTTCTTCTGGTGAAGCCATTCTTTTGTTGATTTGGAGGTATGCTTTGGGTCGTTGTCGTGCTGAAAGGTGAAATTCCTCTTAGTCTTCAGCTTTTTAGCAGAGGCCTGCAGGTTTTGTGCCAGAATTGACTGATATTTTGAACGGTTCATAATTCCCTCCTCTTTGACTAAAGCCCCAGTTCCAGCTGCAGAAAAACAGCACCAAAGCATACTGCTGCCTCCACCGTGCTTCACTGTGGGTATGGTGTTCTTTTGGTGATGTGCAGTGTTGGCTTTGCACCAAGAATGGAATTATGGCCAAAAAATTCAACCTTGGTCTCATCAGATCATAACACGTTTTCCCACATGCTTTTGGCAGTCCTGATGTGCGTAATATAGCCGGGCTTGGATGTTTTTCTTTGTTAGAAAAGGCTTCCGTCTTGCTATCCTAGCCCACACCGGTCTCGTTTAATGTTGCCGTAGGCCTCTTGGTAGCCTCCCTGACAAATTTTTGTCTGGTCCTTACATCAAGTTTTAAGGGACGTCCAGTTCTTGGTAATGTCACTGTTGTGCCAAATGTAATCCACTTCCTGATGACCATCTCCACTGTGTCCCATGGTATATCTAATGCCTTGGAAATTCTTTGGTACTCTTCTCCTGACTGATGCCTTTCAACAATCAGATCCCTTTGATGTGTTGTAAAATCCTTACAGAACAGCTTAACGTTATATGGGGTTACTCAGAAGCACTTTAAATAATGGCAGCGGTGTACTGACTGCTATTTAAGATGAGTTTAAATGTGATTGGCTAATTCCGAACACAACCACATCCCCAATTATAAGAGGGTGTTTACACTTATGCAACCACAATATTGTAGTTTTGTTATTTTTAATTGTTCCCCTCTATACAATTGCGTTGAAAAACAAACTGAAATCATTTAGATTATGGTTCACATTAAAAAAAAAAAGTTGTGAAATGATTAATCTTGTAATGATTTTTTTGACATGACAAAAACCTGGCATTTCAACAGGGGTGTGTAGACTTTTTATATCCACTGTATGCACGCTCAACATAAATGCACACACACATATGCACACTAACTAAATACTGGCGTGACCATTTACTAAATTCATACATGCACACTTACTACGTACATGCTCGAACACATACTCACGTACATTACATGTAGGCACACTCATTGCCGAGAGGTATGCACAGAAAATAAGTATTCTCACTACTACATGCACACATACACACCACAATGTCAAACAAACGATTTATCATTTATTATACACATTTAAATTTTTTGGCCAGCTGCTGCTGCCGGGCACGGAATTGAAACTGTTTTTAAATCCAGCAGCATCATTTAGGGGGGGGGGGGGGGTGACTTAAAAATATTCGTTTTCTATTTTATTAGCTGCTGTTTTTCGCAATCTATGACCGCTCTACTGCCGCCCCTAATCAATTACTTATGGATGTGATTGATTGGCAACAGCAGTAGCGAGAGTAGTGGTGACGGCATTAGAAAAGACAGTGGTAGAAGAGAGGGCAGGATGGTGTCATGCACGCTGCATTGCCGCCCTGTTGAATGATAGCATTAAATTAATCAGAAATACACTCTATACATTGTTAATGTGCTAAATGACTATTCCAGCTGCAAACGTCTGGTTTTTAATGCAATATCTACATAGGTGTATAGAGGCCCATTTCCAGCAACCATCACTCCAGTGTTCTAATGGTACATTGTGTTTGCTAACTGTGTTAGAAGGCTAATGGATGATTAGAAAACACTTGAAAACCCTTGTGCAATTATGTTAGCACCGCTGTAAACAGTTTTGCTGTTTAGAGGAGCTATAAAATTGACCTTCCTTTGAGCTAGTTGAGAATCTGGAGCATTACATTTGTGGGTTTGATTAAACTCTCAAAATGGCTAGAAAAAGAAAGCTTTCATGTGAAACTCGACAGTCTATTCTTGTTCTTAGAAATGAAGGCTATTCCATGCGAGAAATTGCCAAGAAACTGAAGATCTCCTACAACGGTGTATACTACTCCCTTCAGAGGACAGAACAAACAGGCTCTAACCAGAGTAGAAAGAGAAGTGGGAGACCCCGCTGCACAACTGAGCAACAAGACAAGTACATTAGAGTCTCTAGTTTGAGAAATAGACGCCTCACAGGTCCTCAACTGGCAGCTTCATTAAATAGTATCCGCAAAACGCCAGTGTCAACGTCTACAGTGTAGAGGCGACTCCGGGATGCAAAGAAAAAGCCATATCTGAGACTGGCTAATAAAAGGAAAAGATTAATATGGGCAAAAGCACACAGACATTGGACAGAGGAAGATTGGAATAAAGTGTTATGGACAGACGAATCGAAGTTTGAGGTATTTGGATCACACAGAAGAACATTTGTGAGACGCAGAACAACTGAAAAGATGCTGGAAGAGTGCCTGACGCCATCTGTCAAGCATGGTGGAGGTAATGTGATGGTCTGGGGTTGCTTTGATGCTGGTAAAGTGGGAGATTTGTACAAGGTAAAAGGGATTTTGAATAAGGAAAGCTATCACTCCATTTTGCAACGCCATGCCATACCCTGTGGACAGCGCTTGATTGGAGCCAATTTCATCCTACAACAGGACAATGACCCAAAGCACACCTCCAAATTATGCAAGAACTATTTAGGGAAGAAACAGGCAGCTCGTATTCTATCTGTAATGGTGTGGCCAGCGCAGTCACCAGATCTCAACCCCATAGAGCTGTTGTGGGAGCAGCTTGAGCGTATGGTACGCAAGAAGTGCCCATCAAGCCAATCCAACTTGTGGGAGGGGCTTCTGGAAGCATGGGGGGAAATTTCTTCCGATTACCTCAGCAAATTAACAGCTAGAATGCCAAAGGTCTGCAATGCTGTAATTGCTGCAAATGGAGCATGCTTTGACGAAAGCAAAGTTTGAAGGAGAAAATTATTATTTTAAATAAAAATCATTATTTCTAACCTTGTCAATGTCTTGACTATATTTTCTAGTCATTTTGCAACTCATTTGATAAATATAACTGAGTTTTCATGAAAAACACAAAATTGTCTGGGTGAACCCAAACTTTTGAACGGTAGTGTACATACATAAATATATATATATATATATATATATATATATATATATATATATATATATATATATATATAAAATATGCAACCTGTAGTGGCTGCTCACATATATATTTCATGCCAGAGAGAAAAAGAGATTGTATCCCCATGCCCTACTTCTTATGTGCTGCAGAATTTACCAGAAATGCCCACTAGCCATGGTCCTGAGGTTTGAGAAGGAAAAATATTATATTTTATTGATTACATTATAAAATATTTATTTAGTCAAACAAACAAAATGTTATTTTACCTTTATAACAACTTCTTCGACATTAAGGCTGCCATTCTGGCTACCAGTCATAGACGTTGTGTTTTCCAAATGCAGGGAACAGGGTTGTATTACCTATGGACAATAAACACTTTAAATATTCTGTCAGTTATTAACAATCTAACAAAATAATATTCCACTAAGAAATCAAAAATATGATTTAATCAAGACATTTCCCAAAATTTCATACTGAAAAGATCGAATAAAGAGGCGTAATTTGAAGCTCCTAGGCCCAATGTGAAATCTGTTAAAGTGGCGCCACCTATCATGCGCCAATTAGAACACTGGTGTCTTCTTGTGTAGCAGAAAAGTCTTTGGACTACCTATGGCACCAGGGCCGAGATGTGACTGCTACTTATACATCACCTATAGCTATGCTCCTGATCTAACAGAAGGACTTTTTACACTAAAAATATAGAATATGGTGAATCCTTGAGTGAGGACTAAATGAGGACCACAGAGAAATTCATAAATCTTAAATTAGTTTAGCAGCAGGTTTACATTTTAATCATGCATTTGTGATATAAAAACATTTTATTACACAGTTTTAGCTATTTAATAAAGAGATATTTTCTGAAGAATTAAAGGAAAGGACTAACAGCACCATCTCATTCACTATAATCAGTGAATTGGTAGTGATGTCACCACATTCCCAGAACCATACCTTTTTTTTATTTTATTTTTAAACCTTCATTTTTATTTGCTTTTTTTCAATTTTACATAATAACAATTCAATACAATCCATACCTTTTTAATTTTCCATTGACGTAGCCGATTGCCTGTCAGAGTATCACATGCAATATAATAGGCCATATGGGAGCAGGGCCGGCGTCAGCACCAGGTGAACCCGGGCAAGTTCCGGGGCCCACTCGGCCGCCGGGTGCTTTACGACGCCCACCTGCTTACACAAACTGTACCCGACCGTGTTGCGCGGTGGCAGATTGCAGAGGAGCAAAGCGAAGGCCCAGCCTCTCACATCCATAACAACCTAGCGTTGCGGCGCAGATGACTTATTCATGTCACGCTGACGCGATTACGTCATCTGTGTGACTGCGCCGCACCGCAATGTTATTGTGGATGCGAGCGGCGCCAAGTCAAGTGCCAGTGAGAAGACCGTGACGGGAGTCGGGACTGCTCAGATCGTCGTGGGAACGTGTTAGGCGAGTTTGTTTTAATTCTTTTTATTGAAGCAAAGGCACCAAACTAGTGCAGGGCAGAAACTGGGGGCTCACTTGACATGTATGTATGTATGTATGTCCGTCCATGTATGATACGGTCTGATGAACCCTGTATCTAAGCCTACCACATAGCAGGCTTAAATGCAGGGCCCCAGCAGACTGTAATCTTATACTGTATAAGATTACTGTCTGCTGGCGCCCTGTATCTAAGCCTACCTTGTGGCTTAGATACATGGTCTAACAGACAGTATCACACATTGGCCCTGTATCTAAGCCTACCACATGTGTTACTAATAGGGTTTTTTTGTGAGTGTTTTGTTACAGGTTCGGTTGTTGGACTACGTCGGATTAGAGTACTACTTCGATGACAGCTTTTTTTATTTTCAATAAAATGGTTAATGAGGGTTGTGTTTTTGTTTTTTTTAAATATTTTTTCTCTGTTCTTGTATTTTCTTTTAAACTTTTATTACTACCGCTTCAGTAATGGCAACTGGCTGATTGACAGCGTCCATTACCGAGTCAGGGCTTAGTGCTAGCCGGTGCAGAGGCTAACACTAACTACCCATTATTACCCCGGTACCCACCACCAGATGTGCCGGGAAGAGCTGGGTATAATCCAGTACACGACCATCTGTAGCGACGGTCGGTCACTGGGGCGGCCGTAGGCTGATATTATTTGGCTGGGAAAGGCAAGAAATAGTGTCCCTTCCCACCCTTGTAATGCTAGGCTGCTGCTGCTGTGTTGTGTCTGGCTGGCTGGTTATGAAAAATGGGGGGGACCACACGTAATTTTTATTATTTTTTTAAATGGAAAAAAAGTCCCCCCCCATTTTTCATAACCAGCCAGACAACGCAGCAGCAGCAGACAGCATTATCATGGTGGGTAGGGCCACTGTTTCTGACCTTCCCCAGCCTAATAGTACCAGCCTGCAGCCGCCCCAGTGCCGGACCGTCACTACAGATGGTCGGGTGATGGATCGAACTCTGCTCTTCCCAGCGGTGGGTACCAGGGTAATAATGGGGGTTAGTGTTATCCTCTGCACCGGCTAACACTATGCGCCGCCTTAGTAATGAATGTTGTCAATCAGCCAGCGGACATTACTAAGGCGGTAGTAATAAAGTTGAAAAAAATACAAGGACATAGAAAAAATATTTGATTGAAATAAAAAAACAAAAAACACACATCCCTCCTTAACCATTTTATTGAGAATAAAAAAGCCATCATCAAAGTAGTCCTCGAATCCAAAGTAGTCCAACATCCGAACCTGTAAAAAACACAAACACACAAAAAAATTAGTAACACATTACAAAGCAAAACAATTACATACATACACACATACATTTGGGGGGGGGGGGGTGGAGGACATATGTTAGTACAAGGATACTTACTGCTGGGACCCTGTATCTAAGTATATCATGTGTGATACTATCTGCTGAGACAATGCATCCAATTTTATCCAGCGGTGTAGCTGTAGGAGCCTTAGTCTTATAGATATGCTATCTCTGATATGTAGCACTATTGTATGGGAGCACATAGGGAGGTATTACTGTGTAGGGAGTACAAAGTTGGTACTAAAGTTGATCCATAACCATTTTCTTAAAGGTCGCCTTTTTTGGGGACAGTATACGTGGTATTGGTAGAGGCAGTTTATCAACATCACATTTACCTCTAATTCCTCCAGGTACTAAAATACTCAAGCCTACAGATACCAGGTCTTCTGGAAATCACAACCTCTGTGTAACAGCTACATCAAGATTCAAACAAACATCGCAGAAACTATCTGGATTCATTGGCCCATGACTAACATGTGAATGGTAAGTGATCCACGGTTACATCCTTCTGGCATTGTTTGATAAATTCTGACGTTGTATGTATCTTGTTCTAGGGTTTCTTTGCCATTGATCACTGAAAATATTGTTTATCTTTTGGTTTTAAACCTTAATGACCAAGCCAATTTTTACGTTTTTCCATCATCGCATTCCGAGAGCTATAACCTTTTTATTTTTGCGTCGACATAGCTGTATAAGGTCTTGTTTTTTGCGGGACAAGTTGTACTTTTTAATAGCACCATTTTGGAGGACATATTTATTGATTAACTTTTATTAACTTTTTTTTTGGGGGGGGGGGGGGGGGGAATAGAAAAAAACCTGAAATTTTGCCACTCTTTTTCGCGTCTTAAATCAAAGCCGTTTACCGTGTGATATAAATAACACAATAAAATTTTTCAGCGGGTTGTTACGATTGCAATGATACCAAATTTGTATAGTTTTTGTATGTTTTACTACTTTTACATAGTAAAAACGCTTTTTTTTCAAAATTATTTGTTTTTGTGTCTCCATATTTGAAGAGCCGTAACGGTTTTATTTTTTCGCTGATGCGGTTGTATGAGGGCTTTTTTTTTTGCGGGAAGACTTGTAGTTTTTATTGGTACCATTTTGGAGTAGATGCGACTTTTTGATCACTTTTTAATCACATTTTTTTTAAGTCAGGATTCACAGAAAACAGCAATTTTTCCATAGTTTTTTTATTACATTTTTTACGGCGTTCACCGTGCGGGTTAATTAATGTAATACATTTATAGTCGGGGTTGTTACGGACGCGGCGATACCAAATATGTGTAACTTTTTTACTTTATTTTGTTTTTTTTTAATAGTAAAGCATTTTGTAAGGGGAAAAGGTGGGTTTTTCATTTTTTTTCACATTTTTTTTTTAAAATTAGCTTTATTAAACTTTTTTTTTACTTGTTCACTAGTCCCACTAGGGGACTTTAATATGCGATTCTCCGATCGCTATTGTAATACACTGCAATACTTTTGTATTTCAGTGTATTACTGCATGTCCGTTTAAAACGGACAGGCATCTGCTAGGTCATGCCTGCGGCATGATCTAGCAGGCATTCGCTCCAGGCAGACCTGGGGGCCTTTATTAGGCCCCCGGCTGCCGTTGGAGACACAGACACTCGCCGATCGTATCGCCGAGTGTCGGTGGGAGAGAGAGGGAGCTCCCTCCCTCTCTCCAAAACCACTCAGATGCGGTGAACGCATCTGTGCACCGCATCTGAGGGGTTAAACGGGTGAGATCGATACTTATATCGATCTCACACGGCAGAGCAGGGACGCCCCCAGCTGCCTCTGGCAGCTGATAGCAGGGAGATTTGACGCTCCCTGCTCTGTTTACTTTATCCTGATGCAGTGCAGTAAAAAGGCATATGCATCAGAATAAAGCCCGTTAATGGCCGCCGTTAAAAGGCGTATTGGCGGTCACTAACGGGTTAAGATGTTTCATTTAAAGGGGTTAGCCATCTTTTCAAAATTGATGGCCTATCCTTAATTATAGGTCCATTTTTAATCTCTGGTCTCCAAGAAATGTTTACATGCCAGGAGCCAGCTGAACTGGGAGGGTCCTGACAGTTGTAACACCAGAGATTTAAAATGGATGGCTTATCCTAAGGATAGGCCATCAATTTTGAAAGGACGGATAACCCCTTAAGATCTTAGCGGGATTTTTGTCAATGATTTGTTGTATTTTGGTATTCCTATGCTATAGGGTTTTGTCAGTGGTATAAATTCATATTCACTGACTAGTTTGTGCCTTTATACCGCGGTCACTCGAGTTGCACCGCAAAGGGGCCCACTAAGGCTCTGTCGCCCCAGGGCCCCCCTAGACCTGGAGCCGGCCCTGTATGGGAGCACATACCTGTGGCAGACCTGGATGCCATGATTAGGCTCCCAGCTGCTATGGGAACCCATTGGCACCCTGGGATCGCCTATAGGGGGCTCTGATGGGATGAAAGAGTAAGCCTCCTCCCTCTGTCAAATTTCTTCGTTTCTGCAGTCATTACATTTGGAGCCTGTCAATCCCAGCTGAAATGGGCAGTTACAGCACGGGCACAGCTTCAGTGCCCACACAATCATCAGAACATACCATTACGTCCTATAGTGATTCGGACATAAAACTACACATTTGTGCTGGCAAGAGTTAATGGTGCAGTGATGAATATGGAGAATAAAACAGATGTTTCCTTAAAGATCCACACTCTATTATATGGAGAAATATACAGTGCCTACTAAAACAACTACAACAAATCTGCTCAACTTGCTTTTAAATGAAATGAACACAAACATATATTAGGCTCAAACTATAGTTCACACTACCGTCCGAGACTCCGTCGGAAGTTCCGTGATATTTCAAAGTGAGAATAGTGCAGCATGCAGCGCTAGTCTTTTGGCAAAATGACGGACACCACAATGGACCCGATTATAAACAAAGGGGTCCATAGGGTGCCGTTGGAATCTGTTATGTGATGAATCCCGCATTGACGGCATGGTTTCAGTTATGGTGGTGTGAACATAACCTTATATAATTCTTTACTGCTAATCCGGGTCACTAATGACATTGACTATATAACACACTAAGGGCCTGTTCACATCAGTGTTGGGCTTCCGCTCATCGATTCCGTTCAAATTTTCCTTCGAAGGAACCGATAGCTAAACGGAAACCATAGTTTCCGTTTGCATTACCATTAATTTCAATGGTAATGCTTCCTTTGCAGTTGGTTTCCATTTCGTAAGGCTTCCATTTTTTTTTTTGCGGAAATAATAGCGTAGTCGACTACCTTATGGAACGGAAATCAATGGTAATGCAAACGGAAGCTATGGTTTCCGTTTGGCTTTCCGTTCATCAATTTCTCCAACGGAAATGTCGAATGGAACTGATGAACCGAAGCCCAACTCTGATGTGAACAGGCCCTAAGTGTTTGTAGAGTCAGAAAAGATTAAGGAAAATATTGGTGACCTCTAGTCTTGCCAAGCTTCTTGGTGAAAGTAGTTTACCAGTATTTGTCAAATAGTACTAAGTGAAACCATTAAGGCTAAGTTCACACAGCATATTTAACAGGTTAAAAAAATACGAGGCTGATTTCAAGAGAAAACGGCCTCTGAAATCCAGACGTTTTTTGAGTTGACTTTCAAAGCGTTTTTCAATTTTGCAAGCGCATTTGTAGCGTATTTTAATGCAAATTTTCAGAGCCTTTTTGAAGCGTCAATGGCAAAGACTAAAAGTTTTACCTTTCTCAGACCTAACTGTTTGATTATACGTTACAGAGTTCTCAGAAACAGCATGCAGGGTGGGTACATGGTCCGTTGTTATATATGCTGCACTAAATATTTTAACAAATGCAGAACTAGTGTCACAGAATAATCTTTTAAGCCTACAGAATATGGAGTAAGGCACAAGAATCATACCGTAGTGATGTTACTGCCTCTTAGCTGTCGAAGGAAAGGACAGGCCAGGACTTTGAATTCTTTCACTATGGCTGCCAATTTCTTCTCAGAGTTAACATCAGAAACTGTGAAATTACCCTGAAAAGATACGGCTAAGGCAGGTGCATCTGCTTTTGCAAGGCTGGCTACAAATACTATCTCAGGATCCATGATCAATGCTTTCAAATTCATTTTCTTAGATGTTGCAAGTTCTAAAGAAGAAAAAACATTTAATAGAAGATGGGAAATAATAAATCAATGTAAATTTCTATTGATTTTAAATTAAAAAAATATATATCATTGTACAAAATCAATGTAGTGGTTCATGTGACAACACAAGTGTGGGACATCACAAAGACAATTATCAAATTATTCTACATTTTCAAATGTGTGCCCTAGTTCAGGTTAAAAATAAATAAAAAAGGCTGATTATATCATAAAAAGCGATTTGGAGATTGGTTTGATAGGGTTAAAGCATAGGTTTATAGATAACAATTCACATAGTTAAATGGGTTGTCCACTACCTGACAACTGATGACCTATCCACCAGATAGGTCATCAGTAAATGATCTGTGGGGGTCCGACACCCAGACCCCGCTAAAATGCTACGGCGGACTCCGGGGACCGGACGTCTATGCCGGAAGCAAATCGCTCCGGTCATGGAATAGCGGCCGAGCTGCAGTACGGCCGCTATGCAATGTATGGAGCCAACTGCTTCCGGCTCCGTACATTGAATAATGTGCCGTAACATCTGGTGCTAGCAGGCCACCGGAGCAGCTGATCGGTGCGGGGTTCGGGTGTCTGACCCGCATCGATGATATACTGATAACCTATCCGATGGCTAGATCATCAGTTGTCCGGTAGTGGACAAAACTTTCAACAAAAAAAAGTAGTAATTGTTCATTCACATCTGTGTCCAATTTGCGTGCATAAAAAGCGCATAGTTTTTCCTACATTCCATATCTGTGTGCGTTGCGTATTTGCATTAGTGTGCTTTGCGTGCGGCATGCGTTTTTCATGTCCGTGCAAGCACTATTTAAAAAAATAATAATAATGTATTTCTCTGCTTTTCTATGTAACCGATGCCTGAAACACGGACAGCACATGGATGTCGTCCGTGGTTTTCACGCACCCAAATACTTCAATGGGCGACTAGGCGTGCAAAAACTCACCAATATAGGAAATGCATTGAGTTTCACGCAACGGACATTAGCTGCGTGAAAACTCACGCATGTGTAAATAGCACCATTGAAATGAATGGGTCCGTGTGCTGTGAGTTATTTCAACACACAGCCGACGGACGAGTATTACGGTTAGGGTTTCAAGTTGTTCTGATCCGTCATAGGAGCAGAATGAAAAACCAGAAGAGCTGGATCCATATCAACGGAGCACGACGGAACCCATTAACTTTGATAGTTTCCATCGGATTTCGTTCATGGTGTCCATCATTTTATGCTGCACCATTTTTTCAGGTATTTTAGATGGGATGTGTGTGAACAGAGCTTTACATCTCGAATTGAACTTGAGTTCTTTCCTGTATTATAAGTTTCCTTAACAATTCTGCTGTTTGCTATTGGAGAAGGACAAGTTTGCTAACAGACACATGCCTCTGAGCTCCTGTAATGCAGAGTGACATGTTTTTCATTATTAGATCACTGTGCAAAACATTGTGTAAAGCGGACACTTCCCAAAATGGAAATCTGAATCAAACTCTGTGCAGACATTGAGCCAGCAAGGAATGCTGGGAGATTTCAGCTTTGCTTTTTAGTGTAGTTTTTCAAAACTGCAAAAGTTAAAAGCGCTTCCGAGAATACCATATTTTTTTTTTTACAATAGACAGTAAATAAATAGAATTATGCTTTATGAGTTTTTAAATCAGTATACATGGGTTCTTGCGTAGCATTTTACAATTATTGTTTATGTTTTCCAGTTTATAGGAGTAAAGAATTTGAAGAGATATCGGTTTTGGAAACCTTTTGTACATCTCTGGAAGACCAGATTTATGATGACAAAGTATCCAGTGAGGCATTAATGGATTTTTCCGAATACATTTTTTTGCCTGTCTAAGAACAATGGGGCAAAATTGCTACACATAACCCTATTATATGATTAACCATCTGGGATATGATAACTTCAGGGTGTAAGTGGGCTCCTAGCACATCGCTACTCTTTACCTCATTGTTTGTCAGCATGGTTTGTCATCGGCTTTCTATTTTTTACTTTTTGGTTATTTTGCCATGAATGTCCATCTATTACGGTGGTCAAAGCTTATCTATCTAAAGAGTTATCTCTAGCTTACCGTTGCGGACTATGCACAATATATTAGATCAAGGTATAAATGTTATTGCCAGCAGCCTACCTTGTAACTTTTCATCTGTGTGGACTCTTATTAATCCTATTTTATGCTATTGTGTGTATCTTTTAAAATTATATGTCAATAACATATTTTATTCAAAATGTTTGGTCATTTAGCACCAGGTGCTTGTATTGGTGTTTAGTTTTAATAATCATTGTGGCTAGTTTCATGATGTATCAGTACGTATCAACTTCACGACTTTGCAGAAAACAATTGTGACCCTGGGTAGTCAGCAGGTACAATACATATGGTCAATAGGAGGAATGCCTGCAGGCAAACAAAACCCTTTTTCCTGACCACCCAATAATAGCAAAGAACAAATTCAAATTTTTATTAAGCTACGTGTACCCGCCCTCCACCCACGTCATTCTATATCCCCATAAGAGGATTTGTTTTCTCGCCGCGTCGACATTAGCCCCGTGTACCCGAGGACGCTACTAGTTAGCGAAACATGTCGGGGGGGGGGGGGGGGGGCTCTGTTTGTTTTAATCTCCTGCCTTAGCTGAATTTACTTTTCCACAAGCCACATGGTGGTTACTGGCTGTAACTGACTCCTTGTATGTCGGCCAGCACTTACTTCCGTATGTTTCAATGCTCTGCTGGTTTCTCCAGTGAATTACCTCCACTTTAGCTTTAGGCAGTGACAGTTTTAAATCGATATATATGTGGTCTGTCTTTTGCTACACGTAGCTTAATAAAAATTTGAATTTGTTCTTTGCTATTATTGGGTGGTCAGGAAAAAGGGTTTTGTTTGCCTGCAGGCATTCCTCCTATTGATCAACTTCATGACTTTAACCCCTTAACGACCGTACACTGTCTTTTGACAGCAGGGGGTGCAGGTTCAGAATCTACAGCGACATCTTTTAGCGTCACTGTAGAGAAGGCTCATGAGTGCTCCAGTGAGCGCTCATGCTCTAAGTAGGAGCTGTAATTAACAGTGATTAAAGGGGACTCTCATCTTTGATCGCAGCACTGGAAACCTGGTGACGCGATTGGAGACTGGGGGATCCCACTACAGCCCTGGGGACATAGAAAGGACCCCGATGCTGTCTGTTCATTCAGAATGCCTGCTGTTAGGGTACACAATGTGTTGCCCTAACAGCAGCCTGTGTCATAGTGACACAGTATAATGTATTAGCATACTGGAGAATGCAAATACATTATAAAGTTAAAGAAAACTTGATAAAAAGTTATTCCTTCATGGGATTGAAAAACAAATTAACAAAAATAAAGACAAAAAATTTGTAAATTAAAAATAAATTATTTAGAATAAAATAAACTACACGACTGTAATAACCTAAACAAGTACTTTAACAGGTTATTTAGTGTGAAATGTAAATGGGATAAAAAAAAACATAAAAAAAAAATAAAAAAATGCCAAAATCCGTTTTTTTCCTATATTCATGCTGCAAAAACTAATTACATAACTTACACAGTAAACTTTTTGTACCCCTACACTGTGCAGAAAAAAAAATTAAATTTCTCCTTATATAGCCATGTCAATAAAAAACAATAAAAAGGTTATGACTGCTAAAAGGCAAAGAGACAAAAACTGAAAAATTTAACTGGTCATTAAGGCCTTTTCAGGCCTGGTCGTTAAGAAGTTAAAAGGGTCGTCCAAGCCTAGAAAAAAAACACACCAGACCGTTATATCAAGAGACTGTGCCCCTTTTGTCCATGAGATGTTCCTGGTTTTGCAGCTCAGCCTATTTTCTTGAATGGAGATGAACTGAAGTACCAGATGCAGTCCATGGACAAAAGCGGCACAGTTTAAGGTAAAAAAAAAAAAGAATAAATTAAAACACTCTTTTTTTTCTAATTACGAACAAACCTAAGCATATATGAGTTGAACATAAATGTTAAAGGAGAATATTGTTCCAAACCACAAACTCGTTTGCTCCTATCACACGAAGCAATGATTGAATATGTTTAGGGACGAGCACTTGTTACTACGATCGCTCATCCCCATATATTTTCACCATGTCGGCAGCACATCTCCCTTGTTACACAGTGAGATGTGCTACCGACAATGATGATTTTTAATTCTGCATAAAAGAGCAGATCAGCCGATGAACGAACGTTTGCTCGTTCATCGGCTGATCGTTGCCCTCATTACACAGGGCGATCAGCAGCGAGCGCTCATATGAACGCTCGTTTGCCCGATCATTGGCCTGTGTAATAGGGCCTTTAGACATAGTGGCTATTAGGTGAGACTACTAAGGACTCATTCACGAGCGTGAATCTCATCCGTATGCTATGCGTCAAAACGCTGCACAGCATACGGACCCACTGATTTCAATGGGGCTGTTCACACATGCGATTGTCCGTTGCGTGAAACTCACTGCATGTCCTGTTTCACGCACCTCGCCACCCATTGAAGTCAATCGATGCGTAAAAACCACGTACAGCACACGGATGCACATCCGTGTGCGGTCCGTGTTTTACGCATGAATTACATTGAAAAAAATAAAATAAAGAAGTGCTCGCGAGTGCGTGAAAAATACGCCACTTGTAAAGCACACTGATGCAAAACGCAATGCACACGGTCAGATTTTACGCGCGTAAACACGTCACGCTCGTGTGAATGCAGCCTTACTCACTTTGTAGAACTTAGTGACAGCTCCTCTTTAAATACACAGTGGCAACATCCTTTATCTTGACTTTCTCAATGGCTTTTGTTGCAGCAAGTTATCAGAGTCAAGATAAAGATGGCAACAGTTGTATATTGCTTTGTCACTTCTATGTTATAAGTATTTTTATATATTTAAGTATATGTGAGAGTTGTATGTTAAACTTGCGGTGTGTGAAGTACTGAAGTGTCTGTACATTGTAAACAAAACAAAGTAAGCGGGCTGTAAAGCAAACAGAGGTACTAGGACTAGGAACGGAGCAAAGGGAGAAAATACAGGGAGAAAACTCTCCTATTTCAATAAACTTGACAAAATTTTACAGATGCACCAAGCGAAAGAACACACGGTAAAATGTATTAGGCTGGGTTCACACGACCATGTTACGTCCGTAATGTACGGAACGTATTTCGGCCGGAAGACCCGGACCGAACACACTGCAGGGGGCCGGGCTCCTAGCATCATAGTGATGTACGATGCTAGGAGTCCCTGCTTCGCTGCAGGACAACTGTCCCGTACTGTAATCATCACTATGATGCTAGGAGCCCGGCTCCCTGCACTGTGTTCGGTCCGGGTCTTCCGGCCGAAATAAGTTCCGTACATTACGGACGTAACATGGCCGTGTGAACCCAGCCTTACAGTATAAGGCTGGGTTCACACAGAGTTTTTTGCATGCGGAAAATCTGCCTCAAAATGCTGCTGCGTATTTCGCCAGCGACCATTGAGCGCCGCGGGCAAAAAACGCAGCGAAATACGCTTTCGCTGCCTCCCATTGATGTCAATGGGAGGTCAGAGGTGTAAACGCCCGAAGATAGGGCATGTCCCTTGAAATCAATGGGAGGCATTTTTGGCCGTTTTTTGGTGCGTTTTCCGCCGCGGTTTCCTCGTCAAAAAACTCAGTGTGAACTCCCCCTTACACACAAATCCTGTTCGCTACTTTACGTTTTACTAAACCCAAAGTCAAGATAATTTTACCCATCACCTCTGGTTGTTTACTTATTAATAATTGCACATAGTGTTCTCCTAAGCATTACCCAGTGTTGGGAATGGAAGGTCATATGAGCGGAGATTCTATTTTTGCTCTTTGGTTTGTGAGTTAGTCACTTCAATTCCATCAGGCAATATTTACACCAATGCATGATTGAATATGAGAACGTACGTGCATTTCTAGACACCAATAACCTCCTCTGGATACAAACATTAACCCATAGCTCTGAATTATTATTTATTTTTAATTATGGGTCATAGATTAGACATATAATGAAACAATAAAATATAAGCATAAATTGCACCAAACTTAAACGCTTATGGAATATTACATTACAGCTACAGACTATCGATTATTATGTAAAAACTCTAACATTGTACAACATATACATAACTAATCTCAGCAATTTATAGTAAAAGCTCTACGCTTTTATTTGAAAGAAAAAAAAAGTTAAATTATATACCCTGAACTTGTCTACAGAAGAGGCACCCATTATTCTAGTAATTTTATTAAATTAGTCACAACCAACCCCTACCATCCACTACACTCAACTTCTAATAAAATCAATACAACTGAGATGACACCATCCTGTTTTAGGAGTCTGGAAATTGCTCCTTTCTTCTGGTTCCCTCATTGGCACATTAGAGGCAATTTAGTCTAACCTAGTTATTCCAACCACTATTTAAACTCTGATAATCCTGAACAGTGTGCACAAAAAGATCCTCACCGTTAGTAAAAATTTTATCCTGAATTAAGAGACAAATCACTAAAATAGGTGACCTAAACTATGACATAGATTAAGGGCCAATCAGGGAGCTGATGTAGGAGGTGTCCATCCATTGGGTGGTCCGCCTTCAGTCTCCTCTCTAGTTAGGCAAACCCTATGTGGGTAAGAATGGGAATCGGAAGGCTCACTGCTCTTGTGCTCAATTGCATCAAGCAGCCAGTAACAATGTAAAAGTCAGCTAGCTTAGAGAATGCAAATAGAGGTAGTATTACTTTTTCAGCAATTTGTGCTTCAGTAGCTCTTCTGAAGGATTGGAACAGATGGGTTAGACTTCACTCCCCACACGCATATATATGCCTTGGATGTCCATGACCCTGTCGCCGGTTCACCGGTGGTCATTCCTTGGATTACTTTTGGTAGGTACTAACCACTGCATAACAGGAACACCTCACAAGACCTGCTGTGTAGGAGATTATCTGACTCAGTCACCTAGACATCACAATTTGGCCCTTGTCAAAGTTGCTCAGATCCTTAAGTTAACCCATTTTTCCTACTTCCACAACATCAACTTCAAGAACTGACTGTTCACTTGCTGCCTAATATATCTTACCCAGTGACAGGTACCATTGTAACTAGATAATCAATGTTTTTCCCTTCACTTGTAAGTGGTTTTAATGGCTGAACTGTGTAGATGGCCAAGTCTAAAGGGAATCTGTTCTTTCCTATGATCACTCCATATTTTAATTTTGTAAACAGTCAGAATGATTGCCTCACAAGTGTCACTAATTCTTTAGCATAAATGGAACCAACTGTTCCTGTGAAGCTCTAAACTAGGTTAAAATAAGGGCATGAAATTAAAACACTTGTAATTTTTTTTTCTAAACCTCGTCAAACCCTTTCATAAGACAGAACTTAAGTGAAGACATTGCAGTGACATTTGTCTGACCTGCTTTATTAGTACATGCTTTGTTGTATGCGGCATATTGTGAAATCAGGATGGAAAAAGGTTACGAGGCTTCAAAAAACTTAAGGAGTGGGTTGTTCTGTTCCATAGAAAACCTAATTAAATCTGTTGAAGGGCTTGACATCAGGAGGATTATTACAGGGACAGATCTGGGTCAATAATTACAGTTTATTATAAAGGACTAGTCTCACGTGAGAAGGAAGTAAAAGAAACGGAATATGAGCTTTCCTCTAAGCAAATAGCTGATTAATATGATTCACACAAAGCAAAACATCTGCTCTACACTGTTAAGGCAAAACGCATCCGGACATGTCAGATCCACCACATCTTTGTTTCCAATACCAGCTCCCACATGTACAGTAACTACCATCTCAACAGTACTAAGTATTTTATCTATATGCGCCACTAACAGTCGTCGATTAAATATTTCTCAAGCAACAGCGCTCGCAACTTGCTGTTCTACATGTTCCTGTGATAAATTGCCATGTTTCACTCCAAATTTACAAAGCGTTAGGCTCTGTTCACACTGTTCTTTTTTAACGGTCACGACGGATATGAAGAATCCGTTTTGTAATGGATCCTAACAAATCCCATTGGCTTATAACGGGATCTGTAAGGTTTTCTTCTTCATTACCAGGTAGAATAACGTGGCAGATTATGCCATTTTGTCCTTCTGGGGCATTGGAAACCAAGCTTATAGTCCCTTGCCACTCAGATGTGGCGCTCGCTATTGAGTATTGCATCCGAGGGGTTAAATATGATTGGAGACAACTGCTAGTGGTCTCCGATTGTTTCCGTGAAGACCAAGGTTGTTAGCAACAGCCCGGGCTTCAGGAGCACCCGGCAAAAATACAGGAAAAGTTCTTCTGAAGTGCCGACGTGAAAAGGCGGAACTTCAGAAGATCTACCCCGAACGGCCAATGTAAAAAGACTATACGCCGGTCGTTAAGGGGTTAATCAACTATTAGAGAACTACAAGCTCAGCCAAACATCCATCATCTGATGTGGATGATGCAGGGTATCTGTAATCTATGAGAGACCTGAGTAAAGTGTAAGAAGGAGGGTGAAAGTAGGATTCTTGGTTTTAAACACTTCCCTTAGCTAGAGAAAGACACCTCACCCTCAGGGGCCTGTGCAGCTGAACACACTACACTGGCAATATGTTTTCCCCTGTATTAGGCCTCATGCACACGACCGTAAAAACTCCCGTTATTACGGGTCGTAATTACGACCCGTAATAACGGGCTCATAGACTTCTATTGGCCACGGGTACCTTCCCGTTTTCTTATGGGAAGGTGCCCGTGCCGTTGAAAAAGATAGAACATGTCCTATTTCAGGCCGTAATAACGGCACGGACAGCCCATAGAAGTCTATGGAGCTCCCGTAATGACGGGTGGCTACATGTGTGCACCCGTCATTACGGCAGCGTTGCTAGGCGACGTCAGTAAATAGTCACTGTCCAGGGTGCTGAAAGAGTTAACTGATCGGCAGTAACTCTTTCAGCACCCTGGACAGTGAATTCCAATCAGAATATAGAGCAACCTGTAAAAAAAAAAAAAAGGACGTTCATACTTACCGAGAACTTCCTGCTTCCTCCAGTCCGGTCTCCCGGCTGTTGCCTTGGTGACGCGTCCCTCTCGACATCCGGCCCGACATCCCTGGATGACGTTTCAGCCCATGTGACTGCTGCAGCCAATCACAGGTCAATAACAGGCTGCAGCGGTCACATGGACTGCCGCGTCATCCAGGGACGTCGGGCTGGATATCAAGAGAGGGACGCGTCACCAAGGCAACGGCCGGGTAAATATGAATTTCTTTTACTTTTACCTCGGAAAGGGCTGCCCCTTCTCTATCCTGCACTGATAGAGAGAAGGGGCTGCCGATTAGTGCACACCGGAACCATATTTACGGGCACGGGTCCGTAAATACTGGTGCAAAACGAGTCGAGTACGTGCGACACCGGACCCGTATTTACGCCAGTAATTACGGGTGTGAAAAAATACGGTCGTGTGCATGAGGCCTTAGGGGTAGTAATAACTTGTAAACTTTAACGCTTAACTATCTTTCCAAGTGACTTTTCAGAATAAGCTGTCATATGCGTGTACTTGAGGAACAATACTATTTCTGACAATTATATGACTTGTATTCTGTATTTTTTGTTTTAGCAGTTTTCCTCTCTGAAGTCTCTCTCTCTAACTTTTAGTTGTCTCTGGGCTAGTGGGCGAAGCCTAACTGCTATCATGGCTTGTACACACTACACACAGGGAAAAGGAAAACCTGCTCTCCTATCGATCACATACAGTGCATTTGGAAAGTCTTCAGACCTTCACTTTTTTCACATATGGTTATGTTGAGGCCTTGTGCTAAAATATATTTTAAAAAAAAAATAAAAAAGATTTCCCCATCATTCTGCACTCAATAACCGATTATGACAAAGTGAAAACAAAGAAATTATTGCAAATTTCACATGGACATAAGTATTCAGACCCTTTGCTAGGACACTTGAAATTTAGTTCTAGGGGCCTCCCATTTCTCTAGATCATCTTTAAAATGTTTCTACACTTTGATTGGACATGATTTAGAAAGACACACACCGGTCTATATAAGGTCTCACGGCTGACAATGCATATCAGAGAAAAATTCAATCCATGAGGAGGAAAGAACTGCCTGTAGAACTCAAAGACAGGATTGTGTGGAGGCACAGATCTGGAGAAGGGTACAAAAATATTTCTAGTGCACTGAAAGTGCACAGTGGCCTCCATAATTCTTAAATGGAAGAATGACCAAGAACCGAATAGTCACTCTGGCTGAGCTCCAGAGATCCTGTGTGCAGATGGGAGAAACTTCGACAAGGTCAACCATCACTGCAGCACTCCACCAATCTGCGCTTTATGGCAAAGCGGCTAGGAAGAAACATCTCAGTAAAAAAAAAACACATGAAAGCCCGCCTGGAGTTTGCAAAAAAAAGCAACTAAAATGACTCTCAGAGTGAGAGAAACAAGATTCTGTGGTCTGATGAAACCAAGATTGAACTTTTTGATCTTGATTCTAAGTGTCATGTCTGGAGGAAAGCAGGCAATGCTCATCACCTGCCCTATACCAATCCTACAGTGAAGCATGGTGGGGGTGTTTTTTAGCAGCTGATACAGGGAGCCTGATCAGGGTTGAAGAAAATATGAATGGAGAAAAGTAAAGCGATATTCTAAATGAAAACCTGATCCAGAGTGCTCTGGACCTCAGACTGGACCGAAGGTTCACCTTCCAACAAGACAATGACCCTAAGCAAAGAGCCAACACAACACAGGGGTGGCTTAAGGACAACTCTGTGAATGTCCTTGAGTGGCCCAGCCAGTGCCCTGACTTGAACCCAATCGAACATCTCTGGAGAGTCCTGAAAATGGCTGTCCACTGATGGTCTGACAGAGCTTGAGAGGATCTGCAGAGAAGAATGGCAGAAAATCCACAAATTCCAGGTGTGCAAACCGTGTGGCATCATACCCAAGAAGACTGGAGGCTGTTATCACTGCCAAAAGTTCTTCAACTAAGTACTGAGTAAAGGGTCTGAATACATACGTCAGTGCAATATTTAAATTTTTCCGTTTGGAATAATTAGCAAAGATTACTAACATTCTGTTTTCACTTTGCCATTATGGGGTAGGGAGTACAGAATGATGGGTAAATACTTGATATTTTTTTTTATTTAGAACAAGGCCTCAACATAACAAATTGTGAAAAAATGTAAAGGGTCTGAAGACTTTCAGAATGCATTGTATATAATAGAAGCTGCAGAAGCATGGATGAGGTTGTACAGCAGTAATGAGCAGAATATCTGTGAGTCCAGCACTGGGATGATATATAAATCTTATTAGAAGCTGCAGCACGTCTGTTTGTGTCTCATTCTGATCCTGACCACCTCTTCTCTCCATAGACTTCTATAAGTAGTGTGTGTTTCTCTCCCTGCTCCCCCTCCCCATGAACTTTTATAGGCAAACACGGAAGAGACACCCCCCCACTTCCTGCAGTCCGTCTCCTGTACTCTAACTGGTGACAGATTTTGCTTGACAACAGGGGGTGGACAATAGATTGCAGGAAGGGAGACACCTAATAGCAGTAACTTCACACAGAATTTGCATGGACAAAACAAACAGTAAGTAAATTACAGAGTTGATCTAAATCAGGTATACTATTAGATTAGAATAAGTTGTTTGAAAAGCTAGTGCCCATTTAAGTAAAAAAAATGTCTCAATCTCTAAAAAGAGGGAAGTATACTAAATGCACCATTACAACTAAGGCCCCATTCACAGAGAGTTTGTGCTATCTGACGATCGTATACGGTTTTTATAAAAATGTGGACCTATGAAAACGTCCACAAATGTGTACGATTTTCTGTTTACGTCTGGTTTTTTTGCGTGTACGTTTAGCGTATACTTATGCGTCGTTATACGTTTCTGTACGTTTTTTTTTTTAAAGTGAACACTGATAGAACAAAAACCAAAAAACCTGATAGATTTACTGGATGTAAACGGATACAAACGTATACCATTACGTTTGCATACGTCGTCCATTATCAATGCTAAAAAAAAAAAACGTCGCGTATACCTTTTTTTTTTTGAAGTATAGAATAGCGTACCAGCCTACGCTTTTCAGTACTTTCAAAAAACAATATCTCAACGTGAAGTTTGACAAACATAGACCAAACGGATGCTATTTTGGTCTACGTTTGACCCATTACAGTCTATGTATACGCCAAGCTATATATTTCAATACTTTTTTAGTGTTTAAAAACGTATATACGCTCAGTGGATAGCACAAACGCTTTGTGAATGGGAGCCTAAAATTGTACTAGTACGCTCACGGTATAATAAGATTAGTCTAAGGCAGAGGCAGAAACACGGCCACAAGAACTGAAGGCATTGGTCAAATTCGAATATTTCAGTACCTCACATAAACACAGCACAAAAGCACTCAACATACCTCCTCTGACGGCTTTTGTCTTGGTTGGAGTGGACTGCCTGGCATGGATCTGCAAAGGTTTGTCTGTGGCTGGATCCTGAGGCATGGCCTGAATAAAGAAGTCTGCTACAGTCATCAAGAATTCCACACTCGCACACACATATAGTTTCTCCAGGATGGCTGTGATGAAACGCTGTTGTCCTATTTGCTTGTAGTTTATATCGATCATACTGCGTGTGCTTGAGGAGTCCTTCTGGTCAATCATTCTAGTTAAGAGTAATGGATAGGTTGGTCATGTTGATGTTAAATATGCATGTTTAACAATGGTTTTAATTTTTTTTAGCAAATCCATGTCAATGATAAGACAATCTAGCAAAAAAATTAGTATGTTAAAGCCCCTTATTTTTCTTTTAATGAGTGCCCTGATAACTAATGGATCAACGTTAGCCCCATTGCTCCTAAACAGGAGATTTTAAAAAAGGGTACCAGGAGCAAAATCAAATAAAATCCTGACAGAAATATGGGACAAACGGTAAAATAAAGTCATTCATTAAAGGATTTGCAACCTGACCATGAAGTTCATTTGTCATCTTACAAGAAGAATAAGTACATGTTCATACACCTGGCATTCACACCTAGACTTTGAGTGTTACCACCCCTCTAAAGTGCTCAGAATATGTTGCTGCTTTATAAATAAAGATTATTATCACAACTGCTAACATGTAACAACAAAAAATGCTGTAAAACCACATTTTAGTGTATGCGGTATTAACGTTGATGCGGTTCTTCTTTTTAAAAAATAACAATTCCAAGTACAAATGCCATATAAGTTCACATATCTATAAACCAGATACATTAAAGTGTTACAGTGGTTCAGTATACAGATCGTTAGAGACATACCAAAGTACAAAGAAAAGTGAAAAAGTAAAGATACCAAAAGAAAAAAAAAAAAGACAAAAAGGGGGAAGACTGCACAGAAATGGAGGAGCATTTGGTATAGTGTCTTCAAAGCATTACATATGTCTAGATGGTATAATACAGTCAAGATGCATTACGCAGTAACAGCGTATTTCTGAGATCTATAAATCCGTGTGAAGAAAACTGTAATCGGCGAATCACACCAGGAACCCCAAACTTTGGAGAACTTCCCTTCACATCCTCTATTTTTATATACAAGTCTGACATATGGCAAAGCGGAATTCACCAATGGTCTCCGTTTAGAAATCATAGGGGGCCTCGGGGCAATCCATCTAAGCGCAATAGCGTTACGAGCCAAGAATAAAACCTCTCAAGAATATCCTGTCATGATGTGACCATAAGTCTTCTGTGACAATTCCAAAGAGACATAGTAAGGGCGTCATAGGTACTGGGAATTTTAGGATGTTAGAAACCAATGCTATTACTTCTTTACAAAACTAATGGATTCATGGAGACAGGGCCAGCCTTAGGTTGGATAGCGCTCTGTGCGGGACTTTCTATTGCTGCCCTCCACAAACAAAAAATAATTTACCACATTAATAGACACGCACATACTGGAACATATATACTGGACATACTTAGGGGCACATATTTAGACATATATATATATATATATACATACATACACACACATACACACACACACATACATATTATATATATATATATATATATATATATAGACATATCTCGACACACACACACACTGGGTCATATGCAATTACATATAGGTAAATATATAGACATACACACCCAAATATACCCATACAGGCACATATATACACAGTACAGATAGTGCAGCAGATGTTACCTGCAGTCCCATGTAACACAGTGATAGCTCTCATAGTACAGATAATGTAGTAGTGTTACCTATGTAACACCACAGATAACACAGTGTTAACTTTCTGATTACTAATGTGTTAGGCTAGATTCACACGAGCGTGACAGTCACACGCGTGAAACATGCACGTAAATCTGGTCTGTGTGTTGCGTTATGCATCAGTGTGCTTTGCGAGTGGCGTGCGTTTTTCCACGCACTCGCAAAGCACTTTCATTTTTTTAATGGAATTGATGTGCAAATCACGCACCGCACATGGATGTAGGGATGTCACGATACCAGAATTTAGACTTCGATACCGATACTTCGTTTAGTATTGCGATTTCGATACCAATTTGATACTTTGCCAACAGTAATAAAAAAAACTGTTCTTCCATTTTCTGATATGAGGCGCGAGGTGTGATGAATTTAACCTCCATGTGCCTCACATTAATAGTAATTAACCCATCATGTTTCTCAGTCATAATGGGTTAATGTGTACGTTACATGACGGGGTTAATTACTATTAATGTGAGGCACATGGAGGTTAAATTCATCACACCTTGTGCCCCATAATAAGTGATAGAAAGCAGTTTTTATTTGATTTTTTTTACACCGTACACATCATAAGTGACGCAAAAAAATAGTTGTGCAGGTTATTACGGCCGGGCCAATACCGAATGTGTGTGTTTTATGTATTGAGACTTATTTTAATGTTTATTGTGACAAAGGTGTATGTGTATTTTTTTATTTTATTTAACATTACTTTATTTTTTAAACTTTAATGTATTGGCATATATCTATATTACAGTACATTAGCCTGTGTACAGATAGGTATGTCCTAACAACTGCCTGTGTACTAAGTATGCCCTAACAGGAAATATGGTAGGACAGCCCTGGGGTCCTTCAATGGACCCTGAGCTGTCTGCCCATATACGGTATGTCCCTCAATTGCGTCACAGGAATTACCTGTGACGCAATCCAAGGGGCATCCCCCCTTCTCATTTTCCCCTGAATGCTGCAGTCAGCTGTGATCGCAGCATTCACGGGAATAACAGCGGAGATGAGAGGTTTCTCTAATCTCCGCCAGCGGGGCTGCGGCTGTGTAATAGTCATTGCCCTGCTCCTGACAGGAAGTGCGTGCGCGGTCAGCATGACGTGATGCGGCCAGCGCTGAACTATTGAGAGGCGGTTAAGGCACTGAAGACAGAACAAGGGGGTGTTTTGTAGTGCGCCCGCCATGTTCTGTTTTCAGTGCCGCCACTCATTAGTGCAGTGCCGGCCGCATCACATCATCCTGACCCCGCGCGAATGTTATCAGGACTCAGGAGCACCGCGCTATATTACATGACTGTATTACACAGCCGCAGCCCCGCTCTCATACATTCATGTGTTACGATAGTTAGCTGTGCGACCGCACAGCCAAGTATCGAAATATATGAAATAACGGTATCGAACCGTTTGGGGATGCACAGTATCGAAGTTTCGATGCATCGTGCATCCCTACACGGATGTGAATCCGTGTGCGGCACGTGGTTTTCAGGCACCCATTGACTTCAATGGCGCGTAGGTGCGTGAAAACGCACCAATATAGGACTTGCGGTGAGTTTCACTCTACTGACTCTCGCTGCATTTAAACTCACGCATGTGTGAAAGGCCCCATTGAAATCAACGGAGTCTGTGTGCTGTGCGTTGTTTCAACGCACAGCACTTACGTAATTCTCGCTCGCCGAATGAGGCCTTAGCCCTTATTCACACGACAGGGTTTCCCGGCCGGGTGATGGCCGTTCATAAATCGGCCGTCACCCGGCTGCAGTAGGAACAATAGACCCCTAATGGGGCTATTCACACGACCGATTTTTTGACGGCCCGGGAAACCTGGCCGTCAAAAAATGGGACATGCCCTATTTTCAGCCGTTTACCTGGCCGCCCGGCTCCCATAGAAGTCTATGGGGCCGGGTAATACGCGGCCATCACCGGAATGTGTCCCGAGTGATGGCCATGTATTCCGTCCCTCGCGCTCTCTCTCCTCCTCCACCTCACAGTGCAGAGTGCATGTGAGGAGGAGGAGGGTCTTTTTTTGCTCCCCGGCCGGGGATTGGGGATTCCGCTACAGGAGAAGTGAGTGACTACACTGTCCATATATGGACGCAGCGACGTCACTCACTTCTGAAGCGGAATCCCCGACCCCGTGGCCGGGGATTCCGCTACAGGAGAAGTGAGTGACTACACTGTCCATATATGGACGCAGCGACGTCACTCACTTCTGAAGCGGAATCCCCGACCCCGTGGCCGGGGATTCCGCTACAGGAGAAGTGAGTGACTACACTGTCCATATATGGACGCAGCGACGTCACTCACTTCTGAAGCGGAATCCCCGACCCCGTTGCGGGGGATTCCGCTACAGGAGAAGTGAGTGACTACACTGTCCATATATGGACGCAGCGACGTCACTCACTTCTGAAGCGGAATACCAATGTCAATAGTCAGTGACTTCTCCTGGAAGGGGGAGATGGCTGCAACCTACCAGGGGGCCGGGTGGCATTACCTACCAGGGGGCCGGGTGGCATTACCTACCAGGGGGCCGGGTGGCATTACCTACCAGGGGGCCGGGTGGCATTACCTACCAGGGGGCCGGGTGGCATTACCTACCAGGGGGGCCGGGTGGCATTACCTACCAGGGGGCCGGGTGGCATTACCTACCAGGGGGCCGGGTGGCATTACCTACCAGGGGGCTGGGTGGCATTACCTACCAGGGGGCTGGGTGGCTTTACCTACCAGGGGGCTGGGTGGCATTACCTACCAGGGGGCTGGGTGGCATTACCTACCAGGGGGCTGTGACATTATCTACAGAGGGCTGTGTGTGGCAACACATTTAAATGAAATTCATCCGATTTTAAAACGGACAGGGAAAAAAACGGATGCAAAACGTGTCAAAATCGGCCGTTAAAAACGGCAACACGGCCCGAAACGGAATCGGATGCAAACCGGCCGATTTTATCGGCCGACACTCGGACCCTGTCGTGTGAATGAGGCCTTAGTGCTACCTGCAGTCCTACGTATCACTGCAGATAACACACAGTGATAACTCACTGATTACAGATAATGTATTAGTGTTACCTGCAGTCCTAAGTAACACCACAGATAACACACATAGTGATAGCTCCCTGAGTAAAGCTAATGTAGTTGATGCTACCTGCATTCCTATGTAACACCGAAGATAACACAGTGGCACGTGCAATATTGTTGGAATGCACATCCGCCATACATACACATATGGTGTTAAGAGGTTAAAGGGGTTGTCCGGGTTCAAACTTTTTATGTGGCAGCAGGAGAGGAGGGCCTCAAATAAAAGCAGTCCATACTTAGCTCTCTCCCCCCAGACATTCCTCCGCTGGGGGCTTCTGTCATCTCTGTTCTGTGTGTACACACAGCGACTGTAACAGTGACATCACCGCAGCCTATTACTGGTCTCAGCTGAAAACCGCTGAGGCTATTAATAGGCTGCAGTGGTGGTGTACAGACAACATGATGGCACCGCTATATACAAACAGAGAACAGATCTGACAGGAGCCTCCAGCGCAGGAACGTCTGGGAGGAGAGAAGTAGAATTCCTTTTTTTATTTTAACTCCTCCTGCTGCTTCAACAAAATGGTTTTTTTTTATTCCGTACAACCGCTTTAAAGGCTATGCACACCTTTGAAATAATTTTTTATTTTTTAAATAATCAGTGTGTTTTATGCAACTTTCTAAATAAATACTTTTTATTAAAAAATACTTTTACTTTTTGAGATACAGTTGTTTTGTATTCTGTATACAGAGCAGCTGTATCTAGCGCTGAGACCTGAATTCGTCAGGTCAGTGGGACCGACTGGTTCAAGGTCACCAGGTCCACCTGTTATCCATCACATCTATGTTACGAACTGTCAGACATGCAGGACCCACTGACACTGAACCAGTCTGTCTCACTGACTTGACAGATACAGGTCTCAACGCTAGATACGGCTGCTCTGTATACAGAATACAAAGCAGCTGTATCTCAAAAAGTTAAAGTAGTTTAATAAGGCTTCATTCACATCTGCGTCAGGGACCCGTTCAAGGTGTTCCACCTGAGCTTTCCGTCAGAACGGAACCGTGACTGAAACAAACGGAAACCATAGGTTACCTTTTGCATCACCATTGATTTCAATGGTGACTGATCCGATGCAAATGGTTTAAGTTGTGCAAGTGTTCCGTCGTTTTGACGAAAGCAATACCGTAGTCGACAGCGCTATTGATTCCGTCAAAACGACTGAACCCTTGTACAACGGAGACAAACGGAAACCATTTGCACCGGATCCGACACCATTGAAATCAATGGTGATGCAAACAGAAAGCTAAGATTTTCGTTTGTTTCAGTTAGGGCTCCATTCTGACAGAAAGCTCAGACGGAACGCATGAACGGAGCCGTGAACGAAGCATTAAATGTAATTACAAAGTTGCACCAAACACACTGAAATCTTTTTCTTTTTTTTTTAAAATAAAAATCAAAGTTTTACATAGCTTTTAACCTAATCTGAACAGGGTTTAAAAAGGCAACAAATGGTAAATGTGCACTATGAAGGCAATGAATTCTGTGCCCATTTGACATTTATTAACACTTTAGTGTCTTTCAGTACCACCATGGTGCCCACTTCCCACTTATTGCCCCTTTTGCGTCCTTGGTGGCCCCTTGATGACCATGTGTCATTTACTGCCCCTGTAGCATCTTCTGTGACAGAACAATAAAAGGGGCAACAAAATGGCAAATGGGCAACAAAATGGCAAATGGGCATCAAGGGGGCACTGAACAGGACGACACTAAAAAGGGGCAATAAGTGGCAAATGGGCAGCAAGGTCGCACTGAATACGCTCTCCATTTGCAATTATTGCTCTTTTTAGACCCACATAAGTGCCCCTATTCAAACAAGGCCCACAGTCATTGACTGACCTGCTGGGCTTCTGAGAAACACTGCCTGCTGGAGCTAGAGCCGGCCACAGAAAAGGTTTCCTCGGTGTCCCCACCAGCCCAGGAAACGCATAGGAAGCACAGTGTCTCCTCCCTGTCTTGCATCCTGAATGATGTAATCACGCCTGCCTCGTCATTCAAGACGCAGGACAGTTTGAGCGGATGAGCAGTGGCCAGGGTGCGGGTCAGCCAGTATTGAAGTTGGTGCAGTGAGTGGCACCTAACCGACTGGCGGCCCTAGTAGTGGTTATGGCGCGGGGCATGCACACCCGGTGGCGCCCCCCTTACAGTGTGGCGGGTGGCGCCCTGTGCGACCACACTGGTTTCACATACCCAAGGCCGACCATGCATGGACACAACCAGATCATGCGCCAGAAATCCGATCTAGGGGCTCTACACCTGTGACACTCTGTGGTCGGACGCCTGTTCATTTTGTGAAGCCTGACTGGAGTCAAATAACTTTGGTGAACAAGACTAATGAATGAGAGTTTAACATATCCCTCCAAATTTCAGGCTTTATATCAGGTATCAGTGACTTCCACTTTGTATCCACAGCCAGAGGTATCGCCTCCAATTTAGCCTGGATAAGAAAAGAGTTTATAGCCGAGATCAAGCCTCTAGGTCCTTGGGACCTAAAGACCCCAATGAGCGGAAAGTTGGAAATGGATCAACCCGCGGGCGGGTATTGAGTCTGCAAAGTGTGTCTGATTTGCATAAATTAAAAAATAAAAAAAAAAGGTTCTCTGGGAATGCCAAAATCTGATTGCATTTGTGCAAAAGACCTTACATTACCATCCACATACATGTCTCCGACACACTTTACCCCATATGTTTCCCAGAATTGTGGGTCCAGGTTGGCCGACAAATGAATCAGTGAGTTACGCCATAAAGGCGTCTAGGCCATTATATCAGAAAAAAAAGTCATTTCTTCGTGGCTAGCCATGCCTGCGCTACTATCTAGTTTTCTAGTTGCTACATTTGTGCATTCGAGAATAGGCCTTAAGTTGGGTATATCTAGATAAAAAGCGAGATGTTGTTCTCTATTAGGGAGAGCTTCTAGGTTGGTCTATGAGGTCAGATAGCGTAATTGACCAGATAAATAATATTTAAAAAAAATCTGGAAGAGAGGTAACGCCCAAAGATTTGGGTCTTTGTAATGCAGTTAACTTAGTTTTGATCTATTTGTCCCCCATATAAGAGATGGAAATTGAGCATGTACATTTTTAAAGAAAGACAGGGGTATAAACAACGCTGAATTTTCCAGAATATATGGGAATTTAGGGAGAATAATCATTTATATTAGATTAATGCGGCCAGAGGCGGCCAGAGACAGCAAGAGGCAGCGAGCGAGCTCTAAATTTTAAACTTAGTTTTAATATAGTCCAGCAGGGGGTAGACATTGTTTCCTAAATCAGAGCCAAGAACTTTGCCCACTATTATACCCATATATTTAAAGCTTGTCACTACTTTAAGTCCACATTTCATTGGCTCCCATCCCTGATCCCGCAATGGCATAAAAAATGATTTAGCCCAGTTTATGTGGAAACCTGAGAATTCCCCAAATTTGTCAATTACGGCAATCGCCATCGACAAGGTATCTTCGGTCGTGAAATTAAAAGAATCATATCATCGGCATAAAGGCCTATTTTATCTTCCCTCCGACTAAATTGCACCTCATGATATCGAACATTTTGTCGTATGAGTAGAGCCAAAGTCTCTATAATTATGGCGAATAATAACAAGGATAGGGGACACCCTTGTCTAATTCCTCTAGCCAGCTGAAAATACGGGGAAAGAATGCCATTAAACAATATTTGTGCCCTGTGGGACTTCTATAACGTGGAGACCCATCGTATAAATTGGGGACCAAAACCAAACTGATGTAGGACATCTATCAAGTATGGCCATTCAATGGAGTCTAACACATTTGCTGCGTCCAATGAGGCCATCGCCCAGTCTTTCTGTAAGGCCATCCCAACCTGTGTAACCACCTGTACCCTTCGTATGGTTTAGGAAGTCGATTTTCCAGGCATAAATCCCCATTGATCGGGGTCAATCATCTTTTGCTGAAAATGCTGCCATTGATTTCAATGGGAGGGAGGAGGCGTTTTTTTCCCGCGAGTGGAAAAACCGGCTCACGGGAAAAAGAAGGGACATGCCCTATCTTCGGGCGTTTACGCCTCTGACCTCCCATTGACATCAATGGGAGGCAGAGAAAGAGTATTTTGTGGCATTTTTTGCCTGCGGCGCTCAATGGCCGCGGGCGAAAAATGCAGTGAAGATTTTCCTAGTGCAAAAAAACTCTGTGTGAACCCAGCCTTAGAGTCAGAATGGTCTCCCACATATAGAGCTTCTAATTACGAACATTGTGTAGCTAAGTCCTCCTCCATTCTTGATGCAGTACGTTTTAAGTAGGAAATAGACTATTTAAGGCAACCCCTCAAGTATGCCTTAATAATGTCCCACATAATGCTTGTCATGATTGTCATTTGCACCTATTGCAGTCAGCCAAAACGGATGAATCTTCGATCCCCTTGGTCTAGAAGGATCAGAGGGGTTGAGATTGGCTTATACAGGAGAATGATCCGATATTCCTCTGGGTTTATACAAGACCTGAGGCGACATAGCCATTAATAAAGCATTACCAAATATGTGATCAATACGGGACAGTGAGTTGTGTCCTAATGATGAACAGGAGTACACCTTTGCATATGGATACCTAAATCGAAACTGGTCTATCCAGCCCAACTCCAACATCACTGCGTCAAACTGGCAGTTAATAGCTGAGGAGATCTGTGTCTGTCTAGTACAGTTCTATTACCATATTTAAATCTCCCATACATATTAATTTGGCACCTGGGAAGGAAGCCGCAAGATTAGCAGCTTGATGAATCAAAGATAATGATGCCGGGGGAGGTATATATAGCCCCATAATTACGTTCGAGACATTATTTATAAAACCATGTATAAAAATAAAATGTCCCTCAGTGTCAAGTTTAATAGTATCCACCTCCCACTTAAGAGATCGATTTAAGTATAGAAACTCCTCATGAAGAGCAGCAATAAGAATGTCGAGACAATTGTCTGTTCAATACATTCATGGTATCCAGGTTCAAGTGTTTCTTGTATATATAGTATATGTGGAGAATATTTGCGCACCTGTGCGAAGATCATGGCCATTTTTTAGTAGAACCCATCCCCCAGACATTCCAGGACATAAAATTTAACTTTGTCATATTGGGCATAACAACTCCGATGTGTATTAGACCAAACAGCAATACATACTGCTCCATACATAATACAAGTATTGCATCTGTGTAATGCATAGAACATGAATAACAGACCTTTCTGAGGTCGAACAAACATAAGAACAAAAAAAAACAGTATAACTCGATATGACCGTAATTCGGCAAAGTGAAAAGACATTGAGGATGTTAACTTTTCCCACTCGCCACTTTGGTCAGACATGTATGGGGGAGAACCAATGTGACTCAATATTAATTATTACCTATTGTCCAGATATAGTAAGGAGAGGGAGGGCAATAGTATAAACACCATTAACGTGAAAAATGCTTAAGTCAATGGGATATTGAGGTGTAGTTCAGTTCCCAGGTAGCAGGTATCCTATCCGATATATTGTGGCTTGAATACATTCATAAACTCTGAGGAAAAATTTCTCATATCTGAGGTGATCTGTGTTGGCAGCTTACCCACTCTACGTTGTCTTTTGGGGTCACAAAAAACAGGGAACGATCGCTATCCACCACCCGAAGCCTCGCCGAATATGCCATGGAATATGGTATACGCAGATCTCGAAGTCTTCTTTTCACTGACATAAAGGTAGCTCTTATTTGCAATTCAGAACCGAAGTCAGGGGAAATAGAGATTGCAGCTCCATTAAATCGAATTTCTGGCAGTTTACAGGCCAGGCGTAGAATTAGATATCAATTGTTGCTGTTCAGCAGTCGCGCCAGCATAGGCCTAGGAGGAGCCCCTGGTGGTAACGGCCTAGCCGGGACTCTATGCGCCTTTTCTACTGTAAACGCCGTCGAGACGATTGCTTCAGGGAATAGCTCATGCAGCCATTTAAACATGAAATCCACTCGGTTCTGGCTTCAGCCTTTTCAGGTAATCCCAGTATCTGGATATTGTTTTGGCGTAGCCGGTTTTCTATGTTGTCCGACTTCTGTTTCCACAGCTCTGTGGCCATCACCAGGGCTGACAGGGCCTCAAGGTCAGGAGCAACTTTATCTTCCAGCCCAGATATGCGCTCTTCAGCATGGGTCAGTCTCTCACGCAAGGCATGCATGTGTTGCCTAATCAGGCCTTTGTAAATTTTAACCTCCTCCAGCTTACCGGTCAGTGAGGTCTTACACAAGGAAATCGCCATCAGGAGTTTGTCAGACACTTCCTTCAGGATAGGTTTAGGCTCCTCTGATGTGGAGGTGCTAGTGGTATTAGGCTTAGCCGTGTTGTCAGCCTCGCGTTCACGCTGAAATATGGGTGAACGGCCACCATCTTGTCCATCTCATCTGGCATATTCCTGCAGTTTTTCAGCCGCCCGTTTGGCCGCGGGTGGGGCCCATTCTTTCCTCTTTATTGTTCCGCGGCCGGTGAGACCGTCTTTGTAAAATTTTGTATAGGTAGGATATCAGCAGTAAAACATGGGTTCAGAGCGGAGCTACAGACTCATGGTCTGTTCCCGCTGCGCGCCAATCCACGGCCCGCCGTGATTCTTCTTAAAGAAAAGGTTCTACTAAATTTTCTATAAAAAACTGCAATCACAGACAAATAGGGCATGCAGTATTAATCAAAAATGCAGCAAGCTGTAAACATTCCACTCACTTGCACGTAACAGCAAAAAAAACAAAAAAAAAAACTCTGGCAAACCACACAATTTTATGCTAGGTGTGAGTTTGCCTAAGTGGACGCAATCACATGGTAAACAAAAAAAAAAGTCAGGCTTGGCTGCATCTTATGGCCACTTTAGACTTTGAGCCCGATATTCAAGATTGATTCTGTTTTTAAAATAAATCGTTATCACATTTAACTATTCTTACAATTCATCTGAGTACGATTCAGAGAAGTGCTTAGACAAAAAGCAGTAGCAAGGCTACATTGTTTATAGGTGGGGAAAAAAGACATGAAATAAATTCAAACAAAGAAAGAAGCGAGAATTATTATGAACTAACAGACCTGGAGGTGGCCCTGGTTACGCCCTTCCTAAGATCATCGAGAGTGCAAGTTTTCAGATGAATCGAAAAGTCCATTGCGCTATCTGCACTCATCTTTCCGGATGATGACAGAAGATGTAGCCTCAATTCTCCCAGGCGTAAGTTTTCATTATGAAGCCAGTCACAAGCCACCTAACAAAATAATAACACAATGTCATCTTGAAATGTAGCAGATTAAAGTATATGGACGTTGCGTTGTTTTTTTTTTTTGCATTGCATGTGTAAGTTGCACATGGTCAGGACACGTTCTCAACCTCTAGGTGTAAACAAGTATGTTTCAACTCACTGACAGCAAGCCCGATATTTTTAATGCCCTACAAAGTAAGCCAATTTTTGCCTTTAGGAACAAAGGGGAATTATTTTGTCTTCACCTTCGCGCATTCTGTCAAGTATAAAAAAAATATATATTTTCAAGACTACATAGCTGTTTAAAATGGCATTCCCATATCAGACATTTATGGCACATTCACAGGATATGCCATAAATGCCCAATAGATGTGGGGTCTCACACCTATCTCTAGAATAGGGCCCCATGTCCACTGTCCGACCTTCTGCAGCTAGGCTCCGGCCTCCTTAAGACATGGTGGTCCAATTTTCTGGAAACAGCGCATTTTGCTACGCGGTTTCTGCAACTCCCATAAAAAAGAATCGAATTTACGAAACCGCATAGCACAGCGACCTACGCCATTTCCGTAACTCGAAATCTACAAAAACCGTTTAGCTCGCTGTGCTACACAGTTTTTTCGTAACTCCCATTAACTTCTATGGGCGTTCCAGAAACAGAATGTGCTTGGCTGTTTACAGAAGACCCAGCCACCTCCTCGAACTGTGGCCAGAGTCCAGAAGCAGAAATTAAAACGGTGGACATGGGACCCATTCCTAGAGATACGGTACGTAGGTGTAGATTCCGGTCCCACGTCTGGGATCCATCAGATATTTATGGCAAATCCTGTGGATATGCCATAAATGTCTAAGAGCCCTTTAACGACTTAACTGTTGCGTGACAAGTAGTAGTAGACTATTTTTTGTAACATTTTTGGGGTATACATAAAACAATGTACAATTCTAAAAATTCTTTATTATATAATTCCTAATTTTTTCCCCCACCATTCAACATTTACCTTAATGAACATTATAACTTTATTATACGGTTGTTATAAGTATATTCGTAGTTTAGACCTGATGATTTTTTCAATTTTAATTGTGTTTTGTTTGTTTTTCATTTGCATTGTTATGTATACATTTGACTAATTATTTTAAGAAAAAGATTCAGTCCCATTACGTACTTTTACAAAAAAAAATTAAATGATAATGTACTGTCATGTCTACATGCCTGTGCAGATCAAGTATAGCTGCCCTCTAGCTGACGATTATGCTTATGATGTGCATGAAGGCTAATATATAGTAAGGGATTAATATGATGAGGAATTGTAACACCAAGTATGTTATAAAAATGCATAAACTTGTCAATATACAATGAATAAACTTAATTTACATAAAACTAGAAAACCCCTTTTAAATAATCGAACTTTGAAACACTTGTCATTTTAGGGATTTAAGAAAACTAAAAACAAACCCCTGAGGAAGGCGTTTGTGGCGATACGCGTGGGGCAGACAGTCCCCTTTTCCTATATTATGGTAACATGTTGGATTGATGCAATACTTGCATGGGTTTATATTGAGATTGCATACATAGGGGACTAGGAGGTATTGTGGGGGCTTGCATTTCTTTAGCTGCTTATCAGGGTGGCTAATTTATCCCCCCCCCCCCCCCCAGAGATTTTTCTTGTAGCATGTTTATGCTTCTTAAATGCTTTTAATTCTGTTTTGTGGTGTATTTACTTCTAATAAAAACATATATTTATAATATACACAGTTATTTCATGGTATATTTTTTCTTGCCATATATACATACCCATTTGTGTCTTGTGTTTGGATAGGAATTTAAGAAAACTAAAAACAAATTACATTTTTCAAATTCCGGGATGATGAACAAAAATAGAAACAAAAATCTACACAAATCACCGGTGAACTAGTGAAACATATTGGGCCTTATATATATTATTCTATCTTTCAAAAGCAGGTTATAAAATAAATTCAGACAGCTCGTTGTTTGCTATAGGCAATACTGACATTTTAGTCTGTACTATTTATTTTATATACATAAAGTCTGTTTGATTATAATCTACAATAAAATAAAACGGCATTAACCCCTTTATGTACCACATTGTATATTTACAGCATGAGTAGGAGTGAAGCACACCATACAAATAGGGCAATGTGATTGCGTGGGCACAGCAGTTGTGCCAATGTAACAAACAGCCAGAGGGAGGCTGTGATTGACAAACTCTCGCTGTAAAAGTCAATACTCATAGCAGCATAAATAAAGGGGTTCATCCCCTCCTGATCGGGTCCACAGGCTTTTCAGCAACGCGATTGGGGCCATATATGTACAGTAAGCCCTGGCCAATAATGACATGGAGTGTGTTGTACCACTATTAATTTTAGTTCAAAATCAAAAAGTCTTATCCCCTAAATGTGTTAAAAAAAAAATACAAAAATACAATTGAACAATTAATACCATGGATTAAAAATTAGGTACAATTACAGTGTAAATATTGTGTCTACTTAGACATTTTTATGAAGCAACTTACCCTAGTAACTGGAATAAATCCATTAATAAAGTGAAAATCATTATTAGAATAAAAGATAACATAATAATGGGTAAGAAACATAACCAATAAGACTTGACCCACCTTACTATTATCATTATTGTAGAGTACGATGGAGAGGGATTCAAAATTAAAGCCAAACTTCAGAGTTACAGCTATTGTCTCATCACTGGAATCTTGGGTAAATTCAGAATCTGTTTTTTCTGTGCAAAATTTGAAAGCAGAAATTAAAAATGAGCATTTTATGAGTTATGGACTGAAAAAAATGCTCATTTTAATATCAGGCAGGAAAACTTTGAGAAATGATTATACAGACATTCTGACAAGGATATTCAAGGTAAGTAAACCAGCTTCATCAGGCCTAAGAGATCTATTTAGTAATGTGGTGAAAGATCTTCTCTAAATTAGGATACACAGACAAAATTCAGGTGGAACACAGTATAAATTATGTGAAGTAAATAACCGTGACATAGTGAAGAGTATATTTAATATATTATTCTTAAATTATTGGTCCAAATTTCAGTGACATATGCCCCATTAAAACAGCTGTTGGCCATCAGCTTAGACATTGCCATTAGCATGCATGGATGAAAGAAGAGGGCAATAGGTGGCTGCCAGACAGCACTAAAACTAAATATCTGGGAGGTAAAAATCTACCCGTTTCCCACTATGTGAAATGTCAGGGGACTCTTTGGCAGCAGCCAAACATTAGATTGTTGGTGGACCTAGCTGAAATCTTTGGGATATTTCTCTAATGTCTATGCCAAATATAGGCAGTCAATCTAAACTAAATAAGTTGAGATATGAAAACTAAGTGTATGTGCAATTGCTTTTAAGTATTGCTTTCTTTAAAATTTCCTTTTTAGAATAACCAAAATAATTTTACTAGGGTCATATATAAAAGTACATTGAAATAATAAACATGCTAAAAGAACATATACATAATGAATAGAGGTACCTGACACACCATGATGACTTTAGAAAATACACAAAATTCACAGAAAAAAAATGAAACCTGAAAATAAAAATACAACGAGAAAAAGATAATAAAACAAAACCATGGACTCAAGCATGGCGAAAGGATTTTAAAAGTTTAACCCTTTCAGGACCAGACTGATTTTCGTTTTTATGCTTTTGTCTTTTCCTCCCCGCCTTCAAAAAGTCATAACTCTTATTTTTTTATTGACACAGCCATATGAGGACAAGTTGTACATTCTAATAGTACTATTTAATATTATGTGTGATGTACCGGGAAACTGGAAATAAATTCAGAACGGGGTGGAATTGGAAAAAAACTGCAGTTTTGCCATTTTCTTATGGGTTTCTTTTTTACTTTGTTCAACGTACGGTGAAAATGACGGTGATACCAAATTTATATAGTTTTTGTTATGTTTTAGTACCTTTAAAAAGAAATGTATAAGTTTGAAATGCATCGCCATATTGTGACCCACATAACTTTTTTATGTTTCTTTGTACAGAGCCGTGTAAGGCATCTTTTTGTACGCGGAAAGATGTAGTTTTTATTAATACCATTTGGGGGCATGTCTGGCATTTCGATCACTTTTTATTCAATTTTTAGTGGGGGTTGAAGTAGCAAAAAAAACTGCAATTCGGCCATCTTGTCCTTTTTTCTTACGACGTTCAATGTATTGGATAAATATTTTTACATTTTCATAGTTCGGGAATTTTCAGATGCGGGGATACCGAATGTGTTTATGTTTATTTATTTTTTATATGTGAACTAGGGAAAGGGGTGATTTGAATTTTTATATTTAAAAAAAACCAAAAAAAAATGAACATTTTTTTTTTAAACTTTTATTTAGCCTACCTAGGGGGCTTGAACCTGTGATCATTAGATCACTTATGCCATGGACTGCAATATCCCAATATTGCAGTCTATGGTAAAATCCGTGCATTGCTATTGAGACGGGCCATTGAGATCTCACCGCGCGGGACTCCGGGACCGGCCCCGAAGTGGAAGTGGCAGTAAAAATCCCTCAGATGCAGGTGGTCACATCTGACACCGGCATCTGAGGGGTTAAATGCTTGCTGTCAGAAATGTTTCTGATCGCAAGCATTGCTGCTGTGTCCGTGCTGTGGGACACAGTAAAGACCTGGCGGCTATGGCGGCCACTCTGCTTCTGAGTGGGCGCCATCTCTAAATACTCTTTCCCGACGTAAATAGCGATATTAGCGACGGGAAATGGTTAAAAGGGGCTACACTCATTTCGGGGGTACTCCAAAATTGGGGTATGGAGAGGAATAGGTAACCGCAGAATTTAGACACAAAATTCTGGATCCTTGTTCCGATGTTCATATAACCACTTTTTTTCTACTTCGAGGTAAACTGAAGTTAACCCGTTGGCAACATACAACGTACTATTACTGAAATGTCGCCAAGGGGAAGCATGGAGCGCGCTCACGCACTGAGCGCGCTCCATACTCGGCGGGTGACGGCTGTGTTACACAGCAGACACCTCACTCCAGCGGGTGGAATCAAAGTTCACTTTAATTACGCTCGTTTAACATCTTAAATGCCGCCTCAAACACATCATCGTGCCCCCCCGCGGCACGATCGGCCGTCTACAACGGTTGTTACTGTAGCCTGGTGGCCTAATAAACGCCACCAGGTTCGCCATCTTTCAACTCCTTTAAAGCTCTGTCTCTGGCAGGGCTTCAAAAGGAGACTGTCCGTCTCACGATATACCGAAATACATTAGTATTGCAGTATATCATGCAAGCGATCCAACGATCGCAGGTTCAAATCTCCTAGGGGGACTAATAAAAAAAGTAAAACACCGTTAAATAAAGTTGTTTTTTTATGTTTCAAAAAGAAAAAAGTATTAAAAGTTCAAGAAACCCCCTTTCCCCATTTTTGCCCTAAAGTAATGTTAACATTTTTTAAAGTGAATATAACTGGTATCGCCGGATCCATAAAAGTCCGAGCTATCATAATATAGCATTGTTTAACCCGCTCGGTGAACGCCGTAAAATAAAGAATTATAAAACGCTTAAAATCGCTGTTTTTTGGTCACCTTAGCTCCCAAAATTTTTTTAATAAAAAAGTGATAAGACGACGCATATACCGCAAAATGGTATCGTGAAAACTACAGCTGGCCGCGCAAAAATTAAGCCCTCACATCACCAAATTGACAGAAAAATGTAAGTTATGGCTCTCAGAACATGGCGACACAAAACATTCTTTGTTACAGCAAATAGTTTTTGTTTTTTTAAGTGGTAAAACATAAAACAAAACATACATTTGATATCGCCGAAATCGTATCAACCTGTTGAATAAGGTGCACATGTAGTTTTTATTGTCTGATGGATGCTGTAAAAACAAAAGCCCCCAAAAAAATGGTGTAATCGCTGTTTTTTTCCCATTTCACCCCACATAATTTTTTTTCAGCTTCCCAGTACATAATGCAGTACAGTAAATGGTGCCATGACAAACTACAACTTGTCCCTCAAAAACAAAGCCCTCATACGTTTATGTAGACAAAAAAAAACAAAGAAGCTATGGCTTTTGGAAGGCGGAGAGGAAAAAACTGAAATTGGCCATGTCTCCAAGGGGTTAAACGAGTTGTCCACAATTCCTACTTGTTAGAAAAGTTTCTTGACAAGCAGCTGATCAAAGTAGTAGCTTTCCCCACAGATTACAGCTGATCCAATTGTTCAATTTCCCTGCAACGCCATCACAGGGGAAACGAAGCATTACACAGTGACCATTCAAATCAATGGGTAGTCTGTGTAATACAGGACGGGTCCTCCAAAACTAGAGATGCTCTTTGTAACCTCTCTCCACTCAGGCCAAAAGATTAAGTTCCTAAACAAAGGCCCCTCCCCCTATTAAAAGGGGTTGTCTCATGACAAAATAAATGTCTGATAGATGCAGGACCCGCACCTATCTCCCGAATGGGGGTCCCCCGACAAGCCTGGTGAGGTGTCCGCTGGCTGCCAAATCCAGGCGGAGAATTAGTGTAGGAGGACAGGATTCCCAGAACAGCCGAGCTCACTGAGCTACGCTGTTTCCGTAACTCCCATAAAAGTGAATCTATCAGACATTTCAATTTGCTTGACTGTACCTGTTTGTTGTAAAGACACACTTGTCTCGGTTATAGCTCTTTTAACAGCTTCAGATGTTGGCGGTGCACTTGGAAGTGATGGAGTTTCAGCAAGGTTCTCAAAAAGCACACTCATTAAGATGGTAAGGTCATCTTGGCTCAAGGCAATCTAGAAGAAATTAGAAATATGGTATTACTATTAATATATAAGGGATTATAAATGAGGCCGAGCAATTAACCAATTAAATTAACTAGTGACATGTCAATAAAAAAATAAAACTGTTTTTCAAAGGAGTGATGTGCTCCGAGTAAAACAATAGGACTAACACAGTGGATATCTTCACATTTCTTATTGCTGGGTCAGTACCTTCTTTAAATTCCTAATTCAGGTGGTGAACCTGCTGAATATCAACAAATTTTCTATATAAATTATATGTGATCTATTGTATTGGGAAACTAAACTGAAGAACGTTATGTGATAAGTACATATTTCACGCATGTATAAGAAAATTGGGTTCACATAAATGCGTCTAACAAATTTTGTATTTTTTTTCTTTCTATTGGAGTAAAATCAGTGGCAGTATTTATACCTGCATTGGCTTCAAGTCTCCGTCAATCTGAATAGCTGGTATTTGGGAATACCAAATGGATGACAGATTTCTCTGTACAGAGACAAGCAGATTAACAGGCTGCAATAGCTCTAGCTCTGGCTGAGGAGATCCATTTTGAATGACGGTCCTGCAATAAAGAATTGAGTTAGCAATTTATAATCATCTATCTTGTAGCAATGTGGTCACCCAATTACTACACTAGAGATACAAATACAGAAAAGTAAAACAGAATAAAAAGCGAATATAGGCAATCTCCTATATTTCAACTATTACACCTCAATTAGGAAATTTATTTAGCAGCTGAAGATAATATTAAAGATTATGTGAGAAAATACGTTCTAGAAATCTATTCGGACACCTTTCTTTGGTGTTCGTCAAACTGAAAAATGGTGCCATAGTTTGTCGCTTCATAGGCACTAAACAACATTCAATGTAACAGATATGATCAGACCTTGATAATTTCAGCTCTGTCAGTTGAATGTCCATTTTATCGATGACTGGAGGAAGAGGAGAACTGACTTCAGGAACTAAAGAGAACTTGTTCTGGACTCTTATCAGCCCTAAATCGGCAACAATAACATTGGTAGAGATAGAAGACTGAGGTATGTAGATTACAGGAGCTTTGAGATCTATGTCCATGGAGAGACGAAAGCTTTTCTGTGCCAAGTCCTTCATACTATATGCTGCTTTTTCTGCAGCCTGAGCTGTGGCTGAGCTTACTGCCTCTTTGGCTGTTTGGAAAGTGTTCATAAAATTCTAAAGAGAAGAAAAGAAACACAAAAACACCATGAATAGAGCAGGATCCTTACTCTATTTACATTGGACATAATCATCCTGGTTTCCAGCAGAGGTTTTACAACACTGGATGTGGTTGTAGCCTACTTTTTAGAAACAATTATGGTATTCAAATAAAGAGAACGCTGTACAACATAATTCGTATGTCACATTTACAATTCTTTCTTAAAGGGGTTATCCCATAAATAATATTATATAAAAATAAAAAAAAGTCATGTAATAAGTAGTAAATTGTAAACATAAATGTTGTAGCAAATCTTCTCCTGTGCATAGACACATTTATTTCAATACAATAGCGCCCCCTAGAATTTCTACTGAACCCCTAATTCTGCATCCACCTGCCTAAGAAGTCAGTGGTGGACAGGCATGCGCCGTTCCTCTTCTGGTCTCTTCTACTATTCAGGGTTGCGGAGGGATCCTTTTTTTGTGATGCAGAAGTTCGTATATTTATCAGCTTCTCAACTTGTCAGAGGAAGAGCCGAGCATGTGCTGTGGCATTCTCCTACTCTGACAAGCAGGGAAGATCCCGCATGGGCGTTGTCGGCATATGACAGCTGGGGCTCCAACATCATTACTCTGCACTACGTACAGAATAATCATTTATAGTAGAGCATTAAAGGATTATTCTGTACTTGTGAAAGGCTATTCTGGAGCTCTGTGGCTTCTTGGGGGCGGGGTTACAAGCTCTTGACCACAATTAATTGCTAGGAGATTAATATCACAGTGCAGCACTGCTTCCTGCCCACTGTTAGAAAAGTGATAAATTGGGTTTTAAACCCTTAATGACCGCACACTATCTTTTGACTATGGGTAGTGCAGGTCCTCAGTCTTTTGAGCATCACTGCAGTAGAGGGGTTAATGGCTAATTGATATTGGAGTATGCTATAATTATAGGTTTAAAATAAAGATGTAAAATAGTAATCCCTTACTGGGATTAAAAAAAAAAAATTCATAAAAAATGTAATGAGAAAATATAAAATAGTAGTAAAAAGGAAAAAAATACGAAAATAAAAACGTGATTATTTAGTATAAAAGCTGTAACTCCTTGGAATGATGCAAATGTCCCAGCTTTAGTAGTACGGGGTGGGCCATACAAATGTGCCTTATATGCAGATGACCTTCTGCTATATATGTGTCTAACCCACGTATTTCCTTTTTTATTATTATTAAAGAATTTCAATGCTTGGGTCATTTGAGTAATTTTAAATTAAATTACACCAAGACTGAGGTCATTAATGTATCTCTCTCTCCCCTTACAGCCCATTTATTACAGTCGAGTTTCCCATTTAGATGGAACTCTTCTCAGATTAGCCAATAGGGGTTCAGTTGCACACTTAGCATAAGTCTTTGTATGAGCTTAACTTCTCTCCCTTTCTTTGCAAAACGCTGGGCGAACATTGGGTGAAACGCTCTAAAGAAGGATGCCTTGCCTCGATTCCTCTACCTGTTCGAAACTGTAGCAATTGTTCTTCCACCTGTCTTCTTTAGACAATCTTTCGCTTTTACGCTGTTCGTCTGGGGCAGGGATAGGTCTCACATAGCTGGACTGGTTCTCACGTGCCCTAAATTTAGGCCGACTGTACCAATGAGCATGCATTCCCACTCAGTTAGTTAATTGATTTAATCATGTGTCAGCATAACAGAGTTTTCTTGGAGAGAGATATTTGTCCGACGCCTTAACATTTCCTTTCTTAGTTAATTTCTGCTCACAGACCCACCACTTCTGCGCTCCCATTTTTAGTTCCTCCTATATAACAGCTTTGGGACTGTATGATTAGAAAAAGTCCATAATCCCAATAGGACTTGCCCCCTTACTCCCTTGTTCAATAACCCTGATTTACAAAAAATAAATAAAAATAAAGTTGCACAGTACAATACAAACAACCACTTTGATTTATTGTGTACAGATTATATTGTGTAGTGTATGGTGCCAATCACCATAAAATCCATATCTAATTGAATTCATTGGGGGAACTCAGCACCTTGGGTAAAGGCCCCTGCCACTATGAAGCTAATTCAACAAGTAAGAGGTCTTATGGTTAGTACCTCAAGAATTTGAGGTAAAGTGGGGTGGAACAGTGGCCCTTGGGAAAGGAGGTCATGTCAGAGCGAAAGATGACATGGGAGGTCAGTGAGTAGATTTACTAGGTTGATGTACCGTGCCCGGCAAGGCCAGTGTGGCACAACCAGAATCGTGGAGACACCTCTACCTTGATCCTCTTGTGAACTCTGGATAGTAGCTAAAGGGGACAAAAGAGGTGCAGATGAGAGAACCCCTTCCAAGGAGTTGAGAGAGCAAACTGCAAAGGCCCTTTGGTCCTGCACTGTGGCCACATAGGCTGGAACCTTGTGGTTGTCACAAGTTTAAATCCACATCTGGGGTGCCCCAGCATTGGCAAATCTGAAGGAAAATTTGGAGGCGAAGGAACTATTCCCCTGGATCCAGCCTTTCCCAACTGAGGAAGTTTGCGGCCCAATAGCCAACTCCCGGAACATGGACAGAGCTGGCACGTGATTTTTCAGCCAGTGGAGAACCTAAAAGTCCCATCTAGCTCTTATTGCCTCTTTGATAGTTGAGGTAGGTGACCACTGTGAAGTGGTCAGTTTAAAACTTGACCAGATGACCTGGGAGAAGTAGGAACCAATGGGAGAGGGCCAGGAATATGGTTCTAAATTCCGGAAGGTTTATTTGTAAGGTTGTCTCCTCTGGCAACCAAGTGCCCTGGACAATGCAGCGGGACGAAAAAATTCTCCACACCCGGGTAAGGCTGGCATCTGTCGAGATGACCAGACACTGAAGGGGAAAAAAGGGTAATTCCTGAAGAATGGCTGGTAATTCATTCCACCAGAGCAACTCCTGACAAATCTGAGAGGCAAGGAGAGTCAACATGTCCCAGCATTTGAGAACAGTCCTTTAAAGGGGCCTTGTGTGGAATTACATGTATGGAATGGCTTGAAGGTCGGAACCATCTTGACCAGCATCTGCATTCAGAATATGACAGAAAAGGGAGATTTCCAGCAAAGGAGTCACCCAGTTCAGATGGACTTGATCTTGTCCTCCGGGAGATAAACCTCGGCTGTCCTGGTTTTGAAAATCATTCCCAAAAACTCATATGCGCTGAGCTGGAACTAAGGAGGATTTTTCTGTGTTGTTAAAGAGATTCGGATGGATCAACGTGTTCAGGGTGATGTCAAGATTGGAAACATTGTTCTCTCTGGAGGGGGCATTCACCAAGAGGTTGTCCAAGTAAGGGATGATAGCGACTCCACTGGTGCGGAGGAGAGCCACGAGAGTCACCAGGACCTTGGTGAAGGTCCTAAGATGGAAAGTCCAAAAGTGATGACCTGGAGATGGGAAGAACAGACAGTGAAATGGAGGAAACACTGATGGGCTCCTGCTATGGAGATGTGGAGGTAGGCATCACGAATGTCAATGGACGAAAGGTACTCTCCCTGTTCTAGTGATGCGACTACTGACTGTAGGGATTCAATGCAAATTCTTCAAACGCGAAAAATGCAGTTCAGCCTCTTTAGATCCAGAATGGGTCTGACTGTCACGTAGTTTTTGGGAACTGTGAAGAGATTCAAAGTAGAATCCTTGAAACGGTTCTAACTTAGGAGCTGGGATGATCACTTTCGGGAGAAGAGGCGAATGAACAACTTGGAAAAAAAAACAAGTGCAATCTTGTGCCGACAGAATAAAACAAACTGACCTGTTGAGAATTTTATTTTGTACCATCGATATCAACTCTCCCAAAAAGGAAAGAAGAAAAAAGTTGTCATCCCACTCGAACAGCAGACTTGAGTGGGAAGACACTTTTAGGCTGAAGGTGGCATGGAAGAGAAGGGATTCTTGGGCCTGGGATACTTTTAACAATCGAGCGAAGGCATGAAAAATAAGCGTCTTAAGTCCATAGAATGGCTAAATCCCTTGTCTGACCTCTGAGAGGAGAATGACCTCTAAGAGGAAAAGTTAGGAAAGGACAGAAACCTTTGAAAATGGAGAGAAGGCATCGATGACAGTTTTGAGGCAGAAGAGAATGCTTACCAACAGGAGCTTCAGAATATCAGATTTTATCCAGTCATTTTCCAAAACCTGAAAGGCGAGATTAGCAAGATCGTCTTGCGGTACATTCGAATTTTGCCAATACAAGAAGGCCATGCTAAACCAAGGAAGAGGCAAATGCTGGGCGCACGGCAGTACCTGCTGCTACAAAGGCAGACTTGGTCTGGGAGTCCAACTTTTTATCAAGGGAATCACTAAGTGATGCTGTATCTGACTGTGGAATAGTGGTGCTTTTAGACAACTGCCAAATAGGCGGATCCACTGAAGGAGAAATAGCCTATTTAAAACTAAATCCTTTTGGAAAGGAAAAAGTATATTCATACGTTTTGAAACGCCTGTCAGGGTGTTTCCATTCCTTACATAGTTCTTCTTTAAAATCTATATGTTTTGGAAAAAATAGGCTCTGGCAATGCTGATGGTGAAGGGACGCTTCTTCCTGAGAAGGAGTAGAGGAATCATCCTTAACATGTAAGGAGTCTCTGGCAAAAGTAAAAGGACTTATGTCAGGTAGCAGTCTCTTTTTAGTACTGGTTCTGAATGTGGACCCTTGGGGAGAGGGAACAGGGCCTGTCCTTTGCGCTCCTGAGTCTTTTATGAGGCCTACCATTAGCAGTAAAATGCATGGTATCTAGGAAAAAGGCACGGGGGGCATTAATTTGAGGCGCTATTTGGGACGGTAAGCGCTCCAAAGACTAAGCCATAGTGTGGGAGAGTCTGGAAATGTCCCCTAGGGGGTGCCATATCTTGGAAGGTCTTGGATTGCAGGCACCCTGGGAAAAATGGGTCTGGCTGGGCAAAGGTGAAATTCTTCTTACAGTAGCCACAGGCATAGCAATTAACTAGGCACAATTGGGCTGGCTGCCTGCTGGTGCCCTCCCTAGAGGACATATTTTAAAGGAGAAGGACAGACAAATACTGATGTCTGAGGAAAGCGTCTGCTCGGGGGAAAACCCCACCTGGGTCAAAATAGAAGTGATCCCTGAAAGCAAAGGCAAATTATCCCACAGAAGCTGTAGAGAAGACAGAGGTGAGCAGAATAAAGCAGCTGATCCTACCTAGTGTCAGCTTCCTAGTGGTAAAGGCCAACACTCATGGAGCTGTGTCTCCCAATGATATTAACGAGAAACACATATCTACTATTCAAATTATAAAAACCTGAAAGGAAAGTACATTTACCATTGAACAGCATTTATCTATGTGTGAGCACAGCACTGTGTGTCAGCACTACATACCAAGAGTTCATTAACCCGTTAGTGACTAACGGGCTTTATTCTGATGCATATGCCTTTTTACGGCACTGCATCAGGATAAAGTAAACAGAGCAGGGAGCGTCAAATCTCCCTGCTCTCAGCTGCTACAGGCAGCTGAGGGCTGGGGGCGTCCCTGCTCTGCCGGGTGAGATCGATATTAGTATCGATCTCACCCGTTTAACCCCTCCGATGCGGTGCACAATAGCGTGCACCGCATCTGAGTGGTTTTGGAGAGAGGGAGGGAGCTCCCTCTCTCTCCCACAGACACCCGGCGATACGATCGCCGAGTGTCTGTGTCTCTAATGGCAGCCGGGGGCCTAATAAAGGCCCCCAGGTCTGCCTGGAGCGAATGCCTGCTAGATCATGCCGGAGGCATGACCTAGCAGATGCCTGTCCGTTTTAAACGGACAGGCAGTAATACACTGCAATACAAAAGTATTGCAGTGTATTATAATAGCGATCGGAGAATCGCATATTAAAGTCCCCTAGTGGCACTAGTAAAAAAAGAGTTTAATAAAGTTAATTTTAAAAAAAATGTGAAAAAAAATAAATGAAAAACCCAGCTTTTCCCCTTACAAAATGCTTGAATATTAAAAAAACCCAAAATAAAGTAAAAAAGTTACACATATTTGGTATCGCCGCGTCCGTAACGACCCCGACTATAAATCTATTACATTATTTAACCCGCACGGTGAAAGCCGTAAAAAATGTAATAAAAAACTATGGAAAAATTGCTGTTTTCTGTGAATCCTGACTTTAAAAAAATGTGATAAAAAGTGATCAAAAAGTCGCATCTACTCCAAAATGGTACGAATAAAAACTACAAGTCTTCCCGCAAAAACAAAGCCCTCACACAACCGCATCGGCGAAAACATAAAAAGGTTACGGCTCTTCAAATATGGAGACACAAAAACAAATAATTTTGACAAAAAAGCGTTTTTACTGTGTAAAAGTAGTAAAACATACAAAAACTATACAAATTTGGTATCGTTGCAATCGTAACAACCCGCTGAATAAAGTTATTGTGTTATTTATATCACACGGTAAACGGCGCAGATTTAAGACACGAAAAAGAGTGGCGAAATTTCAGGTTTTTTTCTATTCCCCCCCAAAAAAAAGTTAATAAAAGTTAATCAATAAATAATATGCCCCCCAAAATGGTGCTATTAAAAACGACAACTTGTCCCGCAAAAAAAACAAGACCTTATACAGCTATGTCGACGCAAAAATAAAAAGGTTATAGCTCTTGGAATGCGACGAGGGAAAAACGTAAAAAATGGCTTGGTCATTAAGGTTTAAAATAGGCTGGTCATTAAGGGGTTAATCTGTATTGCTGTAATGATTGGGAGAGGAGTTCGCTTTCCCCCTGACATCCCACGTTACAGCTGAGCAATGAATCCTCTGCATCTCATACCAGACTGAATCCTCTGCAATCAGACTGCTTGGAAGTGGAGTGACTCTTCATTCCCTTGTCAGTGTGTGGAAAGAAAGCCTTAATGCAGAGTTTGACATTTTTAACCCCCGAATCCCTATTATGTGCAATACGTATCACCTGTGTTTTACACATGCGCAGCTGCACTTACCCAGAAGCGCTAGTAATGAAACATGCATTCATGATACTGACTGTGGGATGGTTAATGACTTCACTAGTTTCCATATAGCAAAAGTGCATTGGGAAGGGGGTTGTGGATGGGCATTGTGAGAAAGTTGAGGTTATTGTATTAAAATGTGAAGCCCTTCATTAAAAATGATCTAATAAAAAAAAAATCTCCATCTGAATGTACTAGTAGCATTGCATAACGACAACAACAAAACTTTCATGTTAGAAACAAAAAACCTGTCTACTCACCAAGAGAGACATCAGAAATTTATGTAAGTAAACAATGTGGATACAGCCCACCCTGAGCAAAATGTTGCCATCTACAGCAGACATATTCGTGTATGCAGCACCTTCTGTCGCATCCGGATATAATGTCAGCTGCAAGCTGAATACTTCTTCTCCCAGGATGTAGACTGCCTAAATATAAAAGATGATAAAAAAACGTATACAACACATAATCATACAAAAAAAGCTTCTTATTATGCATTCGCTTAAAATATTGATTTAAAAAAAAAAAAATAAAAAATAAGGGACACAAGACCTACCACAAACAGATCTATTTTAATGGAGCCTAAGGTTTCACACCCAAATTACTTCAACATATGTTTAATGTTACAATTCTCTTTATTGGCAGTCTTAAGATAAATAAAATACATTTTTAAAAAAAGAACAGTAATACATATTTCAAATACAAAAATATTTTAATAGAGCAGTCCAAGTAGTAGACAGCACCCACAATACAGTTCTGTTTTACACTTTCTGACATCGCAAACAAAGCTCTGAAGGACATTTCACCTTATTTTACTAGTGACATTGATCAGGCTAGTCTCAAACTAAACCGGGTATGTTTCTCTGCTGGTAATTCCTCACGGACTATGGAGTCTTAAAAGAGTTGGACCAGAATGTCAATCAAAGCCTATTACATTCCTCTTCAGATATCATTAACTCCTTACTGCCGCAACCAGTTTTGATCTTTCTGAAAGAGCCCCAATTTTCAAATCTGACAAGTATAACTTTATGTGGAAATAACTTTTAAATGCTTTTACTTATCCAAGGGATTCTGAGACTTGTATCATGACACACAGTACTTAGTGTTAGGACCTGTTCACATTATATTTTTCACGTTACGACGCATACCTCCTACGGAAGACACCGACGTATCACACTGTATGGGCATCGTCCGAAATTCCCGGGCACAACGATACTTTAAGTGCTGAGCCCGGGGAAGCCCTTGACGTCACTGTCCAGATATGGACAGTGATGTCAGGGGCTTTCAACTATGCAGTCCCCGGCCAGAGCATCGCAAGCGCTCTGCCTGGGGACTCCTGTCTTTGGAAAGCCCTTGACGTCACTGTCCATATATGCACAGAGACGTTAGGGGCTTTGTAATGCGAGAATCCCCAGCCAAAGCGTTGGCAACGCTCTGACCGGGGATTCCACTCCTAGAGGGAGCCCCTGACGTCACTGTCCATTTATGGACAGTAACGTTAGGGGCTTTGAGATGCTGAGCATTTCCGAGGCTCTGGCCGGGGATTCCGCTCCTAGAGCAGCCACAGATGTCACCGTCCATATATGGACCGTAACATTAGGGGCTTCTCCAGTCCCGGAGTCCTCGACCAGAGCGCTAACGATGCTCTGGCTGGGGACTCTATAGTTGAAAGCCCCTGACAACACTATCCGTACAATCCCTGGGATAAAACCCCATATGTTGTTGTAAACTGTTGCTTGGGCACACGTCAGGGCTCAGTAGGGAAAGGGCACCATTTGGCCTTTTGAGTGCAGATTTTGCTGGAATGGTTTGCAGACGACATGTTGCTTTTGCAAAGCCCCTAAGGTACCAGTAACCCCCCAGAAGTGGCCCCATTTTGGAAACTACACCCCTAACCCTAATAAATGTATCTAGTGGTGTAGTCAGAATTTTGACCCCCCAGACATTATGCAGAATTTATTTGAATTGGGCTTTGAAAATGAAAAATAAATTTTTTCCTAATAAGTGATTTTAGCTCAAAATGTTTCATTTTTATAAGGTATACAAGAGAACAAACACCCCACAACTTGTTACGCAATTTCTCCCGAGTACGGCAATAACCCATATGTGGTCGTAAACTGCTGTTTGGGCAAGTGGCAGGGTTTAGAAGGGAAGGAGCGCAATTTGGCTTTTGGAGCACAGATGTTCCTGGATTGGTTTTCGGGTGCCAAGTCGCATTTCTAGAGCCTCTGCGGTACCAGTAGAGCGGAAACCGCCAAGAAGCGACCCCACATTGGAAACTACCCCCTCAAGACATTCATCGAGACGTGAGAATTTTGACGCCACAGGTGTGTCGTAGATTTTATTAGAATTAGGCCATGAAACGTAAAGATTTTTTTAATAATATGCAGTTTTAGTTTAAGAGTTTAACTAAACATCAAGCTTTTTATATGTCAGAGACATATTAGAAGTTTGGTTCGGTGGTGGCCTGTGTTCTGAGAACACAACAGTCACTGAAACAAAGGAGAAAAAGTGCTCAGCTGATCAACCTGCATCTTCGGCTGTATTCGACGCTTCCTGTTAAACTTTAGATGGCTCACATAAAACGTCATAGCCGAAGATGCAGGGTGCTTAACTGAACGCTACTTCACCTTCGTTTCAGCGATGGTGAAAGTCTCAGCACCCAGACCACCACCAATACAAACTTCTGATATGTCTGTTTGACATATCGAAAGTTTAATGAAAATATAGTCAACTCTAAAATTTGGTGAAAATAAGTTGTGGTTTTTTATATTTTCTAAAAGGATAAAAAGCACCCCACAATTTGTGATGTCCCCGGAGAAGGCACTACTGTCGTAAACTGCTGTTTGGGCACATGGCAGGGCTCATAAGGGATGGAGCGCCTTTTTCTGTAATGGTTTTCGGGCACCATGTCGCATTTGCAGAGGAAACCTCTGAGAAATGATCCATTTTGAATTGAAAACTACACCCTTCACATTATTTATCACACCCTGGGTGTCGTGAACATTATTACCCCACGGGTGTTTTCCAAAAATTAGTGTGTATTGGATGTCAAAGTGAAAAAGGTAATATTTCAACAAATATGCCATTCAGTGCCCAATATGTTGTACCCAGCTTGTGCCATGGTGGTAAGACAGCTTTCTAATTATTACCCTGTGTTTTCTGGTTTTAGAAACACTACATGTGGCCCTAATCTATTGCCTGGACATACGACAGGCCTCAAAAATTAAAGTAGTATTGTGTGAAAGTAGTAAAACACAAAAAAAAAAAAAAACTATATAAATTTGCCATAATCGTACTGACTCACAGAATAAAGTTAACATGTCTTTATACCACGGTTTCAAAATTAATAAATAAAAAACTTGCAGAATTGCTGTTTTTTTTCTCCTTGCTTCTCAAAAAATGGAATAAATAGTGATAAGAAAAAAGTCGGCTGTATGTAGGAGTAGCTACCAAGTCTTTTTAATGGAGACTTCTCTTAGGGTCTTACACAGAATTTATTATGTCCCATCATACCTCTACTCTATTTACCCTAACGTGTCCCCGCTATGCTCTAGGGGATGTGTGGACATGGGAGATACCCTTCATATCTGATGGACATACCTGATAGTTACTAACTTGTGGCAGTAAGCCTAACAACTTATTAATAATGTTTTACAATTACGCATCCCCCTTATCCCCTCAATCATGCTCCTTCGGAAGAACCCCCTTGACGTCCCTTATAAAGCCTGCCTGGCTATTTTAATATATCCTTTTAGCCACTAGAATACATATAGCGCCCAAGTGGAGGAGTCCTTCTCTATCCCTCCAGATCACTGTGAAAAGGGTTAACCTTATTATGCTCTTTAAAAAAACAAATTGCAAATATTCCAATTCATACTAGGGACCGATATATGTGTATGGGATTCTTGGAATTTCTATACTACTGCCCCTGCTGTATGGAATATACCGGCCGTGTCTTTTTGAGAGGTGTACCTCCCGTGCCCACGCCCACCTCACTTCATATCTATATTCCATGTGACCCAGATCATTCTTTTAATTTTTTTCTTGTTTGTTCATTTGCTTGATATATTCTCGTATACGCTTGAAAAAAACCAATATCAGTTTTAAGTGTCATTACTTTTTATTTTTTTGTTGACGAAGTGGTCTGAGTGCTAGAGATTTGCAAGACGAGCTGTAATTTTTTTGGGGGTACAAATTTTTTGGGAGGCAATGTGAAAAAAAAAAACAGCAATTGTAGCATTGTTTATTTCTTTTTTTATGCTGAGTTTACCCTGCGGTATAAATGACATGTTAACGTTATTCTCCGGGTCAGTGCGTTTATGGCGATACCAAATTTATAGCTTTTTATATGTTTTACCACTTTACACAAAAAAACATTTTTTGTTTCATCATATTCCGAGAGCTATAACTTTTTTTTTTTGCTAGGGAAGAGCTGAGTTAGGGATAGTTTTTTGAGGGACAAGTTGTCGTTTTTAGTCGTAACATTTTAGAGTACATGCGACTTTTTAAAATAACTTTATTCCCTTTTTTTGGGAGGCGAGGTGACTATTTTTTCCAATAATAAAGGATTTGATGAGGGAAAATATATAGTAGTTTCCCATTAAGATACGGTGGTCATGTGATGCATGCTGGAGTACTGCCCAGTTTGTTGAAAGAACACTGCTAGAATAACGTGGGACGAGGTCTAAAATGTGACCATATACGCTAAATAACCCTCCAAACACTCCTTCAGCCAACAGTTATTTCACCTACCCCTCAAAGATGCACACTCGGCTGAACCAAGCATGCATGTTTATTTCAATGAGAGGGGAGAGAGTGAGGTAGATATTCTAACACTAACACTTGGCTGTGAAAACAGATTTGGAGAAGTATTAGGCCCAGTTCACACTTTGTATTTTGACGCGGAAACCGCGATGGAATCAGCATAAAAAACTTCCAAAATCGCCTCCCATTGATTTCAATGGGATGCGGAGGGGGTTCTTTTCCATGGCGGTTTTATCCGCTCGCGGTAAAAAAAAAAAAAAATGGAACGCACTTTCTTGCCGCAGTTCCGCCTCTGACCTCCCATTGATCAATGGGAGGCAGAAAAAGCGTTTTTCGTGTAGTTTTTTTATGCCTGTGGCGCTCAATGGCTGCGGGTGAAAAACGCTGCAAGAATTTGCAGGCAGGTCAAATTCAGCCTCAAAATTCCAGAAGGAATATAGAGGCAGATTTTTCTGCCTGCAAAAAAAAACGTGCGGACAGGGCCTAAGGCTATGTTTAGACGTAGCAGAAATTCCACATTGGTGAGGTGAATTAGATATTCGGACGCTAACACCTGGCTGTGAAAACAGGTTTGGGAAAGTATTAGGCTACGTTCAGACTTAGCAGAAATTCAACTGTGGACTTTGCAAAGAATCTACAGCAGATCCTTACATGTTACATATAGATTTTGAACAGATTTGGCTATGGTTACATGAGCATTTGGTTTCCGTTGATAGGTTCCGTCAGATCTTTCTTTCGGACTGCGCTATTGATACAGTTAAAAAAAACAGAAATCTTATGGAACGGAGACAAACAAAAACCATTAGCAAAGGAAGCATTACCATTGAAATCAATGGTAATGCAAATGGAAGCTATGGTTTCCGTTTGCCTTTCTGTTGATTGGTTCCTTCGACGGAAAGGTCTAATGGAACCCATCAACGGAAACCGACCACTGATGTGAACAGGCCCGTTTGCCAAGAATTTCACCCTTTGCATTGCAAGGAGTTACATATCCGGCCAAATACTGCAACAAATCTGCCACATATAGAAAATTCTGCAGAATGCCATCAAACATACGCTGATTCTTTCTTCCACATGTAAATGGGGTTTGGCAAAATCCCACCCACTAACATTGTACTGTACTTTGCTGCTAATTTTCAGTGTGGAATCTCCACTAAAAAACACAAACAAATTTGCCATGTATGAACTTACAGGCCAAGAGTGGGAGCCCTTTGCTGCTTGCAGATTCCACTAACTGCCAAATATTACCTCAGAATTTTTGGGATGCGACTAACATGATTACAGAACTTTCATCATTGTTCATTTTTATTGTGGAAGTTAGAAGGGTCTCATGTCTAATACATGCAAAAAGAAAAAAAATCACGTTATCCTTTACCTTTGAATGAATTGTTTTAGGATCTACATTAATGATAACAATATCACGGAGACGAGCAAAAAGATCTTTCTTCTGGGCCTGCACGGTAAAAGAGGCATCCATACCTAGCAAGAAAAGAGTAGAATGATCATAATAAAGCGCGTGTACATAATTATCCAAAGTCAACATATACAGTCACAATTACTTTTGTCCTTAGTTAAGAGGATAAGGATATCAGGATTTTTTGAGTATTCACTGTAAAATCCATTTCTTGTCTAGTTCATTAAGGGACACATATGCGGTTGTCACTAGGGGGCTTGACACGAACAATTAAAAAAGTGTAGGATATACCCCACCTACAGACACCGAGCTAATTTAGTCTGTACGTGAGAGGTGGGAGAAACAGAAACAAGGTAAGTAAAGTTAAAGAGAACTTTTCACCTCCCATACATGTGCAGCATGTAATGGGGAGGGCTGCACAAACCCTGGGGCACTTTACATCTTTTTTCTACCTCCCTCCGTTATTAAAAATTAGCTAAACCCTCTTTCTTGCAGTGTTTTCATGGCCTTACCTTGTATCTTAATATCAGCAATGTTGCACAATTCATCACAAATAAAAATATTAAAGGCATTTAAAGTTGCAGAGAGCTTCAAGTCAAAGATATCCTGTCCGGATGTTTTTGATACTGCTGAAATAATAATAATAATAATAATAATAATAATAATAATAATAAGTGTGAAAAGCTAGAATACAGAGTTAGTTTTCAGCATGCACAAAACACACGCACACATATATCTCATTGACGAAACGATCGCAGCACTACAAGAAATTGTTTAAAAATACAAAATGTGGTTTATTGTTCCAAGAGAAAAGCAGGCTACGTTTCAGTCCTCTCACAGGACCTTTCTCAAGCCTGTCAGAGGACTGAAACGTAGCTTGCCTTTGACATGGAACAATAAACCACATTTTCTATTTTGAAAACATTTGCTGGATTGCTGCATCATTTCGTCTATGTTCTCTTTATAAGACCGTTTGGATTATGGTCAGGTTCGCATAACACCCGTTGCTCTTTCTTTTGAAGTGCTGCGTTTTTCTATCTAATATATATTTTTATGTTTTTGTTTTTTTTTTTAAAGTATAGACAAACATTAGCATGAATGAGGCATTACACTACACTTACTATCGGTTGGTATGGTTAACAAAAATATCTTGCTATTCAATGATAAGAGTAGTAAGGATGAGTTTGAGCCAACCATTCATTCAGTCATGCGGTTATCATTACAGATCAACTAGTTTTTATAATGCCTGTTTACATAAATAAGAATTTCATGACTGCATGATTAAATTGTAAATTGGTTGCACAAGTTGACCAGGAATAAAATGGAATGTGTAAAACAGTCTTTTTAAAAGGGTTTTCCAGTCCCTAAAAATTGATGGCCTATCCTCCGGATAGGCCATCAAAAGCGGGTTAGTCAGGATCCGACTCACGGGACCCCCGCCGACCAACTGTTGTGAAGGGGGTGCAGCGTTTGTATAAGCACTGCTTCCCCTTCTTTTCTACTTGCTCACAGTACTGCAGCCTTCTCCCAGTGAAGTGAATGGGAGAAGACTGGAATACCTGTGAAATGCCGCTACATGTGTCGACGACTCACAGTTGGCAAGTGGAGTACAAGCGCTGAACACCCTTCAAAACAGCTGTTCGGCGGGGGTCCCGGGAGTCAGACCTCGACCGATCAGCTATTGGATGGCCTATCCTGGGAATAGGCCATACATTTTTAGGGACTGGAAAACTCCTTTAATGCCTGATTACAGGGGTGGACACATCATGTGTGCAACCTATGCAGATGCACAGGAACCTGGTAGGTTCCTCTGTCATCTTAAAAGAGGCTTCCTATTGTCTATCAGATATAGGGACTAAGCTAATGAATTTAATGGCTTACAATTATTGGTGGGTTGTTAAAGAGACCTATGCAATTTGCTCGATGATGAGCTATTGAGAGAAAGGGGCCTACATATTGTACTTACACACGGGCCCTCTACAGTCTGTCTGCCACTGCCTGATACAGTAGTTAACTTTTCTATGTGTAACTCACGAACGGACTTACCAGTGGCTGGTTTAGTGGCCACATGTTTCTCTCCTTCTCCATCAGGTTTTGATTCTTTAGCCCTCTCAGTCACTTTGGCCTCAGTTGATGGGACAGCAGCAGATAGAAAATTCATTAAGGACAGCAATGCTTGAGTGTGGAGGACTAAGTCAAGTGAAGTCATGGAAAACTGGATAAGGAAGTAATGCATACATTTTATTAGTAAACAACTAACATATGACATTGCCGTACAAAGAAAAACAACCAAACAAAAACAGATCACAAGATCAATTGTAATATCATTCCCTTTATAAAGGACCTGGGCAGACTGAAAAACTCTAAATTCATGCCTTTATGTATATTTTAATTCCTAACTTTCTAGTTCACTTACTACTATCTTGTTGATAATGGCAAGTGGCAGGGGCTAGATCAGTTAGAAGTTTACCACCATTGATTTGAATGGTCTTTGGCTAAGAATGTTGAGTCAAATTTTCAGCAATAAAAATCTCAGCACAGTGCCAATGGATCACTTTACAGAAAGGTATCTTCATATGTATGACTCCGCTACCCTAACCATTCTATACTAGCACTCTATACTGCCCTGATGTTTCTTTCATTCGTTTCATTGCCCAAATAGGCCATAGCCAGCCTACTTGCTCGGTGTGTTTTATTTTTGTTTTTTTGTTGGCTTTATGTATTTTTTACGTATACCTTGTCTTTTTAGACACTGGAACATGTTTTGAACTTCCTTTTTTTTTAGTGTTTCGCTATAACTACACAGTACTGAAATAATCCACGTGAAACATGATGAAGATTCTTAAAACAGTATGTCTATTGTGTGATTTCTCATAAACAAGTTTTAATAAAGAATTATTACTGTACCAAAGCTGTTCAAAATCAAAAATCTAACATGTAAGGATCATGTGAATGTTGGGCTTAAAGCCTAATTCTCATCAAATACTCCCTTACACCACCACGACCGTGAAAAAAAATGGCCATTAAAAACTGATCAACTGTCTGTTTTTCATGGCCATTTTGCATCAGTGTGTCTCCAAATTTTCATCCATTTCCAGTCTGTCTTTAACCAGTTCAGGACCGGGCTATTTTGCGCCTTCAGGACCAGACATCGTTTAGCCCTTTTTAGCACGCGTTAGTTAAATGGCTATAACTTTTTTATTTGTTGGGCTAACGACGTGATTTTTGCGACGTTTTATCCGTAGACAATGCAGGTTTAATTTTTTATCGTTTTTATACACACCTTTTTTGCTATTTTAGAATTTTTATTCATAAAGTTTGAAAATAATAGTAAAAAAATAAGCTTTTTTATGTTTCAGCTATTTTTTTGGTAATAACAGTTTTACCCTAAAATAGACCTTTTATTTGTGACCGTCATTGTCTACCGTAAATTTTTATATATAAAATGTCTATATTAGAGTAATTGGGTCAGCGGTAGTGTTACAACAATGATTGGCGGGGGGGGGGGGGAACTGTTTTTTTGGGGTGGGTATTTTATGTGTATTTATTATTTAATTTTTATTTGCACTTTGCTTTATTATTTTTTTATTACTATGGTCTGTCCCCCCAAAGGTCAAAAAAGACCTTTGGGGAACTTTATATATATTTTTTTTCTTTCTTTTACACCATGTTTTTCCACTGTAACTGGAGCTGCACAGCAGCCCCAGTTACAGGGGATATCAGCCCTCTCGTAGTGACGATTGTCACTAATAGGGCTGTGCTGGGTCTTGTTAGACCCAGCAGCAGTCTGCAAGTAACGGCACCCGGCGATCATGTGACCAGTCACAAGATCACCGGGAGGAAGAGACACAGCGGCGCGGCCGCTGCCTCTATTCCTATACACAGCGTTCATTGAGCGCGGTGTAAAAAGACATCGGAGAAGACAGAAGCAGCTAAAGCTGCTTCTATCCTCTACTCAGTGTCCCCGGCAGTCACTGACAGCCGGAGACCCGACATTCAGCTGCCCGATCGCGCGGGCAGCAAGTTAAAACCCGAGCCGTAAAAAGTCTATGGCTCGGGTTTTAAGGACCCTGACCGCTGGCCGTAAAAATACAGCCAGCGGTCGGGAACCAGTTAATGGCCGTTTGACATCCCTTTTGTATCGTTATTCATGGCCGTTAGAAAAAACTGATGAATTTCATTTGCTTTTTTTCTCCCAGCCCCGAGAACACCCAAATGAAGGTCACATGTTCACCTAGACACTATTATCTTTGGACCTATTTCTATTTCTACAGACCTCCTGTTTATGATGCCACACGGAACCCCTGTATATGCCACACAGCCCCGATGTAGATGATGCCACACCCCCCCTCCCTCCCTGTAGCAATCTTCCGGGATTGTCTCTGTAAATTGTGGACAGTCCCGGAAAATTCACTACAGTTGACCACTATGTACAATGCCCCCTGTACTAGTGCCACACTACCCTTGTAGTGAGCGCAACAATACACTACATTTAACTTTCGGCTGCCCTACATACTCACTGATACAGTGTCATCTCTCGTCTTCTTCAGGTGCCGTCTCTCATCTGCACGGGATCTGCGAAGGCAGGGCAATGACATCATCGCATCGCCTTCGCAGAACCTGTGAAGACGAGAGACCACACATGAAGAGGACGGCGCTGCATCAGTGAGTATGCCGCCAATAGCCAGCAAGGGAACTAGTAGTTTCCTTGCCAATCCCCATGTCACAGATCAGTTTTTAACGGTTGTTACATGTATTGACAGCCGTTAAAAACAGATCCATTGACTTATATGGGGGTTGTCTGGCCGTGAAAACTTCCAAAAATAGGACATGTCCTATTTTTGAACGGCCAATATTCACGGGCCGTTAAAAAAAACGGCCGTGTGAATACACCCATAGAACATCATTGCTCTGAAACCGGCCGTGTGATGGCCGTTCAAAGAATGGTCGTCACATGGCCGTTTTTAACGGTCGTGTGAATATAGCCTAACCAAGACCAGATTAATGCACAAAACCAGCTTATTTTTTTTTGTTTTCTGCATTTCATCACCTTGTTCAAACATGTATCATCCCAAATTAGCCCAGGACTAAAAGCCATCTTCATTAAATGATTGTGGGTCCATGGGTAATCACTGAAAAGGCCATACTTACTCACAAGGGCAGGTACACACACCAATTCCCAACAGGATGCAGACACACCACAATGCTGGTGTGTGTGGTACACTTAGAAGGTGCTGGGCAGCCCGTCTGATCGAATAGTATGGGCGTAACTAATACGGTGTAAGCCAGCGTGGTGCACTACATGTAACCGTGTGAATGGCACACAGATATAGCTTCTATTAGTGTGCAATGATAATACTAAGCAGCCACCCCCTCATGAATAGTAGGCGTGAGGGTGGCTGTTCATCAGTATATTGCACCTGTGCAATTTCCGTCTATGCAGCATTGTTGTGTGGCTGCATCCATTTAGGAATTGGTGTGTGTATCCAGGGCCGGCCTTAGGATAGATGGCACCCTGTGCAAAATTATCTATCGGCGCCCCACCCCCATCATAAAAAAAATGCAGCATGAGAAAGGTATAATGCCCCCCACAGTATAGTGCCCTATATTGTGCCCCACACAGTATAATACCCCTTTAGTGCACCCCATACAGTATAATAATATAATATAACCCCTTCAAAGACACTGTATTTTGTCCTCTAATTGTGCCCACAGTATTATGCCCCCTAAGTGCCACACACAGTATATTGCCCCCTGTAGTACCCCTACACAGTATAATGTCCGCTTAGTGGCCCCCACACAGTATAATGCGCCCCTCCCCTGTCTGCAACACACAGCCCCCCTTGTAGATTTTGCCATACAGCCTCCCTGTAGATAGTGCCATAATCCCCCACCTCCCCATTGTAGACAGTGCCATACAGGCCCCCCCCACCTCCCCCTTGTAGAGAGTGCTCCCAAACAAAAAAAATTGTACTCCCCCAGGGCCCCGTTCCCATGACAAACTGAGCTGCTTTACGACGAGATCCTTGCATAGGCCGGCGTGATCCTGTAGCCTAGTAAAGAGTTTCCCAACCTTTTCGGACTCGAGGCACCACTGGAAAAACAAAATTTCCTCAGGGCACCCCTACCAAAAATTGTTTTGAGAAAGACAGAAAACGGCTAAAAATAAGCACTATACTTGTAGGGTATGTTCACAGTGTTTTTTTGTAAGGCAAAAAAACCTGCCTCAAAATTCCTTCAGGAATTGACAGTTGTTTGATATTTTTTTGTCTTTTTTTCAAGCCTTTGAAGTTAATGCAAAAGACGCAGGAAAAAAGCGCCAAACGGGCGCCGCAGATATTTTCTGCCTCCTATTAATTCCAATTGGAGCTCAGCCCCCCACTCACAGGAAAATAACTATTAGCCCCCCACTCACAGATCCCCTTTGTAGGTAGTGCCACGCAGATCCCCTTTGTAGGTAGTGCCGCGCAGCCCCCCAACCCCCCCGTCGGTAGTGCCGGCAGCCTCCCCCCCCCCCCGTCGGTAGTGCCGCGCAGCCACCCCCCCGTCGGTAGTGCCGCACAGCCCCCCCGTCGGTAGTGCCGCACAGCCCCCCCCCCCGGTGTCGGTAGTGCCACACAGCCCCCCCCCCGTGTCGGTAGTGCCACACAGCCCCCCCCCCCGTGTCGGTAGTGCCACACAGCCCCCCCCCCCCCGTGTCGGTAGTGCCACACAGCCCCCCCCCCCCCCCGTGTCGGTAGTGCCACACAGCCCCCCCCCCCCCGTCGGTAGTGCCACACAGCCCCCCCCCGTCGGTAGTGCCACACAGCCACCAACTAGGTAGGTAGTGCCACACAGCCACCAACTAGGTAGGTAGTGCCACACAGCCACCAACTAGGTAGGTAGTGCCACACAGCCACCCTGTAGGTAGTGCCACACAGCCACCCTGTAGGTAGTGCCACACAGCCACCCTGTAGGTAGTGCCACACAGCCACCCTGTAGGTAGTGCCACACAGCCACCCTGTAGGTAGTGCCACACAGCCACCCTGTAGGTAGTGCCACACAGCCACCCTGTAGGTAGTGCCACACAGCCACCCTGTAGGTAGTGCCACACAGCCACCCTGTAGGCAGTGCCACACAGCCACCCTGTAGGCAGTGCCACACAGCCCCCTTGTAGGCAGTGCCACACAGCCCCCTTGTAGGCAGTGCCACACAGCCCCCTTGTAGGCAGTGCCACACAGCCCCCTTGTAGGCAGTGCCACACAGCCCCCTTGTAGGCAGTGCCACACAGCCCCCTTGTAGGCAGTGCCACACAGCCCCCTTGTAGGCAGTGCCACACAGCCCCCTTGTAGGCAGTGCCACACAGCCCCCTTGTAGGCAGTGCCACACAGCCCCCTTGTAGGCAGTGCCACACAGCCCCCTTGTAGGCAGTGCCACACAGCCCCCTTGTAGGCAGTGCCACACAGCCCCCTTGTAGGCAGTGCCACACAGCCCCCTTGTAGGCAGTGCCACACAGCCCCCTTGTAGGCAGTGCCACACAGCCCCCTTGTAGGCAGTGAAACACAGCCCCCTTGTAGGCAGTGAAACACAGCCCCCTTGTAGGCAGTGAAACACAGCCCCCTTGTAGGTAGTGAAACACAGCCCCCTTGTAGGTAGTGAAACACAGCCCCCTTGTAGGTAGTGCGACACAGCCCACAGCCCACAGCCCCCTTGTAGATAGCAGCCCCCTTCCTGTAGATAGCGCCACTGTAGCTCCCTGAAGGAGCGGAATCAGCCTGTGGCCGGGGATTCTGCTTGTGGAGCGCTCCGCTTGATGTCCCTGTCAATACAGGGACAGTGGCAACAGGGGCAACTCCTGAAGCCGACCCCCAGACGAAGGCTTTGAGCCAAAACACGCGTCGGGGTGTGACGCCAGGTAGCCATTCATATTTTTAATGGGTAAGTTGCTATTTTGCAGTCACACATGTCATTCATGTACTAACACTATTTAAGTGAGACTGGAACAGAACTGAACTTTCACTATTGGGTGTGGGAGGTTGCATGGAAATTGGGATCACATAATCTACCCCTACTTTTGTCATTCCAAACATAGTTAAATATAGGGCATGCACCACTTGGTTCAATGCCGTGATATATACACACACACACATATATATATATATATATATATATATATATATATATATCTATACACGCATATACATACAGGGCCGGCCTTAATGCCCCTTTAGTGCCCCCATACAGTCTAATAATATATTACAACCCCTACAAGGACACAGTATTTTGTCCTCTAATTGTACCCACAGTATTATGCCCCCTGTAGTACCCCTACACGGTATAATGTCCGCTTAGTGGCCCACACAGTATAGTGCCCCCCACCTCCCCCTTATAGACGGTGCCCCACAACAAAAACAAAAATTGTACACACCCAGGGCCCCGTTCCCACGACTAATTGATCTGCTCCACGATGGGATCCTTGCGTAGGCCCGTGTGATCCTCTATCCTAGCACAGAGTTTCCCAAACTTTTCGGACTCGAGGCAACACTGGAAAAATAAAATTTCCTCAGGGCACCCCTACCAAAAATTGTTTCGAGAAAGACAGAAAACGGCTAAAAACAAGAACTAAACTGTTAGGGTTATGTCCACACAGTGTTTTTTTTCCAAGGTAAAACAAATCTGCCTCAAAATGTGAACTTTTTTTTTTTGCATTTTTTTTTTTATAAGCCGTTGAAGCTAATGCAAAAGACGCAGGCAAAAAAGCGCCAAACAGGCTCCACAGGTATTTTCTGCATCCTATTGGTCTTCAAGTGGTTTTCTGAGCTCCAATTGAAGTCATCAGTCCCCCACTCACAGTAAAATGCCTGGCAGCCCACCACTCACAGTAAAATGACCATCAGCCCACCACTCAGATTCCCCTTGTAGGTAGCGCCACACCGCCCCCTTGTAGGTAGCGCCACACAGCCCCCTTGTAGGTAGCAGACCCCCTCCTGTAGAGACACACACATATATATATATATATATATATATATATATATACACACACACACACACACACACACACACACACACGTATTTTATATTTTTGGATTTCATAAAATTTATACCTTATATAATGTATTGGTGTTTCACAGACCCCATTTTTTTGTTGTAGGTTATTACTCTAATTTGAGTAAGTTGACACCACTTGTCATCATGCATAATATTGGGCAAATATATGCCTCCCTCTATATAAGAGACATACATATGGGACAACTCCCATTGAAGTAGAGGGGGATTATGGTCGATCTCAGTTTTGGTATACCATATAACAGTTTGTACGGAGCCTGTATACAGCATTATGCGTGAGCATAAGTCAAATGCAGACTGAACTTAGGCTTTCAGCTTATTCGTAAGACCACCTATAGTTTAATTTTCATCCTATAAATTCTCAAGAAAGGTACATTTTCATTTTTTAATGCGACTGATTGACAGCTGACTCAATAAACTTCTACAACCATAAGGAGGACTATTGTACACACGACACAATTTACAGAAAAAGTAGTGTGTATCAGACCAAAATAGTTCAAAGGCCATAGCACAAGATAAAATCAAAATTAATTGTTAATATTTTTAAGATATATTGAAAAAAATAAACTGGAAAAAAATGTTTTACATTCAGCTAAGGGGCACTTCTCATCAACTGAAATTAAACAATATACTCACCCTCAAAGTCTGCAGAGTACCGTTATGAACAGTTGTAAAATTGGGCCCGTCGCAGTCAGCCTGAAATCAAGAAAACAGTTAATAAGCACAAACAGCCTGATTAAAGGAATTAGTTCATAAATAGGCATGATAAACTCAGCGAGACATTATTGCCTGTACTGCACCCATCCCAAAACGCTCTCCCATACTGCACTGTAAAAAATAAAATACTAAAGCAAAGCAATATGTGTTACCAGCACTACTAGAGTGTACAAAGTGAGACCATTTGCTGTTCCTCTTGACCACGATTCCTAATTTCTCTCTATTACTAATCACCTATATAACGGTATAGTTCCGTTTAAACCATCATATTAGGTTAAGGAACGCTTGAGTAGTGAGATGGTAATTTCCCTTGTGTTAATAAATCTAATTATCAAGCTACCAATTGTAAAGTATGGATGAATGTTAGAGCATGTTCACACAGCGCTCAAAAAAAAAACAAGTAAACTTGTCAATATGCTAGTATTTTTGTAATGCGCTTTTATAAATACAGGTGTTTTTGAAGCGTTTATTCATCATGTATTTTGCAACTTAACTAGTACTCCCATTAACTATGGGAACGTGCGTCGTATTTTCAGAGCGCTTTACGCAGCAAGAATGGACATTGACTTTTTTTTTTGGCATGTAAAATGCGCTAAGAAATGCGTCAAATTCACCTGTGTGAACAGGGCCCTCGTGCTATATAAAGATTACTTTTTTTGTCCACAAGAGGGCAATATAACCATCCCCTTAACCACTTGTAGCAGTCTGTAATGAACGCATCATGGAAAAAAGAACCGTTGAACAACTCAGATCATTAAAAGGCAAACAGAAACGTGGTTTTTTTTTTCTTTTCTTTTACAGATGAACTTTTGCAATTATAGTAATAAATACAGTGTAGCTTTAGAACAGACAAGTGAAAGAACATGACAGACAGAACAGACAAGTGAAAGAACATGACAGACAGATCATGATAATCATGAAAGTTGCCTACAGACCTTTATATACTCCATATTTAGAAGATGTTCATTGGTGTCATCAGAAGACTTCATAAGAAGCAACGGCCCTCCTGTGGGACCTGTGGGACCACAGCAGACAAAGCAAAAATGAAGGCAAAGAACTGATCTTTTGAGTTATGGTCAGAAACAGGATACTCTATATCTACAGTCTTACCTGGGAACTCATTACACATCATGCTGATTTTTTGCAAATAAACGGCTGCTGTCATTTCATGGTTTCCCACCCTTGCAACTGCTCCAAGCTGTGAAGCCTGAATAACATGGAGAGGTGGTGCATTTCCTCTGACCTGCTTCATTAACTGAATCACAACCTGGGCAAAGAAAACAGACCCATTACTAGAACACATTTATAGAGGGTAACATCCAAATGGGAAGAAATTCTTTAATTTAGAGCAGAAAACCTTGATGTGACATTACCTTTTTAATTTCAAAATTCATTAGAAGACTCAGTTCAGATGAGGACTTTACTGTTTCCGAGTCGGAGATTTCAACAAATTCTTTCTTAGCGGTCAGTGTGTTGCGTACAATTTCTTGTTGAGATTTTACAATATCTATAACAAAAGATTATATTAAAGAAAATGGCATTTCAGTAAATTCAGAAGTCTAAACAAATTTGTTAATTGCTATTCTTTGACTTATGCACTAACAGAAAGCTATTACAGCGACTGAAGAACTAGTGACAGTCATTTACCATTATGGCTCAACTCAGTATAGTATACAAGTGGGCCCCTATAAAACTAGATGACAAATTTTTAGCTGAGGGCACCTGAGATGGTGGTAGATTACTATAGTCTATACATAAATTGTATTAATAAAATAAATTCCTCCCACAGTGTATCTTGATATAATTTCATGTATCCAGGTCTTCACACCTTTAAGCTAGAGCTCAACGGCAACTATTGGCTGCTCGTGAGTCGTAATAAAACCGCATGATTCGTTATGATGGAAAAAGTCAGGGGCCACTTGTAACAATTAGAGGAATTATGCAACACTGAGATTGCAATACTTCCACAATTTTACCACATCTCACGTCAAGCAAATGTCACCATAGAGCTCTAGCCTTCCTCCTATCTCCATTATATACTGCTTCACATATGTAGCTTAGTGAGCACAGACATACATACCGGTCTGCCCAGTGGTTCGCCCTGCATCCACAGTGCCTCCTCTACCTTCACCAAGATTTTCCACCAAGACATTGAACAGTACACTTATATCCTCCTGACTCAGCCAGACCTAAAAAAAACAGAGAACACAAAAAAGCAATTATTAAATTGATTAATATACTTACTTTATCTATGGCCACTACTTGTATATGTATGTATATGTGATGGATATGTGTATATAGATTAAAAAAAACTAAAAATCAGAAAAGCACAATACTTCCAATATAACATAATCAAAACATCTACACACTGTTAAGAACCTATTACACCGGCCGATAATCGGCTGGTGATGCGAGCGCCAATCAACGAGACATCGTTGACTGGAGCTCGTTTGCTCCTGTCACACGGAGCTATGGATGGGGACGAGCAGTCGTTACTCCGATCGCTTGTCCCCATACATTATCATGTCGGCAGAGCGGATGTGCTGCGGACAATGATGTTTTACTTTTTAAAAACGATACGATCAGCATCGTTCATCTGCTGATCGCTGCCCGTTTACACAGGGCAATTATAGGCAACGAGCGTTCTATGAACGCTTGTCTGCCCGATAACCGCCCAGCGTAAAACACCCTTTACTCATTGCTAAGAGTGAATTCACAAATTGAGTATCTATTGCAAAATGTAATATTCCACCTTAAAACAAACCCCATTCACTTAGTGTGTTAAAACAACAACAACAAAACACACGATGCTGTGGATTTTCACGTCCGCAGCATGCCCGATCAGTTGCGGAAATTCTACAGATTCATTCATTCATGGATACGAAATGAGATAAATCCACAGCTTTATCTGTACCAAAATTCGCAACAAATTCTTCATGTAAAACATGCAGATTTTATAGCTGGTTTAAGTGCGGACTTGAAGGTCGATTCAAAAGTGTAACATTTATGCTGTGTGAGAACACAGCCTATATTCATTCACATGGTAAGATTGTTACTAGATGTATTACTATCTTACAATAAATCGTCCCATCTAAACGCAGTTTAAAGGAGCTGGTATCCGATGGAGCAAGCCCCCTCCATATAAGATTGGAGGCATACCGAGGTACCGCTATATACCACTAAGCATGAGCCCTTAGACTGTTTCTAGGGCAATAGGGTTCTGCTCAGCTATCAGTATTGATAAAGCGGCCTGTAAATGTACAGTATATTATCAAAAACGTGTTGGAAAATTAAAACAAGGACAATTTCGTACAATAAGCAATTCATTTTGTTGGCCCTCCATAATTACTTACATCCATAGTATTTAGATGTCCTTTCACTTCCAAAACAGGTATATCACGGTACCATGTGGCTGCAAGGTTGCGATTTACAGACAGACAGAGATTGACAGGGTGGAGGATCTGTATATCGGACTGTGATAAACTTGTGTGCAAGACTTCCCTACAAAAAAAAAAAAAACATTTCTATATATCCAAACGTGTTAAAGTAGATTTATTATGTAGACTACCACATTGTTATGATTGTACTTTTAAAGGAATAAACAGCAGTGATCCACTCTCAGGATGAGCATACAAACACAAACATTATATGGGCTTGTCCACACGTAACGGAAATGCTGCTGAAAATTTCTGCAGCAACTCTGTTGAAAGTAGCAGACATTCCGCTGCGGAAAAACCGCACCATTTCCGGTGTTCTTTACTGCAGAAAATAGTGCGGATTTTGCTGCGTTTTTACAATGTTGGGAGATGGTGACATCTCCTCAGAGAAATGCAGCAATTCAGTCCACTTTCCACAGCAGGAATCGATATGCTGAGGTACAAATAATACGCACCGCAGGTCAATTTCTGGTCTGAAATCTTATGCAGCGTGTGGATGAGATTTGTTACATTTTATTCTGCTGCTACTGTATTCCACTGCGTATTTTCCGTCCACAACTCCGGATGGAAAATTAGCAGCAACTCAGCTACGTGTGGACAAGCCCTAAGAATAAATAATGTGCTCTCTAAGGTCCAGTTTACAGGGAATCTTTTTACGCTAATTTTGATGCGGAAACCGCGTCGGAAGAAGCCCCAAAAGATGGACGAAACTGCTTCCCATTGACTTCAATGGGAGGCGGAGGCATTTTTTGTTGTTTATTTTAAAAAAAAGCGGCATGTGCTTTCTTGCCACAGTTACGCTTCTGACCTCCCATTGAAATCAATGGCCGTGGGCCAAAATCGCAGCTATAAATGCAGGCAGGTCAAATTCCTGGAGGAATTTTGAGGCAGATTTTTCTGCCTGCAAAAAAATACAATGTGAACAGGGCCTAAAACAGATATTTATGAGACAACTGGATTGTGTAAACACAAGCCAAAGGATTACTCTCACTTAGGCCTCATGCACATGAACGTATTTTTTCTGTCCAGTAAATACGAGTCCTTGATCCCACGTATTCGCCCAGTATTCCACCCGTATTTACGGGCACGTTTTCGCTGCAAAATTGCACTGTACTAATCGGCAGCCCCTTCTCTCTATCAGTGCAGGATAGAGAGAAGGGGCAGCCCTTTCCCTAGTAAAAGTAAAATAAATTCATACTTAACCGGCCGTTGCCTTGGTGACGCGTCCCTCTCTTGACTTCCAGGCCGACCTCCCCGGATGACGTTGCAGTCCATGTGACCGCTGCAGCCTGTGATTGGCTGCAGCGGTCACATGGGCTGAAACGTCATCCCGGGAGGCCGGACTTGAGGAAGAAGCAGGGAGTTCTGGGTAAGTATGAACTTCTATTTTTTTTACACCTTGATTTATATTGTGATCGGAAGTCACTGTCCAGGGTTCTGAAAGAGTTACTGCCGATCAGTTAACTCTTTCAGCACCCTGGACAGTGACTATCCACTGACGTCGCCTAGCAACTCTCCCGTAATTACGGGTGTACACACGTAGTCACCCGTAATTACGGGAGCCCCATAGACTTCTATGGGCCTGCCCGTGCCGTAATCCCAGCCTAAAATAGGACATGTTCTATATTTTTCAACGGCCCCGGCACCTTCCCGTAAGCATACGGGGAGGTACCCGTGGCCAATAGAAGTCTGTGGGCCCGTAATTACGGGCGTTTTTACATTCGTGTGCATGGGGACTAAGGCTGTGTTCACATCAACGTTGTCTTTCGTGACAGTCGACTATTAAGTCCGTCAAAAACAACGGAACCCTGTCAATGGTGACGGACGAGATTATCAAAGTTTTCATCACCATTGAGATCAATGGTGATGCAAACGGAAGCTAAGGTTTTCATTTGCCTTTCCATTGAGGGGTTCACCCGACAGAAACCTCAGATGAAACCCCTCAACGGAAAGACAACTCTGATGTGAACAGGCCCTGTGTGAAAATAGGATTTTTTTTTTAAATAAAATTAAAAACTTTATTGCCATAAATATTTTGGTTACAGTATTAAACAACAGATAAGACATACAAATGTGAGTTAAAAAATGTCCATGGTCTTCCACTTTATGTAAACAGTCAATCTCCCCTAAAGACGTCACTTTATGTGGTGAAATATGTAGGGAGGCTAAGTAGGGACTTTGTTGTTTTTTTAGCGGTACACTCCATGTAGATTAGTCAAAACAAGAAGAAGAGAATACAAAATGGAGACTGCCCACCACCCTCACACTTGATAGCATATTTAACACTTTGGTCTCCATAAAACATCTAAATAGAAAAGTTTTATTTACAATTTTTTCTTAACAATAGGGTACAGAGGGTGCGCGCGTTGAGCTCAGCTCTTGAATGAATGGGAGGAATGCCTCCATTCATTAGTTAGTACCTTATCAACTACAGGCTTTTTTTAAGTTCTGCGTTTATAGGGGAAAATTTGGTATATTGTTCCTCTGTTACCTTACTTAGGCCTCATGCACACTGCTGTTGGCCGTCGTACGGCCGTTAATGATGGATCAGTGAAACACGGACCGCACACAGATGGCTTCAGGGTGCAGTCCGTTGTTTCCTGGACCAAATTAATGAAAAGGCAAAGACTGTTCCGTCAAAAACGGACAGGAGTAGGACCTGTCCTACTTTTGACGGAACGACCACACAGTACCATTGAAACAGAAGTGTGCATGGCCCCACTGAAATGAATGCGTCAGGGTGCTATCAGTTCAAAAAAAACGGATAGCACCCTGAAGAAAATAACTGAAGTGGGCATGAGGCGTTACCAATATCGGTCTAAATGACAATATTGATCAAAATAACAATATTGACAAATACAGAAATTGGCAGACTACGGACACTTTTTAACTCACATTTGTATGTCTTAGGGTATGCTCACATGGCTTATTTTCGAACTTTTTCGGACCGTAAAGTCGGAAGCAGGATGCCTCCAAACATCTGCCCGTTTTTCCTATTGAAATCAATGGGAAAAACGGCGTTCTGTTCCGACAGGCCGGTTTTTTACGCACCCGTTGTGAAAAACGGCCGCGTAAAAAAACACCCATAAAAAAGAAGTGCATGTCACTTCTTGAGCCGTTTTTGGAGCCATTTCTCATTGACTCTATAGAACAACAGCCGTAAAAAACCCAGCGAAAACCGCGTATTTTCAGATGTTTTTTAGGAAGCGTGTGCACATACCCTTAGGCTTCGTTCACATCTGTGTCAGGGCTCCGTTCATGGATCTTTCCATCAGAGGTACCCATAAACGGAACCCTGACTGAAACAAACGGAAACCATAGGTTTCAGTTTGAATCGCCATTGATTTCAATGATCCGGTGCAAATGGTTTCGGTTTGTCACCGTTGTATAAGGGTTCCGTGTTTTTCACGGAATGAATAGCGAAGTCGACTAATAGTGCAGTACATTGTAGACACAACACACGGGGAGTACACACGGTCATATGATTATGAGACCTATCCTATCCAAATGAGTGCTCTCTAAAACAGGGCATAGCATTAACAAGATCACCAACATATATTAATTTCTCAGCAGCAGAGACACTTTAGGACTTCAATCATATCTACACTTTTATTAAAGTGGTTTTATAGTTAGCAATCTATCTTAATTTATGCAGTATTTACAGTTTTCAGCCTATTTTTAAAAATAAAGCTCTACCAGGAAACCATCATATAGCAGATTAAGGCCTCAAGCACACATCTGTTGCCAAATGTACAGCCGCAAATAACGGATCCGCGAAACACGGACCACACACGGTTGTCTTCCGTGTGCAGTCCGTTGTTTTAACAGACCAAATGAATAGTAAGGCCGGAACTGATCCGCAAAAAACGGACAGGAGTAGGATTTGTTCTATCTATCGCGGAACGGGCACATGGTTCCGCTCAAAGAAACGGAAGTATGCATGGCCCCATAGAAATGAATGGGTCAGTGTGCTATCCGTTAAGAATTTATCATGTTTAATCGCATAATATTCATGACACTCAAATTTGTTTCATCTTGAATTTATCCTCCAACCTACTGCTGAGAAATTGGGCATGGACTCAAGTCCCAATTTCATGGTCCCAAGCCAAAACACAGCTTTTATCCTGAAGCACACAGCTCACATTCCCACAATATTACTTGGCACATGCCTCTTCTTGAAATCCGTAGAACCTAACATTCATTGTGATTTCTGACAATGGTCCTGTCTTGCTACCACTTCACTCAGTAGAATTTGGAAGTTCCACACCTATCTGGTAATGTCCCCAGGCTTCTAAGCTAAGCTCATGTTGCAAGGGGACAAACTATATTGATGATACTAATCATCTAAAAGTATGCTCCTCATCTATCGGCTATGATGTAGGGACAAATCTGAGCCATGTCAACATGTTCAAACACCATCTACATATTTCCAGTTCGTACACTATTTCCTTTATGCTCAATATTGGGAAACCCCATAGAGGACATTAAAAGGCGGGTAAAGGTATTCAGAAGGGTTTTGGCTTCCTCAAACCATTTCCAGGCGAAATCGGTAGTTCAGATTAATTATCTAGGGCAATAGAGTAGGCCCTCTTCTTTATAATACTTATCACCACATATTATCCACAAGTGCGGACAGAATAAATGCAAGGCTTTCTAAAACATTCATAGGTAACAATAAGGAGAGGATTTTTGATATATTTAATGATATAAATTGTATCACAAATTATGTTATTTATCTCATAACCCTCCAGATGTCTCGATTATAAATTGAATCATTTTACTTCCACCATAAGGAACAACCCTTTGTTCATTTACTGGTGCAGTGTTTGCAGGAGTTATTTTCCTATGGCCAAACTGGGACTAGATCCCAAAAACATAGAAGTATATAGCTTTCAATTATACTTCCCCTTCCTTTACAGTTAACTCATGGTTCTGGCTTAAATAGCTTGCATGTAAAATATAAACCAGAAAAGGTTTGTCCATACCAACACTTGCAGAGAGGAAGACCACTTACCGTGACAACTTGAACTGGGTGAGATTAATAGTCATACAGTCTATAATAGGGGGAATCTGTTGGCATTCGGAAGACACCAGGCTAAAGGCATTGTATATTTTCAGTAACCCCAGGTCAGCCACTATGGCATTGTTTGATGTGGATGATTGGGGGATTACTATGACCGGAGCTTTGAGATGAATATCCATCAACAGTCTAAAACTCCTCTCGGCCAATCCTTTCACACTGGTGGCTGCACGCTGAGCTGCATGTGCTGTGGCTGCACTCACTTTCTCTTTGGCAATCTGAAAGTTGTTTAGAAAGTCCTAAAAGAAAACAAAGGTATTAATGACAAATAAGTAGTGATTAATAAAATGTACTAACAAAATAAAGAAGCTCACAAAGCCCACAATTTGTCATACGTCTCACCCTGCACCACTTCACTGAAGTACTGTAAAAATATTAACAACATACAGAAATTACATTACATGTCAATAGTCAGATACTGTGTCTGTCTGGGAGTAGCCAGACTAATAAATCCACACTAATGACAACCAAATGGCAATTTCTCAGCGTATGAACAAACGTAACAATAGTGAGGCAGAGGTAGCGCGTGCTGAACACATGGCCCATAATTAATAATGAGTGTTTGCCGAGTGCAGGCGATACAGCTCGTCAAGTCCGGAAGGTCAGTAAATTCCAGGCACATGATCAATGCATGTGCTACATTTTGCTCAGAACTCCTCTTAATACAATACGACAACTATACTAATTTCCGTATGACAGCGTAGCATGTTTTTTTTTTTTCAGTTATACCCAAAAATAACCTTTATTTACAGACTGTCGGGCATTTAGACAGTTTCCAATTCTTTACTGTGTCTTTTGTAGCTTGGACCTCTGCACAAATACAAACCCAACATATTTACAAATTCCCATTAACATTAAAAAAAATTATATTATCTCAGTGATTCAGCTAATAGTAAGGATTGGATAAGTCATGCTTTATTCTTCTCAAAAGTTGATTTAAAGCAGAACCACCAGCTGAATAATCTACCCTAGGTAAGGGCAACAGATAACAAGGACAAGTGTTTCCTACTATTAGACAGAATGGCACATTGTGGCGTTTGGCTTACAGGAGCGATCATAAAATACACCGGACTCATAGTTATAAGTCCAGTGTATTCATGAGGAGAGCGCTCCAACGCCCCACTCTGCCCCTCTTGGCGATGATGGACGGGCTGATGAAAGGAGGTACACAGCAACCAATCACGGTGAGAATAGCGGTGGACAGCTCTCCTCAAATACACCAGACACATAAGTATGAGTCCGGTGTATTCTTTGATCGCTCCCATTAGCCAAATTACATTTTTTTTGTACTATTTTAGCGAAGAGGATGTCTTTCTAATTTGCTGCCCTTTTTCCCATATATGAATAGAGACTAAAAACATTTGCGCCTATGTGATCAATGTCATCTTTCATATTAGTCATTTATTTTTTTTATTATGTGAGCATACTACTTTCAATCGATGAGTCAATTACTTTGCATCTATGCCTGGACCAAAGAAGTTTAAAAACAAAAATTTCCCAGCGTTAATACTCAAGACCCACCCTACCCCGCATCAACACATACTGTACAGGCAAAGACAATTTTTGTTAGGGACGAAGGGTCCCTACTCTGCACATTGCCTATAAAATAACAATGCCTATAAAACCATTTTTTAGAACTCTGCTTGTGCTTTTCCGCTGTAATTCCTTCTGGAAATATATCTATTTATACAAAATGACAAATTAGTGCAGCCATTACTCTTGTCAATAGGGTCTGTCCCTGAATGGACAGTGTCATGCTCTGTAGGGACACACCCTATGGACAAGGGGAACACCCAGCTGTCAATTTAGTCATACACTTCTAGGAGAAACAGACCAACGCAGTGTTGTAAGAAGAGATACTTCAAGTTATCTTATGGGGAATGCAATGAGACACAGTTTTTTGGGCTAAACACAGTGCAAGAGGAGACTTTCATTTGTACTTTTCCTTCCTTTTATATTCACTCCTATGTTCGGCTAAAAAAAACTGCCACAACACTTGCAAGACATGTCAGGAGAGTCGACGGGTCCCTCTTTACCCCTTTCATAGGGGAAGTTTTTTGGGATTGAAGTTCAGAAAAAGTGATCTACTGGTATTTAAAAAAACTAATAATAATTTGCAGGACACATAGTAGCTGATATTAGACTTCAAGGAATAATGCTAAAAAATCTAAAAAATAGATCTGTTTTATGTTAGTTGGTTCACAAACTGTTCATACCAACGAGTGAGCCATTATTAAAAGGATGCTGTTGCTCATCATGTGGCCATGGATGGTAGAGCCATGAGCAACTGCAGCACATTGAAAGGAAGAGAACGGGAACCTAGTAAGTATGTGTATTCAGTGTGCGTGTACACACACACACACACACACACACACACACACACACACACGAAAAAGTAAGTGAACCCTTAAGAATGCTGGAGAAGGCTACAAAAGCATTGGTAAAAACCTTGGTGTACATCAATTCACAGTTAGACAAATGGAGAAAATTCAGGACTGTTGCTACTTTTCCTAGAAATGGTTGTCCTGTTAAGTTCACTCCAACAGAACAATGGCCAGTCCTGAAAGAAGCAGAAAGAACCCAAGGATAACGGAAGGGAGGGACACCTCGAAAAGAAGCTGCTGTTGTCCAAAAAGAAATCATTGCAGCCAGTTTCGAGCTTGTCCGAGACCTCTTGGACGTTCCACAATGCTTCCGGGAATATGTTCTTTGGACTGATGAGACAAAAGTGTAACTTTTTAGCAAAAATGCACAACGCGATGCCTGGAGGAAAAAAATAACCAAAAACGCTGCACACCAACACCATATCTTATCAGCGAAGCATGGTGGATGGCATATCATGGTTTGGGGCAGCTTTGCTGCCTAAGGGACTGGAAGCCTTGCAATCATTGAGGGAACAATGAATTCTAAAGGTGTATCAACACACTTTACAGGAGAATGTAAGGGCAGCGGTCCACAACCTCAAGCTGAAGAGGCATTGGGTGATGCAACAAGACAATGACCCAAAGCACAAAAGTAAATCAACTATAGAATGGTTGATAAGGGAGATTTGTGCTTTGGAATGGCCAAGTCAACGTCCTGACTTTAACCATATTGAGATGCTGTGGCATGACCTGAAGAGGGCTATGTACACAAGACATCCCAAAAATATTCCTCCTCAACATTGAACAAATCTTATTTCCACCTACAGGAAACATTTGGTGGAGGTGATTGTTGCTAAAGGGGGGATCTACAGGTTATTAAATTCAAGGGTTCACTTTTTCTCCTTGCACTGTGGCTGTTTATTCAATGGGGCAGATTTATTAAGACTGGGTCTCCATATGCGAGTTTGAATATAAAGTTTGCTGAAGTAACATGCGGCTAATTTATTAAAAGCCACATGTCTCTTAAAAGATTAGGCAAATCTCTGGCCGTCCATGTGCCTGAAAAGGAAATCTACACCAGCTACGAGACAGTGTAGGTTTCCGCTATAATTTATGCCAGCTTGTGGCGTAAAGGACAGTAAAATTATACCTTCAAACAAGCAGCATGAAACGAAAAGTTTTTGCGCAAATTGCGCATTTTCTATGGCAGAAATCTGGCGTAGATTGCTTAATAAATCCGCCCCGATGTGTGCAATAAAAGACATGTACAGTACAAACGTTTGTGTATGATCAGTTTAGTTAGAATGTGTTTGTCTCTAATTGTAGCTTAGATAACAAATCAGACCACATTTAAATAGTAATATACATGGGCTTTACAAGTTCTCTGGAGGTGTCCTAAGGTATCTGGCACAAAGACGTTATCACTGCAGCAGAACCTTTAAAGAGGCTCTGTCACCACATTATAAGTGCCCTATCTCCTACATAAGGAGATCAGCGCTATAATGTAGGCAACAGTAATGCTTTTTATAAAAAAAACGATCTATTTTTACCACTTTATTAGCGATATTAGATTTATGCTAATGAGTGTCTTAATGCCCAAGTGGGTGTATTTTTACTTTAGACCAAGTGGGCGTTGTACAGGGGAGTTTGAGACGCTGACCAATCAGCGTCATGCACTTCTCTCCATTCATTTACTCAGCGCATAGGGATCCTGCTAGATCCTTATCTGGTGTCTTATACTAACACATTAACAATACTGAAGTGTTTAGACAGTGAATAGACATTCCACGGGATGTCTATTCACAATCCCTGCACTTCGTTACTCTGTCTGTGGTAGTTACAGCAGGGGACGCGCAATCTCACGAGATTACGCGGTAAATTACAGGTTACGAGATTACGCGTCCTCTGCTGTAACTACCACAGACAGTAACGAAGTGCAGGGATTGTGAATAGACATCCCGTGGAATGTCTATTCACTGTCTAAACACTTCAGTATTGTTAATGTGTTGATATAAGACAGCACATAAGGATCTAGCAGGATCCCTATGCGTAGAGTAAATGAATGGAGAGGAGTGCATGATGCTGATTGGTCAGCGTCATACACTCCCCTGTACAACGCCCACTTGGTCTAAAGTAAAAATACGCCCACTTGGGCATTAAGCAAGTCATTAGCATAAATCTAAAATCGCTAATAAAGTGGTAAAAAAAGATCGTTTTTCTAAATAAAAAGCATTACTGTCACCTACATTATAGCGCCGATCTCCTTATATAGGAGAACGGGCACTTATAATGTGGTGACAGAGCCTCTTTAAAGTGGACCTGTTACTAGTTCAGTAAAGCCCAATTGCCTGCCTCATGTAATAGGAGCTGTCGTGCTGATGTCAGTGTAATTTGCATCCCAATCAGTTTTTCTACTTTGCGAGTTATGAGCCATTTTCTTATTCTGCTAATTAATCTGTACTAGCCAGAGGTGCTGAAGTTTCACTGGGGGCGGTGTCTGTGTTGGCTGTATGACAACGTCCTATCAGCATCATACAGTTTCTCTTCTTCCCTACATAGCGTGATCTAAAAACAGAACCTGAAATCACGCTGTGCAAGGAAGGGAGAAGCTGTATGACAGGACGTGTCATACAGCCCATACAGACACCGCCCCCAGTGAAAAGTATGGGCAGCACAGCAAAGCCTCCAGGGCAAACGGGTGCCAGCCTCCAGGAATCCAACTTGAAGATTCCAAAGTGTGCAGACAAGAACAAGAGAAAGAGGCAGCACTCCAAGTTGAAAATATCAAATAGATTGATTTATTCTCCCAGATGTGCAATGAAATAGTGCAACGTTTCAGTGTTAAGCTTGACAAAGGCTGCATTGAGCAGCTGAAACGTTGCACTACTTCATTGCACATATGGGAGAATAAATCCATCTTTTTGATATTTTCAACCCAGTGAAATCTCTGTTACCGCCCCTTTGGCTAGTATAATCTAATTAGCAGAATAAGAAAATGGCTCATACCTCGGAAAGCAAAAAAAATGGGATGCAAATTACACAGACATCATCAGCGTGACAGGGCCTATGACATGAGGTAGGTAATTGTGCTTTACTGAACCGGTAACAGGTCCACTTTAAGTCCTTTAAGTTGCAAGGTGGGGCCACCATGGATCAGACTTGGTTTTTCTAGCACATACTGTATCACAGCTACTCGACAAGATTGTTAAAATTATATATAAAAACATATCTTTCTATGTTGTCATTAAAGGGAACCTGTCACCAGTAGTGCCAGAGACCTCGATTCCAACGCTGTATTACTTACTTTTCAGCGTAGTCAGTAGTTATTGTAAAAATATTTTTCTCCAGCAGCTCGTAATCATGAGATATGGCTAGCCCCACCCACTGGCCGCTGATTGACAGCTTTCTCCTCATACATACTGTGCATAGGGAGAAAGCTGGCAATCAGCGGCGGGTGGGCGGGGCTAGCCGCAGCTCATGTATATCGAGGACTCCTGAGCGCGAGCACATCATTACGAGGATTTGTTACTCGGCTCGCGCTGCAGGAGATAAACAGCGATTTTATGAAAACAACTTAACATTATGAAGTATACATTGCTGGAATCAGGGTCTATGGCACCACTTTATGCTGCCTCCATATAGGTCAGCACAAAAATGGTGACAAATTCGCTTTTAAGTATTTGCCTATTAAATTACAATTTTGTTATCCTTCCATGAATTATAATGCTGGACATATAGAAAGAGAAATATATCTTTATGTTCAAGTCCACTAATTTATGAAGTGTACTGTGAATATATTGATACCGTTCAGCCATAGCATAAAAAAAACGCAGACAGTTAAACCAAATAACACTGATTATCTCGTTACAATGGCACCTGACAGGGTGGCATATATTAGACATGAAGTAAACAGTCAATTTAGGCTAAGTTCACACGGGGCAGATACGCTGCGTAAAGTCCAGTGTATCCGCCCCGGTGGCTGCAGGGAATTTTCCGCTGCGAAAAACTGCAGCATTTAACAGCAGCGACATCGTCGGATGACGTTTCATTCCACAAGACCGCTGCAGCCTGTGATTTGCTACAGCAGTCACATGGGATGAAACTTCATCCCAGGAGGCCGGTCGGCAGAATGTCAGATGTAAGTATAAGTTGTTATTTTCTAAACCCCATTGAATTCAAAGGGGAAAACCCGCAACAAAATAGCATAGATTCTGCAACCACTATTGACATCTTGCGGCTAACAAAAAAAACGCACCGAAGGTCAATTTGTGTGCAGAATCTCCGCATTTCACGAACGAAGTGTGGATGAGATTTCTTAAAAATCTCATCTACTCCTCTGCTACTGTATTTTTTAATGCTTCATCTATAATTCATAATTTTGAAATGTTAACTCTTTGTCTTGTTCTAGTTCAGATGCAGTGATTAGTGATTCTACCTCTTTGCCTTCTAATAACATAAAGAGCTCCTTACTTCACTATCTGCAATAGCCACAGAGCCCATAATACATACACTATATAGACAAATGTATTGGGACTCCTACATATTACACCTACAGAAGCTTTATGACTTCCCATTCTAAATCCATAGGAATAATTATGAAGTTTGTCCCTCCTTTTCAGCTAAAACAGCTTTCACTCTAATGGGAAGGTTTTCTACAAGATGTTGGAGTCTGTCTGTGGATATTATTGGCTATTTATCCAGAAGACCATTTGTGAGGTCAGGTACTGATGTTGGATAAAAGGGCCTGGCTTAGAACCTCAGTTCTAGTTCATCCCAAAGATGTTCCGATGGGGTTGAGGTCAGGGCTCTGTGTGGGTCAGTCAAGTTCTTTGACACCATCTCACCCAATCATGTCTTTATGGACCTTGATTTGTGCACTGGGACAGTGTCATGCTGGAACAGAAAAGGGCCTTCCCCAAACTTCAGACAAAGTTGGAAGCATACAATTGTCCAATATGTCCTGGTATGCTGAAGCATTAAGATTTCCCGTCACTGGCACTAAGGGGCCTAGGCCAACCCCTGAAAACCCCCCCCCCCTAGGCCAACCCCTGAAACCCCCCCCCCCCCTAGGCCAACCCCCGAAAAACAACTACCTCTCCTCCACCAAACTTTACAGTTGGCACAATGCAGTCAGTCAGGTAACGTTCTCCGGGCACTCGCCAAACACAGACCCGACCATTAGACTGCCAGATAGATATGGGTGATTAGTCAATCCACAGAACACGTTTCCACTGCTCCAGAGTCCCGTAGCTGTGTGCTTTACACCACTCCCACGCTTGGCATTGTGCTTGTTGATGTAGAGCTTGTATGCAGCTGCTCAGAAATGGAAACCCATGCCATGAAGCTCCCGGCGCTAAGTTTTTGTGCGGATGTTAATACCAGAGGAGGTTTGGAACACTGCAGTTTTGAGTCAGCAGAATGTTGGCAACTTTTATGCACTATGTGCCTCAGCACTTGGTGACCTTGCTCTGTAACTTTGTGCAGTCTGCCACTTAGTGGATGAGTTACTGTGACTCTTCTATGCTTCCACTTTGAAATAATACCACTCAGAGTTGATTGTGGAATATCTAGAAAGGAAGACACTTTGCAAACTGAGTTATTGCAATGGTGACATCCTACTTCAGTGCCATGTGTGAATTCAAGGGATTCCTCTCCTGCAGGAGCCCCTGATGTCACAGTCCATATATGGACAGTGACATCAGGGGCTCCTGCTAGACCGGAATCCATAGCCAGAGTGTTGCCGACGCTCTGGCCAGGGATTCCGCTCCAAGAGGTGGCCCCTGACGTCACTATCCATACATTCTGCTCCTGGAGGAATGAATGGCAGAGCAGGGAGCGGATAGTTTCCTACATTGCCATAATATTCAATTGTATTTGCGTCCTGAGGATGCAGATACAATTGGATAAGGAAGTTGCTGGGACACGTCCGGGACAGTAATTTGCCGGGACAGTTTCTGTAAATTCGGGACAGTCCCAGCAAATTCTGGACTGTTGGCAACTATGGGTGCATCCCAATACTTTTGTCCATATATTGTAGTGTAAATTCAGGTAATGCATAAAAGTATATTACCTTTAGACTGACATTTTTTAGATACTGTACCATTCATTAATATTCTAAACTTTGACTGCCCTTTACAGCCTAATATATTTTGTTGCTTAATCTAATATTATCGGACGCAGAAAACAACATTTGATTAAGATGTGGCCTTACAGATGAACAGTCAATTTAACCATTATATTAACTTTATCTTATGGTTTCATTTTAGTATAACAAGTGTCAACTGGTGTTAATTTATAGACGGTCTTGTCATTAGGTGACATATTCAGATTAACAAATAACTGCTATCTTTGCTCAACAGCAGCCACCTTTAAATAACAGGATCATTCCCGGAGGATAAGTTGAATAAGTAACACAAGGTGCTCTGTTCTGCAAGGAACAGCCTATGAGCACATAAGAAAAACCTTTCACGTAACAAAAGCAGAAGCGTAACAAACTGTACGCACACACAATAAAACAGCTAATTTTTTAAAAGGCTTGTAAAATAAAGTAAACTCTAGTATGTTTTTAATTTAGTATTATTTGCTTCCTAATCAAACCTAAATGTAAAATATAATAAATAGAAATAACAGTGTGGGAAGAAACATAAGTAATCATTTCATTGCCAAGGAAAACCACTAATAATACCCTAAATTGTTTGCGTGCTTGAATCAAAAACTTAGCAATTATCCTATGAACAAAGATTGTTCTAACCATAATGAGTTGACTTTATTGGAGTGAGATTTTCCAGTTTTAACTACTGAGCTACGGCTGCAGTCCAGAGGAATACGCTGAGTTGCATAAAAGTTAGTGCACTCCTAAAGCTGTCACTTTCCAAATCCATAGCATGATCATTCTTGTGTGGGAAAATTAGCGTATTTTTACAGCGGATTTCACCGCGTGCAATTCATAGGGTGAAATCTGCCGTAAATCTGCCGCAAAATCCAAATGTAACATTCAGATTTTGCTGTGGATAAATCGACTACATCTGACCTTATCATTGTGGGGCATGTCCAATTAGATTAGAATCTCATCTTTCATATGCCACCAAAACCACAGCCTGAGATATGGCTATTTGAAGTGATCCCCCTTCCCTCCAGCCTCAGTCTCTCAAAGTGTAATCGCTGGTGTTGACACGCTGGTGTTGACACCCACTTGTTTAGTATAGCCTCAATTGCATATTTAAAAAAAACTCCTAAACTTCTAAAATAATACAATTTTCACTAGCTTTATCAGTGTGACAGCAGCTAGTAGATTAGCTTGGGCATTACAAAACTAGTGACAGATCCTATTTAATGCAAATTAAGAAAAAGTAATGGTGGATCCATTTGTAAAACCATAAATATCACCAGTAAATGCAGGTTCCTGAGGTGTTTTCTTCTGTAAAGGTATACAAGGATTACAGTATAAAATTACGTGGATCCATTTTTAAAATAAATATTTCTTCCTGTTCTTGTTTTCCAAAGGTGACCACTGCTAAAATTCACCATTGCAGCTAGCCAAGGGTCCTCAATCTAACGTTCCCATACTCCATATCAAAGGTCTTGCAATTCAGTGACACGTCTGACTGGTTAGCAGGAATTACTCTTCGTCCGTTTACAAAAGAATCCTAGCTAAATGCAAACAGCATGTATGTGTGAACGTAGCCTTAAGCCTAGCTTAACCGTTCATTAAAATATTTAGTTTTTGTATTGGCGCATTCCAAGAGCCATAACTTTAATATTATTCAGTTTATGTAGACATATGTGGGCTTGGTTTTTTTGCAGAACGAGATGTAGATTTTATTGCCACCATTTTGGGGTACATTGGGCTTTTTGATTAACTTTTATTTATTTTTTTAAGAAAGGGAGATGGTGAAAAAAGCAATTATGTTGTTTTTTGTGTTTTTTTTATGGCGTTTACTTTGCGGTTTAAATAATGTTAACTTTATTGTTTGGGTCGTTATGATCGCAGCAATACCATGTATGTCTACTTTATTTTTAACCAGTTCAGGAGCGGGCTATTTTGATCCTTTAGGACCAGACACCGTTAAGCCCTTTTTAGCACGTGCTAGTTAAACGGCTATAACTTTTTTATTTGTTGGGCTAACTACGTGATTTTTGCGATGTTTTTTCCGTAGACAATGCAGGTTTCTTTTATCGTTTTTATACACACCCTTTTTGCTATTTTAGAATTTTTATTCTTAAAGTTTGAAAAGAATAGTCAAAAAATAAGCTTTTTTACTGTTCAGCTATTTTTTTTTTGGTAACAACATAGTTTTACCCTAAAATAGACCTTTTATTTGTGATCATTGTCTACCGTAAATTTTAATACATTACATGTCTATATTACGGTAATTGGGTCAGCGCTAGCGTTACAACAATAATTGGCGCGGGGGGGGCTTGGAGTTTTTTTTTGGAGTGGGTATTTTAGGTCTATTTATTATTATTTTTTTTTATAACTTTACTTTTATTTTTTTATTACTATGGTCTGTCCCTCAAAGGTCAAAAGCCCCAGTTAAAGGGGAAATCAGCCCTCTCATAGTGACGATCGTCACTAATAGGGCTGTGCTGGTTTTAGTAAGACCCAGCAGCAGTCTATCACTAACGGCACCCGGTGATCATGTGGCCAGTCACATGAACACTGGGAGCAATATAGACAGCGGCGTGGCCACTGCCTCTATTCCTATACACAGCACTCATTGAGCGCTGTGTACAAGTGATCAGAGAAGACAGAAGCAGCGAAAGCTGCTTCTATCCTCTCCTCAGGATCCCCGGCAGTCACTGACAGCCGGAGACCCGACATTCAGCTGCCCGATCGCGCGGGCAGCAAGTTAAAACCCGAGCCGTAAAAAGTCTATGGCTCGGGTTTTAAGGACCCTGACCGCTGGCCGTAAAAACACAGCCAGCGGCCGGGAACCAGTTAAACTTTGACACTTTTTATGGAATTGTATTTATTTATTTACTGTGCTTTGTTTTTTATTAATTTTATCTCACAATTATTTTTTTAGTCCCACTAGGGGACTTCACTACGCGTTATTCTGATTGCTTATATAATGCTTTGGTATACTTAGTACATCAAAGCATTATTGCCTGTCAGTATAAAACTAAAAAATGTAGAAAAGAAACAATGGGCTGCACTCCTGGATAAAATGTTCAGGTGTTATAAGGGTTCGGGTTGGATACCCACAAATTGCATAAGCAAAGAACAACCCTAGCACTCAATAGAAAAAACGAATGTAGAAGTAGATGTGAATTTTTCAAAAGCTTTATTTCCAAAATATTAATGTTTTTTTATCCAGGAGTGCAGCCATAGTTTCTTTAGTCTTGAAAAGCTGCACCCGCATCTAAATGACGTCAGAAACCTTTGCGTATGACCAATCGATGACAACTTCAACCCTATCACAATTTACCAACTCCGGAGACTTTCTTCGGATTCCACCTCAAGAGCTAAGAACACGAGACTATGAGAAGGCACTCTGTAAACACGTCTCACAAGATCTACATTGCACTACTTTGGCAGAGCATCATCGCCTAAATAGTGGCCTACGAAGTCATCTAAGACCTACACTGTTCTCAGAAGAACGAGACTACTGCGACCAATTCCAGAAAATACTCAAATGCTCTTTAGGCCTTATCATATTAACAACTGAACACCTACAAAAATCACTAAAAGGAATCCGCCGACAAAATCAAGACGCTTGAACAACTAACCTCTTCCTTATCCAGTAGGGAGTGGGAAAACCTAAAGACCCACACAGACAACCCCATAAGAGAATATTCCAAAGAAATCGAATTTAGGAAAAAAGAGAAGTTTGAAAAGGGATGCAAACGACTCAGCATAATAGTCTCCAGATGGCAGAACTCTTCCAACTTCTGGCGTTCTCGCAGAAACTATGTCCATGGGAACAGATCCAGCTCAGGAAGCGACACTTCAAATCGAGAGATCAACATATCAAAGTTTTATTAAGCAATCGCCGGGGAAGAGGCGTTCCACTAGAAGGGCAGGGAGGAGAAGGATGAGGCCGCGAGACCGGAATACAGACGAGGTCCCAGGTATTTACAACAACCTGGTAGTCAACATCTCCTCCCTCACCCTAAGCCCTACAGAACTCTCGGTCCTACAAAAAGGTTTGTCTTTTTGCCCCACTGTGTCCTGTAACACATTTGTTTTGGAACAAGAATTTAATAGATTCTATAGATCGCTTAGCCTAAAAACCCATTTCGGATTATCCGAAGTGAACATTAACCCTACGATTCCAACACACACACACACACACACACACACACACACACACACACACACACACACATCCATCTCACAACTAGTTCTACGAAATCAGAGCAATTTCTCGCCCCCTAGAGCATACCATGCTACTGAAATGGCAATTCAATTATTTAAAAGGGATACCCAAATCATACTACACAAGTACAAATTAGGCTCATACCCACATCTAAACAATTTATGGAGAGAAGAGTCCAAAGCCTTAACATCTTTAAGTAGAAATAGAGATATAATTAAACCTGCCTACAAAGGGGGAACCAAAGTAGTCTGTGACAAAAGAGACTATATGTGTAAGGTAGCGAGACAATTATCCGACCATGATACCTATAAAAAATTCCTATTGACCCCACTCCCACTATTCGTAAAAAAAAATGATCACAATCTAAGAACACTACTATAGTCTAGGAACGATTGATGACAAAAGATTTCAATATTTACAAAATCCACATCCAGTCATTCCTGTTTTCTATATCCTACCAAAAATTTAGAAATCTTTACAGAATCCACCTGGTAGACTTATAGTAGCCTCTTTGGACTCTATCCTCTCACCACGTTTTTCTTGAGAAAGTGCTCAGTACACTGATTAATACAACACATTCTTTCATTCTAGATACTGGAAATTTCCTCTGAAAAATTAATGAACAATCCCAGGTGAATGCGTCCTGTATCCTAGTGACCCTTAACGTAAATAATCTATACACCTCGATACATCATGAAAAAGGAATACGAGCCACCTCCCAACTACTTGCATCCACTAACATGACCACTGAATCCATATAATTTAAAATAGTTTAAAATTATGGAATCTGATTTTACACGATAATTTCTTCAGGTTTGTCTATATACAAATTTGTGGCACTGCTATGGGGTCGAAAGTTGCACCACCATACGCAAATGCCTATATGGCATAATTCGAAGAACAGATCTACACTAATAAACTTTTTCAAAAACATGCCAGGTGTTGGCACCGATATATTGATGACATATTTTGCATCAGGGAAGGTCACCAGCAGTCCCTAGACAACTTTTTGTTATATATCAATCAAGTGAAGGAAGAACTGAAATTCACACTAAATTCAGACCGTAGAAGAATTTGCTTTCTGGACACAACCTTCATTATCCTTCATGACAGTGATCTTGCTACAGATATCTACTCTAAACCCACTGACAGAAATGGATTATTACATTATCAGAGTAATCATCCCAAAAACACCAGACATTCACTACCAAGATCACAATTTACAAGAATCTCTAGAATTGTATTCAATGAAAACACAAAAAAAAATAAAAAAAATCAGGCTACAATAAATGTCCAAGAAATTCGTACAGAGGGGATACCCAGAAATACTCTTAGAACAGGAACTTCAGAAAACACTATGATCCACAAGCAATATCAACATTCCGAACTCACTCAGATTAGACTACCATTTGTCCACACCTATCATCCTATAACTCCCAAAGTACAACAAATCATCCGCAAACATTGACCAGTACTGCACAAAGCTTACCCCCAAATAGAGGCATTTTCACACCCTGCTATGATGTGTTTGACGAGAACACCCAATATTCGTGACCACCTCATCAGAGCTGATGTAGGCAATCTTAAAAAAACAACAAGACAAACATTTCTCAAAACAAAAACGAACGGGCTCATTCCCCTGCCTACACTGCTCATGTTGTTCCATATAACCTATAGAGGAGGTCAATTAACATGAGATATTTTTAGAAAAATACAAAATATACTTTATTGTTACATATATTGAACAAACAGATTAAAATTGAATCATGCAGTGCAATACCAAGGTGTCTGTCAGGGCAAGAAGCATATGGAGATCGAAAAATATGATATATGACCACAAGGTATATGTCAAGATACATGCAAAATTGTTATTGTCAAAATCCCCATGCATGTATTGAAAGGAACCAGAGTCAAATATGAAAATATTATAAAAGATAACAGTTTCTCTGAATAGACCCCCTGGTAAATATGCTATTACAACAGAAGAGCAATCTGACAAAGTGGGGATGCAGACAATGTGAACCTACTAATATTATTGCTCCTGCACCGTGGAGACACCAAACCCGACGCGCTTTTAATATGATTAAAGGGGACACTTTTCAACATCCACACCGCAACAAAACTTTCCCTGTAAAAGGATACTTTACATGTGACTAATTTTGTAATCTATCTAATTAAATGTCCGTGTGGTCTAGCCTATGTAGGGGAAACATCCCAACATAATAAAAGATAGTCTATCTAGTCATAAATCCACAATCAGATATAAGAAAACATGGCTACCTCTACCAGACCATTTTAGGAAAATTAATCATCATTTATCACAACTGAGATTTTAAGTTATTGAACAGGTACCTAGACCTAGGAGATGGGGTAAACCACATACATTTGTTGAAAGAAAGAGAGTCCTTCTGGATACATACTTTGGAAATGTTAACACCCAAGGGCTTAAATAGGGAATATGACTTATTATGCCAATAAAAACTTATTGTCGTTTATTACGGAGCATCACTAATTACAATGTTTGTTTACTTCCTTTAGGCACACTAGAATTATACGATCCATTGTGCGACCAAATACAGTTACCATAAAACCGGTTCATTCTAAATAGTCCATCTGTTTTCCTTTCCGCACGCCCCCTTCCAACTATTCTTTTCCTCCGTATTTTCCCATTCTCCCACATCCCAGCTGCATCATTATCTGACACTGCGTCTGAACACACACACACACACACACACACACACAAACTTTACACATCTACAGAACATCAGATATTTAATTCTACCTTTGCATATTCTAAGGGGTTAAACGGCTGCGATCTGAATAAAAGTAGAGCAGATGCCCGGCTATTATCAGGGTCCCGAGCACCCGTGGGATTATTCCAATGTGCCATGAAAAGGTGAATGTATCAGAATAAGGCCTCTTAGTGACTGCCGTGAAAAGTCGTATTGGCGGTTACTAAGGGGTAAAGTGCATTTTTGCTTGCAATTTTGTTTTAGAAAACCAATAAATCTGGTATAACCAGTGGTTCCAGTATAAATGTAAAAAAAAAGTTGTTGCTTTTTCCTTTTTTGAAATCTCGATTTTGTCTGAAAAACACAACTTGAATACTGGATTTACCAAATCCAATATTAAAAGTATAAGTGAAAACAACAGATAGCCATCCCATCTTTTTTCTTCTATAAAGCTTCGGCTTCGTGGCCCAATCTACGGCGGGGGCGGCTTCGTGGCCCAATCTACGGCGGGGGCGGCTTCGTGGCCCAATCTACGGCGGGGGCGGCTTCGTGGCCCAATCTACGGCGGGGGCGGCTTCGTGGCCCAATCTACGGCGGGGGCGGCTTCGTGGCCCAATCTACGGCGGGGGCGGCTTCGTGGCCCAATCTACGGCGGGGGCGGCTTCGTGGCCCAATCTACGGCGGGGGCGGCTTCGTGGCCCAATCTACGGCGGGGGCGGCTTCGTGGCCCAATCTACGGCGGGGGCGGCTTCGTGGCCCAATCTACGGCGGGGGCGGCTTCGTGGCCCAATCTACGGCGGGGGCGGCTTCGTGGCCCAATCTACGGCGGGGGCGGCTTCGTGGCCCAATCTACGGCGGGGGCGACGGCGGGGGCGGCTTCGTGGCCCAATCTACGGAGGGGCACTATCAACAAGGGGGGCTCTGTATGTCACAATCTACGGAGGGGCACTAACTACAAGGGGGGGCTATGTGTTGCACCCAGGGGAGGGGGGGGCAGTCAAAAGTTTGCTATGGGGCCCAGTCTTTCCTAGTTACACCCCTGCTCACAGAAGTACCTGCTAAGCAAAGGATGACAAGCTTGAAGGCTATGTAAACCTTTGAAGTGCTGACGGATTAAAACCCAACTCAATCCAATTTTGATTAAAAAAATAAATGCCTTGAACTTGTGAAATTAAAGGGCTTGCCTCTTAAAGACGACCACTTTTCATATATGCCCTATTAGGGCATATGCACATCATAAAGAGGTTCCCCTGCTTACGACCCAACCTTTATGTGCCAGAACAAAGAGCCGCTCTGGACAAGCGGCTCCTATTTTGGCAGACTCTAGACGTCCTTGTATTACAGAAATTGCCATTAATTTGAATGTCAGCCACGTAGCACTACAATTCCCGTTCAGCGAATTGCCTGGCTGGCCGCTGCTTCCCCTTGATAAAAATCAGCTGTTTGCCGGGGTCCTGGGATTGGGACAACCCCTTTTTAAGGACCAAGGATGCGCTCAATCATTTCTCTATTTAGATAGACTATATATCAGATTTACCATGAGTGATGCAAGGAATTTGTTCAGAAAAACTATCTTCATGCAGCCAACTCTCAGGGATACCTTCCCATCCACCTTGGACACGTCTTTGTAGGAATCTCCTTGAGTAGCATCTGGGTAGAGTGTCAAATCGAAGTTAAAAACTTCATCTTCCAGAATGCATACAGCCTGAAAAAAACAGCACAATTACAAAACTTATAGTGCAGGCAAATCGAATAACCAAATGACAAAATTATTGAGAGGGACATTTGGCAACGAATATGCAGTAGCTGTTATCTGTGCAATTCAGGAAAGCCATTCACATACATTTTTGGGATCATTGGATGCACTGCGTCTAAAAAGTCTATTCATCCCTTTACTATTACAGGATTGATATATTGGTGTATCTCCTACCTCAACATGTCAAGTATAAAATGTTGAATTACGAAAGAACAATGACTGAACTTGGACATGAAATAATGAAAATAGGAGTAGTAAATCGACCTTTCCAATAACAATCACCTTTTTATGAATGGTTTTTGGATTGACGTCATTGACAACAATATCCTTCAACCTAGCAAACACTTCTATCTGGCTGGATTCCAGGAAAACAGAGGAGTCTAGGCCTGGAAACAGGAGATTTGTTCAATTAAAGAAAAACAAACAATCATTCAGCTATAATTATAAATGGCAGCAATAATCCACAGTATTATATGATGGGAATAAAAAAAAAAAAACCTGCTAAATTTAACACACAGATTTAGCTGTTGAAAAATAATAGAAGACATTAATGAAAAGGCATGTAGTTCTAACTTTAGGTTTTTGGTGACTCACTTATATGAATTAGGTGATTCAGAGAAAGGCAGTAAAAGTCGTTTTTACTTTGTGTGCTGACAATATTATGGAAACATTAGGTTAAAGGGGTTTTTCAACTGATAAAAATTGATGGCCGACTTCCGGGACCCCCGCCGATTAGGGGTGTAGCGCTTGTACGAGTGCTGCTTCCCCTTCATTTCTACTTCCGCACTGTGAATCGTCGATATACATGTAGCGGCGATTCATCCTGAGGATAGGCCATCCATTTTTACTGGCTGGAAAACCCCTTTGACCTAATAGCATCACACAATTGAGTCCAGTCAATTTGAATGCAACATACTTGAACCCTCTTAAAGGGAAGGTGTTATGGATTTTTTTTTTTATCATATTGTTTTAATATGATATTAACATACATTTTATTTATTTGTGTTCTCATGTTCAACTTTTTAATGTGTTCTTGATTTTACTTCTCTATGGGGGGGCTGCCATTTATTTTTCATCTCTGTATGTGTCGATTAACGACACATACAGAGATGGAATACGGCACATACAACCCCATAGAGAATGCGAACGGGAGCCGGTCCATTCTCAGAAGCGTACGCCGTCTGTGTGGGAACGGCGCATGGGCCGCTCCCACACAGACCAAAACGAAGCTTGTTCGCAGAGCGAAATCCGGTGCCATTTTCATGTGGACCGGAAGCCACTGCCGGACAGTCAGATGACGACTTCCGGCCGCGGCTTCCGGCCATATGTTCAGGCGCAAGGAATAGGAGCGTAGACCAGCGGAGGCGGCAGGTAATTTATGTTCGTGTATGTGATGTGTCTATTATGTTCGTGTGATACGGTCTGCTGAGCCCTGTATCTAATCCTCCTACACTGTGCAGTCGCTCAGAAAATGGCAGCACACTGTGTAGAAGGTTTGAAGATTCAAACCCCTTCTCCTGGCACTAGCCAGAATAAGGGAGGGGGGGATTGTGTGAGGACACTAGAGCGAGTGTGTCCACCCAAAATTTGCAGCATAAATCAATGCGGTTGCTTTACCATATTGACCATGCTGCAATTTTGGGAACTGCTCCCTCTAGTACCCAGCACATGGAAATGTTATAAATTAGAATCCAATTTATAATATTTCCTGAACGCTTAAAAGACTATTTTAATATTAAATCCTACCAGGCTAACCAGGTAGGTAAACGCTAGATAAGGGTATCAATAGTGAGAAATATTCACATAAAGTTCAACTATTGTAGTAATGGCACATAATCCTAGCTAAAAATAAACTATCCCTACCTGGACGAATAGCAAAGTATGCATTCACACTGAATTGAGATCCGATACCTAGCAGAGTGTGCATTCATACTCAATAGCGACAAAGCAACACCTAAGACACAGTATTCACTCTGAATTGAGCAACAGCACATAGAAGTAGTGTATTTACACTCATAAATAACAGCACAGCATCTATAGCAATAGTGTGCATTCACAATTGACACACCTGGTGTCATATATATATTGGCTAGTCTAGCCGAAATTTTAAGGATTTCTTTTCCAGGCGGATTTTTCGATTAATGAATGGAGCGGCAGGTCACGCATGCGCACTGCCGCTCCATTCACTGTCTGTGGTACTGCCGGAGTTAGCAGACTACAGTTGACTTGAGGGAGAAAGCGGGCTATTTAGTTTTTATCAGCAAAGTTTTGTATCCCTATAGAAAATCATGCAGTTCCCATTTCTCACTGTAACAGAAGTACTTTTCTATATAGCTTTCTATATGGACAGTATGATGTTGAACCAGTCTGTTTGTGACCGCTTCCCACATTTATTTGGTTTTGCAGGAGATCTTAACCCGCAATGGTATCATAAAAAAGTACAAACCATATGGTTTTCTAAAGAAACTGTAGTGAAGGCAAATACCAGTAGTCCATATTCGTGCTAGAGAACATTCGCACAGATAGGGCTTGCCACACATAACAGAATTGCTGCAGAAAATGTCTGCAGCAATTCAGTTGAAAAACACAGACATTCCACTGCGGCAAAAATGCACCATTTCCTGCGTTTTTTTACATCAGAAAATGGTGCGTATTTTGCTGCGTTTTTGTCAATGCTGGTCATGGTGACATCTACACTGAATAACGCAGCAATTCAGTCCACAATCCGCAGCAGGAATTGACATGCTGCAGTCCGAAAAATATGCACCGCAGGTGTGTAGTGTGTAGATGAGATTTTTTAAATCTCATCCACTTTGCTGCTAGTGTATTCTGCTGCGTTTTTAAATGCAGCAATTCCACGGCGTGTGGATGAGCCCAAAGACTGTGTCTCTGCTTCCACCACAGGCATAAGATGCAAACCTTGGACATATGCTGAAGAAATAAGCAGCCTATTATTCCGATCAAGAAGCTTGCCGATGCTATCAATGTTGATTACAAATTTTGTAAAGTTTAAATCACTTTTAGTATAAAAAAAAAAAAAGAATAAAAAGAATGGCACTATTTCGAATGCGGTTTCATCTTACAGCAGTTATCAGATCATGTAAAGGTGGATAGCATTTAAAAATGTAAAAAAAAAAAAGTACATTGAAAAAATATTTGGCCTAATGATTTACCAATTATGACAATGAATTGTGCACCTATTTTATGAAGAAACGATAGTGGTTATTTTACAAGCCTGTATCAGATTGCTCACAGAAGGATTGCCAACATACCGAATATTTTGATTTCAGCGATATGATTGTTCTCATCCCACATATTCATACTGAAAGAAGCCAGCTTAACAAACAGTTTGAAGGCGATTAAGTCCTTCTCTTTGGAGGCTTTTGTTGCTTGAGGAAAAAAAATAAATGATAAATCAAATAAAAATCATAATTCTTTTTTAATAGCATGCGTCATAAGCATTTGTCCTCCACCTACACAGTTGGCATAAGGAGAGTCCTAATAGGAGATCTAGGTTTGCCCAGAAGAATCCATTATAAATTTAAACTATTAATCTGACAGACTAACACATGAAAAAAATAGTTAATTCGCACATTGACTTACACAGAACTTGGTGATTAAATGCTGTATGAGGCCGAAAAGAAATGACCGGTCATGAACCTCAAATTAAAAAGTCTTTAAATGGACATATTATAGTTTTGCCAAGCTAGCCAACAATCCTTTTTAACACTATAAAAAAACTTTAATCCATTGTTGAGTTTAAAGGTATACAACCCTACAGGCTGAAAGAGTTAAATAGGTTTTCACATTTAGATGTAGGACACGGCATGATAAAGTTTATTAAGGTTTATACGCCCCATCATGACATAAGCAGATTTACGCACTCAACCAATATTTATCTTGGGTTTTACCTTTCTTAACAAAAGTCCCTTTGTCCTGTTGCTTCTGTACAGAGGCAACCTCTGTCTTATCGGCAATGCTGGGAATGGCTGCTGTTATGAAGCTGATAGCAGATAGCAAAGCCTGAGAGTGGAGCAGGAGGTCCATGGATGAAAAGGTGACCTGGTGGAAACGAGGGGTTGTTTATACACATCTTCATAACCAATAGTTATCAAAAAGTGTAATGCAGGACTACGAGTATGCGGTGGAAAACTGAAGTCAGCAATACTTTCTCAAATCACATAGTGGTACAGAAAATCTATTAGTGTGTTACTTCTATTCTTTCCACATTGGAAATTACCATTGTAATCATGATAGAAAAAAATCCAAGCATGGAAAAGCATTATTACCCAGATATCACAAATGTGAAAAAATAAAATCCGAATAGAATTAGAATAAATTGAAAAAAATAAAATGAAATCCCATTATGGGCTGTAAGTCTAGAGGGGAGACATTCCATAAACAATGGTTCTACCTCTTGTATTTATTGTATTTCATACGTAAGAAAAAGAGAAATAATGTGTTTGTTCTTTTGTATTTAAATGTTGTAGCGATTTTGTTTTTTCTTTTTTAAATCTTCCCTGGAGGCAGCTATATTTGACATACAAACGTTCTTCTTGTATTGCCTCTGTAGTCCGTACAGCAGGGTGTATGCCCTTTATGGCAGCTGCAATGAATGGGAGATAAAGGACTCACATTCTACACAGTATAGCAGATATGTGAGCTACAGCAAACAAAAAATGTCAGCCTATTGTGTCTTCTATAGTGGCTAGTAAGAAAACTGGAATATTTCAAGATTCTCTTTACATGGATAATCACAAAAATATGTCTCTGATAAAAACTATTTAAATAATGTCATTTTCTGAAGATGCTTTAAAAACAGGAACATGTCACATCCCGAGTAAACTCAGCCTAAATCATCTTTAGGATGTCAATGAATGGCCTACATTCTTGCCTTACAACATTTTGGTGCCAATGCAATAAATAGTTTCGTGAATCCTTGTAGAACATGCACAAAAAAAAGGACATGAGTTGGTAGATTTATTTTTAGAAATTTTAGAGAATCAGCACTATACCTTTAACGTTTGTTCTGTGTGCTCAAAGGTAGTGTGAAAATTGGGGCCATTTTTGTTAGCCTAAAATAAAATAGGAGAGTGATAACAGCAAATTACGCACAATTACTCTGTTACAAACATAATGATGACAGTGTTCTTTGGATACCACCCTATGGATTTTTTAACATTCATCAAAGACCCGTCATTGGATTTATGTTCACGTGCCATTAGTACAAGAAGGGTCCGTAAACAGTTAGGCGCTTAGGTAATATGTCTGCAATAGCTCTTACCTTAATATATTCCACTTCTAACAGATCCAAGCCTTGTGTATCAGAAGTGCTGATTAAATGAAGAGGCTGTTTGAGGAGACCTGTGACATTAAAAGATTATGAACCCTCATTTTTTATTTTTAGATGAAACAAAAAGATATGTAGCAGTCTAGCCCTTTCAATGCTACACATTTTCATTTAATAGCCTCAAAAAAATAAAAATGCCTGTTAGAGAATCCTACTTTATGTGATTTAACAAAGTTAGGTACAGGAACACCAAAATGCAAAAGGCAGATCAACGTCAAACAATAATTTTTATAAAATGAACATGTCAAACTTATTTTTCTATAAGGCTGTATACACAATATTCTATTTTCTTGCAGCTACTTCTTCCAAAGATATAAATAAATGAAATTTGGAAAGCAACATCAATGTTTTGAGAAAATAAACCCAAACTAATAATAGCCAAAAGCCATCAGGACTTGTTATAAATGTTATTCCTTACATAAATGGACATCCCCTGATTCATGCTGCAAACGGAGTAAAACATAGTTAAATGGAGAAAGAGCTGCACACTGTCTGCTAGGCTCCCACCTTCACTACAGGGTAGAGCAAGGGTCGCACGTGGAATTTAGGAGCCTAGGGGACACAGAGCATTAACATTCTGCTCAGCGCACATCATGAACCAGGGGAGGTCTGTGCTGCCATTTTCTAGGAAAGAATTGCCTAATGACCTATTTTGAAGAATAAACATTTAGGCTAGCACTTCATGGCAACTTTTTGGGTGGCTATAAAAAAATGGATTATTACGACAGCCACGTGACCACAAATATGACCTACAGGGGAGAAGTCGCTCGACAATCACAAGAATTCTGACTTCTCAATAGGGAAACATCTATGTGACTTTCACTGAAAATCATTAATATAGTGTGTCCATCACCCAATCAAAAGTCACCGTGAAGCCCTAACCTAATAGTATGTACTGATTTTTTTTTTTTTAACTGGAGTCAGCGAAACCTGCAAAAGTCATCATTCAGCTTCTAAACGACTGACTATAAAACAGTAAAATGTAGGTTTCAAGGAGGGATTTTCTTATGCTGCTTATAGGGAGCTTCAAGGCATAACTATGATGAAAAAAATTATGTGATTTGCATGTGGCACTATTTATCGTGGAAACAAATTAACTTATTACTTGAGAGAGGACATCATAAGGACTTTTACTATGGAGAGCTTCTTTGAGCACACAGGCAGGAAAAGCAATAGAATAATTTCCTAATTGCTGCCATCATTGTTTGTGAGCAACTGAAATTCTAGCATTGGACATAGCCATGAAACTTAGTCCTTAAAAAGGAGGACTGGTCACGTCCTCTAGCATATAAATCCAGCCGGATAGTTCACTTGCGGCTGCATAACTGAGTGCAGCACTGGATTTAGTTTCCTGTTAGCTGCCCGCGTTCCCCTGTCGTTAGTTTCGGTGACCTGTAGGTCAAGTGGGCAGTCCTAGACACTGAGTGCTGAGACCCGCTAACTTGACAGTCTAATTTTACACGTCACCAAATCTAAACGGGACAAATTGTAGAGAAACGCGGGCGGCTAGCAGGAAAAGAAAAAAACAGAGCTGCAATCAGCGCTACAGCAGCTGGTAAGCGCTGCAGCTGTTTTTATACGTCAGAGGATGTGACAGGTCCTCCTTAAATAGGGTCAATTTATCCATTTATTTGTAATAAATATATTACTTATTGCTGAACATGGTCTTGGAAAATAAAATTGGTAATTTACAGTATGTAGCTTACCTGAAACATCATAGTAGTCTAAAGTTATTTTCTTAAGGTATGATACAACTCTGAGGTCATAGGTTTTAACACAGGCTTCAGTTCCCAGTTGCAGTATACTGAAAAGAAGTATAGTATTCTCCTGCTTCTCCTGCTGCTTAGTCAGTTCTAGAGTAACCTAGTTGGTAGAAGATTCAAGCAGATAAAACCATGATAATTTACGCAAAAATTCTGACCGCTTGCGTGATAAGAAAAAAAAAGAAAATATATGAAATGAATACTTTATTCTATTCTATACCTACTTCTTTTATTTCAAACTTGAGTTGAAGATCAGTGAGTTCTTCAGGGCTGGTTTCTCCAGTTGGAGTGGGTTTATCAGGTCCTGTAGCAATTTTCTGGATGGATTTAGTTTTAACAGGGGATGAAACATCAGCTCTTGTATCAAAGAATTCTTCATCAGAGTCTAAATGAAAACAACAAAAAGAAAAAACATTTTCTTGTAGTATTTTAAACTTAACCCCTTCAAGGACTGAGCCCGTTTTGGCCTTCAGGACGAAGCAGATTTTTCAAATCTGACATGTGTCACTTTATGTGGTAATAACTCCAGAATGCTTTTGCCTATCCAAGTGATTCTGAGATTCTTTTCTCGTGACATATTGTACTTTATGTAAGGGAAAAAATTTGTTCGATAAATTCAATATTTATTTGTAAAAAACACCAAGATTTAGAGAAAATTAGCAAAAATTTGCATTTTTCTAAATTTAAATGCATCTATTTGTAAAACAGATAGTAATACCACACAAAATACTTACCGTATTTTCCGGACTATAAGGCGCACATAAAATGTTGAGAATTTCTCAGAAATAGAAAGTGCGCCTTATAATCCGGTGCGCCTTATATATGAACCCGACAGTAAAGAGAGGGGTTCATACAGGATCCTTTACCTCTATCGTGGGCGGCAGGGGTCGGCGGCGGCATACCACAGCACACACCATGCTCCTCCCCCCCGTGCGCCTATGAATTTATTCTTCACTTGGGTTTTTACAGTATCCATAAATGGATTGAGCATTACGGCCACCGTAATCAGGAGCCACACTGAGTGATACTTACAGCTCTGTAGGATCCTTGCAATATATCTTTGCTTTAGCGTTAACTATACCCACTACCCCAAAAAATGCCTCCTGTTAAGAGACATGCTTATGATGCAGGTTTCAAGCTTAAAGCTATAAGTTATGCAGTAGAGCATGGAAATAGGGCAGCTGCAAGAGAATTCAACATTAATGAATCCATGGTGCGTAAGTGGAGAAAACAAGAAGATGACCTCCGCCAAGTAAAGAAGACCAAACTGAGTTTCCGAGGAAACAAAGCAAGGTGGCCACAGTTGGAGGACAAAATAGAACAGTGGGTTATGGAACAGAGAAACGCATGTAGAAGCGTCTCCACTGTCTCTATTAGACTCAAAGCCACTGCTTTAGCACGTGACATGGAGATCAAGGACTTTCGAGGAGGTCCTTCATGGTGCTTTCGTTTCATGCAAAGGCGTCATCTCTCCATTCGCACCAGAACTACTGTGTGCCAGCAATTACCAAAGGATTATGAAGAGAAGCTGGCCATTTTCCGCACCTACTGCATAACCAAGATAAATGAAAAGAATATCCAGCCAGAACACATTATTAACATGGATGAGGTTCCCCTCACTTTCGATATCCCCGTAAACCGTACTGTTGAGAAAACAGGGACCAGTACGATATCTATACGTACCACAGGAAATGAGAAGTCATCTTTCACTGTAGTTCTCGCTTGTCAGGCTAATGGCCAGAAACTACCACCCATGGTAATTTTCAAGAGGAAGACTTTGCCTAAAGAAAATTTTCCTGCTGGTGTCATCATTAAGGCTAACCCAAAGGGCTGGATGGATGAGGAGAAGATGAGTGAGTGGCTGAGGGAGGTCTACGTCAAGAGACCGGGTGGCTTTTTTCACAAATCCCCATCCCTATTGGTCTGTGACTCGATGCGCGCCCACTTGACCGATACTGTCAAAGCCCAAGTGAAGAAAACTAATTCGGAGCTTGCTGTCATCCCTGGTGGATTAACCAAAGAGCTCCAGCCGCTAGATATCAGCATCAACAGGTCATTTAAAGTTAAATTGCGAGCTGCATGGGAGCATTGGATGACAGAAGGTGACCACACATTCACCAAAACAGGGAGGCAACGCCGTGCGAGTTATGCCACTATGTGCCAGTGGATCGTGGATGCCTGGAAGAATGTATCAGTCTCCAGTGTCATCCGAGCTTTCAGGAAGGCTGGAATCACCACTGAAGAGCCTAGCAGCAGCAACGAAACCGACTCGGATAATGAAGAGGAGGACCCCATGCTTGATGCCGAAATCGCCCAACTGTTCAACTCCGACACTGAAGATGACGGATTTGATGGATTTCTGGTGGAGGAATGAACTGAAAAAGTACGGTAAGGGTATGTGCACACACACTAATTACGTCCGTAATTGACGGACGTATTTCGGCCGCAAGTCCCGGACCGAACACAGTGCAAGGAGCCGGGCTCCTAGCATCATACTTATGTACGACGCTAGGAGTCCCTGCCTTGCTGCAGGACAACTGTCCCGTAGTATAATCATGTTTACAGTACGGGACAGTTGTCCTGCAGCGAGGCAGGGACTCCTAGCGTCGTACATAAGTATGATGCTAGGAGCCCGGCTCCTTGCACTGTTCGGTCCGGGACTTGCGGCCGAAATACGTCCGTCAATTACGGACGTAATTAGTGTGTGTGCACATACCCTTAACGTTTTGATTTGCAATTACAGCTGAACCAGTTGCAAGTTATTGTTAAAAAGTGTAATAAATTTTGACTTGCAGTCTGAGCAATGGTTTATTTAACGGTAATGTGCTGCGCCTTATAATCCAGTGCGCCTTATATATGAAACATGATTGCTTACAAGGCGCTCATAGAAAGTGCGCCTTATAATCCGGTGCGCCTTATAGTCCGGAAAATACGGTACTATTTTATATTTCCCATATGTCTACTTTATGTTTGCATAGTTTTTTGAACATTCTTTTATTTTTCTAGGACGTTACAAGGCTTAGAACTTTAGTAGAAATAACTCATATTTTCAAGAAAATTTCAAAAGCCTATTTTTTCAGGGATCAGTTCAGTTCTGAAGTGGCTTTGAGGGCCTTATATATTAGAAAGTCCCCATAAATCACCACATTTTGAAAACTGCACCCCTCAAAGTATCCAAAACAGCATTCAGAAAGTGTTTCAACCCTTTAGGCGTTTCACAGGAATTAAAGCAAAGTAGAGGTGTACTTTACAAATGTCATTTATTTTTTTCGAAAATTAATTTGTAATACATTTTTTTCTGTACCACAGAAGGTTTTACCAGAGAAACGCAACTCAATATTTATTGCCCAGATTCTGCAGTTTTTAGAAATATCCCACATGTGGTTCTAGTGCGGTACTGGACTAAAACACCGGCCTCAGAAGCAAAGGAGCAACTAGTGGATTTTGGGGCCTCCTTTTTTTAGAATCTATTTTAGGTACCATGTCAGGTTTGAATAGGTCTTGTGGTACCAAAACAGTAAAGACCCCCCAAAAGTGACCCCATTTTGGAAACTATACCCCTCAAGGAATTTATCTATGGGTATAGTTAGCATTTTGAACCCACAGTTTTTTTGCTAAATTTATTTGAATTAGTATGTGAAGATGAAAATCTACTTTTTTTGTGAAAAAACATAAAAATTGTAAATATTTACAATGAATAAAGTAGAAAAAACTCCCCAACATATGTAAAGCCATTTCCTACGATTATAGCAATACCCCATATGTGGTAATAAACTGCTGTTTGGACCCACAGCAGGCCTCAGAAGGGAAGGAGCACCATTTGGATTTTGGATTTCTGATTTTGCTGGAATAGTTTTCAGTGCCGTGTCACGTTTGCAATGCACTGGAGGGATGAAAACCGTGGAAACCCCCCAATAGTGACCCCATTTTGGAAACTACACCCCCTCAAGGAATTTTTCTAGGGGTAAAGTTAGCATTTTGACCCCACAGTTGTTTTGCTGAAGTCAATGGAATTAGTCTGTAAAGGTAAAAATCGAATTTTTACAAGGAATAAAGGAGAAAAAGCACCCCAACATTTGTAAAACAATTTCTCCTGATTACGTAAATACCCCATATGTGGTAATAAACTGCTGTTTGGACCCACACCGGGGCTTAGAAGGGAAGGGGCACCATTTGGCTTTTGGAGCTCAAATTTAGCTGGAATAGTTTTTGGGTGTCATGTCGAATTTGCAAAGCCCCTGAGGTACTAAAACAGTGGAAACCTCCCAAAAGTAACCCCATTTGGGAAACTACACCACTTAAGGAATCTATCTAGGGGTATAGTGAGCATTTAGGCCCCACATGTCTTTTGCAGTATTTATTAGAATTGGGCCGTGAAAATTAATATCAACATTATTTCCACTAAAATGTTGAATTTTCTCAATTTCACAAAGGATAAAGGAGAAAATGCACCCCAACATTTGTAAAGCAATTTCTCCCGAGTACGGCAATACCTCACATGTGGTCATAAATGTTTTTTCATTAGAAAATAAATTAACCCTTTCCGGACTGATCCATGTTTTGCTTTTTCTTTTTTGTTTTTCCTCCCCGCTTTCCGAGAGCCACAACGTCTTTATTTTTCCGTCAATAGAGCGGTGTGGGGGCTTATTTTTTGCGGGACGAGCTGTAGTTTTTATTGGTACCATTTTTTGGTACATAAGACTTTCATCACTTATTAAATTTTTTGGTACAGCGAAGGTGACCAAAAAACTGCGATTTTGCCATTTAAAATTCTTTATTTTTCACGGCGTTCACCATGCGAGTTCAATAATGCTATATTCTAATAGCTTGGACTTTTACAGACGCAGCGATACCAATTTTGTGTATTTTTTTTACATTACTTTAGAGAAAAAATATGAAAAGGGTTTATTTTTGGACTTTAAATATTTATTTAATTTTTTCCACTAATAATAACCATTTACTTTTGTTTTTACATATTTTATTAGTCCCCCTGGGAGACTTGAACCAGCAATCGTTAGATCACTGGTAGAATACACTGCAATACTAATGTATTGCAGTATATTGTGATTTTTACAGGCTCCTGTAACAGCGCGATCGCTGTTTCTGTCCGTTAGTCCCGGGTATCAGCTGTAATACACAGCTGACACCCGCAGCGTATGGCGCGGGCTCAGCGCATGAGACGCTCCATATATCACCCCCCACACCACGACATGCTATTAAGTCATGGTGCGCGAAGGGTTTAATGCGCAGCCGATGGTGGAAAGTGAAAATTACAATTTTCCACTGATGTGCCATTTTAGTGCACTATATGTTGTGCCCAGTTTGTGCCACAAATACCACAAATAAAATATTAACAGGGCTCTCCCGGGTATGGCGATGCCATATCGGTGGACGTAAACGGCTGTTTGGGCACGCTGTAGGGCTCAGAAGGGAGGGACGCCATTTGGCTTTTGTAGCGCAGATTTTGCTTGGTAGTAGCTCTGGCGTTTTGCTGGTATTTCAGTTTATAATGTGGGGGCAAATGTAGGTTGGGCAGAGTACATTAGGGCATAATAAGAGGGTATAATAATGGGGTAAATAAATAATAATCCGCAGATATGTGGCCAGTGTTGCACTTATATTATAAATGGCGCCCGATCTTATCCGCTTTTGGAACGCTCTGCACATTTTGCATCGCCATATTCTGGGAGCTGGAACTTTTTTTATTTTTTCACCACCGGAGCTGCGTGAGGGCTTATTTGTTGCGGGACAATCTGTAATTTTCATTGGTACCATTTTGGGGTGCATGCGATTTTGTTGATCACTTTTTATTCCATTTTTCGGCAAGCAAGGTGACCAAATACCATCAAATCTGACAATGATTTTTATTTATTTTTTTACAGAGTTCACCCTGGGCTATAAATGACCGTTATATTTTATTCTGCGGGTCGCTACGATTACGGCGATACCATATGTACAGGGTGGGCCATTTATATGGATACACCTAAATAAAATGGGAATGGTTGGTGATATTAACTTCCTGTTTGTGGCACATTAGTATATGGGAGGGGGAAAACTTTTCAAGCTGGGTGTTGACCATGGCGGCCATTTTGAAGTTGGCCATTTTGTATCCAACCCAGTTTTTTCAATGGGAAGAGGGTCATGTGACACATCAAACTTATTGAGAATTTCACAAGAAAAACAATGGTGTGCTTGGTTTTAACGTTACTTTATTCTTTCATGAGTTATTTACAAGTTTCTGACCACTTATAAAATGTGTTCAAAGTGCTGCCCATTGTGTTGGATTGTCAATGCAACCCTCTTCTCCCACTCTTCACACACTGATAGCAACACCGCAGAAGAAATGCCTCCCGATCTGACCCCATTAGACTTTTATCTTTGGGGTCATCTGAAGGCAATTGTCTATGCTGTGAAGATACGAGATGTGCAGCAACTGAAACGACGGATACTGGAAGCCTGTGCTAGCATTTCTTCTGCGGTGTTGCTATCAGTGTGTGAAGAGTGGGAGAAGAGGGTTGCATTGACAATCCAACACAATGGGCAGCACTTTGAACACATTTTATAAGTGGTCAGAAACTTGTAAATAACTCATGAAAGAATAAAGTAACGTTAAAACCAAGCACACCATTGTTTTTCTTGTGAAATTCTCGATAAGTTTGATGTGTCACATGACCCTCTTCCCATTGAAAAAACTGAAGTTGGATACAAAATGTCTGACTTCAAAATGGCCGCCATGGTCAACACCCAGCTTGAAAAGTTTCCCCCCTCCCATATACTAATGTGCCACAAACAGGAAGTTAATATCACCAATCATTCCCATTTTATTTAGGTGTATCCATATAAATGGCCCACCCTGTATATAGGTTTTTTAATGTTTTGCAGCGTTTGCGCAATAAAATAACTTATTTAGAAAATAATTTATTTTCTGTGTCACCATATTCTGAGAGCTGTAACTTTTTTATTTTTCAGTCAAAAAAGCTGTGTAAGGGCTTGTTTTTTGCGGGACGGGTTGTAGTTTGTATCGGTACAATTTTGGCGTACATGCGACTTTTTGATCACTTTTTATTGTATATTTTGGGAGGCCTGGTGACCAAAAAATAGTGATTCTCGCTTTGTTTTTCATTTATTTTTTTGCGGTGTTCACCGTGCAGGAAAAATAATATTATAGTTTTATAGTTGGGGTCGTTACGAACGCGGTGATACCAAATGTGTACTTTTTTTTTACGTGTTCATTTTTTTTCCTATAATAAAAGACTTATTATAGGAAAAAAAGCAGTTCATGTTTATGTCACTTCTAACTTTTATTTTTACACTTTTTTTAAAACATTTTTATTCTTTTTATTACTTTTTTCACTTGTCCCACTAGGGGACACTTAGACTTGCAGCTCTGATCGCTGCTGGAACACATTACACTACACACGTAGTGTAATGCATTCCAACTGTCAGTGTGACGTAACAGTCACACTGACCGGAAGCCTACGACGACCACCCTCCGGGTGGTCCTCATAGGCTTCTGTACATGGCAACCCGGAAGCCACTGTCTGGAGTCCGGTTGCCATGGGTGCGATCGCCAGCCCCCGTGATTTCACATGGGGGCTGCTGATCGGCGCTAAACACCTTAATTGTGGCGTTCAAATCGAACGCTGCAATTAAGGGGTTAACTGCCGAAATCAGCGGCGATAGGCCGCTGATCGGCAACGGGGAATGCAGGACAGACGCCCTGCACAGTTAACCGCCGCTGCGGTGTAGCGCCGCGCGGCGGTTAACTGTCAAAGCACAGACGTAACTGCACGTCAAGGTGCGCAAACTTACTGCACACATTGACGTACAGTTACTTCAAGGTGTGGGAAGGGGTTAAAGGCTATGCACACCTTTGAGGGTATATATTTTGTTGTTTATGTGATCCATATATGTGGGGTTAGTGACTGCCTCCATTTTTGTTCTTGCACTCCTCCCATTCTGCCCTGGGTGATTTTAATTAGTTCAATGCTGGATCCTACCATCCCCGGGTATATATGTAGGCTTAGTCCCAGTTCTGGGTGTGTGTACAGAGTAATTTCCCACCTTACAGAGGTCGCCTTGTCATGGCAGGGGGGCAAACACTTTTTGATCAAAATGTGCACTAAGAACCTCCCTACTATAAGTAGATTTAGCTTTAGTGCATATTTATTTATATTTAGTGGTTTAGGTGGCAGTGTCGCAGTATGCGGTCGCCATTCTTTTTCTGATATATATATATATAATTTTATTTTTTTGTAAATAGATTAGTTAGTGCATTTAGTGTAACTTTGTAAATAGTTTTTAGTAGAAATAGTTTTACTTTGGAGATACAGATGTTCAGTATTTTCTATACAGAACAGCTGGATTGTTTACTTTACACTGAATAAGTCAGTCCCGCAGACTTGACGGATTCAATGTCAGCGGGTCCTGCCGGTCAGATCCACCGGTTATCGATCACATAGAAGTTATGAAGATGTGATCGTTTACAGGTGGATCCTACGTGTCAGAGACACGCAGGACCCACCGACACTGAACCAGTCAGGTTCACGGGACTGACAGATTCAGTGTAAAGCGAACTATACAACTGTTCTGTATAGAGAATACAGAGAAACTGTACCTCCAAAAGAAAAAATAATTTTTTATAAAAACTATTTACAAAGTTACACTAATCACACTGACTAATCTTATTTATTAAAAAGAAAAAAAAATGCCCTCAGAGGTGTACATAGCCTTTAAACCATTAGTGACTGCCAATATGCCTTTTCACGGCGGCCACTAATGGGCTTTATTCTGATGCATAAGCCTTTTTACGGCGCTGCATCAGAATAAACAGAGCAGGGAGCCGTTAAATCTCCCTGCTCTCAGCTACCAGATGTAGCTGAGGGCTGGGGGCATCCCTGCTCGAACAGGTGAGATCGATATAAGTATCCATCTCACCCATTTAACCCCTCAGATGCAGTGCTCAATAGCGAGCACCGCATCGGAGTGGTTTTGGAGAGAGGGAGGGAGTTCCCTCTCATCTCATTGACACCCGGCGATAAGATCGCTGAGTGTCTGTGTCTCCAATGGCAGCTGTGGGCCTAATAAAGGCCCCCAGGTCTGCCTGTAGTGAATGCCTGCTAGGTGATGCCGGAGGCATGACCTAGCAGATGCCTGTCCGTTTTAAACGGACAGGCAGTAATACACTGCAATACAAAAGTATTGCAGTGTATTATAATAGCGATCGGAGGATCGCATATTAAAGTCCCCTAGTGGGACTAGTAAAAAAGTAAAAAAAAAAGTTTAATAATGTTAATAAAAAAAATGTGATAAAAAAAATGAATAACCCACTTTTTTCCCTTACAAACTGCTTTACTATTGAAAAAAAACAAAATGAAGCAAAAAAGTTACACATATTTGGTATCGCCACGTCCGTAACGACCCTGACTATAAAGCTATTACATTATTTAACCCGCACGGTGAACGGCATCAAAAAAATCAAATAAACAATGGAAAAATTGTTTTCTGTGAATCCTGACTTACAAAAAAATTTGCTAAAAAGTGATCAAAAAGTCGCATCTACTCCAAACTGGTACCAATAAAAACTACAAGTCTTCCCGCAAAAAAAAGCCCTCATACAACCGCATCGGCGGAACAATAAAAAAAGTTATGGCTCTTCAAACATGGAGACACAAAAACAAATAAACTTGAAAAAAGCGTTTTTACGGTGTAAAAGTAGTAAAACATACAAAAACAAATTTGGTATCGTTGCAACCGTAACAACCCACTGAATAAAGTTATTGTTATTTATACCACACGGTAAACGGCGTAGATTAAGGTCGCAAAAAAGGGTGGCGAAATTTCAGGTTTTTTTCTATTCCCCCCCAAAAAAAAGTTAATAAAAGTTAATCAATAAAATCTATGTACCTCAAAATGGTGCTATTAAAAAATACAACTTGTCCCGCAAAAAACAAGACCTTATACAGCTATGTCGACGCAAAAAAAAAAAAAAAGTTATAGCTCTTGGAATGAGACGATGGAAAAACGTAAAAAATGGCCTGGTCATTCAGGTTTAAAATAGGCTGGTCATTAAGGGGTTAAAGGATATATACAGCTTTGACGACTGTTTTACTAAAACAGGCCATTTATTGATTTTTCATTTTTCACTCCCCGCCTTCCATGAGCCATAACTCTTATTTTTCTGTCAATTGAGTGGTGTAAGCGCTTATTTTTTGCGGGAGGAGTTGTAGTTTCTATTCGTAGCATTTAAAGTACCTTGTAACGTGATGGGAAACTTAAAAAAAATATATGATTTGCGGGCTGAAATGGGAAAAAAAACTGATTCCTCCATTGTTTTTTGTGTTTCATTTTTACGGCTTTCACCATGCGGTAAAAATGACAACTTAACTTTATTCTGTGGCTCAATACGATTACGGGGATACCAAATTTTTATAGTTTCTTTTTATATTTTACTACTTTAAAAAAAACAAACAAAAAAAAACACTTTGTTAAAAAAAAAAAATTTTTAGCTTCACCACATTCTGAGAGCCATAACATTCTTATTTTTCCGTGGATTGAGCGGTGTGAGGGCTCATTTTTTGTGGGACGAACTGTAGTTTTTATCGGTACCATTTTTTGGTACATACAGTTTTTGGATCACTTTTTAATTACGTTTATTTTAGAGCGAAGTTGAGCAAAAAACAGAGATTGTCATTTTAAAAGTTTTATATTTTACGGCGCTCACCGTGCGTGTTAAATAACACTATATTGTAATCGTCCAGACTTTTTTACATTAATGTAGAGGAAAAATAGGAAAAGGTTGTTTTTTTTTAATATATATATATATATATATATATATATATATATATATATATATATATATATATATATATATATATATTATTTTTTTGGGAACATTAAAAAAAACTCTGTTTTTTACTTTTTTTTTTATTAGTCCCTCTAGGGGACATGAACAAGGATCGCTTGCATGATATACTGCAATACTAATGTATTGCAGTATATCGTGATACTGACAGAGTACAAAGATGGCGGACCTGGGGGCATTCATCAGGCCCCCAGGCTGCCATAACAACCATTGTCACCCATCTTGATCGCGTCCGGTGACGCGATGGATGGGGGCGCCCCCTCATTCAATTGACAACGGCATTTAAGGTGTTAAACTGATCTTTGATTCCGGCTGTTGCAGTGAGTTGTCGGCTGTATAAAACTGCTGTCACCCGCTGAGTATGGAGCGCGCTTAGCCTGTGAGCGTGCTCCATACTTCCCCTTAACCCTGATCACATACAGTTACATGATTGGAAGGGGTTAATGCAACTTTTTAAATGTTTTTATTAACATTTTTTACTTTTTAAGATACAGCTTCTATATATCCTGGATGCATAGAAGCTGTATCTTGCTCTGAAACCTGAATCTATAAGGTCAGTGGGAGTGTCTGCTTCGGTGACTGCGGGTCCTGCGTGTCTCTAACACGCAGGACTTGCTTTCACCGAAGTTGACTTATTGTCTCCTGATGCCCAATGTCTCTTGGCTTTAATAACTACACTACTGTATCAGCTTTCCAACCCAAAACAAGCCCAATCTTCTGTATCAAGTCAACGATCTATGTTGGAGGTGCAAGAGTAGGGCACTATGCTTCATATAGTGCCTTGAGAAATTATTCACCCCTTTGTTGTTTTTCTGCACTGCAAACTTAAAATTAACTTTTTGGGGGTTTGTACCATTTGGTTTACACGACATGCCTACAAATTTTGAAGTTGCTAATTTTTTTTATACCATGACATAAAAACAAGACAAAAAAAAAAAAAGGAGGGAACTTTAATGTGCATAAATATTTACCCGTTTGAAGTCAATACTTTATGGAGACACACATTTGCTGCAATTACAGATACAAGTCTCTCGGGTTATGTCTCTATTAGTTTGGCATATCGAGACACTGGGATTTTTACCAATTCTTTTAGGAAAAACTGCCCCAACTCCTTCATGTCAGATGGGTCGCGCTGATGTACAGCAGTCTACAAGTCATGCCACAGATTCTCTATTGGATCGAGGTCTGGGCTTTGACTAGGTGATTCCAAGACATACAAATGTTTCCCCTTAAACCATCCAGTTTAGTTTTAGCTGTATGTTTAGGCTCATTGTCCTGCTGGAAGGTGAACCTCCGTCCCAGTCTCAAATCTCTGGCAGACAAACAGGTTTTCCTGAAGAATTGCCCTATATTTACTACAATCCAACTTTCTACATTTCCCAATGACAGCTAAAAAGTTCGATTTTAGCCTCATCTGACCAGAGAACCTTCTTCCATGTGTTTGGGTAGTCTGCCACTTGGGGAAATAGAACTTTTCAGAACAGGTGTATTTGTACGGACATGTGACACTTTAGTTGAATAAGGTCCCCTTGTGGGAAATCAATTATGTGACTTCTGAAGTTAAAGGGATATTACCAAAATCATAAATTATCACCTATCCTATTTTCTGATGGTGAGAACAGGAGTCCTGAAACCCCAAGACCGTCCTCACTGCTCAACTGCAGAGAGTAGGACATTGAATGAAACAGCGGTTAAACATGCACTTGCTGGTTCATTCACGGTCTATGTGAATGATGGAAACAGCTGAGTACAACGCTCAGCTGTTACCATCATTCCCCTAGACCGTGAATGAACCAGCAAGTGCATGTTAAAAGCCTCTCCATTCAAGCTCCTCCTCACTGCGGGGAGTGCAGTGAGGAGGATATGGGGGTTTGGGACCCTTTTTCTCACAATCGGTGGGGGCCCCAGCGTTGAGACCCCCATCGATCATTAAATTATCACCTCTCCTGTGGATAGGTGATAATTTGTGATTTTGGGAATACCCCTTTAAATTGATTTGACCAGATACTATTTAGGGGTTTGATAGCAAAGGGAAATACATATGAACTCCTCACAACTTTTCAGGTTTTTTTAATTTTTTTAAATAAGGTATTTTTTCATTCCACTGTAACAATTTGGACTATGTAGTCAGGTCCATTACATAAAATCAAATGTAAAACCCATTTTAATTCCAGGTTTCAATGCAACAAAAAAAGAAAACCACCAAGGGGATGAATACTTTCACAGGAACTGTATTTGGTGGGGTTGTGAATTTTTTTCAAATATTTTTAATGCTCTCGGCTTATTGCTTAGCCACAGGAGGATCAATTAGCAACATCCCGCAGACTACAATGCTTTCCTTTATGTGAGTACTCGTACTATGACAAAGACAAATGACTGAGTACTGCCTCTACTCCTTAGACCAGAAAGTGGCAGTGGACATGCATATGGAGCCCTATCTGTCTGGCTATCCCTGCCTTGTATAGACTTTCAGTAGTATAATAGAGCTGTCACACGACTTTAAAAAGCACTCTTGAACCCCCCTCCATTTGTAAACTTGATTAGGTCAAAGGCAGTTCTAGTAATCCTCTAACTGGGTACTTTATTTTAACGTTAGCCACTGAGGTCCAGGATGCGGTTCAGTCACATGACCTGCACTCGGACCATCCAAATCCTACAGCGTCTGCCGTGTGGACCAGAGTTTAGTCACTCTATGCAAGTCTATGAGACTCACGTTGCGGCTCTCATAGACTAGCAGACAGATTGAATTCCGGTCCAGACAGCAGACAATATAGGATGCAGGGTGTCAGAGTGCGGGTCACATGACCGAGCGGCGGCCTAGAATAAATAAGAAAGATTTAAATAAATACAATTTTCCTATAATACATTCCGTTTAATACCTGAAATGCTTGAAAAGAGGGTCCATTACATAAATTTTCCCCTAATTATTATTATTTTTTTTTTTCTTTCCTCTTTTTTTCTCTAAAGCTAAAGATTGTAACTTTTTTTTTCTCTTGTGCCCTGTCTTTTTTCTTTTCTACGTTGACATGCTCTGACTAGTAATTTTTTTTTGCCACTTTTGTTTTGAGATTTACAAGTAGGCCCAGCTCATGGGGCTGTATGATACTGTAATCTATATTCTGCTAAATTATTCTATGTGCACTAAGTATGCTTCTACGTACCTTGTTTGTACTGTCTTTTTCTCTTTTCATTAAAAAATGATATGACTTCCAAAGATAAAAATAAAAAGTACAGCAAGAAAAAATATATATTTCCTATGCTTGACCCATCCATCTAATTGAACAGAAATTGCTGACCCTACAATCCAGGAAGTGCTAAGAAGCAAGATTCCAATACATGTCCAACCAGAACACACAAAAAAAACAACCCACAACACAGACTTTAAAGCCATCATTTCAAAAGAGGAAACAGTTCTCCTTTAGAAAGGTCAAACAAAATGTGTAAACCTTCGATGTGCAAAACTTTCCATATTCTCATTAAGGGTGTTGTAAGCATTGGCAGCTTTTCATGTATTCTCGGTAGGGATAAACAAGACAATAACCGGCTGTGAGTCATTTCTTTTAAACTGAACACGGAGATTAGTTAGGTTTACACCTCACGTTTCCATGACACTAATTTAGCTAGCTTTCTAACTTATTAGAAAGAGATCTTTAGTGTTAAAACCAATAGGTCCTCTTTAATTTAACCCCTTCCCCCTGCTGGCATTCTGGGCCCTAATGTCCAAGCCATTTTTTAGATTTTTCCATTGTCACATTCGAAGAGCTGTAACTTTTTTATTTTTGCGTCGGCATAGCTGTATAAGGTCTTGTTTTTTGCGGGACGACTTGCAGTTTTTATTGGTACCATTTGAGAGTAGATGCGACTTTTTGATCACTTTCTATCACATTTTTTTTAAGTCAGGATTAACAGAAAACAGCAATTTTTCCATTGTTTTTTATTTTATTTTTTACGGCGTTCACAGTGCGGGTTAAATAATGTAACAGCTTTATAGTCGGGGTCGTTACGGACGCGGCGATACCAAATATGTGTAACTTTTTTGCTTTATTGTAGTTTTTTTTAATAGTAAAGCATTTTGTAAGGGGAAAAGCTGGGTTTTTCATTTTTTTTTTTTCACTTTTTTTTTTAATTAACTTTATTAAACTTTTTTTACTTTTTTACTAGTCCCACTAGGGGACTTCCCTATCATCCGATGGCTATTATAATACACTGCAATACTTTTGTATTGCAGTGTATTACTGCCTGTCCGTTTAAAACGGACAGGCATCTGCTAGGTCATGCCTGCGGCATGATCTAGCAGGCATTCGCTGCAGGCAGACCTGGGGGTCTTTATTAGACCCCCGGCTGCCATAGAAGACACAGACACTCGGCGATTTTATCGCCGGGTGTCAGTGAGATGAGAGGGAGCTCCCTCCCTCTCTCCAAAACCATTCAGATGCGGTGCTCGCTATTGTGCACCGCATCTGAAGGGTTAAACAGGTGAGATCGATACTAATATCGATCTCACCCGGCAGAGCAGGGACGCTCCCAGCCCTCAGCTGCTTCTGGCAGCTGAGAGCAGGGAGATTTCACGGCTCCCTGCTCTGTTTACTTTATTCTAATGCAGCGACGTAGTTTGGCGGCGCTCTAGAATAAAGCCCACTAATGACCGCCGTAAAAAGACGTATCGGCGGTCATTAAGGGGTTAAAGCTTAACTCCTGGTGAATTTAAAAAAACAAAAACACATCATGTGATGACTGGAGTAATAACTATCTCTGACCACAATGTCATCTGTAGATTGTACTTTTTAGTACCTTTAAAGGCTCAAATTGTTTTTTCTGAGATCAGCTCCAGAAAGGGTGGACAATAGCTGCTATGATGGTCCGCCACATTCAGAAGCACTGCTCTCTGTCCCCACAGCCCAAAATTCTGTGCCTACTTCTGATAAAATAAAAAAGGGTCCTGATCAGTGTCCTGGGGGAGCTCCCCAAATTCTTCCAGCCCCCATACAGTGTACAATTATCTGCTCCTTTAGAAGACAAATACTAGAAGCCTGTCTACCATACTTGTCAATAGTCCCGATTTGTGGTATGTCGTGAATCAGACCACAAAAGACTGAGCAGTGATGATAACAAGCACTGGCGTGATATAATCGAATACTTTCTAGAAAATTATACTTTCAGCAAGCAAGTTGTGGTTTTTCACAAGCACAGAGTTTGTCTGAACAGTTACAGACAGTGCAATTGTCAAGTATAGGCGGAAAGATGCAGCTAATAAATGGAGAAATTAGGTATTTCTACAAAAGATATATTTCAAAGTTTGTTTTTGCAAACTACTAATTTATGGGAAAGAAACGTAAATAATATGTATGCATTAACAGATGTACTTTCATTTGGTGCTTACGGTTATCACTACCTTATTTAATTGTAAAATACTATAGCGGTTCCCCAAAATGCATCACATGAAATCATTGACTGTCTCATATTAAAATTAAAGTCTGCAAAGCGGTAGGAGTTGGAAGACCATGCAACATGTGTTAAAACTATAAGTGCCATTAAAAATCTTTAATATACTCACTCAAATTCCACGAATCTAAATATGAAAAAGGCACCTCTAATGTAGCTCAGCATGAGTTATAACATATATGAAAAGTGCATGTTAATTTTCCTCACCAGATGATTCTTCCTCCAAAAGTAATGATTTCTCAATCTCTCTTTTAAAGAGTTTTTCTGGTCTCCTTGTCAGAATTGAGACAGTCGGAATCTGAAAAAGTTGAACAGAAGGCATACAAGTTTTTTTTATTTCATACAGTAGAAAGGTGGGGTTTCTTGGGTCATTTATCTGGGGCTAAAATACCAGGGCAAAATACATGCTTAGACTTTTTTTTATAGACTAATACACAAGGCTACTCCATCAGAGCTCTCTTTAGTATTGAACTGTGCCGCAGAGTCAGCTGGACATGATCATTTTAAGCCTCTAAATGTAACCAAAGAAGGTTGCCATACACTGACCACAAACTAGAGGCATGTGAAAAAGTTATGTTTTTTAACATATATGGATATCAATATTTGATTTTCATTTAAACTTCATATAAAAAGAGATGTCATGTAAATTGAATAAAGAAGTTGGTTGTTAAAATATGTGACTTCGCCATACTCCAGGCCAATAAGGCCTCTAAAGCTTTAGAAAAAAACGGTTATAGATGCCTAGTAGTCTGAAATGGGATTTAAAGAGATTGCTAAACAATTGGACATCAAACATTTCATCGTCCAGATCCACCCGAGAGCAGAATACAAGATAACGAAAGAAGTCCCTAAGAACCCTACAATTTCCACACTGGATCTACAGGAAGTACTCACCATGTGTCTAAAAGGAGACTGCACAAATTAGATCCACATGTGAGGTATAGGTATGAATAGACTAAACTTTTGCTGCCCACAAAAAAATATCAGGACAAGGATAAAGTTTGGCCATGGACACCTTTGCAAACATGCTAGGGACAAACAAGTCACAGATAGAGTTATTTGGCCAGAGTACCAGAAGACATGCTTTGCAAAAATCAAAGGCAACATTTAAACCAGAAGAACCGATAGCAACTGTAAAGCATGGTGATGGAAATGTTTGAAACTGCGTTGCTAAATCAGGGCCCACACCGTTTTGTACCACAGGGTGCTTGAAGATAATTTTAGACCATCTGTTGTTAGATTGAGTCGAAGACACTCCCTATGTTCTCAAACTGGCCAGAACAGCTCATGTGACAAACTCAAGCCAATCTCAGAACAGTGGGTGTGTCTCAGACCTGTAGTCTAAGAAGCACTGAAGCCATTTTGGGCCAACACAAAGGGCACCCTAAAACGGTGAGTCCACAGCACAGAGGTAAAGCTGAAGGGCACCAGATAATATATCTCCATATACCCCATATTTATAATGTTGTTCTGAGACCGGAATGTCACTTAAACAACCAAGCATTTTTTTTCCGTCGCATTGAAAGAGCTATTACTTGATTATTTTTCTGTCGACATAGCTGTATGGAGACTTCTTTTTTTTTTTTTATGGGACAAGTTGTAGTTTTTAATGGCCCTAATTTGGAGTACATATAATTTATTAATCACATTATTTCTAGCAGTAATACCTTAGGGGATTACGTGATTCATTGACCAATGCTATGACTGGGTTTTGCTAACTGTACAGTGGATAAGATTAGAGGAGCACCAACAACCCCATATTAAATTTAATTTAATTGAACATTCACTGTTCTTGTATACAATTTTCTCGTACGGAAGGACATAATTTATCAGTTTACGCCGTTGGGCGATCATCGTTGTCCTATCAGCCATCCATGGCATAGCCACCGCCTACCTAGCCATGAAAAGTGCCTTACTAAGGAAGATCCTCTCATGTACTGACCATCCTTTCTCCGACATCAAGCCCAGTAAATCCAATTTTGGATCAAGTTGGACCTCTTTCTCCACCACTTCCGTTAATAAGCATATCACCTCATTCCAGAAGGCAGAAACCAGCTGGCACTGCCACGAGATGTACAAAATGCGCCCTTTCCTCACCACATCTATGACAACAAGAAGTACCCATCCTTCCCATGTGTTGTAATCTGATTGGTGTTAAATAACAGTGATGAATGAGATATAGTTACACCAATTTATTGTTAGCAGCTGGGGAAACTAATAAATGGGAACCCTGGGCCTCCTTCCAATCCTCGACAATGAGGGAATCAAATCCCCCCATTTAATTTCAGCAACAATAAGTTCCTGCCGTATTTTAGCATCCATCAAATGGGAATAGATAATAGAAACACATAAAAGGGCCACTAGAGGACATCAGGAGAACATGGTGGAGGCTGACGGGAACGGAGCAGTCACTGCATGATGAAGCTGCATACAGAATAATGCATCCATCTGAGGCACCATAAAGGACTCCCGAATCTCACCCACTGGCATAACAGAACTATCATCATTTGGTAATTGTGATACAAGACATAACTCTCTAGAGATCCAGTAAGACCTCCCAGGTAAAGGTAAGGAAAACTCGGATTATCCCAAAGCGGAACATCAGCCACCACTTCTGCGAAACTAGTGACAGATTTAGCCTGTTGCCATATCCTCTTCGTCAATGTGTGTAGAGGAAGCAGATGACATTGACTGTAATCATGCGGTTCGAACACCGGCCATAGGGTAGTCAAGCCCAAGACATGAGCTAAATGAAGTTCAGCATTTGATATCAAGGGGGGGGGGGGGACCCAAGTTACCAGATAGCGAAGCTGTCCAGCCAGATAGTACAAGAAAATATCCGGCAGCGCAACTCCAGCTCCATCCTTTTGAGCTTAAAGTTTGAGCTTAGATCTTCGCCCCCCACACACAAACAGAGTTTACCATCCTGAAAAAAGGTTTAGGTATAATCACATCTACATGTTCCAATATATACAGCATTTTGGGTAATATAATCATTTTCAAAAGATTTATCATACCTGACACAGATCGCGGCAAAAGTTTCCATGTCTGGAATTTGTCCCTAAGGTATTGTAGTAGAGGTGTGACATTCAAATCAATGGACCGAGTACTATCCCTAGCAATACAAATCCCCAAATACTTAAAATCGGACCACAAAATTCTGAATCCTAACCACAATTATCCCTACGGAGGGGCATCAAGAAAGATTTCTGCCAATTAATCAATAAACCAGAATATTTTCCAAAAGTGTCTATAATGGATATAGCTCTAGGAAGAGTAGCATTGGGATTAGCCATAAAAAGTGCCATGTCATCTGCGTACAGGCCTACGGGATCTTCCTGAAGACCTATTCTGATGCCTAAATATTCAGCGTCCTGTCTAATCCGGAGAGCAAGTGGTTCTATAGCAATTGCAAAGAGAAGTGGTGGAAGGGACACCCCTGCCTTGTGCCTTTATGGAGGCTGAAGGAAGGGGACAGGATCCCATTCTCTAACACCTGCGCCCTGGTAGACTGACACAACAGAGACAGCCACTTAATGAAACGGTCTCCAAAGCCAAATTTACGAAGCACCGCTAATAAGTAAGGCCATTCGACTGAGTCAAACGCCTTGGCCACGTCTAAGGAAGCCAAGGCCCAATCCTGCTGCTCCACCCAACCGATCTGCGACGCAACCTGAACCCGTCTTACATTCTCAGAAGTGGACTTACAGGGAATAAAACTACATTGGGCAGGGTGTATAACATCTGTTATCACTTTACACAAACGATTAGCTAGTAACTTAGTTCATATTTTATAGTCCACCGTTAACATGAATATCGGTCTGTAGGATCCACAACCATCAGGATTTTTTCATGGTTTTAACAAAACTACTATAGTTGCATCGCACATCAAATCCGGGAGAGCAGATTTCCGAAACATATACTCAAGGAGGGACAGCAGTTGAGGAGCTAGCAGCTCCCCATATTGTAAATAAACCTCAATTGGGATCCCAACTGGTCCAGATGCCTTTCCCTTGGACATTGATGCCATCCCCTCCAATATCTCTTCTAATGTAAACAGGGCTTCAAACATCTGTACATTATCAGGCGCCAACACGGGGAAAGACCTACCATCCAAATAGGACTCCAGCTCATCCAGTACGTATCCAACTCCAAAAGTATACAATTGACTATAAAACAATGCAAATTGGTTAGGAATAGCTTCTGGGGATGTGACTGAGCTATTATCCTCCCCCACTATGCAAAGTATAGGAGGAGATGCAGAATTGTTCCTAACCACTTGAGCAAGTAATTTACCAGATTGGTTTCCCAACTCAAACTGGGATTGTTTGATAGGACAATTTACGCGAGGATTTATCCTTCAGAACTTGAAGATATTGTCTGCCCATAATCTAACCATTCAGATCTATTAGATGGGGATGGATCTTGTACAAACCTCCCCTCAGCACGCACACATCTTCGTGCCAATTTCTCCTCCTGAAGGGCCGAGGAACGCTTTACATAAGAGATGGATGACCGAAAACAGCCCCCTCAGATAAGCCTTAAGAGTATCCCTCTATTTGAGAATGTGCATCGATAAATATTGACAATTGGTCAGGTATCCGGGAAGGTGTCTTTAAAGAGGCTCTGTCACCAGATTTTGCAGCCCCTATCTGCTATTGCAGCAGATAGGCGCTGCAATGTAGATTACAGTAACGTTTTTATTTTTAAAAACCGAGCATTTTTGGCCAAGTTATGACCATTTTTGTAGTTATGCAAATGAGGCTTGCAAAAGTCCAAGTGGGTGTTTTTAAAAGTAAAAGTCCAAGTGGGCGTGTATTATGTGCGTACATCGGGGCGTTTTTAATACTTTTACTAGCTGGGCGTTCTGAAGAGAAGTATCATCCACTTCTCTTCAGAACGCCCAGCTTCTGCCAGATCACGCTGTGACGTCACTCACCGGTCCTGCATCGTGTCAGACGAGCGAGGACACATCGGCACCAGAGGCTCCAGTTGATTCTGCGGTAGCATCAGCGTTTGCAGGTAAGTAGCAACATCGACTTACCTGCTAACGCCGACGCTCGTCTGACACGATGCAGGACCTGTGAGTGACGTCACAGCGTGATCTGGCAGAAGCTGGGCGTTCTGAAGAGAAGTGGATGATACTTCTCTTCAGAACGCCCAGCTAGTAAAAGTATTAAAAACGCCCCGATGTACGCACATAATACACGCCCACTTGGACTTTTACTTTTAAACACACCCACTTGGACTTTTGCAAGCCTCATTTGCATAACTACAAAAATGGTCATAACTTGGCCAAAAATGCTCGTTTTAAAAAAAATAAAAACGTTACTGTAATCTACATTGCAGCGCCTATCTGCTGCAATAGCAGATAGGGGTTGCAAAATCTGGTGACAGAGCCTCTTTAAGCCAGCGTTCAACAAATTCCCCAGGGCGTTGCCTCTCTGCTTTCTCAGCGAGACCTACAATCCTAAGATTGTTGCACCTCAACCTATTTTCCAGGTCATCCGCTTTCTGGCGCCACGAATCAACCTTCCTATGCAGATCTTGTATATCGGCTGGCATGCTTTCCGTACGATCTTCCAGAGAGGATACACTGCCCTCTGCCTCAGTCACCTGCAGCTAGCCCACATCAACCCTCACCTAGTCAATCTTAGAGGTAAGTGAGGTCCTGTTGTTCAATATGGCCGTAAGAAGTTGCTCCGACGCCTCTTGTAACGTCATCTCTTTTCCAGAGGAGGCAGGTACAGGGTGCTCCACCACAGCCTGAGCAGCGGCTGATGACTGAAAAAGCACTCCCGCCAGCGCCATCTTGGTTCGTCACGCGGTCATAGGATTTGAGTTTTTCCGCCGCTTCTGATGCTTTAGTCAGTCCCATCCTTTGCTTGGGAGATTTCCTTCCCCTCCTACACAGGTGGTATGGAATCTTGGCAGGATTTATAGTCTCGGGATATAATAAAGCAGGATGCCGGCTGGAGCTGCAGCCAGACACGTCCTCTCACATCAGCAGTTGACCACACCCCTACTTTTACTTTTTTATTTGTCACACTATGGGACTCTACTAAGCGATCATTTATTTGCTTTTATAATACACTGCAATACTTCTGTATTGCAGTGTGTTATGCCTGTCAGTGTAAAACGAACAGTCATTCTATTAGGCCCTCACTGGAGGTAGACCTGGAGGCCGCCATTAGGCCTCCGACTGCCATAAAAACCATCGGCACCCTGCGAACGCATCATGGGTGTGCTGATAGGGTGAGAGAGCCCCCAGATCTGCCTTCACACTGCTCATTCGACGAAAAAATAAAAAAAGTTATGGCTCTCAGAATGCGGTGAAACAAAACAATTTTTTTTAAACAAATATATATATATTTTTTTAAAGTAGTAAAATATATAAAAAAAACACCTATAGAAATTTTATATCACCGTAATCGGATTGAGCCACAGAATAAAGTTAAGTTGACAATTTTTCTGAAATCTATTGACGGAAAAATAAGAAAGTTATGGCTCTTGGAAGGCAGGGAGTGAAAAACGAAAAAGCAAAAACTGTCTCAGTCCCCAAAGGGGTTAAGGGGCGGGATCAATCCGAATTTAGACCTTGTCCGCTGGACCAGGTGCCTGGCTGTCTTTTAAACAGCCCGACACCCGCTCTAGCCAAAACTGAACACGTGTCAGGCTTCTGTCACTGCGTCGCCTTTTCACAGCGCCGTGGCATAAGTACCCTTAACCGCCATGAAAAGGCATATGAGCAGTCTATAGGAAATCAAACTTAGTGGACCTCTGCTTCTCAACCTAATGGCGCCTTATCAACCAGAGAATGGAGATGACTAACCTCAGTGGTCCAAGTCCAAATTAAATATGTATCTCAATTTATCTTTCATTTGTCTCATTAACCCAGCAAAACCAAAAAGTAAGCACAAAATAAATTAAGTTACTAAACCAGATATTGCTGCATATGTAGCATATGATCACGTCTGTTTAATTTGGAACTCTAGCTGCACTTACCAAAACTGGTGGGCACCTAACAGCTTGAGAAACAGTGAGTATGTTCCCAAATATTTATTTTTTGTTTAAAAAAAAAAAATAAAATTTAGAAAGAACCTCTACGGACAGTTTTACCGACATGTAAAATGTAGACGTATGAGGTTTGTATGAACTTGTCCTATCTAACAGTTTTTTGGAAAGGACATTTTATTTGCATAAGGGGTCTGCTCGAGTAAGTGTTATAGACGCAAAGTTTAATTCTCGTGCAATTTTTGCTTATTATCACTGGTGGATGCAAAGTTGCGTGAAGGTAGTTGTGCATATAAATTAAGTGGAATTTTTCTCCAAAAAAATGCGGTGTGCTTTCGTAAAAACGTCAATTTTGGTTACATAGTAGATATTTTGGGTGTGCACTGTATATTTTTATCACATTTGCAGATGAAGGTCAAATGTTGCATGGCCTCTGTTTCACTGTTTTTGAGACATCAAGCTCTTGTTGATGTAGACATTTGTGGTATATATAAACTTTGCACAACTTGGTCTATTATTTTTACATTAGTTGTGTGTATTAGTCTCTTCTTGGATTTTAGTTTAACTGGTTGCCGACACAGGACGAGTATGCTCATCCTCAGCGGCGAGCACTTCGCGCATTAGGACGAGCATACTCGTCTTGTGTGACAGCTGTCCCTGCGCGCGTCTGTGCGTGCGATGGAGAGCGGGGCAACGGCTGTAATACACAGCCACGGCCCCGCTCTGACAGCGGAGAGGAGTGAAACATCTTCTCTCCGCTGTTAATCCTTTGAACGCCGCGATGAAAGCAGATCGCAGCGTTCAAAGAGGGGGGGACTGCACATTGATCGCGTGACAGAAAATAACTGTGACGTGATCAAAGCCCACAACTCGTATGGCCAGACAGCACAGGGTCCATTGAAGGACCCCAGCGCTGTCTGAACATATTTCCTGTTAGGGCATACTGAGGTATGCCCTAACTGCCTGTGTACAATCAGTAACAGGCTAATGTACTGGCATATAGATCTATGCCAGTACATTACAAAATAAAAATCAAAATGATAAATCCCTTTACGGGATTAAAAATAAAAGTTAAATGAATGTAAAAAAAAATTAATGATGAATAAATAAAAAGTAAAAAAAATACACAGAAACACACATTTTTTATAATAAATAAACTTTTTATAATATAAGTTCCAAAACAGGAAATAGACATATTTGGTATCGCCACGACTGTAACAACCTGTACAACAAATGTATAACATATGATGATGGGTGTATGGTGTAAAAAAATAAATATTAAAACTGCAGCAGAACTGCTTTCTTTCTGCATTTTCGCCCAAATAAAAATTTATAAAAATTAAACGATAATGTATTTGTACCAAAAAATGGTACCCACATAAAGTACTCGTCCCTGCAAAAAAAAAAAGGCAATTACGTCGTAAAAAAAAATAAAAGAGTTATGAGCGTCGGGGTGCAAAGAGGGGAAATGTAAAAAAATTGCTCTGTCCTCAAGGCCAAAATTGGCCGTGTCCTTAAGGGGTTAAGGTGGAACTGTCATTTTCAGCAATATAAAGGGTGTAGGGGTACACTCAATTTAAACATGCATAGTCCTCGGCTTTTATACCAGGTTTTTGGTAACTTCAGTTCTGGTGGATTTGTAAAGATATTTTCAAGTAGACATAGACATAAGTGACATGCAGGAAACTGCACATTTTGAACTTTTATTTTATGTTCAGATTTTTAGCCACAAACATGAATTTGTATGCATTTTTACAAAAAAACTACAATATGATGCAAAATTGAATGACGACGCCGGTGTGTATGAAGTGCTGAGTAGCATTTTGACAATGTGAATAGTGTCTACTTTCAGAAAATATGTATGGGAGTTTAGTTTTCTAATTCTGATTTTATTTGTACATAACAAAAGAAAAAAAAAAAAAAAAAAAAAAGTGAAAATTGGCCCAGCTACCCGAGGTGCAAAATGTCCAAAAACCCCTGGCAGTGAGAGAATAAAACAGCACTTAATTTTTTTTGCACCTACACATATATCACTCTAATTGTCTGTCTTTTTACAAGCATATCTACACTTTTTTTTGTTGCATATGTGGTACACACAGGTATGGCCAATTTGCCCTTTCTGGATATGGATCCTCCATTATCTGCACATGTGCTATTAATGCGCCCTCTTGGATTCTGTGTTATAGGGTCTCTCGGAGGTCTCTGTGTCTAAGACCCATTTGTTTGGTGAAACTTAGTTACAGAGCTAAATAGAAGATAACAGTGAGGCTGTATAATACTAATTTAAAACAAATGTACTCATTTATACTGGACTGTCTAAATTTGTCTGTGTGGTCGCCACCTCCGTACTCCCGAAAGAAGCTGTGGGGCAAAACGTGAGTCAGAGTATGAGGTGGAGGCTTGTTTTATTATGGCCCTCACATTTTCATGTGTACCATTAACAATGTATGTGTTAGGAAAACGCCTTTTCCCTTAAGATCACCATGACTACTGTTCTAGCTTCTGGGCGGTTCTTGTTTTACTTTGAGCCTCTCTCTTTCTCTGTCCTTCTGCCTATCAGGTGTAGTGTAAGTATTTATATCTGGCTTCCTCCACCTGTTCTTTGCTTGTGATTCTCCTCAATGCATGTGTTTTGATCAAGCTACTTAACTACACCCTTTACCTCTGACTTCTGGACTTCTTGGAAATTTATCTCGGCGTGTATTTGTATAACTCTTTGTTTACCGATTTTGATTATCTGCTCCCGGCTGGTTCTGACCTCTACTTAACCGGATATCCCTTTGATTACGGTTTTGGACGTTCTGTTTACCCTCTGGCTGTCTGGTTCCTGTTCAGGTTTGCCTGCATTGCACCTCTTATCCAACACTGAATGCTGCTAAGACAACTTGGGTTCTATGCAGAAAAAACCATCCTGCCTGGCGGTCGGCTCCGGCGACAACCTTAGACTCTGTCGATCAGAGTTGTGACAGATTTGAGGTTGCGGATTTATTTGCACACTTTCTCCTGGCAGTCTCCAGCAGCCTTTGGGAAATTGCTCAACTTGCAATTCCATAACACTATGTTCCTTATGTTTGACTTAATGGGCAACTAAACTTCCCAAAAACTTTTGACAAGGCAGAAGTTTTAAAAGGTGGGCATGCACGGGGAACCCCGCCAATTGCTAAATCGAAGCGGCATTATAGCTCGGGCGAGCGCTGCTCCATGGAAAGCAGAGCCGGCGATGTACAGACTCAGACTTTCTATTTAGTCTGTACACCGCTCAGAAACTAGGCGGGACAGAGCTCATCCGAGCGCTTCTACTGCTTCATTTTAGCAATCGGTGTGTGTCTAAGTGCTCGGGCCCCCACCGATCAAAACATCTGACATGTTACTATGACATGTCAAAAGTTTTTTAAAAGTTTAGTTACCCTATAATTGTTTACGGGTTCCCAGGATTGTTCTTTATTATACTTACCATCACTACAATTGCGCTGTTTTATCTGTTATTAATAATGGGCTTTGCGCCTGTGTGTGCTACTAAATAAAGATTACGATTTTTGGATGATATCGTGATTATGGTTACGGTCGCTATAAGGGGATTGTAGGTTTACATTGTATTATGTACCTTCATAGCAATTTTGATTTGGGGACTTTGTTTTGTAGGTGTATTAAGAGCGCTATGTCTCCAAGACTTCCATATTAAGTATAAGAGTTTTTATGAAAAATTCTCCTATTCTTTATAGTAGGGGCAGTACAGCAAAAGATTCCATACTGAATACAACATTGCGCTCTGTCTCCATTGGCAGGATGTTATACGAAATGGGTTATTCTGCTGTATCTTTGAAACAAAGAAGAAACCGTTACATGCAAGACTATTTAGTAGTTCTGTTAGATGAAGGTACAATTCAACAGTGTCTACCTTCTGTCTGTATAATTGAAATCATATCATGGTCTCAAACCTTTCGAGAAAGAAATCTTACATAAAAAATAGGCCTATTGGCTAATAGAGACATTCAAGAACCATTTTAAAGAGGATCGGACACTAGTTTACATAGTTACATAGTTAGTACGGCTGAAAAAAGACACATGTCCATCAAGTTCAACCAAGGGAAGGGAAAAGGGAAGGAAAAATTTCTACACATAGGAGCTAATATTTTTTTGTTCTAGGAAATTATCTAACCCTTTTTTAAAGCCATCTACTGTCCCTGCTGTGACCAGCTCCTGCGGTAGGCTATTCCATAAATTCACCGTTCTTACTGTAAAGAAGCCTCGTCGCCTCTGCAGCTTGAACCTTTTTTTCTCCAGACGGAGGGAGTGCCCCCTTGTTTTTTGAGCGGGTTTTACAAGGAACAGGATATCACCATATTTTTTGTATGTGCCATTAATATATTTATATAAGTTAATCATGTCCCCCCTTAGTCGTCTTTTTTCAAGGCTAAATAGGTTTAATTCTTTCAATCTTTCCTCACAACTTAAATTCTCCATGCCCCTTATTAGCTTCGTTGCTCTTCTTTGTATTTTTTCCAACTCCAGGGCATCCTTTCTATGAACTGGAGCCCAGAACTGAACTGCATATTCTAGATGAGGCCTCACTAATGCTTTGTAAAGTGGAATTATTACATCCCTGTCCCGCGAGTCCATGCCTCTTTTAATACACGACAATATCCTGCTGGCCTTTGAAGCAGCTGATTGACACTGCATGCTGTTATTGAGTTTATGATTTACAAGTACACCCAGATCCTTCTCAACAAGTGAATCCGCCAGTGTAGCGCCCCCTAGGACATATGATGCATGAAGGTTGTTGGTACCCAGATGCATAACTTTACATTTATCTACATTAAACTTCATCTGCCAAGTGGACGCCCAAACACTTCGTTTGTTTAAATCTGCCTGTAATTCATGAACATCTTCCATAGTCTGAACTATATTACATAGCTTGGTGTCATCTGCAAAAATAGAAATAGTGCTATTAATCCCTTCCTCTATATCATTAATAAATAAGTTGAATAATAGTGGTCCCAGCACTGAACCCTGGGGTACACCACTTATAACCGGTGACCATTCAGAGAAGGAATCATTGACCACAACTCTCTGGATACGGTCCTTGAGCCAATTCTCAATCCAATTACAAACTATATTTTCTAAACCTATAGTCCTTAATTTACCCATTAGGCGTCTATGGGGGACAGTGTCAAATGCCTTTGCAAAGTCCAAAAACACTAAATCCACAGCGGCCCCTCTGTCTAGACTTCTGCTCACCTCTTCATAAAAACAGATTAGGTTAGTTTGACAACTTCTGTCCTTAGTAAAACCGTGCTGGCTGTCACTTATGCTATTTATTGTCACATAATCCTGTATATAGTCCCTCAATAGCCCCTCAAACATTTTCCCCACGATGGATGTTAAGCTTACTGGTCTATAATTACCCGGGGAAGACCTAGAGCCCTTTTTGAAAATAGGCACCACATTTGCCCTGCGCCAGTCCCTTGGCACTATACCAGTCACTAGAGATTCTCTGAATATTATGAAAAGGGGGACAGAAATAACTGAACTAAGCTCTTTAAGAATTCTAGGGTGTAACCCATCTGGTCCCGGGGCCTTGTGCACATTTATTTTATTTAATTTAGCTTGGACCATCTCTACATTCATCCAATTCAGTAGATCAACTGATATATTAACAGCACTGGCACCGGCTACATCAGCTGCTCTTTCTTCTGTTGTATATACAGAGCTAAAGAACCCATTTAGTAACTCTGCCTTCTCTTGATCCCCTGTGATCAAGTCCCCATTACCATTATCTAGGGGTCCTACATGTTCAGACCTTGGCTTTTTTGCATTTATATGCTTGAAGAATTTTTTAGGATTTGTTTTACTATCCTTGGCCACCTGCCTTTCATTTTGTATTTTTGCTAATTTTATTACATTTTTACAGATTTTATTAAGCTCTTTATATTTTACAAAGGCTACAGCTGTACCCTCAGATTTGTATTTTTTAAATGCCCTTTTTTTGTCATGTATTGCCCCTTTCACAGAAGGTGTAAGCCATGTGGGGTTTAATTTGAGTCGTTTATACTTATTACCTGTAGGAATAAATTTTGCACTATAATTACCCAAAGTAGATTTGAAAATCTCCCATTTATCATTTGTTCCATTATTTGACATTAGTTCTTCCCAGTCTATATCCTGAATTGCAGCCCTCATCCTGGGGAAATTGGCTTTCTTAAAATTAAATGTTTTTGCCCTCCCAGCCTGCGTTTGTTTTTTACAGTATAGGTAAAATGTAACTATATTGTGATCACTGTTACCGAGGTTTTCACGAACATTGACATTCCCAACAAGATCTGCATTATTAGAAATGACCAGATCCAACAGAGCTTCACCTCTAGTCGGGTCTTCCACAAACTGGCCCATAAAATTTTCCTGCAACAGGTTGAGGAAATGTCTCCCCTTTGCAGTTGAAGCCGAACCATGACACCAATTAATATCCCGGAAATTAAAATCTCCCATTATCACTACAGTACCCGCCTGTGCAGCCCGCTCCATCTGTTTATATAGCTGACCTTCCATCTCCTCAGTTATATTGGGGGGGTCTATAGATTACACCAAAAGTAATTTTTTCAGTGTTTACCTCCCTTTCTAGTTCCACCCACAAGGTTTCAACCTCCTCACAGTCTTCACCCACTATTGTCTCTTTCACACTCGCCTTCATATCACTTCTCACATACAGACATACACCACCACCTTTCCTATTTGTCCTGTCTTTACGAAAAAGTGTAAAACCCTGTAGATTTACAGCCCAGTCATGTGAAGAGTCCAGCCATGTTTCAGCAACACCAACTATATCTATATTTTCTTCCAGTATCAAGGCCTCCAGCTCCCCCATTTTGCTTGCTAGACTTCTGGCATTTGTGAACATACACTTTAACTTGCCTGTCAGTTTTTCACTTTTATTATCAGAAATGTGATTTGACATTAATCGGTCATTTTTATTTACACTGATGTTTTGTAACGAAAGGATCTCCTTATCTTGTTGTCTAGTCCTCTCCCCACATTCTGTTTCTCCCCCCACCAATATAGTCTGACCCCTCTCTAACCTGGCTACCCCTTTTTTTTCTACATTGACCTCCCTCCTCAGCCCTAGTTTAAATACTCCGCCACCCCAGCTAGAATTCTCTCCCCCAGCACAGCGGACCCCCTTCCATTTAGGTGCAAATCATCTGCAGAATACAGTTTGTACCCCAATGAAAAGTCAGCCCAGTGCTCTAGGAACCCAAATCCTTCTCCTCTACACCAAGACTTCAGCCATGCATTTAACTCCCTAAGCTCCCGCTGTCTTTCCTGTAATGCCTAATCTCCTAGCTAATCTAATAGGCGCTGTCACACTGATAAGTCTAGTGAAAATTGTGTCCCAAAACGTTTCTTTTAAAAGTTATGAACTTTTTTTCTAAATATGCAAGTGAGGCTATACTAGACAAGTGGGTGTCAACATTAGCAATTCTCCTGAGGTGGAGGTACCTGACAGCCTCTGACGCTGTCCTATCAGCACGGAGCTGCTTCACACACAGTGTAAAAGACTGAGTCTGGAGGGAAGGGGGATCACTTAAAATCACCAAATCTCGGGCTGTGGACCACCTAGAACAGTGGTGACATATGAAATATGAGACTCTAATCTTTCAAATGGCACCAGGATCGCAGTTTCAGCTGTGAAACAACCGGATGTATCACCAGTTGAAAACACAGTCCGGAATTAGAAGCTATATACTATATGATCACGATGTGTTGCTGGGCAGGAAAGGGGTAGAAGCTGCTGATTGGACAGCGTCATACAGAAAACATTACACCGCCCAGAGTGAAAAGAACGAGTAACCTCCCATTTGGCAAGTATAGCCAAATAAGCATATTCAGAAAAATGCACATAACTTTGCAAATAATAAACTTTTTGGGAAAAAAATTACACTGTAGTTATCAGCGTCATAGCACCTATTACATTAGTTAGGAGATAGGGAATTAATAAACTAGTGACAGATCCTCTTAAACCACAGAAACCAAGCATTGTAAGCGTCAAGTCATCACTACTTTGGCTGCAGAGTTCAAAATTGTGAGTGGCACTGTGGTGACTGACATTGCTTTCACACCGCCTGCTAAATAAAATGTAAGAACAACTGTAAAATCATGCAAACACTAACAGAAGCCTCATAAGAGCATGTCTAGAACATAGAGAACACTTACCCTTTTCTCCTTTGTAGTTGGGGTACCGGTCTGAGACTGGGGAAGGGGAATACTATTAACCAATTCAAACACTCCTTGGATTTTATAGTCCGAGATCTTCAGACGCAGCAATGGCAACTCTCCAGACACCTTAAACCTACAGACACAGGAGAAGAGCCTCAACAATCTACTGTAACAGACGCATGTCTGCTGAGAAAACTGATTTTGAGCTAAACAAGACCATGATGTGACTGCTTTTTTAATTAAAAACAACCCCTGTCCAAATGCCCTACAGGGGGTCCCTCTATTAGCCAGAATGGAGAGTTACTCTATAAGAGCAGCACTTGCTCTGGTGGACCTAGTCCGCCCTAGCATTACATGATCAGCCAGTCTTTTGAAAGGCCTCCATGTAATGCTACATTTGCCTTGCATGAGCGACTTGACTCGGCTTCCCCCAACAATAACAGTGGATTGGGGGAGATTTAGAGAAGCCAGATCTGATGCGACCAACCGATCCCTGAGTCAGCTTCATTTTAAAAAGGCAACCCCTGTACCAATGTGATGTTTGGTCTTCGTACATGACCAATGTTACTTCTTTTGTAACCATTATGAAGAAGCAACTGTTCTAAGCTTCTTATTCGTTTATCTATTGTAAAAATTCCATAAAATACTTTAAAAGTGAAAACGCAAACCCCTTTACACATACATGTACTGAGGTGCACATAGTAAAACATGGAGGTTGATTTTCTCACGTGTGAAAATATATTAATGTAACAGTTATTCAAAAGGACAATTTGAATGAGTAAAAAAAGATATCTTAAAAAAGAGCAAATTGTTTTCACTGTAATGAAAATCATGACAGATGTTCCTTACCTAGGCATTCGGCTGTCTCGCTCTACCATGGCCTTTGAAAGTTCCACCTCAATATCTAGAGGCTGCAAAATGTGGAGAGGGGAAGAGTTCATCCCTCGAGCAGTCTTCCAGTCTTGGCCTGTAAAAGAAAATAGGAATGACCAAGTTAACATGGCTAATAAAAATGAGGTCTACTACCTGCATGCTATTTTAAAAGGGTTGTCTAGCATTAGAAAAAAAAAATCTGCCTTTCCAAAAAAAAAAAAAAAAAAAAAAAAGTGCCACCTGCCCATGGGCTGTCTCTGGTATTGCAGCTCATCTTTATTTACTTGAATGGGGATGAAGTTACAATACCAGACTCAGACCATGGAAAGACATGGCTATGTTTAAATAAAATAAAAGAATAAATGTTTAAAAAAAAACAACTTTCTTTTCTAATCCTGGACAATCTTTTTTACATTAGCTGATATTGAAGGGGTACTGTTTTCTTTTATTGAGGAAAAGCAATACAAAACATGAAATCCCCAGTGAAATGGCAACAGGCGGCAAAAGAAAGCAAAAAACACGTCACAGTATATGTTAAGTATCATAAGGCATCCCCTAAACTAACAGTTTTACGTAAGAGAATAAATGCAAAAAGAAAATAGAAGACAGACAAGGGAACAATTAGGCAGGGAAGAAAGGGGAAAAAGTTTGACCTGATCAATCAAGATACACTTAAGGCCCTTTTACACCGGCCAACGATTAGGTGAACGAACCCTCGTACTAACACTCGTTCGATCATTCCCCTGTGTACACAGGACAGTGATAAGACAAACAAGCAAATGCTTTTTTAATGGTGGATCACATCTTTTATACGGCCAAAAATATGGTCGCTTATAGGCAGCACATCTCCAAGTGTAAACAGGGGATGTACTGTCAACAAGAGGCAAATGTATTAACTATCCTTCATCCTCTTACATGCCGAGCATTGTAAATGGAGTCAGGAAACAAAGAGAGCAAAGCTATTTCAAGCAAATGTGAAGTTTGAGAATATGTCAGCTTTTTATATAGCATAAAAATTGCTCTCCAGAGGGGTTGAGGAATTGGGCCACTCCCCCAGATTTGTTCCATTGTGGCCAGCTCAGAGATGAATGCCAGCAATTCTGAGAGAGGGGGCAGGAAAGAAAATCTATGGAAATTATCTGGATCTGGCTAGGATCTTAACCTCTCAACGACCACCGATGCACCTTTTATGATGACCATTAGGGCCATGTATTTACAGTGCTGCAGAAGAAGTCCTGCACAGGTGTCCAATGCCACCCTAGAGCGGTTTATTGGCGGTCTAATATCTAAGCTCTTGCTCTAACGGCCGGGATTGGAGAAATCCCGAATCTTGGCCGTTTAAACTTTGATCGACTCGGTCAAGCGACTGGAGACCACTGTGCCGTCACTGGGACCTAGCAAAAAACCCAGTTTGGCCATGCTATGTGTTGCCCTAAGAACGTCTGTGTCATAGAGGCACAGACCATAATGTATTAGCATACAGATGTATACTAATATATTAGGAGTTTAAAATAAACATGTAAAATAGTAATCCCTTAATGGGAATAAAAAAATATATAATAAAAAATCTTTAAAAAAAAGTCCCACAAAAATCAATTCCAAAAAAATTAGATTATTTCGTATAACACAATTTCTTGCACAGGATATATAAAAGCTACACATATTAGGTACCATACGACCATACAAACCTGTGGAATTAATTTAATAGGTTATTTAGTGTGAAACGTGAATGCTTTTTTCTATATTTGCACCAAAAATTAAGGTAATTTATAGGTTTCCCCCAAACAGCGCTATACAATAAAAATTTTCCTGTATAAAACAAGGCCTCATACAGCCACATCAATGAAAAAAAACACAAAAAGCGCTTGCTGACTGCTGAAATGCAGCTAGGCAAAAAACTATCCATTCCCTCATAACTTATTGAAAAAAAATTAAAATCTAGGATACGTGATCGAGAGGAGGTATCTAACCAGAACATGGAACTGATCGGTATAAGAGCTTTGTGGCACAGGACAATATTGGAGAGATGCCTACTCCCCTGTAGTCTATGGTGTATGAATTGCCTGTCGCAATCTAAAAACTATTCTCGATTTTCTTATTTTTTTGCTAAACAAGCTAAAAGAATACCAAGACACATTATGGAATTGCATGCAAAGCAATTCCTGAAAATATTCAGATTATCAGAATGGTCCCTTAGGTGCTGTGCCACTCTCACTTGTAACGGAAACAGCTGAGTAGAGTTGCCCGGTTAACTCCCATAGAAGCAAATGAACAGAAATGGGCACATGCATAGACAACTGCGGTCGCCTCACCAGATAGGACAGTTCTGTAGATAGGTGCGGGTCGCAGAGGTGGGATCCACATCTATCAGACAGTTATGGAATATCCTATGGATATGCCATAAACATCTAAGAATTGTCCCTTTTTTTAAAGGGCTTTTCCCATTTTAATCAGTACATGCAATTCCCTTACATAAAATAATGTGCCCCATACTTTTACACAAAGGGGTTTCTAGTCATTATATTTTTACATGATTCTAAATATCATCATTTTATAACCATATATATTTTTATATCACCCAACCATGGTAGGTGTCAGAATCAGGTCCCTCAGGGCTTGAAGGGCCCATGGTGATCTAGCTAATGTTAGCATAATAAACCATTTTTACACTCGTCAAGCCTAGTGCTTGTGTAGACAGAGGGCCCACTGACACGTGCCCACGGCCCACATTGTGTCCAATCCTATATGCAAGGACATTATATATAGTGCTTCCCACAGGTGACCCTGCACCTGAGCTGCACTAGTAATGCACATATATAGTATATCCAGACTAATGACACCACTACTAATATCCAGAAGAAAAAATTTGGGGAAATACCACTCTGTAGTAACAACACTACCAATGACTGGGAACATGATAGGCTGCAAGTGACTCCAACTTCTAACCAGTCCAAGGAAAGCATCGCACGTGGCAATGGTCACACAGCACCTCAGTCCCCTGTATTACTGCCCACCTCTACCCATCTGGCCTCCAGGCACCGACCGAACATCATCCTCTGCTCTCCTGCTCTCCTCCTCCCCCCGCCTTTCTCATCCTCCCGGCAACCTTTCACACCTGCTGGTTGCTTCTCAAACAGTATTGTTTTCTTCCTCTTCATCAGCCTTGCTGTCCTCCGATGTACCTGGGTGGGAGTGACGGGAAGAGCCGGCTCCTTTTCTACACATCCCGTTCCGATCACTGCACGGTGTCAGACACCACAACCTCCACCTTACAGCCCATCCTGCTGTCGCCTCCCCTAGGTCCTGATATTACCCCTTCCTTCATTTCTTTAGCTTGTGCTTTAAGGATATGATTTTCATGTTATTGTCCTGAGCCTCCTAACCAGGCACACAACCCACTGATTCCCGTGGTAATGCCAAGGATAAAGTTTCCACAGACTCGGTGGGCATAGCCAGGCTTTGGCACCACCGTACTGTGAGCTAAGAGAGCCTGTGCAGGGAAAGGTATGCCAGGGACACACTATTGAATGAACTTAACATTAGAAGCAGTGGTGTAACTACTACTGCTACATGGCCCACGGCATGAGGGGGCCCGGGCCGCTATGGCTGTTAGACGGCGTCGCCACTGAACACTACGACAGAGCAGGGAGGTATATACAGGGGGGCTGCATGGCGCTATCTACAGGGAGGGGGCTGTATGGCGCTATCTACAGGGAGGGGGCTGTATGGCGCTATCTACAGGGAGGGGGCTGTATGGCGCTATCTACAGGGAGGGGGCTGTATGGCGCTATCTACAGGGAGGGGGCTGTATGGCGCTATCTACAGGGAGGGGGCTGCATGGCACCATCTACAGGGAGGGGGCTGCATGGCACCATCTACAGGGAGGGGCCTGCATGGCACCATCTACAGGGAGGGGCCTGCATGGCACCATCTACAGGGAGGGGCCTGCATGGCACCATCTACAGGGAGGGGCCTGTATGGCACCATCTACAGGGAGGGGCCTGTATGGCACCATCTACAGGGAGGGGCCTGTATGGCACCATCTACAGGGAGGGGCCTGTATGGCACCATCTACAGGGAGGGGCCTGTATGGCACTATCTACAGGGAGGGGGCTGTATGGCACTATCTACAAGGAGGGGGCTGTATGGCGCTATCTACAGGGAGGGGGCTGTATGGCACTATCTACAGGGAGGGGGCTGTATGGCACTATCTACAGGGGGGCTGTATGGCGCTATCTACCAGGGGGGCGCTGTATGGCGCTATCTACCAGGGGGGCGCTGTATGGCGCTATCTACCAGGGGGGCGCTGTATGGCGCTATCTACCAGGGGGGCGCTGTATGGCGCTATCTACCAGGGGGGCGCTGTATGGCGCTATCTACCAGGGGGCGCTGTATGGCGCTATCTACCAGGGGGCGCTGTATGGCGCCATCTACCAGGGGGCGCTGTATGGCGCCATCTACCAGGGGGCGCTGTGTGGCAGAATTTACAGGGAGGCACTATCTTCAAGCGGAGTTGTGTGTCACCCAGGGGAGGGGGTGGCCCAGTCAAAAGTTTGCTATGGGGCCCAGTCTTTCCTAGTTACGCCCCTGATTAGAAGGCTAAGAGATTGGTCAAATAATTTATAAAATTTAGTAGTAAAGCTGTCAGGACCTGGGCTTTCGCCATTCTTCAGATCCTTGATGACCATCCTCAACTTTTCAGCAGTAAAGTTCTCCTCTAAGGAGAGTACGAATAAGGGCGGATTTACACGAGCGTGTGTGTTTTTGCGCACGCAAAAAACGCAGCGTTTTGCATGCGCAAAAGGCACTTAACCGCTCCGTGAGTCATCACATAGGATGCGCGGCTGCATGATTTTCGCACAGCTGCCATCATTAGGACACTGTTTGGATGTTTGTAAACAGAAAAGCACGTGGTGCTTTTCTGTTTGCAAACATAATTTTGACTGCTGTTGCGCGAATCACGCGCGTCCCACGGAAGTGCTTCCGTGTGGTGCGCGTGATTTTCACGCACTCATTGACTTCAATGGGTGCGTGATGCGCGAAAAACGCAGGAATATAGGACCTGTCGTGAGTTTTACGCAGCGGACTCACGCTGCGCAAAAATCACTGACAGTCTGCACTGCCCCATAGACTAGCATAGATCCGTGCAACACGCGTGAAAATCACGCGCGTTGCACGGACGTATTACACGTTCGTGTAAATCAACCCTAAAACAGTTATAGAATGTAGCAGATGGAACCCAACATATTCCTCAATACAATTGATCACTTGGGAAGCTAAATACATTTTTAAAAACTTTGTATGTTATACAAACTACTATATTTTCTGAATTCTTCAAAAATATCAGGGTGGAGTGCAAGTTAGGCTTCGTTCACATCTGCGTCAGGGCTCCGTTCCGGCATTCCATCAGAGCTTTCTGTCACAACAGAACCCTGACTGACACAAATGGAAACCATAGTTTTCTGTTTGAAGCACCATTGAGTTCAATGGTAACGGATCCGGTGCAAATGGTTTCTGATTGGCTCCATTGTGCAAGGGTTCTGTTTTGACGCAACACACTCTAGTGCCTCCCATTTACCAGGAGGGCTAGTAAGCGGTCTTTCATCAAACAAGATAAAGTCCGTAATCGCTGAAGAGATATCTGCTGGGTAGACTACATCAGTAAGCAAAATATAATTCTATCTCCACTGTCCTATGGATAACACCCTACTTTAGGGTGAAGACAATGAAACCATGTGGGATAATATAAACTTTGGAATTAAAAACATTGGTGGCGCTAAAAAAAAGCATCCGGTAAAAGAGCAAGTGGCACCCTCTTCTTATGTAAATATTGTATTTGGTTCCGCTTTTCCGTCTTCAAGTCCAGGGCATTGAAAGAACTGATTTAGCGCTGTGTCCCCTTCGCAGTTAATCCCTGGCCACCAGCTGTGCACCTCGCCTGAAGACCGCGCCACCTCCCCTGAAGACCGCGCCACCTCCCCTGAAGACCGCGCCACCTCCCCTGAAGACCGCGCCACCTCCCCTGAAGACCGCGCCACTTCCCCTGAAGACCGCGCCACTTCCCCTGAAGACCGCGCCACTTCCCCTGAAGACCGCGCCACTTCCCCTGTATGTATCAGCTTCCCCTGTAAATAGCACCACTGTAGCTCCCTATAGGAGCAGAATCCATCTGGCCAGGGATTTCGCTCCTAGAGGGTGCCCCTGATGTCTCTGTCCATAAATGGATAGTGACGCCACGCACTTCTCCAGAGAGCTACTGGGTAATCCGCTCCTGGAGGGAGCTTAGGTAGCACTATCTGCAGGCGGTTGTGCGCTATCTACAGTGAGCGGTGTAGTCCGGGGCTCTTAAAGCCCCGGCAGACATGAGTGCAGCGCTGCTCACACTTAAGCAGCACTGCACTCATTAAACCCTGTTCAAGGCTGTCAACGTTTATACACGTGGCAACTGCACGGGGCATCGGCATTTCGAACGTATATAGCCATATGGCAGTGGTGAAGGGGTAAAGTATTATAATAAGCCGTCTCCTCCCAAAAAAATAATCTACAATATAATTTCAAAGGATCATGGACATTTTAAATAAAATTATAAGTTTGAATTAATGTGGTGTATTTTTTAGCACAGTAACAAGTAACTGCTTAACAGTCCAATGAACCCAATAATGAGCCTTCGATCAAAGCTGGAGGCCATTTTACAAACACTACAGAATACCTGGTTTGCTGAAAAGCATTTGTACTTTTTTCAGTCGAACATAAAATTTATCATAGGCTTTATCCATCAGCTCCTCCAGCGACGAAGAGCCAGCATTTGGGAGAGAACCTTGGTTAATGCTATTAAGCTGCAAAAAAAAAAAAAAAAAAATGAAAACAAGTCAATTTTTAAATGATATATATTTAGTCATTCGTAGGTTGATGAAATGGCAACATTCATAATTCACTTCATGTTAAACATAATTACCTTCATGTCTGCACTGTCAGTTCACACAGGGGTTTTTTTTACATGTTTTTTCCCAGTTGATTTTAATGGGAGGCGGAGGCGTTTTTTTCCTGTGAGCGGAAAAAACGTCTCACGGGAAAAAGAAGGGATATGCCCTATCTTCTGGGGTTTACATCTCTGACCTCCCATTGACCTAAATGGGAGGCAGAGAAAGCGTATTTCGCTGCGTTTTTTTGCCCGGGGCGCTCAATGGCCGCGGTCGGAAAACGCTGTGAAAATCGGTGTGCAGGCAGAGCAAAATCTGCCTCAAAATTGCAAACTGAATTTTGCGGAAGATTTTCTGCCAGCAAAAAACTCAGTGCGAAAACGTAAGATCTATTTAGCATTAATTGAGATGCCCTGCCAAAAAATAAATCTGACAATCTTTTATTTTGAGGATAAAGCAAAATACTATTGAAAAGTATTTGCATTATCGGTGTTTGTGCTCTCATCTTTGTGAAGTCAGCTACATAAACACTACCGACTCTGGATGACACACTGCTCTGAATATCACACCTAAAAATATCTGGTTTCAAGTGGAAAGGCAAAATGTTTTTTCCAGCTAGTTCAACCTATTAACCTGAAGTGTTTATCTAGAGCAGTTGCGTAACTACCGCAGCATGCCCGGTGGAGCCTCTAGCAGCCATAGCTATGGCTGCTACAGCGATAGCAACGCCACTTTCAATAGCATCTGCTTCCTTAGGACACAGCTACTATTGAACACTATGGCAGAGCAGGGAGGTATCTCCCTGCTCTGCCATTTACTAGACTACAGGCCACATTTGTGACGTCACCGGATCATGCCGGCCTACGTAAGGATCCCGTCGGCGTTGATGCTTTCGAGCAGCTCTGTTAGTCGCGGGAACGGGGCCTAGGGGAGTAGAATTTTTTTGTTTTATTGCTTTTGGGGGCGCTATCTACAGGGGGGAGCAGTGCAGCACAATCTTCAGCGGGGAGCGGTGAGGCACAATCTACAGCGGGGAGCGGTGAGGCACAATCTACAGCGGGGAGCTGTGAGGCACAATCTAAAGGGGGAGCTCTGAGGCACAATCTACAGGGGGAGCTCTGAGGCACAATCTACAGGGGGAGCTGCGTGGCACAATCTACAGGGGGAGCTGCATGGCAGAATCTACAAGGGGGGCTGTGTGTGGCACTCAGGGGGGGGGGGCAGTCAAAAGCTTGCTACGCGGCTCAGTCTTTCCTAGTTATGCCCCTGATATAGAGGATTGCAAAACAGCCCCCATGAGAAAGCAATTGTCCTCAATTTATGGTAAAAAGTGTATGCAACATTAATTATAAACCTGTCACTCAAATTTAGTTAACGTAGCCATATCTTGGGCTACGTACTGCCGGGACTCAGACAATATGTAGAGTATACAACACTGTTAGTATACCATTATAAATTCTCAGACCGCAAAATTGAATATGAAGTCATATATGATACAGAACTGTTGCATCATAGCAAGTCTGAAATGCTCCACAATAAAATTTAAATGCAGTCCTTCAAGTGTTTGCCAAAATTCATTTTGTGCTAAGCCTTATGGTAATATTTGCGATGACAAGAAAATTATTAAGTGTGTTACCATGATCGTGGTTTATAGAAAATAGCAGAAATTTATTTCATTTTATTACTCCCCTCCAATAGATTATCTAGTTATCAGGAAACATTAAGTAACGTCAACAAAAAAAAACAGCCAAAAGGAATATAATGTTCACAAAAGAAGTCTGGAATATGGATTTGTTTGTTTTATTAGTCATTGTTCATCATAGTACATAATTGTCAAGTCTGAATCATCTAAGGCCTCATTCACACGGCAGGGTTTCCCGTCCGGGTGCCGGCCGTTCATAAATCGGCCGGCACCCGGCTGCATTAGGAATGATAGACCCCTAATGGGGCTATTCACACGACCGATTTTTTGACGGACGGAAAATCCGGCCGTCAAAAAATAGGACATGCTCTATCTTTGCCCGGGCACCCGGCCGCCCGGCTCCCATAGAAGTCTATGGGGCCGGGTATTACACGGCCATCACCGGAATGTGTTCCGAGTGATGGCCGGGTTTCCCGGCGCTTGCGCTCTATCTCCTCCTCCTCACAGCGCAGAGTGCATGTGAGGAGGAGGAGTTGATGCCATTCTGACGAATGGCATCGCTGCACACTGTGTTGCAGGGCCGGGGTGTACAGCAGGTGGAGGGAGCGCTGCGCTGGCTCCCTTCCCCTGCTTGTTAAAAGCACCCTGGCTCGGCGACACCTTAGATGGCGCCGCTAGTAGCAGCAGCTGCTGCTGCTACTACTGTAGCGACGCCACTATAGCAGAGCGGGGAGGTATCTTCCCGCTCTGCTATGTGCTAGCCGCACTTTAGCTCCTTGAAGGAGCGGAATCCCCGTGTGTTCGGGGATTCCGCTCCTGGACAGAGCGCTTGATGTCTCTGTCCATATCTGGGCAGTGACATCAGGGGAAACTCCTGAAGCGGAATCCCCGAACACATGGGGATTCCCCTTCAGGAGCTGCCGCTGATGTCACTGTCCGGATCTGCCCGGCCCGGCACGGATGCATAACTTTATGCAAACCGGCCGGGCAGAATGGCCGATTTTACCGGCCGGCACTCGGGCTCGGACCCGACCCGGTCGTGTGAATCCCGCCTAACATTATGAGTAGTTTTATGTACAGTAAAAGTCCCCCAGGACTAGAACCAGGAATCCATTTATGTTTAGAGTTTTGGTAAACCAACCAGTGTTGGTTAATGAACGAATTAACTGGCCAGTGCATTTCTCACAAGACACGTAAAGTCAGATATATATATTTTTTCCATCATGATTTAATTTAGAGTTACTATATTAAGACAAGCGTCACATATACGAATACCATTGATGATCCATAATTCAACTGTAAGGGTTAATTACACGTCCATTCAAACAACACGTGGAGCCTCCGTTATGGAAACAATGTACAAAGCATTCACCCAGTATCCATAAATAGCTATAACTGGATTTTGTGCTCGCATAACCTGAAGACATCAAGTAAGCAAGATACAGAAAAAGCTGAGTGATCTAAATTTGGCATCTATACCTTCTAAATATAGAACAGATAAGGCTATTTTAACTCCACTGCAATACAAAGCATGTGTCATTGTAAAATAAAGGATTAGATTATTTTCAGCAAACTAAGACTTTAATCACAAAGTGTGATCTCTGTGGCAAAAATGTCATGGATCAATTATAATAAACATAATAAAAATTTGGCAAAAAAACAACACATTTATTGGCCTTGCTGTTATATACCTGAAAACTACCAAAATCCACAATGATAAGGTCAGTTTTTTCGTGATAGAAGCCAGACTTTGGGATCAACAGGTAAGATGGTTGCAGATTTATCTGTAAATCAAGAACTTTCCGAGTTTCAATCATGTGTGAAAGCCCTAGAACAAACACAAATGAAAATGACCACTTTGGTAAATCAGCTAAACCATTTTTTTTTTATCCAATACCTTTATTATTATTAGAAATAAAACGTACAATACAGTCAGTTTACATTAAAGTACTGACAAAGAAAAAAAAGTAAACAAAAGTTGTATATAATGCAGTTGAAGCAATTGTACGAACAAAAAAAATATGAAAAAAGCTTAAGCATTTTTAATGCCCAAAAGAGAAAAATTCATGTGCATCTTTGATTGTATGTTGCCAATTCATAAATCCCTGTGATGTAAGAGGGCAAAGTTGCATTAGGTTACACGAAAATAATCTAACACTGTATCACAACATTTAACACATTAATTTAGATCAGTCGCTTTTAAAAAAAAAAAAAAAGGATGTCTAATGTGCCCTAATACAGTTAAACTACTGGGTGCAGTGGATATGACTCTGTGGCCCTTTTCTCTTGGGTCTTAAAAGGAAATTTGAGGACTTCCTGACTTCTCTATTTAAGTCTAAATTTAGTTTTAATCTGAAGTAGGTAACCAAAATGTGCAATATTACAAGATGAAGCTACATTTTTATGCAACCCATAACCAATTTACTGCGTTATACCAATACTCTCATTACAACTTGCATATATTTTCACTCCATGTTTCTCCAGCCACCTAAATGGCAAACGTGACAAAATGGGATGGGATGAATCACTGCATAATTAGGTAAATTTGCCATTCAAAACTCCAGGAAAGATAGGGGACTAGTGCAGTAAGAGATGTAAAGGTGGTCCTATTGGTTGAAACCTAGTTTATCAAAACATATACTGCTAAGAAACGGCTGATCTTTAACCCCTTCCTGCCTCAGCCACTTTCTGGATTTTCACTTTCGTTTTTTTCTCCCCACCTTCCAAAAGCCATAACTTTTATTTTTCTGTCGATCTATCCATATCAGGGCTTGTTTTTTGTGGGACGATTTGTAGATTTTCACAGCACTATTTATTGTATCATATAAATGTAGTGTGAAACTGAGGGAAAAAAAGTTTGTACCTCAATTTTGGATTAAAAAACAGCTATGCCTAAATTTTTTTAGAAGGTTTAGTTTTTACGTCGTTCACATGCGGTAAAAACAGCATGTTAACTTTTTTCTACGGGTCAATAAGATTACAGCGATACCAAATTTATATACTTTTTTTCTATGTTTTACTCCATTTACAAGGAAAAAAAAAACTTATTGTTTAAAATAACATTTTTGTCACAATATTCTGAGAGCCATAATTTTTTTTTTTCCCTGTCGATTAAGCAGTATGAGGGCTTATTTTTTGCAGGACGAGCTGTAGTTTCGATTGGTACCGTTTTGGGGTGCATGAGACTTTTTGATCACTTATTATTCCATTTTGTGGGAGATGAAGTGACCAAAAAACAGCGATTGTGGCGTTTAATTTTTTACATTGTTCACCGTGCGGGCTAAATAATGATATATTGTAATAGATCGGTCTTCTATGGACGCGGCTATACCAGTTATGTTATTTATTTTTATATTTTAACATTGTGCTTAAGGGAAATGGGCTAAGGAATTTTTATTTTTTTAAATCTTTTAAAGGGAAGGTGTCATGAATTTTTTTTTATCATATTGCTTTTAATAGGATATTAGCATAAATTGTATTTATTTGTGTTCTCATGTTCTACTTTTTACTTTGTACTTTCTTTTACTTCTCTATGGGGACTGCCATTTTTTTTTTCATCTCTGTATGTGTCGATTAACGACACATACAGAGATGGAATACGGCACATACAACCCCATAGAGAATGCGAACGAAAGCCGTTCCATTCTCTGCAGTGTACGCCGTCTGTGTGGGAACAGCGCATGCGCCGCTCCCACACAGACCAAAACGAATCTCGTTCGCAGAGCGAAATCCGGCGCCATTTTCATGTGGACCGGAAGTCCACTGCCGGATTGTAAGATGATGACTTCCGGCCGCGGCTTCCGGCTATATGTTCAACGAAGCCAAGGCGCGAGGAATAGGAGCGGAGGCGGCAGCAGCAGGTAATTTATGTTCGTGTATTTGATGTGTGTATTATGTTCGTGTATGTTTGTGTTATACTGTCTGATTAGCACTGTATCTAATCCTCCTACACTGAAGTCGCTCAGAAAATGGCAGCACACAGTGTAGGAGGTTTGAAGATTCAAACCCCTCCTTCTCCTGGCACTAGCCAGAATAAGGGAGGGGGGATTGTGTGAGGACACTAGAGGAGAGTGTGTCTACACCAAATTTTTTAGCATAAAGCAATGAGGTTGCTTTAGCACATTGACCATGCTGCAATTTTGGGAACTGCTCCCTCTAGTGGCCAGCACATGGAAATATTATAAATTAGAATCTAATTTATAATATTTCCTGACTTGTGAAAAAATGAAAAAAAAAAATGAAAACCATGTGTAATCACTTAAAATAATTGTTTTAACTAAAAAAATAATAATTTCTACCGACCCATTCCCTTTAGATACACATATATATATATGGAGACTAATAAAAAGTAAAAAAGATATACAGTAAAATAAAGTTTTATTAATAAATATATATTTATATTTAAGAAAAACTTTATTTTACTGTATTTATCTTTTTTACTAGTCCCCGTAGTGGACTTGAACCAGCGGTTGTTGGATCGCTTGAATGATCACCCCATGATTGCGCCACGGGGGGCCGCTGCAATGTTACAGGAGGTGATGCCACTCGTCACACTAAAGTGTTGTCTGTAAGATATAGCCGACACACTCATGCTTTGAAGTGGCTCAGCCCGTGAGCCCGCTCTATACTCATCCACTTGAGGTGCGCTGTATGTATGTATGTATGTATGTATGTATGTATGTATGTATATATATATATATATACATATACATATATATACATATATATATATATACACATACATATATATATATACACACACACACACACACACACACACACACACACACACACACACACACATACACACAGCGGATTAAATAGGATTTATATTGGGTCACAAAACGTACAAAGTATCAACTATATTATTTATTCAGGATTTTATTGCATTTATTCACAAAAGAACATAAAGAGCACAGGATACTGGACAGCTTGCTAAGAATAACTGAATTACCTGCAGCTGTTCTTTCTTTGATCTCTTCTAATTTCATCAATGTAGCAGAAGTAAGTTGTTCTAAATCCATTCCTTTGTGTGTCCGGAAAAAGTCTGCTAGAGCGTTTATGGTTGCCTACCAAAGAAAATCCAATAGGCACAATGGTACCAGTCAAGAAAAAAAAAAATAAAAATTAGTATGTCCACTTTTTTCTAAGGGGTTCTCTGGCAGCTCAAATCAACTAAGCTTCATTTATATCAGAGCTGCCGATGAGGTGACAGAGGGAGCCCTCTACCATTGCCTAACCACTTAAAGAGGCTCTGTCACCAGATTCTCAAATCCCTATCTCCTATTGCATGTGATCGGCGCTGCAGTGTAGATAACAGTAATGTTTTGTTTTTTTTAAAAACGTTCATTTTTGGCCAAGTTATAAGCTATTTTATATATATATATATATATATATATATATATATGCAAATGAGCTTTGAAATGGACAACTGGGCGTTTTTTTTTCGTTATGTCCAACTGGGTGTGTATTGTGTTTTTAACTGGGCGTGTTTACGTGTTATGACATTGACCAATCAATGACCAGTCAGCGTCACACACTCATCTCCATTGATTTACACAGCAGCGATGTGCAGCCACATAAACAGAGATTAACATTAATCAAGTGTCCTGATAATGAATACACATGAAATCCAGCCTGGACGTCATGTGTATTCAGAATCCTGACACTTCTGAATCTTTTCTGTGAGATTCCCGCAAGCCACTCGTAATCTCGCGAGATTACGGAGGTAAACGAGATTTCGTTTCCCTTGCTGGAAATCTCAAAGAAAAGAGAGTCAGAAGTGTCAGGATTCTGAATACACATGATGTCCAGGCTGGATTTCATGTGTATTCATTATCAGGACACTCGATTAACGTTAATCGAAAAAAAAACGCCCAATTGTCCATTTCAAAGCTCATTTGCATATATATATATATATATATATATATGTATATAAAATAGCTCATAACTTGGCCAAAAATGAACGTTTAAAAAAAAAAAAAAAAAACACGTTACGGTTATCTAGATTGCAGCGCCGATCACATGCAATAGGAGATAGGGATTTGAGAATCTGGTGACAGAGCCTCTTTAAATGTCACTGTTGCTGGTGACCAAGGCATCTGAGGGGTTAAACTCCCGAGATTGGAGGTGATCTGAATGCCCTAATGACTACATTAGTACTAGCACCATATATGTACAGCGGATGTCCACAAGTTACTACTAGTCAAATTATATGTGCATCTATGACCACTGCATTTTTTCTTCATTGGTCAAATCCGTACAATGTGAAATCCTAACAGGGGTTTTCTTCTTTAGACAACTGCTAACACATGTAAGGAACATTTGGAAATAGAGGGGTGTCACCTGCTTCGAAAACCACCCACCTATTACAAAGAGTGAGAGCCGCTGCAAAAAGCAACTCTCCCTCTGGAGCACTCGGTTTGTCTGATTTCAGTGAGCGATGTGTAATGCTTACTTTTCCCCACAGAGATGCTACAGGAGAGAAACAAAAGTCGGCCACTTTGTCTAGCGATCACAGCACCGCAGCAATCAGCATATCATAGGGGGACTAACCCTAAAAACAGAGGTCATCCAATCTGAACAACCACTTTAAGAATATGTGTGAACTTAATATACAATATTAAAGAAATCTTCACGGGGACACATGTGAAATGCATAAATATAAAAAAGTTCAACAATAGTAAATGTGAAAAAGAAATCCCCACCTCTATTAGAGCATTGAGATCATTTGATGGTTGAGGCTTGCTTTTTAATGCAGCATTCATATAATTTCTCACCTGCAGCTTAAAAACTTAAAAGGGGCCAACTAATCATACGGAATTAAGAATGACTCCTTATAGGGGTTCTTCGCTATGGACCATTCCTACTGAATAGGAGGATCCATTGAAAATAAGCAGATCACAAAATGTCTCCCGCTGGGATTCCCCTGCAATCAGCTTTAGGGCGGATTGACACGAACGTGATATACGTCCATGCAACGCGCATGCTTTTCACGCGCGTCGCACGGACCTATGTTAGTCTATGGGGCCGTGCAGACAGTCCGTGATTTTTGCGCAGCATGAGTCTACTGCGTAAAACTCACGACATGTCTTATATTCGTGCATTTTTCATGCATGAAGTCAATGGGTGCGTGAAAATCACGCGCACCACACGGAAGCACTTTCGTGGGACGCGTGTGATTCGCGCAATAGCAGTAAAACTATGAATGTAAACAGAAAAGCACCACGTGCTTTTCTGTTTACAAACATACAGAGTGTCATAATGGCGGCTGCGCGAAAATCACGCAGCCATGCATCATACGCAGCTGACACACGGAGCTGTTAAGTGCCTTTTGCGAGCGCAAAATGCCACGTTTTTTGCGCGCGCAAAAGCACACGCTCATGTAAATCCGGCCTTAATCTGTGGGGAAATCGGTCAGTAACTGCTCAATTTCCGTGCAGAGCCTCTACAGGGGCAATTAACCATTACACAGCTTCAATTCTAATCAATGGGATGTCTGTGTAATGCAGGACAGGACAGGTCCTCCAGAGAAAGAGAGAGAGACACGCTTTGTAATCGCTCTCCACTCTACCCGAGATGAGGACCACCCCTTCTATAAACTCAGAATTCCCTAATAGCTTATATGAAAAGGAGTTTTGTAAACTGGACGACCCCTTTTTTTTATTTTATGATAAATGTTATTATAAATTTAATAGAAAAATAACTCTTCCCATAAAGAAAGTCAATTATCCCCGAGACTGCAGTAGGGCTATCTACCCAGACCTTCCATATTTTAAGAAATTTGTCAGGACATCTGTGAGCCATGTAGGTAAGATTATACAAAAGCAAACATTATTAACTTCACGGATCCATGGGAGCAGGTAATCTTGACTTTAAATGAGTAGGGACAACCCCTTTTTAGTGAATCATTACAATACCAGAGGTTCCTTTTAATTTGACATACTACAGGTGTTTTCCCGAATTTCCTCTTAGGCTTGCGGCCAAAATACATTCCGTCCTTTACGAACTAAACATGCTCATGTGAATCCAGCCTTATCATGTAGGCCAGAGGCACAGAAGCTATTGGTAGGCACTACAACTAGTTCATTAAAGGGTTATTACCATCATAAACATTTATGGCAAATCCACGGGATATGTCAAATATTTGATTAATGCGGATCCCAGGTCTGGAACCTGCACTACTCAAGAACGGAGGTCACACACAGTCCCACTTGGTGGATGCCAAATTCAGGTGGACGGGCTGCCAAATTCATTCTTGGTTATGGAAGGTGGCTCACCAGGTGGGACAGGTGTCGAGTGACCCCTGTTTTCAAGATAGGCACGGGTCCCAACCATGGATAGGTCACAAATCTCGGTCTTTGAAAACCAGATATAAAAACAGAAAAGGAGCCATTCAGCATCCCAAAGCAATGTTACAAAATAAAAAACAGTGTCAAGCTAATTTCTCTTCTTTCAGCAGGCATGGATTTGGCAATAATTTTTTTTTTTAAATAGGACTATAAAATGCAGTGTCCATAAAATGTAATGTTGCTAAACACACTAGAAAGTTAGAAAAACTTACAGCATCGTAAATAATCTCCACAGGCTGCGACTGCAATATTAGGACTTGATCAGCAGTGCGGTCTTCAGGGTTTGTTTCAAACTGGATCTTAAGGAGTGATGATTCGCTGGAACCAATCGTACTCACTAGAGATGGAATGATATTTTTCTGTTTGAGGCCTGTTACATACCAGTGTTCCAGTTTCGCTTCTACTCTGAAATTTCAAAGCCAGGATACACTAGATTAATATATAATCTAAACTGTAATATATTTTCTATTAAACACCTCCTAGAAGTCAAACAGGGTTTATTAAAGGGAGAAGTACATCAGATAATTTACGTAGGACCCAAATTGTGTCTCAGATAGCCTCACGGCAGGAAGAGGACTGGGCCTTGGCCTCTTTGGATGCGGCCAAGGCCTTCGATTCTATTGAATGGCCATATTTATTGCATATTCTCCATAAATTTGGTTTAGGGCCAGTCTTTATACAATGGATAGGCCTTCTATATTTACACCCCAGAGCGGCCATATCCCTGAATGGGCAACTTTCGTCATACTTCACTTTGGAGAGGGGTACCAGGCAGGGGTGCCCGATATCGCATTATTGTTTGCTCTTGCTGTAGAACCCCTTGCTATCTTGATGCGACAAGATGAGATATTTCGGGGCATATGCTTAAACACTGGTGAGGAGCGGATAGCCTTATATGCGGACGATATGCTATTATATATGTCGTATCCGGAGGAGTCGCTAGAGAGAGCAATGTCAATCATTGAGTTATTTGGAGACTATTCTGGCTTACGTATTAACTGGGATAAGTCATGTCTGAGGTACTTCTCCCCGCTCCGGAGCTCCATGGAGGGCTCGAAGGTATGCGGATTGCAAGTTGTATCTCATTTTAAATATTTGGGTATCCAGGTATCTAGATTAGACAGTGATATGATGAGGCTGAATATCGACCCTTTGCTTACGATCTTCAAAGACAAATTCAAAATCTGGTCGGCTTTACCCCTCTCGGTGGCGGGCCGTATCAATCTTATTAAAATGGTGGTTCAACCTAAGTGCTTATATGTACTGCAGCATATATTTGTCCCCATCCCCATGACATTCTTTAAAGAAATGGATTCTATAATTATAAAGTTTATATGGGGGTCCTCCAGATCCAAATTGCAACTGGCCAAACTACAACGGCCTAAAGATCTGGCAGGTATGGCTCTTACGGACCTATATGTCTACTACCTGGCTAGTCAACTTAAATATCTGGGAGCATGGGTGTCACATGAGGAACCAGTGGGAATGGAGAGATGTCTGGCAAAATTTCTAGGATAGATGAAACTGTGGCCAATACTGGAATCTTCGGTACCAATTGGCAGAAATACCTTACCGATACATAAGGTGGCGAGAAAGACCTGGGCAGCCGCGGTGCAGATCTCGTGGAATGGTCAGATAATGGCGGAGACCCCCCTGTGGCATAATGACGCGATGGGTCAGTTGAGCTCGTCACAGGACGCTGATTTTTGGTCTAATCTGGGTATTAATATTATCGGAGATGTTTTTGATAACAATTTGCTATTTTCTTTTACCCAGATGGAAGAGTTATACCAAGTTCCGAGACAGGCCTTTTATAAATTTCTGCAATTCCGACACTCTCTACAGGCTCAATTTAGTGGCAGGGCTATTGACATCTCCTCATACCCTCTAATAGGCATCGTTCGATCTCAGGGACCAGGGGGGTTGATCTCCTCGATTTACTCCTTTCTCATACATGCAAAGCAAGTAGGGCAGACTTCCCGGCATTGGATAAATGGCAGGAGCTGATCCCTTCCATGGATGAGGAATCTAGAGCAAGCCTTTTGGAATGACATCGATTTGTATCCCCTGCTATTAATAATAAACTTATACAGCTATATATAATACATCAGAGTTATCTCACACCAATCCGACTATATAAAATCGGAAGATGGTCTACTCCCCATTGTCATAGATGTTTCTTTAGTCCTGCCGGATTTCAGCATATGATATGGGACTGCCCAGTCATTCGCCACTTTTGGATAGAAGTTACCACCCTACTTGCTAGGGTACTGTCGATTCCAGTGTTAGTGGAGCCGGGTATCTGCTTATTCGGGCTGATTGAGGAGGAATTGATTTCACCACTCCTCCGCACGTGTCTTCGTGAGACCTTGTTTATGGCCCGCAAGGCAATTGCGCTTAGATGGATGAACGCCCGTCCGCCTACCAAAGCTATGTGGATCCAACTGGTAAACACAGCTATACCTTATGAACGTATAATTTATATTCATAGAAACCGACCTGAAAAATTTAACTGGATTTGGGATAGCTGGTGTAACTCGGACCTTACGTCTTACTCTGGGACGGAGTTATCAGTGGCTATTAGAAGGATCCATACATGAGCATTACCGGCCTACACTGATCTAGGTAGGATATGAGGGAAGTTAGCTGAACAATCGTCACTACAGGGGGTATCTCTATATATATCTATATACTGCACCGGATGCCCCGAGATGCATATGTTTTTGGCTGATTGAATTACTGAACTCCTCCCCCCCCCTGCTCTCTTTTCTTATTTTGGAATGTTCATATTTCATGGGGACAGGCATGTAGCTGGTCAGAACTTGATAAAAGAGATGTATTTTCTTTTTTTTTTTGTTTCATTTCATATAAGTTGCTATGAATCTTGTTATGTATTTAATGTAACACTAAACAGTTTCTTTATATGCATATATTCTGGACATGTCCGCTGCGCGGGGGTCCAGCAATTTACTGTGTTAATGTGTTTATATGCCTCCTTCAATAAACGGAGTTTAAAAAAAAAAAAAAAAAAAAAAAAAAACACCTCCTAGAAGAAAAATGCTCATTAAAATGCATCTAAACTCGATTTTCATTTTCATGATAGGTCAATAATTTTTCATGTGCTATGCTCTGCTAGAATCCTCATAGCTAGATATTGGAAGAACACCTCCACTCCGACACTAACTGAGGTGATACAATCGGTCAATTATACATGTATTATGGAAAGAACGATTTTTCTACAAAGATCACAAACTTCCCAATGTCTCCAATGGGATAAATGGACGTCCTCTAAATACTATGTAGATTCTCTTTATACCTGATGCTCCTGGTATGATGTAACCTCTATGACCTTGTAAACTGAGCTGAGTTTGTTTAGTTTCTTTGTTTTGTTATGTTTATTTCTTGGGGTATTAAGTTTGTTTTATGCCAAAAATACTGATTTACAGTCTTCCACCTCAAGGTGCGCATCTGTTTGGCTCTCAAAACGCCTTGCGACAGTGAATGGGACAATATTTCTAACCTTTATTAAAAGTGATTACGACCTTATGCAAAGTTTGTATGCTCCAACCGTGCACTATATACTGTTGATTTTGTTAAAATGTCAGCAGGGAATAACCTGTTTTTCGAGTTTTTTTGCCACTGTATGTGATACCTTATTTTTCACTCAATAAAAAATTTGTCGGAAAAAAATGCATCTAAACTCATGGTATTTGGAAAGCAAGATGAAATTAAAAAAAACCTCAAATAGGTTTATAGACGAGAAGGCATGGATTATTATATAAAAAGGATTAGAATTTACAGGAATATTGTTCTATTATATTCAGCTTAAAAAGCTATTTAACCCCTTCCCGCCACAGTTTTGCATTTTAGTTTTTTTCTCCCCAATTTCCAAAAACCATAACTTTATTTTTCAGTCGATATAGCCATATGTGGGCTTGTTTTTTGCCAGATAAGTTGTATATTTTCACTGCACCATTTATTGTACCAAATAACGCACTGGGAATCTGAAAAAAACTGCTTGAGGGGTGTTTTAACAGAGTTCCCCGTGGGGTAAAAATGACATGGTAACTTTATTTTGCGGGTCAATATGGATTACGGCGATACCAAATGTATAGTTATTTTTATGTTTTACTACTTTTACAAGGGAAAAAATAAAAAATAAAAAAAATAAAATTGTTGTGTTGTCATATTCTGAGAGCCATAACTTTTTTTCAATTTTCCATCAATTGAGCAGTGCGAGGGCTTAGTTTTTGCAGGGCGAGCAGTTTATAGTGTTACCATTTTGAGGTAGATAAGACTTTCTGATTAGTTTTTATTCTATTTTCTTGCGAGACGCGAGGAACAAAAAAACTGCGAATCTGCGGTTTAAATAATGTTGTAATAGTTCAGACTTTTACAGGAAGCAGCAATACTAGTTATGTTTATATGATTACAAAGCTTTTGGGGGAAACTGGTAATGTTTGAATGATAGATAGATTTGGGATTTTTGTACTCACCGTAAAATCCCTTTCTCGTTGAATTCATTGGGGGACACAGCACCATGGGTATATGCCTCTGTCGCTAAGAGGCGGACACTAAGAAAAACTAAAAAAAAAAAAAAAAAGTGCTGGCTCCGCCCTGTTACACCAAGCTACTCTGCTTGTACCAAGAACAGTAGGAGAGTATAAAACAAAAAATAACCAAAAACCTATCCCAAACCTTGGAAAAAAAAAAAAACAGAACCACCTGGGAAATCAAGAACAACCCACAAAGGAAAAAACAAAAACAGAGGATGGCACCTATATCTCCCAATGAATGTAACGAGATGCCCAGGATGCACCATCCGCCCACGTAAAGCGGGATGTGACCCGGAAAGAGAGGATTACTAACCTTAGCAGAGTAGGCCAGGTTGACAGCCAGCAAATCCACTTGGAAATGGTGGTCTTCGAGGCCGGCCCGCCCACGCGTGGGCCCTCCAGAACCACAAAGATAGAATCAGAGCTGCGAAAATACTTCGTTACCGAAAGATAGATTCGAAATGCTTGGACCATGTCTAGCCTGTGCAGAGAATGCTCCCTCTGATGAAAGGGGTTAGGACAGAACGAAGGCAGAACAATGTCCTCATTGAGGTGGAAAGGAGACACCGCCTTGGGAAAAAAGGGCAGAACTGGCCGAAGTACTACCTTGTCCTTCTAGCAGTCCAGGGGTCTGAAAAATAAAGCGGCCAATTCAGACACCCTGCGTATCGAAGTGATGGTCACCAGAAAGGCAACCTTCCGGGACAAGGCACGGGTCGAGACTTCCCGCACAGGTTCAAAGGGCGACGACCAAAGAGCGTCAAGGACGAAGTTGAGATCCCAGGGCTCCAGAGGAGGATGGTACAGAGGAGCACAATGTGCGACCCCTTGCAAGAACGTTTTAATTGGAGCACGGAAAGCCAAAGAGCGCTGAAAAAGAATAGACAGGGCAGAAATCTGACCCTTCAGTGTCGCCAGACTAAGTCCCTGGTCAATGCCCGCCTGAAGGAAAGACAGGATGCGGGGAGTAGAATACAAATCAAACGCGGTCGAGGTAAAGTAGGGTGGGACAGAAGCCTTTGGGAAATTAGGTCATGCCACTGAGGAAAAGGCCAAGGGACGTCTGCGAGCAGGAAGATGAGCTCTGCGTACTACGCCCTGCATGATTAATCTGGAGCAAGCAGAATGTCTGGAAACCCTGCGTCCTTGATTTTGAGGACCCGAAGTAGGAGAGGAAGAAACGGGAAGAGGTAGATGAGGCTGAAATCCCACCAAGGAAGAACCAGCGCGTCGGCCTCGAAGGAGCTAGGTTCCCTGTCCCTGGTGACGTAAGCGGAGTACTTGTGGCTGAGGTGGGAGACAAAGAGGTCGACGTCCAGAGTACCCCAGCGAAGGCAGAGATGGTGAAATAAGGCCAAGTGATGGTACCATTCACCTAAGTGCCCCCGACTCAGCTAGTCCGCCGCCCAGTTGTCCACTCCTGGAATGTGAACTGCTGGAAAGCTTTCTGCCACAGCTCTGCCCAATGAAGGAACCAGAAGGCTTCCTGCCCCGCTCCTGGTGCCCCCTTGGTGATTCAAGTCTACAACTGCCGTAGAGTTGTCGGTCTGCACTTGAACCAGAAGACCCATGAGGATATCTAACGGGAGAGTGCCAGAAAAATGGCTACCAGTTCTGTGACGTTTATCTGGAGACGAGTCTCCAAGCTGGGGCGCTGCCCCGGGACCGTGAGGCGGCCAAAAAAAATCACCCCCCAGCCGTTCTGATCACCTGCCAATGGAGGATGGCAAAGGACTAAACCAGGGATATGCTCGGGGAGGACAGCCATCATAACCATTCTCGACGAACCAGCGAGGGAAGCCAGATCGAAAGCTCCAAGGAGTCCCGAGACCTGTCGCAGCAAGCAAGAATCGGCAACCGTAAAGGGAGTGTGTGAAACTAGGTGAGCAGAATTGCCTCGAATAAGGAAACCATCGTCCCTAGAACAATCATGTAAAAACGAATGCAGCAGGGAGAATTCCTGCGCAGAACTGATACTCCCTTCCGAAGGTAGTTGATCTTTGGATCCGTTAGATAAATCTTGCCCACCTGGGTATCGAGGTTTATGCTAAGGAACTCTATCCTTTGAGAGAGAATGAGGGAGGACTTACTCACCCAAAGCTGTGAAGGAAGTCCAGGGTGATCTGAAGACTGACCAAATTGTCCCGTTTGGAGGGAGCATTTACCAACGGGTCGTCCTAGTACGGGATTAACGCGACTTCCCCTGGATCGAAGAGGGGCCATGAGAACCACCATGTCTGTGGGTGCAGTGGCCAAGCCAAAGGGAAGTGCCACGAATTGGAAATGATCAGAACCCACCGCGAAGGTAAGAAAACGCTGGTGAGACCGAGCAATGGATATGTGAAGGTAAGCATCTGGGATGTCGACTTTAGAGAGGAATTTGTGCATTTCCAAGGATGCCAAGACTGACTGCAGAGATTCCATATGAAACCTGCGGACCTCGACATGCCGATTGAGGCGCTTGAGATCTAGGATAGGATTTTTTGGGGGTCGGTGAAAAGAGTGCAGTAAAAGCCCTGGAAACGATCTGGACCTGGGACAGGGAGAATGACTCCTTGCTGAAGAAGAGCGTGTATGGCCCAGGTAAAGCGAGTGCCTGGGCAGGGCACTGAGGAGGAGTCCACAGGTAGAACCGACCTGGAGGAAAAATTCTAATCTTGTATCCAGTCGACACGACCTCTCCGACTCAGGCATCTTTTACACCTGCGAGCCATGTCTCCAGGAGACAAGCCGTCCCCCCACCCGATGAAGTAACTCGGGTGAGGGAAGACATTCAGGCTGAGGAGGTCCTTGAGGCAGTGGGAGGCCTAGTAGGCCAGTGGCAGGGCTGCCATGACAGCTTTGGCATATAATAGAGGCATGGGGTCCAGGATAGACCCCCATCTCGGGGAGAATGCCTCGGACGTGAGTGTGAGATCCAAAAGGAACTAAATCTCTGAGAGCAGGTAGAGGTGGCTGGACGACGCGGAGGAAGTACAGTACTTCTACCCTCTGTAGCTAAATACTTTTGTGTCAAAAAAGACAAAAGTATAGTAGGTATGATGCCTTTATTGGCTAACCATAAAAGTTCTTTATGCAAGCTTTCAGAACACACAGGCTCCTTCTTCAGGTAGGTTTACAAATGAATGACTTAGAAAAAAGAACAACATTTAAGATGTTACACAAAGACAATTAGTAGATGAGGTGATACATCATTAAGATAAGCCGTGGCAATATGTTATAGGTGTGATCACTTAGGAGATAAGGCATCTGGAGTCAGTCTGATGAGGGATGTGACGTGTGTCCATGTAGTGGCTCATAAATCCGGGTGTAGATTGAGGCCTTGTGTCAATGACTGGAATTTTATCATCATCTTGAATTCCCAAATTTGTAATATAGACCTAAAATTTTCCTCCGAAGTGCAGCTATGCAACGTAGCAAAATTTTAAACGCATTATATTACAAAGAGGTGGCTGTTTTTATGCATATACTTGTGTGGAACCCCTATAAAAGCTTTCAGCAAATACTTTCAGGGAACATACATTTTTTTGGGCACTTTTAGGAGACGGCCATTACATATATCACGTGTCACTATTCCTACAAAGGAATTTTTATTCATTAAAATAAAACTTCATCCATGTTTTTCCTTCTTTTGTGATGAGAAAAAAAGTAAGTAGGCAAAAGTGGCCCAACTGGAAAATTCCCCATTAAACTGTGGGTAGGCGTACTGCAACCTGCTAACTCAAACATCTGTTCATGTAAAATGATTTGGGCATTAACACCTGCAACAACCAGTATTATATTGGCAGAGATCATAAATAATATAGAGAGTTCTATCTAGACACAATAACAATTGACTTACTTTATAGCTTGTGCTCCTGGTCTCTGGTAGACTTTAGTGCTGAGATCAATTATCTGCACCTTCAATGTCTCTGCTGCATTGGCATCTTCTCTGATAACTATGGATGTACTAACTAACTGGAAACTCAGAATGTGAGCAATGTACTGGAAACAGACAAAACAAAAACAAGGTTATTTTTAAGGAAGAAGAATGATGCTTTTAAACAGTTGGTGATACCCATCTAAAATAGTGCCCGAAAATACTGGAAACATTGCGCATAGCAACCAAATTGGATGCGGCTTTCTTTAAAACATTATAATTTCCCTATAGCTTAGCTTGCCTAACATCCGTCTATATAGTTTCCTTTTTGCTTACATTTGATAGCTTGAGATATGGACACAGTTTCTTGTCAACATTGAAAACTTTATTTAATTCCGCAAAAAGTGTATACCTTGGAGGAAAATTTGTTTTTGTTTACAATGAATTTAACCCGTTAGTGACCGGCCCATAGTCTTTTTACGTCGGTCACTAACGGGCCTTATTCCGATGCCATAGACTTTTTACGTTGCGGCATCGGAATAAGTAAACAGAGCAGGGAGCTGTCAAATCTCCCTGCTCTCAGCTGCCAGAGGCAGCTGAGGGCTGGGGGCGTCCCTGCTCAAATGGGTGACATCGATATTAGTATCGATCTCACCCGTATAACCCCTCAGATGCGGTGCTCAATAGCGAGCACCGCATCTGAGTGGTTTTGGAGAGAGGGAGGGTGCTCCCTCTCATCCCACTGACACCCGGCGATACGATCGCCGAGTGTCTGTGTCTCCCATGGCAGCCGGGGGCCTAATAAAGGCCCCCAGGTCTGCCTGTAATGAATGCCTGCTAGATCATGCCGCAGGCATGACCTAGCAGGTGCCAGTCCGTTTTAAACGGACAGGCATAATACACTGCAATACAGAAGTATTGCAGTGCATTATAATAGCGATCGCAGAATCGCATATTAAAGTCCCCTAGTGGGACTAGTAAAAAAGTTTAAAAAAAAGGTTAATAAAAAAAAAAATGAAAAACCCACTTTTTCCCCTTACAAACTGCTTTAATATTAAAAAACCAAAATAAAGTAAAAAAGTTACACATATTTGGTATCGCCGCATCCGTAACGACCCCGACTATAAAGCCATTACATTACTTAACCCGCACGGTGAACGCCGTAAAAAATTAAATAAAAAAACATGGAAAAATTGCTGTTTTCTGTGAATCCTGACTTTAAAAAACTGTGATTAAAAAGTGATCAAAAAGTCGCATCTACTCCAAAATGGTACCAATAAAAACTACAAGTCGTCCCGCAAAAAAAAGCCCTCTTACAACTGCATCGGTGGAACAATAAAAACGTTACGGCTCTTCAAATACGGAGACACAAAAACAAAGAATTTTGAAAAAAAAGCGTTTTTACTGTGTAAAAGTAGTAAAACATACAAAAATTATACAAATTTGGTATCGTTGCAATCGTAACAACCCGCTGAATAAAGTTATTTTGTTATTTATAGCACACGGTAAACGGCGTAGATTTAGGACGCACAAGAGTGGCGAAATTTCAGATTTTTTTCTATTCCCCCCCCAAAAAAAGTTAATAAAAGTTAATCAATAAATAATATGTACCTCAAAATGGTGCTATTAAAAAGTACAACTTGTCCCGCAAAAAAACAAGACCTTATACAGCTATGTCGACGCAAAAATAAAAAAGTTATAGCTCTTGGAATGCGACGATGGAAAAATTTAAAAAATAGCTTGGTCATTAACGTCTAAAATAGGCTGGTCATTAAGGGGTTAAATGGCAGTTGAATTGATATACAGATGCATAATTTTCTGAATACAGTTGAGCATACAGATGTAGAGACCTTTATCTTGACTTGACGCTTTAAATATATAGCGTCAAGAAACTATCCACGGCTTTTGTTGCAATATTGCGCTGCAGCAAGTTAGAGTCAAGATAAACTTGGCTACATCTGTACTTTTTTTTTTTTTGGAAAAAAATTACAAACCATGTGAACCTTTGAAACTGATTTTTTTGTTTTTTTTAAATAAAAATGTCAGTCAGTCAATGTGTTTGGTGAAACATTGTAATTAGTTTTTATTAAAAAATATTTTTACTTTGAGATACAGATGCTCTGTATTCTGCATACAGAGCAGTTGTATCGTTCAATAAAACCTTAATCCGTCAGTCCCAAGTTATGAACTTAGATGTAATGGATAACAGGTGGATCCTGCTTTCACTGACGGGTACAGGATTCAGCAAACGATACAGCTGCTCTGTATACAGGATACAAAAAGTAAAACATTTTTTTAATAAAAACGAATTATAAAGTTGCACCAAGCAAAATAATCCCTTTCAAAGGTTTACACAGCCTTTAAATTTATACCTCAACTATTATGCAATATTGTGTGAATAGAGCCTAAGGCCCTCTTCACACTGTCTATTTTGGCGCATTTTACGTGCCGAAATATGCGTCAAAAAAGGCTTCATTAAACTTCCTAATCAAATCAATGGGAAAGAGCAGTTTTTTTTTTGACGGAAGCGTATTGAAAAAAACACGTAGTGTAAAAAAGTAGTGTGAGGTCAATACTTTGATACGTTAAACGTGTCGAAAATGCACCAAATGTTTCAATGTCAATGGGAGTCCTAATTGCGCACCAAAAAACGGGCAAAAACACACACAAAATGCGTAAAAAAGTGTGGAAATAGCGTCAAGAACTCCTGTATTTTAAAAAGCATTTCACAAGAAACGCTAGCGCATTTGACACATTTACAAGTCTTTTCTTTAGTGCAGTGGGAACAAGCCATAAGGCGTTCTGCTGCATTTTTTTGTGCCATTTTCCACTTTTTTTTTTGAACAAAAACACTGCGACCAGATGTTACTTTAACATCTATAGTGACTTATTGAAAAGGCTATTTATAAAGCATTTTACCAAAACATAAGCACATTTAAAAAAAAGAACTTATTTTGGAAAATACACCCCTCAAGGAATTTATCTAGAGGCGTAGTAAGCATTTTGACCCCACAGTTGTATTCCATAAATAAGTATGTCATTTCAGTGCCAAATCTGTTGCGCCCAGCTTGTGCCATTGTACATGGACACACACACACACACACACACACGTAGTTAAGTGGGTTCTCCAGTGTACGGCAATACCCCATATTTGGTCATGAACCGGTGTTTGGGCATACTGCCATGCTCGGAAGGACCGCCACTTGCCTTTAGGAGTGCGGTTTTTGCTTGGTAATAGTTACATTTGGGGTTTTACTAGTATTTCAGTTTATAATGTGGGGGCATATGTAAGCATTGTGGTGTATATCAGGGAATAATAAGATGGTATAATTGGGTAAATAAATAAAATGATTAAACCATTGAGCTGTGGTATGCTTTGAAGTAATCCTTTATGCACAGGCCAGGCGTTGCTCTTATAAACGGTGTCCATGCTTATCCCCCTTTTTAGAACACATACTGCACTTTTTTGGCCTCCATCCATAGTTTGCCGTTTGGGGAACTTCGCTGGAAGTGTGGCCCTGGTACAACATGGGCGGTCTTGCTTCCAGCGGAGTTGACGTTTTGGGGCAGATGTGCTTGGGTCCTCCCCTTTCTGGTTCCCAATTATTAGGGCCTTGGTAACCACCCCACAACTGAAGGAATGTTCCCGTCAGGGCTGGACATCGAGATTACACATTATACAATGCCATCTGTCTGATGTGCACAGCCAGCTTCTTCTTTTTTTTTTTTTTAATCACATCCTTGTATTTCACATGGCGCTATACGGCTTTTTGGATCATGGGACCTGGCTATATGGTAAATAGAGGTATCTTGCAAAATATCTCTAGTATTGCCTCATCTTTGGCTTCTTCACTAGCCCCATATGAAGCACAAGGTTCCAAAACATAATTTTCGCTGCATCTATGGTGTCATAGTTTTGGGATACGAGACCACCAAGAAACAGCGATTCTAGCATTATTTTTTTATTTTAGGACGTTCACAGTGCGGTATAAACTACATGTTAACTTTATTCTGCAGGTCAAAACAATTACAGCGATACCAAATTTATATTTTTTATGTTATCTTACTATTACAAAAAATAAAAAAATCCCTTTTCTCTCTCTAAAAAAAAAAATACAAAACTAATAATAAAATCATGTTTTGGTGTTGCAATATTCAGAGAGCCATAACTTTTTTAAATTTGCATTCATAGCGCTGTGTGATGGCTTTTTTTTTTTTTTTTTAATGACAAGCTGTAGTTTTTATTGTTACCTTTTTGAGGTACATGCGACTTTATCACTTTTTAATTCAATTTGTTGGAGGTAAGGTGACAAGGTGAAAAAAAAGCAATTCTGCCATTGTTTCTTTTTGCATAAACAGTGAGGTTAAATAATGTGGCCAATGAGGAGGCCATTGTTAGGCTTCCTGGTTGCAATAGGAACGATTGGCACCCCATGATCGCCCAATCCCTCCGTCAACCACTTGGATGACGCGGCCACTAGTGACCGCAGAATCTTAGAGTTTAAACGGCTGGGATTGGAGGTAACTCCGATTTCGGCCGTTGCAGATGATGGCTGTATATTACTGTGCCCACTTTATCTAATAATGCAGGATAAATAATGTGGTCTTTTATAGTTCAGGTAATTAGTAACGTGGTGATACAAATTATGTAGTTTTTTTTTTTTTTTTAATTACAAAGGAACTTGGTCATGGGAATAATTTTGTTTTTTTGTTTTTATTACTCTAAACTTTGGTTTATTTTTCTAAACATTTATTTTGTTCTTCTGATCCCAGGTACACAATACATTGCACTACTTATGTAGTCTGAGTCGACTGCGCTATTGATTCCATCGGAAAACCGGAAACCTGCCGGAATGGTGACGAACGGAAAGCACTAGCGATGTTTCCGTCACCATTGATATCAATGGTGACTGAAACGAAAGCTGTGCTTTCACTTTCCGTTGCGGGGTTCACCCGACAGAAATCTCAGACGGAACCCCGGAACGGAAAGCGAACGGTGATGTGAACAGGCCCTAACTGACATTTCCACTGAGGGGCAGCCTAGGAGGTCCTGCCTCCAAAGGGATACAGAAAGAGTCCCTCCCTCTGTCAACCACTCAGATGTCACGGTGGCTATTGACCATGGAATCTAAGGAGTTAACCAGCAGAGATCGGAGGTAATGGATCTTGGATGTTGAAGCAGGATGTCGGCTGTATATTAAAGTCGGCACCCACTGGGGATGGCGCTCGCACAGCTCGTGTGCCTGTGCCATTCTATGGGCATAGCTGTATGGCCACTTGCGAATATGTAGTTAAAATGGACGTACAGTTGTGTCCATTTGCAGAAAGAAGTTAAAAACACTTGCAAAGTTTTTTTTTGTCTTTACTTACTAAATATTAGCACCTATGAGCAAGGTAAGCAATTTAACCACATATAGTACCAGGAACAATATGAAATTTAATATGTTATGTAATTTAACGTAGTAGGCGTACTAAACCCTTAGTTCATTCAGGGTGCTCAAGTAATCCACCCAGCAGTATTAGAAGAGTGAAAATTTTTCTTTGTTGTTTTAGCTCTGCATAAAACCTTGTTCATACTGAGGAAAAATCATGCGGATTCGTGTGAATTCCGTTTCTAAAGTGCCTCCATTCATTTTCAAATGGCAAAACGTGCCGTAGTTCACGGAGGGGGGAATTTTTTTCCTCTGTTTTGAAATCCACGTTGAAGAAAAAATAAGTAGTAGAATGTCACTTCTTGATGCAGAATCCATGTCAAAGTTTCCAATTAAAGACTATGGGAGAGGAAAAAAACGCTCTAAATAAACTTTGATTTTATTTGAGAGCGTTTTTGGAATATCCAATTGAGAAGAAACTGCCATTTCATTACTAGGAAGGAGAGATGAAGCATCCATGGCTTCCTGAAGAGAATACTAGTGGGTGGGCATGGATGTAGGGTCACGGACAATTGTCTTTGCAGTTGGAGGCGTTTTTTGTTTTTTTACACTAGCTGATGTGTTAAGTTTACTTTTGAAGCATGTAGATGCCTTTATCCATGTGCTTAAATCATATTTTCCAAGTCGTATGGGGGGTATTACAACCTCCCCTGGGCTCGATTAAAAAAAAGCCTTAAAAAAAAAAAACACGTTGAAAAAAACAGCCTTAAAGGAACAGTGTCATCACAAATTTTTTTTTCATATGTTAAAGATGTTAGTGCTTTATTAAAAACGTTTATATTTATTTGTGTGTTTGTGTTTTACTTTTTCTTATTTTTACACTTTTTCTTCCCTATGGGGGCTGCCATTTTTTGTTCCATTTCTGTATGTGTCGATTAACGACACATACAGACATGGAATACGGCAGCCACAGTCCCATAGGGACTGCGAACGGCTCCCGTCCCATCCACTTCTGTGTACGCCGTCTGTGTGGGAACTGCGCATGCGCCGCTCCCACACAGTCCAATTTGAAATTGGAGCCGTCCGGCGCCATTTTCCTGTGGACCGGAAGTCGCGGCCGGACAGTAAGATTACTACTTCCGGTCGCGGCTTCCGGACTTGTGCACTTGGACCAGCGGCAGCAGACGGAGCGGACGGGCCGGAGGGAGCCGCGGCGGCAGGAGCAGGTAAGAGATTTCAATGTATGTTCGTGTACGTTTACTACTGTATGTAAACCTACTACACTGTGTGTTAGCTCAAAAAATGGCGACACACAGTGTAGGAGGATAGACCGTTCAAACCCCTCGTTTCTCCCGGCACTAGCCAGGATAAAGGAGGGGGGGATGCTGAGAGCTCACTAGAGCGAGGGCTTTTTACCCAATTTTGCAATGCTGCAATTTTGGGAATAGCTCCATCTAGTGACCAGCAATGGGAAATATTATAAATTAGAATCTAATTTATAATATTTCCTGACTCGTGAAAAAAAAAAAAATAAATTTGAACAATGTTTAATCACCTACACACTAAATGTTTAATTAAAAAAAAAAAAAAAATGTTTTTCTGGCAACACATTCCCTTTAAAAAAACAAAACATCACAGACTATTCTTAGCTCCCCTGGCGCTTCCGTAGCGAAGATTCCCTGCTTCTCCGGCTTGTCTGTTTAGAGCTGGCTTCCTGGGTACATGTTTCGTCTTATGTGACACTGCATCTTGTGATTGGCTGAAGCGGTCACAAAAAGTCAACTACTCCCTTTTAGTTGTAATTTTTGCTGCAAAATTGCAGCTATGCAATATGCTGAGGATTTTCCACCCACAATATACAAAACCCAGCTGAAAATATATAATTTTTTTATTTAAAATAATGCATAAAAAGTTCATGATTGTGATTAAAGGACGGGTGTCGTGAAAAACTTTTTTTATATCAAGTTGTTTTTAGTGTTTTATTAAAATACATTTTATTTGTGTTTCTTTTTTTTTCTAACTTTTACTTTGTGTTTATTTTTTTGTCATCTCTGTATGTGTCGATTAACGACACATACAGAGATGGAATACGGCACACACATCCCCATAGAGAATGCGAACATATCACTTGGATAAGTAAAAGCATTTCAAAGTTCAGATTTGAAAAACAGGGCTGCATCCTAAAGGCTAAAATCGGCTCGGTCCCTAAATGGGGTTAAGGGTATGACATGAGAAGACCACATCAGTTACGAGGTGTAATCTCCACAGATTATATCAACCTATCTCAGAGAGGAATAACTCTACTGAGTACTGCGAGGGTGGTGAAATAAGCTTTTAGGTTAACTGCAAAAGCATTTTGAGAGTGATTTCAAACTTTTAAACAGTATTACAACTTGAAACTTCCTGCTCTGCTTAAACTGCATGTGAAGTCATTCCGAATGCATCTTGTACCAGTATAATGCAGCGAGTACATCTACTTACCGTTTTGGGCAAACTAAGATTGTAAGAGCTTTCACTGTAACCTATTGCAGTAAAGAGTTTGTTCTTTTCCTCTGGAGTCAAGAGGTCATCAATTTCTAAAACAAATAATGGCACACATTTATTAGGCATGATAATCGGAATTAAAGATTCTATTATAATTAATGATTTGTCATCACTACAGCAACTGACAATAGTAAAGGGGTTCATCAGAATCATACGGTTACAGTACCATAGGCAGATCATTATAGGATTATTGTGTGTGCCATACGTTTCTAGTTTCTAGATCACTTTCTCCTTTTCTATGCCAAAACCAATTCAAGGTGTTGTCCAGAATCGACCATTATTATCTATCCACAGATTAGGTGATAAGTGTTTGATCCCGGGGAGCTCCACAGCTGTAAACCCCACCAATCGTGTGATGGGGGTGTCCTGAAACCCCATCACTACGTACTGCACCCCCCACAGTAAGGAGCTTGAATAGAGCGGCGGTCGAGCATGAGACTAATGCTCCACTCAGTGTCTATGGGACCAACAGAAACCGTCCCATAGACTTTGAATGGAGCGACAGCGAACTGACAATTTTACCTATCCTGTGCATATGTGATAATTGTCGATTATAAGAATAGCTCTTTAAAAGAAACTTAAACTTGAGAAAACTCTGCCTTCAATAGGTGAATATTTATCAGTGAAAATGTGCCTGATTTCTGGTGCAATTCTACGACAGGGTCCGAGTGTCGGACGATAAAAACTGCCATTTTGGGCCGTCTTTCCCGGCCGATTTTTACCCGTTTTGTTGCCACACACAGCCCCCTGGTAGGTAATGCCACCCAGCCCCCTGCAGGTAATGCCAGCCAGCCCCCTGCACGTAATGCCAGCCAGCCCCCTGCACGTAATGCCAGCCAGCCCCCTGCACGTAATGCCAGCCAGCCCCCTGCACGTAATGCCAGCCAGCCCCCTGCACGTAATGCCAGCCAGCCCCCTGCACGTAATGCCAGCCAGCCCCCTGCACGTAATGCCAGCCAGCCCCCTGCACGTAATGCCAGCCAGCCCCCTGCACGTAATGCCAGCCAGCCCCCTGCACGTAATGCCAGCCAGCCCCCTGCACGTAATGCCAGCCAGCCCCCTGTAGGTTGCACCGCCCCCCCCCCCCCTTCCAGGAGAAGTCACTGACTTCAATATCCATATATGGACAGTGTAGTCACTGGCTTCTCCTGGTGAGTAATCCCCGGCCACAGGGTCGGGGATTCCGCTTCAGAAGTGAGCGACGTCACTGTGTCCATAGATGGACAGTGTAGTCACTCACTTCTCCTGTAGCGGAGTCCCTGGCCACAGGGTCGGGGATTCCGCTTCACGAGTGAGTGACGTTGCTGTGTCCATATATGGAAAGTGTAGTCACACACTTCTCCTGTAGCGGTTACTGTTAAAGGAACATGAAAGCCACATGAAAGGTTCGAGACCAACAGAATGTGAGCTATCCTTACAGAGAAGCTCTTCATTTTGGCTCAAGAAGTAGGGTAGTGAGCAGAAGACCCCGTCCTTTTTGACTTGCATGTGCCCTAATGAAGCTTATGGTCAGGGCTTGCATTCAGGAGTAAAAACCCCTTAGTGTGAAGGGCAAAGTATGCCCCTAAACTATTAAAGACTGATTTGTAAAGGGGTTTCCATTGTTTGAATTGTTCAAATTACCGTAAATATATTAATTTGTATATAAAAAAAAAAAAGAAATGTAGAAAAGATGAATACGGCTAAAAGTATGGCCAATCTCTACGGAGTGAATGACAAACACTTACTGTAGGGTCTATTTTCCCAGGTTACCTGCTTAAGCAAATCTAATGTAGGTCTACAAATATTTTATTACATTTAGGTGAAATGTAGTTTTAATATCCAAGCTTAATAGAGAAAAAGTCCAAATCTTTTTCTTATTCATAATACTGCCTTTGTGTAAAAACGACACCGAGTAGCGTTATCCTGGTGGTGATTTTGAGTCTGCCTCGCTTTTATGTACCTACAGTTTTTCTACAACCTCGATATTGCATTATCTGGATGTCATGGGGCAGGGGGGGGTGTTTAAATTGAATAGGTCAATTTGGTCATGGATCCATAATCAGATCGTTCTGTATAATTTGCATGATCTTGTATTGCCATTTCTGACTGTTTCACTGTACTGTCAAACGTTTTGTGGTGCATTTGTTTCTTTTTATTTGGAAAATCAATAAAAAAAGATGTTATAAAACTACACCGATCTACTATAACAGTTCACTATCCAGGCTCTATTAATGTATGTAAAAAAAGTTTAGTAATGTGTTACAACTTACTTTCAGGAACAGAAATCTCTTCTGAGTCTTCTTTCTTAGATGTTTCTTTCTTCCCCCAGAATCCTCCAAACCAGCTTCCACTTTTCTTCTCTCCACTTGGTGATGCCTTCTTTGTCAGTACCTTTTGTCCTGACCGCACTACCTAAAAATGCAGTGTGAAAGAAAGTGAGCCATGTTTCTAAAAATATATCCTATTTAACAATTCTAGTCACAGGTATATATTTAAGATAACAAATAAACCTCCTTTATTCAAACCTATAATTAAAAATAGAGACTAAAACCCAGCTCTATATATTGAATTGGTACTTCAACATCATGGCCAGACCGCATGCATTTTAGCCAAATACTCCAGACCTTTGCCCTAAGTTTTATGAGGCCTCCGGTTCATTCTTCCATTTAGTCCGATATTGCCCTGAACTTATGGGCTATTGGTCCCAAATCATAAAATTTCTTCATAACACAGGAATGCCGGTTATGGAAGAGCCTGAAACCTGTTTTGTTTTTCTGGAACCCGAGAGTTAGTCTCCTATCTCAAACAGAATATTCCTAGTAGAATGTCTAGTCATAGCCAGGAAATTGATAAACTCTGGATAGCTGAGCGTATAACCATTTTTTATTAGTTCCAAACTTTATTGTTCAAGTTATAAGATACTACAAGCAATCATGCATGCCTCAACATTTGCCGCTCTTATAATGATTATTTTCTACTTAGACATTAATGCCATATATATATTTATGGCATATATCCAGGGTATGCCATATATGTCTGACAGACGCAAGTCCCATCCCTGAAACCCGCACCCATGTCGAGAATAAGACCCAAGAGTGAGGTGGCCGCTGGCTGCCGATTCCAGACGAAGACTAAGTGGAGAGGGGGGGCACACATAGAACATAATGGAGACAGCCATGTGCATAAGAGTTAAGGAAAACCTGGCTAGCTTTATGCTGTGTTGCAAAATTCTAAAACTGTTGTGACTGTATCTGGAACATAATGTGAAGATGCAACGTAACTATCTGTAAAGAGTGTCAAATGGTCAATTCTGTATGAGCTATTGATATAGATGTATAAATCTTGAAAGCACTGTACAGATAATCTAACTACTTGTAAAAATACAAATTATACATCCTGTAGAAATGTGTAAGTACGGGAAATGTTATGCTTGTCTTTTGAATGTTAAATAAAATGTTAAAAAAAAAAACAAATAAAGAGTTTATAAAAAAAAAAAAAAGTTAAGGAAACAGACGGGCTAGTGCGCTCGGTTATTTCTATAACTCCCATAGAACATAATGGAGAGAGCCGCCTCTTCACTTATTCCCTGACTAGAATGGATAGCCAACGACCGCCTACCCAGGTTGTCCACTGTTCTCGTGTATAGGTGCAGGTACCAGAGCTGGGACCCCATGTCTCAGACATTTATGACATATCCTGTGGATATGCCATAAATGTCTGAAGTGGGAATAACCCTTTAAAGTTGGCTTATACCATACATTTTACTTCTGTATTGGCTTCATTGGGTAAAGAAGTGTTAAGCTCAAGACTCCCAGTATTGGCTCATCTGTACTTACTTCACTATATGGACAAATTTGATTAAACTGTTTGGACATAGATACTTTTCATAGTATTGTTTCTTTATGTTTAAACTCTTTGTATTGCTACGATATGTATTCACTTCTCTGGTTCTCTATTATTGTTAGTCACTGTATAATGTCCTTCTTGCGTAGGATCACAAAAAATCTATTTGGTTAACAAAATTTATAGATTCACAGAATTAAATCACAGAGTAAAAAGAGGATATTTTATTACTCAGCTGTAAAATCCTATACTCACGGAGCTCAATGGGGGACACAGAAGACAATGGGTATAGACTCCTGCCACTAGGATGTGACCCTAGGCCTCTTACAGACTTCACGCACCTCCTGCATACACATAGCTAACCAGTTTCTATACAAGCAGTAGTAGCAACTAGGAGAAGGTAAACAGTAAACCTAGAACACAAGTCTTTATGGCTCAGAAACCGAAAACTAGTAGAATCCACCCAGTAAAGACAGTAGACGGCTTTAAAAAGTAACTGGGTGGGAGTGGTGCTCACAAGGAACTCCTTGAGTAAAGGACTGTGTAGGTGAGTAACAAAAAAATTCTCTGGTCTTGTTCATGTCATTGGGGGACACAGAAGATTGTGGGACATCCTAAAGCAGTGTCCAAGGGAAAGAACAAAAACATCACAGAAACAACCTGCATAGACTTTACACTGGGAAAAAACATTCGAGGGTGCAGTGTGCACATTGTAGAACGGAGTAAGGTGTGGAGAGAGATCTGATAGCAGTCTAACACGTCTGTAGAGCAGAGGCCCAATGGTGCAACGGCCAAGAGGCCTACACAGAACTTGTGGAAAAAGCGGTGCTTAGAAAAGCGGTGCTTAGAAAAAGAGAGCTCTTCTAAAGCGCAATAAGCCATGTAGAAAGGCAAATTAATCCTTGAAACAATAGCAGCCATGAAAGTGGCCAGAAAAATGAAAGCAGAGTCGGACCAGAAAAAAAACAAAAAAAAAAACAAATCCAGATAATGTAGAGAGCACTGTAGGATGGTAAGGACCGGAGGAAGAATGGCAGGAACTGCAAACACAGACATACGTCAGGAAGAAGAGACAGCCAACAATAAAAGGCTACCTACCAAGAAGAATTCAGAGAGATATCTCACGCAAAAGCTTAACAGGAGATGATTGGAATGGGCCAAGTACCAGGTTAAGGTCCCAAGGAGTAGTGGGGTGAACATCAGGGCAACCCCTTAGAGAAAGAACCCCACGCCAGAAAGAAAACCAAGGCCAAGCCTCAAATTCAAACTGAGGGAGAAAAAAAACCAAAACTAAATACTGGACAGGGAAGAAGAGGAAGAGTCATTCCTCCTCTAATGAAAGCAAGTTCTGTGGTAAATACAAGATGGAAAAAAGCCTACTGGACTGTTTGTGATGACTTAATCTAAGAAACCTGGGACATCTCAGGACTGTGGATTGACAAGACATGTTGTCAAACTTAGTGCTATAAAGTTGGTGGAAACTAAGCCAATATAGTAGGGCGACTCAGTCACACACTAGGAAATTTCGGCCAGTAAAATTTAACACTGGCATACCCCAAAAGCAGAGGAGGCAAGTCCAGTGCCACAAGGACAGATGGTATGTCTTGTGCCTCCAAGAACTTATCCCAGGAAAGACCAAAAAGTGTCCACATTGGATGGAGGAACTACTTGACTGGGATCTTCTGTTGAGGAAGACCGCTATCCAGTAGACCACTACCGGCATGTAGGCAACACATTGATCCAGGACGCAACTGAGCCCACAATAGGAACCTGGCTGGTTCTAACAATACTGCTGAGCTGCAGCTGACCTTGCTCAAGTAGGTGACCACAGTGGCACTGCCAGACTGGATATGATTGGACACCCCCTAAGTATTGGAGTTCAGTAAGAAAGGAGCGGGAAATGGTTGGAAGAAAGGGAACCCACGGGGCTGCACAACAAACCGCCAGGGAGAGAAGAATTGGATAATCCAGCTAAGTTGGATATCTATCCCAGCGGTACAGAATCGCCTGATAAAAGGGAACAAGTGTAGGGGAAGGCTTTAATAGAGGAAGTACACCAGGAACACACTGTAGTAAATACATCTGTATGGAGAGAGAAAGTAGCAAGAATGACTAGGATGATTTGAAGTATGTTCAGGTTTTGAAAAAGGAGGAGGCTTCACCATGATGTCTTCCAGGTATCGCATAACCGAAATCATCCTGAACCAGAGAACTGCCATTACCATGGCGGGCACCAGCTTGAGGACACGATGAGCAGACACCAGGCTGAGGTAAAGCCTAAAGGGAGCAACAGTGGGTCAAATATTGAGATGTAGAGATCTATTCTACCACAGAAGGGTGCAGGGGACTTCATCTGGAGCATCTCCTGGACTACAGTGATAAGGCTATATATATATATATATATATATATATATATATATATATATGAAAGCGATTCAAGATTTAGGATCAGGAACTACTTCTTAAAAAAAAAAAGTCCTCAGCCTATGTAAGGAGATGACAAAGCGAGCCTCCTGTCAAGAGAAGTTGACGATTAAGGGTCCAGGGTGGCTCAGATCTGGTCCTTTTTACATGTACTGCCGTGAGGGGTGCCTTCACACTAAGGTGTACTGGGCAGCTTAGAAAGCGCACATGAAGTCCCTAGCAGATACAGAGTTCCCAGGAAGGTTGGCCAACGCCAAAGATTGTGCCAAGTCCGGCTCAGTTGGTCCCGAACCAGAGTGTTGACTGTAGAGCAAATAAAAAAAGGTTTATACAGAAAGAGTGAAGGATGTCTCGCCGCTAAGGTATGACCTCTCCAGTAGCAGTAAATTATAACATCTAGAAAAAAATAGGGTAATCTGCATGACAAAAATACCCTTTGGTCATAACACATTTGCAACAACTGCCTAGCCATATTAGGAACAGAGACTAGCAATACCACCATAACTCTGCCTATGGAACAGGCACAAGAACTGTGTAGCAAGGACAGATACAGCGTTTAGCATTAGAACAATGACACCATCTATGTAAGCTGGTGCTTGCAACAGCTGCCTATCCATGTCTGGTACAGGGAGTTACCATGATACAATCACTTCGCCTATGGAACAGGGTAAAGCAGCTGGCCTGGTGCTTGCAATAACTACGTAGCTATGTCAGATACAGCATCTAAAACGATTACTCTGCCTGGGCAAGGGGGGAAAAGAGGCTGTCTGGTGTTTGCAGGAGCTGTAGAAGTTTGGGGAGGGGGTCGTTTACATTTACTTTCCGACGCCGACAGAGTTACCTCTTTGGTAACCTCTACGCTATTCATTCCGTCAAAACGACAGAACCCTTGCACAACTGAGACAAACGGAAACCATTGGGACCGGATCAGTCACCATTCAAATCAATAGTGATGGAACTCTTTGGTTTCCGTTTGTGTCAGTCATGGTCCCGTTCAGATAGAAAGCTCTGACCCAACGGGACCCTGGCGCATATGTGAACGAAGCCTAATAGAGACTTTGTTCTCTTATCTTTCTGTGCTTGTCCAGTATAGGAAACAAATACTTTAGGGACACTATAATAATGACAGATTTAGATTATGGATAGTCACCTCTTGGTCAAACAGAGGTAGGACAGCATAGAGCCTATAAAGGATAAGGGGGGGGGGGGGGGTTGCCCTTATAAGGGCACGTGCTCTGACTAGGTAGGGCCACATTCGGGTCATTTGCTAGGCTGAGGGCCTATTAATTAATAAAAGTTAAGTATTAACTCCTTGCATCGGGGTATTTTATATATATATATATATATATATATATATTATTTTTTTTATTTTTTTTCTTTAATTCCTTTCCTACCAGCATTTTGACTATAGGGTCCCAAACCATTCATTGCATTGGATCTGTGGTTTATTTTAAAAGACAAACAAAAAAAAAAAACACAAATAAAATAAAGAATAAACACAATCTTTCCATAAAGATAGCATTTGTTGAATAAAAGTGAACAAAACAAAAAAAAAAAAACGACCCCGGTGAACTTAAAGAGGCTCTGTCACCAGATTTTGCAACCCCTATCTCCTATTGCAGCAGATCGGCGCTGCAATGTAGATAAGAGTAACGTTTGTTTTTTGTTTTTTTAAACGAGCATTTTTGGCCAAGTTATGACCATTTTTATATTTATGTAAATGAGGCTTTCTAAAGTACAACTGGGCGTGTTTAAAGTTAAAGTACACCTGGGCGTGTATTGTGTATGTACATCTGGGCGTTTTTACTTCTTTTACTAGCTGGGCGTTGTGACTAGAAGTATCATCCACTTCTCTTCACAACGCCCAGCTTCTGGCAGTGCAGAGACACAGCGTGTTCTCGAGAGATCACGCTGTGACGTCACTCACTTCCTGCCCCAGGTCCTGCATCGTGTCGGACGAGCGAGGACACATCGGCACCAGAGGCTACATTTGATTCTGCAGCAGCATCAGCGTTTGCAGGTAAGTCGATGTAGCTACTTACCTGCAAATGCCGATGCTGCTGCAGAATCAACTGTAGCCTCTGGTGCCGACACGATGCAGGACCTGGGGAAGGAAGTGAGTGACGTCACAGCGTGATCTCTCGAGAACACGCTGTGTCTCTGCACTGCCAGAAGCTGGGCGTTCTGAAGAGAAGTGGATGATACTTCTAGTCACAACGCCCAGCTAATAAAAGAAGTAAAAACGCCCAGATGTACGCACATAATACACGCCCAGTTGGACTTTTACTTTAAACACGCCCAGTTGTACTTTAGAAAGCCTCATTTACATAAATATAAAAATGGTCATAACTTGGCCAAAAATGCTCGTTTTTAAAAAACAAAAACGTTACTGTAATCTACATTGCAGCGCCGATCTGCTGCAATAGCAGATAGGGGTTGCAAAATCTGGTGACAGAGCCTCTTTAACAACCCTCTATAATAAAATTAACACGTTATTTATACCACACAATAAAGGGTGTAATAGAAAATACAAAAATCACAATTACTTTTTTGTATTCGGGCCTTCATGAGCAGGAAAAAATTTCACCTTTGTCTATTAGTTAACACCAAATAATTTGTATTTTTCTAGGACACCGCGCTCTCTTATAAATTAAAAATTGGAGCCGATACAAACTTATTTTGTAGGTGTTTTTTTGTTTTTTTTTTTTAGAGGAAAAATAGTTAGAAACATGGAAGAGAGAACCCTGTTTTTTCTAATTTATTCTTTGCTGTGTTTTAAAGGCTATGCACACCTTTTAACAGAATTTTTTTTATTGTTCATTTGCTTCATAGATGCAAAATTAATGAACTTCCTAACTAGTCTTCACTAAAAAAATGTTGCACCATTTCACAGTTGTAGCGTCTGTGTAAAGCCCCTATTACACCGGCCGATAATCTACCGATGCAGTGAGCGCCGACCAACAAGACATCGTTGATCGGCGCTCGTTTGCTCCTGTCACTCGGAGCTATGCATGGGGACGAGCGGTCGTTACTCCGATCGCTCGTCCCCATACATTATCATCATGTCGGCAGCACGTTTCCCTGTTTAGATGTGCTGCCAACAACGATAGATGTGCTGCCAACAACGATAATATTTTACTTTTTTAAAACAATACAATCCGCAGATGAACGAGCGTTTGCGAATGGCTGCCCTGTTTACAAAGGGAAATTATCGTCAACGAGCGTTCTATGAACGCTTGTCTGCCCGATAATCACCCAGTGTAAATGGGCCATAACTCCTGTAGACAGCTGGTCTGCTGTAAATTTTAACTCAAATTAGTCAGTCCACTGCTCAACACGACTGACTCAAGTGCTCTCCCCCTCTCTTCCTCTCAATGGTAGACTATGTTCACATGGGGTGGATACGCTGCGTAAAAGTACACAGAGTATCCGCCCTAGGCACCGCAGGGAATTCCGGTCGAAAAACTGCACCAAATTGTGGTGCAGTTTTTCGCCGGGAACGTCGGCTGCGGAAACTACACGTAAGAAAAAAATTAAAAGTTGATACTTACGTAGCCATTGGGACACGTCCCTGCAGACTGGCCTCCTGGGAGAACGTTTCATCCCACGTGACCGCTGAAGCCTGTGATTTGCTGCGGCAGTCACATGGGATGAAACATCCCAGGAGGCCGGCCTGGACGAAGAAACACAGAATTCTAGGGAAGAATAAGATTTTATTTTTTTTTGCCTTTTTTTTATGGCGGAATCGCTGCTTTTCTGCAGGTTTTACCTCCCCATTGAATTCAATGAAGAAAACGCGCAACAAATAAGCAGCGATTGCGCAACTACAATTGACATGTCCCGGATTTAAAAAAAAGCACTGCAGGTAAATTTCTGAGCGTTCTTTCCGCTCAGCATTTTCGCATTGTGTGGATGATGTTTGTTCATCCACACTGCTGCTGCTGTATTATGCTGCAGTTTTTCCGCAACGAAATCCATTGCAGAAAATACGCAGTATTTACGCTACGTGTGAACTGTTAGAGGTAACAGCAGGAATGGCGAGGAAATTGTACACAGAAGATCAGTGTGTTGAAAGGGGGAAAGCTTCCAAGTGTTTAGGGAGGTAGGATCCTACAGGCTGTTATTTACATAGTGTAGAAATATAGGAGAGCACACAGGCTATCAATATGCCTTTTCTATTCTCTGACCAGCTGTGTACAATCTCCCAAACTTTCCTGATGCTATCTCTTAGGGCTCATTCCGAGGAGCGTATATGTAGTCCGTGTGACGACCGTTTAAACAACGGCCATCACACTGACTCATTTACATCAATGGACCCGTTCACATGACCTTTGTTTCAATGGAGCGTGTGAAGGACATGTCCTATTTTTTTTTTTTTTGTAAATTCTTTATATTTTTGGTATTAAAGTGTTCTGGGGGGGGGGGGTAGAGAAAGGAAAAAATGGGGTGGGTGACATAATAACACATTAACAAGTCATATTCAACATATTCACCCTAGGAGAACTAGCTGACTAATACAAATAATCTGTAACTATCCAAGTAGAATTTTTCTTTTTATATTTTATTGCGTGTCACGCATCCCTACATAGACTCTAGTCTATGGGGGATCCGTGACAACGTGCCCGGCACGGGTGCACCTCGGACGTGAATAATTGGAGTTTGTCACGTCCGAGGTTAGCTACGCTGTGAGATGAGAGGAGGAGAGCAATTAAAGAAGATCTATCACTAGTTTATTAATCCCCTATCTCCTAACTAATCTAATACTTGATATAATGCTGATAACTTCAGAGTAATTTTTCTTTTCAAATAAGTTAATTGCAAAGTTATAAGCATTTTTCTAAATATGCTAATTTGGCAATACTTGCCAAATGGGAGGTTACTCTTTCTTTTCACTCTGGGCGGTGTAATGGAAAAAAGATTATAACTTTTAAAATAATAAACTTTTTGGGACCCAATTTTCACTAGCATTATCAGTGTGACAGCGCCTATTAGATGAGCTAGGAGATTGGGCATTACAAACTAGTGACAGATCTTATTTAAGTCAGCTTTCGGGAGCAGTGGACTGATGGAGTGCAGGTAGAATTTGCAGCCCAGCTGTCTACAGGAGATACAGACGCTACAGCAGCGAAATGGTACGAAATATTTAATGAAGACTATTTAGAATGTTGCCTAATTTTTCATTTATGAAAAAAAGGAATTAAAAAAACCTAAAAACTCAGTTCATATCCTTTAAAGTAGTTTTTATTCAATGAATAATACTTACCCCAAAAAGGAGTCCTCTAGTTCGCCCACACATAGTGATGTCAAATATGTATACATTGTGTAACGTATGATGTTGCTATAGCGCCGAGAACAAAATATTAGCTTTAACTGCATCTCCCTCCCTTAGCTTTAGACGCAGCATCTGTACATGCATGATAATTATCCAAGTACAGAAACTTTTTAGTAAATGCGCAAAAGTCGATGTGGGCGGGGTGAAATAGGCTAAAATTAGTGGCTGGGGACTTAATGTTTGGCGTAACATACATTTTGTCTGACAGGAATGTATTGATGCCTGAGTACGTGATGCCCAGACCATGTGAAGTTAAGGAGGCACATAGTGCATAAAAGTCATCACCACTCTGCTGACTCAATAACTGCAGAGTTACAAACCTCCTCTGGAAAAAATTGTGTGCCGGAAAACTCATGGCACGGGTTTTCATGGCCGAGCAACTGCATGCAAGCCTCATATCACCAAGCACAATGCCAAGCGTCGGATGGAGTGGTGTAAAGCACGCCGCCACCGGAGACGAAGCCGTGGAAACGTGTTATGTGGAGTTACGAATCACCCTTCTCTATCTGGCAGCCTGATGAACGAGTCTAGGTTCGGCAAATAGGTGTTCCAATACTTTTGTCCATATAGTAATAGGTATAAGCACAGGTTAGCAGGGAACACATTATCTATGTGTTTCCTGCTGTTCCCATATACAGATCATGGATATCCGTGATCTAATGGAAACAGTCTAATAAATCACACTAATCAGTGATCTGTATAGCCAAATATGCAGAGAAGACTCAGATCACGTCTTCTCACCATCCCTCCAACTCTCTCTGCACAGGGAGTCTCTGTGACATTTTTATTGACATCACAGGGTTCCCTAGAAATTACCTGAATGCGGAAGTAGTGGTTTCTAACACAATGTCAGTGCGGTGTTTAGAAAATTTTGTGATGGGGAACTTATTTCAAACGGACAGCCCAATCCTGCCGATGGCCCTGCGTGCAGGAGCACAGAGTGCCATCAAAGACGTCACGTAAATCAGTTACTTAGCCCGTTAATTTACGTGGTGTGGGCAGGATGTAATTAAATAATACAACGCGGCTCGCAATAAACAAGACCTCATATGTATGTAAATGGAAAAATAAATAAGTTATGCCTGTCAGTACGAGGAGAGGCAAACACAAAAAAACTCCCATTGTCTTTAAGGACAAAATTGGCTGCATCGATGTCAGGGTTCAATAACTTAAAGATGCAATGAATATTCTTTACTGCTAAAGAACTGAAAACCCGCTGTAACTGTTCAGGGCTCCCCGTAATCCAGGTATATGCAATTTCTGACAACAGTACCAGCACTATCTAAAGTGCAGGCTCAAAGCAGTAACCACAAAGTACAAATTAAATAATACGAAAAAAAAACATTACCTCTGCTTGTGCTTGCTGTCTAGCTAGAATTATATTAAATACATCAAGGTGTTTCTCCAAAGCCTAAATGGAAAAAAAACAAAAAACATACATAAGACACAAAATTATAGCGCAAAAAGTCACACAAAACACATTGCAAATAATAAAAAATCCTTATTTAATAGAAATTATATCAAGGAATACCATTTAAAAAAAACAAAAAAACACTGCAGAACATTTTTCTTTTCTCCATTTTATGGGTCAATTGATAAAATTATTCTTAGGCCATGTTCAAACATTCAGGATGTGATGAGGATTTAGGCTCGCAATCCGTGCCTAAATCCTCATCAAATCCACTGACATTTCGCATCCAATGCAAACGAATGGAATATTTTATACCCTGTTCACATGCAATGGAAATAATGAAACGTGGAATAATGAATGCACTGCAGATTTTAAAATCCACAGCCAATTTATCGTGGGTTTCACACTTTAAATTACAATAGGACTAATCTGAGCCTGTGTAATCAACTGGCACATTCTGCGGCAGAAATCCAAAAGCAAGCCATGGATGTTGCATTTGCCAAAATTCGGAACGTGTTAACATAGCCTTAATTTGAATTGGAAAACATGTTATCTAGGTACTGATCTCCATCCTGGGTCCTATTTTCCCATTCACTCCTTAACACTGCACTCTAAGTCCTAAACATTAAACCGCCTCATGATCTCTCATAGGCCAAGTACAGCTCAGTAGAACCACAGAGGTTGCAAGTGTTACATCTATAATATGGGTAGTTAAACACGGGTACAGTATGCCCGTCCTGAAAGTAATGAAACCACAATCACCTGTATCTGCTTTGTGGTTTCTTCAGAAACCTTTGTTTGGGTCAGTTTGGCCTTGTACGCATTTTTGTAGGATTTTAGGTTTTCCCTATGTTGTGAAATGTTATTCCACAGCCACATCCTTGTTTTTCTTCTAACATGAACGTCCAAGATACTGGTAATTGCATATTTCCACCTGCAAACAAAACAAAATAAGACCAAAATTTTTTTTTATAAATATTGGTGAAGTTGCTAAATGAAACAATTATCTGTTTTTGTTTTGGTTTTTTTTAAATATACTGAAACAATTGCACGCATTTGTTTTTAAATTAATATGTTTCTGACTAAAATCTGTAGCATATTACCACATTTGTCAATTTTTTTTCTAGTAGTGGAAAGTGCTTCACACAAGCATTAACCCCTTAATGACCGCCGATAAGCCTTTTCACGGCAGTCATTAATGGGCTTTATTCTACAGCGCCGCCATTCTACGGCGCTGCTGTAGAATAAAGTAAACAGAGCAGGGAGCCGTCAAATCTCCCTGCTCTGCCGGGTGAGATCGATATTAGTATCGATCTCACCCGTTTAACCCTTCAGATGCGGTGCACAATAGCGTGCACCGCATCTGAATGGTTTTGGAGAGAGGGAGGGAGCTCCCTCTCTCTCCCACCGACACCCGGCGATAAAATCGCCGAGTGTCTGTGTCTTCTATGGCAGCCGGGGGTCTAATAAAGGCTCCCAGGTCTGCCTGGAGCGAATGACTGCTAGATCATGCCGCAGGCATGACCTAGCAGATGCCTGTCCGTTTTAAACGGACAGGCAGTAATACACTGCAATACAGAAGTATTGCAGTGTATTATAATAGCGATCGGAGGATAGTGAAGTCCCCTAGTGGGACTAGTAAAAAAGTAAAAAAAAGTTTCAGAAAGTTAATTTAAAAAAAAAAAGTGAAAAAAAAAAAAAATGAAAAACCCATTTTTTCCCCTTACAAAATGCTTTACTATTAAAAAAAACTACAATAAAGCAAAAAAGTGACACATATTTGGTATCGCCGCGTCCGTAACGACCCCGACTATAAAGCTGTTACATTATTTAACCCACACTGTGAACGCCGTAAAAAATAAAATAAAAAACAATGGAAAAATTGCTGTTTTCTGTTAATCCTGACTTAAAAAAAATGTGATAAAAAGTGATCAAAAAGTCGCATCTACTCTCAAATGGTACCAATAAAAACTGCAAGTCGTCCCGCAAAAAACAAGACCTTATACAGCTATGCCGACGTAAAAAAAAAAAAGTTACAGCTCTTCGAATGTGACAATGGAAAAATGTAAAAAATGGCTTGGACATTAGGGCCCAGAATACAAGCAGGGGGAAGGGGTTAAAGGCTATGTAAACCTTTGAAGACTTTTTATTTTTAGTGTTTAGTGCAACTTTGTAATGGGATTTTATTACTAGATATAGTGTCTATGTACCCTGGATACATAGAAGTTGTATCTAGCGCTGTCACCGAAGCAGTCAGTCCCGCTGACCTAACAGATTCAGGTTTCATCACTTAATACAGCTTCTATGTATCCAGGATACACTGGTGCTGTATCTCAAAAAGTAAAAAAAAAAAAAAAACCTCTTTCATAAAAAACAATTACAAAGTTGCACTAAACACGAATACATTTTTTTTTTTTTTTTTTAAATAAAACAGTCTTTGAAGGTTTACATAGCCTTCAAAACTACGTCCCTGTACCCACTGTTTTAATTTATTTTTAAGATGCCAGTAACAAATGATTGGAAGTTTTCCCCTTTATGCTTGATAAGGCTAATGTGCTCCATTTATTTAGTGGAGGGAGCACTGTTGCTATGTTTTGCCTCACATACTAGTCCTTCTCAATGAATTAGAATATCAAAAGGTAAATTTATTTCAGTAATTCAATTCAAAGAGTGAAACTGATATATTATATAGATTCATTACACACACACTGATCTATTTCCAGCATTTTTTTCTTTTAATGTTGATGATTATGGCTAACAGTTAATGAAAACCCAAATTTTAGGGTCTCAGAAAATTAGAATATGATATAAGCCCAATTTCAAACATTATTTTAAATCACGAAACATTGGCCTACTGAAAAGTATGTACAGTATATGCCCTCAATACTTGGTCGGGGGTCCTTTTGGATGAATTACTGCATCAATGCGGCGTGGCATGGAGGCGATCAGCCTGTGGCACTGCTGAGGTGTTATGGCAGCCCAGGTTGCTTTGATAGCGGTCTTCAGCTCGTTTGCATTGTTGGGTCTGCTGTCTGATCTTCCTCTTGACAAAACCCCATAGATTCTCTATAGAGTTTATGTCAGGTGAGTTTGCTGGGCAATCAAGCGCAGTGATACTGTGGTTATTACACCAGGTATTGGTACTTTTGGCAGTGTGGACCGGTGCCAAGTCCTGCTGGAAAATGAAATCAGCATCTCCATAAAGCTTGTCAGCAGAGGGAAGCATGAAGTGATCGAAAATTTCCTGCTAGACGGCTGCATTGATTCTGGACTCGATATAACACAGTGGACCAACACCAGCAGATGCCACGCCGCATTGATGCAGTAATTCATGCAAAAGGATGCCCGACCAAGTATTAAGGGCATATACTGTACATACTTTATTAGGCCTACAATTGGGTATTAAAAATAATTTTTGAAATTGTGCTTATATAATATTCAAATTTTCTTATACACGAAATTTTGGGTTAGCCATAATTGGAGATGAGCGAACTTATGATAAGTTCGATTCAGCTGGTTCGCCGAATTTCTTGAAAAAGTTTGATTCGGACCGAACCTGTAATTCAAGAAAGCCCATAAAAATAGTGTATGGAGCTCCCGTAATGACGGGTGGCTACATGTGTGCACCCAGCATTACGGCAGCGTTGCTAGGCGACGTCAGTAAATAGTCACTGTCCAGGGTGCTGAAAGAGTTAACTGATCGGCAGTAACTTTCAGCACCCTGGACAGTGAATTCCGATCACAATATAGAGCACTTACCGAGAACTTCCTGCTTCTTCCTCCAGTCCGGCATCCCGGCCGTTGCCTTGGTGACGCGTCCCTCTCGACATCCGGCCCGACATCCCTGGATGACGTTTCAGCCAATGTGACCGCTGCAGCCAATCACATGCTGCAGCGGTCACATGGACTGTCGCGTCATCCAGGGATGTCGGACTGGATGTCGAGAGGGACGCGTCACCGTTGCCTTGGTGACGCGTCCCTCTTTCGGCATCCAGCCCGACCTCCCTGGATGACGCGGCAGTCCATGTGACCGCTGCAGCCTGGGATTGGCCTGTGATTAGCTGCAGCCTGTGATTGGCTGCAGCGGTCACTTGGACTGAATCGTCATCCCGGGAGGTCGGACTGGAGGAAGAAGCACAGAGTTATCGGTAAGTAGGAACTTCTATTTTTTTTTTACACGTTGATGTATATTGTGATCGGAAGTCACTGTCCAGGGTGCTGAAACAGTTACTGCCGATCGCTTAACTCTTTCAGCACCCTGGAGAGTGACTATCTCCTGACGTCGCGTACCGGAAAATCAGTGACTCATAAGCCGGGTTAGGTCAAAACGTGTTTGGCCGAACCCGGTGAAGTTCGGATTCGCTGCGAACCGAACTTTTCACGATGTTCGGACCGAAACCGGGTTCGGTTGTCCCGGTTCGCTCATCTCTAGCCATAATCATCAACATTAAATGAAAAAAAATGCTGGAAATAGATCACTCTGTGTGTAATGAATCTATATATTATACGAGTTTCACTTTTTGAATTGAATTACTGAAATTAATTGACTTTTTGATGATATTCTAAATCATTGAGAAGGACTAGTACACTTGAAAAATAGTCAGCTGCTTGTTGCCACCACTAGGGAGGCTCATCTGTACACCGCTTTCATTCAGGTAAATACAAGCAATAAACAACTATATACACAGATTTTGCACAAAATGGTGGAAGCTACTGGTTTCCAAATACAAAATAAAATAAAAAAAAAGCAACATTAGGTACATATTTGTATGCTATAGCCTCTGAGCTTTAAGAAAAAGTGGATGCATAGTTGCTGTAATAAATCATTAAAGTCATCCTAAAATAATTCATTGCAGTTATTCATAACAATGCCCAATCAGTTCTCGCTTAAAATGACTAACGTGAACACACTGTCCAATTTGTAAACCAGCTCATTTTTTAAAGTATGCACATACCATTCGCTAGGGTCTTCTTTCAGTGTTACTACTGGTCGGTACTTTCGGTATGGAGCATTTCTAACCATGTAATCCACAGACTCCAACAAGTCAATCATGCTTAGATACTAGAAGTAACATTGAGATAATAAATATATTAACGATTACTAATTTATCAGCAGTATTCAAAGTCAGGTAAATGGTACGCAAAATGTGGAAGGACTCAAAACACAGTGAGAATTTTACTTGCCTGCGGTTTGGTTAGTTCTATTGCAATATGCTGAACCTCCATGTTCCAATCTAACTTTGGTGTTCGCAGTTCTAGTTCGGCATTTGGATTGATGTAAAGTTTCGCTGAAGCAGATACTGGCTTAAAAACTAGAATAAAAAGAAAACTGCTAAGATCATATCAAAAAATAGGAAGATATTAAACGTTTTACTACACAGCGGAAAAAAAACAAACAGTTAAATAATTAAATGTTTGTAAACAAATAGAGTTATCAAATTTAGAATAAAGCCAATAAAAGCTACAGGAGAACCAATAATTTGGTTTAGGTAGTGGCCAAATACAATCCACACCATTAGGCTCTGTTCAGACGTTGCATGTGAACAGGGTTGTGTGTGGAACACCATTCACTTGATTTGTAGACAGATTTAATGCAGATTTCAGTGTGGAATCTATACCAAAAAACTTGTCAAATGTGAAAACATGTGAACAAGGCCTTATAGTTGTCAAAGCAATTTATATTATTTCACAAAATGAAGAGGAAAGACAAATGCTAGTCGCACATCCAAAACAGTTTAAGTTACTTTATTACAATATACATGGAAAAGTACAAAAAATATGTTATTTGACACGTATTTGAATTGTGTTTTCTCATGCCAATTTAACATACCAATGTTTGGTAAAAATATTTATAAAATGAACATTTTAATACATTTCTTCCTCATTTTCCCTTTTCTTTTGAATGAGTAAGACTGTTCACATTTATGCGAACACAGAAATTTTGTAAAATAAGTGACTAGTACAAGTGACTTGCACAAAAGAAATAATGCTCTTTTAAATTAGCACTGAATGTGATCTAAGGTTGGCAAGGTTTTTATTTTGAAAAACGATCATTTGTGAGCAAGTTATGAACAATTTTAGATTTATGCTAATTCCTTTCTTAATGACCAACTGGGCGTGTTTTTACTTTTTACCAAGTGGGCGTCGTACAGGTGTGTATGACGCTGTCCAATCAGTGACCAATCAGCCTCATGCACTTCTCATTGTTCCAGCCCAGCATGATCCACAGCACAGTGAGATTGTGCAGGGAAAGAAGCTGGGCTGGAACAATGAGAAGTGTATGACGCTGATTGGTCACTGATTGGTCAGCCTCATACACGCCTCTGTACAACACCTAGTTGGTCATTAAGAAACTAATTAGCATAATCTAAAATTGCTCAAAAATGGTTTTTCAAAATAAAAACCACTGCTGTTATCTACATTCCAGCGCCGATCAGATCATGTAAGAGACAGGGCACTTATAATCTGGTGACAGAGCCTCTTTAAAGGGGGAATTGTAAACTTACATAGATGGATGCATAGTAAACATTCATCTCAACAGAGTGCAAACACACAGCCTGCCGCCAGGGTTCCTCACAACCCATGCTCCTGCTCAGAAATTAGATTTCAACATATTTTGCACTGCGACCTTAGAACACACTGTTGCAGTTGAACTATATGAGACCCACATATAATAGGATATTTCCACACATAGCGTACACACGGCGGATTTTCCACATCCACACAAAAAAAAACATGAATAAATTGACCTGTGGTGCGTTTTTTGTATCTGCAGCATGTCAATTTATGCTTAGGAATTGCTACTTTTTTTTTGTGCGTTTTCCCCATTGAATTCAATGGGAAGGTAATACCCGCAGCAAACCGCAAATGTTGTGATTTTGCGGCTGAAAAGCTGCGATTTTGCCTTAAAAATTGCAACTCTGAAAGAACAAAAGCTTATACTTACTCCGATCTCCGTAGTCATGGCGACGCGTCCCTCTGTTCCCCGTCCAGGCCGAACTCCTGGGATGACGTTTCATCCCATGTGACTGCTTCAGCGGTCACATGAGATGAAACGTTATCCCAGGAGGCCGGGCAGCATGAACAACATTATGAATTCCGTGTGGGCTGCAAGACGTATACCCTGTGCGTGAACATGACCATAAGGATAGAACCCCTAAAGAAGAGTGTTTCAAAAGGTCGATGACATGCGGACTCTAAAAATTATTATTTATGCCCGCAAGTTAGAAAGTTCTATGTTACCAACCCTGCGCAGGTACTGTGGCAATTAAAATTAGTTAATTCCATGCACAGCGGCGCTCCAGTCTGCCCACAGTGTAGGGAACTGCAACACAGCTACAATCAAGAAAATGGAAGAACTAAGACAAGAAAGACTAATCCAAAACGAACCTGGCCTAAAAGTGCTAAGGAGCAAAACAGATGCGCAACTACTGTAATTCAGAACAGGATAAACTTGAGCAATTAAGAGTGCAAAACAGAGACAAGATGTGGTGCAGTGGTTTTGTTTTTTTCTGTGGTCGTTCCATATTTAACCATGTTTAGCAAACAAAAAGGAGGAAGAGCACCTACACACCATAAATATGGAATAATAATATTTAAGAACATTGGGTAAGGTTTAACAAGCAAATTGAGCCAGTTTTGAAACGTGTCTAGACTCTGAATCTCAGAGAATTATTTTGTCTATTCCGTTTCAGTGACTAGGTGAAGATACAGTTGTGAACGCTTTCTGCATTGATTACTAATAAAATGTGGTCTGACTGTTATCTTTGTGTTGTTAGTATAGTTAGATTGTGTTTGTCTATAAATGTGACAAACAGTTGTACTGTTCTTATCTTTTATAGAGCACAGTGAGTGAAGATCCATGGTGTAGGGAGAGAAAGTAAAGGCCCTTTTACACTGGCCAATTATCGGGAAAACGCTCATTCATAGAATGCTCGTTGCCGATAATTGCTCTGTGTAAACAGGGAGATGTGCTGCCGACATGATAATAATGTATGGGGACGAGAAATCGTAGTAACAAGCACTCTTCCTCATATATAAAGGAGTAAACGAGCGCCCATCAACAAGCTGTCTCATTGATCGGTGCTCGTTTACACGGCCCAGGACCTTTAGTGAAGAACGGTGAAGGGCTAATTAGCAAAAGGACACCTAGGAGTTGGTGTCCTGTGAAGATCACTCGAAGAGCACAAAGGAAATCCTAAGAGTGGTGATAAAGAACCCAAGGATAGCAGCAAAAAACCTACTGAAGATTCCACAAACTACAAAAGCCCCTGTTCAGGCGTCCACTTTTAGAAAACCACTGAACGAGAATGTTATTCATTGAAGGACACCACGAAGGAAGCGGATGCTGTGTAATACAGCCATTGCCCTGCTCCAGAAAAGTGCGCGCGTAGGCACGAATGACAGAACAAGGCGGTTGCACTACAAAACACCCCCATGTTCCGTCTTCAGTGCTGGCCACATAAGTGCAGCGCTGGACGCATCACCACATGCTGACTGCGCGCATGCTTGTCGTCAGGAGCAGGGCAATGGCTGTACTACACAGCCACAACACCGCTATAACGGCGGAGATCAGGGAAACCTATGATCTTCGCCGCTATTCCCTTGAATGCCGCGATCAAAGCTAAACGCAGCATTCAAGGGAAAAATTCGAAGGGGAATGGCCCTTGGATCGCGTCAAAAGGGACATACCATAAATGGGCAGACAGTCTATATTTCCGGTTAGGGCATACTTAGGTAAGCCCTAACAACTGCCTGTGTACTATCAGTACACAGGCTAATGCACTGGCATATAGATCTATGCCAGTACATTAAAGTTTAAAAGTAAATAATAAAAAAAATAAAAGTAATGTTAAATTTAAAAAAAACAAACATTTTTTACAATAAACATTAAGATAAAAGTTTCAATACATAAAATACACATTCGGTATAGTCGCGGCCGTAATAACCTGCACAACAAATTTATAGCGTCATTTATGTAAAAAAAATTAAATAAAATCAGCTTTCTTTCACTTATTAATGCTAGGCACGAGGTGTTATGAATTTTGAACCTCCGTGTGCCTCACATTAATAGTAACTAACCCCATGTACCTCACACATTAACCTAATGTTGTCCATTGTTCAAAATTCACCACACTATGTGCCTCACATCAGAAAATGGTAGAACTTATTTTTTTTACCACTATTGTTGCCAATGTATCGTTTTGGTATCGAGAATCGCAATACTACACAAAGTATCGCTATCGAAGACCAAATTCTGGTATCGTGAAAAGCCCTAGGAGGGAGAATCATGGTTTGGGGCTGCTTTGCGGTCTCAGGGACTTAAAGACTTATAATCATTAAGAGAACAATGAATTCAAAATGGGTATCTGCAGATTATAGAATTCAATTGTTGTTACTTTTTCTCCCATCACTGTGTATGTCTATTTTATGTGCTTTACCAGGTCTTGGCATCCTCCATCTCCTGGCTGGTGCCGCTACTCTTTTTGAGGTCCCTGTCTGGCTGCTTCTGATGCTTTGCCCTGGGTCCTAGAGCCAAAAAGGTTTCCTTTGGTATAAAAGCTCCTCCCCTTTGCCAAAGTAACTTGGTTCCTCCAAGCTTGTCTTGTGAAATATCTGCTATGTCGTTATTTGGATTTCCTGTATTTGACCTCTGCCTGTACATATTAAACATCCTTGCCTGCCACCTACACTGACCTCTTGCCTGTGACCCGTGACAAACCTCTGCTGCCTGCCGTGACCTATGGCTAGTGACCAGTGACGAACCTTGCTGCCTGCCCTGAACTTCTGCTTTCCCCGACTCCACTTATTGTACTTGAGCGGTCACTTCCCCTATTACATTGGCTGTCACCAAGGGAAACTACTCTGGGGGTAGTGACCTAGGGTTCCCCAGCAGCAAAGTCCAGATCCCTGTATAGGGATTAAAGGCTGAACACCAGGGGTTTCCTGGACTCTGCTCCCTTGTTTAGCCCTACGTGAAATCCCATGGTGACAAAGTAGATTCACATCATTTTATTAGTTTAGTTAGTTTGAATTGGTCTATAATTCAGACTTCGATAACAATTAGACCACATATTATTAGTAATCAATGAAGAAATCCAGGTAATTTCAAATGGGATCGCTTTCTTTTTCTTGCAATTGTACGTGCAGGAAGGCATTGGCATTATTGACATGTATCAACTCTGAACATACTGAACTTTTATTTTTAGGAGTTGTGCGTCCCAGGCTCTACTTGGGTCAGATGCAAACATAAATTTTTACGCATTTATATTTTTTGTATAATGCAGGGTGGTATTTTCACAATGTGCCTGCTTATTAAAATGTATATATGAAATATTTTATAATCCGGTTTTATTTTTGTATGTCGAGAGTGAAAATTGTCTTTGCAGCTGAAGGGTTAAAGCCAGTATTAATAAACCTGTCCCAATATGTATAAATAAAATTTTACATTTAATTTTTACATTTTATTAAATACTTATAAGTTATATTCATCATAAAGTAACAATTTTGAAGTATATTTTTCTTACAAACCCTGTGTTCTGGTGTTGTTCTGTTATTCCTCCTAGAAATGTATGAATAAATTGAAAACTGGGTATTACCATTCAACTGGGTGTCCCTGCAGTCTGAGACCGCGAGAACTGAGTAGACAGTCAGTATACGTAGGGACACACCGACAACTGGTAACCCCTATTTGTCAATATATTCATACATTTCTAGGAGGATTAACAGCACAATACAGAGTTCTAGGAACAGGTGCTACTGAATTATTTCATCGGGACTAGAAGTATTTACTAAAACAGACATGTCAGGAGAGGTGATAGGTCCACTTTAAGAGTATGTTCATACGTACAAAAAGAAGTGGCTGAAAATTACAAAATGGTTTTCAAGGGAAAACAGCCTTTTAATTTCATGTAGATTTTGAAAGTGAAAATTGAGCTTTTTTTTTTATTTTTTATTTGAAGCTTCTTTTGACCTGTTTTTTTAGGAAGTGTTTGTAGTGTCAATGGAAAATCAGCTCCAAAAACACCTCAAGACGTGACATGCTAGCTACGTTTTTTTAAATTCAGCAGCGTAAAAATACGCCTCATGTGAACAGCACAATGTATTTCCCATTGATATCAATGAGATACTGTTTGCAGGCTTATTTTAAAGAGGCTCTGTCACCAGATTATAAGTGCCCTGTCTCCTACATAATCTGATTGGCGCTGCAATGTAGATAACAGCAGTGGTTTTTATTTTGAAAAACGATCATTTTTGAGCAAGTTATGAACTAGTTTAGATTTATGCTAATGAGTTTCTCAATGGACAACTGGGCGTGTTTTTACTTTTTACCAACTGGGTGTTGTACAGAGGAGTGTATGACGCTGACCAATCAGTGACTAATCAGCGTCATACACTTCTAATTGTTCCAGCCCAGCATGATCCACAACACAGTGCGATTGTGCAGTGAAAGAGCTAAACATGCCCAGTTGCTAAAAACACAATACACGCCCAGTTGGAAATAAGAGAAAACACGCCCAGTTGTCCATTAGAAAGGCTCATTTGCATAAATATAAAATTGCTCATAACTTAGCCAAAAAATGTTTTTTAAAAAAAACAAAACGTTACTGTTATCTACATTGCAGCGCCAATCACATGCAAAAGGAGATAGGGATTTGATAATCTGGTGACAGAGCCTCTTTAAGTGTATTTTGGAGTGTTAAAGAGGCTCTGTCACCAGATTATAAGTGCCCTATCTCCTACATAATGTGATTGGCGCTGTAATGTAGATAACAGCAGTGGTTTTTATTTTGAAAAACAAATCATTTTTAACCAAGTTAAACAATTTTAGAGCTATTAGTTTCTTAATAGACAACTGGGCGTATTTTTACTTTTTACCAACTGGGCATTGTGAAGAGAAGCGTATGACGCTGACCAATCAGAGTCATACACTTCTTTCCATTCATTTTTAGCAGGAATCACAACATAGCGTGATTGTGCAGTGAAAGAAGCTGGGCTGGAACGATGAGAAGTGTATGACGCTGATTGGTCACTAATTGGTCAGCGTCATACACTTCTCTTCACACCGCCCAGTTGGTCAAAAGTATAAACATGCCCAGCTGTCTATTAAGAAACTAATTAGCATAAATCTAAAATGGTTTATAACTTGGTCAAAAATGATCGTTTTTCAAAATAAAAATATCACTGTTATCTACATTACAGCGCCGATCACATTATGTAGGAGACAGGGCACTTATAATCTGGTGACAGAGCCTCTTTAAAAAAGTTTTTTGAACTCCACAATAACCCTCAAAATAAGTCATGTTAACATACCCTGAGAAGTAAATTGGATTCTGTAGAAAAGACTAAAGAAAAAGGCACTTACTATACTGGTAGTTTAAGGGTTTTCTGCTACTTGACATAACTCCAGTTTTCAAATTAGCCTGCAAAAGAACACAAAGTTAGCAGTTCACTATAATAGCGATGTGAAAAAAATCTGAAAGAACGCATTATAAATAGTCACTCTTTATTGTAAATGGTTATTTTCAGAATAGAATTTGAGTGAAAAAACTAAATTATATATATTTTTTATCAACTAAAATTAAATTTTCTAGATTCAACTTAGTCAAACTTAGGGAACATTGGGTATTTGTACTCACCATAAAATCTTTTACTCGCTGTATTCATTCGGGGTCACAGCATAATGGGTATAGGCCCTTGCCACCAGGAGGGTGACACTAGGTAGAAAGAAGTGTTGGCTTTAACAAGGCAGGCCATACCCCTCCCAGACACACTGGCTAAATCAGTTTGCATTAAAAGCTGTAGAAGACAAAACAAGAACTTGTCGACAGTCTCAGAAAAAAACAGAAACAGGTTCCAGGCTTAGAACAAATCATAAGAGGGCGGGATCTGTGTCTCCCAATGGTTGCAACAAGAAAGAGATTTTATAGCAAGTATAAAAATCCAATTTTCTAGTTTATATCATTGGGTGACATAGCAACTTGAAGAGTGGGAAGCAGTCCTAGAGGGTGGAAAAAAATAAATAAAATAAAAAGTACAGCCATGCAACCTGTTTAACAAACAGTTGCCTGCAGCATCTTGCAACCCAGTATGGCATTAGGGGAGGCAAAAGAATGGATCTGGTAAAGGTGTGTACCGAAGCCCAGATAGCAGCCTTGCATATCTGTGAGAAACTGAAACTTAATGCCTGACCGCCTGGGAGGCACCAACAGACCTTGTAGAATAGAAAGTGACCTGAAAGGGAGGAACTTAACCCTTGGAATAATAGGCTAATGAGATTACAGACCGTATCCAACATGCTATGGTGGCCTGGGACGCCGCCAAACTTTTGCGTGGCACATAGAAAAAAAACAAAAAACTATTAGAGTTCCAAAACAACTCCGTTGCAGCCAAATAGACGTAGACTGCGCTCACCACATCAAAGGCAATATAAAGCTTGCTCCCTTGAAAGAGAAGGAGAAAAGCAGAAAGTAGGTAGTACAATCTTTCTGTTCATATGGAAGGCCAAGACTACCTTTGGTAGGTAGGCAGAAACAGGTCAAAAAACAACCTTCTGGCGGACCAAAAAAGTGGATCTGCAAGACAGGGCAGCTAGTTCCGAAACCCTTCTCATGGAAGCGACGACTATCAGGAAGGCCACCTTCCAGGAGAGTAGACGCAGCAAAACATTCCATAAGGATTCAAAGGGATTAATCTGCAGAGTCTCCAAAACTAAATTGAGATTCCAGGGTTCAGTGGGTTGTCTGAATGGAAGAACGGCATGAGCCACTCTTTGCAGGAAAGACTTCTCTTGAGAACGACGGGCCAAGGTCTGCTGGAAAAGGACGGAAAAGGCCGAAACTTGACCCTTAAGTGAAGACAATCCAAGTTCCAGATCAAGACCCGATTCTAGGAATGACCGTTGTTTAGATGTAGAAGATACTATAGGATGGAAACTACTTTGTTCACACCAGGCAAAATACGTCTTCTTGATGCAGTGGCAAACCTTGGCTTCAACAGCCACGCTTAAGCTCATCGGAGGAATAAAGTGCGGTGGAATAGAATACCTTGGGAAAAGATGTAGGGTCAATTGGAAAAGTGCCAGGGTGCTTCCACGAAAAGGTGAAATAGAAAGAAGTGCAACAAATTGTAAAGTGATGAGAACCTATCGCAAAACGAAGGAAGCACAGGCGAGACTTTGCGATGGGAATGTGAATGTATTGCAAAGGACGATGGATGAGAAGAACTCTCGTTGTTCCAGTGATGCTAGAACTGAAGGGATTCTATGCGTTATCTCCGAACGCAAACTAATCGGTTCGGCTTCTTCAGATCCAAAATCGGATAAAGTGACTCGTGTTTCTTGGGAAATGTGAAAAAAATTTAATAGAACCCCTGAAACCGTTCTGCCTGTAGAACTTGAACAATGACTTTTTGTAAAAGGATGCGAACAGCCTGGGAAATAGTAGTGTTGTGCATGGTGGAGTCAACAAAAAGAACCTCCCTGCAGGAAGGGCGGAGAACTCTATTTTGTAACACCACTTCTCGTAAACCAGGTGTTCTCTATATGCGCGAGCTACGTCTCCTGATAAAGCCGTTGTTCCCTCCGACTCAAACATCCGATACGGGCGGGGAGACCGCTTCATTGGAAAGAGGTCTTGGCAGAGGATGATTTCTGGGGCTTAGGGTGTGGTTTCCAGGCAGGTCTAGGCTTTAATGATGGGTGTTGAAGATAAGCGAGCAGGTTTCCTGTCCAGTCTCTGGGAAGAGAACAATCTCTGGGAGAAGGATTTCAGAAAGGACTGAAACCTCTGGGAACATAGAGAAGGCTGCGGACGCTGTGGGCAGTTCTGGGGCAAGAGAACTTTTATCGCCGGTAGCCTTTGCAATAATTTTTTCTAGACACTTACCACAAAGTCTGTCTCCAACAAAAAGAAGGTATACAGGGACCTATTTCGAAGCCTGGTCTGTCACCCAAGGTTTATGCCAAACAGAACGCCACATGCCAATGATATTAGATCGACGCACAAGCATTAAAGCGAGCCGACTAAAGGGAACTGCATCGGTTTACTCTACACCGATCTAGCATTACTCACTGAGGCTGATGCAAAGGCAAAGTTTGGAGCAGAGCCTGCAACCTAAAAAGTGGATTTGGTCTGGGAATCCAGCTTACTGTTTGAGGCCACATCTGACAATGGGATCACAAGGGAAGAGAAGACATCCTAGACTGCACATCCACTTTGCTATACTTTATCTACTGCGGCTCAGCAAAAGTTAAAAACATATATACATGAGGTTCTTAGTTTACATTTTGATCAAACTCTATAAGCTCACATGCCACTTCACGGCAACCTATTCAATGGGTCCCTACACTATCAAGTGCAGTATCGCATGGCAACCAGTGCTGCTGCAACACCGTACCTGACAATGGGATGGTGGTGCTCTTCTAGAGAACGGAGATGGTATCCAGAGGGAGAAACCAACCATTTAGAATTCAATACTCCTGAAAAGGAAATAGAGTGTTAGAGTGCTTTCACTCTTTGTTCAAAAACACCTCAAACACTCTATGGTTTGAAAAGCATAGTCTTCGGCACCATAAAGGTGCCTCGTCTTGCGAAGAGATGATTGGGTCATCCTTTGCATAAGTATGGTCCAGTACAGTGCGTATCAGCGAATGCCAATTGTGAGCTCTGCACCAGTTCTACATTGAAGTTTACAGTGGAGGAGGGTGACTGATCCTAGTAGGAAGCAGTTTCTCCATTGATTACTCCAACTGGGGATCCTGGCAGGGAACCTGAAGAGGAGCGGGACCTGTCCCTGGTTCTTCTGCGCCTCTTATGGGATCTAATGCAGGAGATATAGAGTGTAGCATAGGACAGAGGGGCTTTAAGCTCAGCCACTATCTTAGAAGGCATTCGAGTTAAAAGTGGTTATGTGGGGACCAAAAATTAGTAGTAGTATACTCACTGAAGTATGTGAATACACTCGCTAACATACATTCCGGTCCCCCATCGCGCTGATTCAGATAATTTCATAGCTCTGCCGGGGGACCGGAAGTCTAGTTGCAAAGCCTTCTTTAATGACGATATGACTGTCATGTTACCGGCCCCGCTGTACTCTTTGTACAAGCATTAGCACATAGATTACAGCAGTGAGTACACGGATAATAATTTTTGTTCCCCACATAACTCCTTTAAAGACTCAACCATGGTTTGGGAGAACTTGAAAATATCACCAAAGGCCTGAACAAAAGACATGACCCATTCAGGAGTGCCATGATCCCGAGGGGTCCTGGGTAGCCACAATTAAAGACAGTAACCAGGACATGTGATGCTGCCTGGCAGACTCCTCCCGAGATGAGGACATGTAACAAAGGAGGAGAAACGGGGAGAAGCTGATAACTAACAGATAATTAACAGATAATTAACAGTGTCTGAATGAAAAGAAACCCTGGGGAAGCTACACTGTAGTTAACGAAAACCACCTAAGTCAAAAAAGTAAGTGACCCTCTGGAAATACACTAAAAAAAAATAAAAAAATGTATGAGCACCTGCAACAAGGAAAAAATTAGCACACAGGGTTAGCCTACAAGACCCCAGGGTGCTGTGTATTACCAGACAAGCAGCAGAGGCACAGAAAAACTGCCTGCAACAGAGTGAGCCTTCAGAACGGCGGCAAAATGCTCCGGTAGGCCGGGACAATGCACATGATGCGAGTAGGTGATGCTAAAATACCTGGAAGATGCAGCCCAGGCTGCCGAGAAGGTCAAGGACTAAATTTAACATGCCTGACTAGTGGCACTGCAGGAATGAGCGGTGCATGTTCCAGCTGTCTAGGGATAGGCTGGAAGTAGGATATATTTAAAAGCACAGTAGCATTAGACAGTATAGGACATAGTCACGCCACACCAAAGCCCCTTCCATGCTAAATCTGGCCAACAGTTACTCTTATGGCCCCTGAAGCTTCCCCAACAATTTCTCTACCCCAATGGAAAAAACAAAAAACCCTCAACCCTTAGACATTTAAACACCTCCGGCAGGGACTGGGGCAGAAACTGGAGGTGTGGTGTAGAATCTTTCATACTCACCCCCTGAAGTTTTCAGGTGTTCGCAGTGTCACCTATTTAGTAACCTTGCACAAAAAGTGTAGTTAGGCTCTGTTCACATTTGCGTTGGGGACCCGTTCTGATGTTCCGTCTGACCTTTCCGTCAGAACGGAACCCTGAACAGGCACAAATGGAGACGAACCAGAGGTTTCCATCACAATTGATTTCAATGGTGATGGATCCGTTGCCCGTGGTTTCCGTTTGTCTCTGTTGTGCACCGGATCCATCACCATTGAAATCAATGGTGATGGAAACCCCTGGTTTCCGTTCGTGTCAGTTTGTGCCTGTTCAGGGTCCCATGCTGACGGAAAGCTTAGACAGAACGTCAGAACGGAACCCAAACGAAGATGTGAACAGAGCCTTACCGGTACTCCACCTGCAGAACAAACCGGTTCGGTGACCTGTGATGAGAGATACTCAGTGCAGAGAATGGTCAGGTTTCCCAGCACCCACAGGTGGTTGACTAGGCTGCAAATGGGATGACAACAACTCTGCATATAAAAGGAGAGTAAATAAATTACATGGTCGGGTCTGCCGCTTACAGAGGCTGTGCTAAAATGAGTCTATGAGAGGGGTATGGCCTGCCTAGGCCAGAACCAACACTTCATCTTACCTAGTGTCAGCCTCCTAATGTCAAGGGCCTAAACAAATGGTGCGGTGTCCCCCAACGATAAACAAAATAAGTCAGTTTTATGGAGGCAATGCAATTTGAAATTTAATTTGCAAAAAGAGCACAATTTAACAAACATTTCTTAGGCAGATTTCTAGTGAGAACATTTTATAGAATATCTTAATTCAAAATTTTCTTTATATCCAGGAGAGTACCTTCAACTATGTTTATAATTATAAAAAAACAAAAAAAAGCATTTCTAAAAACAGGAAAAAAAAAAAAAAAAAAAATTACATCGGCTGCAAAAGTAACTTTTTAAGGCATCGTTCACATCTGCGTCAGGGTTCAGTAGACATTCCGTCAGAGCTTCCCGTGAGAACTGAACCCTGACAAACAAACGGAATCAATACGGTATTCATTCCGTCAAAACCCTTGTACAACTGAGACAAACTGAAACCATTTGCACCGGATCGGTCACCATTGAAGCCTACGGTTTCCGTTTGTTTCAGGTCAGGGTTCCGTTCTGACGGGAAGCTCTGACAGGCTTCGTTCACATCTGCGTCAAGGTTTCGTTCTGACGTTCTAAGTCCAATAAACTCTGAAACGTGACGTAACTTATCTATACAAAAAGAACTAACTACTATAATGTATCATGTAGACAAAACCTACAGCTAAACAAACGAGACATTTTAATCTTTCAACAAAGCCAACTGAATAACTTATACAACAGACATTGTTCTGCATTTGGGGGTAAAACTTTCCCTGTTAAATTCCAAAGGATAATATAAATGACAGTTTCCTTAATAAAAAGGTATGCAAATGTAAATAAAGCTTCCTGTATATCGTTACATAAGACAAATACACTACTGAAAGAAATACAGAACGTGACTGACTATACTTAAATAGAAAAAATGCCGTATTTGTAGGCAGATTTCCATACAGGGGAGCATCTGATTTGGTAACGTGAATCATAATTTAATTTTAATATTGAATTCAACACCCCCTTCTCACACAGTCTGAAGTCTGCATATGTGTAATTAGGAGATTAGTGTAAACCCGTTTGACGTAAGCCCCAACAATGTAAATAAAGAGTGGCACCAACATTGAATGGAGACCAGGAAACACCAGGATGAAGATACATATTGCAGTTTATTAATAATACAATACAGGTACAGATTTCTTAGAAAATCACGGTAATAAAAACAGTATTAAGAACAAAAGCTCTGTTAGAACAACTATCAATACTGTAGGTGCTTATGTAACGTGGTGATAACATTCACAGCGATCAGAATAGGATTTACAGACTTTACTTAGGTAAAGCCCCACAAGGATTTGAATGTGGTTTCCTCTTGAAAACAAAGTAATTTGTAAAACAAATAGAAACATCCAGATTGTAGATTACCTTACTATAATTCCTGAAGCTAACCCCATCATGTGGTGAAATGGCCATACACTAGATATTTTTGAATATTTCATGCCCGCTGCTTGTGCCTTTTCGGGACACTTACCAGCATGAAGAACGCAAACGTCCACTAAGCAGAAAGTGATGGCCTATCCTAGCGATAGGCCATCACTTTCAGTAATGGGAATAAGGCTTTAAAGGGAGCCTGTCACAGAGAACATGGTGTCTGATCTCCAGCAGCATGTAATAGAGCAGAGGTAGCTGAGCAAATTTATATATTGTTCTGTAGTAAAAGATTCAGTATAAGAGTGGATGGATCTAATCATCACACTAACACAGGGAAAACGGTCAATGATTGAGCGAGAACGCCCACTGGACGTCTAAGTATAGAAAAAAAACTCAATCATAGGGATTTCAATCGATAAGTTACAAGTTTTTTAACAAGGAAGGAAGGAAGGTAGGATCCAGCGCTGGGTAGCGTTAAAATGGAAAGATTTTCCAAGTTTAATTGTATCGATTTAAAAGGAAAGTCCAGTTATGTGATGTCCCAGGTGTGTGGGAAGTGGAGGGGTGGTGTCCTCTAGGCCTACGCGTTTCGGACGATTGCCGCGTCCTTAAACTTGGCTATAGTAAATTTTCAAATGAGCGCGCTGTCAGTTTTATACAGCTGATTTTTAGTAGTAATTGCGTGTCATAGGCACTTGTGTATTGGAACGCAAATGCCGGAAATGGGTGTCAAATGGACATAGTGTGTTTGATAATGTTTAAATGTGCAATAGTATGCCGGACTCATTTAAACTTGTATTTTGTATATCAGTTAGAAAGCTTCTGAAATAATGTATTGATAGATAATATGAATAAAAATACATGTTTGTTATTTAGTTGAATTATTTTATTATTGCGTTCCAGACCTCATTTTGGAGTACCAAGCAGGAGAAGAAGGCCGGTCTAATAGAGTCTTTGTATCGTGTGTAATTTATTGCCGGACTATTATGGGCATCTATTGCTGCAGGTTAGTTATTGTTTGAACATTAGTTATGTATCAAGTTATGATTATGAGTTGTAGCCAATTTTGTAATGACTTCTAAAAGGTGTCAAATGTATGTGTCACCCTTAATTTTCCGTATGGCATTTGTTTCTTGTATTTATATTTGTTGTTTTTTAGTTTTTGTTTGTTATTTCTATTTTGTAACACGTGTATGACGACTGATGATGTAATTTTTGATAGCAGGGCGCTTATTTGAGTTTGGCGAGGATAGGGTGTTGGGCGTGTGGGTGGGACCACAATTGACTGTTGGGGTGGGAAACGTACATAATTGATAAACAAGGGCTGGGTGATGTGAAGGTTACTATGTACATGACAATTAGCAAATGTTATGTATGTACATATAGGGAAATTGGTGAAAATAAAAATATTTTGACTACGAACCTTGGAGAACAGATCATGTATAACCTGGTATGAGTTATGCGCTGTGTGGCATATAGATTGGGTTGAGGTGCTAATTTGGTTGTAGGATTAATAGAGGTACATTAATTCTTTTTTCAAGTTGAGGCCTTCTGGGTATCTTGTGTTTAACCTATATATCCAATAAGCCTCCCTCAAGTATGTTTTATGTTTGATGTCACCACCTCGTTTGTGAGGGTGAATCTTTTCAATAGCATAGCATCGAAAGGTTTTGGTAGTTCTATTATGGTGAGAAATGAAATTTCTAGACGCATTGGATATGTTCAGAATATTGACATTTCTTATATAGCTTAGGTGTTCTAGAATTCTTGTCTTAAATTTACGATTTGTGCAGCCTACATATTTTAAATGGCATTCCGTACATTCTATTAGATAGATAACTGAATCAGAGTTACAATTGGTGTAGTTCTGAATGTTGAATATTTCTGTTTGTGTAGAATTACTGAATTTTTTTGTTGGGTGGGAATAAGAGCAGACTTTGCATGGATGTTGGCCACATCTGTAGAAACCTTTGGTTTCCAACCAGGTTGTATTTTTATTCTCATTAGATGTAAACAAGGATGGAGACAGAGTGTTGCCCAGGCAAGGGGCTTTTCTTGCTACTATTCTGCATCCTCCAGCTAAAATTGTGCGCAAGGTGTCATCTTCCATGAGAATGGGTAAGTAGTTGGTAACTAGGTTTTTGATTTTCGTAAATTGGTTACTCTGTTGTAAAATCAATGTCGGTTGGTTAGCAGCAGATTGAGATTCATGTGTTTTGTTGGTATTTTCGTTGTGGAAACCGAGAAGTTGACTTTTAAGTTTCTTGGTCATGATGTTGCGGGCTCTACTAAGTGACCATTTTGGGTAGCCTCTTTCTGGAAGTCTGGTGTTTATTTGTTTTTGCTCTATCTCAAATTGGTTTTGGGATGTGCAGTTTCTTATTGCACGATGCATTTCACCCAGAGGTATGGTTTTGATGGTATGTCTTGTGTGATCACTTTCCGCATGAAGTATATTATTTGAAGCTGTGGGTTTTCGATGGGTTTTGGTGGATATTGTATGGCCTTCTTCACCCTTTAATTCCAAGTCCAGGAAAATGATGTGTGTAGTATCATGATGGTAAGTAAATTTGAGGTTAGACTTATTGTCATTGAGAATTTCTACAAACTCGGGGATGGTATTAATGTTACCTTTCCAGATAATCAAAATGTCATCAATATATCTGCCATACCATTCTATGCAGTTGCTGTGTATATTATTGGAGGAAAAGATGTAGAATTGTTCCCACCATGACATCACAAGGTTGGCTACCGAGGGAGAAAATTTAGCCCCCATTGATACGCCTTTAAGTTATAAATAATATGTTTTGTCATATTGAAAATAATTGTTGGTTAACAAAAACATTAGTACTTCTAAGATGTAGGTTTGGAATTTTTTTTCGTATATACTGTGTTTTGAAAGATGGTAGTCAAGAGCAGTATAGGCTATGTCATGTGGGATTGATGTGTATAGCGATACATCATCACATGTGAGCCAAGTAAAATTCTTTTCCCAGCATTTGTTATGCAGTAGATTGAGAACATGTTTAGTATCTTTTAAAAATCCAGGTGTGTTTTGTGCTAAAGGCTGTAATAAGTGTATCTAGCCACTCTGACAGCCTTTCAAGGATTGATCCAATACCAGAGACAATTGGTCTCATTGGTGGAGGAATTGTTTGTTTATGGATTTTTTGAAGTGTGTGAATTATCGGGGTGATGGGTTGTTCAATGTAAATGAAATCTTTTTGTTTCTGTGTAATTAAACCTCCTTCTTGTCCATCCTCAAGTAATTTTTTCATCTGATGTTTAATAATGTCAATCGGGTTTTTGGCCAAAATTTTATAGGTGGTTTCGTCTGATATGTTAATAATGGATTGTTCATAATCTTTTTTGTTCATCACCGTGACGTTACCACCTTTATCAGACATTTTTATAGTCAATTCTTTGTCATGTAATGATTTAACTGCTTGATTGAGTCTGGTTGACATATTCGTTTTAGGACGTTGTTTTTTCAGACTATCAGCCAGTTTATGTAGCTCTTTTTCCATGACAGTTTGGAACCGATCCATTGAATCCGTACGTGAGCTGGTGGGATAAAATGTTGGATTTGATGTTGTGAAGTTGTGGGCTGTCGTGATTGTTTGGTTAGGAGTTTCGCTTCGTAGATGGTCTAAGCATACTATGGTGGAAAGTTCTTGAAATGTAAATTCAGCTGGTATGGACGCTATAGTTGTTTCTAGTCTTGTCTCTTCAGCGGGTATGATTGTAGATGATGTCTCAGGCAGAGTATTATCTGGACTTGTTTTACATTGGGAAAAATGTTTTTTGATAGTCAAGTTCCGGATAAATTTGTTTATATCCAGTATTGTGTTAAAGAGGTTGAAGTTTTTTTTGGGGGCAAAATTGAGGCCTAATGTTAGCACTTCATTCTGTTCTGGAGTTAACGAGGTTGAGGATAAATTAGTGACGTTTGTTATCGGTATTGTTGATATTTCCTCGGGCGGAGGCGGCGATTTTGTTCTTGATTTATTCGACTTGTGTTTCCTACCGCCCCTCCTTCCCCGTTTTTTGAGAAATATGGTGATTTTTCTGATCTGTAGTTGGAATGAGGATGAATTTTGCTGCTATCATCTTCTGATGCGCCATCAGCAGAGTCTGGTTCGGTCGAGCTGAAGCTGACTCTGTTACGTAGGTCCCTATATTGTTTGTATGGCTGATTTCTTTTCTTGAGGATAGGTCTTGGTCTGGTGTAGTTTCTTATTTTTTGACTCCAATTATATACTTCGTTGCTTGCATAATCTTTTGTATCTCTTTGAAATTTGTTTTTCTTTATTTCTGCTATAGCATGATCGAGCTTGTCTATGGCCACTGACGTCCGGGTGTGCAGAAGAGCAAAGGAAGGTGAGTTGGAATAGGTTTCTAATGATTTCTTTAGGTCTATTATAGCGATGTCTAATTCCTTTAGTTTGACTTCTTCTTGTTCCGTTATTAATTTCATCAGATTGATGGAGCATGTGGATAGGATCTGATTCCATTCATTTTGGAATTAGTCTGTGTAGATAAAACTAGGTGTTTTTTCTGAGGCGTAAGCCCCTGGGAATCATGTTCTTAGCAATGTAATTTTTGAGTGTAGTCAAGTCCCACCAGATTTTGGCTTGTTGGGCTAAATGTTTTTCCAGCGTGTGAAATAGCTCCTCCATATCTTTGTTGTTTTCTGTGGGGTTGTCATGGTAACCAAAAACTCTCGGCTAATTCAGTACGGGTATACTGAGGATTTTGAGTCATATTCAATATATAAAATTTTATGTTGTTCTATATATTTCTCCAAGGTAGACGTGCAAAGTGAATTGCGATAAAATCAAATGTCAAGTACAATTGAGTTGAAGCCAACTTGTTTAAAAAATGAAATAGTATATTGTAATATATAGTATATAGTTTCTTGATTAATTGTGGCCTTTTTTTGTCTGGTAATTATATAACTTCACTTGGTACACATATTTAGGTATAGATAATCAAAGATAGTGGAGTATGAAGTAGGACTCACTGGTATTTCTTATAGTGCGGTTTGCACATTGGGAGCTCGTAAGAATACACTCTGCCGAGATTTTTTTCAAATAGTGAAAATAGGGAGAGAAACTTCAGCTCACCTGACACACTCCAGTGTGTCGTAGATGGCGCCCGGATCCTCGTGTCGGTACACGGATAACAACAAGGAAGGAAGGAAGGTAGGATCCAGAACAAGTTTTTTACTCAATCAATAAATTACAATAATTTCCAATAAAAATATACATCAATCTGTTCATCCACCTTTATAACATGCTGCCTTAAGATTGGACAACATTTTCAAGGCAACAGCTTCCCTTTGAGATGTCCCCACACTGAAGATAGCTTTCAGCCGAACAGCTATTTCTCCGAATCTCCCCATAAACATGCTCACTTGTGCAGGATTACTCAATAGGGAAAAGACAAGCCATCGCACGATTTCTGACAGTAATTTACCTCCAGGCAGAACAAAGTAATGGAATGCTGAAATGCACCATGCCCGATCCTTGTTTGCCAGCATTAATCTATTGTGTACAAGCAGCTTTACAACTTAACCGGGTTGTATCAAGATTTGGCGATATGTGCATGAATGAGGAGATATAGATAAATATAGAGAGTGTTACCAATCTCTATACGGTCATAGATCATACTAGGGGCCTACATGCTGTAAAAAAAAATGTCTTGACACCTCTGAATTGACCCCAGAATGTCGCACTTTTCTATTGCAAATATTGAATGTAATCTTGAGAAGGAATTATTTCTTATTTGGTGACAAGTTTTATCTCCAACTACAAGGGACTGCGATGGGGTCCAACATTGCTCCTACTTATGCCAATATATTTATGCGTTCATTACTAAAGTGTCCTGATAATGAATACACATGACCATCCAGCCTGGACGTCATGTGTACTCAGAATCCTGACACTTCTGAATCTTTTTTGTGAGATTCCGGCAAGTGAAATGAAATCTCGCGAGATTACGGAGCTAAACGAGATTTCATTTCACTTGCCAGAATCTCACAAAAAAGATTCAGAAGTGTCAGGATTCTGAGTACACATGACGTCCAGGCTGGATGGTCATGTGTATTCATTATCAGGACACTGTAGTAATGTTAGGGCTTGTGTATGTAGCTGCACATAGTGATGTAACTATATCGCTAGTGCAGTGTAAATGAATGGAGAGCATAATGTCGATTGGTCAGCGTCATGCACTCCTCTGTACAACGCCCACTTGGTCGAAAGTAAAAATACACCCACTTGGGCATGAAGAAAGCTCATTAGCATAAACCAAAATCGCTGCTAACGTTGTGAAAATATATCGTTTTTTTAAATAAAAAGCATTACTGTCACCTACATTACAGCGCCCATCTCCTTATGTAGGAGATAGGCCACTTATAATGTGGTGAAAGAGCCTCTTTAAATACACTGTAATATGCACATGTTAGTTGCTTGAGAAAGGCTCTAGAGGACAGAGCTGAAATGTTGCACATGGGGCAATAAAGTACCCTCATTTTTTTCACCATACTGAGGAGTGCTGCCTATTTTTTTGAGTTTATATATATCTATAGATTAGGGATGTCACGATACCAGAATTTGGACTTCGATACCGATACTTCGTTTAGTATTGCGATTTAGATACCAATTTCGATACTTTGCCAACAGTAATAAAAAAAAAAATTCTTCAGTTTTCTGATGTGAGGCGCGAGGTGTGATGAATTTTGAACGCGCCTCACATTAATAGTAATTAATCCCATCATGTTTCTCAGTCATAATGGGTTAATGTGTGAGGTACATGATGGGGTTAATTACTATTAATGTGAGGAACATGGAGGTTAAATTCATCGCACCTCGTGCCTCACATTAATAAGTGATAGAAAGCCGTGTTTATTTCATTTTTTTACAGCGTACACATCATAAATGATGCAAAAACATTGTTGTGCGCGCCATTACTGAATATGTGAATATTTTATGTATTGAGACTTATTTAAATGTTTATTGTAAAAAAGGTGTATGTGTTTTTTTTTAAATTTAACAATACTTTGTTTTTACTTTATTTTTAAACTTTACTGTACTGACATATATCGGATATGTGCCAGTACATTAGCCTGTGGACGAATAGCACACAGGCAGTTGTTAGGACATACTTTGGTATGTCCTAACAACATGAAATATGGTAAGACAGCCCTGGGGTCCGTCAATAGACCCTGGGCTGTCTGCCCATATATGGTATGGCCCTCGATCGCGTCACAGGAATTCCCTGTGACGCGATCCAGGGGCATCCCCCCTTCTCATTTTCTCCTGAATGCTGCAGTCAGCTGTGATCGCAGCATTCAGGGGAATAGCGGCGGAGATGAGAGGTTTCTCTAATCTCCGCCGTTATAGAGCGGGGCTGCGGCTGTGTAATACAGCCATTCCCCCGCTCCTGACAGGAAGTGCGCGCGCGGTCAGCATGAGGTGATGCGGCCGGCACTGAACTAATGAGCGGCAGTTCAGGCACTGAGGACAGAACATGGGGGTGTTTTGCAGTGCGCCCGCCCGCCATGTTCTGTCTCCAGTGCCGCCGCTCATTAGTGCAGCGCCGGCCGCATGGCATCATCCTGACTCCGCGCACTTATAATGACTCAGGAGCGGGGCTGTGGCTGAATTACACAGCCGCAGCCGCGCTCCCATACATTCATGTATTACTATACTGAGCTGTGCGGCTGCGCAGCTCAGTATCGAAATACAGGAAATAGCGGTATCGAACCGTTTAGGGATGCACAGTATCGAAGTTTCGATGCACCGTGCATCCCTACTATAGATATATATTATCTCTCTAAAAATGAAACCTAATCAGTCTCGCTGCATCCTGAAAATGTCCAAACTTTTTCAATATAATATTGTTTAAACGGCACATATATATATATATACACACACACATACATACATACACACACACTACAGTTCAAAAGTTTAGGGTCACTTAGAAATGTCCTTATTTTTGCAAGAAAAGCAGTTTTTTTCAATGAAGAGAACATTAAATTAATCAGAAGTACACTCTATACATTGTTAACGTGCTAAATGACTATTCTAGCTGCAAACGTCTGGTTTTTAATGCAATATCTACATAGGTGTATAGAGGCCCATTTCCAGCAACCATCACTCCAGTGTTCTAATGGTACATTGTGTTTGCTAACCGTGTTAGAAGGCTAATGGATGATTAAAAAACACTTGAAAACCCTTGTGAAATTATGTTAGCACCACTGTAAACAGTTTTGCTGTTTAGAGGAGCTATAAAACTGACCTTCCTTTGAGCTAGTTGAGAATCTGGAGCATTACATTTGTGGGCTCGATTAAACTCTCAAAATGGCTAGAAAAAGAGAGCTTTCATGTGAAACTCGACAGTCTATTCTTGTTCTTAGAAAGTAAGGCTATTCCATGCGAGAAATTGCCAAGAAACTGAAGATTTCCTACAACGGTGTGTACTACTCCCTTCAGAGGACAGCACAAACAGGCTCTAAACAGAGTAGAAAGAGAAGTGGGAGGCCCCGCTGCACAACTGAGCAACAAGACAAGTACATTAGAGTCTCTAGTTTGAGAAATAGACGCCTCACAGGTCCTCAACTGGCAGCTTCATTAAATAGTACCCGCAAAACGCCAGTGTCAACGTCTACAGTGAAGAGGCGACTCCGGGATGCTGGCCTTCAGGGCAGAGTGGCAAAGAAAAAGCCATATCTGAGACTGGCTAATAAAAGGAAAAGATTAATATTGGCAAAAGCACATAGACATTGGACAGAGGAAGATTGGAATAAAGTGTTATGGACAGACAAATCGAAGTTTGAGGTGTTTGGATCACACAGAAGAACATTTGTGAGACGCAGAACAACTGAAAAGATGCTGGAAGAGTGCCTGACGCCATCTGTCAACCATGGTGGAGGTAATGTGATGGTCTGGGGTTGCTTTGGTGCTGGTAAAGTGCGGGGTACAGAAAAAAGACCACGGCGCCACATAGCGTAATTCAGTAGGGTAAACTGATGGAGGAATAAAATACCATGCTCACCAGATTGCTGTAGGGTAAAAGCGGGTAAACCACGAGTGCTGCTGCCAGATCCAATCCGGTTGCCGAGGGAAACCGCTGATTAGTAGTAGGTTAGTGGAGAAAAAAATGGATCTATCTCGGCGCTGCTTGGTGGTGCAAGACGATGGAGAAACGAGTAGTATCTTATAATATTGATGAAAGTTTTATTGCAGTAGCAACGCGTTTCGACGCCGAACTGGCGTCTTCATCAGGCATCATCAGGAGCCAATTTCATCCTACAACAGGACAATGACCCAAAGCACACCTCCAATATTATGCAAGAACTATTTAGGGATGAAGCAGGCAGCTGGTATTCTATCTGTAATGGAGTGGCCAGCGCAGTCACCGGATCTAAACCCCATCGAGCTGTTGTGGGAGCAGCTTGACCGTATGGTACGCAAGAAGTGCCCATTAAGCCAATCCAACTTGTGGGAGGGGCTTCTGGAAGCATGGGGTGAAATTTCTCCCGATTACCAAGGCAAATTAACAGCTAGAATGCCAAAGGTCTGCAATGCTGTAATTGCTGCAAATGGAGCATTCTTTGACGAAAGCAAAGCTTGAAGGAGAAAATTATTATTTCAAATAAAAATCATTATTTCTAACCTCGTCAATGGCTTGACTATATTTTCTAGTCATTTTGCAACTCATTTGATAAATAGAAGTGTGAGTTTTCATGGAAAACACAAAATTGTCTGGGTGACCCCAAACTTTTGAACTGTGTGTGTGTGTGTGTATGTATGTGTGTATGTGTGTGTGTATGTGTACCTATGCCTATATCCGTCCTTCGGCGTTAAGAAACGTTCTAAATGCGGTTTTGAATATTTTGAGCTTCAGAACTGTACCGGTCCCTAAAAAAAAAAATAGGCTTTTGAAATTTTCTTGAAAACGTGAGAAATTTATGCTAAATTTATAAGCCTTCCTGAGTCCTCTAAAAATAAAAGGATGTTTAAAAAACATTACCAACATTAAGTAGACATATGGAAAATGTTAATTATCTATTTTGTGTGGTATAACTGCCTGTTTTACAAGCAGATATACTTAAATGTAGAAAAACGCAAATTTTTGCAAATTTTCTCGACATTTTTGTGTTTTTCCATAAATATACGCTAAATGTTTTGACCAAATTTTACCTCTGACAAAGTACAATTTGTCACAAGGAAGCAATCTCAGAATTGCTAAAAACATTCCAAAGTTATTACCACATAATGGGACACGTCAGATTTGAAAAATGAGGCTCTGTCAGGAAGGTCAAAAGCGGCTACAGCGGGAAGGGGTTAATAGACATGCACATTGAACTAAATTGTATACATAAGGCTGGCTGCAATGTGTTTTCATACACATTTTATACGTATACAAATGTGGATACTGAAGCTGTATAGATAGAACAAGGCTTTCCAAAAGATATGTTACTCATTAACCAGAACATTAAACAAATATGTTCAGCAATGCAATAAATCCTAATTGTACCAGTCTATATCTTTCTACTACAGAATATTAATTAAAAGTCTAGCAAAAAAAGTATATAGAATGCATGGGGGCTGATCCTTATTACTTACAGTAGAAGATGATATAATACAGTACACCAAAATCAACATTTAAAAGGTGAAATAATGATGAGAAAAACTAAAACAATCATAAAAAAATGGAAAAATGTAATTTCTATTTTTACAGAATTACCATACCTTAGGCCAATTGTTCCCAACATTATCACTATAGGAAAACCTCTGAAAAAAGTTCCCTCTTCAAGGGAACCCTTTATTTCATTCACATTCCAAAAAAGTAACGTCGGATTAAGCATTCCATAATCTATATTCTGGCCAAGATTTGTTAACTGCTTTGCCTAACCTATCGCCTAAATAAATTTTGCCATCCCTACTTTGAAAAGTAAAAACTTTTACCAGGAAACCCCGGTTGGGAAACATTGCCCTAGGCTCTGTTCACATCTGCATTGTACAGTTTCCATCAGGGGTTCCAGCCTGACTGATTCCATTTAAGTCATGGGGGTCTGTGAAGATCTGATTAAAAATGTATCTGACTCAGAAGTCATGACTCAAACTCATTACAATATTGTGGGTAAATCTACTGGGCCATCATAACTCAGAGGGGCACATTTATCAAATGAAATGCTCCAGAAAGTAGGTCAATAAAAACTTGAAACATGGCGCAAGCGACTACAATATATATAGAAAAAAAAGCAGAGGATTGGAGCAGCACTGTAAAAAAAAGCCTGACTAGGCTTGTGCAAAGCTTCAAAAATAAAGGAGTGACCTCTCCTTATGTGTTAGATATCCAAAAAAGAGAACGTGAAGCAGCACTCAAATAAAGTGAATTTATTCATCCAACATGGAACCACCACTGGATGAATAAATTGAGTGCTGCTTCACGTTCTCTTTTTTGGAGATATATATATATATATATATATATATATATATATAGATATATATATATGAAACAAGTACAAATGTTATTATTTTGTGGTGTACAACAAATTACGTACAAATAATTCCAACAAATTTGTCATTGGTTTTAACAAATTTTTGCCACAAAATACATCAGAGAATTTCATATTTTATCTAGCGGATTACAAGTCGCACCAAATGTATTAAGTAGCATGAGCCGTTTTGGTATACTTGGAACAATTTACAAAAAAGACAAATGAGATGTTGAGTTTGGCAGATAGTATTTTTCTTGCAACATTATTGATATATGTGCCTCAAATAGTGATCATAGTTCATTAAAAAAAAACAACAAAAAAAACTGTTAAATACCACATTCACTGCTTCTTCATCTACAGAATAATAAAGAATAAAAAAAAGAAGAAAAATTCAACATAATTAATTAGAAAGTAATTGGAAAGTAAAATATTTACCAAGATAGTTTCACGTGACTGATGGTAATACAAGTTGCTATTGACATTCCAGTAGGTGCTAAAACTATCCAGACGAACCAACTAGAGAAAAAACAAAAAAAAAACGATATTCTAAATCAACAAAAAATGTCATGTTTAAATTATCCCAAAAATAAATATATATCTATAGTTAATTTTTATGCAGGCTGTTTTGTCACTGATGGCTCAAAAATGGGGGCAGATGCTGCATTGCCACAGCGAGTGTGTGACAGTCACAGGATCGTGTCCCTCCACTATACCGGAGAAGGTTTGTATACATAGATGCCATCAGCCCTTTTGTTTCCAGCTGAAAAGATATAGATGCTTGTTGGACATACACCGAAAACTAATCATTGATAGCATTTGCACTATTCAAAATACAGCATCAGTATATTTATTTCAAATACTAAAATGATATATCTGCTCATTAGGATGATTACCTTGTAAATTATTTTAGCAGCTTCATTTAGTATACTGGGCATCCAGGACTCACTAGAAGTCTGTCAAAAAGAAAAACATGGACTGAAACAAAAACAAATTAATCACACACATCTACAATTATACTTCTAGGAAGAGGTATTACCTCGGACATAGATTTTGCTGCCAACACAAGAAAATATTCAAAACACAAATAAAAACATGGCAGACAGCTGGACACGACGATTTCATAAGAATTTGTTAAAAAAAATAAAAAAAAAAATACAATGGGTGCAACCATTTTTAATACATTTGCATTAGGTAGATTCTGAACAGTAGCATTATATAAGTCCTGTAATGTGACTAAAAATAGAAAAAATAGAAAGGTAACATGTTCTCTTTATAATGCGAGGGGGTCACAGTATATCGGTGGTAATGCCTCAATAAGACAATCTATTTTTCGGTTTAATTTCTAATTATTGAATTTTGTTGATGTTCCCTCTTGAAAAAGTTAATTATTGAAATCCACTGTTTTGGCGGACTTAATCGTCCATGTACTACAGTGGCCACTGCAGGCGTAATGTCTGGTTGGCTATTACAAACTAAAAAGGGATTGTCTCCAATGAGACACTTCATCCATAAAACTCATCTTGAAATTGTTACGTTTAAACGCGTAGTCCTAGAATCGATCAAATCACCTAGTCCCCTGATGGAGATCCCAGTATTGAGCAACCCAGCTATCACAGAATCATCACCTATCCTATGGATAGTTAATAAGTGTCCTTTCTGGTACAAACCCTTTAACCCCTGAGCAACATCCAATTTACAGTTTTGTCAGATGTGCGCTACCGAACATAGATAGCAACCACTGCATTTGAGAGGTTAGACCGAGAGTGGGGGCTACCTCTGTCCCCCGCGGTGCCGATTGGTTGCCATGGCAGTTGAAGGCCTCCAGGTCTGCAGTCACTGCCCTACTATTAACCACTTCCTGACCGTCGACGGTAAATTAACGTCGCGCTTGCTGGGCTTTGTGCAGTGCCGACGTTAATTTATGTTTCTCATTATGTCGGCGATCAGGGCCCCCAGAGTGCGTCTAACACCCGGGTGCTCTCATCAGGGCCTGATTGGCAGAGGTCCCAATCATGTGATCGCTATGATAGCCAATCATAGCGACCACAGGGAAAGTTTGTTGTAGTAACAAACTTTCCCGACACTTGATGGTTATAACTTTCTCACTCCCCCTGCCTCCTGTCAGTGTGATTTCGGAGGAGAGAGAAGAGAGAGTGTTAGCAGCGCGATCGGGTGTCTCAGAGTAGCGCCGACACCCGGATCGCTCTGCGCTATTAACACTGGCCTCTGGTCCCAGAGACATGATCGGGACTTGATTAGTTCAGGTCCTGATCATGTGATCGCAGGGAAAACTTGTTGCTGCAACAAACTTTCCCGGGGACAGATTGTGGGTGTCATGGCAAAATCGGAGGCCATACAAGCCTTATTTATGGCATATCGGTGGCTGGCATCAGCTTTATGGCAAGGGTTGGTTAAAAAAAGTGCACATATTTGGTATCACCGCGTTCGTAACGACCCAAACTATAAAATTATATTTTCCGCAAGATGAAGACCGCAAAAAAAAAACAATGCCAGAATCACTTTTTTTGGGTCACCACCCCTCCCAAAATAGAATAAAAAGTGATCAAAAAGACGCATGTACCCCAAAATAGTACCAATAAAAACTACAACCCGTTCCGCAAAAAAAGTCCTGACACAGCTTTTTTGACAGAAAAAATTAAAAAGTTATGGCTCTCAGAATATGGTGACACAAAAACTAAATTATTTTATAGAAAAGTGATTTTATTGCGCAAACTCTGCAAAATATAAAAAAACGATATACATATGGTATCGCCGTAATTGGAACGACCCGCAGAAAAAAGTAAAATGTCATATATAGGTGAACACAGTTAAAAAAAAAAAAAAAAAAAAAAAGAAGACATAAAACAGTGTCAGAATTTGTTTTTTTGTCACCTTGCTTGCCAAAAAAATTAATATTTAGTGGAAAAAATGTTGATATTCATTTTCACGGCCTAAGTCTAATAAATTCTGCAAAAGACCTGTGGGGGTCTAAATGCTCACTATACCCCTAGAAAGATTCCTTAAGGGGTGTAGTTTCCCAAATGGGGTCACTTTTGGAGTGTTTCCACTGATTTGGTACCGGAGGGGCTTTGCGAATGCGACATGGCACTGGAAAACTATTCCAGCTAAATTTGAGCACCAAAAGTCAAATAGCGCTCCTTCCATTCTGAGCTCTGCCGTGGATCCAAATAGCCGTGTATTACCACACATGGGGTATTGTCGTAATCAAGAGAAAGTGCTTTACAAATTTTGGAGTTCTTTTTCTCCTTTATTCATTGTAAAAATTAAACATTTCTATGTTTTTTCAGAAAAAAAGTAAATTTTCATTTTCACAGACAAACTCCAGTAAATTTAGCAAAAAAACTGGTGTCAAGATGCTAACTATACCTCTAGATAAACTCCTTGAGGTGTGTGGTTTCTAAAACAGTGTCACTTTTGGGGAGTTTCCACTGTTTTGGCACCACAAGACCTCTTCAAACCTGACATAGTGCCTAAAATATATTCTAAAAAAAGTAGGCCCCAAAATCCAATAGCTGCTCCTTTGCTTCTGAGGCCTGTTTTTCAGCCCATTAGCGCACTGGGGCCACGTCAGATATTTCTAAAAACGGCAGAATCTGGGCAATAAATATTAAGTTGCATTTCTCTGGTAAAACTTTCTGTGCTACAGAATTTTTTTTTATTACAAATGAATTTCGGCAAAAAAAAATTAATTTGTAAATTTCCCCTCTACTTTGCTTTAATTCCTGTGAAACGCCTAAAAGGTTAAGAAGCTTTCTGAATGCCGTTTTGAATACTTTGGGAGGTGCAGTTTTTAAAATGGGCTGATTTATGGCATCTAGCTAGTATATAAGGACCTCAAAGCCACTTCAGAACTGAAGATAGCCTTTTGAAATTTTCTTGAAAATGTGAGAAATTGGTGCTAGAAAGTTCTAAGCCATGTAACGTCCTAGAAAAATAAAATAATGTTAAAAAAACAATGCAAACATAAAGTAGACATATGGAATATGTAAAATAGTGACTATTTTGTGTGGTATTACTATCTGTTTTACAAGCAGATACAATTAAAATTAGAAAAATCATAACTTTTGTAAATTTTCTTTAAATTTTAGGGCTCATGCACACGACCGTAGCCATGTGCACGGCCATGATTTTCGGGTAGGCCGGCAGCGAACGGTCAGCTGCGAGCCGCCCGCCACGGCCATTATTTTTAATGAGCCCGACTCACAGAACACGGCCATAATAAGACATGTCCGTTCTTTCTGCGGTGCGGGCTCCCGGGCCATGCACGGACCGTAAAAACTAAGGTCGCATACATGGCCCCATAGAAATGAATGGGGCCGCAATTCTCCCGTGGATTTTCGGGGGAATTGTGGCCGCAAAAGCACGTTCGTGTGCATGGGGCCGAAGTATTTTACACAAATAAGCAATGAATTTATTGACAACATTTTTCCACTATCATAAAGTACAATATGTCACGAGAAAACAATCCCAGAATCGCTTGGATAGGTAAAAGCATTCCAGAGTTAACAACACATAAAATGACATGTCAGATTTTAAAAAATGGGGCTGGTCCTGAAGGCCAAAACTAGCTCAGTCCTGAAAGGATTAAGCCTTGTCAGAGGCAAGGCTTTATAGTAAATCACAAATAAAGGCAATACATAAGTGCAGTGTATTGCATGGGTGATCTAACAATTGTATGGTCCCCTAGGAGGACTAAAGTAAAAATAATGTTTAACATTTTTAAAATAAATCAAAACGTTGAAAAAAAACTCACATTTTTACAACAAACTATGTACACAAAAAAAAAAAAGTTTGAACTAGCAAAATATTACATTATTTAACTTACCAGGTGAACGCATAGGAAAAAAAATTCAAATTACCGTTTTTTAGTCAATACGCTTCCCAAAATGTAACAAAATGGAATGAATAGTGATCAAAAAGTAATATGTACCCCAAAACGGTAGCAATAAGAACCACAGTTAACCACGCAAAAAAAACAAGCCCTTACACTGCTCTATCGACAGAAAAGTAAAAGTTATGGCAACACAAAACCAATTTTTTTTTTATTAATTTTTTTTCTTTGTGGAAGTAGTACATTATGAAAAAAACAAAAAACAAATTTGTTATCGTAACCTTATTGACCCGCAAAAAAAAGTTAACATGTCGTTTTTACAGCATGGTAAACGCCGTAAAAACAAAACCTAAACAATGGAGGAATCAGGGTTTTTTATTCCCATTCCACCCCACAAATAGTTTTTTTTTTCACTTAGCCAGGACATTATATGGTACCATGAAAAACTAGAATTCGTACTTTGACAAATGACTCTAAAAATAAAAAAAAGTTATGGCTCTTGGAATTTAACGATGGAAAAATGAAGATTAAAAAAAATTAAAAATTGACTTCAGTGTCTCCAAGGGTTTAATGAATTTAAAGGGTTACACAATAATAGACATTTAATCTCTTTTTTTTTTTACTCTAAAGTCTAAGGAAAAATTGTTGATGTACATTGCACAATACCAAGTACAATAGTACATTTATGAAACCGCATTACTATTTATGTGAAATAAGGTCATGAGATTAACAAATCTCAAAAGTATAGTAATTTCAGTCAAGTTTTAAAGGGGTTGTCCAGGCCCCAAAAATGTATGGCCTATCCTTAGTAAATATGTGATCTGTCTGGGTTCGATTCCCGGAACCCCACTGATCAGCTGTTTTGAAGGGGTAGCAGCGCACGTACAATCACGGCTTCCCTTTAATTTCCTTTACTTCTCTCACTGTGAATCGCCGACACATTTGTAGTCTTCTCCCATTGAAGTATATTTGAGAGGGCTGTAATACTGTGAACCATTACTACGAGTGCGTCAGCATTTCACAATGTGGGCAGTAAAGGAAATTAAGAGGAAGCAGCTGTCGTGCAAGCGCTGCAGCCCCTTCAAAACAGTCGATTGTCAGGGGTGACGGGAGTTAGACCCCAACCGATGAGATATTGATGGCCTATTCTGAGGATAGGCCATCAATTATTTGGAACTGGACAACCACTTTAACGCTCATTTATCTATTTGTGGAAATGGTTTGTATGAATCATGCACAACTAATGGAAAACAAAGACAATTTACCTGAAGACTCAGCTCAGCGAGGGACATTCCTACAGACACCGGAATACTGGCATTAGTGATCTATGAATAAAATGCAGAGGAAAAAAAAAAAAAAAAAATTCTAGTTTATCACCTTTTCTATTGGTTTAAAAAATAGTAAGGCACTTTTCAGACTGTATTTACAGTGTACGTGAACAGTATGCACCAGGAGAGCTCCCCATTCCCTTGACGGAGGCCAAAAGGGCATCCGTTTGACCTCTGTCAGGCTGGTATGTGTCGGTATACCTCTTTATCTGTGGTATGGAATAGCGCAGTCGAGTGCGCTATTCCACACAGTGATATTCTGTAAAAAAAACAAAAAAAACAAAAACAGAACACATGTGCTGCTTGGTATACGTTTTTTTCGGATGCCAATGGGTAAGTCTACGAGTATTTTTATCCAAGGAGACTTATGTAATTCGTAGTAATTCTAAATCAATAATATTTAGGGGGGCATAGTAGAGCACTTCCTAATATAAGCAATATATAGCACTTATAGCTAAACATCGCCTCCCCACAGCACAAAAAAATGTGTAGTCCAATTAAAATATTGGAGATAGATAGATAAATAGATATACACACAATGTTTTTTTTAAAAAATGTCTATCTCCATGGGAAATTAATGTGCAATAGTGTCAGGTGAGATTGGAACAAATCCCGTTCTAGTCTAGCTGGGTTCACACATTGCGGTAAAAAGTTTTTTTGCTTGAAACCATGGCAAAACCATGCAATTTTTCATAAACTTAGGCAAAATGGTGCGCTTTTGCCCGAGTTCATGGCAAAAAACAAACAAACGTATTTTCACCGCGACCCGTGAACTTGGATATGAACACATAAGGAAATGGGTGAGGTGGAGAAAGAGATAGACCCCCTGTAGGGAGGTGATGGGGTCAGCAGCAGATATGGAGGAGGGGAAAAAATTCACTGGAAGATCCCACTATTGGACAATAAACACATCAACAAACACAGGGGCTAGGAAGAGGGTGCTAAATGAGGAGGAGGCAATGGAGGAAAAGGAATTGATGGCACAGGAAAAGGACCACAGCCGTCCTGGACTGGCAATCTTCCTACCTCCAGCTCTACCTCCTGTGAGGACGGCACAGCAGAAACTTGCCTAACTCCTCCCCCAACGGGTCTGTTGAGTATTAGTCCTCTGGCCTTAGCGGCCCTTCTAAATTCCGGGCCTGCTAGCTCGGAACTGACAGGCGGCTCCTAATGATGCCAAACCGCGCCCACATAGAGCCTTATTGGCTCAATGGGCAGAAGCTAACGGACATCATTAGGAGCCGCCTGGGAGTGCAGCACAGTACGAGAGTACATAAGTACTTATATTACCTCACATACTGTGCTGCCAATGCCCTCCTCCACACAAAATGAACTCCGTCTCATGCGTAAGAATACGCATGAGACAGATTTCAAAGCGTTCAGGAGCCTTCAAAGGCGTCGACATAGTATCTCCCGCCTTAAAGCTCTGCAGATATTGAGAGTGCAGTGTAGAAAAGGCCCTTTAAAAAAGACAATTGTAAGGATAAAAATACTATTTTAAAGGCCATTGACCGTGACACGTAATTATAGATCTAGTAGTATACAAAACTTTAGTTTCGGTTTGAAAAAAAACAAAAACAAAAAATAGAACAATTTTATCTTCTTATTCAATATGACACATCCCCAGAGATATTTTGTTTATTACCAAGTCACTGGGAATGCATTTTAAATTGTGGCTTAAAACCACACCACTTATTTATGAAATTCTTGATGTGTTACATAATTAGTCAGGATACCGATTTAACAACATACACTATATGGACAAAACTAAAGGGACACCTACACATTACACCTACGGGAGCTTTTATGACATCCCATTATAAATCCATAGACATAAACATGCCGTTGGTCAAACCGTTTCCATTCTTGTGGGAAGACTTCCTACAAGATTTTGGAGTATGTCTGTGGGAGTTTTTGTCTATTCATCCAGAAGAGCATTTGTGAGGTCAGACGCTGATGTTGGACGAGAGGGTCTGGCTCGCAATCTCCGTTTTGGTTTATCTCAAAGGTGTTTGATGGGGTTGAGGTCAGGGCTCTGTGTGGGTCAGTCAAGTTCTTCCACACCAAACTCACCCAACCATGCCTTTACGGGCCTGGGTTTTGTGCACTGGCGCATAGTCATGCTGGAACAGAAAAGGGCTTTCCCCAAACTGTATCCACAAAGTTGGATGCATAAAATTGTACAAAATGTCTTGGTATGCTGAAGCATTAAGATTTCCCTTCACTGGAACTAAGGGGCCTAGGCAAACCCCTGAAAAACAACCCCACAGCATTATCCCTCCTCCACCAAACTTTACAGCTGGCACAATGCAGTCAGGCAGCTAACGTTCTCCTGACATTCGCCAAACCCAGACTCGTCCATCAGGCTGCCAGATAGAGAAGTGTGACTTCACTCCATAGGACACATTTCCACTGCTCCGGAGTTCAGTGTTGGCGTAGTTTACACCACTCCATCCACCGCTTGACATTGTACTTAGGGATGTAAAGCTTGCATGCATTTGTTAAACCATGGAAACCAAAGCCATGAAGCTCCCTGCGCACGTTTTTTTGTGCGGATGTTAATGCCAGAGGAGGTTTGGAGCTCTGCAGTTAGAGTCAGCAGAGCGTTGGTGACTTTTTTTGCACCATGCGCCTCAGCACTCGCTCTGTAACTTTACGTGGTCTGACCCTTCATGGCTGAGTTGCTGTGGTTCCTAAACGCTTCCACTTTGCAGTAATATCACTCAGCTAATTGTGGAATATCCAAGAGGAATATATTTCACAAACTGACTTGTTGCAGCGCCGGCATCCTATTACAGTACCACGCTCGATTTAGTGAGCTCTTATTCCTTCACAAATGTTTGTAAAGGCAAACTACATGGCTAGGTGCTTAATTTTTATAGATCTGTGGCAATTGGACTGAAGGAATGAAACACCTGAATGCAATGATTAAGAGGTATGTTCCAATACTTTTATCCATATAGTGTATCAGCATACACATGGCAAGCTCTGATTACTTACATCATCTTCATATCGGATGTGTATGTTTGTAATTTTGACCTGCAGATTCCTAATAACCTGAGCCGCCAGTTTTTCAAGAAAAGTGTCTTTCTTCTCCTCTTTTGGCTTATCTTGAAAAACAAAAACAAAGAAGTCAATAAGCACGAGTCCCGCCCTGCGTTCAGATGACTAAGGTTCTGGTTTTGGAAACACTATTAAAAGGCTAAGGCTATGTTCACACGGGGTCTTTTGCCGAGTTTTTTGACGCGGAAACCGCGTCGCAAAACTCGGCAGAAACGGCCCGAGAACGCCTCCCATTGATTTCAATGGGAGGCGTCGGCGTCTTTTTCCCGCGAGCAGTAAAACTGCCTCGCGGGAAAAAGAAGCGACATGCCCTATCTTCGGGCGCTTCCGCCTCCGACCTCCCATTGACTTCAATGGGAGGCAGGAGAAAGCGTGTTTTCTGCCCGCGGCGCTCAATGGCCGCGGGCGAAAAACGGCGCGATCATTGCTATTCACACGGAGTATTTTGGGGGAGGAATATCTGCAACCTCACAAAGCAACTCAAGAGTAAATAATCACATATGAGGTGGACGAAGTTGCTGAAATCTCTATTCCTTAGAAAAACTGACAACACGATCTCTTTATGTATTGGCTAATCAGTGTAGCCAGCTCAAATAGGTAATGCAAAAAATGCAGATAAACACTCACCCACCCCAAGGTAAACCACCTATAGGGGGATGGTATCACACATTTAGATAAAACATGTATAATTGGTCTGCTCATTTAAACCTGCTGGTTGTATACATTCCAGTCTATGGATCCATTGCGCTTCCTTCCGTAAAATCAGGTTGTCCCAGTCCCCTCCTCTTTTGGGGGGTCTGACGAGTTCAATTGCTTGAAATTTTAACACTGCTGCCTGGCCTTGGTGTTTAGCATGCACGTGCTTGGATATTGGAGTGTCCCTACCATGGATAATATCTCCAACATGCTCCCTAATACGACGACGAAATTGTCGTGCTGTTTTACCCACATAATTTAGGGGGCATGGGCATGTGATTAGGTAAACTACTCCTGCTGTCTTACAATTGACATAATCCCGAATATTGTATTTTTTCTGTGTGACAACACTGGTAAAACTATTCCCTTTAAGAATGAAATCACAGGCTTTACAACTACCACATCTGAAAGTGCCTGGTGTTTGTCTATCCAGCCATGTGCCCCTAGGTGAAATGGGGTCGAAACAGCTGTGCATGACTCTGTCCCTTATATATTTTTTTTTTTTTATAACATATCATCTTTTAGCGCTTACCTCCTCGTGTTTGGCAGTCCGGGCGATACGTCCTTGGCTTCCACTGCGCCTGCGCGTTCGGCATGATGCGGCCGATGATGACCTTTGGCTGTCAGCTGACGGCGGGGGGTCACATGGGCAGGTGTCACGAATCGAGAGGGTGTTGTGATTGGTCAATTCATGTGTTGCCGCCGAATACGATGGGTGGAGTTTAGCGTTTATAGTAACCTAGCGCCTGCAATGAAGTATGCCGTTGACATCGATACGTGCATCTTCCCGTGACGCACAGCGGAATATCCGCTGTTGAATACTAATATCGCTGGTGATGAGGCCAGAGTTACCAAGATACGGACCCCTGAGGATGAGTATCTGAAACGCGTAGGGTCGTTTAATGTTTATGGAATGTGTGCATTGGGGACAACTATATTGTGTTACACCCAGCGTTAGGAGATCCGATTTTGTCGGACACCTATGCTTCAATTTGGGTTTGTACTACGGTTGTGCCCTGGGTATATGCTGATTCCTACAAATATCATTTAAACACAGAGATATAGGTATCATAATAACTCAGTGTTTTTTTGTTTAATACATTTTTTATTTTCACGGTGGGGCTTATGTCACAGTGGTGTGTTACCCCTGTTTTTAAACTAGTTACTATTAAAGATATCTTTTTACTCAGTTGTCATTTCAGTGAACCTTATAATTAAATTTCTTTATATTGTGGGAGCACAATTAGATGTCTATCTAAACTATACAGTGAAATTTTGAGGAATATCTGCCTCAAAATTCCGTTTGGAGCTTTGAGGCAGATATTCCTCCCCCAAAATACTCCGTGTGAACATAGCCTAATAAAAGATTTGAAAATAAGAAAAAACATAAAAATGCAGACTGAATAAAATAAGAATGTCTGACCCTAAATAATAAAAAGGAAAAAAATTGAACAACAAGCAATGCCATGCTTTTTGTCAATCTGTAAGACTCTACCCAAGATAATGATACAAATAGTTTATAAAAATAAATCATTTTGGGGACGATGTACTTTGGAGGAGATAATGTGCTTGCTTGGTCTCTCACTGCAGGCAGGAGAGTTATGGAAGGTTTTTATCGCCGCAAGTTGCAACCTAAGCTGCTCCTTTACTAAACTCAAAGAAGGGGAACAATAAGGGGAGACAAAAAGAAACCTCTTGGGAAGTCTGTTAAATGACTAGTATCACCGTAACTTTTTTTTTTAATACATATATATGCACTTAAAGAAGTTATCCGGGTTATTAAAATAGATGGACTAAGGATAGGCCATCAATTTAAATAACCCGGATAACCCCTTTAACAACCTTGCAAAGAAATGTATAAAAGGACTTTTGGCTCATCAGCATGATGTGATATGCTCTGCCAGCATTTTTCTCAGAAATCTACTCCACCTTTGCCTTTAGTAAATTAAAAACGTATTCTGTGAATATCAACAACATTTAAAAGACTTGTCACTTGACTTTGGCATACAATAACATGCATACTACAGAAAACAGCGTACCCACCTTTTTTAACATCATGAACCCTAAAACGGTTCTTAAAAGATTTGTGCTTTTTATGTTTGGGTCCTTTATAATGAAAGCATAAGTATGAGAAAAGGATAAAAAAAATGAGTTAGTAAAAATCTACACAAAATTCTTAGATGAAGGGAAACCAAATCATTACATACAAGTAGGAACTAGGTTTGCAAGATGCATCGAATTTTGTATGCTATTTCGATATTGTGCATGGGCAAACTGTTCAATACTGTAAATGTGTGTTTTGGTTCTCCCGGGTTCTCTTGAACCAGTTGTCAAAAGAACATCTGGTTTGTAGAACTGGGGAGAAGTGGGATCCCGACCTGGTCCCCCTGCACTCCATTGTATCCGCGTCCTTAGGATACAATGGAGCAGTAACTAGCACTGGCGAGGCAAAGTAACCATCCATTCTATGCCCTGCCATTCGACGACTTACCAGTGATGCAGGCGGCAGGATGGCGTAATCCCGCCGCCTGCATCGTACCGCTGGCCTGGTCAGAAGAGCGCAGGTCTGCATTGCTGGAGGACTGCTTGGTAATGGGGGAAGGGGAGTATATAATGTTAATTTTATTTAGTGAACACTGAGTGGCACGATCTCCACGGGGCAATATCTAAAGATGGCACTGTGTGGGGCACCATCTACAGGGCCCATGGTGTTATCAATTTTGAACCTCCCTGTATCTCACATTAATAGTAATTAACCCCATCATGTACCTCACACACACATTAATCCAATGTTGCCCATTATGATTGAGGCGCTTGATGGGATCCCTTACTATAATGTTTATAGTAAGGGAACCCATCAAGTAACTCACAGTTAGAATAGGCAACATTTGTTTAATGTGTGTGAGTACATGATGGGGTTAAATTACTATTAATGTGAGGCACATGGAGGTTCAAAATTGCCTCACATCAGAAAGTGGAAGGACTTTATATTTTTGTTGGCAAAGTAGCGTATTTGTATAGAAAATCATGATACTACACTAAGTATCGGTATCGAAGTCCAAAGTCTGGCATCAACACAACCCTACTATGAACAAATGTAGACAGAGAATTGACACAAGTGATTATTAAAGGCAGTGCCGCACCTGCCATGAGGCGAGGTGAGCCGACAGCCTCAGGCGGCACCACCTGCACGGAAATGGAGGGCGGCATATTCAGCCAGGGACGGATTGGACCGGGAGGGAGGGGGCATGCAAACTTAGCAGACGTGCTGCATGATGGGCACGTCTAACACTCCTCCTCCTCCTCTCTGACGCTGTACGCAGCACGCGCCGCCAGAGAGGAACAGGTCTGCAGGAGGAGCGGTCGCGCGAAGAGGAAAAGTGACGAAACACACGAGGTACGTTCCTGCCTTAACTCGGTTAGCCGAAGCTGCTGGGACCGGGACCCAGGAGTTAACTGCAAGGGGGTTTGGGCATTTTACTGACAACCAAGGGCTCTATGAGGCTGGAATAATCCACCCCATAGACCCCTCACATCATTATAATGGAAGGATAGGGGGGGGGGGGGGGGACTGAGCATCTGACTTACTAGTCAGGGCTCTATGGGGGGGGGATAATTCCCACCTATAGAGCCCTCTGCTGAAAGTAAAACGCCCAGACCCCCCCCTTGCAGTATACTCCCGGCCCCCCATCATTGGCCGACCCGTTTTAAATTAGTAGAAGCAGGAAGCGGAGCGCAGTATAATCCTTCCCCATAAACCTGCCCCCGCTAATTCAAAAGTGATAGGCCGACGCTAAAGGGCGGGGGATTCTACAAGGGGCGGTTTGAGCATCTTACTGACAGCTGACTGCTCTATAGGGGGAGAATAATCTTCCCCATAGAGTCCTCACTAGCTACCATACTGCAAGGTTAGCGGGGTCTGAGCGTCTGACTGACTGCTGAGGACTCTACGGGGAATCCATCCCCTTAGCAGTCAGTTAAACGCCCAGACCCCCACCTTGCAGTATAGTAATTAGTAAGGGCTCTATGGGGGGGGGGGATTATTCAGCCCCATAGAGCCCTCAGCTGTCAGTAAGATGCTCAGACAACCCCCCCCCCATCGCTTAAATTAGTGGGGGTAGGAAGCTGAGCGCAATATAGCTCCCCCCACAGCAGTCAGAGTCAGTACCCTCCTTGCAGTATAATCCCCCCATAGCACCCTCAGTAGTTGCAAGGGAGGGGGGTTTCAGTGTGATTGGTGCAACTTTCTAATTACTATTTTTTTTAAATTCTTTACCTTTTGAGATACAGCTGCTTTGTATCCTGTATACAGAGCATCTGTATATAGCGCTGAATCCTGTATGCGTCAGGTCAGCGGACCCTGCAGGATCGAGCAGTTACCGATCACATCCAAGTTCATAACTTAGATGTGATCGATAATAGGCGACCTTATGGATTCAGGTCTCAGCGATATTATACAGGATACAAAGCAGCAGTATCTCAAAAAGTAACAATAATTTTCAATAAAAAGTAATTAAAACTTGCACCAATCACATAGATATATATAACAATATACGTTTTTAAAGGTGAACATTAGCCTTTAAACTGTAACTAAACTTTTATCAAGTCATTGTGACATGTCAGAAGTTTATCGGTGGGGGACCGAGCACTGAGACCCCCACCGATCGCTAAAACGAAGCAGCAGAAGTGCTCGGGTGAGCGCTGTGCCGCTTCATTTATGATAGACTTTCAGCCGAGTGAGCGGTGTATGGACTCATTGACTTTCTATTGAGCCAGTACACTGCTCCAAAGAAAGCCAAACAGAATTGAAGCGGCACACTGCTCACCCAAGCACTTCTGCTGCTTCGTTTTAGCAAATAGTGGGGGGTCTCAGTGTTCGGACCCCACTGATCAAAACTTCTGACATGTCAAAACTTTTTAAAAAAGTTGTTACACTTTAAAGAGAACCTTTCACCTGCCCATAGATGTGCATTCGAGTACAGCATGTAATGGTCAGGGCTACACAAACTCTGGGGCACTTTACATTTTATTTCCTACCCGCTTTCCTTATTTAGATATCGGTGCTGTAATATTTGGCGCCCGATATTTAAATAACCCCATGAACTGTCAATGAGGCGGTAATTGACAAGGGGGCGTGTAACATCGCTGTGACACTGTTCGATCAGCTACGGACAGTGTCAACAGCAAGAGCTGGAGAGGAGAGCATGTGCGCGCACAAGCTCTCTCTTCAGCTCTCAGCAGGCAAGTATAAGACTGCGTGATCTCTCGCGAGAGATCAGTCTTGTTGTCCTTGTCTGCCGAGAGCTAAAGAGGGAGAGCGTGCGTGCGCGTACAGCTCCGATGCCATGGAACAGAAGAAGAATTCACACTCTTCTTCTCCTCTTCTGTTCCGTAGTGGTGGTGGAGATACACGCTCTCCCCTCTCCAGCTCTTGCTGTGACACGGTCCGTAGCGGATTGGACAGTGTCACAGCGATGTTACACACCCCCTTGCCAATTACCTCCCCATTGACAGTTCAGGGGGTTATTTAAATATCAGGCGCCAAATATTACGGCACCAATATCTAAATAACGAAGGAGGATAGGAAAAAATGTAAAGTGCCCCAGAGTTTGTGGAGCCCTGCCCATTACATTCTGCACACGTACGTAAATACGGGTAACCCTTATTCCACCCATATTTACGGATCCGTTTTCTCTTCTATATTGAACTGCACTAATCGCCAGCCTCTTCTCTCTATCCAGCTCTGATCGCCAGCCTCTTCTCTCTATCAGTGCTGGATAGAGAGAAGGGGCAGCCCTTTTGGCCAGAGTTTCCGCAGCGGAACGCAGCGATAGAAAGAAGTTCATACGTACCCCGGCCGTTGTCTTGGTGACGCATCCCTCTTGACATTCAGTCCGACCTCCCTGGATGACGCAGCAGTCCATGTGACCGCTGCAGCCTGTGATTGGCTGAAGTGGTCACATGGGATGAAACGTTATCCCAGGAGGCCGGACTGGAGGAAGAAGCAGGGAGTTTTGGGTAAGTATGAACTTTTTTTTGTTGCAGGATTTTACTCACTGTCCAGGATGCTGAAAGAGTTACTGCCGATCAGTGCAGCCCCTTCTCTCCATCCTGAACTGATCGTTTAACTCTTTCAGCACCCTGGACAGTGACTATCCCCTGACGTCGCCTAGAACTGCTCGAGTAATTATGGGTACACACACGTAGCCACCCGTAATTACGGGAGCCCCATAGACTTCTATGGGCCTGCCCGTGCCGTAATTGCGGCCTGAAATTGGACATAATCTATATTTTAACGGCCCGGGCACCTTCCCGTAAGCAAACGGGAAGGTACCTGTGGCCAATAGAAGTCTATGGGCCCGTAGTTACGACCTGTAATTACGGGCGTTTTTACTGTCGTGTGCATGGGGCCTAAAGGAAAGGTGTTCATGTTTTTTTTTTATAGGTTTTACTTTATGGGCCTATTTTTTCTAATTATTTTAATATGTTCCCTAAAGTAACTATTTATTCATACGTTTGTACTTCTGTGGGGGCAGACATCTTTACTTTTATTTTTCATACTGCTAATTTTTGTTTTGCAGGTTCCACTGGACCATTTGGACTACGTCGTAGATTCGTTGGACTACTTTGCTGATTTAAGGTTTTTTTCTTTTTTTTAAATAAAATGGTTAAAGTGGATTGTGTGGAAGAGTTATTTCAATAAAATACATTTTTTTATGTCTCTGTGTTTAAATACTTCATTACTGCCTTAGTAATGGCAGCTGTCTGATTGAGATCGTCCATTACTAAGAAGGGGCTTAGTTTTAGCCAGTAAAAAGGTTAGCACTAACCCCCCATTATCACCCCAGTACCCGCCGCCAGCAGGAATACCGGGAAGAGCCGGGTACGATCCAGTACCCGACCATCTGTAGTGAAGGGTACTGGGGTGGCCACAGGCTGGTACGATCAGGCTAGGAAGGGCCAAAAACCGTGGCCCTTTCCTCCCTGGTAATGCTAGGCTGCTGCTGCTTTATTGTATCTGGCTGGTTATGAAAAATGGAGGGGATCTCACGTAAAAAAAAATCCAATTATTTATTTTTCAAAAAGGACGTGGGGTTCCCCCTATTTTTCATAACTAGCCAGATACAATAAAGCAGCAGCTTAGCATTACCAGGGTGGGAATGGCTACGGTTTTTGGCCCTTGCCAGCCTGATAATACCAGCCTGTGGTCACCCCGCTGCCTAACCGTCGTTTCAGATGTTCAGGTACTGGATCGTACTCGGCTCTTCCCGGTATCCTTGGCAGCAGTGGGAACCGGGGCAATAATAGGGGTTAGTGATAGCCTTGTTACTGGCTAATGCGAAGCCCCAGCCTAAGGAATTAAACACTGTCAGACAGCAGCCATTACTAAGGCCATGATAAAAAGCATTTAAGAAAAAACAGACCTAAGAAAAAAAAATTATTGAGATCAAAACTCCCCCATGCAACACCATTTAAAAAAAAAACAAAAAAAAAACAGAAAAGTAGATAGAAGTAGTCTAATGAATCTACGACGTAGTCCAAACTGTCCAGCGGAACGAACCCAAAAAAAAAGTTAGCAGTATAAAACATTTTAAAAATTTAATTTGCCACAATAGAAACTAGAGGTCAAGGAAAAATAATTCCCCTTCATGTAACTCTGCTACCTATCAACTGAAAAGTCATCCGCCAGAGGGAAAAATGTTTCTCCATGGCGGAGTACAAGAAAGTCTAATTCCCAGGTGAGGCTTTCTTGTACTCCGCCATCAAGAAACGTTTTTCCTCCTGGCGGATGATTTTTCAGTTGACCGGTGGCAGAGTTCTTCCGTAGCGGTGCTAGGAGGGCAAACTCGCCAAATGCCCAGTGCCCCCACAATGGGCCGCTACTCTTGGGCCAGGGCTGTGTGCTTGCCCCCCAGACTAAAATTTTCCAGCCAACCCCTGGCCATTTGCTCCGCCGTTTGTTCTTGTAGGCCACAGCCTGGTTTAGGCCTGAGGCCTACAAGAGATCGGGAGCACGCTGATGACGTCAACTGCCCGGCACGATGCGATCACTGCACGCCGGGCCACTGAACTCAGTTAAAAATCATAAGTCAATTAGGTAATAAAAAGGGGGCATAGAAGATTTGTTAAACCATTTTCAGTGATAATGCTGCGTTACTGATCTAGGATACTAAAGAAATACAGTAAGTAGAATTCTTTAAATCTTTCCTATACATTAAACAGCACTTTAACAAATAAACAACAAATGTTTTCCTATTTAAAAAAAATTGTATACATTGCGTGTTTGTTGTGTAAAGCTAGAAATGACAAAAACTTGGATAGATAGCGCCAACATATTACGCAGCGCTGTATAGAGGTTCCTTTTTTTTTTTTACTGTCCCCATTGAGGCTCACAATCTAAATTCCCTATTGGTATGTTTTTGGGGTATGTGAGGAAACCGGAGTACCCGGAGGAAACCCACGCAAACACAGGGAGAAGATACAAACACCATGCAGATGTTGTCCTTGGTTGGATTTGAACCCAGGACCCCAGCAGCAGAGGGGCTAGGTTCACCCCTGAGTAAAGGTCACCCAAAGGGGTCCGCAAACATTTTTCAAATAATATGAAATGAGATGACCCAAAATTAAATGGAAATTGAACATCCTGGTTAAGTGGTGGGCTGACATTCTGCCGCCACGTGACCACTGGCAGGTCCTTTAGCACTACATGATGTAGTGCATTGGCCGACATCTCTGCAAATGCTCTGAGGTTTTACCCCCTATGTCACAAATCAAAAAGGGGGGGGGGGGTTGTTGCCAGAGGGGAGACCATATGATCACCAGACAGGACATCAACAAAAAATAGAAAACTCCACATTCTTTAGGTAATATGACCCACGGTCAGAACTGGCGTCGTGGACAAAATTGAAAATGCATTTTTTTTTTTTGTGGCTTAAATGGACACTAACTTTTCAATTAACTTTGCATAAATAAAATAGTACAAGCGAATATAAAAAAAATGTAATATATTCTCCACTTACCGGGCACCTAAACACCCCTCCTAACTACTCACTCTGAATTGACAGCTAATTCCATCCCTTCACAGACAATCAGATCACCGACGGATCTGGTTACATCTGCCGATTGAAGTCTATGGAGAAGAAAGGGGGGTGGAGGAGGAGATCGGGGGCAAAGTAAGGCCTTAGTCACACGACCGTGTTATATGTCCGTGCTACGCACGTGATCTTCACGCGCGTCGCACGGACCTATTTAAATGAATGGGGCCGTTCAGACGGTCAGCGAATTTCAGGCAGCGTATGTGCGCTGCATGAAACTCATGACATGTCCTATATTTCCCCTTATTTCGCGCTGCACGCGCCCATTGACTTAAATCGCGCTCGGCACACGGAAGCCCTTCAGTAAAATAAATGAATGAAAACAGAAAAGCACCACGTGCTTTTCTGTTTGTAAACATAAAACCAGAGTGTCAATGACGACGGCTGCACGAAAACCACGCAGCCGCGCACCATATGCTGTTGACACACGGACCTTTTGCGCACGCAAAACGCAAACACTCGTATGAATCCGGCCTTAGGTTCAGTTCATACTGAGTTTTTCGGCATAGATTTTGAAAAGGAAACTGCGTCGGAATCAGCATCAAGAAACGGCTGAAATCGCTCCACATTTACTTCAATGGGAGGCAGACTTTTTCCCAGGCGGCTTTTGAGTGTTTGTGGGAAATAAAGCGACACGTTCTTTCTTACTGCGGTTTCCGCCTCTGACCTCCCATTAAAATCAATGGGAAGCAAAATAACCTGTGCCACTCTTTTCGGAACTTTTTTGTGCTCATGGTCCTTGAATTCTCTCCAATGGCCGCAAGCAAAAAATGCAGCGGAAAAAAGCGTTAAAAACAGCACTGGCAGTTCAAAATCTGCCTCGAAACTCAATTTTCGTCACTCTCAAAAATGTTCAGTATTTAGTTAAGACGATTACGGACGCAGCGATACCAATTTTTTTTTTATTGCTTACATCATTTTATGTGAGAAATGGTAAAAGGATTTTTTCTTTTTAACTTTGTTATTTTGGGCACTGACGGCAGACTTTCAATAGGCCTCTAGCTGCCATGGCAACCGATCGGCATGCCACAATTACACCATGGCGGGAGAGCGATCGGTGGATAGAGCGAGCAGTCTCACCTCTGTCTAACTGCTCGGAGGCCACGGTCAATACTGAACGTGGAATCTGAGGGGTTAAACAGCCAGGATCTGAGTGATCTCCGATCCTGCCCGTTGCAGGCAAGTGTTTTTAAACAGTCAGCAGCCACCATGTATGGCGTGGTCTGAGCTCCTGAGCCCGTTTCATATTGGGGTAGCATACATCCGACTTAACTGTCCGTTTGATGTCGCTAAGGGGGTAAACAATGTGTAACTGCACTCATAGTTTTGTCCCTTTCTATTATATAATTTCAATATATCTCTAGTAAATGGATAGATCATCACCTCCCAAAAAAATAAAATCTGTAGTAAAGCCCTGCCTTGGCATCACTTCACCTGAGGGGAAGCCCTGTCGCAATCAGGACTACACCAGAAGCAGTAATTACATGCACAGTAAGGCTACATTCACATTGTGCCCGTCTCTAAATGGGAGTTCATCAACCAAAACTAAAAAATGGCACGCTTAAAAAATGCAACAAAAACGCAGTGTGAACCAAGCCTTCTACATTCAATACCTTTTCAGATGGAATTAAAGTCAACTGTACCCTCCAGCTGTTGGCAAGTAGCTTTTCTTTACCTGAAGAATATGTAGCTTGCAGAAAATAAATTCCTCCAAACCCTCTTTTATGCAGCAAGTTTAACGGCATAAATTTAAAATGCAAAAAAACAATGGAATAAATTGCTGTTTTTTTTTTCTATTATCCTCAAAAAAAAGTTAATCAAAAGTTTAGAAGTACCCCAAAATGGCGCCATTGAAAAATACAACATTGCCATGTATAATTAAACATATAAAAAAGTTACGGCTCTCGCAATGTGATATTGAAAAAAAACAAAACATTTGATGCGTTCTGAAGGCAAAAATAGTCCAGTCCATAAAAGGTTAATAAGATTTAAAAAAGGCACAAAAGGTTTTAGTCAAGTTGATTGTCATGAATTAAAAAATATATATATATATGTATGTCTTAACAGGTTAGGTCAAGCTTCGGTATTATTAATTCTATATATTTTATTATACCGCGTATATATCTCTAAGCCTAGCGTTACGCATTATATTTGTTGTAGTATCCATGGGATATTTTAATTGTAGAATTAAATTAGATGGAATTATTTTGTGATATTCTATACATTTTGTTACAACAAAGATAGCACTCCTACTACACGTACACGTTATTTGCAGAGATGCTAGTCGTAGCAGCTCCTGCAAGATGTAGCGACAGATGTCAAAGTACATATCCTATGGCGTCAATGTATTTGCATCATTACGTTATCGCCCCCTGCATTTTCCACATTAGCTATGCAAATCGGTAATGTGGATCCGTTTATGCAGAAAGTAAGACAAACCACGGAACAAATATTCTCATTGTGCTTTAGTAACTAGTAAATTGCGTTACAGATACTATTGTGTGCTCATTGGCTCATAATGTGCTGCATCCAGATATCCTGTTGGCTTTAGCAACTACAGACACTGAAGACACGAGCAATAATTGGAAACAATGCTGCATTAATAGAGCCTCTGGGTATGTTACAGAATGCATCAAAACGAGAATTTTTCCAATGTCATTAGCCTTCGGTGAGAAAGGAAAATTTAAGCCTAAATTAACACGGAAAAGAGGAGAAGAAGCTTGTGTGATGACGGAATACTAAAGGAAATATGTTAATGTCACAAATGTAAACATAGGAGGAAACTATTTCAATTTATGACAACTGATTGAACTACTATAAGTTACACAAAAGTCAAGGCTCTGCACGAAAAGGTCAGTTAACACAGGGGTGGTTGTAAGCAACTACCAAAGTTTTATATCCGTCCACACAAAATATTTTATTCAGCCAGGCAGAAGAAAAAATGTCATTAGTGCCCATAGTAAACATTCCGAAGATATAGAATAGGATCTGCCATAAAAGTTAAACATCAGAATACCCCTTTAGTGTGAACAATAAAGAAGTGATCTGATTGGTTGCTATGGGCAGTGACGTCACACTTTGTCTGCCACAACGTTAATGTACGAGTTTCAGAATATTTAGAATAGGTTAGTAATGTAGAGGAAATAGCAAGAATCCTATGAAACACAGGCATAATACGTTTTAAAACAGATGTCTCATGTGCCTAATTCTAGTATCATTATTTAGATTTAAGGCTCAATTCACATCTGCGCTGAAATTTACATTATTCTGTTCCTTCATAGGAAAAGAACAACGAAGATTACGGGAGTGCCGGATATGTCAAACGACAAAACACCAATAGCGCCCGAGAGAGCCTATTGACTAATGATTTCCGTCGAGTTTCCACCATGTTTACCGTCATTCTGCTGGACAAAATAGCGCTGTATGCTGTTCTTCTTACTCCATGATTTTTACAGGATCTGCGACAGAGGCCCCTAACGGAGCCTCGGACGCAGATGTCAACACAGCCTTAAGGTATGCTCACATGCTAAACAAAAAACGGCTGTAAAACATGGAGCAGTTTTCAAGGGAAAACGGTCTCCGATTTTCAGCCGTTTTTAGCGGCCGTTTTTGGAGCTGTTTTTCTATTGAGACAATGAAAAACGGCTCCAAAAAAACGGTTCAAGAAGTGACATGTACATCTTTTTATGGGGCGGGTTTTTACACGCCTTTTTTTCAAATGGCTGCATAAAAAAACGCCCCGTCGAACTAAACACCGTTTTTACAATTGAAATAAATGGGCATATGTTTGGAGGCATTCAGCTTCCATTTTATCAGCCGTTTTTCGAGGCGTTCATGTTTTCAGCCGTGTGACCATACCCTTGGTCTATAGAAGAGAAATCTCAATGCCTGTCCTGCGCTGCTAACTATCGACCTGTCTCTATCCAAAACTGAATCTTTAAAAAAAACTGAGCTCCCTGTATTTCCACCATCTACTAACCTACCTAAACCGGAGGTCTCTATTTTAGTATGTCGTACTACCATAACTCCTAGGCAGCACACCTGCTGTCTTGGGGTTACGTTTGACTTTTTGTTTTACACCTTATATTCAATCACTTTCTTCTGTCACTTTCAACTTAAACATCTCCAGAATCTGCCCTTTTCTTACTGTGCACACAGCCAACACTCATATTGTTGCTCGGATTCATTCCAGTCTTGACTATTTCATTACTAAATCTGTCTTCCCCTCACTAAACGCTCCCCTCTCCAATCTATCCTTAACGCAGCAGCCAGGCTCATCTTTCTGACCAACCGCTACACCAACGCCTCTACCCTGTGCCAGTCACTGCACTGGTTGCCCATTAACGTTAGAATACAATTTAAACGTATTACTCTCATCCACAAAGCTCTCCACAGTGCTGCACCTTCTTACATCTCCTCTCATCTGTCTACCAACCTACCCGTGCTCTACATTCTGCCAAAGATCTCAGATTAAATATCCTCCATAATCCGAACCTCCCATCCAAGTCTCCAATATTTTTCTTGTGCTGCACAAGTTCTCTAGAATGCACTAAAACTGATTAGTCCTTAATATTCTCTGCTTTTAAAGAGGACCAGTCATGTTTTCTGTATTATTTTTTTAAACCACATACCTCCTGTTATGTGGTTTAACAGGAAGTATGTTGGTTTTTTGTTTTTTTTTAAAAGAAGTTATGTGGTTATGTCCTGTTGTATTTGTCTTTTCAATAAAGTTAAAATAATTTTTCCCATTATTCTATGATTATTTTGCAGTAAATCGACCCCATCGTTGTAGGTTTTCTTCATGCTCTTTTGGGTCTATACACCAAGTAACAATTTTTTTAAGGCCCCAGTACTCACTATTACAGATGATTCATTTTCATCATTTCATCTTGGAGGCATCATGTTATCCCTGTATGTACAAATAGGTTGCATCTTAATGAGATTTAAGCAGCAAGAGAGGAGTCCTATCCTTGATATTATAGGAATGGGATATTGCTTCTGCGATCCATCTTGAAATGGAAGTCTTGCTTGCTTTGTGTCCTCGGTTCTTTAACTGGATTAATAATTGCAATCAACATCTGAATGCTTTTGTTCTTTCCAGGAAGACGAGGATACATCTTCTTACCTCCAGCGTATGAAATTAGGCTTCCTTTTCATATTTAGGAGAGGAACAGAAAGAAGGAATGGATATATCTTTTTAGTGAAATCTGGATACTACCTTTGTAAGGAAGAATGGTAAAGGTCTAAAGGGGGTTGTACACTGAGCGATTATCGTGCAGACGAGCATTCATAGGAGTTCATTGTTTAACGCCTTCACGACTGCCATACGGCTATATACGTTCCAAGTGCCGATGCCCCGTGCAGTTAGCACGTATATAGACGTTGACAGCCTGGACCGGGTTTAATAAATGCAGTGCTGCTTCAGTGTGAGCAGCGCTGCACTCTTGTCGGCCAAGGCTTTGAGAGCCTCAGAATACACCCCCCCCCCCACTGTAGATAGTGCCACCAACAACCCCCTGTAGGTAGCGCAAAACTCTGTGCTACCTACAGAGGGTTTTGGGCTACCTACAGGGTGTTGTTGGTGGCACTATCTACAGTGGGGGGTGAATTCCAAGGCTCTCGAAGCCTTGGCCGACATGAGTGCAGAAAAACCCTCTGTAGATAGAGCCAGCTTCGGAATCGGAATCCCCGGCCAGCACTCCGGCCAAGGATTCCCCTCCTAGAGGGAGCCCTCGCCGCCCCTCCAACCACACTGTAGATAGTGCCACCCCATCTGCAGTTAGGACCCCCCCCCCCCCAGCTGTAGTTCGCGCCACCTGAACGGACTCTAGGAGCGGAAACCCCGGTGTCAGGGGATTTCTCTTCTAGAGAGAGACCCTGAGGTCACTGTCCATTTGGACAGCGACGTTAGTGGCTCTCTCTAGGTGCTGAATCCCCGGTGTCAGGTCGTTCTGTGCCGGGGATTCTGCTTTTAGAGTTAACCCCTGACGTCACTGTCCATATGTGGAAAGACATTTCTGTAGGAGCGGAAGCTTCAGCCAGAGGGATTCCGCTCCTACAGGGAGCTACAGTGGTGCTAGTTACAGGAAGGGGCTGCCATTTATGGGGGGTGGGATGTTGCTAAATACAGGAGGGATGTTGCCATCTACAGGGGGGTGGCGCTATCTACATGGGCATTGGTATTATATTGGGATTACCTACAGGGGACACTGGCAGTATCTACATGGGCACTGTGTGTGGCAATATGTGCACATTATCTACAGGGAAACCTGTGCCACTGTTTACAGTGGGCACTGGCACTACCTACGTGGGCAATATGGCACGATCTACAGTGGTATTTCGTCACTATCTACATGGGCACTGTAGTGTTCTCAGGGGGTTGGGACAAAAAAACGCTAACAATCAAAATTCACCCATTTGTTTAACATCCATGAAAAACGGATGGCAAATGCCGGTTAAAAAACTAAGTAAAAATAGTTGCGATATTCAAGTGGATCCAAAGATTTAAAGCGCATAGCAAAAATGGAAAACGTGACCTGGACACAGGGGTATCAATGACCTTTGGTCATGAAAAGTATGAAAAAAAATACATTCCCAATATAGCGATTAGAATGCTTTTTGTAGGTCTAGACTTAAAAAGCATGTTGTGAGGTTTACCTCCACCATCCTATCTAGAGTGTAAATCTGTTATCACGACAATAGCGCTTCATGTTTTGGTCTCCTGCCTGTCCACATGGTATGAAGCCTGTTTAATCCTTATGTATGTAGTCAGGCAGGAAAGCATTTAATCTAGTTGCCAAGACCTTGGTCATAATCTTAATTCCACATCTATCAAAGAGGGAGCATATGTCTTGGGTATGACCTGTATAAAAGCAGTATTAGATTGAGAAGGCACCGTCTTCCCCTGCCTTATATGTGTGAAATAACGGAACCAAATGGGGTTCCAAAATATTCTTATATTTTTTATAATAAGTAGAGGAAAACCTATCTGGGCCTGGTGCATTTTTAGATTGAAGTGTTAGTATAGCTTCTAAAGGGGGTTTTACAAAGAACGATTATCGGGCAGACTAGCATTAATACAACACTCATTGCCGATAATTGCCATGTGTAAACAGGGGAACAATCAGCAAATGAGCTCGATCTGCTGGTCGTATAGTTTTAAAAAAGTGAAATATTATTGTTGTCGGCAGCACATCTCCCTGTGTAAACAGGGAGACGCACTGCCGATATGATAATAATGTACGGGGACGAGCGATCGGAGTAACGACCGCTCGTCCCCATCCATAGCTCTGTGTGACTGGAGCAAACAAGCGCCGATCAATGAAGTCTCGTTGATTGGCGCTTGCTGCACTGGCCGCTTATCAGCCGATGTAAAAGGGCCTTTACTCGGTCTACCAGAATGTTTAGATAATGTGGACAAGAAGAGAAGGATTGTATTCAGACTCTGCGAGCAGATGTTATTGCTAGAAGGAATGCCAACTTAAGTCAGGAACTTTAAATGAGGAATCTTGAATTTGTTTAAAGGGATGTTTGCCAAGTGCTGTTAGCACAAAGTTTAGCTCCCAAGGAGGAACTCTAGGAACACCTGGAGCCGCCATACACGATGTTGCGCTAAAAAAAAAATAATTTATAAGCGTATGGTCAACTAGCTTCTGATCCAGGAAAGCAGTGTGGGCTGCAACATGGACCTTTAAAGTGCTTGTCTTTCACATGACCGTGAAAAACGGTCATGTGACGGACATTTTCAAAGCAATGAAGTTCTATGGGTGTACCCACACGGCCGTTTTTTTTTTGTTTTTTTTTTTAACGGCCCATAAATACCAGCTGCCAAAAAAAATTAAAACCCTATTTTTCCCCCATTTCCACGGCCAGACTTCTCCCATAGAAGTCAATGGATCACCAGCCTTTTTTTCAGGAATCAATCATTGACCCTCTCATTGGGAAAGAGCGCCACTGTAGCCCTCTGTACGAGAAGAATCCCCGGCGGCTAGACCCCACTCTGGCCGGGGATTCCGCAACTGGAGACGTCACTATCCATATATGAACAGTGACGTCAAGGGGTTACTCCTGGAGTGGAATCCCCAGCCAGAGGGCTGCCGACGGCAGGGGATTCCGCTTTTTGAGAAGACCTCTGATGTCACTGTCCAAATATGGACAGAGTTGTCAGCTGCTCCGTCTATGAGCGGAATCCTCAGCCAGAGGGAGTCCACTCCTACAGGGGAGTTACGCTATCCACATGGGGTGGCGCTATCCACATGGGGTGGCGATATCTACATGGCAAACGGCCATTAAAATCGGACAGACGGCCTGGAAATGGATTAATATTTGGAGACACATTGTTGCAAAATGGCCAGGAAAAACAGTTGATCAGTTTTTAAAGGCCATTTTTTTCAGTGTCATGTGAATGTAGCCTAAATCGATACCTGATTGAACAAATTCAAGAATAGAAGAAATCTTGAGTTTAAATTAAGAATCTGATAAAGAGGTCTGGTTCAGGAAAGAAAGGAAGGTTCTACATACTTTGTGGTAAATCTTGGAAGTGACCTTCTTCCTGCTATTTTATTTTTAAACTGCTTTTATTTACGAATTACAGTACAAATGTATCCAATAAAGAATACAAGTACAATAAACACAGAAAAGTGCGTATCCAGGTTTGACAACCGTTTTACATAAATGGAGCATATGCACATGTAGAGGCTCTACAGAAACCAGCATAAATATAAAGCACTATATGGTACAGAAGAATACATTAGAAAGATTTACCTAGGTGAGGACATTTACGAGCAATACATAAAAGGTCAACCAGCCAGACTAATCAGTCAGCAACGAGTTCCTCAAATCTGCATACCTGTGTGGAGTGAATTGGGTAAGTGAGGAGGTGCACCATGCCTCCCACACCCCAGAGAACTTATATACACAACCTCTGCGTTTAAAGCCTATCCATTAATATGGGATTTCGAGTTAGCCAAAAGATTTCCATCTAGAAAGTTCAGGAGGCTTCTGATCCATTTACCGTAGTACCACACGCCATAAAAAGGACTTCCCTGAGAAAGATCCTAACCTAATAGGGCCATTGCTCTACTGGTAAGATACCAGACAAACATACCTGTGGGGACAGGGGGACCAGAATCCGTATTACCGCAGACACCGTGTCCGCTACCTCCTTCCAAAAGGACATCTATGACATTCAGGGGTTGGGTATAAACTCATTTTATGCAGTCTTACGGGTGTAAGATAGCTCTGATGAATTAGAGAGAGCTGTTTTAGTGTTATTAGCCGCAGGGGACACAGAGTGGAGAGGAGAGCACCTCCCCCATTCATCACTAGACGTGTCTGGTCTTTGACAGGTAGCAGTTATTCACAGATAGCGGTGTATGTGCCAATTTAGTTTGAAAAAGGGATGTGTTAATTGCAGAGATCAAAATATCTAAATATCCTAATTAGAGGGAATTGAGAAATTTAGATCAGGTGAGGGATAGTGACTTCTTATTGCATGCCAAAGCTGTAGAAACCTGTAGAATGCTTCCCCAGGTAAATCACAGTCAGCTTGCATTTGTGAAAAGGATTTTAATGTGTTCCCAATCTATATGCACCATTATAAGCACCATTTTGGGCTACATATAATTTATTGAATAACTTTTGTTAATTTTCTTTTTGGGGGGGGGGGGGAATAGAAAAAAAACACAACAATTTCGCCAGACTTTTTTGCGCCCTAAGTTATGCCGTTTACGGTGTGGTATAAATAACATAACTTTATTCAGCGGGTTGTTACGATTGCAATGATATCAAATTTATATCGATTTTGTATGTTTTACTACTTTTACACAGTATAAAAAATAAAATTTCAAAATTATTTGGTTTTGTGTCTCCATATTTCAGGAGCCATAACTTTTTTATTTTTCAGCCGATGCAGCTGTATCAGGACTTTTTTTTTTGCGGGACGACTTTTTTATTGATACCATTTTGGAGTAGATGCAGCTTTCTGATCACTTTTTATCACATTTTTTTTAAGGCAGGATTCACAGAAAACAGCAATTTTTGAATAGTTTTTTTATGGCGTTCACCGTGCGGGTCAAATAATGTAATATCTTTATGGTTGGGGTCGTTACAGACGCAGTGATACCAAATATGTGCAACTCTGGGGTTTCTAATATTTTGACACCCCAGAGCCTCTGTTTTCATGACAGAGGGCAGTAAATGCTTTACCTTCTGAGCTCTGCCGTGTGCTCAAACAGCAGTGTATGACCACAAATGGGGTATTGGGTATTGCCGTATTCAGGTGAAATTGCGTAATAAACTGTGGGTGCTTTTTCTCCTTTAACCCCTTGTGAAAATTATGAATTTGGGGATAAAGCAATATTTTCTTTGAAAATATGTAAATTTTCCTTTTTTACTGCCCAGTGTATGAAACACTTGTGGTGTCAAAATGCTCACTACACCCCTAAACAAATTCCTCAAGGAGCATAGTTTCCCAAATGGAGTCACTTTTGGGGGGTTTCCACTGTACTGGTACCTTAGGAGCTTTATAAATGCAACATGGTGCAGTGTAATCAATCCATCAGCGCTCCAAAAGCTAAATGGCGTGCCTTCCCTTCAGAGTCCTGCCGCTTGCCTAAAAAGCAGTTTATGACCACATGTTGGGTATTTCCGTGCTCTGGAGAAGTTGCTTTACAAATGTTGGGGTGCTTTTCCTCATTTATTTGTTGGAAAAAAAATAAAATTTGATGTAAAGCTACATCTTATTGGAAAATAATGTAATTTTTCATTTTCACTGCCCAATTCTAATGAAATCTGTGAAACACCTGTGGGGTCACAATGTGCACTACACCCCTAGATGAATTCCTCAATGGGTGTAGTTTCCAAAATGGGGTGTTTCCTTTTTTTGGCTGACATGGTGCCTGAAAAATAAAATCTAAGAAAAAGAAGGCCCTAAAATCCACTAGGTGCCCCATTGCTTCTGGGGCCTTTGTTTCAGTCCATTCGCACACTAGGGCCACATTTGGGATATTTCTAAAAATATCAGAAGAATACATATTCAGTTGTGTTTCTCTGGTAAAACCTTAAGTATTACAGGAAAAACTGATTAAAATTGAATTTCTGCAAAAAAAATAAAAAAAAATTACATTTGCAAATTTCCCTTGCACATTGCTTTAATTCCTGTGAAATGCCTAAAGGGTTAAGAAACTTTCTAAATGCTGTTTTGAAAACTAAGAGGTGCAGTTTTTAAAATGGGGTGATTTGTGGTGGTTCCTAATATATAAGGCCCTCAAAGCCACTTCATAACTGAACTGGTTCCTAAAAAAACAGGCATTTTTAAATCTTCTTGAAAATGTGAGAAATTGCTGATAAACTTATAAGCCTTGTAACGTCCTAGAAAAACAAAAATAGAAGGATGCTCAAAAAACTATGCCAACATAAAGTAGGCATATGGGAAATGTGAACTAGTACCTATTTTGTGTAGTATAACTATCGGTCAAGGAGATACATTTGAATTTAGAAAACAGCAAATTTTTGCAAATTTTCTAAAAATTTGTGTCTTTCACAAAAAAATATTTAAATTTATCGACCAAATTTTTTTTACTAACAAAGTACAATATGTCACGAGAAAACAAATCTCAGAATCGCTTGGATAGGTAAAATCTGTTACTTTAAACTATATAGATTATGCAAACACAGTATTTACACTGTCTGTACTGTGTTTCCTCTTGCATGGTTTAATTTCTTTATTGAATTAAAAAAAAAAAAAAAAGTACATACTGGTGAACATATTGTACTAAAAATCACGTAGTGCCGTACTAATTCCATACTAAAAATTACCTAGTAACTTACAAATTCTCTACTTAAAATGAATTACTGGTGTACAATTCGTACTACAAATTACCTACTGCCATACTAATTCTGTGCTAAAAATTACAATTTGTACACCAGCAGGTACTATAAATCCCCTACTGGTGTACAAATAGTACTAAAAATGAGCTACTGACGTACAAATCGTACTAAAAATTACGTAGTGGCATACTAATCCTGTAATAAAAATGAAGGGAGTACAAAACAGATGGGTGATTACAGGGAGGTGATCATTGCAATGGGAACAGGGAGGTGATCACAGGGAAATAGTGGGAATAACGGCGTGCATGGATCGCTGGGAAGTTATCACAGGAATGTGATCACAGGGGGGGGGGGGGTTGATCACACTGATCCAACAACACAGCAAAGGTGTAGGGAAGATTGAGGTGGCAGATAGTTGGAAGTAGTAGTATTTCCCAAATGAACTTATCCGATTACCGATTTTCACAAAGCACGGACTCTTAACAGCTGCTCTAAACAAACGTAACGGTTTGAGACAGTGCGCTGCTTGTTAAGAATGCCCATTTTTATGCATTGACTGACCAATCACAGCGATCCCCAGGGCAAGACTGCTCTGATTGAATCCCGCAGCAGTTAGTAGTGATTGTCTGATTTTCATGACAACAGCCAATCTGTTGCATACATTTGAATGGATTTGTTTCTACAGCATGTGCATAGATTTCTGCAAACCCCATTCAGATGAAAAAAAACAGTTGCAGTCATTCCTAGACCTGGTAAGACTCTGTTCACACCACTTTTGTGGTGCAAGTTTGGCCTTTACACCGTGAAACTCTCCCGACATATACGTCGAAAGTATGGCCCCAGCAATAGACGCGGAATAGGCACATAGGGGTGCTTAGGTAAGAAATTGCTATTCAACTCCCCACTTTTTTTTTTTCCTATTGCTCTGACAGGAGACAGAACCTTCCTCCCAGAGGTTAGTGACAGGCAACAACGGACCAGAGATACACATTTGGATCACATCACTAAATGGGGGCTTCACTAGGTCATCCCACGACATGTAGTTTGAGCGCCTCTAAAGTTTCATATTGAATGCGACATTAAGATTCAGAAAGTCCTATAAATTATCAATGCTCTGCTGGCTGTGTGTTTAAGGGGCTAAAAGGTCTGGCCTTCCCCTTGAAAATGAGCCCCAAATCATGGGTTTATTAAACGGTTATTACCATCAGACAAAGTGGTATCGCTAGGATATGCCATCATGTCGTGATCAGTGTGGGTCCCAATGCAGATTTTCCCTGCATAACAGCGCACTCGGCCGTCACTGTACACTGCAGCACAGCCCCATTTATTTAAATAAAGCAGTGTTCCCATTCCTTTCCACAGGTGGTGACCGGGAGCACTGCTGTGCAGGGAAAAATTCAGACGCGGAAACAGCGTGAAAGAAGGTTGCGGGTCCTTTAACACAACTTCGGTGGGGGATCTGGCATTTCTACACCTATCGATCAGAAAGTGTTGGCATAGTCTAGCCATATGCCATAACTTTGTATGATGGGATTAGGAACCAGGACGTGAGAGATCAGGAGGCTAAAAAGCATGGTTTCCTGTGGTGACTCTCAAACTCAAAGCATTAAAATAGGGCATCTCTCCGATATAACATAACGCACTCTTTTATGCAAACCCCCACCCAACTCAATGTTTTTAGAAGAGATTTTCTTTTAGCCCGTGTTCACATTTACATTGTGACATCCGTTCATTATGGAAGCTACAATTCTCTGCCAGCATTGACTTCCAATGGGGTTGGTCAGGTTACAGCGTGCTTTTCGTAGTTTTGAGGGGAAGAATATCACTGCATGCAGCGCTAATATTCCCATTTAATTTGCTGGGGCTGCCGACAATCTTCGAACAAAGCCTCTGAAGGCAACGTTACATAACCTTAGGTTATCAGTAAAAAAAATAATAAAGAATAAATACATTAAATGCTCAATTTCTCCCTTATGATGATGCATAAAAACAGAATGACTTTAAAGAGCTCAGGTTACACGAAGGTAAGAAAGAAATCAATGGCACAATGAATGGAAATGAGGTTTGTGGTATGTAAAAAAGTATTAATTTCTACGCACCAGACTGTTTCTTACTACACATAAAACTCTGCAAGTTGTAGCAGTCGCCAAGTCCTTCAGCCAAAGGCAAGCAGATAAGTAACAAAAAAAATTACAATAATTTTTACGTGTTTCTTTGGAACCAATAAGATTTTTATAACCTCAAAACACTAAGACAAGCAGACAAACCTTGGCGTAATAACAACCTACCTTTCTCAGCAGCTTTCTGTAGCGCCTCTTCAATCCGTAGAAGCTCCCTCTGTTTTGCCTCTTGTAGATGCCTTTCTTCTTTTTCGGAATCATATTTTATGCCTTAAGAGTAAACCACATTTAAAAACAATTAATGAATTTCTTCAAAGTCTTACCACAAAAATGAAACTTGTATATAGAATGGATAAAATAAATTGTTAGAAGAGAGAGGCACCATGTTCATGTACAGGTATTATGGCACCAATACATGACAAGCGATCTCACAGTGTGATCAGACACTGACACTTCATATATTATATACACAGCAATCAATATAGCAAAAGAGAAGCAGAGGAACACCTGTAAGCTCAACGGACATCTGTAGAATTAGAAAAATCCAGAAAACAATAATACAGGAGCATCTTTACTTCGAACTCTGCATGAATAATGTGGCAACCATTCCCCATGTGTACAGGGTGTATCCATACATAGTTTGACACTGTCCAATCAGTGCTGACTGGAGTAAACATGTCTGGGATAAACCTATCTATACGAAGATAATGACGTAAAGAAAATAACATAAGGGCAGACTAGATGGACCCTGTGGTCTTTTCTGCTGTCAATCTTCTAAGTTTATATGCTGACAATGTCAGACTGTGTAGAGACACATTTTACTAACAAGGGGAAGGGAAATACCCAGTTGTAATTTTTATTCATACAATTCCAGGATGACAAAGGTACGGCCCAGTACAGAATTCTACAAAATTCTATTTTATGAGCAATGCACGCTGTATGTTAATGGAGAAGTAAATCAGAATTTGGAGGTGTGCGCGCGTCTGTGTGCTTGCTTGAGTGTAGGCGTGTGTACGATATGTTAGGTAGCAAGTGAACAGTCCGTTCTCGAAGTTGAAGTGTTGGAAGCAGGAAAAATGGTAAGAGTAGGGATCTGAGAGATTTTGACAAGGGCCAAATTATGATGACTAGACGATGGGTCAGAGCATGGGGAGCAAAAGCTAGCCTGTCTTGTCCAATCCCATAGAAGAGCTACAAATTGTTGAAAAGAAAAAAATAATGCTGGCTATGATAATAAAGAGAGTAAGAACACATAGGGCATCGCAGCTTGCCGTGTCCACGCGGACTCCAGTTTACTGCTGAAACTGCCTACAATAGGCAAATGAGCATCAGAACCGGACCATGGAACAATGGAAGGTGACCTTGCCTGATAAATCAGGTTTTCTTTTACATAATGGGGCAGCCGGATGTGTTTCACTTACCTGGCACCAGGATGCACTGTGAGAAGGAAAGTCTGTGACAGCAGTGTGATGCTCTGGGCAATGTTTTCTTGAGAAACTTTGGACCCAGGCATTCATGTGGATATTACTTTGACAAGTACCGCCTACATAAAGATTATTGCAGATCAAGTACACCCCTTTATGGCAATGGTATTCCCTAATGGCCGAGGCCTCTTTCAGTAGATACACCACGTCACGCTGCAAAAATTGTTCAGGAATAGTTAGAAGAACATGACAGAGTTCAAGGTGTGGACGGCCTCAAACCGAACTTCTGTGGGAAAAACTAGAACGATATATGAAGAATATAGGAAGAGTGTGTGTGTGTGTGTGTGTGTGTGTGTGTGTGTGTGTGTGTGTGTGTGTGTGTGTGTGTGTGTGTGTGTGTGTGTGTGTGTGTGTATTTCTTTAAAAGATGCACACATTCGCAGACAGTTAAATTCTTTTAGCAATAAAATGTGAATACATTTTTGTTTTTCATTAAATTCACACCGGTTTGTGTCTGTGATGTGCATTGCTCTCTGTACACATTAAGGGAGGGTTCCCACGTAGTGTAAAACAGTGGTATTTCCACAACGGAATTCTGTGCGGAAGTTCCGCAGAATTTAAGGAGGCAGCAAAGTGAATGAGATCTAGAAAATCGCATGCCCACGCTGCAGCGAAAAACTTTCATAAAGTGACCTGCAGTGCAGATTTTAAATCCGCAGCATATCAATATATGCTGCGTTTTCGTTTCTTTTCTGTTGCATGTTTTACCCATTGAATTCAATGGGGGATGTATAACCCGCGACAAATAGCCAAGTGTTGTGACTTTTGCAGTGGAATAGCAGTGATACCGCCACAAAAATCGCAACTTAGAAAAAAACAAAAACGTATACTTACAAACCGGGCATTGTCGTAGCGACACTATCTTCTGCTGTTCTTCCAGGCTGGCCTCCCGGATGACGTTTCATCCCATGGTGACTGCTGCAGCGTTTTCCCAATATACCGGACTGCACAACAGAGGGATGCGTCGCCATGACTACGACCGGAGTAAGTGCGAATTATTTTTTTTACCTACCACTGCTTTCCACAGCGGAAATTTTGCCCGAAAAACTATACAACGTGGTTCGGTTTCTCGGAGGGAATATGTAGAGGGTTCTAGGGCGAATACGCTGTGTTCTAGAGATAGGTGCGGGTCCTACAGATTGGACCCGCATCTAGCTGACATTTATGACATATCCTGTGGATATGTCATAAATGTCTGATGGGGAAACACCTTTAAAAACCAGGATGTGTGAGGTCGGGGGGCTTAACAGCAGTTTCCTGCCGATACTCCCAAACTTACAGCTGGCAAGGAATTAAATTAGGGAATCTCGCTAATAATTAACATAGCGTGATTACTCTTGTGCAAACCACTGCCCAGTTCTATCTATTCTGGCAGGGGTTTTTCTTTTAGGATATTACTAAAATAAAACTTATCAAATTTACAATACTGCAGAAATATATTATTGTATTATTTCAGCCGGTTTGGCAGAGATTTCTGAACATCACCAATGAATCATGGATTGCCAAAGGGTTGAAATGTTTTTTTTTACATTCTGAGGGCGGATTCAGACGAACGTGATTTTCGTCCATGCAGCCCGCGTGGTATTCACGCGGGTCGCATGGACCTAAACAAGTCTATGGGGCAGTGCAGACAGTCCGTGAGTTTTGCGCAGCGCGAGTCCGCTGCGTAAAACACACGACATGTTCTATATTTAGGCGTTTTTTGCGCATCACGCACCCATTGAAGTCAATAGGTGCGTGAAAATCACACATGCCCCACGGAAGCACTTCCGTGGGACAAGCGTTATTCGCGCAACAGCAGTAAAAGAATGAATGTAAACAGAAAAGCACCACGTGCTGCCACGCGCGCAAAACGCAGCGTTTTGTGCGCGCGCAAAACGCTCACGTTCGTCTGAATCAGCCCTTAGCAAAACAAAAGCACGTTACTTCCATGAATACATCAGATATTATCCAGCTACGTTCCAGTTGCTACAATTAATAATCAGCAGAAAGAAATAATTGTCCCACACACTATACCTACAACTATAACCCTGAACCCCATTTAAATCACTGAAACAAAGTTATAAAAAAGGTGTCCGTTTTCATCAGTTTCAATAGTATCTAAAGAAAAGGGGTTGATTACATACAGGACTTGGGGAAAATCAAAATAAATAAATTTAAAAATAAAAAAATAAAAAAAAAAAGGCGGCATTAGGCCGTGTTTTTTGCTGGTGGGAAAAATCTGGCTCTAAGTTCCTGAAGGAATTTTGAGGCAGATTTTGACCTGCCTGCACCCTTTGACGCGAAATATGCAGCGGCCATTGAGCTGCGAATACAGCTTTCTCTGCCTCCCATTGAGGTCAACGGAGGATCAAACACCAGAAACGCCCAAAGAAAGGGCATGACGCAGGAACAAAACGTCTCCACCTCCCATTGAAAATCAATGGGAGGCTGTTTTGGCCGTTTTTTTGTGCAGTTTCCGCGACAAAAAAAACTGCGTGAACAGGGTCTTACAGTGCAGAAGAAGTAGTAACGATACCTCCCAACTTTGAAGTATAGTAAAGAGAGACAACTGATGCGGCACGCAAAGCGTCAAATTTTTTCCCCGTTAAACCACGCCTCTAACCTCGCCAATGCACACCCGTTTAGCCCACAGAGTATCATGATCCCATAGTGACTCCGCACAGTATAATGCCCCACGATGCCCCAACATAGTAGAATGCCACCATAACTGTACACCACAATATAATGCTTCTACAGTGCCTCCACACAGAATAATGCCCCTATAGTGACCATCACACAGTATAATGCCCCCACACAAGCCCCCCACACAGATTCCCCATAGTGCCCCCCCACACAGTATAATGCCCCTATAGCTGCCCACATGCCCAGTAAAACGCCCCTGTAGTACCCAATAAAAATACTCACCTATCCCAGTTATGATAAATGGAGGAGATCCCTCAGCAGGTCCCCGGGGTGTGCTCAGAGGCTCGGCGCAGACAAGCGTGATGACGTCACTGCATTGCGCCTGTCTGTGCTAAGCCGCACTTGGCTGGCGTTACATAGTGAGTGGTGGAGAAGGGAGCGGACGGCTTCCTGCTCCAACTTGGGATTCAACTGTATCTGCGTCCTAACGATGCAGATACAAGTTTAAACCGGGACATGCCACCGGCCGCCCGGGACACTAGAATGTACTAGCCTGTTACGCTGTAGTGCAGCTCCAACGGCTAGAAACACCGGGCTTTAATAGGGATAACAATTTTATAGCAACGAAACCTGAAATACTATAATTTACAAAAAAATAAAACATAAGGATTCAGGCAGAAATGGTTTCATTTATTTCAGCATAATAGCATGATTTTAACTATATAAGCAAGCCGCTTTACAGTGACAAAATAATTGTTAGGTTTTCTAATCCTTAATAGATGTGTTTTGATGCTTAACTTCTCAATTACACTACAAAACACAAATTGACCATACAGCGCTGAACCTCTGCATTCACAATTTATTATGAAGTGTAAGCTTTTGGCACTCCGATTACCTCATGCAAACTACTTATTGTAATCTACTTGTAGTATAAAGTGACAAATAATGCTAGTATTACTCACTTGCACCAGGTACCACCAACAGATATAAACCTTCAAGAGTGGCAACCACCGCATCCCCGTACAAATTTTTCCAAGGGATTTTCAGGATGAGTTTATCTATTAAGGTAAAAGAAAAAAAATAGTCAAATTAATTAAATAAAAATGGATGTTACAAGTCAAGGGATCACTGTGAGAATCTGGGACTAAAACAAAGATGTTTGATCTTTGATTAATGTCCAATCATTAGAATACAGAAAGAACAGGAAAGATTTCTAGGAACTGGATTTATTCTTGTTTTGTTTTTTAAATATATTTATTTTAAAGGAAGTGCGCTTTAAAGACAAATTACCTCTAGCATCTTAAATCAAACAAAAATTATTTCATGACTTTTAGAACAAAAGTGTTGAAAGCGGATGCGGAATTAAATAATATTTCCTTCACTATCACTGACATTTCGTACACACTAAAAGCATCCGTATCCATAGGGATCTATTAGCCCAACAAAGGCCAAAAGTGTACCCTTTTGGTTTCCGTTGGGTTGGTATACATCGGTATACTTTTTATTTTATTTTATTTTTTTAAGTATGGAACAGCGTAGTGGACCACACCTCCAAAAAACGTAATCCACAAGGTATAAAAAAAAATTATTTTATATAACACAGAAGCCTAAGAGTGACTTAGGTCACTAAAAGGCATATATCACAGGTAAAAGTTATGGGCTTATAAGTCAAGTGATATATGGATACAGTTATAGTCCGCAGACAACTTCTACATTAAATGGACGCCTAACCGTTGAATCAGTCACCCATAAAACTATCAGATACATCTTGAACCCAGTTCAGGATGTGTCCATTTAACAGTGACGGATTCCACGGTTGGGCATCCATGACAACAAACGTTCAATGAATATGATGGGAGCTTTTTCCTGATGTATACGTCAAACAGAAGCATAAAAAGCAACGGGAGGTGAACATAGCCGTAAAGATGAGAATGTCTAATAAGAACACCTGCATTATCCCAGAAATACGATTCATCACCGCTGCAGCAGTCACATACTAAGTGCATGTAAAAAAAAACTGGGAGCACCGCCAGAGTGTCAGCGCTGGATCACTGGGGAAAAGGATATGCAAGTACTGCTTTTATTGCTTATTTAGCTCATTTGCAGTCATTACGCCAACATTTTCAGAACCTGCATAAACCCTTTGACAAACTTCGATCAGCTTTTTTTTTTCCTTTGGAGGGGCAGAGGCGGAAGGAAAAAAGACAATTCCGCCATAGTATAATTACAGCGATGCCAAATTTATATGGTTTTAGTTTTAAATATATATATTTGACTACTTCTGCACATTGAAAACTTTTTTTAAATTCATTTCTTTTTGTGTTGCCACATTCTGGGAGCCATAACTTTATTTGGTTTTTGCACAACGAGTTGTATTTTTAAATGGCACTATTTTGGAGTACATATAACTTAAATACCTTTTAGTAACGGAAAAAAAAAAGAAAAAGATTGAAAAAAAAAACCCAAAACAAAAAGATTACATTTACGCCGTTCACCCTGCAGTATAAATAACATGCTACCTTTATTCTATGGGTTGTTACAATTACCGCAATAGCAAATATGTAGAGTTTTTAGGTTTTATACTTCTGCACAATAAAAGCAAATTTCATAGAAACAAAAATATATTTTTTCTGTTCCGGCAATCAGAGCCATAACTTTTTAATTTTTCCATCTATGTATGTGAACTTGTCTTTTACGAGACTACTATTTTTTTATGGAACAATTTTGGGGTACTTTTAAATCCTCAATGAACTTTTATTAATTTTTCTTTTGGGAGAGAGAATGGAAAAACTAAAAAGAAAAACGGAAATTCAAATATTGTTTTTTTTTCATTCGGTGTGTGGTTAAAGTAATGTACCGGGCATTACATTAGTGGTGAGACCATATATGTGTATGTTTTCTTAATAAAACTTTTTTAAAACTTTAATTACCAATTTTTTTATTCCCACTCGGGACTTCAAAATGTTATCTACTGTTCTTAGTACAAAGCATACCTCTTGATACTTAATATACTAAAGCATTATTGACTGACAATTAGGCCATGACTTTAGCATGACCTAATACGAATCTGGCCACGGCAAGTCTGTGGGCCGTTAGGTTGCCCTGGTAACCCATCAGCACCCCACGACCGTGTTGTGAGGCACAGATAGGGTGATAGAGGGATCCCCAACCCGCTTTAGCTGCTTAGATGCTGCGGTCGCCATTGACGTGGCATCTCAGGGGTTAAACGGCTGGGTTTGGAGGCCCTGTCCGTCAGTGGGATGTTGGATGTATATTACAGCCGACACCTGCTGCAGATTGCTTCAGATTAACCCTAAATTTTCACAATAGGACTAAAGGTCGTACTGCAGTGCCAATCGACTTTAAAAATGGTACGGTCATAGTATGCCACCTTTGTCAAATGTCAGTTCATGAAATTTCTGATCTGCCGCAGTCAACTGTAAATGCTACGATTGTAAAGTGGAACGGACTAGGAGTAACAACAGCTCACGCATGCGCACAAGCGCTCCAATTATTTCTATGGAGCTGCCGGACACAGACCCCGGAAGTCCCATGCTTCTCATGGAGCACTTCGGGGGACTTTCGGTCCCCCGCTCTCATCGCTGGGGGTCCTAGCGGTCGGACCCGCAGCGATAACACATTTATCCCCTATCCTGTGGATAGGGGATACATGTGTTTTGTGGGACAACCCCTTTAATTCAGTAAATCATTCCGCTCCGGAATTTTTATACTTAGGAGCCAAAAGTTGCCCAAGTGTTTTTTGTTTTTTAGCCTAGAGCCCTGTAGATAATTGAAAGGAAATGTTGAGAATGATCTAGCTGCTGCATCCTGAAGGTTCAATCAGGAGAATGCGTCAGATTACTTAGAACAAGTGCCTTCATTTTTACGGCAACGGTGTTCAGCAAGCTCTCCAGCCTATTAATGGTTAAAAAATATAATTATGTTATCTGCTATAGCAATCGCTGACATCTGATGAAAAGATCAAACTGTGATTTTCAAAGCTTGCGTAGATGAACATCTGTGTGTGACTTTGATATTTGCCTAATAAAAGGTTCACTGATTTTATGCACTTAACACACCACACACACACAATGCAGAAAGAGAAAATACTACAACCATGGCAACTCAGCATCATTTTCGGAAGGTAGGGGTGAGGCATTATTGATATCTAAGCCTTAAATCTGTATGAGAAAGATTTCCCATCCATTAAAGCATCTGGCCAGAGTATGAAAGTAGCGATATTAGCAACAAGATGTAAATAAATTAAACTGAAAGGCTTGTAAAGGTCGTTGCCATACCCAGTATACATTTTGTTCTAGCCTATAGATGTATTGAATATCATAGTGCTTGCATCAGGGTAAAAAATAAGTTTTACTCTGCCGAACGCCGTGTCGGCCGACCCGAAAAGTGTCAAACATCTTGAGCATCTGCAGTTGATTGACTGCTCTGCTTGTATGAAAATAAAGGCAAGCAGAGTTGTCAATCACCTGTAGAGGGGGAGGGGTTGGAATTTAAGATGCCAGACACTTCCCGGCTCGGTGGACATAGCGCTCGTCAGAATAAAACTTTTTTACCTTAATTCAAAAATTAAGGTATTCAACACTGGTATGTTTCTACTGACTTAGTCTTCTAAACGGCTAACACAGTTATAGGCTAAAATCTGATGACTGACTCCCTTTAAAGGTATTCGCTTTTTAGCACAATTCATCTTTTCATATTTACTATCAATATTTAATGATGTATATGCAAGGTCCAGTACTATGCCCTTGCAGAAAAGTGCAGATTATGGGGCATGTGCATATTGGGTTTGTTCATCCAGTTGCCCACTTTGTCATCTACAATTTCTAAGTGTACCTTCAAATTTTATTATTTTATCAAATTAGCACTAATGCTTTTATCAATAAACTATTAGGGGGTTTGTAATTCCTTACCTTGAAACGGTCAATAAAAGAGATGCAAGGCAGAATTTAAAAGCTATGGACATATTTGCATTGAAATTCTTTTTATTGTTCAATTGTTTGCTAAAAGCAACTGTAGGGTCTATGTAACAAGCTGGTTGTCCTGTTCTTTCTGACAAAGGCAACAGCACACTGCTCCTTGCTGTGTCAGCTCTCTCTGCAGATCCGAGTGTGAAGAGGGGGTAAGACACAAAGAGGCTCTGTCACCAGATTATCAAATCCCTATCTCCTATTGAATGTGATGGGCGCTGCAATGTAGATAACAGCAAAGTTGTTTTGTTTTGTTTTTTAAAACGATCATTTTTGCCCAAGTTATGAGCAATTTTATATTTATGCAAATGAGCTTTTGAATGGACAACTGGGCGTGTTTTCTCATTTTACCAACTGGGCGTGTATTGCGTTTTTACCAACTGGGCGTTGTGAATAGAAGTGTATGACGCTGACGAATCAGCATCATACACTTCTCATCGTTCCCACCCAGCTTCTTTCACTGCAGAAATACAGCGTGACGTCACCCACAGGTCCTTCAATCTGGTCGTCGGACAAAGAAGATACATCGGCTCCAGGCATCCAAAAGGTTAATATGCTCGTCTCTAGGGAGTTTGCTATGCTTACCTGCACATGGTGATGCTGCTGCAAATTCAACTGTACTCTGACGTCTGGAGCGGATGTGTCTTCTCTCTTCCGACGCCAAGATTCAAGGACCTGTGGGTGACGTCACGCTGTGTCTGCAGTGAAAGAAGCTGGCTGGGAATGATGACGTCACCCACAGGTCCTTCAATCTTGGCGTCGAAGAGAGAAGACACATCCTCTCCAGGTGTCAGAGTACAGTTGGATTTGCAGCAGCATCACCATGTGCAGGTAAGCATAGCAAACTCCCTAGAGACAAGCATATTAACCTTTTGGATGCCTGGAGCCGATGTATCTTCTTTGTCCGACGATAAGGTTGAAGGACCTGTGGGTGACGTCACGCTGTATTTCTGCAGTGAAAGAAGCTGGGTGGGAACGATGAGAAGTGTATGATGCTAATTCGTCAGCGTCATACACTTCTATTCACAACGCCCAGTTGGTAAAAACACAATACACGCCCAGTTGGTAAAAACAAAATACACGCCCAGTTGGAAATACGAGAAAACACGCTCAGTTGTCCATTGAAAAGCTCATTTGCATAAATATAAAATTGCTCATAACTTGGGCAAAAATGATCGTTTTTAAAAAAAACACAACTTTGCTGTTATCTACATTGCACCGCCCATCACATTCAATAGGAGATAGGGATTTGATAATCTGGTGACAGAGGGAAAATCGCACAAGTTGTACTGAATTAGAGTGTAGACAGGGAGGGGAGCAAAGGGGAGAATCACACAGGCTATCAATGTAGATAGAAAGCAGTACAGGATGAAGCGGTGCTGATGCATAAGAACTACTACAGACAGCAGCCATCCTGGAGTCACAGAACTCATATCCAGCATGAATTACTGGGAGAGTCACATCCACATGAGAAAAATCTAAATCTAGGAGCAGCTTGCAAACTGAATATTAGGGGGTCTGAAAATAAATTAAGGAATGATGGTTGCAGTCTGAAACTTAGTGCAATTGTTTTATCTACAGGTAACTACTATCATATGTAAAAGTACCTGGTTAAAGCTAAAACAAGAAAGAAAAGGTAAATCTAAATGATAATTCATTACCCATATGGTTAAAGAAATAGCCACATAGATATATACTGGAATGGCAAAAAGAGGTGGGTAAAATGTCAGGCGATCACTGGAAAAATACTTTTCAGTCATCTGCAGTGTCTAAAGATTTTGCATATGGTATGGACTCATGCACATGGCCGTGCCCGTAATTACAGGACGCGATTGCGGGCACGGCTAACGCGGACAGCCGCCTGGACTTTCGGCCCGTGCTCCCATACATAGTATGGGAATGCGGCCCACAAAAAGCAAAAGATAGGACATGTTCTATCTTTTGCGGTACAGTTCTACGGCACAGACACCTATCCAAAGCAATACGTAAAGGTGTCCGCGGCCAATAGAACAGTATGGGTCCGTAATTGGGGACCGTATTACGGTTGGCAATTAGAGAATTTTTACGGTCGTGTGCAGGGGGCCTAAGTCTCAGTTCAATAATGTACACAGAATTTATTATTCTCCTAAATTAATGCAAAAGTTCAATGCACAGATTGCGTGGATTTGTGTCTTAGATGTGGAACGGGAGAAGCACATATGCTCCACCTCTCTAGGCGGTGCCGGAAATTTTTCAGATATCGGTCTAAGATCATAAGCAAAATTTATAACTAGTATGATGTCCCAGTGGATATTCCAGTCTGTACTTTGAGAGAAATGTCCATATTAAAAATCAATATATTTCAGAAGTAAGCAATTGGACAACTATTCTACACAACAGAAAAATTGCTATCGGCGAATTGGATTTTCAAGAGACATCGTCATAGTGGACCAGATCTGTTAACCTTTTAGTAAAGCTGGAAAAAGGAAATAAGCCAACAAAAAGATCCTAAATAATCAATGATCTTAAAAAATAAAATAAAATGGTTGGGTTTGGAAGGTAATGGTTAAAGCCAATGTTTCCTTTATTTATTGGGCTTTTTTTTTCCTTTCCATTACCTTCCGGTGTCCTGAGGAGGGAAGGGTGGGGGTGTGATTTATACGAGAAGATAACATTTATAAAAACAAAGGAAAAAAACGTTTACAATTATTTTTCTTATCTCAAGTTATCCATAGTCTTTAAAGTAAAGAAAAGTTAATGTATTTTTCAATAACCCGTTCATCTACCATTGCGCACCAGGAAACTAGCGCAGACGCAGTGCGTTACAATCAGAGACTCTGATGCAAAGGGAAGCGTCAGGTGCCCCTGAGCAGTGATAAGACCTGGATAACCAGGGGGCAGTGGGTCAAAATGCAATAAAATGGCGTAGCACTTCTGAACACTAGTAACTGGCATATATCTCACTAACCCACTGTTCAGAACACACAGTATTATATATGGTGGTCAACCAGATTAATATCAATAGAAATTGTATACAGTTTTATACTGAAGACAATAAGTCAGATAATGAGTCTGTCAGGCCCCATGCACACGACCGTGCCCGCAGTCACGGCCCGCGATTGCGGGCACAGCCGGCCGCTGACTGACAGCCGCATTTTCGGGCCGTGCTCCTATACAAAAGTATGGGAGCACGACCCGCAAAATGCGAAAGAACGGACATGTTCCATAATTCCCGGAACATTTCCACGGCACTGACACCCTTCCGTAGTGCTACGGAAAGGTGTCAGTGTTCAATGAAAGTGAATGGCTCCGTTTTTGCGGACCGCAATTGCGGTCCGCAAAAACTGAGGTTTTTTGCGGTCGTGTGCATGGGGCCTAATTGAGGGGAACCGGTCAGCATATTTTACCCCTTAAAAACTGCTGACCGCGCTATATAGGAGGATGGGAAGAGCGGTGTAATCACAGCTGGGGTGATGGTCATGCAGATTGCATGACCGAGATATCAAGGTTTTAATGTTCCAGACTTCATAATCGCAAGTGCTCTGGAATCTCTTCACTCGTCGCACCCCAGCCACTCCCCTGTCAGGATACCACTAGAACCGTTATACAAAACAGTTGCGAGGGGATAGGGAGAATGGGGTGCAAAAACCAGGGAACATTGCACATGGGACTAGCGATGACTGCACCAGTCCTCCACATAGAGCTTTCAGCAGTTTTGAGGGGTAAAAACTGCTGACAGATTCCCTTTAAAGGAGTTTTCCCCATTAGGGACATGTATGACATACCCACAGGATATGTCAGAAATGTCAGATAGGTGAGAGTCCCAGAGGTGGGACCCGCATCTATCTCTAGAACGGTAGTTTAGGGGGCCCCTCTCTAGAGATAGGTGCAGGTCCCAGAGGTGGGACCCACATCTGACATTTATGACATATCCTGTGGATATATCAAACATCCCTGAAGGGAAAACCTCTTTAAAGAGGCTCTGTCACCAGATTATAAATTCCCTATATTGTATATTATGTGATCGGCACTGTAATGTAGATTACAGCAGTGTTTTTTTTATTTAGAAAAACAATTTTTGACTGAGTTATGACCTATATTAGCTTTATGCTAATGAGTTTCTCAATGGACAACTGGGCGTGTTTTACTATATGACCAAGTGGGCGTTATACAGAGGAGTGTATGACGCTGACCAATCAGCGTCATACACTTCTCTCCATTCATTTACACTGCAGATAGAGATATAGCTATATCGCTATTTGCAGTCACATAAACACACTATAACGCTACTCATGTGTCATGACAATGAATATACATTACCTCCAGCCAGGACGTGAGGTGTATTCCTTCTCCTGACCACTTCTGTAGCGTCTGTGATTTACAGCACAGCAGGCGTAGTCTCGCGAGATTACGCTGTAAACGGTCATTCACAGCGAGATCTCGCTGTGCATCACAGAGACGCTACAGGAGTGGTCAGGAGAATGAATACACATCACGTCCTGGCTGTAGGTAATGTATATTCATTGTCATGACACATGAGTAGCGTTATAGTGTGTTTATGTGACTGCAAATAGCGATATAGATATATCGCTATCTGCAGTAAATGAATGGAGAGAAGTGTATGACGCTGATTGGTCAGCGTCATACACTCCTCTGTACAACGCCCACTTGGTCATATAGTAAAACACGCCCAGTTCTCCATTGAGAAACTTATTAGTATAAAGCTAATATAGGTCATAACTCAGTCAAAAATTATTGTTTTTCTAAATAAAAAAACCACTGCTGTAATCTACATTACAGCGCCGATCACATCATGTACAATATAGGCCACTTATGTGGTGACAGAGCCTCAAGGCTAAAAAAAAAATCACGTCCAAGCAATAGTAGAAAATCTTTAATTAAGATAGCATATATTACATCAAAGCAAATCATAACTTGGAATATATGGAAGCATAAAACTATGAAGGAGCTACTGCAATGGTTTTTATATTTTTTTTTTTTTTTTTTTTAACAGGGGATCCATAACATCTAGGATAGACGTAAACGGTAAATTCAAGAAGAACGATCAAGCACTTTTTTTTTTTAAAAAAAGCTAGATTTTAAGTTTCATAAAAAGGCAATATCTATTTTACATACCTATCTGTCCAGCCTTTACTTTAAATGGTACATCCAATTCACTCTAATAAAAAACACAAAATAGTATTATGTCAATTTACATAAATATAAACTGAATTCTTGATCTGGTTCGCTACATTTATCGTCTCATCTTTAAATATTTGCTTTATACACGCTTTTAGTGTTAACACCACACAATACATTGTAAACGTTACACAATTCTAGAATATCGATACATAACCAAGAACTGTATAAATCGTACAAGGGTTGTAAAAATCTGATATTTCACAGTATTTCTACCAAAATTACATCTATTAGTGACTATATGAATCCATGCATTATATGATATTGGGGGGGAAAAAAAAAGTTTCAAGTTTTTCATGGACTGAAAGTTAAGGAGGGGCGCCACATTCAAATTGTTGAGAGAGGGAGGAGAAGTGGCAATCACTCAGACTATTAAATGGCGGAGGGTGCCTCAATGTATTAAAGAGGCTCTGTCACCAGATTTTGCAACCCCTATCTGCTATTGCAGCAGATCGGCGCTGCAATGTAGATTACAGTAACGTTTTTATTTTTAAAAAACGAGCATTTTTGGCCAAGTTATGACCATTTTTGTATTTATGCAAATGAGGCTTGCAAAAGTACAACTGGGCGTGTTTACAGTAAAAGTACAACTGGGCGTGTATTATGTGTGTTACATCTGGGCGTGTTTACTTCTTTTACTAGCTGGGCGTTCTGACGAGAAGTATCATCCACTTCTCTTCAGAACGCCCAGCTTCTGGCAGTGCAGACACACGGCGTGTTCGAGAGATCACGCTGTGACGTCACTCACTTCCTGCCCCAGGTCCTGCATCGTGTCGGCCACATCGGCACCAGAGGCTACAGTTGATTCTGCAGCAGCATCAGCAGGTAAGTAGCTACATCGACTTACCTGCAAACGCCGATGCTGCTGCAGAATCAACTGTAGCCTCTGGTGCCGATGTGTCGTCGCTCGTCCGACACGATGCAGGACCTGGGGCAGGAAGTGAGTGACGTCACAGCGTGATCTCTCGAGAACACGCTGTGTGTCTGCACTGCCAGAAGCTGGGTGTTGTGTAGAGAAGTGGATGATACTTCTCGTCAGAATGCCCAGCTAGTAAAAGAAGTAAACACGCCCAGATGTAACACACATAATACACGCCCAGTTGGACTTTTACTTTAAACACGCCCACTTGGACTTTAGCAAGCCTCATTTGCATAAATACAAAAATGGTCATAACTTGGCCAAAAATGCTCGTTTTTTAAAAATAAAAACGTTACTGTAATCTACATTGCAGCGCCGATCTGCTGCAATAGCAGATCGGGGTTGCAAAATTTGGTGACAGAGCCTCTTTAAGGAACCTGGAGTGCTAAAATTATTCATTAAAAATTTTTAGGTTAGGAAAATGGATTCTCAAACTTTTGATGTAATGATGGCTTAAAGAACAACTCGTGGAGAGGCAGGAACAAACAAACCCTAGAAATACACGAGGACAAATTTAAACACTCGCCCATCTTTCAGTCTGCAAAGGCTTCTGAAGCAAACTGTTGGTATATTCCATGTTTCAGCAGGTGGGCTTAAAAAGCGGATCTCACATTGCTTTATGCGGACTGTCTGAGGGCGGCATAAAGGAGTGACAGGCATGCTGATTTCAGCGTGTAATCGCTTTAGTAATATTTAGGAGTATTTTCAATTTTACTTGCAGTACCCGGGCAGTTCCAGGGGCATGTGTCAAAGTATATGCACATATTCAGCCCTTCAGCCACTGATTGACGCATTTCACCCTATTATTGTGCATAATAGACGTGAGCCTCTGGAGCTGGCCGCACACAGTAGGTATAAAACCTAAATACTCCTAAACTACGCAGCATTACTGAAGTGATGGCACACTTCTTTATGAGGACCGCAGACAGGGAAGCATAAAGTGACAATTCTGCTTTCATTCAAAGGGCGTGGCCTAATTTTGCTTCTGCACATTCCCACATTGCGGCAGCCAAATGCAGCCGAAACCATGCCCCATGCGTTGGGTGGGATTTTCAAACAGGTGGTTAACTGGCCACACAATTTTTGCTGATGATGCAGTTTTTCTTGCAAAACTGAGCAGCCATCAACATGATTATTACAGGCTACCCTACTGAATACTGAAATATTTTTGATTGTAGTATTTATCATGATTACAGTATTCGCAGCATCATTTTTTTTGTATTGCAGATCTTTAATTTTCGTTTTTTTAGCATGGAGTTCAGCATTAAATTATATTTCAAATATATAAACATAAGCATGCAACGTTGCAAAACATGAACATTTGCAAGCGTCCACAATTTGGTCAATCACTGTATGTAGTATGGACCTTAGAGCCTGCAGAAAGATCATATTATTCCCCTTTATTTCAAAATCGGTAGAGCTGGAGGTTGATGAGCATAATAGGCCCTGGCCATTTTCTTGTATGGGGCCCAGATATTTCTGAGGGCACCTCTGTTTATTTCTGAATGATAAGCAATAAAGCATAATGTGGATCATCCATGGACCGCACAGAACAGAATTGCTGATCACATGTGGCATCAAGTGTGTGATTCACACGGACATATTGTTTCTATACAGATGGGTTTCAGTTTAATTCATCTCCGCTGCGTGGATCTCTTACATCTAGTTGGGCAAGTAGAAACTGCCTCCAACCAGTTCCACTGACTACTTTACACGTTCTTTTGGCCAGGTTTACACAAAGCAATAAATTTCCATTTGCAAACAACAGGCGTACACAGTGATATTTTGAGAGCCTACTGCGGTTTGATAAAATCCTAGCTTGCCCCATTCCAGCTGTATATTACATCTGCCCATCCTGCTCTAACTGCTGGGATCAAATCCCCCTGTGAGGCGATAGCCGGGTGCCGATTTTTGTCATGCCAGCCTAGGGGCCTAATGAAGGCCCCTGAGGTCTGCCAGCTTTGTGCTCCTATTAAGGCCTGCCTGAGGGAGGGCTTAAAAAGGAGCAGATCAAATACACGTTCTACTGAAATACATTAAATTAAGTGGTAAACAAAAAAAGAACAAAAAAATGTTAAACAAACCAGAGTTTGTTTTTTGTTTTAGATCCTTCAAAGTGGCCCCTTTTGATTTGATGACAGCTTTGCACTCTTGGTATTCTCTCAATCAGCTTCATGAGGCAGTCACCTGGAATGTTTTTTAGTTAACAAGTATGTCTTGTCAAGAGTTAGGGTATGTGCACACACACTAATTACGTCCGTAATTGACGGACGTATTTCGGCCGCAAGTCCCGGACCGAACACAGTGCAGGGAGCCGGGCTCCTAGCATCATACTTATGTACGATGCTAGGAGTCCCTGCCTCGCTGCAGGACAACTGTCCCGTACTGAAACCATGATTACAGTACGGGACAGTTGTCCTGCAGCGAGGCAGGGACTCCTAGCATCGTACATAAGTATGATGCTAGGAGCCCGGCTCCCTGCACTGTGTTCGGTCCGGGACTTGCGGCCGAAATACGTCCGTCAATTACGGACGTAATTAGTGTGTGTGCACATACCCTGAATTTGACGAATTTCTTGCATTCATGTGTTTGAGACCATCAGTTGTGTTGTGCAGAGGTAGGTTTGGTACACAGTTCCATACAGTGTTTAGCCCTATTCAAGTAATCCAATCCACATTATGGCAAGAACTACTCAAGTACAGAGAAACGACAGTCCATCATTACTTTAAGGGTATGTTCACACACTGAGTTTTCAGAGAAAACAGCCGACGATTTTCAGCCGTTTTTGAAGCTGCAAATAAAGCTTTTAATTTGAAGCATTTTTCATATAGCGTTCAATGGCAAATCGGCTCCAAAAATCTGCCTCAAGAAGTTAAAGGGAACCTGTCACCAGCATTTCACCTATTGAACTTTACTTATCCCTCACTGGCCGCTGTTATCAAAAGTTCATTGCCGTTATTCCCTCTCCTAAACTCCTTCTCCGACTGTAAATAACGGCCTGCAAACATTTTGCGCCTTTTATCGTAATAATCCGGTGTCCCTTTGTGCGCACACACCAGAAGAGGACATTAATGCACAAGCGCGGGATTTTGTGTGCTGGGGTAAGGCAAAGAGCTGTCAATCAAAAGTAAGGAGGCGGGGTAAACTCGGAAAGATTTGAGGAATGAAGATATGACTCTTTTCAAATGAAGATCTGACTCTTTTCAAATGAAGATCTGACTCTTTTCAAATGAAGATCTGACTCTTTTCAAATGAAGATCTGACTCTTTTCTGCTCATTAGCATACGGTTAGAGAACACTAAAAAACTGAATACTAAAGCTACAGAGCGGACAAAGAAGACAATTATAGGTTATACAGGAATGATTTTTCACCCACTACCACCAGGTAGTGCTGGTTTAATAGGTGAAATGCTGGTGACAGGTTCCCTTTAAGTGCTACTTTTTATGGAGCATCATTTAGGCGCTGTTTTTTTGTTTTTTTAACAGCGACATAAAAAGGCACCCCATATGAAGTAAATGCGGTTTTTCCCATTGATTTCAACGGGCAGATGTTTGTAGGCGTTCAGCTACCGTTTTTCCTGGCTTATTTCGGGGGCATTTGCGCCCCGCAATACGCCTGAACACAGCGTGTGAACAAACTCCAAGACATGAAGGTCAGTCAATCCGTAAAATTTCAATAACTATGAAGGTATCCTCAAGTGCAGTGGTGAAAACCATGAAACGCTAGGATGAAACTGGCTCTCATGAGGCCACCCCAGAAAAGGAAGGCCAAGAGTTTCCTCTGTTGAAGATGATAAATTAATTTGAGTTACCAGGCTCTTAATTAGCAAAATTAACAGCCCCTCAGATTAGAGCCCACACAAATAATTCACAGAGATCAAGTACCAGACATATCTCAACATCAACTATTCAGAGACTGCAGGAATCAGGACTTCATGGTTGAATTGCTGCAAAGAAGCCATTACTGAGGAACAACAAGAGCATTCCTTCGGCCATGAAACACAACAAATGGACATTAGACCAGTGGAAATCTGTAAGTTGGTCTAATAAATAGAAATGTGAGATTTTTGGTTCCAACCGCTATGTCTTTGTGAGACACAGAAAGGCGAGTGAATGGTTTCTAAATGTGTGTTTCCCACCGCGACGCATTAGAAAGGAGGTGTAATAGCGTGGTGGTGCTGCTTTGCTGGTGACACGGTTGGTGATTTATTCAAAATTCAAGGAACACTTAACCAGCATGGCTGCCACAGCATTCTGCAACATGCCTTCCCATCTGGTGGTGGATGGCCAATTTGCTTATATTCTCTGTATTAAATAAGATTATGAATTATCAAGCATGCTGAATTACACAGTGATGTATTCTCCATTTTCAAATGAACTTTCTCCCACTTATTTCTGCTTGGGTTTGCAAGAAATATTTTCTCTCTGTGAATTATTCTTATCACCTTTGATATGCTAGCAAATGGCGGTCTGGTTGAACGCCCAAAGTGCAATTATTTCTCTTTATCTTATGTACGGGAACAGAACTCCCTAAAACCTCTATTTGCCCATGAGACTAATAAGCATTCTATTGTATGCTTGTCTCCAGGTGCAATCCGGATGTCAGCATCTAATGAAGAATTATATTATATTTAAAATGTAAAAGTATGTGTGTGATTGGCTCAAACATAAAATATTCTCATTGTATGCTATTGGCTGAATCAGAGTTATTGTCACATTGCCTCTGATTGGTTAACCTCATGCCTACACCCTTTTGAATATCATTGTAATGGAGTTTGGCAATAAACCTCAGAGGAGTATTTTTAGCATACAAGCAATGTCTGTGTTTTATCCTGAATAGGATGTTGGATAAAGTTCATGGCGTGAGTGTCTGTTGGAACACTCGTCTAAATTTCAGTCGAATATATGTTGAGCCATTGACTTCCACAACAGTAATGGTGCCGGGAAACCTGGGAGATTGCTCGTCCGACAGATGTCACGAGAGGTCGGGCTTTACATTTGTGAATTAAAAAAAAACGCAGTAGGTAAGGAGCATATTCTTAAACAACCTTAACACATGTACTGCATAAGCCTTGGACCCGCTGTCATGACATCACATCTTCTGGACGGGGCACTTTATCCAGTAATGGTATGAAAGGATGGATCCAAAAAGGTAGGTTGAAACTTTTTGTGTGATGAGAGATTGCAGGTGCGTACGTGATCTTGAGTTGTTGATGTGTAAAATCTTGAATTGTTGATATGAAGGACGTGAGATTTTTGCCAGCAATTAACTTGTTAATCACAATAAGTTGTGAGGAGTGATGCTCCCCCCTTTAGAATGCAGTGACGTAGCACATGGTTGAACAGAGTTGTAACTTACATGTGAAGATTTGAAATGAAAGGATTGCAGCTTGGACAGTGAGAAAAAAAAACAACAACTTGTGCTGCTCTGTTGTAGTGTGTCATTTGTGATTTAGCTAATGTGTGAAATTGTTAAGGATCAAAAAGTTATCCTGTTAGCCCTTTGGTCGGAGATAGTGTCGAGGTACTGACTGTCTGTAGGTGACAGAAAAGTTGGTTATTTGTAAGTAATATCCTGTAGTACCACAAGGGCTTCTACGGTTAAGTCCTGATAACGTGGAACCCTGTGAAACAGGGAAAACTTTTGAAAGTTGTATTGAGCAACCATTGATATGCTCCTAGCCCAATGCCAGATTGTGATATGTGTAAGGGTTCCTTAAAAAAAAAAACTACCAGTTGTATGCATTGTCAGACTGGCATACGGTGGGAATCAGTACAGACTGATTTCTAGTACGCATTTGATAATCGGGTATAAACTTCGTTGTAGTATAATAATCAAGAAGTCTGTAGTAGTATAACATCAGACTGCCGGATTGAATACCGTTGTAAAATAACAACCTGTGTTCAATGAACAACCCTGACACATACCCCAATTGCCATCTGTGTTGTAGTAGTATAACTACCTACACAAATTACAGTGAAGGACATTGGTATTGGTTCACACTCAGGGCCCCTAAAGAAATCACCAAAATACATCACTGGCTGTATGAACCAAAAGCTATACCCCGGCAGAAGGAGTTTGTAGACGTTTGAAATGAACGATTGATTTAATGGAGGTTCACAAATGTCGATTGTGTTGAAGAATTTGCTCTTGCAATTGTTGATTGGCAGCATTTTGTCTGTTCTTGAACTTCAAAACAGTGAGGGATCTGAGGAAAGGATACCCCACTGCTAGAATGTCTGCAGGTACGACTTTTGAGATCTTATTGGTAAAGTAGTCTAGTCTGAATCTAGGCAAGATAGACTGGTCGGAGATAACAGTCAGCAGACTAGGCCAGTTTGCCTGGAGATATGGGATTTACCGGAGATCACCCTACTGCCCTCAGACCATGGGGTCAGGAGAAAGTGAGACAAAAATGCGGGACAGCCTTGGGGCATGGGTCCCGGGGCATCATTATAGTAGAAAGATCCAAAAGAGCTGAGGCTGTAATTGTAAAGAACGTTAAAAAACTGATGGAAGTTGGACTTTAACATTGGAAGAACGTGAAGGCAAAATAACACTGTAAAAAAATTGTTGAAAAGGCTGGTATGCCGGTAAGATGGTTGTTTGCATGTGATACATAGAATAGTCTGTGGAGAGATGAAAAAGGGATAGTGGATGGCCAGGAGTCAACTCAATTAACTAGGCGAAATTTAAAAACGACAAAGTAAGTGATTACAGGAGCTTAAAAGTAAGTTGATGTGAGAAAAATTTGAATACAGGTGTACATTTTGATAGGAAGAGTGAAGAATACGGAGCAGCCAGGTACATTGCAGTGACTAATGTGGGTCAGAACAAGGGATGTGTGATGTGTGAGACATGTGTGTGATGTGTAACATGTGTGAAGTCTGATGAGACTAGTGGCCATAATATCAATTTTAGATCTATACTGCATGCTCTTATTCTTAACAGCGGTACTGTGTACATATTTTTTGTGTGTTTGTGTATGGGGTTAAATAATTAGAGTTATAATCAGATCCTCTCTTCTGTGTAAAGGAATGGGTCTTATCTCTACACATGTGCTGTTGCCCGTAAGTACAGAGTGAGTAAAATATTACAGCAAGCTCAATGTCTGCATAAAAGATACAAAATATGGACTGTGGAATGTGCTGTGTTATATATTCATGTGTTAGGTTATGATAAGATTTAATGTTGTCATGTTTTGAAATTAATTAAAATATATATATTGAGACACAGGGTCTTGAAAATGTACTGTTCCCTACTCCCACACACAGTTTATTGTTTTGCAGTAATTAATATTAACAGATATATTATTCTCTATTTTACTGGATAAAGAACTATAATGGTTATTTTTGTTTTTACACATGCAGACAAGTGCTATAGTACTGCCTAAATGTTATTTTTGAAAATGTATGATGTTTTTAAAGTAAATGGTTGCAAGGTATTTAAAAGATCAAATGTAGTTTTATCAGGGAAAAGTCATTTTTGTTCTTGGCTATTGTGTACGGCCGGTGGGCCAAACTAGTGGCCCCAGTTAGAGTGCCAAACCTCACTATCTTGAGATATGTAGTTTTGAACCCTGCTACATTACTTCCGCAGAGTCCAAAAAGGGGGAGTAGTGATGATACTGAGCAGGTACGTCTCAGTGACAACGCACAATTTTGTTTGGTTTTGAATTAATGAATTTGGTTCTAGGTGGTCTACAAATTGTGTATGAGACCACAATGAGTAATCAAGATTAAATGTGCTTGAGTAACCCAGATTTTGAGTTTTTCTGTGTAGATGGTTCCAGATCCTTACAGAATGGTAAATATGGCACTGGGTATGCTGTGTTGTAGTCACCACTCAATATGAGGTATTGTGTAAGAGACCATTCACCTCCACCAAATCTGTACAGGAGGCCGAGGGGACGTCACTCACAGATGAGTCTTTATAGATTTAGATGGGAAGGAGGTGAAAATTGCCTAAACATTCTTAGTTTTATGCCAGATTTTAGTAAAACAGTTTTTTTGTTTGTTAGTGGTATTAATCAGGTATTTACAGGACCTAATGGGGTTGGGGTTTACAAGTGTTCTGGATTATCAGATAAGTGTGGAAAAATAAGACTCCACCCTTTTGAAATAGTTTATCTATATGCAACATCGGTTTCCAATGCAAATTTGTAATGTAGAGATATTTCAATATAAAAAGTATGTACAAGACAGTATACACGGTAGTCACGATGCAAAATGTAAATCATCCAGAAACGACTCCCACCTTCTTGTTCATCTCAAGAAGCGGAGATGGAGGTGCTCACTGAGGCTTGTAACTTGGCAAAAGGTAAGACAGACAACATTTACACTGACTCTAGGTACGCTTATAACATCGCCCACGATTATGGGCCCATTGGTAGTAGGACCTTTGTTGGATCATCGGGTAAGCAAATTGAGAGTGCAAGAAATGACAGACCTGGCAAGGAGAGAATGTGTAGCCAAGTGTCAGCAAATTGGCTTGTCCCTGGATTCAATAATGCCACCACTAGGTTTGCAGCAGCCTGCACGATATGCGCATGGCACGACATAAGTAAAACAGCAAAGGTACCGATGAAAAGTGCACCCTGACCAGATTACCCGTTCCAGTGACTGCAGAACATACAACTCCCGGAGGTAGGCGTGTATGAAAATGTGCTCGTATGTGTAGACTTGTTCTCAGGGTGGCCTGAAGCCTGGCCAGTATTTTCCCCACTGCAGAAGTTGTGTGTAGTGACAGGGGAACAAAGCTTATCCCAAGTATTGAACTGGTGTTTGTACAATGACTAAGATATTAGCAGCTCTCTAGACGCAATCCCAAATTTAGTTTGTTTGATAACAATATTCAAGAAGTGTTGTGAGAATATTAAATACGGAGGTTACGTTTATGTAAAGTTCTAGATCAGCATGCCTTAGGCCATGTTCACACAGAGTTTTTTGACGAGTTTTTTGACTCGGAAACCGCGCCAAAAAACTCCTCAAACGCCCCCCGAAAATGCCTCCCATTGATTTCAATGGGAGTTGGACGAGTTTTTTTAGCGCAAGTAAAAAAAACGCGTCGCGGTAAAAAAGAAGGGTCATGACCCATCTTGAGGCGGTTTCCACCTCCAAAACCCCATTTCAATCAGTCAGAAAGAGGAAAAAAAAACCTCGACGAGTGTTTTGACGAGTTTTTGGCAAACCACTATGTAAAAACCTACTGGAGCAGTTTTTGCAGGAGGAATTTTCCTCCTGCAAAAAACTCCGTGTGAACACAGCCTTAGAATTGGACTATTGGAGGCATGTGTCAGTGTTAGAATTAAAATGATAACTTCTCAGTGGAAGTAGAGTCCCATTGCACAGTATTAGTTTTGTTGAGGATTAAACCAGATGTTTGATAAAATCCTGTGCATATATAAAAAGAAAAATCAGTTTGTATGTATCATTTTTAGTTACTGCCCAATGTGAATGTTTAAGTAAAGATGTCATTGTTAATGTTTCTCTTCAATTGAATTATCTGATTAAGATCAATTAATGATTATGCGATGAAAAGACTGTTCTCCACAAGAAGTATCCAACTGGGAACAGAAGGCGTGAAAACCAGGTTCTAATGGAATGTGGAGATATAAGGAAGGTAAACCGGTAGCGCCCAAGGCACTCTTGATGGCACTTAGATTGATGGTATGTGACCCCACATATGCCCTCAAGACTGCAAAGATCGATTTGGTAAGATCTAATAGGTATGTCCCAGGTTTTACAGCTGTTACTGCTAAATTCTGTTACAGCTGTTTGATTTGCCTACAGAACAGTGCTGGCAGACTGGTTGGTGCCAACCTTATTAATCATACCCGACTCCCACAAAGAGACCTTACCAGGTAAAACAAGTTGTTTTTAGCTTCCTAAGATATTAGGTTTATGATAAGGGTATTAATGAATTTTAGAGTAGGTAAAAAAAATATATATATTTCTGTGGGTAGAAGCCATTGCAGGTAATCAGTACAGAACAAGGTATAAGTCCTACTGAAGAGTAACACGGAGTGCAAAATAAAATGAACCCAGGAACTACATATTTTCTAGGTGCCTTGTCCAGTGGGACAGAGAAGTTTTTCTTCTATAAAGGTGTTTATTTGATTTAGTTTAACCCCTTCCCTCTTTAGCCACTTTTGACCTTCATGACAGCCTCATTTTTCAAATCCGACAGGTTTCACTTTATGTGGTAATAACTTCGGAATGCTTTAACCTATCCAAGCCATTCTGAGATTGTTTTCTCGTGACACATTGGACTTTGTTACTGGAAATATTTGCTCGATACATTCAGTATTTAAATGTGAAAAACACCAAAATTAACGAAAAATTGCAAAAATGTGAATTTTTCTAAATTTGAATGTATCGGTTTGTAAGACAGGCAGTTATACCACACAAAATAGTCGCTAATTATCATCCCCCATATGTCTACATAAGATTGGCATCGGTTTTTGAACATCCTTTTTTCTATGACGTTACAAGGCTTAGAACTTTAGAAGCAATTTCTCACATTTTCAAGAGGCTATTTCTACAGGGGCCAGTTCAGTTGTGAAGTGGCTTTTTATATTAGAAACCTCCAAAAAGTCACCCCATTTTAAAAACTTCAGCCCTCCAAGTATTCAAAACAGCATTTAGAAAGTTTCTTAACCCTTTAGACGTTTCACAGGAATTAAACCAAAGTAGAGGTGAGATTGACAAATTAATTTTTTTGTTGTTGCAGAAATTTTTTATCAATTTTTTTTGTAACACAAAGTTTTACCAGAGAAATGCAACTCAATATTTATTGCCCAGATTCTGCAGTTTTAGGAAATATCCCACATTTGGCCCTAGTGTGCTAATGGACTGAAGCACCGTCCTCAGAAGCAAAAGGAACACCTAGAGGATTTTGGGCCTCCTTTTTATTAGAATATATTTTAGGCACCATGTCGTGTTTGAAGGGCTCTTGCAGTGCCAAAACAGTGGAAATCCCCCAAAAGTGACCCCATTTGGGAAACTACACCCCTTAAGGAAATTATCTAGCGGTATAGTGAGCATTTTGACCCTACAGGTTTATTGCAGAAATTATTGGAAGTAGGCTGTGAAAATGGAAATCTACATTCTTTGAAAGAAAATGTAGGTTTAGCTAATTTTTTCTCATTTCCACAAGGACTAAAGGAGAAAAATCAATTTCTCCCGAGTAAAACAATACCCCATATGTGGTCATAAACGGCTGTTTGGACACACGGCAGGGCTTAGAAGGGAAAGTGCGCCATTTGGCTTTTGGAGCTCAAATTTAAAAGGAATGGTTTTCGGAGGCCATGTCACATTTGCAGAGCCCCTGAGGGGACAAAACAATGAAAACGCCCAAAAAGTTACTCCATTTAGGAAACTACACCGCTTGAGGAATTCATCTATGGGTATAGTGATCATTTTGACCCCACAGGTGTTTCATAGAATTTATTAGAATTGGGAAGTGAAAATAAAAACAATCCTTTTTCTTCAATAAGAAGTAGCTTTACCTCAAAAATTTTCTCCCGAGTATAGCAATACCCCATATGTGGTTATATACTCATTTTTGGGCACACAGCAGGGCTCAGCAGGGAAGGAGTGCCATTTGGCTTTCAGAGTACAGATTTTGCTGGATTGGTTTCTGGTCGCTATGTTTCATTTGCAAAACCCCTGTGGGACCAAAACAGTGGAAAACCCCCAAAAGTGACCCACATTTTGGAAACTACACCCCTCAAGGTATTCAGCTAGGGGCTTAGTGAGCATGTTAACCCCACAGGTGTTTGCAATATCGAGTGCACACTAATTTATGCAAGAGTGAAAATTGGATTTTTCAATAGACATGCCAATATGTGGTGCCCAGCTTGTGCCACCATAACAAGACCGCGCTCTAATTATTATGCTGTGTTTCCCGGTTTTAGAATCACCCTACATGGGGCCATAATCATTTGCGAGTGAGAGAATACTGTGCAAAATTGAGGCCTAATTGGCGATTTACACAGAATTGGTTCACAGTTGCAGAGGCTCAGATTGGAAATAATAAAAGAAACCCCCAGAAGTGACCTCATTTTAGAAACTACACCCCTCAAGGCATTTATTAAGGGGTGTAGTGAGCATTTTCACCCCACAGGTCTTTTCCATAAATAAATGCGCTGCGTATGGTGCAAAGTAAAAATTCACATTTTTCCCTAGATATGTCAATTCAGTGGCAAGTATGTTTAAAAGGGTTCTCCTGGGTATGGCGGTGCCATATATGCGGAAGTAACCTGCTGTTTGGGCATTTTGTAGGGCTCAGATGGGTGGTAGCGCCATTTGGCTTTTGAAGCGTATATTTTGCTTGGTAGTAGTTTTGTTTGAGTATTACTGGTGTTTCCATTTATAAAGTGGGGGCATATGTAAGCTGGGCAGAGTACATCAGGGGCATAGTCAGGTGGTATAATAATGGGGTAAACAATAAAATAATCCATAAAAGTGTTTTACGCTGTGAAGCAATCATTTCTGCACAGGCCGGTGTCGCACTGATAAACGGTGTCTTTACTTATCCTCCCTTTTGGTCCACACTCTGCACCTTTGCAGTTTGGGGAATTTTGCTAGGAAGTGTTGTCCTGGTATAATACTGGCACCCTCGCTTCTAGCAGATATGTTTGGGCCCCCCTTCCTGGTTCCCTAATTTTAGGGCCCCGATAAATAGCCTCTTGAAACAGACGAAATGTTCCCCTCTGATCTGCACAACTGCATATTTTTTTTTTATTTCCTGACTTATGGAAGCCTTAACTAATTATATTTTTTCAAAGACGTAGTGGTATGAGAGCTGTTTTTTTTTGTGGAACGAGCTGTAGTTATTATTGGTACCAATTTGGAGTACAAGCAACTTTTTATCCTATTTTTTGAGAGGCAAGGTGACCAAAAAACAGCAATTCTGGCATAATTTTTTTTAGGGTTTTTTTTTTTATACAGCGTTCACCGTGCGTTATAAATTACAAGTTAACTTTATTTTGCGGGTCAGTACGATTCTGGCGATACCTAATTTATAGCATTTTTTTAGGTTTTACAACTTTTTGCACAATAAAATTACTTTTGTAAAAAGAATGTATTTTTTTTTTCTGTCGCCATGTTCTGAGAACCATAAAACTTCTTAATATTTTGAGGGCTTGTTTTTTGCGAAACGAGCTATAGTTTTTATAGGCACCATTTTTGGATACATATGACTTTTTGATCACTTTTTATTTACATTTTTGTAGTGCAAAGTGATTAAAAACGAGAAATTCAGAATTTTTTTTGTTCACCGCATGGAATAAATAACAATATTTTTATAGTCTAGGCCGTTACGGTCTAGGCGATACCAAATATGTATGGTTTATTTTATTTTTTCAATAATAAAGGTCTTGATAAGGGAAAAATGGCGATTGTGTTTTATTTTTTTTACTTAAAAAGGGCACAGCTGAGCGATCTGGTAGCAACCACAAAGATGCAGCGATCGCTGCATCTGAGGGGTTAATGACCGGGATCGGAGCTAGCTCCGGTTGCTGACGTTACAGGTGGATGTCAGCTGTAACATACAGCCGATATCCACCGCTAACGACACCGGCTCATCTCCTGAGCCGCCGCCATCATGCCGGCGTATACGGAAGCCTTTCAGCCCTGGGGGCTGGAAGTTTTCCGTGCTAGGCACACTGGGAGGCCAGTATTAGGCCTCCGGTTGCCATTGCAGCCACCGACACCCTGGCGATTTCATTGCTGGGGTGTCGATGAGCTACAAACACCTAAAATGCAGCGATCGCTTTTGACGGCTGCATTTAAGGGGTTAATGGCTTGGATCGAAGCTAACCTCGGTCCCCGCCGTTACAGAAGGATGTCAGATACAGCTGACATCCGGGGATGATGGCACTGACTCAGCTTCTGAGCCGGTGCCATGCATTTGTCGTAAGTATACGACATTTTGCGTGAAGCACTGGCTTTCCATGTCATATACTTACGACAAATGTCGGGAAGGGGTTAAGGGCCTGTCATTGTATGTACTTAGAACAATTTTAACCCCTGTCCGCACAAGTAAGTAACTATACGTTGTCGCGGGAGGTTACTTCCCGCACGAGGACGCATAGTTACCGATTTGTTTCCGGTGCACACTGTCGGCGACAGTGTGCACCATGAACCGGGAGGTCAGCTGTCGCCGACAGCTGACACTCCACTCTTGCCGGCCAGCGGTCCTTTGCCACGGATTTCGGCAAATGAACCCCTTAAATGCGGCGATCGGTTGCAATCGCCGCATTTTAGGGGTTTCTAGCATATCGGCAGACACCGGTCTGAAATGGCGGGGTTTCCTGATAGTTAGCATGGCAAGCGGAAGCCAAACAATGGCCTCCGTGTCTGCCATGGACGGAAGCCTACCACCGGCTGGTCCGGATAGGCTTCCTGTCAGAGTGACAGGAAGTCACTGTGTCGTTCATGATGCACACGGTCGGCGACAAGGTGTGCATCGGGAACTGGGAGGCCAGCTGTCCCTGACAGCTGACACTCCAGTGTTGCCGATCAGTGGCTAATCGCCGCTGTTTTTGGCAATTAACTAGTTAAATGCGGCGCTTGATTGTGATCTCCGCATTTAGGGGGTTTGTAGCACATCAGCAGCCCCCATGCAATTGTGGGGGTTGCTGATGCTTGTGATGGCATCCGGAGGCCAGGCAACGGCCTCTGGGTCAGCCATATATGGAAGCCTATCAGGACCAGCCTCTGGCTGGTCCTCGTAGACTTAATGTCAGAGTAACTGTGACGTCACACTGACAGTTGGAATACGTTACACTACCTAGGTTAAAAAAAAAAAAAACTTTTAAAAAAGTACACATATTTGGTATCACCGCGTTCGTAACGACCCAAACTATGAAACTATAATGGGTTTTTTTCCGCACGGTGAACACCGCAAACAAAATAAACAGAAAACTATGTCATAATCGCTATTTTTTGGTCACCCCCACTCACAAGAGATAGAATAAAAAGGGATCAAAAAAGTCGCAATTATCCCAAAATAGTACAAATAAAAACTACAACCCGTCCCGCAAAAAACAACCTCCCACAGCTTGACTAAAAAATAAAAAAAGTTACGGCTCAGAATATGGTGTCTCAAAAAATAAATTTTATAGAAACGTAATTTTATTGTGCAAACGCTGCAAAACATAAAAAAAACTATATACATATGGTATCGCCGTAATCGTACCGACCCCCAGAATAAAGTAAAACGTAATTTATTGCACACAGTGAACGCTGTAAGACATAAAGAATTTAACAAACGCCAAAAATCGCTGTTTTTTGGTCACCATAGCTCTAAAAAAAGATGTAATAAAAAGTGATCAGGAAGATGTAAGTACCATAAAATGGTACAAATAAAAGGTTACAGATCGTCCCGCCAAAAATAAGCCCTCATCGCTCAATCGACCAAAAAATAAAAAAAATTCTGGATGTCAGAATGTGATGATACAAAACTATTTTTTTTTTTTTTAACACAGTCTTTTCTTTGTAAAAGTAGTAAAATATAAAAAAAAAAAACTATATAAATTTGGTATCACCGTAATCGTATTGAGACGCAGAATAAAACTAAAGTTGTCGTTGTTACCGCATGGTGAAAGACTTAACAAAACCCCAAAAGCAATGGAGGAATCAAAGTTTTTTCCAATTTCAGCCCGCAATGGGGCTAATAGAAACTACAACACCTCCTGCAAAAAATAAGCCGCCACACCGCTCTATCAACGGCAAAAAATAAAATTAAAATTATGGCTCTTCGAAGGCACGTTGGATATTTCTAAAAACTGCAGAATCTGGGCAAATAAATATTGAGTTGCGTTTCTCTGGTAAAACGTTCGTGTTACAGAATTTTATTTATACAAATTTATTTCGGCAAAAAAAAGGACATTTGTAAATTTCACCTCTACTTTGCCGTAATTCCTGTGAAACGCCTAAAGGGTTAAAATACTTTCTGAATGTGGTTTTGAATACTTTGAGGGGTGCGGTTTTCAAAATGGGGTTATTTATGGGGACATTCTAATATAGAAGGCCCTCAAAGCCACTTCAGAACTGAACTGGTCCCTGAAAAAATAGCCTTTTGAAACTTTCTTGAAAATGTGAGAAATTGCTGCTAAAGTTCTAAGCCTCGTAACATCCTAGAAAAATAAAAGGACGTGAAAAAAACGATGCAAACATAAAGTAGACATATGGGGGATGTTAACTAGTAACTATTTTGTGTGATATTACTATCGGTTTTACAAGCAGATACATTTAAATTTAGAAAACCGCAAATTTTCACTAAAATTTGATGTTTTTCACAAATAGATATTGAATTTATCGACCCCATTTTTTCACTAACAAGGTACAATATGTCACGAGAAAACAATCTCAGAAATCGCTTGGATAGGTAAAAGTATTCCAGAGTTATTACCACATAAAGTGACACGTCAGATTTTAAAAAATCATCTGTGTCCACGAGGCCAAAACAGGCTGTGTCCTGAAGGGGTTAATAGAATATACAGATGTTGTTATCACCAGACGAGCATTTATTTTAACTATTTATAAAGGCTGGGTTCCCAGCAAGTGCCAGTAAACCTGAACTAAAAGACTAACATGATGAACTCCATCACGGAAATGCGGCAGGCACAGCCTGAGCCAATACAACGCATTTGTCATCAACCGACGGCAGCGTCACAATTCTAAGTAGCCGTGCGGACAAACAACTTGCCGGAGGAAGAGACGCTGATGCGGAGGGTTTTGTGGCAGTCATAATAAAACTCCACTAAACCGTCTACGAGGGAACTCACCCCAGGCTCACAGTACAAAGTGCTGTGTACAGCCCGGTGATGTACACTAACAAGCCACAGTGACTGACAGATGAGAAGGACCATAACAAATCCTGCTGACATCAACGTCAAAGTACAGCAAAGGTCAAAAATCTGAGTGAACCAGTCAGCAGCATTCAAGGTACAGCGGAAGATAGGTGACCAGGAGGGTAATAATAAATTACCCACTGGACACCACCATACAGTCGGAGTCCACAATTGCGTGGGTTACCCGAAGGGCGACAGTCAGTGAAGAATAGAAGACAGAAGAGGATGAAAATGTACAGGACTTGTTAATGCACTGATGTGTCCCTATACCCAAACCTGAGATTGGAGATGGCATTATATTATTAAGTTGGGGCCCTATTGAGTTTGTGATGGATGGTCAATTTGCTTATATTCTCTGTATTAAATTATGAATTATCAAGCTAGCCGAATTACAGAGATGTAAATGAATATTCTCCCACTTATATCTGTTTGGGTTTGCAAGAAATATATTATGCCTGAATTATTCTTATGGCTTTGGATACGCTAGCAAATGGCGGTCTGGTTGAACGCCTAGACAAAGTGCAATTATTTCTCTTTATCTTATGTACGGGACAGAATTACCTAAAACCTCCATTTGCCCATTAGACTAATTGGGATTCTATTGTATGCTTGTCTCCAGGTTCAAACCAGACGTCTGCATCGAATGAATAATTATATCATATTTAAAATGTAATGTATGTGTGTGATTGGCTCAAATATAACATTCTCCTTGTATGCATTTGGCTGAAACAGTTATGGTCACATTGCCCTCTGATTGGTTAAACTCAAGCCTACACCCCTTTTGAATGATAATTGTAATTGAGAATGGCAATAAACCTCAGAGGAGTATTTTGAGCACACAAGCATTGTCTGTGTTTTATTCCTCTCTCGATATACAGTGAAGGAAATAAGTATTTGATCCCTTGCTGATTTTGTAAGTTTGCCCACTGTCAAAGTCATGAACAGTCTAGAATTTTTAGGCTAGGTTAATTTTACCAGTGAGAGATAGATTAGATTTTTTTTAAAAAACAGAAAATCACATAGTCAAAATTATATATATTTATTTGCATTGTGCACAGAGAAATAAGTATTTGATCCCCTACCAACCATTAGGAGTTCAGCCTCCTCCAGACCAGTTACACGCTCCAAATCAACTTGGTGCCTGCATTAAAGACAGCTGTCTTAAATGGTCACCTGTATAAAAGACTCCGGTCCACAAACTCAATTAATCAGTCTGACTCTAACCTCTACAACATGGGCAAGACCAAAGAGCTTTCTAAGGATGTCAGGGACAAGATCATAGACCTGCACAAGGCTGGAATGGGCTACAAAACCATAAGTAAGACGCTGGGTGAGAAGGAGACAACTGTTGGTGCAATAGTAAGAAAATGGAAGACATACAAAATGACTGTCAATCGACATCGATCTGGGGCTCCATGCAAAATCTCACCTCGTGGGGTATCCTGGATACTGAGGAAGGTGAGAGCTCAGCCGAAAACTACACGGGGGTTACTTGTTAATGATCTCAAGGCAGCTGGGACCACAGTCACCAAGGAAACCATTGGTAACACATTACACCGTAATGGATTAAAATCCTGCAGTGCCCGCAAGGTCCCCCTGCTCAAGAAGGCACATGTACAGGCCCGTCTGAAGTTTGCAAATGAACATCTGGATGATTCTGAGAGTGATTGGGAGAAGGTGCTGTGGTCAGACGAGACTAAAATTGAGCTCTTTGGCATTAACTCAACTCGCCGTGTTTGGAGGAAGAGAAATGCTGCCTATTTTTTTTTTAAAGAAAATGCTTCTAACTTTATAAAAGCATAAAACACAAAAACAATCAAATATATTTGGCATCGCCATAATTGTATCGACCCACAGAATAAAAAGGCAAAAATGTAATTACCACATTGTGTACGCCGTAAGAACGAAACCCCAAACACAATGTGGAAATTGCTGGTTTTTTGTTTTTTTTTTCATTCCAAAGCATAAAATATTTTTTTCAAAAGTTCCCTGTACATCATATGGTACATTAAAGGGTGGCATTAAAAACTACAACACGTCCTGCAAAAGAAAAAAACCCTCATACGGCTATGTCAATGAAAAAAGGTATGGCTCTTGGAAGGCGAAGAGGAAAAATCGAAAATGAAAAATTATCATTAAAGGGTTTATTTAGTAATCATAAAATTAAAGAGGCTCTGTCACCAGATTTTCAAATCCCCATCTCCTAATGCAGGTGATCGGCACTACAATGCAGATAACAGTAACGTTTTTCTTTTTCAAAAACGAGCATTTTTGGCCAAGTTATGAGCATTTTTATATTTATGCAAAGGAGCCTTTCTTATGGACAACTGGGTGTTACTTCGTTACCACCCAGCTTCTGGCAGTTCACAGACACACAGCGTGTCCTCGCTCGTCCGACGCGATGAAGTTCCTGTGGGAGGAAGTGAGTGACGTCACAACGTGATCTCGCGAGGACACACTGTGTGTCTGTGCACTGCCAGAAGCTGGGTGGTAACGAAGAGAAGTGGATGATGCGGATTCGTCAGCATCATACACTTCTATTCACAACGCCCAGCTAGTAAAACAAGTAAACACACCCAGATGTAACGAACACAATACACGCCCAGTTGGAAATAAGATTAAAAACGCTGTTGTCCATAAGAAAGGCTCATTTGCATAAATATAAAAATGCTCATAACTTGGCCAAAAATGCTCGTTTTTGAAAAAGAAAAACGTTACTGTAATCTACATTGCAGCGCCGATCACCTGCAATACGAGATAGGGGTTTGAAAATCTGGTGACAGAGCCTCTTTAAGCTTTACTACTAGGGTGTATTTACAGGAGTCCTTTCTTTTTTGCGGTTTGCAATTACCTGAATTACGGCAAAATTGCAACAAAAACAACTCATGTAAATACACCCCAGTTGGATAGTGGCAGATTTAAGTTAGGCCCCATGCACACGACCATAGATTTAGTCCGTCATTACGGACCCATTCATTTCTATTACCAATGGACACCTTCCTGTATATTTACAGAAAGTGGACTGTGACGTAGAAACCTTCCGTAAAATATAGGACATGTCCTATATTTTTATTTTACGTACCGTGCTCCCATACTTTAGAATGGGAGCACGGGCCGCAAATGCGGATGACTGTCCACGCCCCTAATCACGGATGGTGATTACAGGCACGGTCGTGTCAATTGGGCCTTAGACTGACTTAGAGTCTACATTAGACTTCATTTAACTTGATTAATTTCAATATGCATTATATAAATCTACCAGAACAAAAAGCAAATAAGATGCAAGTGAAATATGCATTTTTTTTTAAAGGAGCACTCCAATAAAATGTTGCTAGAACTACTTTGTATTACAAAAAACTGTATTGAGAAAATATCTAAAAAACAAAACACCTGCAGTGTACAGAGAGGAATAGGGCAAGCTAGGATTTTATCAAACCGCAGTAGGCTCTCAAAATATCACTGTGTACGCCTGTTGTGTGCAAACGGAAATTTATTGCTTTGTGTAAACCTGGCCAAAAGAACGTGTAAAGTAGTCAGTGGAACTGGTTGGAGGCAGTTTCTACTTGCCCAACTAGATGTAAGAGATCCACGCAGCGGAGATGAATTAAACTGAAACCCATCTGTATAGAAACAATATGTCCGTGTGAATCACACACTTGATGCCACATGTGATCAGCAATTCTGTTCTGTGCGGTCCATGGATGATCCACATTATGCTTTATTGCTTATCATTCAGAAATAAACAGAGGTGCCCTCAGAAATATCTGGGCCCCATACAAGAAAATGGCCAGGGCCTATTATGCTCATCAACCTCCAGCTCTACCGATTTTGAAATAAAGGGGAATAATATGATCTTTATGCAGGCTCTAAGGTCCATACTACATACAGTGATTGACCAAATTGTGGACGCTTGCAAATGTTCATGTTTTGCAACGTTGCATGCTTATGTTTATATATTATTTGAAACAGAATTTAATGCTAAACTCAATGCTGAAATTTTTTTTTAAAAAAATGTAAGATCTGCGGTACAAAAAAATTATGCTGTGAATACTGCAATCATGATCAATACTATAACCTAACATATCTATCAATATTCAGTAGGTTAGCCTTCATTCTTTAACACAGCAATCACTGAGAAGTCTTATTGATCCGACAAGTGTTTGAAGTTCTTCCTTTATTATTTCGTTGTGCCACTAAGCAAATATAGCCTCAATTAATGGTCTTTTATTTGATGGACGCCTCATGGTCAAATTTAAAGTGTAGATAACCACTGTATTTAGTGGGCCCATGGGGGAGGGGGAACAGAATAAACGAAACAGAAGAAATTTGATCCAGCGCTGGTTGATTTAAAAGGAAACTGTTCCAGCTTTATTCGTACAAATGGTAAAATCCGATGGAGGTAAGGGTGGTTACATCAGCAATAATGCCCTGTGCTGATGCAACCACCCTTACCGCCATCGGATTTCACCATTTCTACGAATAAAGCTGGAACAGTTTCCTTTTAAATCAACCAGCGCTGGATCAAATTTCTTCTGTTTTGTTTATCCACATCGTGTGCCGCCACGCAGGATCCGAGCGCAGTCCATACCTGGACCCACATAACGGTGAGATGGAGGAGTCCTCCTATTTTTTCCTACACCTCGGGGAACAGAATACTTATTGTGATATGTGCATTTAAACTTAGAGAACCTGTCACTAGTTTAGTAAGGCCTTATCCCTAGCTAATATAATAGACGCGATCACACTGATAATACTAGTGAAAATGGAGTCCCAAAACGTTTATTTTAAAAGTTAGCTTTTTTTCTAAATATGCAAATGAGGCTATACTAGCCAAGTGGGCGTCAACACCAGCGATTCTCCTGAGGTGGAGCCTCTGATGCTATCCTATGAGCATGAAGCTGCTTCACACACAGTGAGGGAGACTGAGGCTGCATTGTTTGGGGGTAGAAAAAAAACTATTTACTGTTTAAGTTATATAATTTGTTTTTGTGGCGTGATTTTAGGAAGAAAAAAAAATTATTTTCGGCATTGTCCTTTTATTTTTTTATTCCTTTCATGTTTCACGCTAAATAACCAGTTAAATTAATTCTTCATGTTATCACGGCTGGGTAGATACCTAATATGTGTTTTTTTGTTTTTATGTAATATATGGGCAAAAAAATATATTTTATGAAAAATTGAATTTTTTTCTTTTTAATCCCATTAAAGGATAACTTTTTTTAGAACTTTATTTTTAACTTATAATGTACTAGCATACTCCTGTATACGAATATATTATATGGTGTCACTTTGACACAGGCTGTTAGGGCAGCACATAGTGACCTAACAGCAGGCAAACTTAACAGACTGCCCTGGGGTTTGTCTCTAGGGCCCCAGGGCCGACTGAAGAGGGATTCCCCACCTTTGATTGTGTCACCAGGTTTCCAGTAATGCGATCATAGAGTCCCATTTGATCATGCCGCAGTAATTTTTTCCGATCCCAGCTGTGTTCAGGAGGCTGAAGTTACAGCTCCTGCTTAGAGAATGAGCGCTCATCAGCCTCTTCTACAGAGGCACCAAAAGATGTCGTTGTAGACTAGGCACCCCCTGATGTCAAAAGACGGTGGGAGCAGTCGGAAAGGGATTACATTAAGACATGGAAAATTATTGCAATTTAGTGAATATTTGCATATTTTTTCCAGACACAAAATGCCATATATATATGTTCAGTAACACTTAGGACTAGAAAGTTAAAATATACATAAAGATAAAAAATAAAAAAATGTATGTAACATTTATATGTGCAGCAATTCTCAAAATACTCACCAGGGCATTTTCACGAATCTGTAAGTTTTCAAGTGAAACATTTCCTTAAAAATAAAAAGAAATGTATACATTTTGAATAATTTCATATGAACAAAACCACTTAAAACTAAACAATTAATGAACATTCAATTACTTGTAGAATATAACATGATTGTTTACATTTGTGGTCTACAAAGCAGAATAGATAAGAGAAAAAATAACTGGAAAATTGAATATTTTGGGCATTCCACATGTGCACGTGTTTTTAAACATATTTTTTAAAGGTTTTCTTTTACAAAAGAAAAAAAAAAAACCCTCACAGCGCAACATCAACGAAAAAATAAAGTTGTGTCTCAGAATGGGATTAAGCAAAAAATAATAAAAAATTAAGCTACGTTTTGAAGGCCAAAGCCGTTAAATATAAAGAAGCAAAAATGTACAAATAGGCTACAATATATGTTTTTTCTCTTGAATTGCATTAAGGAGGCTATGACACCAGTTTCTAACTACCCTATCTCCTACCTAACCTAATAGGCGCTTTAATCTATATACGTTTTTTGAAAAACATTTATTTTTTACCAAGTCGACTACACTATTGACTCCTTCAAAACGAAGGAACCCTTGCGCAATGGAGACAACTAGAAACCATTGGCACCGCATCCATCACCATTGAAATCAATGGTGATTGAAACGGAAACCTTTGGTTTCCGTTTGTGTCAGGCAGGGTCGCGTTCCGACGGAAAGCTCTGACGGAGCATCGGAACGGGACCCTAGCACAAATGTGAAGCCTAAGCTGGCAGCTGCCAAGTCCTGGCATATAGTTACGATTTCAGTGGTCCTAGTTAAAAAAAAAACGGTTATGGATAATGGTCAATGACCAACTCACCAGTATATTAACAGAATCAAAGGATAGATTTGATAAGACTTGGGGACCCTGGAAGATGTATCTTGCCATATAGGTGGAGTGTCCGAGTAACATGTAATTTCCTTACCTCCCCACTTTCTGCCACCTTTCTCCCCCATCCTATACAATTTCTTTTGTCTCTCTGTATGTTGCATCCACACGATTAGACATGGGATGGGGTTTAAGGATTTTTGGGTCTTTATCATCCACCATTTGAGGTCTCCGCTATATGGTAGCTATTATTCTGCATCCTACATGACTAAAATGTAGACTCAAAATTTCAGTACTATTGTATCATGTTCTTTTCTTTTTTTCTTTTATTATTTTCTGTTCTCATTTTTCTTGTATTTCTTATCAAGAACGGTGACTATTTTATTGTATTTTCTCTTTTGAAAATCAATTTAAAAAAACAAAAACTGAATAGTAAAAAAAATATTTAAAAAAAATGAACATAACTGGTCTCACCGCATCTAGAAAAGTCTTAACTATTTACAATTTTACATTTAGCCCGCACAGTGAACGTCGTGAAAGAAAAAGATATACTAAAAATGACAGAATCGCTGTTTGTTAGTCACCTCATCTCACACAAAATAAAAAAAGTGATCAAAAAGTCTTATGTACCCCAAGATGGCCTGCAAAAAACAAGCCCTCACATCACTCAGTCGACCAAAAAATAAAAAAAAAGTGATGGCTCTCAGAACATGGGGACACAAAATAAAACTTAATTTTTAACAAATAGTTCTTTCCTTGTAAAAGTAGTAAAACATAAAAAATATATATACCAATTTGGTATCGCCATAATCGGACCCCCAGAATGAAGAGAACATGACGTTTATACTGCATGGTGCAGGCAGTAAAAGCAAAACCCAAAAAACAATGGAGAAATCAGTTGGATTTTTTTCCCATTCCACTCCAAACAATTGTTTTCCAGTTTCCCAGCACATTATATGGTACAATAATTTGCATCATAGAGAATACAGAGCAAATGTATCTAAAAAAGTAAAAATTATTTTTAATAAAAAGTATTTACCAAGTTACACAAAAACACGCCGATACACTTTATTATAAAAATGAAGAAAAAAAACCCTTTGCTTTTCAAAGGTTTACCCGAAAAACAAGATGTGCACAGGGCCTTATAGTGACAAGACAGCAATAACAGACTACTAAGGTTACGAATACTTACATGCGTATAGTAAGTAATTACATACATAATATATAATGAGTTACCAGGGAGGCAACAAACTTTACTGTTCAGATACTTGTGTGAATGTCCCAGAACAAATTCCCATTAGAAACCCTGATACAATTATCAGCCTGTTTGCTGGGACAAACTCGAACAAAGCTTAGCATGCAATTGGTCACAATTCCTGTTCAGAAAGCAAATATTCCAACATGTGAATAAATATTAACAAATTCCCATTTAAAAAAGGAGTAGAACACCATTGAGGATCTGGTTTTTGGTTTTGGCTTCTTGAGGTCAGGATCACCCACATGCAGTTTTGATGCAGTGTTTGGCTCAGTTTTATTTAGCCAAAGTCAGAAGTGGATCCAGAAGAAAGGAAAGATCCATCCCAAGCATCTCCTTTCTTTTGTGTCTCCTCCGGTGTTTGGCGCCAAAAACTGCAGCAAAACTATGTATGAGATCCTAGCCCTACAGCAGTATGGCCTGACCAAGGAGTTTTTCTGATATATACATATAGTATCAGCAGTATCATCATGGGTGAGAATACAGATTGAAAACTAAGAACACTGGACAACAATTTTAATTCAGTTTATGGTAGACTTTGGCAAAAATTACACAAGCTAAAAAAACTACCTCTAAAAAATGTAGCCAAATCTGCAACATTTGTGTTCAAGAAAAGAAAAGTTGGCGTGATCAAGCTGTAAATTTACTTTTAGGATTATATATCATAGACAATGCTTTAAAAAGGGGCAAATAAGTTGTGTAAATGTACAATATAACTTTTTTTTTTTTTTAAATGTTCAGAGAATTCCAAATGCACCAGACATGAGAGCCGTGTGTCTTATTTAATTGGGCAAAATTCTGGGCAGCTACTCTCCTCAATTCCAGTAGTGCAAAATACACTAGCATTAATAAAAGGAATCTTTGCAATAATGGATTTCAAACTAAATCCTTAACAACCACCCACTTACTTTTGACAGCGGGCGGTGCAGGTTCTTAGTCTACAGCGACGTCTGTTGGTGTCGCTGTAGAAGAGGCTAACGGACGCTCTAAGGACAAGCTGTTACTAACAGCTCTTGTTCTTAGAGAAGCCTGCTGACTACGGCCTCCAATCCTGTATATTGACTTATCGACTGCCCAAAAAACAGCAGCAGACATGATTTTGGCGTTTTTTTAATTTTATTTTTCTTTTAGCTCCCACCGTTCCTGAGATATCAGTGCAATTAGTTTTGCCTCCCAATAGGCAAATTACTTCTTTGAAGGTCAAGTGGGCGGTTAAAGGGGTTGTCCCAGAATTAATGAAAAGAAAGAAAATTAGACCTAATATAGCGCATGACAGTCTCTTTCTAACAAAGCCAGAACCAGCCCTGTATCTTACATGGATCCAAAGATCTCCTCATTCATTTCTCCATTCGTTGCTTTGCTATATTTTCGTCAGACTGGCAGCTAAGGGGGCCTGTGCTTTTTGCTGCAGCTCCTCCACCTCCCGGTCACAGATTGTATAGGCAGATCACTTTGTTTCACTGCCTCTGCCTCCTCTCTTGGAGAAGGTTCACAAACGCGTGCCCCCCCCCCCCCATTACATGTCTTTTAGGCCTTATTCACACGAACGTGTCCATTTTGCGCTTGCAAAAAACGCTGCGTTTTGCGCACGCAAAAGCTCAGTCTGACATGTGTATTCGGTACGTGGCTGCGTGATTTTCACGCAGCCATCATTATGACACTCCCTTTTTATGTGACGACAGAGTAAAGAAGGAGGGGATTTCCCTTCTCTTCTTTACCTACTGTAGTGCGAATCAAGCGCGTCACCCGGAAGTGTTCCGTGCGCGATTTGCACGCACCCATTGACTTCAATGGGTGTGTGATGCGCGAAACAAGGGCAAGTATAGGACATGTCGTGAGTTATACGCAGCGTACATACGCTGCGTGAAAATCACTGACAGTCCGAAAGGCCCCATTCTCTAACATAGGTCCGTGCGACGCGCGCGAAAATCACGCGCGTATCACAGATGTAGAACACGTTCGTGTGAATAAGGCCTTAGAGGAAGAGCCATGACCTATATAACGGAGGACGGAGAGCCTGCATCTTACACACAGTGAAGGGATGAGCAGGAGAAGGGAGAGCTCCACGCTGCATGTAAGCAGTGCTGTATGCATGCTTGCTCTTCATCTAAGCAAATTGCTGGCTCTCCTGTGTGCTTCTTACGCCTCATGCACACGACCGTACGAGTCCCGTCTGTGATCCGAGGAAAGATAAGACATGTTCTAGCTTTCCTCGGATCAGGGACTCGGACCATTGCCGAGTGGTACAACGGTCGCGTGCAAGAGGCATTGTCTCCATCCACACTACAAGCTGTGTTTCTGAATAAAAGCTTCTTCTCTACTGACAAGCAGAGAAGACATTATCTATTGGCTGGTGGCAGTTGGAGAGCTGAACTGAGCATGTGCGTCCTCTCATTCAGTTCAGTAGGGGGACGTGCACTAAGGATAGGCCATCAATTTTGAAATCCCGAATAACGCACATAGCGGTTTGGTTGTGGATTTTTCTGCAGCAAATACAGACAGAAAATCAGCAGAGGAAGACCGTTGCAGGCAAGTGAATAAGGTTGAACAAACCGTATCCACAGGCTGCTGAACATTTTCCGCAAGGAAATCAGAGCATGATGCGGATTTTTAAATACACAGCGTTCTTATTCTGCTCTGGATGTTCACCGCAGATTTCAAACTTTTCAACGTAGGAGGGGTGAAAGCTGCAGCAAAATCCCCATATAAGGGCTTGTCCACACGTAACGGAATTGCAGCAGAAAATTTCTGCAGAAATTCTGCAGAAACTGGCAGGATTCCCTCTGCCGAAAAACCGCACCATTTCCTGAGGTTTTCTTAGTGCAGAAAATGGTGTGGATTTTGCTTTGTTTGTCTCAATGTTGGGAGATGGTGACATCTCCTCCGAAAAACGCAGCAATTCAGTCCACTTACCGCAGCAGGGATTGACATACTGCGGTACGAAATATATGCACTGCAGGTCAATCTCTGGTCAGAAATTTAAGCAGCATTGAGACGAGCCTTGTTAAATCTCACCCAATTTGCTGCTACTGTATTCTGCTGCGCATTTTCTGTCCCTAATTCCAGATTGAAACAATCTTAAATATCCGATTGAAATCAGTGGGGATGTTAAAGAGGCTCTGTCACCAGATTATAAATGCCCTGTCTCCTACATAATCTGATTGGCGCTGTAATGTAGATAACAGCAGTGGTTTTTATTTTGAAAAACAATCATTTTTGAGTAAGTTATGAGCTAGTTTAGATTTATGCTAATGAATCTCAATGGACAGTCAGCGTCATACACTTCTCATTGTTCCAGCCCAGCTTCTTTCACTGCACAATCACACTGTGCTGTGGATCATGCTGGGCTGGAACAATGAGAAGTGTATGACGCTGACTGTCCATTGAGATTCATTAGCATAAATCTAAACTAGCTCATAACTTACTCAAAAATGATTGTTTTTCAAAATAAAAACCACTGCTGTAATCTACATTACAGCGCCAATCAGATTATGTAGGAGACAGGGCACTTATGTGGTCACAGAGCCTCTTTAACAGATGTGTTTATCTAGGCTGTTACAGTATGAAGTCTACCACAGTCTACATGAAAAAAAAAAATGACATTTCGTTGCGCCAACACATCTAAAATAAAACACAAAATAGATAGCAAAAAGTATTGAAGGAGGCAGATGGAAAGGAGCCTCATGTACACTATTGTATTACAAATCCAAGTTGTATAAATACGTAATACAGCGCCCAAACTAAGGCTCCATGCACACGACCGTGCCCGTAATCACGGTTTGTAACTAAGGGCATGGCTGGCAGCGGACAGTCATCCGCATTTGCGGACAGTTCTCCCATTATAAAGTATGGGAGCACTGTCCGTAAAATAAAATAAAAATAGGACCTGACCTTTATTTTTTAACGGAAGGTTTATACGGCACCAGACCCCCTTCCCGTAAATATAGGGTAAGGTGTAAGTCAGCCATCGAAATACGGACAAAGTCTACAGTCGTGTGCATGGGGCCTAACTCAGCATTTCTGATTTAACACAGAATTCCATCTGTTGCTACATCACAGCAATGAAATGCTTCTATAATATACTGTCACCACATAGCGACAGAGTGCCTGCATCTCCATAAAATGGACTCGTAGGAACTCTATGAAATCTTAGCCAGGTGTATGAGGCCGAACACGCAAGATCAGACAAAGGCTTTGTTTGTAGTCTGTAACCATGAATAAGAACTGTATACATTAAAATGGGAAAAATATTTTTCAATTATGACTATTTTAAACGGACTTATTTTTTTGTAAAAATTTATTGGAGCAATAAAATGTCTATATCCCTTCATTTGTCTCACAGTATACCCTACAAAGTGTTAAAGAAGGGATTTTATGGAAAATATATACACCAATAATCGGATGATCATATGGTTAGAAATTTTGCTGAATGACTCAAGCGGCTCGAGTATTAGGCCTCATGCACACGGCCGTGCCCGTTATCACAGTCCGCGATTACGGGCACAGCCGGCATCTGGCAACCATGGATAGCCATTCACATTTTCAAATCGTGCTCCCGTACTAAGTACAGGAGCACGGTCCGTAAGAAGCAAAATATAGGACATGTCTTATCTTTTGCGGAGGCTTTATAAGGCCCAGACACCGTCCTGCAAGTATACAGGAAGGTGTCCGTGGTCAATAGAAATGAATGGTTTCCATTTGGTTTCCGTTCATGGGTTCCCCTGATGGAAATGGCTGACGGAATCCACTAACTGAACCTTGACGCATTAGCCTTAGGCGGAATTCATACGACAGGGTTTCCCGGCCGGGTGACGGCCGTTCATAAATCGGCCGTCACCCGGCTGCATTAGGAACAATAGACCCCTAATGGGGCTATTCACACGACCGATTTATTGACGGGCCGGGAAAACCGGCTGTCAAAAAATGGGACATGCCCTATTTTCGTCCGGGTACCCAGCCACCCGGCTCCCATAGAAGTCTATGGGGCCGGGTAATACACGGCCATCACAGGAATGTGTCCCGAGTGATTGCCGGGTCTACCGTCGCTCGCGCACTCTCTCCTCCTCCTCACAGCGCAGAGTGCATGTGAGGAGGAGGAGTATCCCATTCAGAAGAAGCACTGTATGCTGGAGGTAACACTTTGGGGGTACTGCTGTAGTGAGGTCCCTGCTCTGCTATGTGCAGGGGTACTGTGTGGCAGGGCTGGGGTGTACAGCAGGTGTTAGGGGGCGCTGTGATGGCTCCCTTCCCAAATCTCCCTGGCCCGGCGAATCAGCCTCCTTTCTGCCCTGGCGCTTCTTCAGGCGTCGCTACAGCTATAGCAGCTGCTAGCGGATACACCTACCATGGCCGATGGCGCCGCTAGCAGCTGCAGCGGCTGCTACTGCTGTAGCTTCGTCCCTGCTCTATGTGCTAGCCCCACTTTAGCTCCCTGAAGGAGCGGAATCCCCGTGTGTTCGGCAATTCCGCTCCTGGACAGAGCGCTTGATGTCTCTGTCCATATATGGACAGTGACATCAGGGGAAACTTCTGAAGCGGAATCACCGGCCACATGGAGATTCCACTTCAGGAGTTGCCCCTGATGTCCCTATCCAGATATGGACAGAGACATCAAGTGCTCTGTCCAGGGGGATATACAAAAGAATGTTGAAAACTAATGAAGTAAAAGAATGAACATTATTAGTAACGTGAAGATAATATAAAAAAGGGCATAATGATTTTTTTTTTTTATGCTTGGTAGACATGGCATGAACAGATGGAGGTGAGGAGGAAATAAAACACAAACTCCATATAAACAGACGTTTTTGGAAATTCCTGTGCTCGATAGACCTGGAATGAACAGTATCTATGTGTAGTTTAATTAGGCATCTGTTGCTATGGAATATGTGTTCATTCCACTATAAACTTGATTTATATCCTATTGAATCCTATCCAATGAAATGCAGCTGAGGGATCAGACAAAGCTCTCTATACTCTGTAAGGGTATGTTCACACGCTAGCTGTCATTTACGTGTGAAAAGGCAGACTGTTTTCAAGAGAAAACAGCTGCCTCGTTTCACACGTAAATGCTCCTCCTCGCATTTTGCGAGCCGTCTGAGACGCTCGTAAATCTTGAGCTGTGCTTCATTGAGTTCAATGAAGAACAGCTCAAATTACATGGCAAAGAAGTGCCCTGCACTTCTTTGCCGAGGCAGTCCATTTACGCGTCGTCGTTTGACAGCTGTCAAACGACGACGCGTAAATGACAGGTCGTCTGCACAATACGTCGGCAAACCCATTCAAATGAATAGGCAGATGTTTGCCGACGTATTGCAGCCCTATTTTCAGGCGTAAAACGAGGCATAATACGCCTCGTTTACGTCTGAAAATAGGTTGTGTGAACCCAGCCTAAGCAAGTGAAAAAGGTTGACTGGCAATCATGTGACCTAACTGGGTGTGTTTATAGTGGGTTGACTCAAAAAAACTATTGACAAATGAAATTCATCCGATTAAAAAACGGACAGGGAAAAAAACGGATGCAAATCGGGTCCAAATCGGCCGGTAAAAACGGCAACACGGCCCAGAACGGAATCGGAACGGATGCAAACCAGCCGGGAAAATCGGCCGATTTTCCCAGCCGACACTCGGACCCTGTCGTGTGAATGAGGCCTTAGGAGTTTGTGTTTTTTGTTTACTTCTGAGAAAAGCATATACCCTTGGATGGCAAGGAATTTTGCGATACATATACCACAATAAAAAAAAAAAAACAAACATAAGTGTGCTGTGAGAGGCACCTAATGCCTCATGCACACGACCGTTGTGCCACTCGGGCCGTTTTTTACGGCATCCGAGTGGCACCCGATAGTCTTCACGGACCCATTCACTTTAGTGGGTGAATTGGGTCCGTAAAAAATGGTGCGAGTCTCCGATCCGAGGAAAGATATCTTTCCTTGGATCACTGAGAGGACTTGGACGGCGCACACGGTTGTGTGCATGAGGCATAAGTGGACAATACTGTATTCCAAATACGTGTGCAAACCTATGGAACACATTCAGCCTCATACATTGCAAAAACAAAACTGCATTAGGGTTGTCACGATACCAGAATTTGGACTTCGATACCGATACTTTGTTTAGTCTTGCGATACTAGATACCAAAACAATACTTTGCCAACAATAATAATAAAAAAAAGTTCTTCCATTTTCTGATGTGGGGCGCGTGGTATTATGAATCTCACATTAATAGTAATTCACCTCATCACGTTCCTCAGTCATAATTCAACTACATTGGGTTAATGCGAGGTACGTGATGGGGTTAATTACTATTAATGTGAGGCACATGGAGGTTCAAAATTCACGACACCTCATGCCTCACATTAATAAGTGAAAGAAAGCAGTTTTTATTTTATAACTGCGTAAACATCATAAATGACACTATACATTTATTACGAATGTGTATATTTTATGTATTGAGACTTATTTTAAGGTTTATTGTAAAAAAAGTAAAATTTCATTTAACATTACTTTCTATTTTTAAACTTTTATGTACTGGCATATATCTATATACGGATAGTACACAGGCAGGTTTTAGGACATACCTAAGTATGCCCTGACAGGAAATATGGTCAGACAGCCCTGGGGTCCGTCAATAGACCCTGAGCTGTCTGCCCATATATGGTATGTCCCTCGATCGCGTCACAGGAATTCCCTGTGACGCGATCCAAAAGGTCATCCCCCATATCACTTACCCCTTAAATGCTGCGGCCAGCTTTGATAACAGCATTCTAGGGACTAGCGGAGTAGATGGTTTCTCTGATCCCCGCCATTAGATCGGGGATGCGGCTGTGTAATTCAACCAATGCCTCGATCGTGACAAAAAACGTCAGCATGAGGTGCTGCGGCCGGCGCTGCACTAATGAGTGGCGGTTTAGGCACTGAAGACAGAACATGGGGGTGTTTTGAGGTTCGTCTGCCATGTTCTGTCTTAAGTGCCGCACCGGCCGCATTACATCATGCTGACCGTGCGCACTTGTCAGGACGGAGGCGGGCAAATGGCTGTATCACACATCCGCAGCCCCGCTCTCATACATTCATGTGTTACAATGCTAAGCTGTGCAGCCGCAGCCCCGCTCTCATACATTCATGTGTTACAATGCTAAGCTGTGCAGCCGCACAGCTTAGTATCGAAATACACAAAATAACTGTATTGAACAGTTTGATGGTGCACGGTATCGAAACAGTATCCAAGTTCCGATGCATCGTGCAACCCTAAACCGCATACGGATACATACGCTGTAATGAAAAAGGTTTACATAGATGCATGTCCGTCTTATAGACATGTCCGGCACATCACAGTATATGTTTGGATGCTTTTTAGGTCTTACCACCCAGCAAGAGAGAGAGGCCTAAGAGGACTCCTGCAACATTTTCATACATTTGTGCTGTGACAGACATTTTGTCAGGTAAAACTTATAACATGCAGATAGGAGTTTGTATACATGATCCCCAGGATGCCTTGGCACAACCATACAATATGCAGCAACAGAAGATATGACGAATGACAACACTGCTGAACAACGTTAATAGCAGACTAGAGCCAGCATGGCCTATATACGGTATACTACAGCATGGCAGCCACAAGAACAGGACAAAAACCGCACATCTGATTCTTACCCCCCCAGATCCCCAGCTTCAACTGCGACCTGTCGAGATTTTCCACGTAATCGCCCAGGAACCTGTTCAGGAGATCTGCCACCACAGACTCCAACATGACCGTCTCGGAGATGGAGGAAGTGTCAGTAAAGAAACCTCAGTGTACGATACAAGGAGTGACAGCGAGGAAGCTAATGCGGGTGGGTGTCACTACAGGCATTGGTCTACACGGGTGCCCGCTTAATAATGTCTTGTGACGGGTGTCACTGTTGGTGTGTCAGACACTCTACATCAGTGTGTATGTGTTGTGCTTATCCGCCATTATCAGCTACAATGAAGAACTCCGCTTCCAGTTACGTTGTAAGTCAGTCTGTACGGTGGTTGAGGATCAGTTCTATTCCGGCTATAATGCGGGTGTCAGCTGTGTTCCTGTGTATTTGTATCACGAGGCTGGTCACATGGTCTGGAGGTACAGCTCAATGCACGTTCCTGTGAAGCGGGGGCACGCAAGGCTGTATGAGGGCTGGGAGGCTGCCGTTAGATCAGCTGTATCTCCGTCTCCCGCCTTCCTATATCCGTCTGATAAAGCGACGTTTTTTTTTAATAGCTGCTAAAATGTCCTCAGTCTCGGGTACATATGTTCTAGACAAACCAGAATATAATTCACGGAGGGTTCACACGGTATAATAGTGGTGCAGCTCGTAACCACACAGGTCTGTTCACATCTAGTATACCGTACGCCAGGAAAATGGCGCCAAACGTAGAAGTATACAACTGTATGCCATGGATTGTATGTCGCCCACATTTATTTACAGCTACCGTGTTTTTCTGGGACTCCTTTGCTTTTCAAAACATAGTCTATGATTGTCAATACAGTGACAGAATATTCATATGCTAGCATACTGCCCGAACCAATACGTTGGGCAGTAATGGACGTTGTGTCAACAAAACGCTATAGATACATACGACTTGGCTTATTAGGCTGGGTTCACGCGACCTATTTTCAGGCGTAAACGAGCCTCGAATTACGCCTGAAAAGACGGCTTCAATACGTCGGCAAACATCTGCCCATTGCTTTCAATGGGTTTGCCGACGACCTTTCATTTTACGTGTCGCTGTCAAAAGACGACGCGTAAAATGACTGCAGGACACTTCTTGGGGCGTAATTTGAGCCGTTTTTCATTGAATTCAACAGCTCCAAATTACGCCCGTAATTGACAGCTCGCAAAACGCGAGTACGAGCAATTACGTCTGAAATGCAGGAGCTGTTTTCTCCTGAAAACAGCTCCGTAATTTCAGACATTAGGGTATGTGCACACACACTAATTACATCCGTAATTGACGGACGTATTTCGGCCGCAAGTACCGGACCGAACACAGTGCAGGGAGCCGGGCTCCTAGCATCATACTTATGTACGACGCTTGGAGTCCCTGCCTCGCTGCAGGACAACTGTCCCGTACTGAAAACATGATTACAGTACGGGACAGTTGTCCAGCAGCGAGGCAGGGACTCCTAGCATCGTACATAAGTATGATGCTAGGAACCCGGCTCCCTGCACTGTGTTCGGTCCGGTACTTGCGGCCGAAATACGTCCGTCAATTACGTTTATCGTTATCGTGTGCACATACCCTAACAGTCTTGGAGCATTCTTATTTTATCTACCAAATAAAGTATAAGGGTATGTTCACACGTACACGTTCGATACACCTGAAATTACGGAGCTGTTTTCAGGAGAAAACAGCTCCGCAATTTCAGACGTAATGGCAAGTGCAGGCGCTTTTCGCTGCGTCCATTACGAACGTAATTGGAGCTGTTTTTCCATGGTGTCAATGGAAAAAGGCTCCAATTACGTCTCAAGAAGTGACAGGCACTTCTTTGATGTGGGCGTCTTTTTTACGCGCCGTCTTTTGACAGCGGCGCGTAAATAAAATGACCGTCGGCACAGTACATCGTAAAACCAATTCAAATGAATGGGCAGATGTGTGTCGACGCTTTGGAGCCGTATTTTCGGATGTAATTCGGGGCTAAAGAGCCCGAAGTACGTCTGTAAATAGGGTGTGTGAACATACCCTAAAGGTTAAATGTGAACATAGTCTAAGGCTCTGTTCACACCAGCATCATGGCTTTCCCTTATAACAAGAACATGACAACTATACCGTATCCGTTTGTAAATTGATAACAACATCCTATTGACGTATAAAGGGGTAATTTGGGGACCCGTCATTTTTTTTTTTTTTTAGTTAAACAGTTATTGTATAAATGATTAAACATTGTTCTAATTTTTTTAATTTTTTCTCGAGTCAGGAAATATTTTAAATTAGATTCTAATTTATAACATTTCCCAGTGCTGGTCACTAGATGGAGCAATTCCCAAAATTGTAGCATTGGCATGTGGTAAAGCAACCACATTGCTTTATGCTGCAAAATTTGAGAATACACACTCGCTCTAGTGAGCTCTCAGAATCCCCCCTCCTTTATCCTGGCTAGTGCCAGGAGAAAGGAGGGGATTGAACGGTCAAACCTCCTACACTGTGTGTCGCCATTTTTTGAGCTAACACACAGTGTAGTAGGTTTACATACAGTAGTAATCACACACTAAAACACGTACATAGACAGAAATAACTTACCTGCTCCTGCCGCCGCCGCTCCCTCCGGTCCGTCCGCTCCGTCTGCTCCCTCCGCTCCAAGTGCTTGCATTAGAACACAAGTCCGGAAGCCGCGACCGGAAGTAGTAATCTTACTGTCCGGCCGCGGCTTCCGGTCCACAAGAAAATTGCGCCGGACGTCGCGCGGCCGAAGACCTTCCATTTGGACTGTGTGGGATCGGCGCATGCGCCGTTCCCACACAGACAGCGTACAGCATAGTGAATGGAACGGGTCCCGTTCGCATTCACTATGGGGCTGTATGTGCCGTATTCCATGTCTGTATGTGTCGTTAATCAACACATACGGAGATGAAAAAAAAAATGGCAGCCCCCATAGACAAGAAAAAGTTCAAAAATAAAAAAAAGTAAAACACAAACACACAAATAAATAAAATATTTTTGAATAAAACACTAAAAGCAAATTGATATAAAAATAATTTTTTTCGCAACACCCTTCCTTTAACCCCTCAAGGACGCAGCCACTTTTAGACCAAATGACAGCCTCATTTTTTAAATCTGACGTGTCACTTTATGTGGTAATAACTCTGGAATGCTTTTACCTATCCAAGCGATTCTGAGATTATTTTCTCATGACATATTGTACTTTATGTTAGTGAAAAATTTTGTCGATGAATTCTTTTTTGTGAAAAACACCAAAATTTAGAGAAAATGTGAAAAAATTATAATTTTTATAAATTCAAATGTATCTGCTTGTAAGACAGTTATACCACACAAAATAGTTACTAGTTAACATTTCCCATATGTCTACTTTATGTTGGCATCATTTTTTGAACATCCTATTATTTTTCTAGGATGTTATAAGGCTTATAAGTTTAGCAGCAATTTCACACATTTTCAGGAAAATTTCAAAAGGCTATTTTTTTAGGGAACAGTTCAGATCTGAAGTAGCTTTGAGGGCCTTATATATTAGGAACCCCCACAAATCACCCCATTTTAGAAACTGCACCCCTTAAAATATACAAAACAGCATTTAGAAAGTTTCTTAACCCTTTATGCGTTTCACAGGAATTAAAGCAAATTTCATTTTTTTTGCAGAAATTCCATTTTAATCCATTTTTCCTGTAATACTGAAGGTTTTTAACAGAGAAACACAACTGAATATTTATTGCCCTGATTCTGCAGTTTAGAAATATCCCACATTTGGCCATAGTGTCCTACAGGCCTGAAACAAAAGCCCCAGAAGCAAAGGAGTACCTAGAGGATTTTTCAGCCTTCCTTTTCTTAAATTATATTTTAGGCACCATGTCAGGTTAGAAGAGATCTTGTGGTTCAAAAACAAAGGAAACCCCCCAAAAGTGACTCCATTTGGGAAACTACAAGGAATTAATCTAGGGGTGTAGTGAGCATTTTGGCCACACAGGTATTTCATAGATTTCATTAGAATTGGGCAGTGAAAATGAAAAATTACATTATTTTCCAATAAGATGTAGCTTTACCTCAGAATTTTTTATTTTTTTAACAAATAAATGAGGAAAAGCACCCCAACATTTGTAAAGCAACTTCTCCAGAGTACGGAAATACCCAACATGTGGTCATAAACTACTGTTTGGGCAAGCGGCAGGACTCAGAAGGGAAGCACGCTATTTCGCTTTTGGAGTACAGATTTTGCTGGTTTGATTTCTCTGCACCATGTCGCATTTGTAAAGCTCCTAAGATACCAGTACAGTGGAAACCCCCCAAATGTGACTCCATTTGGGAAACTACACCCCTAGAGGAATTCAACTAGGGGTGTAGTGAGCATTTTGACCCCCCAGATGTTTCATAGATTTCATTAGAATTGGGCAGTAAACATGAAAAATGTCATTTTTTTTCCACTAAGACGTAGATTTAGGTCAAAATGTTACATTTTCTCTTCAAATAAAGGAAAAAAAGAACCGTAACATTTGTAAAGCAACTTCTCCAGAGTACGGAAATACCCCATATGTGGTCATAAATCACTGTATGAATACACATCAGGGCTCAGAAGGGAAGGAGCGCCATTTGGCTTTTGGAGAGCAGATTTTGCTGTTTTGGTTTTTCTGCACCATGTCGCTTTTGCAAAGCCCCTTAGGTACCAGTACAGTGGAAACTGCCCAAAAGTTACTCCATTTAGCAAACTACACCCATTTAGGAATTCATCTAGGGGGTAGTGAGCATTTTGACCCCACAGGTTTCTCATAGATTTTATTAGAAATGGGCAGTGAAAATGAAAAATTACATTATTTTCCAATAAGACGTAGCATTAGTTCAAAATTTTTCATTTTCTCAACAAATAAAGGAGAAAAAGCACCGTAACTTTTGTAAAGCAACTTCTTCAGAGTAGGGAAATACCCCACACGTGGTCATAAACTGCTATTTGGAAACACAGCAAGGCTCTAAAGGGAAGGAGCGCCATTTAGTATTTGGAGTGAAGATTTTACAAGATTCGTTTTTTGTCACCATGTTGCATTGAGCTATAGTACCAGTACAGTGGTACCCCCGAAAAATTACCCCGTTTTGGAAAATAGATCCCTCAAAGAATTTATCTAGGGGTGTAGTGAGCATTTTGACCGCATAAGTGTTTTGCAAAAATTAGTAAACAATAGATGTTGCAGATTGAAAATTGCCTTTTTCCACAAATATGCCATTTCAGTGCCCAATGTGTTGTGCCCAGCTTGCACCACCGTAGACACACATGCCATAAATTGTTAAGCGGGTTCTCCAGAATACAGTAATACCCCATATGTGGTCATAAATTGCAGTTTGGGCACACTGCCAGGCTCAGCTGGACCACCATTTGTCTTTTGAAGCGCAGATTTTGCTTGGTGTTTTAGTGGTATTTTATCTTATAATGTGGGGGCATATGTAAGCTGGGCAGAGTACATCAGGGTATATGTAAACTGTGTGTAGTACATCAGGGCATATGTAAGCTGGGCGGTGTGCATCAGGGTATATGTAAACTGTGCAGAGTACATCAGGGTATATGTAAGCTGGGCAGAGTACATCAGGGTATATGTAAGCTGGGCAGAGTACATCAGGGTATATGTAAACTGTGTGTAGTACATCAGGGTATATGTAAGCTGGGCGTAGTACATCAGGGTATATGTAAACTGTGTGGAGTACATCAGGGTATATGTAAGCTGGGCAGAGTACATCAGGGTATATGTAAGCTGGGCAGAGTACATCAGGGTATATGTAAACTGTGTGTAGTACATCAGGGTGTATGTAAGCTGGGCGGAGTACATCAGGGTATATGTAAACTGTGTGTAGTACATCAGGGTATATGTAAACTGTGTGTAGTACATCAGGGTATATGTAAGCTGGGCGGAGTGCATCAGGGCATAATAGGATGATGTAATAATGGGGTGAATGAATAATCCATGGATTGGTGTGGTACGCTTTGAACCAATCCTTTATACACAGGCCGGGTTTGTTGGGTATTATACAAAATATCTGCGCTCCAGTATTGCCTAATCTTTGACTTCTTCACTAGCCCTATAAGCAGCACAAGGCCCTAAAGTTTCCTCATCTCCGCTGAACCTGTGGGTTCCAGCAAATGATGATGTGGCTTATTTAGTGAAGTTCTACTGGACCGTCATTTAGCATCATTGCGTTTTGAGAGTCATAAAGTGTTATTTTTACGATGACGGAGCTGTGTAAGGGCTTGTTTTTTGTGGAACGAGCTGTAAGTTTTATTGGTTCCATTTTGGGGTACATGCAATTTTTTTTATCACTATTCCATTTTTTGGGAGATGAGGAAATCAAAAAACAGCAATTCAAGCACGGTTGTGTTTTTTTAAAATCTTTTACAGTGTTCACCGTGCAGTATAAACAACACGTTAAATTCATTCTGTGGGTCGATACGATTACAGCGACACCAAATTTATATAGTTTTTTTAAGTTTCGCTACATTCCCACAATAAAAATACTCTTTTCTAAAAAAAAATCATGTTTTAGTGTCGCCATTTTTTGTGAAAGCCATAACTTTTTTATTTTTTAGTTGATATCGCTGCGGGAGGACTTGTTTTATGCGTGACGAACTGTAGTTTCTATTGGTACCATTTTGCGTTACTTGCAACTTTTTGATCACTTTTTATTAAATTTTTTTGAGACAAGACGACCAAAAAATAAAATGCTGTCATTGTTTTTTATTAAAATTTTACCTATTATGTATAGGTTTTTTTTAATGTTTTCATTTTCTTTCTAATAATAAAGGAGTTGATCAGGTAAACAGGGCAAGTGTTGTTTTTATTAGTTAAAACTTTTATTTATTTATTTTTCTTTCACATTTTTTTTTACTTTTCTCACTTTTTTATTACACTGACCTGGGGACTTGAAGATCTGGTCTTCTGGTCCCCGGTACGATACACTGCACTACTTATGTAGTGCAGTGTATCGTAACTGTCATTCTTCAGCTGACAGTTAGCCTATTATGTCATGCCTCGCGCAGGACCTAATGGGCTACCGTACCTAGCAGCGGCTTCCTGGTTGCCATAGCAACCATCGCCATCCGCGATCTATCACGGGGGGGCCCAGGGGGTACAGAGGGAGCTCCCTCCCTCTGTCAACCACTTCAATGCGGCGGACGCCATTGACAGCCGCATTGAAGGGGTTAAATGGCTGCGATCGGCGATCTACAGGGGGAATTGTGACTGTCCCCATCTACAAGGGGCATTATCTACAGAGGCAGGGGCGTAGCTAGCGGGGGGTAGACGGGGCACGTGCCCCGGGCGCAGTTCAGAGGGGGGCGCCAGCGCCACCTCCTCCTGCACTATAATTGTACCTGTGTCGCAAGGACACAGGTACAATTAGAAGCAATGAATGACCGGGCACGTTCCGTGCCCGGCCATTCAGGCGCCTTTCCACGAGTGAAGCTACTGGTACCTTTTGTACCAGTGAAGCTTCCGTCGATGAAAGGCGCTGACAGACTGACAGGGAAAGTTATCCTGCCCAGCCAATCAGCGCCTTTCATAGACGCTGTGTTCAACCCCCTGGAGACCCGCGCAGAAGAGAGCAGGTCTCCATGGCTGCCGGACGGCGTGGGAGCGGGAATAAGGTGAGTTTGAATATTTTTTATTTTTTTTAAATTGTAATAGAAGTGTGTTGCTGTATCTGCGGGGGGACGGACGGACTATATCTACAGGGGGACTATATCTACAGGGGGGGCTATATCTACAGGGGGTGGGCTATATACAGGGGTACTATATCTACAGGGGGGCTATTTCTACAGGGGGTGGGCTATCTACAGGGGGACTATATCTACAGGGGGACTATATCTACAGGGGGGGCTATATACAGGGGGACTATATCTACAGGGGGGACTATATCTACAGGGGGACTATATCTACGGGGGGGACTATATCTACGGGGGGCTATATCTACGGGGGGGCTATTTATACAGGGGGTGGGCTATATCTACAGGTTGGCTATTTCTACAGGGGGTGGGCTATATACATGGGGACTATATCTACAGGGGGACTATATATTGGGGTGGGCTATCTATGGAGCACCATAAACAGGGGTGGGCTATAGCTACAGAGGGGGCTGTATAGATATAGCCCACCCCTGTATATAGCCCACCCCTGTATATAGCCCACCCCTGTAGATATAGCCCAGCCCTGTAGATATAGCCCACCCCCTGTAGATATAGCCCCCCCTGTAGATATAGCCCCCCCTGTAGATATAGCCCACCCCTGTAGATATAGCCCACCCCTGTAGATATAGCCCACCCCTGTAGATATAGCCCAGCCCTGTAGATATAGCCCAGCCCTGTAGATATAGCCCAGCCCTGTGTATAGCCCCCCTGTAGATATGGTCCCCCTGTAGATATGGTCACCCTGTAGATAGCCCACCCCTGTATATAGTCCCCCTGTAGATATAGTCCCCCTGTAGATATAGCCCACCCCTGTATATAGTCCCCCTGTAGATATATCCCACCCCTGTATATAGTATCCCACAAATAGCTCCCCCTATAGTGCTCCACAGAAAGCCCAGCCCTGTATATAGCCCCCTTGTACATATAGTCCACCCCTGTATATAGTGCTCCACAGATAGCCCACCCTTGTATATAGTATATACAGGGGTGGGCTATCTGTGGAGTACTATATACAGGGGTGGACTATCTAGTGGAGCACTATATACAGGGGTGGACTATATGTACAAGGGGGGCTATATACAGGGGCGGGCTATCTGTGAAACACTATATACAGGGGTGGACTATATGTGGAGCACTATATACAGGGGTGGGCTATATCTACAGGGGGCTACATACATGGTTGGGCTATCTGTAGAGCTCTATATACAGCGGTGGGCTATATCTACAGGGGGCTATATACAGGGGTGGGCTATCTGTAGAGCACTATAGAGGGAGTTATTTGTGGGACACTATATACAGGGGTGGTCTATATGAGGGCACTATCTACAGGGGCTCTATGGCAGGCACTATCTACAGGGGGCACAGTGTGTGTGTGTGTGTGTGTGTGTGTGTGTGTGTGTGTGTGTGTGTGTGTGTGTGACACGGTGTATGGTGTTATTATAATTAGAGGTGCAGTGTATGGCGCTATTATATTTAGGGGCGTAGTGTGTGGTATAATGATAACTTTATATTTATTTATAGGTGCAGAAATGTTGGAAAAGTGAGAAGCTGAAGACATCTGAGCAGCAAACTGCAGAAATGGTCTGTGACCGGGAGAAGTAATCATAGAGGTCTGGACCGGATGGAGAAAAAGAACTAGAATCTGAGACGTCACCGGTGAGTCACTTAATGTAAATGTTTATTCTGCCTCTAATCAGTACTGTAGTCACTGTATGATCTGCAGCGAAATGATGGGGGGTATGATTATGATATGATTTATTTTTTGTGAAACGGCATCTCCCAGCATATCCTTATCATTGTTTGGGCCATGCTGGGAGCTGTAGTTTTACGCCGTACATACCTATACGGCAGGGGTTGCACTAAATTGAGCTGTATTTCTGCTGGTGTTGTATATATGTAGTGAGCTTGCTTCTGGGGCTGTATATATGTACTGTGCTTGGTTCTGGTGTTGTGTATAGAACCATATTGCTTGTAAAATGTACAAATGTTTTTATGCTCGCGTTACATAAAAATAAATGACACGTCGATTGGTAGAGAAAACAAACACGGCGAGGGGGAAGGAGATGTCGGGAAAGAGGTTGGTGGGGGGGGGGGGCGTCAAACTGAATCTTTGCCCCGGGTGCTGGAGAACCTAGCTACGCCTCTGACAGAGGGCATTGTAACTGGCAATATCTACAGGGGGCATTGGGACTGGCACCATCTACAAGGGGCATTATCTACACAGGGCATTGTAACTGGCACTTTGTATAGTACTATTATATTCAGCAGAGGGTATAGTACTATTATATTCAGCACAGTGTAAAGTACTATTATATTCAGGAGTACAGTGTATAGTACTATTATATTTATTGTATGATACTATTATATTTAGAAGCATAGAGTGTGGCATCATGAGAATTTTATTTTCGTTTACAGGTGCGGAAATGTTGGAAAAGGGAGGAGCCGAAGACATCTGAGTTGTGAACTGCAGAAATGGGAGAAGTAGTCATAGAGGTCTGGACCGGATGGAGAAGAAAAGAGAAAAAGAACGAAAAAGAATCTGAGACGTCACCTGTGAGTCACTCAATGTAAATGTTTATTCTCCCTGTGACTGATCAGTACTGTAGTCACTGTATGATCTGCATCAAGATGACGGATGGTAGCATTCTTTTTTGTTAAACAGCAACTCCCAGCATATCCTAACATATTGTTCAGGTTATACTGGGAGCTGTCATTAAATTTATACAGATGGGGTTAAACTCAATTTGCAAGTGATCTCTGTACTGAACTGTATTTGTTCTGGTGCTGTATATATGTACTGAGCTTGGTTCTGGTGCTGTATATATATAAAGAGTTTGGTTCTGGAGTTATATACAGTGAAGGAAATAAGTATTTGATCCCTTGCTGATTTTGTAAGTTTGCCCACTGTCAAAGACATGAACAGTCTAGAATTTTTAGGCTAGGTTAATTTTACCAGTGAGAGATAGATTATATATTTAAAAAAAAACTGAAAATCACATTGTCAAAATTATATATATTTATTTGCATTGTGCACAGAGAAATAAGTATTTGATCCCTTTGGCAAACAAGACTTAATACTTGGTGGCAAAACCCTTGTTGGCAAGCACAGCCGTCAGACGTTTTTTGTAGTTGATGATGAGGTTTGCACACATGTTAGATGGAATTTTGGCCCACTCCTCTTAGCAGATCATCTGTAAATCATTACGATTTCAAGGCTGTCGCTTGGCAACTCGGATCTTCAGCTCCCTCCATAAGTTTTCGATGGGATTAAGGTCTGGAGACTGGCTAGGCCACTCCATGACATTAATGTGCTTCTTTTTGAGCCACTCCTTTGTTGCCTTGGCTGTATGTTTCTGGTCATTGTCGTTCTGGAAGACCCAGCCACGAGCCATTTTTAATGTCCTGGTGGAGGGAAGGAGGTTGTCACTCAGGATTTGACAGTACATGGCTCCATCCATTCTCCCATTGATGCGGTGAAGTATTCCTGTGCCCTTAGCAGAGAAACACCCCCAAAACATAATGTTTCCACCTTCATGCTTGACAGTGGGGATGGTGTTCTTTGGGTCATAGGCAGCATTTCTCTTCCTTCAAACACGGCGAGTTGAGTTAATGCCAAAGAGCTCAATTTTAGTCTCATCTGACCACAGCACCTTCTCCCAACCACTCTCAGAATCATCCAGATGTTAATTTGCAAACTTCAGACGGGCCTGTACATGTGCCTTTTTGAGCAGGGGGACCTTGCGGGCACTGCAGGATTTTAATCCATTACGGCGTAATGTGTTACCAATGGTTTTCTTGGTGACTGTGGTCCCAGCTGCCTTGAGATTATTAACAAGTTCCCCCCGAGTAGTTTTCGGTTGAGCTCTCACCTTCCTCAGGATCAAGGATACCCCACGAGGTGAGATTTTGCATGGAGCCTCAGATCGATGTCGATTGACAGTCATTTTGTATGTCTTCCATTTTCTTACTATTGCACCAACAGTTGTCTCCTTCTCACCCAGCGTCTTACTTATGGTTTTGTAGCCCATTCCAGCCTTGTGCAGGTCTATGATCTTGTCCCTGACATCCTTAGAAAGCTCTTTGGTCTTGCCTATGTTGTAGAGGTTAGAGTCAGACTGATTAATTAAGTCTGTGGACAGGAGTCTTTTATACAGGTGACCATGTAAGACAGCTGTCTTTAATGCAGGCACCAAGTTGATTTGGAGCGTGTAACTGGTCTGGAGGAGGCTGAACTCTTAATGGTTGGTAGGGGATCAAATACTTATTTCTCTGTGCACAATGCAAATAAATATATATAATTTTGACAATGTGATTTTCTGTTTTTTTTAAAAATATAATCTATCTCTCACTGGTAAAATTAACCTAGCCTAAAAATTCTAGACTGTTCATGTTTTTGACAGTGGGCAAACTTACAAAATCAGCAAGGGATCAAATACTTATTTCCTTCACTGTATATGTACCGAGCTTGGTTCTAGTGTAGTACATATGTACTGAGCTTTGTTCTGGTGTTGTATATATGTACTGAGCTTGGTTCTGGGGCTGTATATATGTACTAAGCTTGGTTCTGGGTCTGTATATATGTTCTGAGCTTGGTTCTGGGTCTGTATATTTGTACTGAGCTTGATTCTGGGTCTGTATATATTTACCTTCTCTTAAGGTAAAAGTATATGTTAAATCTACTTTTACCTTAAGAGAAGGTAAATATGTACAGTAAAAACTAAACCCAAAAAAACCATGGAGGAATCTCAGTTTTTTCCAATTCACCCATTATATGGTACTTTACATGGTGCCAATAAAAACTACAACTCCTCCGCAAAAAAATAATCCTTCAAACACCACTCCATTGACGTAAAAATAAAAAAGTTCTAAAGCCCCAGACCACTTTAGTGTCTCAAAGTATTCTGCTTTTTCTCTTCTATATGGCTCATTCTGCTTTTACAGCTAATTTAAAACCGTGCCAGATCTGTGGCCGCCTAAACAGAAATCTTCAAAGTTCTGTCTTTGGAGTTCGGGGGGGGGGGGGGACCAGACTTGAAAAAGAGCCCGGGGCCCATGGTGTCCTTAATACGCCCCTGGTTATTGTTTCCGTTAAATCCACGGACACCCTAACGGAAACCTGACGGAATCCCACTAAAGTCAATGGGTTCCGTCGGGCACCAGTTATCTGGGCTTCCAGCCTTTTCATTGTTCTGCTCCTCTGACGGAGCAGAACAACGGAATCCTGAACGCAGATGTGAACAGGGCCTAAGACTGCAGTTTAAATTATTATCCTTATACAAAAGGTTCCTCTGGAAAATATTACTGATATCACTGAAATTTCAACTGTATTCTGTAAAAAAAGTGGGGCAAGTGTTGTCGTGACAATTATTTTTTGTATTTGAATTGAAGACCAGCGACTTCTATGTGTTGCTAGCAGTTATATCCGCTGCTCTATTAACGCATCCAGGGTCTGTAGCCCCTCTTAGTTAGGCTCATATTTATTTCTTGACATTTGTAATGAAAGACCCCTTCAGTCGAGCAGGCCCTACTGGTTCTGATATATTATCGAATGGGAAGTTTTAATTGCTGATACTAACACAATGGAATTATGAAATGCTAACATTATTATCTTTAGCCACATTAGGCCTCATGCACACAGCCGTGCCCGTAATCATGGCTCACTATTGCGGGCACAGCCGCAGGCTGCGTTTTCGGGCTCTGTTCCCATACAAAGTATGGGAGCATGGCCCATAAAATATGAAAAGTAGGACATGCTCCGTAATTCCCGGCACGATTCTACGGCATGGACACCTATCCGTAGCAATACGGAAAGGTGTCCGTGCCCAATAGAACAGAATGGGTCCGTAATTGTGGACTGTATTACGGTCCGCAATTACGGATAATTTTTACGGTCGTGTACATGGGGCCTTAGTCGTTTTGAAAGTGAATTCAAAGATGTATGTTCTTTACTTGCGTTTTGTTTTTTTTTAAATCAGTTTTTTTCAAATAATTTCCTGAGCTGCAGGATCAGATCTGTTGGCTAGAATTTGCACTCAGCTCACCTTCTCTGTGGATGTGGTACCAGGCTGATCAGGCACCTTCCCTTCTAACACCGTTGTTAAGGTGACTGATGAGGTTGCTCTGATGAACAAAGTACACGTCTCACTAGCAGATACAATTTCCTGTAAGGTGCAGTTGCAGGGAAGCACATGGAAAGCCCTCAGTGTCACTTTCAATGCCCCCTAATTATTCTTTTTTATATCACAATTTGTGTCCAGCAGATTCAGTATATCAGATAGCTGAGTATGCATATATATATGTGTGTCTACAATTTAACAAGAACTTATGTGTACAGTTAAACCATGTTCAAACTACAGATTTTCATGCATTTTTCGGCACGGAAACTGCAACTGGTCCATGCCAAAATATGTGTGAAAAAACGTTTACAGACAGCGTCCCATTGATTTTGGTAGAAAACTGCCCACAATATTGAAAAACGTGTCGTGGAAAATAAGGGACTTTTCACTTCTTCACAGGATTTCTCTGCGTATTCTGCGCGAAAACAGCGTCGGGTGGTCACACATGGATTAACGCCATTAGAGAGGGCTAATCTGTGAACGTTCAGCCGCATATGAAACGGATACTCGACTAAATCCACATCGTGTGGGCATGGCCTTATGTAATTTACAGATTTGTGCTTATGTTTACTTATTGCAAAACATTAAAATGTTCATTGTATTGACTTGGGTTTCATGTACAAATTAGGCTGACACTGGGCACAAAACTTTTGAACATTAAACGTTTCAAAATATAAAAGTGAAGATAAATGAAACATATAATTATACAGGAGCAGATATCAAGTTTACAGGCATTGAAAAGGTTAAGAAGTAAAAGAGCTGTTGCAATGGTTCTTGCTGAGGGGTTGTATCCAGATATGTTAATGAGCTATTGTCTTATTGGACACAGTCTCAATCTCGCATCTACCTATTAATAGGGGAATATAAAACCTTCCTGGTGACTGACCTCATCTGTTATACTGATCCCTCCAACATGGCACCAACATGCTGCTGCGACCTGGACTGGTAGGTCCTTATTTCTTTATTCATCATAAAATGTGTATCTTTCATTAAGTAATCAATTGTTCAATCACAAATAGTTAATCATATTTTCCTACCTATCACTTTATCTTGTGCAACTATATGAAATGAAATCGTAAGACATTTAGGCCAGGATCACACACAGTTTTGATGCAGTTTTTCATGCAGTTTTTGGCTGTTTTATGGGCCAAAGACAGACGTGGAAGCAAAGGGATGAAAAGCTATAAAGAAAAGACTGCTGCTTTTTTTTTTTTTTTCTTGTATCCACTTCTGTGTTTGGCTCAAACAACTCGAAAACCTGTGTTTTTCGAGTGTTCCAGTGTTTGTGATCCTGGCCTAACAGTGAAATTATGTATTGGAAGTGGCTTTTATGTTTTCACCAGTGTTTTTGCTCCACTTTTTATAAAGCAGGCATAATAATGATAATCTTCCTTAGACCATTCCCTAGAAAGACTACTCCTAAATAAGAACATTCTTACAATGTTAAGTGTATGTTTGTAGAGTACATTAACCTGAGGACATTTTTCTAGTGCTATATTGTTTTAGGATTTCTGTTACTTGAAATGTGCCACCACATTCTATGCAAAGGCCCATTAATATCCCATATATATATATAAAAACGTCAATCAGTGTGTTTTGCGCAATTTTCTATTGAGCTTTTATTAAAAATTATTTTAACTTTTTGATACAGCTTCTCTGTATCCTGTATACAGAGCAGCTGTATCATGCGCTAAGACCTGCATCTGTCAGGTCCGCGGGACTGACGGGTTCTGTGTCAGAGGGTCCTACGTGTCTTTGACATGCAGTATCCACCTGTAATCTATCACATCTAAGTTATGAACTTAGATGTGATCGGTAACAGCTCGATCCTGCGTGTCAGAGACACGCAGGACCCACTCACATTGAACACGACAGTCCCGCGGACCTGACAGATTCAGGTCTTAGCACACGATACATCTGCTCTGTATACAGGATACAGAGCAGCTGTATCAAAAAGATAAAATAATTTTTAATAAAAAGCAGCTGTATCCCAAAAAGTAAAGTAAAATTAAGGCTGGATTCACACGAGCATGTTCGGTCCATAAAGGACTGCGGGACAGTAGTTCCACGGAGAGGCAGGAACTCCTAGCGTCGTACATAACTATGATGCTAGGAGCCCGGCTTATTGCAGTGTGTTCGGTCCGGGACTTGCGGCCGAAATACGTTCCGTCCTTTACGGACCGAACATGCTCGTGTGAATCAAGCCTAAAAGTAAAAAGTAAAATAAAGACTAATTATAAAGTTGCACAAAACACACTGATTGACCTTTTTTGTTTTAAAAAAAATTTCTTTCAAAGGTTTGCATAGCCTTTGAAGTAATTTGTCTGATCTACAGTAATGAAATCACTCGGCAATTCCAAAGGGTATTTTTTCAAATCAGTGATGACCTGAGATCGTAGACTTACCCAATGTGATCTCCTTACCTGTATCTATGAGGTAAGGGTTCCCATTTCTCACCTGTTCCAGATGTGCAGGCAAAAATGCGGAAACTCGCAGTAAAATGCGTGCGTTAATGCTCAGCTGCATCATGTTGCGGGCACCTTAACAAAATATATTTTCACTGGATTTCCTCTTTAATAAGCCAGGATGAAAAATATTTTATAAATAATGACTGATTTGTTTCCTCTGATTTCTTGTTGCATCTGCACCATACCTTATTTATGGTTGTCAGCTGCCTAGTAACTGTTTAACAGAACAAGGTCTTTTATTGTCCCTTTACCATCTGGCTATTGCAGCTCTTATTACACAGTGCTATTTTGGAACAGCACTTAATACTCTGCCCAAAATGTAAGTTATACAAAGGTGCTGCCTATATGGCCATGTGGCAAGGCAAAGATTAGAATTCTCAGGCTTCATTCAGACGAGAGTGTCCGATTTGCGCGCGTATAAAAATGCAGCGTTTTCCCTACATTTCAGTTCAGTGTGCGTTGTGTATTGGCATCAGTGTGCTTTGCGTGTGGCATGCGTTTTTCACGTCCGTGCAAGCACTTCATTTTTTTCTTAAATTTATTTCTCTGCTTTTCAATATATTTGATGCGTCAAACATGGACAGCACACAGATGTTGTCCGTGTGCTGTCCGTGGTTTTCACGCACCCATAGACTTCAATGGGCGACTAGGTGCGTGAAAACGCACCAATATGGAATATGCAGTGAGTTCCACGCAACGGACACACACTGCGTGAAAAAAAGCGCATGTGTGAATAGCTCCATTGAATTGCATAGGTCCGTGTGCTGTGAGTGATTTCAACGCACAGCATACGGACGAGTATTACGCTCGTCTGAATGAGCCCTTACTGAATAATTAAAGTGGAAATTCAATCAAAATTATCTTTTTATATGTCATAGAAACATGTGAGAAAGTCACATTAGTGAAGATAGTGATCTTGCACTGCCACTGATTTCTATATAGTAAAGGGCTCTATAGAGTATTCAAATCCATTTGGCATTGCTCAGAGATTTCTGTTACTGGAAATCTGACACAACATTGGAAGCAAAAGGCCATTAAATGATTGGCAGTTTGTTAAGAACATTCGATTTCCAGTAACGTCTATCTAAGCCGTGCCAAATAGATTTGTGAACTCTGTAGAGATCTTGCATTACATACAATGCATTCAGAAAGTCTTCAGACCCTTTACATTTTTTTCACATTTTGTTATGTTGAGGGCTTGTGCTAAAATAAAAAAATAAATTTTCCCCATCATTCTGCACTCTATACCCCATAATGCCAAAGTGAAAACAGAATATTAGAAATCTTTGCTAATTTATTGAAAAGGAAAAACTAAAATATTGCATTGAAATAAGTATTCAGACTATATACTCAGTACTTAGCTGAAGAACCTTTGGCAGCGATAACAGCCTCCAGTCTTCTTGGGTATGATGCCACAAGGTTTGCACACCTAGATTTGGGGATTTTCTGCTATTCTTCTCTGCGTATCCTCTCAAGCACTGTCAGGTTAGATGGGGACGGTCGGTTGACAGCCATTTCTAGGCCATTTAAATCAATGGTGATGGAAACGGAAACCTCTGGTTTCCGTTTGTGTCAGTCAGGGCTCCGTTCCGACGGAGCATCATAACGGAGCCCTGACGGAGATGTGAACGCAAAAAAAAAAGTTCTGACTTACCGATAACTCCCGGCTTCTTCCTCCAGTCTGGCCTCCCGGGATGACAATTCAGTCCAAGTGACAGCTGCAGCCAATCACAAGCCAAGCACAGGCTGCAGTGGTCACATGGACTGCCGCGTCATCCAGGGAGGTGGGGCCAGATGTCAAGAGAGACGCGTCACCAAGGACGCGTCACCAAGGCAACGGCCGGGAAGTTCTCGGTAAGTACGAACCTCTTTTTTTTTAAACAGGTTACTCGATATGGTGATCGGAATTCACTGTCGAGGGTGCTGAAAGAGTTACTGCCGATCAGTTAACTCTTTCAGCACCCTGGACAGTGACTGACGTCGACTAGCCTCATCTCTATGATGGCGGCTGCGCGAAAATCACGCAGCCGCGCATCATACACCGATGACACATGGAGCTGTCAAGTGCCTTTTGCGCACGCAAAACGCTGCGTTTTTTTGCCTGCGCAAAACGTACACGCTCGTGTAAATCAGGACTAAGTTTCATAGCAAAGGGTCTGAATATTTATGAATTTTTTATGCTAAATTTGAGTTGCTCGTTTTAAATAAATTAGCAAAAATGTCTAAAATTCTGTTTTTACTTTGTCCTTATGGGGTATTGAGGGCAGAATGATCTGTGAAAACTTGATTTTTTTTTTATTTTAGCACAAGGCCTCATCATAACAACATATGAATAAAGTGAAAGGGTCTGAAGACTTTCCGAATGCACTGTAAATCAGTAGTGCACTAATGTGAACATATTTTTATGGCGTATTATAAAATCACTTTGAATGGATTTGATATCTAAGAGATATTATAGTATGTAACTTGTCGACTTTAGGTAAGGTAAAAATAACACTATTTAAACTGGTGTCAATGCTTCATTTTCTGATGGATACGTGTTGGTTTTGCTTGGTAGAATAGCAAAGCAGACTATGCTAGTCTGCCCGTCAAAAGCAACAGATACCTGAAGAAATCAAACCTAACTAAGGCAAACTGAAAAAAAAAATGTGGCCATGTTTACTTAGGGTTAGTGCACACATAGCGTAAATACTGAGGGTTTTCCGCAACGGATTTAGTTGCGGAAGATCTGCAGCATGATACAGTAGCAGCAAAGTGGATGAGAGTTGGACAAATCTCATCCACACGCTGCGTAAATGATGAGCGAAAAAAACGCTCAGAAATTCACCGGTGCGGTTTTTTAATTCGAAGCATGTCAATTGTATTTGCGTAATCGCTGCTTTTTTTGTTGCAGGATTTCCCCATTGAATTCCATGGGAAGTTAAAACCCACAACAAATAGCAGATGTTGTGATTGCAGCAAAAAAACACAACTTTTAAATCTTATACTTACCAAGAATTCTGTGCTTCTTCGTCCAGGCCGACTTCCTGGGATGATGTTTCATCCCATGTGACCGCTGCTGCCAGTCACATGCTGCAGCGGTTACATGGGATGAACCGTCATCTCCCAGGAGGCCGGCCTGGAGGATGGCAGAGGGACGCGTCGCCATGGCTACTCAAGTATGAACCTTTTTTTATGTGCAACTTTCCGCAGCTGACATTCCGGCCTAAAAAATGCACCACAATTTGGAGCCCTGGGTGCATATGTTGTGTGCTTTTACGCAGCAGATCAGCCTTGTCTGAACATAGCCTAATGGTGTATTTGTTGTTGATTTTTGGTGGAAAGCAAAAATCTGCAACAAAGTATATTACAATGCATGTGAATGGGGTTTTACTGCCTGGAATCAGTGATCTTGTGTTATCTGCAGGATGTTAAACACTTCATCCTATAAGATTTGCACAGTCCTGTGCAGAACACTAATAAGAGCTCATGACGTCTCTATGGTGTACCACTCCACGTGTGTGGCTGTACTGTGCAAACAGCAGAGCATAGAAAAAAAACCTTAAAAAAACCTTAACGCTTATAGCAAGTTCAGATGCATTGCGCAGTTCTAGTCACGATGGAAAAGAGTTATTCTTACAACAGTGCGCTTCTTTAATCACACTTGATATTAACAAAAGTGGTACAAAGAAACATTCCAAAGTAAAATACTGAGTAAATAATTAATCCTCAATGAGCAACTTGGAACCTGTGCTGATAGCTCTAAGGGTATGTGCACACACAAAATAAAAAACGTCTGAAAATACAGAGCTGTTTACAAGGGAAAACAGCTCCTGATTTTCAGACGTTTTTTTAAGCAAACTCGCGATTTTTGCTGCGTTTTTTACAGCCGTTTTTGGAGCTGTTTTTCTATAGAGTCAATCAAAAACGGCTCAAGACGTGACATGCACTTCTTTTTCGTGGGCGTTTTTTTACGTGGCCATTTTTAAAAATGGGCGTGTAAAAAAACGCCCCGTTGGAACAGAGGCGTTCTGCTTCCGATTTTTCATCCGTTTTTTGTCCGTTTACAGCCCGAAAAACAGTCGAAAATAAGCCGTGTGAACAGAACCCTTAGGCCAGGACTACACCTAGACTTTTTGTAGTGCTACTAATGACTTTTGACTATTGAACTACAGCTGTAGTCCAAATAAATACATTGAGTCGTATGCAATCCTGTGGACTGCAGCTGTCGCTCAATAGTTTATATTAATCACTAGCGCTACAAAAAGTTTTAGTGTAGCCCTGGCCTTACACCAATTCATCATGGTAGAAAACCCTCAAGACAAAGGGATTGTACTGCTGAAGTGTTTAGCCAACAGACGATTCCTTACCCTGGATATATTGGTGCAAACTCTCATTCTTTTCAGCCTCTAAGGCAGGGGTCTCAAACTCGGCCGGGTAAGTGGGTCGCATATAGAAAAAATGGGAAGTTGACGGGCCGCATTACTTTCAAATTTGATGCAATACAAAATTATTGTTAATCAATTAGTTATTTGATCTACTATAACACTATATTACTAGAATAATAATACTACATTACTATAATAATAGCGCCAGGTTTAAAATTTGAGATATTTCTCCACGTGCTTATTTCAACAATCCAGCTTTCCAGTTTAAGTGTCGCTAAATGCAGTCTGGCGGCTCAGTTAGCACACATGTCAAGATTGGGCAGCCCCTTTTTAGATAGTGCCGCAGTGCCCTCTGTGGATGCTGCCGCCGTTCCCTCTGTGGATGCTGCCGCAGTGCCCTCTGTGGATGCTGCCGCAGTGCCCTCTGTGGATAATGCAACACACCCCTAGATAAGGCCACAGTGCCCTCTGTAGATAAGGCCACAGTGCCCTCTGTAGATAAGGCCACAGTGCCCTCTGTAGATAAGGCCACAGTGCCCTCTGTAGAGGCTGCCACAGTACCCTCTGTAGAGGCTGCCACAGTGCCCTCTGTAGAGGCTGCCACTGTGCCCTCTGTAGAGGCTGCCACAGTGCCCTCTGTAGAGGCTGCCACAGTGCCCTCTGTAGAGGCTGCCAAAGTGCCCTCTGTAGAGGCTGCCCCAGTGCCCTCTGTAGAGGCTGCCCCAGTGACCTCTGTAGAGGCTGCCCCAGTGCCCTCTGTTGAGGCTGCCCCAGTGATGTCAGGGGCTTGCCCAGAGCTGGAGTCCCGGAGCAGAGCCGCTTCTGGCACTCTGAGTGGGATTCCAGCTCTGCTCCTGACATCACTGTCCATATATGGACAGAGATGTCAGGGGCAACCCCAGAGCTGGAGTCCCAGGCAGAGCGCTAGTAGGCTCTTCCTGGGACTCCAGCTGTACTCCTGACATTACTGGGACTCCTGCTCTGGGGAAGCCCCTGACATCATTGTCGATGTATGGACAGCGATGTCAGAGGCTTCCCCAGAGTCCCGGAGCAGAGCCGATAATAGCGCTCTGCCCGGGACTCCGCTCTGGGGAAGCCCCAGACATCGCTGTTCATATGTGGACAGCGATGTCAGGGAATTCCACAGAGTCCCGGAGCAGAGCCGACACCAGCGCTCTGCTCGGGACTCCGGCTCTGGGGAAGCCCCAGACATCGCTGTTCATATGTGGACAGCGATGTCAGGGAATTCTCCACAGAGTCCCGGAGCAGAGCCGACACCAGCGCTCTGCTCGGGACTCCGGCTCTGGGGAAGCCCCAGACATCGCTGGTCATATGTGGACAGCGATGTCAGGGAATTCCACAGAGTCCAGGAGCAGAGCCGACACCAGCGCTCTGCTCCGCTCTGGGCAAGACCCTGACACACTGTCCATATATGGGCAGCGATGTCAGGGAATTCCACAGAGTCCCGGAGCAGAGCCGACACCAGCGCTCTGCCCGGGACTCTGGCTCTGGGGAAGCCCCAGACATCGCTGTTCATATGTGGACAGCGATGTCAGGGAATTCCAGAGTCTCGGAGCAGAGCTCTGTATACCGCTTACCGCGGGCCGCAGATGACAGCCCCAGGGGCCGCATGCTGCCTGCGGGCCGCGTGCTTGAGGCCCCTGCTCTAAGGCCTTTTACACACGAACGGGATAATTGACCGTGTGATCGACGGTTTTTTTACGGCCGTTGCATGGCCCGTGATAAAAATAGGATATGTCCTATTTTGGCCCTATTTCACGGATACCTCAATAGACTCCAGTCTGTGAGGGTTCTGTGAAATCGGGTCCCGCATGGGTGCAAATCGGCCATGCTGAGATCCCGAAAATGACCAAAACGCTCAGAAAAAAGAAAAATATTGCTAAAAATCGCATTTGGTACTATATTTGGTAATCAGCTGAACTAGGTCAAAATGACTACTCAGTAGTAACAGTTTACAGGAATGAAAATGAATTAGCTGTCTTGCTGATGATTACCAACAGATAATTATTTTATTTTACTTTACTTATAAAGTGCAGCACTGTATATTATGTAACATAGTAGATACAAAAAAAATATAAATTACAGAAAGAACACTTAGTAGAAGAAGAAGGTTCAGCCTAGAAAACAATATTAGAAGGGTGATACAAGATTCCGAATGAAAGAGAAATTGTAGGATATGGGACTTTACTAATTGTAATAAGGTAATTGGATAGAATTGATTGATGAAGTCTGAATGGAAAAATGAGCAATTCCACCATTATTTTTGGTGCGTTTTTGTTTTTTTGTGGTTTAAATAATATGTCAACTTTATTGTTTGTGTCATTACGATCACGGCGATACCATAAATGTGTATTTTGTTTTATATGGTTTTTACACTTTTCCAAAATATTGTTTTATTTTTACTGTGCACTTTTGTTAGTTTTAATAAACTCTATTTAACTGTGTTTAACTCATTAGGGGACTTCACAATGCGATCTTCTGATCTCTGATGTAATGCTTTGGTATGCTCAGTATATAAAATCATTATTGCCTGTCAGTGTGATACTGACAGGTAGTCTATTAACCCATGCCTCTGGCACGCCCTAACATGTATATAGTCATGGGAGGCCTTGGGCCCTTTGTTAGACCCCGTTGGTGGCCCTGGCGACCGGTTTTACTGGCCACAGCCATTGCAGCAGGAGCCTAGCTGTCAGTCACAGCCGGGCTCCCAGAACTGATCATGTGGGCACAGCTTCTATGCCCCCACAATCACCATTACGTACATGCTTGTCAAAATGCAGGAAGGATACATGAAAATGCATTAAAGGGGTTTTCTACTTTCTGACAACTGATGACCTATCCTCTGGATAGGTCATCAGAATATGAACGGTGTGAGTCCGACAACCGGACCCTGCACCGATCCGCCGCTCCGGCTGCTGCTGTCCACTGGATGTTTGGAACGGTATGCAATAGTTGGAGCCGGAAGCAGATGGCTGTTCGGTGCGGAGTCCGGGTGTCGGACGCGCACCGATCATATACTGATGACCTATACAGTGGATAGGTCATCAGTTGTTAAAAAATGGAAAACGTCTTTAAGGGGTTAAATAAAACTACCATTGATTTACTTCTCCTAGCACATTTAGATTGTAAACTTTTATGGACAGGGACTTGTCTCATTGTTTGTTCATTTGATTTTATTATTTGTTATTTTAGATGTTAGATACTTTTTCTATTGTAAAGCACTGTGGAATATGTTGGTGCTACATAAATAAAGATTATTATTATTATTATTATTATTATTATTATTATTATTATTATTATTATTATGTGGGTCTTACTATGGATTGAGACAAGAGATCTCTGTCCTTCCTCAATTCATTCAAAGTGTTTATTGGTGCAGTGTGAGACATTTATTTTCTTACAATTGATTTCAGATGGCTAGCAGTCAACCGAAGTGCTATTCTGCTATTTACATTTAGAAATAAAAATTGCAACTGTGATAGTGGCTGGGACATCTAGAATAGAATTTGTTACAAAACTGATCAATAAGGTTCAGTCATGTGAAAACAGAACACATATGACACCAGCATGCACAGAGCCTTTAAATGCTTGTTTTTTTTGTTGTGCATTTTAACCCATTCCATGACTAAACAATTTAAAGGGGTTTTCACATCTCGGACATTTATGGCATATCCACAGCTCCTGAGTTCCGGAAACACTATTTCTGTAACTACCATTCACTTCTTTGGGAGTTCCGGAAACAGTGTAGCAAAACACTCAACTGTTTTCGGCAAACCCAGCCACCTTTTAATCAGTGGCCGGAGCCCAGCGACCGTGGCAAAAGTTAAAGGTCAGGGTGCCCTGTTCTAGAGATAGGCACTCGTCCCAGAGGTGGGACCCTCATCTGTCAGACTTTTATGGCATATACTGTGGATTTTACATAAATCTGAAATGGTAATACCCCATTCATTTGGAGAAAATACACCTTTTTAAGTCTTTTAGTATTTGTATTTTTGTATGTCATAATATTTAATAAATGTTTAAAATGATATGTGTTAATTATATGTGTTCTGTGAAAATGTTTCTTCATACTTGACTAATTATTTTCCTTTTTTATACTTGTTACAGCACATACAGTCTCTTTTCCACCTGTGAATGTCGATGTCCCTAAGCTTAACCTCGCCATAACATTTGTATGCTGACCATGGTTGGAAATGAGAAGCATAGGCACTATCTTCCTTCCTTTACAAATGTCTTAACACCAGACAGCATTCCTGAATTTTGTATACCTCCCAGGCACCAAACTCAAAAAGATCTAAGTTTAAAACATCATTACCTGTCCATTCCTGACCTCAACATATCAGTGTTTGAAACAGTAAAACCAAGTTTATTTGACACTCATAACATTGAAGTAGACAGCGTTCAAGATACTCTTGAGGAGGAGAATACTAATGCTGATCCCCAGTCACAGGCTGCTTTATCATTGCCCCATCTTTCAAAAACACAGACCTGCTATGGGTTTTGCACCTTGCTGGAAAGCCCTAATACAAGAAGAAAAGAATCACTATTTCACAATGACCCTGCTAATCCACCTATTCTGCTACCTCGATCTCGCTCTAATACTTTATCTTGTAGAGGAATTTCCTCACCAAACTGCTGCAGCACTCTAAAGTTACGACCTCTTAAACGTTCTGGAACTTTAGATAGTGACACAACATCATCTACTGACTCCTCTCCTTTCAGCTCCCCTCTGCTCCACAGATCTTTCCCAATGACGTTGTTAAAAGCCTTCAACCAAGACAATACATTTTCCAGGGCATTACATGTCTACAAGTCTTCTGCCCTTAGGAACACTTCAGTCTCTACTGATGAGGATAGCTCAACAGATAGTAGTCCATGTGTCACCAGAAGAGCATCCCAAGAGTGGGCTTATCACTCTCTTGCACATTCCCACAGTGGTCTGCTGTTGTCTCCTGGGCAATTTCCCATAGACAACACTGTAGCGCTAGATACAGGAGGAATCTTGAGGCTGTCCACTGAATATCGGCCTGAAAATCTGAGACTTCGTGTCCGTCTTGTCAGTGCAGAAGGGCTGTACAAACAGTCTGTAGACCCCAAAAACATCAGCTGCTACATTTCCATATCATTATCACCTGGCAAAAATCAAAAACAGAGAAGCACCCTGATCCGTGGAAGCCGTAACCCAATCTTCAATGAAGATTTCTTTTATGAGGGGCTAGAACCTCAAGATCTTCTACAGAAAACTCTGAAGATAAAAGCCCTAAATAAGGGATGCTGTGTAAGACGAGAAAATATTTTGGGGAGGAGCAAACTTCATCTTCTTAATATTTTAGTGCTTTAAGACATGTAACTCATCTTGCACTGATCTTGAATAAAATATGACATTATATTTAATGACTTTGTGTCTGCATATCATTCCTATAAGTATAGAAAGCTGTATAATTCAGCTTTTGGATTTGTGTGCAGTTATACACCCAGAATGATCTCTTTGGCTAAAAATCATATCAAATAGTATATAATTACTTTCCCCCATTATATTCACAAACTGCATACATTTGCATTATTCAATGGCACACTTTTATTCGAATTTATATATGCTGCATTTGTTTGTAATCATTTAGTTTACAATGTTGCGACACCACATTATCCCTAAAATGTGTTTGTTGGAGCCCCTTCTCTTCCTGCTACATAAGACGTGGCAGAACCGCACTGCACTGTGAGAATACACTTTTATAATTTCTAATTGTACATTTTCAATTTTCTTTCATGATTATAGGGCAGCTTCCTTGCTTTGATCTGTGAACAGCAGCTCCAGAGATTTGTTTTACTGCACACAAATAATTTATTTATATGGGAGAGTGTTGTGAGCATGCTCTGTATTATGTGCAAGTAGTAGCATGCAGCCAAACGGAGGAGGCGCGTAACTATCTCCATCACCTACTGTGAATAGTGCGATCCTGCTTCTGACTTTATAATAGAGGTGTTAGCTTTCATTGGATGTATAGTATTGAGATGACTGCTGACTCTGCCCCCAGTGTATACAGCACAAGCTGAAAGTAGATCTCCGCAAAAAAGGAACATAAAAACAACATTTGGAATCCGTGTCTTTTAATCTATTTGCTTATTGCAGTAATTCAAGAGGGTTTTTGTGGTGACAGATTTCCTTTAATTTCCTTGGTAAATTACAGGATATAAACAAACTGCAATCCTGTAACCTCGCAGACAAAGAATTAAAGCTGGGGAATGGACTTTAAGAATCCTATTACATGGCCCAACGTGGACCATGTAAACGAGCGTCGATAAATAAGACAGCTCATTGATCGGCGCTCGTTTGCTCCTTTCACACGGAGCAAAGATTGCTTATGTATAGAGACTAGCGCTCCTTACTCCGTTCGCTCGTCCCCATACATTTTCATCATGTCCGCAGCACATCTCCCTGATTATTAAGGAAGATGTGCTGCCGACAACGATTATTTTTAATTCTGCATAAAGCCTCATACACATGGCTGTGCCCGTAATCACGGTCCGTGATTACGGGCACGGCTGGCCACTGGCGGCCGTGGACAGCCACCGCATTTTTGGCCCGTGTTTCCATATAAAGTATGGGAGCACAGTCCGTAAAAACCAAAAGATAGGGCATGTCCTATCTTTTGTGGAGGCTTTCTACGGCTCGCACACCTTCCCGCAAATATACGGGTAGGTGTCCGTGGTCAATAAAAAAGAATGGGTCTGTATTTGCAGACCGTAATTACGGTCTGCAATTAAGGACGAAATCTACGGTCGTATGCATGGAGCCTAAAAGAGCAGATTAGTCGATGAACAAGCGGTTGCTCGTGCATTGACTGATCATTGCCTTGATTACACAGGGTAATGATCAGTTTTCCCGATCATTGACACATGTAATAGGGTTTTAATTTAATGCTTATAATGAAGTTGGGGTGTGCACACTGCTCTGTTATGTGAATCATTTGGGCAAAACACTTAAAGGGAACCATTATTTACGGTCGTAGGAGGAGTTTAGAGCAATAACAGCATAACAGCAATGAACTTTTGATAGCAGCGGCCAGGGGTGAGTAGAGTTCAATATGTGAAATGCTGGTGACAGGTTCCCTCTAAAGGGGTTGTACGGCCCCTAAAAATTGATGGCCTATCCTCAGGATTGGCCATCAATAGCTGATAGGTCTGGAGTCTGACTCCCAGGACCCCCGCCGATCAGCGGTTTTGAAGGGGGTGCAGCACTCATACATGCTTCCCCTTCATTTCTACTAGTTCACTGTGAATCGTCAACACGGATGTAGCGGTAATTCACAGTATTGGCTCGCTGTGAATCGCTGCTACATCCATGTCAACGGTTCACAATGAGCAAGTAAAAATAAAGGGGAAACAGCGCTAGCACCAGCGATGCAACCCCTTCAAAACAGCTGATCGGCGGGGGTCCCAGGAGTCGGACCCCGACCCATGAGCAATTGATGGCCTATCCATGCTATGACTAAGGGCCACTTGGGCTTAAAACCGGTCAGCTTCTGTTCTATGTGTTGTCTCTGATTTTATGGAATCTCAATAAGAGCCGCATTTTGTTCAAGATATTGATGCTGGAACCTTCTTGCCTTTTTTGCTATCCTGAGGATAGTCCATTAATTTTCCGGGACTGGAATACCCCTTTAATTAGATGCTGAGCAAAAACATATAGAGCTTATGCAGCATGAAATCCTTCTCTGCATTACACATCAAGGCAGTAGCATTTGCTGCATTAGCAATTAAACGCAGGTATATACAAGCATATTTGTGAACATTCCCCTTTAATTTCCAGAGACTCTTTTATCCAGAGGCGTGGCTGGGTTCTCCAGCACCCGGGGCAAAGATTCAGTTTGGCACCCCCCCCAACCTCTTTCCCGACATCTCCTTCCCCCTCGCCGTGTTTGTTTTCTCTACCAATCAATGCGGTGTCATTTCTTTTACACATTTCTTTTTATGTAACTCGAGCATAAAAACATTTGTACATTTTACAAGCAATATAGTTTTATACACAACACCAGAACCAAGCTCATTACATACCGTATATATCGGCGTACAAGACGACTTTCTACACCCTTAAAAAAATGTCAAAAGTGTGGGGTCGTCTTATATGCCGGATATTGTCGGATATTAGGGATGCACGTTGCAGCCGCACAGCTCAGTATAGTACACATGACTATGAGAGCGGGGCTGCGGCTGTGTAATTCAGCCACTGCCCCGCTCCTGAGTCCTGACATATGCGCGCGGGGTCAGCATCATGTGATGCGGCCGGCGCTGCACTAATGATCTGCGGCACTGAAGACAGAACATGGCGGGCGCGCTACAAAGCACCCCCATGTTGTCTTCAGTGCCTGAACTGCCGCTCATTAGTGCAGCGCCGGCCGCATCTCCTCATGCTGACCGCGCGCGCACTTCCTGTCAGGAGCGGGGCAATGGCTGTATTACACAGCCGCAGCCCCGCTCTATAACGCCGGAGATCAGAGAACCTCTCATCTCCGCCGTTATTCCCGTGAATGCTGCGATCACAGCTGACTGCAGCATTCAGGGGAAAGTGAGAAGGGGGGATGCCCCTGGATCGCGTCACAGGGAATTCCTGTGACGCGATCGAGGGCCATACCATATATGGGCAGACAGCCCAGGGTCTATTGACGGACCCCAGGGCTGTCTGACCATATCTCTTGTTGTTAGGATATACCCAAGTATGTCCTAACAACAGCCTGTGTACTATCAGTATACAGGATAATGTACTGGCACATATCTGATATATGTCAGTACATTAAAGTTTAAAAATAAAGTAAAAACAAAGTATGGTTACATTTTAAAAAAAAATACACCTTCACCTTTTTTACAATAAACATTAAAATAAGTCTCAATACATAAAATACACACATTCAGTAATGGCGCGGACAACAATGTTTTTGCATCATTTATGATGTGTACGCTGTAAAAAAATGAAATAAACACGGCTTTCATTCACTTATTAATGTGAGGCGCGAGGTGCGATGAATTTACCCTCCATGTTCCTCACATTAATAGTAATTAACCCCATCATGTACCTCGCCTATCTGCGCATGCGCGAGTTCAAAGAGACAGAGTCCTGGGTCCTGCCGCCGATGGCCATAGTGAAGCGCTCCTGCACGAAATGGTGAGTATATCTTAAATTCTATATTTTAAGGGTAAAAGTTGGGGGTCGTCTTATACGCCCAGTCGTCTTATACGCCGACATATACGGTATATACAGCACCAGAACAAAGCTCAGTACATAAATACAACAACAGCACAAATACAGCTGAATTTAGTGCAACCCCTGCCGTATAGGTATGTACGGCGTAAAACTACAGCTCCCAGCATGGCCCGAACAATGGTAAGGATATGCTGGGAGTTGCTGTTTCACAAAAAATAAATCATATCATAATCATACCAAACATCATCTGGCTGAAGATCATACAGTGACTACAGTGCTGATTAGAGGCATAATAAACATTTACATTAAGTGACTCACCGGTGACGTTTCAGATTCTAGTTATTTTTCTCCATCCTGTCCAGACCTCTATGATGACTTCTCCTGGTCACAGACCATTTCTGCAGTTTGCCGCTCAGATGTCTTCAGCTTCTCACTTTTCCAACATTTCTACACCTATAAATATAGATAAAGTTCTCATTATACCACACACTAGGCCCTTAAATATAATAGCGCCATACACTGCACCTCTAATTTTAATAGCACCATACACAGTGTCCCACACATACACCGTGCCCCTTATAGATAGTGCCTGCCATAGAGCCCCCTGTAGATAGTGCCCCCATATAGCCCACCCCTGAATATAGTGTCCCACAACTAGCTCCCCCTATAGTGCTCCACAGATAGCCCACCCCTGTATATAGACCCCTGTAGATATAGCCCACCCCTGTATATAGTGCTCCACATATAGTCCACCCCTGTATATAGTGCTCCACATATCATCCACCCCTGTATATAGTGCTCCACAGATAGCCTACCACTGTATGTAGCCCCACTGTAGATCTAGCCCACCCCTGTATATAGTTCTCCATAGATAGCCCACCCCTGTATATTGCCCCCCCTGTAGATAGAGCCCCCCCGTAGATAAAGCCCACCCTGTAGATAAAGCCCCCTGTAGATAAAGCCCCCTTGTAGATAAAGCCACCCCGTAGATAAAGCCACACACTTTTTATTACAATAAAATAACAAACTATTCAAACTCACCTTAATCCCGTTTCCACGCCGGCCGGCAGCAATGGAGACCTGCTCTCTTCTGCACAGGTCTCTTGGGGTTGAACGAAGCATCTATGAAAGGCGCTGATTGGCTGGGCAGAATGACTTTCCCTGTCAGTCAGCGCTTTTCAACGACGGAAGCGCGATACCGCTTCTCTCGTAGAAATCGCTGAATGGCCGGGCATGGAACATACCCAGCCATTCATTGCTTCTAATTTTACCTGTGTCCTATAGACGCCGGTACAATTATAGTGCAGGAGGGGGTGGCGCTAGTGCCTCCCTCTAAGTTGCGCCCGGTGCACATGCCCCGCCAGCCCCCCCCCCCCCTTAGCTACGCCCCTGCTTTTATCAGACAAACAATTTCAGGTAAACTATCAATTTATAAAAATCTCAAACGTGTACCAAAAAGTATTCCCCACACCAGTATACTACTAATAACATCCTGAACCAATGACACAAGGTAGAAAAGATCCAAGGATACTTGTGGTTTATTCCAAATTCTGGCCTTTTTATCTGTATGGTGCCAGATAAAAGGGCCAGTGGAAATTCTGTACCCTTGTCCCTTTTGACCTCACCAATTAGGGCAAGTCCTTTATGTATCAATTAGGGGAGAGAGAGGTTCTGGCAATAGACAGGGAATTTTGCTTTTATGTTAAAATATGAATTGAGGTGTCTTTCAGAAGAATGTTTATAAAGCAGTTGTATAACAGGACGGCGGCTGCTGCACCCACCTGTGAGACTCTGCATTGTCGTTACTTGGTCTCTATCGCAGCACAAGGCATATTCATTCTTAAAAGAGTAATTCCATGTTTTATTTTTTTCTCTAAAGTGGAAAAAATTGGAAAAAAAATGCAAGAATTTAACAATTGCGTCAGTTTATGATAGCATTTTTCACACATAGTATGGACCACGGACAAAATTCATCTCTTTTCACATTCTTCCACTTCTCCCGTGCATGGGGATACCAAATATGTGTGCCTTATTCACTGTGCGGGCATGTTCCAGGGCTTGGCATAATAGGAGGCTTTTTGGCCTTTTCGGTCCAGGAATTCTGCATTTGATTTTATAGCCGCATACTGTTTTCTGGGGGGCCTAATGCTGCTGAAACATTAGAAACACCCCATAAATGACTTCATTCACACAAGTAGACCCACAAGGTTTCCTTCAAGGGGTTTATCATATTTTTAGCAAGTCCAGTTTTCTTCTGAAAGTTTCTTGAATAAGATGGAACAAAATAAAATTAGCATTTATGCGAGCATTTTTCACACACAGTATAGACCATGGACAAAATTCATCTCCTTTCACATTCTTCCACTTCTCTCGTGCATGGGGATACCAAATATGTGTGCTTTATTCACTATGCGGGCATGTGCCAGGGCTGGGCATAAAAGGAGGCTTTTTGGCCTTTTCGGTCCAGGAATTCTACATTTGATTTTATAGCAGCATACGGTTTTCTGGAGGGGGGGGGGGGGGTAATGCTGTTGAAACTTTAGAAACACCCCATAAATGACTTCATTCACACAAGTAGACCAAAAAAAGGTTTTCTTCAAGGGGTTTATCATATTTTTAGAAAGTCCAGTTTTCTTCTGAAAGTTTCTTGAATAAGATGGAACAAAATAAAATTAGCATCTTTTTTAGAAAATGCATTTTAGTGGATTTACCATGACAAGTTCCTCTGGCAGAGAGTTCCACAGTCTCACTGCTCTTACAGTAAAGAATTCCATTCTATGTGTAGAAACTTTCTTTCCCCTAGACATAGAGGATGCCCCACTTGCTATAGTTACAGTCCTGGATATAAATAGATCATGAGAGAGATCTCTGTATTAACCTTAGATATATTTATACAAAGTTTTAGGTCACCCCTCAGCTTTCTTTTTTTAAACTAAATAATACTAATTTTGATCATCTTTCTGGATACTGCAGTCCACCCATTCCATTTATGCGCACTGGTGCCCAAAACTGTACACAATATTCTATCTGCGGTCTTAACTATAAATTTATAGAGTGGTAGAACTATGTTCTTGTCATGTGCATTGATGCACCTTTTGATAAACACCATGATCTTATTTGCCTTGGCAGAACACTGCCTGACACTGGTTGCTACAATTAAGTTTACTTTCAACTAAAATTCTTTAGTCCTTTTCCATGCAAGTTTTACCTAGTTTTTTTATCCCATTTAGGCCTCATGCACACGACCGTATTTTTGTCCACCCGTAAATACTGGCGTAAATACGGGTCCTTGGTCACACGTATTCGACCCGTATTGCACCAGTATTTATGGACCCGTGCCCGTAAATATGGGTCCGGTGTCACCCGTATTCCACCCGTATTTACGGGCATGTTTTTGGCTGCAAAATTGCACTGCACTAATCGGCAGCCTTTCTCTCTATCAGTGCAGGATAGAGAGAAGGGACAGCCCTTTCCGTAATAAAAGTAAAAGAAATTCATACTTACCCGGCCGTTGTCTTGGTGACGCGTCCCTCTCCTGACATCCAGTCCGACCTCCCTGGATGACGCGGCAGTACATGTGACCGCTGCAGTATGTGATTGACCTGTGATTGGCTGCAGCGGTCACATGGGCTGTAACGTCATCCCAGGAGGCCGGACTGGAGGAAGAAGCAGGGAGTTCTGGGTAAGTATGAACGTCTTTTTTTTTTTTTTACAGCTTTATCTATATTCTGATCGGTAGCCACTGTCCAGGGTGCTGAAACAGTTACTGCCGATCGTTTAACTCTTTCAGCACCCTGGACAGTGACTATTTACTGAGGTCGCCTAGCAACGCTCCCGTAATTACGGGTGCACACACGTAGTCACCCGTAATTACGTGAGCCCCATAGACTTTTATGGGCTGCCCGTGCCGTAATTAGGGCCTGAAATAGGACATGTTCTATCTTTTTCAACGGCATGGCACCTTCCCGTAAGCATACGGGGAGGTACCCGTGGCCAATAGAAGTTTATGGGCCCGTAATTACGGCCCGTAATTACGGGAGTTTTTACGTTCGTGTGCATGGGGCCTTAGCATGTGTAACGTCCGCGGTCGCAGACCGCAGAGTCCTATCATCCTGCAGACGTCTGCCTCCCCAGGGATGTCAGCACATGCGGGCGTCCTGTCCTGCAGTGAGGGTGTAGGGTGTGCGCTCGAGCTCATTCTCGGCCTTAATGGGCCAGACCACACACATGTTTTAGATTGACTGACAGCTCCCATTATCACCCTGGACTATAAGAAGGGCACTGCCCCTTCCGTCATTGCCTGAGAGTTGTTGTGTTTTCCCATGTTAGTCTTTGCAAATGGTCCCTTAGTGTTTTCCAGTTCCCAGTGTTCCCGTTCCTGCTACCTGTATCCTGTATCCTGTGCTACCTTTTTCCTGTGCTGTAGAAAGTTGGAGTCGTATTGTGTCATATACTACACCTGCTGTATTTCACCACGCCTGGTGTTTGCCTGCTGCCAAGGTCCCATCCGAGCCTGCCATCGCTACTCTCTGTATTGCCACAGGTACCCTTATTCGAACTATTGACTTTACCTTGGTATCCTGTTTGGCCAGCTGCTATCCCGCTACACACACCCATCGTGATAGTATGTAAGGGGAAATGTTATTTCCCTTCCAAAAAAAAATACCTCACACATCTCTATTAACGGAAAAATGAAAAAGTTATGGCTCTCAGAATATGGCGACACAAAAACAAATGTTTTTTATTGAAAGTGTTTTTATTGTGCATAATTAGTGGAACATAAAAATATATATATGTATTTTGATATCGCCATATTTGTATTAACCCGCAGAATCAAGTTAACATTTATACCCCATGGTGGACGCCGTAAAAAAAACAACTCCTAAAAACCAATGCCAGAATTGCTGTTTTTTGTTCATTTTGCCTTCAAACTAATTAAAAATAGTTATTTAAAATGTCGTATGTACCCCAAAGTGGTACCAATGAAAACTATAGCTCGTCACGTAAAAAAAGAAAGCCCTCACACAGGTCCATCAACGGAAAAAGGAAGTTACGGTTTTCTGAATATAACAAGACAAACTACTGTCTTTTTTTTTTTTTTTAATTGTTTTAATTATGCAAAACATAAAAAACGATATAAATTTGGTATCACCATATTTGTAGCGACTTGCAAAATAAAGTTAACATGTCTTTTATACCGCACAGTAAATGGCGTAAAAAAAATTTCAAACAATTGTGGAATTTCAGTTTTTTTCTATTTCCCCACAAACAACTAATACATTTTTTTCAATGTAATATATATACCCCAAAATTGTGCCATTTAAAAGCATAATTCGTCTCCTGAAAAACAAGCTCTGATACGGCTACATCAACAGAAAAGTAAAAAAGCTATGGATCTCGGAATGCAGGGATGAAAAAAATAAATTTCAATGCATTATCAAGGGGTTAATATCCACCCTATATTTTCTATCACTTGTTTACCAACTTACACACATTTTCCCCAGTCCCAACATTCTCATTTTAAGTGCCAACCTTTTATGCGGCACAGTATTTAATGCTTTGGAAAATTCTGTTTCAATATGTCTTTATTAAACAGTTGAGACATCAGAAAATATATGTGTATAACAGTTCTACTCGCAGGTAGAAGTAAATAGTTAGTCTCAAATAATAATGAAATCGTTAATTCCTATAAGTTTTAACATTTTGAGAAAATGGGATTCAAAATAATATGGGTAATAAAAGGTAAATAAAATAAATGTTGTGAAGAACGTATATAGGTCATAAAGAAAAAATAAAATGTATACAACAGGCAACGTATGAGCTCCCACTAGAAATTATATTATAAAATATTCTATAGATGGTATCTCACTCCATATAAACTTTCCAGAATATATAGTGATTCATCGCCCCAATGTTGGAGAGGTTGTAACCATTTGGGATCCATACTTCACATATTTTGGGAATGTCCTTTATTATTAACCTTTTGGCAATCTATTAGCGCACTACTTAATGAGATTACAACTCAAAATATTAACCTCACGCCGGAACTTGGGTTACTACGGCTTGGAATTGAGGTTATTCCCAAACAATTCCAAATTGTAATATGTCATATTTTAATATCTGCCACATCAGCGTTCAGATGGAAAACATGCTTTGGAAAATTCAATGTCTCACCAGTCTAGAATTTACCTCCTCATAGAAGCTGACCAGATCAGTTTGATATAACCTATTACTTATAAACCCATGCTGATATGGAGTTATACATTTATTTTCATTGAGATACTTCAGGTTAGCATCCCACAATAGGGGTTAAACATACAGGTCTTTAGTTTCCAGCCTCACTTTTTGACAGCTTTTTCAATATTGGCACAACATTTGCAAAGTACCAATCCTGTGAAACAGACCATGTCACTATAGAATTCTTAAATATCAAAAATAAGGGTCACTGTATTTAATTGCTTCAGAACATGGGACTGTATATCTGCCCATACTCTTGTTGTCATTCATTGATGAAGACAAATATACTATTAAAGGGGTTTTTCCCATAATCAATATTTATTACCTATTCACAGGATAGGTGCTAAATATCTGATCGGTGGGGCAGCCCTATAGAAATGAAAGGAGTAGTGGTCAAGCATGCGCACTACCGCTCTATGGGGCTCCCAAGTAAGCTTATTCTCGTGATCAGTGGGTTTCCAGACCACCACCGATCAGATATTTATCAGCTATCCTGTGGATAGGTGATAAATAATGATTATGATGAAACCCCTTTAATTACCCTTTGAAGAATCTACAGTTACTTTTCTTGGAAATCTACAATAAATGAAACAGATCATCATTTGTCACTTGAAGTACACACTTGCTATGAATACAATATGCTTTTTTAGGTGTCACACATAAACGTACACCAGTAAGTGCTTCCCTGAGCTAATGTAATTGACTTTATTCAAAGAAAAACCCTATAAATGATGCTTAGCCAGCAAAAACTGTAGTTTGTGGAAAACACACACATCTGCTGTTTGTCATCCAGAACAAACAATTTTGTATAGCAGGAAGTATGAGACATGTGAATGTGTAACTAGTCTGCTCTTCTTGCAGGGTCTAGTTAGTTTTGCTTGTTAAAATTGGTAAATTGTTTTTTACAGGAATGTAATTGTGTGCGTTTCGTATGGTACATTAACTAGACTAGCCTGAACGTTTAGGGCCATTAATGCATTTTACAAAATCTCAGTATTATCTATGTAATGTAGAGCATGGTGGTGTAGGGACAATGTGCAGGGTTGTCACAGATAAATGTAACGGAGACCAGGATTGATGGCAAAAGAACGTCTCTTTACTTTCTCTGTGTTGTACTCACACATGGCCACAAGCAGACAGCAACAAAACACTTCTCAGAATACACGAGAGGTACAATCTCTTAACTCTGGTTAAACTGGTAAACTTGGTTATGCCAATGATGCCTGGCTCACCATTTTTTTTTAGGACAGAGGTTCGGCACTCCTCCTTGATACAGGGGTATGTCCTTAAAGGCTATGTAAACCTTTGAACACTTTTTTTCTCTAGCTAAAACAATGTATCATGTTATTTTATATTTCAATGTTTTTATTGAATTTTCCAAACATGGGAAAACAGGGGGAAGGGAAAGGAAGGGAAAAGGAAAGTTGGCATTTTACATTAAAACATACATTTGTTACAACAATGATTTTACAAAACTAGTCAAATTCGTGTCATGTTTCAGGCTTCGTTTCTATTTGCTTTAAAGTTAATATGTGTATGTCCTGTGGGGACAAATTATCTGGAGGAACATATGATGAAAAATTATGTTAAGCAAATAAGGCAGTGGCGTAAGTATAGGGGTCACAGTTGCACAGGCCCCTTACCACACCGTACAGTGCACTGCAGCCAATCTGTGTACACTGCTGCTGCATCGATGGACGTCCTCCTTGACGTCCGACGGGGAGTGGAGGACCAGAGGAGGAATTGGGCCGGATCTCCTAACTACAGTCCCAGAGAGTGTCGACGGGGTGGGGTGTCAGCGATGCTAACCCGCCCTGGTTATTAACTGGGCGAGTCGTACTGAAGGTGCCGATAGGGATGTGGGACAGGGGGTAGCTGGGTGCTTGCGCTGAGTTCTATGCTTTTGAAAGTGCCGTCTGGTGTGTGGGCTTACTGCTAAGGGAAGCTTCCTGGGCAGGACGTAGGTGGCTCGGCTTGTGTCTGTGCATGTCCCCGTGCACTAACATGGTTGGCCACAGCATAGGGAGGCCGGGAAAGCTAGAGGAGGAAGAATTGCTTGCTCCACCTCCTCTTCATTCGTGTGGCTGGATAGTGTCTGTCTGCTGCAGTCCTTACCCACACAGCCCGCAGTTTAATGGTAAGGAGCTAGGAAGGAGACAGACTGTAAGTTAATTACTAAGGCACTAGTTTCCTCTAAATGACTGCCCTCACCCTGGCAGTGTCATATGCTAGGACCCCCGCTGATCACTAAAATGGGGGTCCCGAGCTCGTTGTTCCTCATCACTGTGGTCAAAGTTAGAATAGAGCGGTGCCCGCAGTGGTCGACCATGTGCCCTGCAACTACAATCTATGTCTGTGGGGCCAATGGGGACAGCCGAGTGCTGTACTTGGCTAATGACTTTGGAGTGGGAGTGCGCACAATCGACCATTGTGGGCACCACTTTATTCAAACTTTGACCGCATTGATGAGGAACAAGGGGCTTGGGACCCCCATTGTAGTGATCAGTGGGGCCAAGTCAACTTAAAACTTAAGGACAACGATCAGCCGATGAACGAGCAAACACTTATTCATCCGCTGATCGTATTGTTTATGCAGCAGAAAATATTATCTTTGCCGGCAGCACATCTTGTTGTGTAAACAGGGAGACATGCTGCCGACATGATGGAAATGTATGGGGACGAGTGTTTGTAGTAAAGATCGCTTATCCCCATTCATTACTGGTCATAGCTCCTTATGAAAGGAGCAAACGAGCGCCGATCAACAACTTGTTTCGTTGACTGGCACTCGTTGTTAAGGCTAAAATTGTCCGGTGTAAAAGGACCCTTAGTTATCTACCTCATATCATTCCTGAACAATGTTTTCAGTGTGTATGTACTCCCAGTAACCAAACAAAAAAACAAAAGACATCGTAGAGGAAAAAGAGGGGGCCAACACACCCACAAATACAACAAAAGAGAGAAGCAATATAAGGATGAGTAAAAACAAAATTAAACATTAAAACCACAATTAGGACATAAAATATCAAAACAACCAAATTGTTTAATCTATCCCAATATCAACTAGATCAAAAGGAGATTAATGTATTATCCAAAAGATTATCATTTTGCCCAACCTCGGGACCTGATGACTTTAGGTTATTTCTAGATCTAAATCGGTTCGTTAGGAAATTAACCTTAGAGAGAAACTTTTTATTACAAAACAATAGAGCCATAATAGATGAAAAATCCATCCCCCCTGAATTAGGTTACCATCATGTAGAGGTGAAACCCACATGCTCTTTTTATCCCACTTCCAGTAGAGGACATTATCTTGAGACCTTCGTGTCTCTTGTGTCTAATGACTTTAGGGAACTAGGTAAGAAGGTAGGTACATCCAAAAATAAAAACAATAAATTGAGCAATTATAAAAACAATCTCACCAGTACAGAAAGGCAAGCCCTCAAAAATATCCAAAACAGTAAAGATATAGTCGTAAGGGCAGCTGATAAGGGAGGGGGGATAGTAGTTCAAGATAAATATATATATATCGCCGAAGCTAACTAAATTCTTTCTGATCCCGAGTATTATGAATCATTGCACACAGACCCTAGCACAGCCTTTTCAATAGAACTTAAAGGGAATGTGTCGAGAATTAAACCTTTTTTTTTAAGTGTCGTTACTTATTTCTATTTTATTTTTAACGTTTTTTGCTGTATTTTTTTTTTTCTTCCACATGGTGGAAAGTATTAAAAATTAAATAATAATTTGACATGTTTTCCTATGTTGGCCAACAGGGGGAGGGCACTTCCCAGAATTGCAGCAAGGTGAATAAGGCAAAGCAACCTGACTCACAGCTGCTGTAAATGTGGGAGGGAATCTCACCCCCCTCCTACAAGTCAGGAAAAGGTGTCTTCAAATTGCTAAGCAGTGTCCGGCTGCCATTTTGGATGTGATTCTGCAGCTGGCAGAAGTTATTGGACACACCAAAGGGTATGTTCACACGCTTACTAAACAAAAGGAAACCAGCTCCTGATTTTCAGCCATTCTTTAATCAAACTCTCGTTTTTTACAGCCGTTTTTTGAGCTGTTTTTCTGTAAAGTCAATGAAAAAAGGCTCCAAAAACGTCCCAAGAAGTGACATGCACTTCATTTTGGCGGGCGTCTTTTTACGTGCCGTTTTTGGAAAACGACCACGTAAGAAACGCCCTGTCTGCTTCCGATTTTTCAGCTGAAAACATTGTGTGTGAACATACCCTTAGAATGATGAAAGTGAAGTGAATGACTTTTCAGTTGACAGGTTCACACGGCGTGTATTTGTCACGTTTTTTTTTTGCACATTTTACGTGCCAAAACCACATAAAAAACCTCTTGATTGCACTTGATTATGCGTGTTTGCGGGGGGGGGTCGGTGTGTGTGTGCGTGCGTGTGCGCTCGCCGCTGATTCTTCAAAACAGCTGATAAGCGGCTATGAAGTATCAGCGGCGCCCGTGCACACTCCGCTCTGACACACACACGCGCACGGGAAAAGTCTTAATGGGTCGTCCAGGAAAGCATGGCGCCGCACCTGTCCTCAGGTCGTGTGTGGTATTACAGCTCTGTCCTATTCACTTACTGCAATACCAGACACAACCTGAGGACAGGTGCGGCGCTGCGTCTCCAATCCAGACACTCCTTCTGTCCTGAGATGACCCGACGGGGGAGGCGGGTGTCAGAGCCACCAACCGCCATCACTGCAGACAGAACCACACAACTACGGTATGAGGGCAGGGCTTGTCCTGAGTGCACTGTCTCTTGTTATGGACAGATTTATTGTCACATGAACCGCTAACCTTGGTCCGATCACATGACAGATGGGGATCACCAAAAACCCTGTGCACCCTCAGCCCGTCCATCCAGCCCTTTCCTGGTTATATCTGCTTCTGGGAAAGCTGGGTGACCACCATTACCCCTCCTACTGGAGTGTGTTTGGGGATGTGACTAATGAACCTCTCACACTCCAGTAGGAGTGGTAATGGTGGTCACCCAGCTTTCCCAGACCCCTGAACGATAAATCTCTCTAGTTGTGCTGAGACTGTTTGGGGATGTGACTAATGAACCTCTCAGTCTCAGCACAACTAGAGAAATTTATCGTTCAGGGGTCTGGGAAAGCTGGGTGACCACCATTACCCCTCCTACTGGAGTGTGTTTGGGGATGTGACTAATGAACCTCTCACATTCCAGTAGGAGGGGTAATGGTGGTCACCCAACTTTCCCAGAACCCTGAACGGTAAATCTCTCTAGTTGTGCTGAGACTGTTTGGGGATGTGACTAATGAACCTCTCAGTCTCAGCACAACTAGAGAAATTTATCGTTCAGGGGTCTGCGAAAGCTGCGAACCACACTAACAGCGGGCATATTGTTTATCACCCAGCTTTCCCAGGACAGTTACATCAGGACACGACTATAGGGGGCCCCGTCGGGTGGGGGTGGCCGTCGGGGGGGGGGGGGGGGGGGGGGCGCCGGGGGGGCCGTCGGGGGTCATGAGAGCGGCGGTCTGTGAGGGAAGAGGGACAGACAGAGACACACACCTTACCTGCAGTGCAGCTGGTCTTCATGATGGCGCCTGCTATCTCCCTGCAAACAGCTGCTCTGCTGTGTGACTCTGACCTGCGTCTGCGCGGTACAGAGCCAGAGAGCAGAAGCAATGGAACGGCTCCCGTTCATTGACTCCTATGCAATGTAGCTGCCGTATTCCATCTCTGTATGTGTCGTTAATCGACACATACAGAGATGAAAAAAAAAATGGCAGCCCCCATAGAGAAGTAAAAGAAAGAAAAAAAGAAAAAGTACAACACAAAAACACAAATAAATAAAATTTATTTTAATGACATACTAAAAGCAATATTATATAAAAATAATTTTTTTCGCAACACCTTGCCTTTAATACAATGGTTAAGAAAGCCTATGATGAGGGACTCATCAATAAAAAAAAAAGTGACTTCATTAATATCAGGGAAGCCTAATTACCTTTCTTTTATCACCTTCCCAAAATACACAAGGATGTACACAACCTGCCTGGACGTCCGATCATATCAGGTATCAAGTCTCTTACCTCCAATTTATCACACTACATAGATCTTCATTTACAACCATATGTACTTAACCTGCCCTCGTACCTTAAGGATTCCACTCAGCTCCTCAAAGAATTAGATACACTCACCATCCCCAACAACTGCAAACTACTAACTCTGGACGTCACAGCACTGTATTCCAATATCCCTCATTCCAAAGGTATCGATGCGATACACAGTGCACTGTCAAACGTAGGTACACTGAAATCTACTCAAATTGATTTCATCACCAAATCAATAGAATTTATCCTAACACATAACAATTTTTCATTTTTTCATTTAATAAAAATAAATATAAACAGATACGAGGTTACAGAGCTTCGCCAACCTCTATATGGGACTCTTTGAGGCCAATTACATTCACTCCAATGAGACATACCAACATCATTTGTTTTTTTACAGGAGATTTATAGATGACTTGTTCATCTTATGGGATGGGACAGAAAATGAGGCTCTAGATTTCGTACACTCACCTAATAATAATAATGATTGGGGTTTAACATTCACCATGAGCCTTTCCAGTAGTAAGATGGATTACCTGGATCTGACCATTAATATCGACCAGGGAAAAATAGCCACCATGACACATTTCAAAGATGTTGACGTTAATAGCTATTTTGATTTTTCTAGTGCCCACTTTAAACCATGGCTCACTAATATACCCAACAACCAATTCAAAGGATCAAAAAGATTTGTAGCTCCAATAAAATTTATCGACACCAAGCAAATATATTAAAGAAAAGATTCAAGAAAAATAATTATCCAAAACAGATCATACAATCAGCATACCTGTCTTCCCTAACTACTACACAAAAAACCTTATTGTATAAACCAAAACAAACACAAGGAAACCACACAACAAATAGACCTAAACACAATTTAATTACGGACTTCAACAGTGGGCACAAGACCCTTAGGTCCATCTTGGAAAAACACTGGAACATCTTGCGGTTCTGAAAACGATTATACCTGAGAGACCAGGCTTCACCTATAGAAAGGGACGTAGTATAAAAAACATAGTTGCACCCAGTCGACTAAAAAAAGCAACTACAAAACCCATCCTAAGCTTCATGCCCAAAATAGTGGGCTCATGCAGATGTAATACAGCGAGGTGCCAATGCTGCGACAACATAAGCCACAGGAAAACCACGTCAATATGTAATATCACTAAAGAAACGTTCCCCATAAAACGATTTATGAATTGCGCCTCTAACTATGTTATATATCTATTGGAATGCGTATGCGGCCTCCAATATATAGGTAGAACCATACAGCCCCTATGGACAAGGATCAATAAGTGCAGATCAAACACCAACAACCACTTTTTAAAACATAGTGTATCCAGACACCTCTATCACCAACATGAGGGAGCCTTTGTGGTAACTGTCACACCACTAGAACATATACCTAACACCACCAATAATGGATTCTCTCGTTTGAAAAATAGGGAGGTCTACTGGATTTAAAGGTAGCATAGCTTGACCCCAGACGGATTAAATGCAACCATAGAAAATACTAATAATAATTTAAATAATTTTCCCGTTTGCATTTTGACAAATGGAACGAGTACCTTTCACTAGAATGTCCGTTAGGATTATCAAGAAGTAGTACATGAGCTTTACCACATATAAGGCTCCCTTATAGAAATTTACAGGAAGTAAACCAAATCATAAATCTATACTACACCCAGGAGACTATAACCATATAAGAGTGTAAAGTCAAAAGCATTCTTTTGGTGAAGAATAGTAATACATGGCAAATATAAGTTCCCCTAGTGTCAGCTCCAAATACTTTGGAGCAAACCTATTGAATTTATAAATAACTTTGTTTTAGGAATATTTTAGGCATGGAATTTTCAAGCTCTGATGAATGTAACATCTATTTATTTATTTATTTTTGCAAAAAAGGTATACTTCCATTTATTCGTTCATTTATATACACCATTGTATATTTCGCTTCATTTTAAATCTTGTATATGAGATTTGTGAGGGATCAGCACAGAATTTGCACAAATATGTCTTAACAAATATTTGGAGTTTAGCACCAATAATCTCTCAAGTGTACTGACTATAATAAGCAGGTCTGCCTAATTTTTATTGTAATTATCACCAGTACTCGTTTTAAACTTGGAACAATTAATATCCATATGAGAATATATGTGCATGGAAAACCAATGCAAAAGAAACCTTAGTATCCTTGCAAGATATGATGATCTAACAGTTGAATATAATAATAACAATTGTATACTGTTAAATGCTTAAAGATATGGATGACATATACTGTTTATTCAAACATCTGTATAAACTGAAATGTCATGCCATATGGGGCTTCTCTCCGCATCAATCTGTGTAATTTAAATGTGGAACACAACTTCTCTATACCGGCCTTTCCCATTTTTTTTAACTACAAATATAAGCATTTTGCACGTGCAAATAGTGTTACAGACCTGGCGAAGGGACTAGTTCGGTCCAGAAACGCATTGTCGTTCTATTAAAGAGTACCATTAAAAACTACCTCAGACAATTCGTTCTTCTTCCTCCGTGCCTGGCGACATTACCTCATATGATACTGCTGTTTTTCACTCATTACACATTTTTCCCCGGTAAGAAGGATTCATCCACCAAGGGACTGCAGTGGATGGCAGCCGGCAAAGACATCGTTCATTCCACAAATGGTCTCGAAGGAGCGCTGCTGATCCTTCATCTTTTTTCTCAATTGTGCATGCTCCCAGTAACCAGGCCTTTAGGGTATGTTCACACGATGAGAGGCATTTACGTGTGAAAAGACAGACTGTTAACAGCTGCCTCGTTTCACACGTAAATGCTCCTCCTCGCATTTTGCGAACCGTCTGAGATGCTCGTAAATCTTGAGCTGTGCTTCATTGAGTTCAATGAAGAACAGCTCAAATTACGTGGCAAAGAAGTGCCCTGCACTTCTTTGCCGAGGCAGTCAATTTACGCGTCATCGTTTGACAGCTGTCAAACGACGACGCGTAAATTACAGGTCGTCTGCACAATACGTCGGCAAACCCATTCAAATGAATGGGCAGATGTTTGCCGACGTATTGTAGCCCTATTTTCAGGCGTAAAACGAGGCATAATACGCCTTGTTTACGCCTGAAAATAGGTCGTGTGAACCCAGCCTTACTGTTTTCTCTCATACTTATGTACGATGCTAGGAGTCCCTGCTTCTCCGTGGAACTACTGTCCTGTACTGAAAACATGATTACAGTACGGGACAGTTGTCCTGCAGAGAGGCAGGGACTCCTAGCATCGTACATAACTATGATGCTAGGAGCCCGGCTCCCTGCACTGTGTTCGGTCCGGTACTTGCGGCCGAAAAACGTCCGTCAATTACGGACGTAATTAGTGTGTGTGCACATAACCTTAGGCTCATTATTACGATAACATACTTAAAGAGGCTCTGTCACCAGATTCTCCAATCCCTATCCTACTATTGCATGTGATCGGCGCTGCAATGTAGATAACAGTAAAGTTGTTTTTTTTTTTAAAACGTTCATTTTTGGCCAAGTTATGAGCTATTTTATATATATATGCAAATGAGGTTTGAAATGGACAACTGGGCTTTTTTTTTCGTTATGTCCAACTGGGCGTGTATTGTGTTTTTAACTGGGCGTGTTTACGTGTATGACGCTGACCAATCAGTGACCAGTCAGCGTCACACACTCATCTCCATTGATTTACACAGCAGCGATGTGCAGCCACATAAACAGAGATTAACATTAATCAAGTGTCCTGATAATGAATACACATGAAATCCAGCCTGGACGTCATGTGTATTCAGAATCCTGACACTTCTGAATCTTTTCTGTGAGATTTCCAGCAAGTGAAACGAAATCTCGTTTACCTCCGTAATCTCGCGAGATTTCGTTTCCCTTGCTAGAAATCTCAAAGAAAAGAGTCAGAAGTGTCAGGATTCTGAATACACATGACGTCCAGGCTGGATTTCATGTGTATTCATTATCAGGACACTTGATTAATGTTAATCTCTGTTTATGTGGCTGCACATCGCTGCTGTGTAAATCATTGGAGATGAGTGTGTGACGCTGACTGGTCACTGATTGGTCAGCGTCATACACGTAAACACGCCCAGTTAAAAACACAATACACGCCCAGTTGGACATAACGAAAAAAAAAACGCCCAATTGTCCATTTCAAACCTCATTTGCATATATATAAAATAGCTCATAACTTGGCCAAAAATGAAAGTTTAAAAAAAAAACAAAACACGTTACTGTTATCTACATTGCAGCGCCGATCACATGCAATAGGAGATAGGGATTTGAGAATCTGGTGACAGAGCCTCTTTAACCCTTTACCGACATATGACGAAAATGAACGTCATGGTCGGCTGCTAGATCGCGCATCATGACGTTCATTTTCGTCAGTATTTCAAACACAGAGTGACAAGCCCGCGCTGACAGCTGTCCTAGACAGCTGTCACATCAGTCTTGCCGGTCAGCGGACCATCGCCGCTGCTTTCGCCAATTAACCCCTTAAGTGCGGAGACGGATTGCCGTCGCTGCATTTAAGTGGTTTGAAGCACATCGGCAGCCCCCACGATGTGATTGTGGGGGCTGCCGATGCTTGTTGTGGCAATCGGAGGCTAGATAATAGCCTCTGGGTTGCCATGTACGGAAGCCTCGGAGGAACAGCCTCCGGCCGGTCCTCCTCGGCTTCCTGTCAGGGTGACAGTTACGTCACAATGACAGAGTACATTACACTACGCATGTAGTGTAATGTACTCTAGCAGCGATCAAAGCTGCAAGTCTAAATCTCCCCTAGTGGGACAAGTAAAAATAGTAAAAATAAGTAATAAATGTTTTTTTTTTAAAAAGTGTAAAAATGAGTTATAAGTTCTATAAACACAAAATGCTTTTTTTTCCTATAATAAGACTTCTATTATAGAAAAAATATGAACACGTTAAAAAAGTACACATATTTGGTATCACCGCGTTCGTAACGACGACCCCAACTATAAAACTATAATGTTTTTTTTCCCGCAAGATGAACACCCCAAAAAAAAAATCAATAAAAACGACGACCGAATCGCAATTTTTTTGGTCACCACCCCTCCCAAAATAAAGAATAAAAATGATCAAAAAGTAGCATGTACCCAAAAATAGTACCAATAAAAACTTCAATCCGTCCCGCAAAAAGCAAGCCCTTACACAGCTTTTTTGACAAAAAAATAAAAAAATTATGGCTCTCAAAATATGGTGACACAGAATTTTTTTTTTATTATAAATAAGGGATTTTATTGTGCAAACGCTAAGAAAAGGAAAAAAAACCTATATACATATGGTATCGCCGTAAACGTACCAACTCGCAGAATAAAGTAAAAATATGTAATTTACAGCGTACGGTGAACGCCGCAAAAAAAACCTAAAAAACGTTGTCAGAATTCCTGTTTTTTTGTCACCTTGCTTGCAAAAAATTTTAATAAAAAGTGATCAAAAAAATCGCATGTACCCCAAAATGGTACCAATGAAAACTACAAATTGTCCCGCAACAAATAAACCCTCACACAGCTCCGGTGGTGAAAAAAAAAAAAGTTCTGGCTTTCAGAATATGGCGATGCAAAATGTGCAGAATGTTCCAAAATCGGATAAGATCGGGCGCCATTTATCAGTGCGACACCGGCCACATATCTTTGAAATATTATTTATTTACCCCATTATTGTACCCTCTTATTATGCCCTGATGTTCTCAGCACAGATTATATATGCCCCCACATTATAAACTGAAATAGCAGCAAAACCCCAAACAGAACTATTACCAAGCAAAATCTGCGCTCCAAAAGACAAATGGCGTCCCTCCTTCCTGAGCCCTGCAGCGTGCCCAAACAGCAGTTTGCCCCCACATATATGGCATCGCTATACCCGAGAGAACCCGCTTAACATTTTATGAGGTATTTGTCTTCAGTGGTACAAACTGGGCACAACATATTATGCACTAAAATGGCATATCAGTGGAAAATTGCAATTTTCACTTTGAACCATCCTCTGTGCACTAACCCCTTTGTGCACTATGACGTCATGGTGCGGGGGTTGATGTATGGAGTGGGCTCACGTGCTGAGCCCGCTCCATACGCTGCGGGTGTCAGCTGTGTATTACACCTGACACCCAGGACTAACAGACAGGTACAGCGCTCGCTCTGTTACAGAAGCCTGTAAGGATAACAATATACTGCAATACATTAGTATTGCAGTGTATTGTACCAGCGATCCAATGATCGCTGTATCAAGTCCCCTAAAGGGATTAATAAAATGTGTAGAAGAATTAAAGTTATTAGTAGTGAGAATATTTTTTAAAATGAAAAAAAAACAACCTTTTACCATTTTTCTTCTAAAATAATGTAAAAAAATGAACAAAATTGGTATCGCTATGTCCGTAAAAGTCCGAACTATTACAATATACCATTATTTAATTTTCACGGTGAACACCTTAAAAAAATGTAATAATTGAAACCGCCAAAATCGCAGTTTTTTTTTTGTCACCTTAGCTCTAAAAAAAAAAAAATGTAATACAACTTTTTAACCGCTTTTTATGTACCAAAAAAGGGTACCAATAAAAACTACAGCTCCTCCCACAAGAAATAAGCCCTCACACCACTCTATTGATGGAAAAATAAAAACGTTATGGCTCTTGGAAGGCGGGGAGTGAAAATCTAAAATAATAAAGCAAAAAATGAATCAGTACTGAAAGGGTTAATTAATTTCTAATGAAAAAACGTATGACCACATGTGGGGTATTTCCGTACTCGGGAGAAATTGCTTTATAAAAAATTGTTTCTTTTTTCCTCCTTTATCCCTTGCGAAAATGAGAAAATTCAACATTTTAGTAGAAAAAAGTTTGATATTAATTTTCGCGCCCTAATTCTAATAAACTCTGCAAAAGACCCGTGGGGCCTAAGTGCTCACTATACCCCTAGAAATATTCCTTGAAGGTTTTTCCAAAATGGGGTCACTTTTGGTGGGTTTCCACTGTTTTGTTCCCTCCAGTGCATTGCAAATGCGACATTGCACCGAAAACTATTCCAGCAAAATCAGAAATCCAAAATCCAAATGGCGCTACTTCCCTTCTGAGCCCTGCTGTGGGTCCAAACAGCAGTTTATTACCACATATGGGGTATTGTCGTAATCGGGAGACATTGCTTTACAAATGTTGAGGTGCATTTTCTTCATTATTCCTTGTAAATATTAAAAATTTCTATGTTGTTTCAGAAAAAAAGTAGATTTTAATTTTTACAGACTAATTCCAATATATTTAGCGAAAAACCTGTGGGGTCAAAATGCTAACTATACCCCTAGATAAATTCCTTGAGAGGTGTAGTTTCCAAAATGTGGTAACTTTTGGGGTGTTTCCACTGTTTTAGTCCCTCTTGGGCGTTTGCAAATGCGTCATTGCACCAAAAACCATTTCAGCAAAATCAGAAATCCAAAATCCAAATGGCGCTCCTTCACTTCTGAGCCCTGCTGTGGGTCCAAACAGCAGTTTATTACCACATATGGGGTATTGTTGTAATCGGGAGACATTGCTTTACAAATATTGGGGTGCATTTTCTTCGTTATTTCTTGTAAATATTAAAAATTTCTATGTTGTTTCAGAAAAAAAGTAGATTTTAATTTTTACAGACTAATTCCAATATATTTAGTGAAAAACCTCTCAGGTAAAAATACTAACTATACCCCTAGATAAATACCTTAAGGGGTCTAGTTTTCTACATGGGGTCGTTTATGGGGAGTTTCTATCGTTCTGGCAGCTCAAAGCTTCTCCAAATGTACTGTGGAGACGAAAACATTTTCAAGCAAAATAGGAGTCCTGAAAACCTCCGGGTGCTCCCTTCCTTTGGGGCCCTGCCGTGTGTCCAAACAACGCATTAGGGCCACAATGTGGGTATTTTTGAAAACAGGAGAAAAAGGGTGATAGATTATGTGGTGTGTTTCTTCATTTTCATGTTCGCTTTACAAAGAAATCGGTCTTCAAACTGATACTTTTATGAAAAAAGTGAAATTTTTTTTTTTTCACCTGCTATGCATTAAATTTAGCAAAAAACTGTGGAGTCAAAATACTTCCTATACCCCTAAATAAATACTTTAAGGGGTCTTGTTTTCTAAATGGGGTCGTTTATGGGGAGTTTCTATCGTTCGGGCAGCTCAAAGCCTCTCCAAATGTACAGTGGGGCCTAAAACATTTTCAAGCAAAATATGAGTCCTCAAAGCCTCCGAGTGCTCCCTTCCTTTGGGGCGCTGCTGTGTGTCCAAACAAAGCATTAGGGCCACAAAGTGGGTATTTTTGAAAACAGGAGAAACAGGGTGATAGATTTTGTGGTGTGTTTCTTCATTTTCATGTTCGCTTTACAAAGAAATCGGTCTTCAAACTGATACTTTTATGAAAAAAGTGAAATAATTATTTTATTCACCTGCTATGAATTAAATTTAGCAAAAAACTGTGAGGTCAAAATACTCCCTATACCCCTAAATAAATACCTTAAGGGGTCTAGTTTTCTAAATGGGGTCGTTTATGGGGAGTTTCTATCGTTCTGGCAGCTCAAAGCCTCTCCAAATGTACAGTGGGGCCAAAAACATTTTCAAGCAAAATATGAGTCCTGAAAGCCTCCGGGTGCTCCCTTCCTTTTGGGCCCTGCCGTGTGTCCAGGCAACGCATTAGGGCCACAATGTAGGTATTTTTGAAAACAGGAGAAACATGGTAATAGATTTTGTGGTGTGTTTCTACATTTTCATGTTCGCTTTACAAAGAAATCGGTCTTCAAACTGATACTTTTATGAAAAAAGTGAATTATTTTTTTTCACCTGCTATGTATTCAATTTAGCAATAAACTGTGGGGTCAAAATACTTACTATACTCCTAGATAAATACCTTAAGGGGTCTAGTTTTCTAAATGGGGTCATTTGTGGGGGTTTCCATCATTCTGAGACCTATGAGCCTCTGAGAACCTGGCTTGGTGAAGGAAAACAAAATGTACTTCAAAATTTATAAAATTATTATTCAATTTGTAAGTTCTCTAAATTGCTGAAAATTTATTTTATTTTTTCAAAAGTGCTCCCAAAATAGAGTAAAGAGATGGAAATACATATTTAATTAAAAAAATTGTGCAGTATGTGTGTACATATGTGACATATTGCAGTTAAAAATAGGGAAAAATTTAAATTTTTACAAATTTCTTCCATTTTTCTATTTTTTTATTAATTTCCACAAATTGTATCAGTTTACTTTTACCACTAAAATAAAGTAGAACATGTGACGAAAAAACAATGTCAGAATTACTTGGATATTCAAAACTTTCACAGAGTTGTTCTCTGATAAATTCGGACATACTTGATTTGACAAATCTGCATTGGTCATTAAGGTACAAACAGGCCCGGTCATTAAGGGGTAAAAGGATATAAATGTAAACAGGGTGAGATTTTGGCTTTCATCATAAGTGGGAACGGTGGGGGGCCCAAGCTGAAATTTTGCACCAGGGCCCATAAGCCTTTAGCTATGCCCCTGAAATTAGGGTAAGGGGGTGAAAGGAATTGTGTATTATTGTAATGGTATTTCTCTACAAACCTCACTGTAAAATAATACACAAAAGAGGGGAGAATAAACAAACAACAAAACAATCTCTCCCACAGTTTTTGTTTTTTTAGAGTCGTTCACCTGTTCCGCAGTGAATTTCCACTGACGGTGGGTTGCCATGGCTCGCGGAACCCCTATGTATTAAGTTGACATCTTTAGTTACCACTTCTAATCTATAGGTGGGTCTCCTGACGTGAGTCGTTCTTGATAATATATGGTCTGTTCAAAACACTTCTAATCACATGTTGTGTGTTTGCTGGTAATATGTTAATAAAGCTTTCCCAACTTTAAAAAAAAAATGAAAGAAGAAATGGGCGTGTGACTCGCTAGATTGGAAGTCAGAGTTATGTGTTAAATAGAGTAACAATGAATAGATGGGATGTAGTGACCTGATAGATCTCATTTTCTGCCATTCTAGCTATGTGGCGATCAATAGTGGATTATGTTTACACTCTATCCGGAAACTTGTGGTATGGTAAATATAGGAAATTAAGCAATGCTAATGTTGGACTATATGTTTTGTTCCTGTTCTTGTCTCTGTAGTGGGAGGTGTTGTGTAGCCAATCCATCGCAACCCTCATCAATGCTGCTATACTATAGGCCCGAACATTAGGAAAGTTGAGGCCCCCATTTAGTTTTGGTTGTTGCAGAATGTGGCATGGAATACGTGATCGTCCCACTTTCCAGATGAATGTGCGATATAAGTAGATTATTCCCTTGTCGTCTTTCAGACGCAAGTAGACGGGTAGGGAGTGAAAAAGATACAACAAGCATGGGAACTCCACCATTTTAATCAAGTGGGCTCTTCCCACATAAGATAAAGGTAGATGTCGCCCGTTTGTTAAAGTACTCTCCTGAGCTGAAATATACGGTTTTAGTATTGTATAGGTTTAGGGGGGACTTTGTAATAGACACCCCCAAGTAAGCAATGGAGTTGGTGCGCCATTAAAATGGAAAGCGGGAGGCCCAGGACGGTCTGTGTGACCCACACAATAGCAAGGCTTCTGTTTTATCGGGGTCAATATGGTATCCAGACAAAACCCCCAACTTCCGTAGTTCCCTGAGTATCGATTCCAAATTAGCCCTAGGATAGCTAATAATTAGCAAGACGTCATCTGCAAAAGCAGTCAATGATAGACCCCTATGGTGTCTGGTCATCATTGGGGCGTTTTGAAGTGGTTGTAAGTGATATATGAGGGGGTCAAGAGATAGATTGAAGAGTATGGGTGAGAGGGGAGATCCCTGTCGTGTGCCCCTGAAAATGTCAAAAGAAGTAGTATTCTGACTACTTACTGTGAGTTTTGTTTGTGCATCTGTTTGGATATGGTGTAGAAAGTTTTCGGAAGCCCAAACCAAATTTTCTCCGTTGCAGAGTAGCATGGAGAAATGGCCATGAGACCTTGTCAAACGCCTTTTCTGCATCAAGACTGAGAAGCATCATAAGAGGTTGTTACGGTTCTTGTGCAGTAATGGTGGCCACTGTAGCTGTTCTGATATTTTTGGTAGCCTGTCTGAGCCTCACGAAACCTCTCTGGGAAGGGTGAATGATATCTGGGAGGAATGTTTGGACACGGTCAGATAAAATTTTTGTTAAGAATTTGTAGTCGCTATTTAATAATGACATGGGTCTTTACAAGTGTGGTAAAGTGTGATCTTTGTCTGGTATTGGTAGTAAAATTGTTCTGGAATCTGTAAAGAGGTCTACTTAGCCATTATTTATGTATACTTCGGGTATACACGGAGGTAAGGGTGGGGATTATATCGGGTTCTAAAAGCTTATAGTATTCATTGCCAAATCCATCTGGTCCTGGTGTCTTGTTAGTAGTTGAGGACACATTAACTGTCCTGACCTCATCCTCTGTGATATGAGAGTCTAGCATATTCGTATGCTCCTCTGTTAGGTTCGGTAGCGTTAGTGTCTGTGTAATGACTGCCGTGCCGTTCCCCGCCTCTTCCACATTCTCTGATCTGGTTCCTGCACCCTCCATTTCCTCATGCTCGTCCCGCGTTCCACTTACCCGATCCGGACGCTCTGCAGGCTCTGGGCGTCGTCCGGTAACTGCATCTCTCACCTCCCTCCACGGCCGTCATCCACGATGTGCGGCTGCAGCCACTAGAGGGCGCGCGCTGACTCTTTCCTTCTTAAAGGACCAGCGCTGTAAAGGATCTGCCAGACACAGCTTCTGTGTTGATGCCCGTGGGTAATCAGTCTGCACCTGCTCCTAAGTCTGAGAGAGTGACACGATCTTCTACCAGTCAGGCTGGGAGGCTGAGGAGTGGGAGAGCCTAGCACAGCCTGGCCAGACGGAGCTAGCTCCTGCCCTCTGTCTATTTATACCTGCATTTCCTGCTCCTCCTTTGCCTGTGATTCTCTTCTGTTTCCTGGCTCTGCTGCTCCTGCTATGATTATTGACCTTGCTTAATTTTTGACCCTGGCTTTACTGACTACGCTCCTGCTCTGCGATTTGTACCTCGTGCACTCCTGGTTTGACTCGGCTCGTTCACTACTCTTGTTGCTCCCTGTGTTTCCGTGGGCAACTGCCCCATTTCCCTTAGCTTCTGTGTACCCTTGTCTGTTTGTCTGTCGTGCACTTATTGAGCGTAGGGACCGTCGCCCAGTTGTACGCCGTCGCCTAGGACGGGCCATTGCAAGTAGGCAGGGACTGAGTGGCGGGTAGATTAGGGCTACCTGTCTGTCTCCCTACCCCGTTATTACATAATAACAGGCCCAAATACCTTTTCTACCCTGGTCCCTGACACAACTATGGACCCCCTTGAGACCCTGGCTCAGCAAATGCAGGGCCTCTCCCTACAGGTCCAAGCCCTGGCTCAGAAGGGCCACCAACATGATGCTACCCTGGTAGTGCCCCCCACCTCACCACTTCAACCCCACCTCAAGTTGCCTGACCGGTTCTCAGGGGACCGGAAGACTTTTTTCTCCTTTCGGGAGAGTTGTAGGCTCTATTTCCGTTTAAATCCCCACTCCTCAGGTTCTGAAAGCCAGCGAGTGGGTATAATTATGTCCCGGCTCCAGGACAGGCCCCAAGAATGGGCCTTCTCCTTGGCTCCTGACACTCCTGAACTTTCCTCTGTTGATCTTTTTTTTTCCGCTCTTGGGCTCATATATGACGAGACTGACAAGACTGCCTTTGCCGAGAGTCAGCTGGTGACCTTACGTCAGGGTAAGAGACCCGTTGTGGAGTACTGTTCTGACTTTAGGAAGTGGTGTGTAGCTTCTCGGTGGAATGACCCTGCCTTGAGGTGCCAGTTTAGATTGGGTCTGTCGAACGCCCTGAAAGACCTGTTAGTTAGCTATCCCTCTTCTGACTCCCTAGATCGGGTTATAGCTTTAGCGGTACGTCTTGACCGACGTCTCAGGGAACGACGACTTGAACGTTTTTGTGCCTTCCTCTCTGACCCCCCCAATGATGTCTCCCGAGGTTCCGTTGCTTCATTCTTCCACGGAAAACTTTGATGATTCTATGCAACTCGGGGCCTCCGTGTCTCCCCAACAACGTAGAGAGTTCCGAAGGAAGAATGGTCTCTGCTTCTACTGTGGGGATGACAAGCATCAAGTGAACAACTGTCCTAGGCGTAAGAATAAGCAGCCGGAAGAACTTCCGCGCCTAAGTGACCATCGGGGAGGTAATTTGGGCGCACAGGTATTTCCCGTATATATGAAACTGTAACGGAAGGGGGTAGGGAGACGGACAAGTGAGCCCTAATCTACCCGCCACTCTGTCCCTGCCTACTTGCAACGACCCGCCCTAGGCAACGGGGTACAACTGGGCGGCGGTCCCTGCGCTCAGTAAGTGCACGACAAACACGACAAACATACAAGGAACACGAGCAAGGAAAAGGGGCCGTTGCCCACGGCAACACCGTGAGCAACCAGAGTGGTGAACGAGCCGAGTCAAGCCAGGAGTGTGCGAGGTACAAAACGAAAAGCAGAAGAGTAGTCGGTAAGCCAGGGTCGGTATGGAGCAGGATCAAAAATAGCAGGAGCTGTAGCTGGGCCAGGAACCACAAGGAAGGAAACAAAAGCAATAACAAGCACCGAGGGACAGGAAGTGCAGGCTTAAATAGACCGAGGGCGGGAGCTAGCTGAGTCTGGCCAGGTTACGATAGGCTCTCCCACTCCTAAGCCTGCCAGCCTGAATGGTGGAAGCAGGAGTCAGTCTCAGGGATGTATTCTCAGGTGCTGACTGATTAGTTCTGGGAGTTAACCCCGCAGTGCCTGGCAGATCCTTTACAGTACCCCCCCTTTTATGAGGGGCCACCGGACCCTTTCTAAGTGGACCTGGCTTACTGGGGAAACGCAGGTGGAACCTCCTGACCAATACCCCAGCGTGAACATCCCGGGCGGGTACCCAAGTCCTCTCCTCGGGCCCGTATCCTCTCCAATGGACCAGGTACTGGAGGGAGCCTTGGACCATCTTGCTGTCCACAATCCTGGCCACCTCGAATTCCACCCCCTCCGGGGTGAGGATGGGAACAGGAGGTCTCCTCGAGGGAGCCAAGGACGGGGAGCAGCGTTTGAGGAGGGAGGCATGAAACACGTCGTGTATCCGAAAAGACGGGGGTAACTCCAGCCGGAAGGAGACAGGATTGAGGACCTCAATGACCTTATACGGCCCAATAAACCGGGGAGCAAACTTCTTGGACGGAACCTTGAGACGCAAGTTCCTAGACGACAACCACACCAGATCCCCGACCATAAACAGGGGTTTAGCAGAACGTTTTTTATCAGCCTGAGTTTTTTGTACGCTCTGGGACACCTCTAGGTTTTTCTGAACCTGGGCCCAGACTGTGCACAGTTCCCGATGAACGACCTCTACCTCAGGATTGTTGGAACTACCAGGTGAAACGGAGGAGAACCGTGGATTAAACCCAAAATTACAAAAAAAAGGAGAGACCCCTGACGAGTTACTGACCCGGTTATTAAGGGAAAATTCAGCGAGGGGAATGAAAGAGACCCAATCAAATTGACAGTCAGAGACAAAACACCTTAAGTATTGTTCTAGAGACTGATTAGTCCTCTCCGTTTGGCCATTGGTTTCAGGATGGAAGGCAGAGGAGAAGGACAGATCAATCCCCAACTTCATACAGAAGGCTCTCCAAAACAATGAAACAAATTGTACCCCTCTGTCCGAAACAATATTGACAGGGACCCCATGGAGACGCAGGATGTGTTTGACAAACAAGGTAGCCAACGTTTTGGCGTTGGGTAGTTTCTTGAGGGGCACAAAGTGGCACATCTTACTGAAGCGGTCCACCACCACCCACACCACCGACTTGCCTTGGGATGGAGGCAAATCGGTGATAAAATCCATGGAGATATGTGTCCAAGGTCTCTGGGGAATGGGCAACGAACGCAGTAAGCCCGCTGGTCGGGACCTGGGAGTCTTGGACCTAGCACAAACCTCACAAGCGGCGACGTAGGCCTTAACGTCTTTAGGCAACCCAGGCCACCAATAATTTCTGGTAATGAGGTGTTTGGTACCCAGGATGCCTGGATGGCCAGATAGTGCGGAGTCATGATTTTCCCTAAGTACCCTTAGCCGGAATTGCAGGGGAACAAACAGCTTGTTCTCAGGAAGGTTCCCGGGAGCTGCACCTTGATCAGCAGCAATTTCAGAGACTAAATCAGAATCGATCGAGGAAATGATTATACCTGGAGGCAAAATACAAGCAGGATCTTCCTCCGAAGGAGGGCTGGCCATGAAGCTACGCGACAGTGAATCAGCCTTAATATTTTTAGACCCAGCCCTATAGGTAACCAAAAAATTGAATCTGGTAAAAAATAACGCCCATCGAGCTTGTCTCGGGTTTAGCCTCCGGGCAGATTCTAGGAACACCAGATTCTTGTGGTCGGTAAGGACCGTTACCTGGTGCCTAGCCCCCTCCAGGAAGTGGCGCCACTCTTCAAATGCCCATTTAATGGCTAAGAGTTCGCGGTTGCCAATATCATAGTTACTTTCAGTTGGCGAAAACTTCCTGGAGAAGTAGGCACAGGGGCGGAGATGGGTGAGGGACCTGGTACCCTGGGACAAGACAGCCCCCACTCCCACCTCAGATGCGTCAACTTCCACGATAAATGGCTCCATTTGGTTGGGCTGAACCAGCACCGGGGCCGAGACAAAGCACTTCTTAAGGACCTCAAAAGCCTGGACAGCCTCAGGAGGCCAGTGGAGGAGATCAGCACCTTTGCGAGTGAGGTCCGTAAGGGGCTTAGCGATGACCGAGAAGTTAGCAATAAATCTCCTGTAATAATTAGCAAACCCCAAAAAACACTGTAACGCCTTCAGGGAGGCAGGTTGGACCCATTCCGCCACAGCCTGAACCTTGGCGGGGTCCATGCGGAATTCATGAGGAGTGAGGATTTGACCCAAAAATTGAATCTCCTGTACCCCAAACACACATTTTTCGGTTTTGGCAAACAGTTTATTTTCCCGAAGGACCTGGAGCACCTTCGTGACATGCTCCACGTGGGAGGACCAGTCCTTGGAAAACACCAGTATGTCATCAAGGTACACTACCAGAAAAATCCCCAGGTAATTTCTCAAAATCTCATTTATGAAATTCTGGAAGACCGCAGGGGCATTACACAACCCAAAGGGCATGACGAGGTATTCGAAATGGCCTTCGGGCGTGTTAAACGCAGTCTTCCACTCATCCCCCTCTTTGATGCGAATAAGGTTATACGCCCCCCGTAGATCCAATTTAGAAAACCATTGGGCCCCCTGAACCTGATTAAAGAGATCAGGAATCAAAGGAAGGGGATACTGGTTCCTTACCGTGACCTTATTCAGGCTACGGTAGTCAATGCATGGCCTAAGACCACCATCCTTCTTCCCCACGAAGAAGAAGCCAGCACCTACCGGAGAAGAAGAGGGACGAATGTAACCCTTGGCCAGGGATTCCTGGATATACACTCTCATAGCTTCACGTTCGGGACAAGAAAGATTAAATATCCTACCCTTAGGAAGCTTAGCTCCTGGTACCAATTCGATAGCGCAATCGTATTCTCTATGAGGAGGTAACACTTCGGAGGCCTCCCTAGAGAAAACATCAGCGAAGTCCTGAACAAACTCGGGTAGCGTATTCGCCTCCTTAGGAGGAGAAATAGAATTAACAGAAAAACATGACGTACAACATTCATTACCCCATTTGGTTAGCTCCCCAGTATTCCAGTCAAACGTAGGATTATGCAACTGCAACCAGGGAAGACCTAGCACCAAATCGTACGATAATCCCTGCATCAACAGTACAGAGCATTGCTCCAAATGCATGGAGCCAACAAGGAGTTCAAAAACAGGGGTATGCTGTGTAAAATAACCATTAGCAAGAGGAGTGGCGTCGATACCCACTACCGGGACAGGTTTAGGCAAATCAATAAGAGGCATAGCAAGGGACATAGCAAATTCCACAGACATGATATTAGTAGAGGACCCTGAATCCACGAAAGCACTGCCGGTAGCAGACCTACCACCAAAAGAGACCTGAAAGGGAAGCAAGATCTTAGTACGTTTCATATTTACGGGAAATACCTGTGCGCCCAAGTGACCTCCCCGATGATCACTTAGACGCGGAAGTTCTCTGGCTGCAACCTTACGCTTAGGACAGTTGTTCACTTGATGCTTGTCGTCCCCACAGTAGAAGCAGAGACCATTCTTCCTGCGGAATTCTCTACGTTGTTGGGGGGACACGGAGGCCCCGAGTTGCATAGGTATCTCTGAATCTTTCGGGGAGGAACGAAGCAACGGAGCTTCGGGAGGCATCATGGGGGAGTCGGAGGAGAAAACACATAAACGTTCACGTTGTCGTTCCCTGAGACGTCGGTCAAGTCGTATCGCTAAAGCCATAACCTGGTCTAGGGAGTCAGAAGAGGGATAGCTAACTAGCAGGTCTTTCAGGGCATTCGACAGACCCAACCTAAACTGGCACCTTAAGGCAGGGTCATTCCACCGAGAAGCTACGCACCACTTCCGAAAGTCAGAGCAATACTCCTCAACAGGTCTCTTACCCTGACTTAAGGTCACCAGCTGACTCTCGGCAAAGGCAGTCCTGTCAGTCTCGTCATAAATAAGTCCGAGAGCAGAAAAGAAACAATCAACGGAGGAAAGTTCAGGGGCATCAGGAGCCAAGGAGAAGGCCCACTCTTGGGGCCCTTCCTGGAGCCGGGACATAATTATACCCACCCGCTGGCTCTCAGAACCTGAGGAATGAGGCTTTAAACGAAAGTAAAGCCTACAACTCTCCCGAAAGGAGAGAATAGTCCTCCGGTCCCCTGAGAACCGGTCGGGCAACTTGAGGTGGGGTTCAAGAGGTGCGGTGCGGGGAACTACCAGGGTAGCATCAGGCTGGTTGACCCTCTGAGCCAGGGCCTGGACCTGTAGGGAGAGACCCTGCATTTGCTGAGCCAGGGTCTCACGGGGATCCATAGTGGTGTCAGGGACCAGGGGTAGACTAGGTATGGGCTTGTTATTATGTAACGGCAGGGGGTAGGGAGACGGACAAGTGAGCCCTAATCTACCCGCCACTCTGTCCCTGCCTACTTGCAACGACCCGCCCTAGGCGACGGGGTACAACTGGGCGGCGGTCCCTGCGCTCAGTAAGTGCACGACAAACACGACAAACATACAAGGAACACGAGCAAGGAAAAGGGGCCGTTGCCCACGGCAACACCGTGAGCAACCAGAGTGGTGAACGAGCCGAGTCAAGCCAGGAGTGTGCGAGGTACAAAACGAAAAGCAGAAGAGTAGTCGGTAAGCCAGGGTCGGTATGGAGCAGGATCAAAAATAGCAGGAGCTGTAGCTGGGCCAGGAACCACAAGGAAGGAAACAAAAGCAATAACAAGCACCGAGGGACAGGAAGTGCAGGCTTAAATAGACCGAGGGCGGAAGCTAGCTGAGTCTGGCCAGGTTACGATAGGCTCTCCCACTCCTAAGCCTGCCAGCCTGAATGGTGGAAGCAGGAGTCAGTCTCAGGGATGTATTCTCAGGTGCTGACTGATTAGTTCTGGGAGTTAACCCCGCAGTGCCTGGCAGATCCTTTACAGAAACCTAATAAGATCTTGCTTCCCTTTCAGGTCTCTTTTGAGGGTAGGTCTGCCACCGGCAGTGCCTTCGTGGATTCAGGGTCTTCTGCTAATATTATGTCTGTGGAATTTTCTATGTCTCTAGCTATGCCATTGATTGACTTGCCTAAACCTGTCCCTGTAGTGGGTATTGACTCCACTCCTCTTGCTAATGGTTATTTTACGCAGCATACCCCTGTTTTTGAACTCCTTGTTGGCTCCATGCATTTGGAGCAGCGCTCTGTACTGGTGATGCAGGGATTATCATCCGATTTGGTTTTAGGCCTTCCCTGGTTGCAGATGCATAATCCCATGTTTAACTGGAATACTGGGGATCTTACCAAATGGGGTAATGAATGCATGACGTCATGTTTTTCTGTTAATTTTATCTCTCTCCCTGAGGAGGTGAACACGCTACCTGAGTTTATTCAGGACTTCGCTGATGTTTTTTCTAAAATGGCCTCCGAAGTGTTACCTCCTCATAGAGAATTCGATTGCGCAATCGATTTGGTACCAGGAGCTAAGCTCCCTAAAGGTAGGATATTTAATCTCTCTTGTCCCGAACGTGAAGCCATGAGAGAGTATATCCAGGAATGCCTGGCCATGGGTTACATTCGCCCCTTTTACTTCTTCGGTAGGTGCTGGCTTCTTCTTCGTAGTGAAGAAGGATGGTGGTCTTAGGCCGTGCATTGACTACCGAAACTCGAATAAGGTCACTGTAAGGAACCAGTATCCCCTTCCTTTGATTCCTGATCTTTTCAATCAGGTTCAGGGGGCCCAATGGTTCTCTAAGTTTGATCTACGGGGGGCTTATAACCTTATCCGCATCAAAGAGGGGGATGAGTGGAAGACTGCGTTTAACACGCGCGAAGGTCATTTCGAATACCTCGTCATGCCCTTTGGGTTGTGTAATGCTCCCGCTGTCTTCCAGAATTTCATAAATGAGATTTTAAGAGACTACCTGGGGGTATTTCTTGTAGTGTACCTTGATGATATACTTGTGTTTTCCAAGGACTGGTCCTCCCACATTGAGCATGTCAGGAAGGTTCTCCAGGCCCTTCGGGAAAACAAACTCTTTGCTAAAACCGAAAAGTGTGTGTTTGGGGTGCAGGAGATACCATTTTTTGGTCAAATCCTCACTCCTAATGAATTCCGCATGGACCCTGCCGAGGTTCAGGCTGTGGCTGAATGGGTCCGACCTGCCTCCCTTAAGGCTTTACAGTGCTTCCTGGGGTTTGCTAATTATTATAGGAGATTTATTGCTAACTTCTCGGTCATCGCTAAGCCTCTTACGGACCTTACTCGCAAAGGTGCCGATCTCCTCCACTGGCCTCCGGATGCGGTCCAGGCTTTTGAGGTCCTTAAGAGGTGCTTTATCTCTGTCCCAGTGCTGATTCAGCCTAACCAGATGGAGCCATTAATCATGGAAATTGACGCCTCTGAGGTGGGAGTGGGTGCTGTCTTGTCCCAGGGTACTAGGTCTCTCACCCATCTCCGTCCATATGCCCACTTCTCCAGGAAGTTCTCCCCCACTGAGAGTAAATAAGACGTTGGCAACCGCGAACCGTCGCCCAGTTGTATGCCGTCGCCTAGGACGGGCTGTGCAAGTAGACAGGGACTGAGTGGTGGGTAGATTAGGGCTCACAAGTCTGTCTCCCTATCCTGACATTACACTGTCGTTCCAAGATGGGGTTCGCCCATGCGAGGGCCTTGCCAGCAAGGAGGGAGATAATGAATGCTACTTTGGCCTCATCAGAGTGGAAGAGATGAGCTTGTAGTCTAAAATGAATAGTGCCTTGATTGAACCCTCTACAGGTTCTAGGGTCATCGTCAAAGCGAGGAGGAAGAGGAAGCAAAACTGTGAATCCGGAACAGAAAGGAGGGGTAACGAGCAGTGGAACGGAAGCAGTCTCTGGAAGAGGAGCAGGGAGTTGATCTAGTCGGGCAATGATGGAGTTTACAGCCTGAAGGAGTTGATCCTGGTGCGTGCGTAGGTCACGCTTATCCATCTGTATCACCTGAAATGTGGTCTTGGCCTGAGTGTACTGTCACGATCTAGGGGTATGTGGACCCACAAGGCCACTCCGCCGTAGCGGAGAGGCAGTTGACCAACTCACAGTCTATGAAAAAAGTCTATGGAAGTAGTGTAGCACAAAGGTACCTGGGATAGTCCAGACGGCAGCAAGGGCTCTGGCACAGATGGGGCGAGATGTGGCGGGTTGCGCCAGACATGGCGGATGATATCCGGGATGGCAGCTGACACCAGATGATGGTGTATTCCAGCAGGCGAGGCAAGGCACGGCTCAGATACTTAACAGGCTCGGGAACAAGACACAGCACGGGATGTAGGAGATCGGAGGCAGGTCACGGGAACAAAGGGACCATTTGCAAACATCGGAAAACTACAACAACGCTCAGGCAGGGAGTGGAAGGACGGAGGCCTTCTTATAGTCCAGGATGATCAGGGGTTAATTGGGGAACTTTAACATGTATGTGTGCTGGCCCTTTAAGGCCAGGGTCGAGCGCGCGCGCATTCTAACAGACAGAGCAGGGCCAGATAATCCTGAGTGCGGGCGCTGGCAGGATGCTAATGTTGTGTGGTCTCGGCCGTCGCAAGGTAAGGAACGGCAGTGGTCCGCGACCGCGGAGCGTGACAATGACCCTGTTTGTCACGGACACTGGGTTTGTGGACCCACTAGGCCGCTCTGCCGTATCGGGGAGGCAGCTGACCAGGTCACAGTCTATGTGAAAGTAAGATAGCAGACAGTAATGCTTAGGTACCTGAAATAGTCCGGACGGTGACTGTGGCTTCAGCACGGATGGAGGCAGGTGCGGAAAGTGGCGCCAGACGTGGCGGGCAGTATCCGATGAGCAGATAGCACTTGAACGTGGCAGATGGCACTTGACGTGGCAGATGGCACTTGACGTGGCAGATGGCACTTAACGTGGCAGATGGCACTTGAACACGGGTAGGCACAGGAACAATGCGGAATACAGGAACGGTAACAGGGCACGGGTAACAGCTGGAACGGGAGACACTAAGGGACCATTTGCGAGACAGACAGGGAAAGACTAACAACGCTCAGGCAAGGATCAGAAGGGCTGGGGCATTCTTATAGGGCAAGGAATCACGTGGGTTAATGATCATTGTTTTCATGTGCGCGCGCTGGCCCTTTAAGAGCGGGCGCGAGCGTGCGCGCGCATCCTACGGGACCCGGCCGGACGGAGCGAAAGTAAGCGCTGGCATCTCCTAGGAGGGAGACGGAGGCCAGCGCTCACAGATCCATGGCTGCGGGCGTCGGGACGTGAGTGAACCCGACGGCCCGCGGCCATGGGCGCTACAGTATCCCCCCTCTTACACCCCCTCTTCTTGGGGCCAGAGTGAGAGAGGAACTTTTTAATAAGAGCAGGAGCACTGAGGTTCTCTTCTGGCTCCCAGGACCTCTCCTCAGGACCAAACCCTCTCCAGTCCACCAGATAGAAAGTCCTTCCTCCTACCCTCTTGCGGTCCAGGATCTCCTTTACCTCGAATACATCAGAAGGACCGCTGGAAGCAACTGAGGAACTAGAGGTCTTGCTGTAGCGGTTCAGGACCACTGGTTTTAGGAGGGACACATGGAAGGAGTTAGCTATTCTGAGGGTAGGGGGCAGCCGCAGCTTATAGGAAACAGGGTTAATTTGTTGCAGGATCTCGAAGGGACCAAGGAACCTGGGAGCAAACTTGTATGAAGGCACCCTCAAGCGAATGTTTCGAGAGGACAGCCAGACTTTAGTCCCAGCAAGATACTGAGGCGGCTCTCTTCTTTTGGTATCTGCCTTACGCTTCATGCGATCTACCGCCTGCAAAATAGAGGACCGGGTCTGTTGCCAGATTTGCAGGAAGTCCCCATATGCAGAGTCAGCAGCGGGTACCTGAGATGAAGTCGACACTGGAAGAGGAACTCTGGGATGTTGACTGTAAACGATGTGAAACGGAGTGGAGGTGGTGGACTCACTTGTGTGGTTATTATATGAAAACTCCGCCCATGGTAGAAGCTGTACCCAGTTATCGTGCTGTGAAGAGATGAAGTGGCGGAGGTAATTTTCCATGATCGGGTTGATCCTCTCAACTTGCCCATTGGACTGGGGGTGATAGGCAGAGGAAAAGTCCAAACTCACATCCAGGAGTTTACAGAGGGCTCTCCAGAACTTGGAGGTAAACTGAACCCCCCGGTCGGACACAATGTGAAGAGGCAAGCCATGCAAGCGGAAGATGTGGTGAATGAAGAAGCTTGCTAGTCGAGGAGCAGAGGGTAGGCCGGTTAGCGGGATAAAATGTGCCATCTTAGAGAACCGGTCCACCACCACCCAGATGGTGTTGCATCCTGCTGAGAGAGGAAGGTCCGTGACGAAGTCCATAGCGATGTGCTGCCAGGGGGCACTGGGTACAGGCAGGGGTTGAAGCAGGCCGGCAGGCTTGCTGTGAGCCACCTTGTTAGAGGCACACACCGTACAAGCAGAGACGAAGTCCAGAACATCTTTAGGTAGCGTGGGCCACCAGAAGTGACGAGCGACCAGGTCTTGGGTTTTATGGACACCAGCGTGCCCAGCCAGTTTAGAACTGTGTCCCCAGCGGAGAATTCTTTTTCTGTCAGTCAACCGAACAAAAGTTCTCCCTGGAGGGATATTTCTAAGCTGCAGAGGATTGGCGGTGACAACGCAGGATGGGTCTATGATCGTCTGAAGGGACTCCACCGTGTCTTCCGTTTCGAATGATCTGGACAGGGCATCGGCCCTCACGTTCTTGTCCGCGGGACGGTAGTGGAGCAGAAATTGGAAACGGGCGAAGAACAGTGACCACCTGGCTTGACGAGGATTCAGTCTTTGAGCGGACTGAAGGTAAGTGAGATTCTTGTGGTCGGTGAAGATCAGGATGGGGTGAGCAGCGCCCTCCAGAAGATGTCTCCACTCCTCTAGGGCAAATTTGATAGCCAGTAGCTCCCGATCTCCAATGGAATAATTGTGCTCAGCAGAGGAAAACAGTCTTGAGTAGTAGCCACACACTACTGCCTTTCCTTTTGAGCTCCTCTGGAACAGAAGTGCGCCTGCACCAACAGAGGAAGCGTCCACTTCCAGTGAGAACTGCCGAGATATGTCAGGGTGATGGAGGATCGAAGCTGAAGTGAAGGCTTTCTTGAGGCTAATGAATGCGGACTCTGCCTCCGGAATCCACACCTTGGCGTTCACACCCTTCTTGGTAAGGGTAGAGATGGGGGCCGTCAGAGAAGAAAAGTTCGGAATAAACTGCCGGTAGAAATTGGCGAAACCCAGGAACCGCTGTATGGCCCTTAGGCCTTGAGGACGTGGCCATTCCAGGACAGACTTTAACTTCTCAGGGTCCATCTTAAGGCCTTGATCTGAGATGATATAGCCCAGGAAGGGCAGAGACCTCTTTTCAAATGTGCATTTCTCTAACTTGGCATACAAGCGATTCTCTCTTAGTCGCAGAAGAACTTGACGAACGTGCCTCCGATGGGTCATCAGATCTGGGGAGAAGATTAGAATATCATCGAGATAAACTACAACACACGTATAGAGGAGATCTCGGAAGATGTCATTAACGAACTCCTGAAATACTGCGGGAGCGTTACACAGTCCGAAGGGCATCACTCGGTATTCGTAGTGCCCATCGCGGGTGTTAAATGCCGTCTTCCATTTGTCACCCCGGCGAATCCAGATTAGATTATAGGCCCCCCGCAGATCTAGCTTGGAAAAATTTTTGGCTCCTCGTATGCGATCAAGCAGCTCGGAAATGAGTGGCAACGGGTATTTGTTCTTGACCGTGATCTGATTGAGACCACGGTAGTCAATGCAGGGTCGGAGAGATCCATCTTTCTTTTTAACGAAGAAGAATCCTGCCCCGGCCGGGGAGGAAGATTTTCGAATAAAACCCCTCTCCAAGTTCCCCTTGATATAGGCTGACATTGATAATGTCTCTGGCAAGGAGAGAGGATATACTCGTCCACGGGGAAGAGAAGCATTGGGAACCAGTTCAATGGGACAGTCATAACTCCGATGTGGAGGCAACGTCTCAGCCTCTCGTTTGCAGAAGACATCCGCAAAACTGGCATACTGAGAAGATAGATCGGAGAGTGACTGAGGCAGAGGGGGCACAACAGGACGGACTTGTGACAGGCAATGGCTATGGCATCTGGAACCCCATTGAAGAACTTCTCCAGAACTCCAGTCGAGTGTCGGGGCGTGTAGACGGAGCCATGGCAGACCCAGCAGGATAGGATTGATAGCCTTGGGTAGTACCAGGAAGGAGATCTGTTCTGAGTGAAGAGCTCCGACCCGTAATGTCACCGGCTCAGTGATGAGCATGATTGGATCAGGCAGCGGTAGACCATTCACAGAGGCAACTGCCAGGGGTCTCTCCAGACGGACTGTGGGTAGTTGAAACCGATCCACTAGGTCTTGGTGGATAAAATTAGCAGCCACTCCAGAGTCAAGATAGGCGGAGGAAGGATGTGATGCCTGTCCGGTGACGATGGCCACAGGTATCGATAATTTGGAAGAGGTTTTAACGTTTGGAGACGTTCCACCTAGAGTTGCCTCTCCAACCAACCCTAGGTACTGGAGTTTCCCGGTTTCTGTGGGCATTGACGCACAAAATGACCCTTGAGGCCGCAATACATGCAAAGTCCAGAGGAGCGTCTGCGCTGCTTCTCCTGTTCAGATAACCGGACTCTGTCTACCTGCATGGGTTCCTCAGGTAGCGCACTAGGAGTGGACAATTGTGGTCTCTGGGCAGGGAGTGCTGGTCTGTGGGCCCGGCTCTCCTGACGAACCTCTTGAGAGCGCTCCCGGATTCTCATATCAACCCGGGTGGCTAACAGGATGAGGGCATCCAAGGTAGAAGGAAGGTCGCGGGCTTCCAGTTCGTCCTTGATGTGAGAGGACAGTCCCTGCCAGAAGGTCGCCACCAGTGCCTCATTGTTCCATGCCAGCTCGGCTGCTAGGGTACGGAAGGAGATCGCATACTCCCCTACTGTGGAGCCTTCTTGCTTGAGGGTCAACAGAGTGGCTGCGGCAGAGGATGTTCGACCCGGCTCCTCGAACACGGCACGAAAGGACTGCAGGAACAAGGCTAGGTCCGCGGATACAGGTGGCGCCAGATGTGGCGGGCAGTATCCGATGAGCAGATAGCACTTGAACGTGGCAGATGGCACTTGACGTGGCAGATGGCACTTGACGTGGCAGATGACACTTGATGTGGCAGATGGCACTTGAACACGGGTAGGCACAGGAACAATGCGGAATACAGGAACGGTAACAGGGCACGGGTAACAGCTGGAACGGGAGACACTAAGGGACCATTTGCGAGACAGACAGGGAAAGACTAACAATGCTCAGGCAAGGATCAGAAGGGCTGGGGCATTCTTATAGGGCAGGGAGTCACGTGGGTTAATGATCATTGTTTTCATGTGCGCGCGCTGGCCCTTTAAGAGCGGGCGCGAGCGTGCGCGCGCACCCTACGGGACCCGGCCGGACGGAGCGGAAGTGAGCGCTGGCATCTCCTAGGATGGAGACGGAGGCCAGCGCTCACAGATCCATGGCTGCGGGCGTCGGGAGGTGAGTGAACCCGACGGCCCGCGGCCATGGGCGCTACACTGTTATTGTAAGGAATCACGATCCCGGTGTTGTGGCAGGTCAGTAGGGAGGATTATCCATTCATTCATGGATATTTAACATGGTGTGACCATAGGTTCACTCGACATCATCTCAAGTGTGTGGTTTTAGCAAGACCAAGTTATCGTGAGTTGGGAATGACTTTGTATCACACTAGGATTTGTACAGTGTTTTGTCTCTCTCAGGGAAAAAACCTCAGTAGGTCAGTTGTTGGTGTTGGTAAGTTAGAAATACAGACCTGCCAGAAGTTATATCTCTTGTTTTATTTGAGAACCAATGTATCTTGGATCATAAGGGGTCTGTTGGCGGTCGGTAGTGATTTTTATTATAGGTCTTCTGTCACGTGGTCGTATGTTACGACCGTGGACTGTGGTCTGTTAGGAATGAAACTTTAAAGAGTCTTGTGGATCTCTTAAAGATCCAATTTTACGGTGCACCTATATGCATAAATGTATTAAACTGTTTCATTTGTATTTCCTGTAGTCAGCAATATTATTCCCTAGGGAAAGGCCAGTAAATTGTGTCCGTATAACCCAGATATAGTCAGGTACTGGCGGTATGTCTTGGGAGTTGGAGAATTTCTTATGCAATCTATACTTATTGCAATATGCAATATGTAGTATTGGGGGGGGGGGGGGCCCTGAGGCCTTTGTGCCAATGTCAATACAGATGTACTTATCTGACCATGAACGTCTTGTCCACCGAGGTGGGTCCTCTCCAGCTTGCCCTCTTCTCTACTATCTCGTCCCTGCGTCGTCTGCCGACTCCTTCAGCCTTTTCTCTGTCCTCAGCGTGTCCTCCTTTAGCGGGCCCCAAGACGGCCAATCTCTTTCTCCAACAAGCGAGGTGAGACACCCGCCGGAATGTCGTGGGGTGGAAATCTGTGGGTATTAATGAGAGTCATCTCCGACTTAGTCCCTCTTCACTGTGTTGTCTCGGTGTCTGCCGACTCCTTCAGCCGACCCTCCTGCAGTCCACGTCTCCTTCTTAAGTAGGCCCCAAGAAGGCCGACCTCTCTTCCCCACATGCTAGATATGCCACCAGTGCATTCCAGCCATGGGTCGGGTTCTGACCGTGTTGTCAGGCTACGGGGAGTGGGTAAGATCAGTGCTTGAGGGTTGGGGGGGTTTCCTCTGTCGACCGCGAGGCAGCGGTTCAGCGGATCCCAAGGATGGCCATCTAGGCCCGCTCTGCTGTGATGTGCTATTCAAGCACTGAGCCTCCGGGGGGTAGTAAAAATGCCGGTTCGTATGATTCACCGCTGTCGTGTGTAGTCTCACAGTTGACTCGTGTCGTCCTGCTTGCAGTGGATGGCGGACGATTCTGTGATGTCCTGCCAGAGCTCTAGGTAAGAGTGGCCATGCTAGAGCTAGATGTTCCACCCCCGGATGTCCACAATCTTATCATGTTATTTTAAACAACTTAGTAATTGGTTTCCCTTAATTTTGTTTCTTTTTGAGATACAGCTTCTATGCCGGGAAGTGCCGGTACGATCCAGTACCCGACCATCTGTAGTGATGGCTGGACACTGGGGCGGCCGCAGGCTGGTGTTATTAGGCTGGGAAAGGCCAAACACAGTGGCCCTTCCCACCCTGGTAATGCTCGGCTGCTGCTGCTGCTGTGTTGTATCTGGCTGGTTATGAAAAATGGGGGGGACACCATGTATTTAAAAAAAAATAAAAAAAATTGGAAAGAATGATGTGTGGTCCCCCATCTTTATAACACAGCAGCAGCAGCCAGGCATTACCAGGATGGGAAGGGCCACTGTTTTTGGGCTTTCCCAGCCTGATGATAACAGCCAGCGACTGCGCCAGTGCCCAACCAACACTACAGATGGTCGGGTACTGGATCGTACCCGACTCTTCCCGGCACCCCTGGTGGCAGTGGGTACCGGGGTAATAATGGGGGTTAGTGTTAGCCTCTTCATGTCTAACATTAAGCCTCGCCTTAGTAATGGACGCTGTCAATCAGCCAGCGGCCATTATTAAGGTGGTAGAATTATATGTTTAGAAAAATACAAAGACATAGGAAAAATATTTTATTGAAATAAAAATCCCACACAACCCTCGTTAAGCATTTTATTTAGAAAAAAAAAAGTCATGGAAGTAGTCCTCGAATCCGACATAGTCCAACGACCGAACTTGTAAAAAAACACAAACACACAAAAATAATAAGTTACACATAAAAAAGCAAAACAATTATTATTCTTAAATTTCCTGGGTCCAGCGCTGGAGCGGCAATGAAAGCAAGCTGGGCCCTATATCTAATCCTATCATGTGTGATACTGTCTGCTGAGCTGTGTATCTAATCCTATCTAGTGTGATACTGTCTGCTGAGCCACTGTATCTAATCCTATCATGTGTGATACTGTCTGCTGAGCCACTGTATCTAATCCTATCATGTGTGGTACTGTCTGCTTAGCCACTGTATCTAATCCTATCATGCTGTCTCCTATATACACATACACGCACACACATTTATTTTTTTTGGGGAGGGGGACATATGTATTGGGGCTATTTCCCCTGACGGTTCAATACCTTAGTGACGCCCCTGGCTGCTAGTGCTGCACAGTTGGGTCACTTAGAAGACGCAGCGATACAACTGAAAGCTGCGGGCTGTTGACCATGAGAAGTTTGAGGGGGGGGCCAAGAAGAACTTTGCATCGGGGCCCATGAGCCTTTAGCTACACCCCTGGCTAAGACCTACCCAACCATACACCCACTAGTCACTCCATCTGACTTCTTAGCCATTTTTCAGGTGCCAGTATAGACCTAAAAATACATTCACCATTTTTGACCCATTCCCAAGTTACAACAAAATAAAATTACGCAATGCAACAGAGCATAATTACAACATGCACATAGATACACCGTGTTCCAAATTATTATGCACATTGGATTTAAGTGTCATAAACATTTAATTATTCGTTTTTCAATTAAACTCATGGATGGTATTGTGTCGTAGTGCTCTTTGGATCATTGTAATCAATCTCAGACACCTGTGATAATTAGTTTGCCAGGTGTGCCCAATCAAAGGAAAACTACTTAAGGGTATGTTCACACGATGAGAGGCATTTACGTGTGAAAATTCGTTCTTCTTCCTCCGTGCCTGGCGACATTACCTCATATGATACTGCTGTTTTTCACTCATTACACATTTGTCCCCGGTAAGAAGGATTCATCCACCAAGGGACTGCAGTGGATGGCAGCCGGCAAAGACATCGTTCATTCCACAAATGGTCTCGAAGGAGCGCTGCTGATCCTTCATCTTTTTTCTCAATTGTGCATGCTCCCAGTAACCAGGCCTTTAGGGTATGTTCACACGATGAGAGGCATTTACGTGTGAAAAGACAGACTGTTAACAGCTGCCTCGTTTCACACGTAAATGCTCCTCCTCGCATTTTGCGAGCCGTCTGAGACGCTCGTAAATCTTGAGCTGTGCTTCATTGAGTTCAATGAAGAACAGCTCAAATTACGTGGCAAAGAAGTGCCCTGCACTTCTTTGCCGAGGCAGTCCATTTACGCGTCGTCGTTTGACAGCTGTCAAACGACGACGCGTAAATTACAGGTCGTCTGCACAATACGTCGGCAAACCCATTCAAATGAATGGGCAGATGTTTGCCGACGTATTGTAGCCCTATTTTCAGGCGTAAAACGAGGCATAATACGCCTCGCTTACGCCTGAAAATAGGTCGTGTGAACCCAGCCTAAGAAGTACGCTCCACATTATTAAGCAGGCCACAGGTTTCAAGCAATGTGGAAAAGAAAAAGGATCTCTCTGCTGCCGAAAAGCGTGAAGTAGTGCAATACCTTGGACAAGGTATGAAAACATTGGATATTTTAAAAAAACGTAAGCGTGATCATCGTAATGTGAAAAGATTTGTGGCTGATTCAGAGCACAGACGGGTTAGTTCAGATAAAGGCATAATGAGGAAGGTTTCTGACAGACAAATTAATAGGATTAGGAGAACAGCTGCTAAAACGCCATTGCAAAGCAGCAAACAGGTATTTGAAGCCGCTGGTGCCTCTGGAGTCCCGCAAACCTCAAGGTGTAGGATCCTCCAGAGGTTTGCAAATGTGCATAAAGCTATTATTCGGCCACCCCTAAACAATGCTCACAAGCAGAAACGGTTGCAGTGGGCTTAGAAATACATGAAGACGCATCTCCTCAGAAGACGCCAGCGCTCATTTCCGCTTCACTCTGCGCTGTCCCGTAGGGTGCACGCGCATGCTCGTGCCAGGCCTTAAAAGGCCAGTGCGCGCACCTGAAAAGTATGTAAAATTAGACAATAATCGCCCTGCCCCTTCCTTTATTGCCTGAGTGCTGTTGTGTTTACCTGTGTTAGTCTTTGCAAATGGTCCCTTAGTGTTTTCCACTTCCCAGTGTTCCCGTACCTGCTACCTGTATCCTGTATCCCGAGCTACCTTGTTCCTGTGTCGTATAGAGTTGTGTTGTGCCACATTCTACGCCTGCTGTGTTACAACATGCCTGGTGTCTGCCTGCTGCCAACGTCCCATCCGATCCTAAACATCGCTACTGTCTGAATTACTACAGGTACCCTTATTCGAACTATAGACATTGACTTGGTATCATGTTGGCCAGCTTCTCTACCGCTACGGCGGTACGGCCCAGTGGGTCCACATACCCATAGATCGTGACACATCTTAATATAAAGAAAGTTGTAGCGAGATGCAACTCATTTTTTAAGAAGCAAACGCCTCTTAATAAGTGTTCCCTATAAGGTGCGCGGCCGCGATCCACCTGCTCACTAAACTTTAAAGCCCGCAGACTGTCACGAGCAGCGGGCGGATGCAGTGGTCTCTAGGCTCTGCCTCCACTCTGTGCTCTGCTCTTAGTTAGTTACACACACAGAGCCGAGAAGCAGAGGAGGAAGCTCCGCCCACAGCCCATCCTGCAAGAAGCCTGTGATCCTGTCAGCAAGGAGAGATGGTGAGTAGTCTGTGTGTATATGTGTGTGTGTTACGCCCATGGACAGCTCTCTTCTCTGCGTCCACTCCCTCCCCCTGCATCCACCTTGGACAAGGTATGAAAACATTGGATATTTTAAGAAAACGTAAGCGTGATCATCGTACTGTGAAAAGATTTGTGGCTGATTCAGAGCACAGACGGGTTCGTTCAGATAAAGGCATAATGAGGAAGGTTTCTGCCACACAAATTAATAGGATTAGGAGAGCAGCTGTAAAATGCCATTGCAAAGCAGCAAACAGGTATTTGAAGCTGCTGGTGCCTCTGGAGTCCCGCAAACCTCAAGGTGTAGGATCCTGCAGAGGTTTGCAAGTGTGCATAAAGCTATTATTCGGCCACCCCTAAACAATGCTCACAACCAGAAACGGTTGCAGTGGGCTTAGAAATACATGAAGACGCATCTCCTCAGAAGACGCCAGCGCTCATTTCCGCTTCACTCTGTGGTGTCCGGTAGGGTGCACACGCATGCCCATAGATCGTGACACATCTTAATATAAAGAAAGTTGTAGCGAGATGCAACTCATTTTTTAAGAAGCAAACACCTCTTAATCAGTGTTCCCTATAAGGTGCGCGACCGCGATCCACCTGCTCACTAAACTTTAAAGCCTGCAGACTGTCATGAGCAGCGGGCGGATGCAGTGGTCTCTGGGCTCTGCCTCCACTCTGTGCTCTGCTCTTAGTTAGTTACACACACAGAGCCGAGAAGTAGAGGAGGAAGCTCCGCCCACAGCCCATCCTGCAAGAAGCCTGTGATCCTGTCAGCAAGGAGAGATGGTGAGTAGTCTGTGTGTATATGTGTGTGTGTTACGCCCATGGCCGTGGGTCGTCGTTCAAACTCACCCCTTGACGATCCCGGCCATGGACAGCTTTCTTCTCTGCGTCCACTCCCTCCAGGGAGACGCCGGCACTCTCTTCCGGATCCTCATACTGTTTCCCGCAGGGCGCTCGCGCCCGTGCGTGCACGGCATTAAAGGGCCAGTACGCATCCAGCTCTCTAATATCAATTATCAGCCCAAATGGCTGCTGGACTATAAAAAGGGACTCTGCCCACTGGTTCCTTGCCTGAGTGTTGTTGTATACCCTAGTTTGTCTTGCAAAAGGTCTCCTAGTGTTTTCCAGTTCCCAGTGTTACCCGTTCCTGTTGCCTGTACTCTGTATCCCGTGCTATTGTATCTACAAGTGAAAGTCAAGTTGTGCCTTCCCGCTGCTTCCGCGGCGTTACCTGCTGTGAAAGTCAAGTTGTGCCTTCCCGCTGCATCCGCGCCGTTACCTGTTGTGAAAGTCAAGTTGTGCCTTTCCGCTGTATCCGCGGCGTTACCTGCTGTGAAAGTCAAGTCGTGCTTCCGCCACTGTCTACATTGCCTCAGGTACTCGTTCTGAACTATAGACATTGTTTTGTACCTTGTTGGCCAGCTGCTACTCCGCTACGCGGTACGGCCCAGTGGGTCCACACCCCGCGCCGTGACAGTGTGTATACAGTGTGTGTCTCTGTGTGTATACAGTGTGTGTTTCTGTGTGTGTATACAGTGTGTGTCCCTGTGTGTATACAGCATGTGTCTCTGTGTGTATACAGTATGTGTCTCTGTGTGTATACAGTGTGTCTCTGTGTGTATACAGTGTGTGTCTCTGTGTGTATACAGTGTGTGTCTCTGTGTGTATACAGTGTGTGTCTCTCTGTCTCTGCATGTGTTTATGTCTCTTTGTAAAAGTGTGTTCAATATTACTACCAGGCGAGCCTCCCCGCTGCCAGATTGACAACCTAGGCAGCCTATGAGGACCTCATTGGCTGCCTAGGTTGTCAATCTGGCGGCGGGGAGGCTCGCCTGGTAATGCCGGCTATGACTGGTTGTCACTAAGCATGAAACGCTTTGGGTCAGCGTGCACGAGATTATTTAAGGAAGCGGAAGTCAAATTCGCGCTTAATAGCCCTTATTTATCCCCTGAGGATGCTGTTTGTGCAGCAAAACATGTCGGGGTGCTTTTGTTATTTTAATTCTCACTGACGGTTAAGCAATTCACTTTACTCCAGTGTGACCTATGGTTAAACGGCAGTCTGCAGCTGCTGACCGAGTCAGTCACACTGCATGTTAGCAATACGCTATCTATTCTATTCATCCTCATTCACATGCTGGCCGTCTCTGCAGATTTTTAACCCTTTCTTGTTGTACGTTTCGTATTTAACTACACCATTAAAAGTTATGTTTTAACCATCTATACTACTTAATAGTAGCTGGGAAATTGGGACTATTGTGCCTAGGCATATTGCTTTTTTGTATTGATTATAATTTGCGCCGAATCCGTCAAGGGGATGAGTGGAAGACAGCATTCAACAACCGAGACGGGCGCTACGAATACCTGGTGATGCCCTTCGGACTGTGTAGCGCTCCTGCGTTCTTCCAGGAATTTGTCAATGATATCTTCCAAGATCTCATCTATGTCTGTGTGGTGGTCTAACTCAATGATATTTTGATTTTCTCCCCAGGTCCGACAACTCATCGGAGGCATGTCCATCAGGTTCTACTGCAATTAAGGGAGAATCGTCTATATGCCAAGCTGGAGAAGTGCGTCTTTGAAAAGAATTCCCTGCCCTTCCTGGGCTACATCATCTTGGATCAAGGTCTCAAGATGGATCCTGAGAAAGTAAAGTCTGTTCTGGAATGGCCACGTCCCCAATGCCTGAGGTCCATACAGCGTTTTTTGGGATTCGCCAATTTCTACCTGCAGTTTATCCCAAACTTCTCATCAGTAACGGCTCCAATCTCTACCCTTACCAAGAAGGGTGTTAACGCCAAGGTGTGGACTGCAGAGGCAGAATCTGCATTTATTATTAAGAAAGCTTCACACTTCCGCCTCGATCCTCCATCATCCTGACGTGTCTTGGCAGTTCTCATTGGAGGTGGACGATTCTTCTGTTGATGCAGGTGCACTTCTGTTCCAGAGGAGCTCCAAAGGAAAGGCAGTAGTATGTGGCTGTTACTCGAGACTTTTTTCCTCTGCAGAGCACAACTATTCTGTTGGGGATCGGGAGCTACTGGCCATCAAATTGGCTCTGGAGGAGTGGAGACATCTGTGAGAGGGCGCAGCTCACCCCATCCTGATCTACACCAACCACAAGAATCTCACATATCTCTAGTCGGCTCAACGACTAAACCCCCGTTAAGCCAAGTGGTCGCTATTCTTCACCCCTTTCCAATTTGTGCTCCACTACTGTCCCACTGACAAGAATGTGAGGGCCGATGCCCTGTCCAGTTCATTTGAGACGGATGACACAGTGGAGTCCCTTCAAAGTCCCTTCAAAGTATCATAGACCCTTCCTGTATTGTCACTGCCAATCCTTTGCAGGTTAGAAACATCCCTCCTGGGAGGACTTTTGTTCGGTTGGCAGACAGGAGAAGAATTCTCAGCTGGGGACACAGCTCTAAACTGGCTGGGCACGCTGGTGTTTGTAAGACCCGAGATCTGATTACTCGTCATTTCTGGTGGCCCACACTACCCAAACATGTTGTGGACTTTGTCTCTTCCTGCACGGTGTGTGCTTCTAACAAGGCTGCTCACGCCAAGTCTTCCGGCATGCTCCAACCTCTGCCTGTACCCAATGTCCCATGGCAGCACATTGCGATGGACTTTGTCATAGACCTTCCTCCCTCAGCACGATGCAACACTGTCTGGGTGGTGGTGGACTGGGTCTCGAAGATGGCACATTTTATCCCGCTGACCGGCCTACCTTCTGCTCCCCGACTGGATAGTCTCTTCATTCAGCACATCTTCTGCTTGCATGGCTTGCCCCTTCACTTCGTGTCCGATCGGGGGTTCAATTTACCTCAAAATTCTGGAGAGCCCTCTGTAAACTCCTGGATGTGAGATTGGACATTTCCTCAGCCTATCACCCCCAGTCCAATGGGCAAATCTAGAGGATTAACCAGTTCATGGAAAATTATCTCCGCCACTTCATCTCCATGCAGCATGATAACTGGGTATAGCTTCTTCCATGGGCCGAATTCTCGTTTTACAACCACACAAGTGAGTCCACCACTTCCACACCATTCTACATTGTGTAGAATCAACATCCTAGAGTCACTCTTCCTGTGTCAGCTACATCTCAGGTACCCGCTGCTGAATCTGCATTTGGGGACTTTCTGCAAATCTGGCTATAGACCCGGTCCTCTATTTTGCTAACAGTCGATCGCATGAAGTGAAAAGCGGATATAAAATGAAGAGAGCAGCCTCAGTATCTTCCAGGTACCAAAGTATGGCTGTCCTCACGGAACATTCGTTTAAAGGTGCCTTCATGCAAGTTTGCTTCTAGGTTCCATGGACCTTTTAAGATATTATAATAACTATAAGCTTCGGCTGCCTCCTACCCTCAGAATCCCCAACTCCTTTCATGTGTCCCTCCTGAAACCAGTGGTCCTGAACCGCTACAATAAGACTCCCAGTCCCGCAGTTGCTCCCAGCTGTGTATCTGATGTGTTTGAGGTGAGGGAGATCCTGGACTGCAAAAGGGTAGGAGGAAGGACTTTCTATTTGGTGGACTGGAGAGGGTTTGGACCTGAGGAGAGGTCCTGGGAGCCAGAAGAGAACCTCAGTGCCCCAGCCCTCATTAAGAAGGTCCTCTCTTGCCCTGGCCCCAAGAAGAGGGGGCGTAAGAGGGGGGATACTGTAGCGTCCATGGCCGCCTTCTTCGGGATTACTCACCACCCGATGGCCGCAGCCATGGATCTGTGAGTGCTGACTTCCGAGGAGACGCCAGCGCTCACTTCCGCTCCAGTCCGCTGTGTCCCGTAGGGTGTGCCCCACAGAGGGAAATCTATGCCAGCTAAAAGCTCACGTAAATTTCCTTTATAATTTACCCCAGTTTTCTGTTTTAAATTATAAGAAATTTGTTGGGTCACGGTGGCCCTGCCCCTTTTAGGAGACCATGTCACTTTCCACAAAAGTGGCAAGGGCAGCATAAAAAGGGCAAAGGTCGCAATTTAAAATGCAAATTGCAACTTTTGGGGCCATTTGTGACTGGATACGCCACAGAACTTTCGTGACTGGCTACGCCATAAGGAATTAGTTGTAATTCTTCTGTAAAAATGGAGCAATGCATGATCACATTTGCTAGTATTACTAGCGAGTAGCGACATACTGTATATATTAATAGAAAAAACCTTTCTATAATTAGAATTTATAATACCTCTATAAATAATCTATAAAGAATGAAGACGCATTTTGTTTTTCTTTTACATCACTTATTCGGCAGTAATGTCCTGTGTTTATTAAACATTATGTGTCATAACTGGAGTTTTTTCTATTATATCAGGTGAGTTTGTTGACACAGGATGTGCTGAAAGGTCAAAGCCTGATAAGTGATGTCACCATGAGATGATTTGCTACTCTCCTTATCATATTAAATTGATTTAAAAGCAATAACAAACTATCATCTCCTTTTTTAACGCAATCCTGTTGCCTACACACAGCTGTACTTTAAACAAAAATTTAAGTAGACAACGCGTAACCAAGGGAACTTATACAGAAAAATATAAAAACGCACCTGCACTCCAAAAATTACATTCATTTTGTTAACATCTCATACACTAGGATACTGTCGTGCAGGGCCGGACTGGGACTTAAAATCAGCCCTGGCATTTTTAAGCGCACAGGCCCACCGCAGGCAATACGCAGCCACCAGTGTTGGGCTGGAGTACATGGGACCACCTTTCATCTATACAAGACATGGGGAGATTTATTAAAACAGGTGTAAATGAAAAGTGGAATAGTTCTTGATATCCCAACTCCAACGAATGCACTGCTTTTCCACGAGAATAATGTACATGCTCGTTATTCCAGGTGGATTTTTTTGTATATAGTGCCCCACATATAGCCTCTCTGTATATGGTGTCCCACATATGGCCCCCCTGTAGATAGTGCCTCACATATAGCCTCTCCTGTAGATTGTGGCCCACATATAGCTCCCCTGTATATAGTGCCCCACATACAGCCCCCCCCCCGTAGATAATGCCGCTCACACTTTTAAGTGGAAAAGAAAGACCAAAAAAAAATATAATTGCATAGTCACCTCGATCCTGTTCCCACGTCATCCTATGTCAATGCAGGCCTGCTCTTTTCTGAGCAGGTCTGCTGGGGCTGAACCACGGTGCTGATTGGCAGGGCAGAATGACTTGCCCCGTCAATCAGCGCCTTTCAACAACACAAACGGTGCAATGACATCATCGCGCCGCTAGCATCGTTGAAAGGTGCTGATTGGGGGAGCAAGTCTTCTGCCCTGCCAATCAGCGTCATTGTAAGGCACGTACAATTAGTGCATGAGGGGGTGGCGGCAGCTGGTTTCAGTGGCGCCGACTCCCCAGGGCCAATTCTAGCTTTTCTGCTTCCTGAGGTGAAAATTGAAATGGCGCCCCCCATATCTTGATTAGCATCCCCCTGACTGTTCTACATTACTACCAGCCTTCTCCTTTGCCTTGTACTTCCCTGGCATGCGCGGTGCAGTGATGAAGCCGGGCAGAGTACAACTCGCTGAATGGTGCGTGTTCCTGGAGTACAATGCAATGGTGCATGCAAGAAAGTTGGAGGAGACTGGTAGTGATGTATAACAGCCAATGGGGATGAAGGTCGGTTTGCAGTTAGGACTGTGTGACTCTACAGGATAGCGGCACCGAGCCATGACCCTTTATATAGTAATTAGCATATAGCGTGCACGATTTTAAAAGTTGCTTTAAAGATTTTGCTGCATCTGAAACAACCATACAGGGGAATGTTTGGAAATATTGTCAGGTCATGTATTACCACATGGTGGCGGTTCAAGGGGTTAAAACTACCAGACAGGTTCTGATTAAACATACAATGAATTGCAACAATGCCATCTGCTCTACACCAGAACCAAGCTTATTACATATATACAACACCAGAACAAAGCTCAGTACATATATATACAGCACCAGAACCAAGCTCATTACATATATACAGTAACAGAACAAAGCTGAGTACATATATACAACACCATAACCAAGCTCATACATATATACAGCACCAGGACCAAGCTCAGTACGTACAGAGATCATTTGCAAAGTCAGGTTAGCAGCTTCCAGCGTGACCTGAACAATGGTAATGATATACTGGGAGTTTCTTATGCCCCAGAAAATAGTACCCTCCATCATCTGTACAGATCATACAGTAATAATTAGGCTTCATTCAGACCTGCCTCGGGGCTCCGTTCATGGGTTGAGTCAGACCTTTCCGCCAGGGGAACCCACGAACAGAAAACCAAACAGAAACCATAACTTTCCGTTACCATTACCATTGATTTCAATGGTAACGCATCCGTTGCTAATGGTTTCCGTTTGTCTCAGTTTCGCAAGGTTTCCTTTTTTTTGGCGGGCTCAATAGAGTAGTCGACTGTATCCACCTGTAATCTATCACATTTAAGTAACTTAGATGTGATCTATTATAGGTGGAACCTGCGTGTCAGAGACACACAGGACATGCTGATACTAAACCCGTCAGTCCCACGCACCTGACGTGTTCAGGATTCAGCGTAAGATACAGCTGCTCTGTATACAGGATACAGAGCAGCTGTATCTCAAAAAGTAAAACGATTTTTTTTAAATAAAAAACGAATTATAAAGTTGCACAAAAACACTGACTGACATTTATCAAAGAAAAAAAATAAATCCCTTTCAAAAGGGTACACAGTCTTTAATGCAAACAATCAGATCGTAACAACAACCATCGTCCAGTACAACACGTAGCACTTGCAGTTTTACCAAAAGTCAGTGCATTTTTCAAATGGTTTGCAAAAAACTGCATGGACATTAACAATCGTTTGAAAATTGCACTGACTTGTGGGAATGCAGCATGTTGGCGTGGTTTGCAGCTGTATCGTTGTAAGCAGGGGCGTAACTAGGAAAGACTGGGCCCCATAGCAAACTTTTGACTGGGGCCCCCCCTCCCCCGGGTGTCACACAACCCCCCCCTTGTAGATAATGCCTTTTTTACAAACCCCCCCTTTTGATAACGCCATACAGCCCCCCTGTAGATAACGCCATACAGCCCCCTTTGTAGATATCTACAGAGGGGGCTGTATGGCGTTATCTACGGGGGGGCTGTATGGCGCTATCTACAGGGGGGCTGTATGGTGCTATCTACAGGGGGGCTGTATGGCGCTATCTACAGGGGGCTGTATGGCGCTATCTACAGGGGGGCTGTATGGCGCTATCTACAGGGGGGGCTATATGGCGCTATCTACAGGGGGACTGTATGGCGCTATCTACATGGGGGACTGTATGGCGCTATCTACAGAGGGGGCTGTATGTCGTTATCTAGAGGGGGGACTGTATGGCGTTATCTACGAGGGGGGGCTGTATGGCGTTATCTACAGGGGGGACTGTATGGCGTTATCTACAGGGGGACTGTATGGCGTTACCTACAGGGAGTCTGTATGGCGTTCCCTACAGGGGGTCTGTAGGGAACGCCATACAGCCCCCCCCCTGTAAAGAACGCCATACAGCGTTCCCCCCCCTGTAGGGGACGCCATACAGCGCCCCCCCCTGTAGGGAACGCCATACAGCGTCCGTCCCCCCCTGTAGGGAACGCCATACAGCGTCACCCCCCCCTGTAGGGAACGCCATACAGCGTCACCCCCCTGTAGGGAACGCCATACAGCCCCCCCTGTAGGGAACGCCATACAGCGTCCCCCCTGTAGGGAACGCTATACAGCGTCCCCCCTCCCAAAAAAATGCGATAGGGAGAAGGGGGGACTGAAAGTCCCCCCAAGTTCTCCATCACTAACCTCTGACTTCCAGCGTCTGCGCAGCTCACTAAAAATGAAAGGAGCGCATGCGCACAAGCGGGACCGGCGCTCCATTCATTTCTCCGGAGCTGCCGACACAGACCCCGGAAGTCCGAGGTTTGTGATGGAGAACTTCAGGGGACTTTCAGTCCCCCGTTCTCCCTATCGCTGGCAGCGATCACACATGTATCCCCTGTCCTGTGAATAGGGGATACATGTCTTTTGTTTAATGGCAGAGCGGGGAGATACCTCCCTGCTCTGCCATACTGTTCAGTGGCGTCCCGCTGTAGCAGCCATTGCGGCTGCTAGCGGAGCCTCCGGCCATGGTGGGGGTCCGTGCCGGCGGGCGACACGGGCCCCCTCATGCCGCGGGCCCCGTAGCAGCCGCTACTGCTGCTACGGCGGTAGTTACACCACTGGTTGTAAGACAGCAGCTACTATATGTATATACTGTACGGGTATGATCCCACAGGACGGATACGTTGTGTAAAAGCATACAGCGTATACCCCCTGTGCACCACAGGGAATTCCAGCTGAAAAACCGCAGCTTATTGTGGTGCAGTTTTTCGGCCAGGAATGGCCGCTGCGGAAAACTGAGCAGAAAAAATGGATACTTAAAATAGTGACGCTTCCCTCCTACATCCTGCAGCCCTGGGATGATGTTTCATCCCATGTGACCGCTGCAGCCTGCGATTGGCTGCAGCAGTCACATGTGTGAAACGTAATCCCAGGAGGCCGGCCCGGACAAAAAAAGACTTAATTCTGGGTAAGTATAAGATTGAAATTTCTCTTGTGTTGCAATTTTTTGCATCGGAATCGCTGCATTTCCGCCGCAAAAATACACAACATCTGCTATTTGTTGCGGGTTTTACCTCCCCATTGAATTAAATGGGGAAAACCCAAAACAATTAAGATGCGTTTATGCAAATACGATTCACATGCTTAAAAAAACGGACCGCAGGTAAATTTCTGAGCTTTTTTTTCCCCTCATTGTGTGGGTGAGATTTGTTCAAATCTCACACACTCTGCTGCTACTGCATTAGGACTTGTCCACACGTAACGGAATTGCTGCGTATTTTCCTTCCGGAGTTGCGGATGGAAAATACGCAGAATACAGTAGCAGCAAAGTGGGTGAGATTTATCAAATCCTATCCACACACTGCATAAAATTTCTGAACAAGAAGTTTACCTGCGGTGCGTATTTTTCGTATTGCAGCATGTCAATTCCTGCTGTGGAAAGTGGACTGAATTGCTGCGTTTTTCAAAGGAGATGTCACCATCTCCCAACATTGAGAAAAACGCAGCCAAATCCCCTCCATTTTCTGCAGCAATTCCAATACGTGTGGAGAGCCCTTGTGCTGCGGATTTAGGGCTTGTTCACATACAACGGAATTGCTGCAGAAAATTTCTACAGCAATTCCGTTTGAAAGTGAAAGACTTTCCGCTGTGGCAAAAACACACCATTTCCTGCGGTGTTTGTGACAGAAAATGGTGTGTAAATTTCTGCGTTTTTCTCAATGTTAGGAGATGGAGACGTCTCCTATGAAAAACGCAGCAATTCTGCACACTTTCCGTAGCAAGAATTGACATGCTGCGGTCTGTAAATTATGCACCGCAGGTTAATTTCGGCTCGGAAATTTTATGCAGCGTGTGGATGAGATTTGTTAAATGTCCCCCACTATACTGCTACTGTATTCTGCTGCGTCGGAAAAACCACAGCAATTCAGGAGCGTGTGGACGAGCCCTTACCACAACAAAATTCATTGGTAAAATCTGCAGTATTTAAACTATGAGTGAAATAAATACAGCCATAGCGCTCTCCACTTTATTATTTATTATTTTTTATATATATATATATATATACACACACACACACACACACACACACACACGTACGTACACATCAAATACACTATATTCACACACTATATATAAACACATGTTCACTTCACATACACTATATATACACACACATGTACATATCACATACACGCACGCACGCAACCATATACACATCACACACACATGTACACAGACACACAAATATGCACATTACATGCACACATTATAAACATACAAAGTACATATTGTAAACACACATGCACTTACTTTTATGTAGGATAATTGTGAAGGCAGTTAAGCAGTCGATGGAGGGGATTCTTCACTCCAACACTTCAGCTCACAGCCCGACACAGAGCCCGCCGACAGTCTCCCCTCCCCCTCCCTCCCTCACGTCCCGACTGGTATCGCCAGCAGCAGCAGGAGGAGGAGAGGTTGTGTGAAGAACAGGGAAGGGGGGCCGGAGGGGGAGATTTTACACAGGGAGATTTAGTAATAGCAGCACAGACCACGGCTGCTATTACAGTCGGATGGCAGTTCTTAGCTGCTGTGCCGACCGCCCCCTTAGAAATGCTGTACCCTGCTGCCTGGGCCAACACTGCTCAGCCGCCCATCTGGCATTTGCCAGAACTGCCAGACGGCCAGTCCGGCCCTGCTGTCGTGTATTAAAAGAGGCATTGACTCGCAGAACAGGACAAAATATTACTACACTGGGGGATTCACTTTTTGAGAATGATCTGGGTATACTTGTAAATCATAAACTAAATAACAGCATGCAGTGTCAATCAGCTGCTTTAAAGGCCAGCAGGATATTGTCGTGTATTAAAAGAGGCATGGACTCGCGGGACAGGGATGTAATATTGCCACTTTACAAAGCATTAGTGAGGCCTCATCTAGATTATGCAGTTCAGTGCTGGGCTCCAGTTTATAGAAAGGATGCCCTGGAGTTGGAAAAAATACACAGAAGAGCAACGAAGCTAATAAGGGGCATAGATAATCTAAGTTATGAGGAAAGATTAAAAGAATTAAACCTATATAGCCTAGAAAAAAGACAAATAAGGGGGGACATGATTAATTTATATAAATATATTAATGGCACATACAAAAAACATGGTGAAATCCTGTTCCATGTAAAACCCCCTCAAAAAACAAAGGGGGCACTCCCTCCGTCTGGAGAAAAAAAGGTTCAACCTGCAGAGGCGACAAGCCTTCTTTTCTGTGAGAACTGTGAATCTATGGAATAGTCTAACGCAGGAGCTGGTCACAGCAGGGACAGTAGATGGCTTTAAAAAAGGGTTAGATAATATCCTAGAATAAAAAAATATTAGCTCCTATGTGTAGAAATTTTTCCCTTCCCTTTTCCCGTCCCTTGGTTGAACTTGATGGACATGTGTCTTTTTTCAGCCGTACTAAATATGTAACTATGTATGTAACTATGTAACTATGACTTTACAAAGCATTAGTGAGGCCTCATCTAGAATATCCAGTTCAGTTCTTGGCTCTAGTTCATAGAAAAGATGCCCTGGAGTTGGAAAAACTACAAAGTAGAGCAACTAAACTAATAAGGAGCATGGAGAATTTAAGTCATGAGGAAATATTTAATTAATTAAACCTATATAGCCTCTAAAAGAGATGACTAAAGGGGGACATGATTAACTTGTATAAGTATATAAATGGCCATTACAAAAAATATGGTGAAAACCTGTTCCATGTAAAATCCCCTTGATCTGGAGAAAAAAAAGGTTAAATAAGGGTATTTTTTATTTTTATATATATATATATATATATATATATATATATATATATATATATATATATATATATATATATATATATATAAATACACTACTGTTCAAAAGTTTAGGGTCACTTAGAAATTTCCTTATTCTTGAAAGAAAAGCACATTTTTTTTCAATGAAGATAACATTAAATTAATCAGAAATACACTCTATACATTGTTAACGTGCTAAATGACTATTCTAGCTGCAAACGTCTGGTTTTTAATGCAATATCTACATAGGTGTATAGAGGCCCATTTCCAGCAACCATCACTCCAGTGTTCTAAGGGTACATTGTGTTTGCTAACTGTGTTAGAAGGCTAATGGATGATTAGAAAACACTTGAAAACCCTTGTGCAATTATGTTAGCACCGCTGTAAACAGTTTTGCTGTTTAGAGGAGCTATAAAACTCACCTTCCTTTGAGCTAGTTGAGAATCTGGATCATTACATTTGTGGGTTCAATTAAACTCTCAAAATGGCTAGAAAAAGAGAGCTTTCATGTAAAACTCGACAGTCTATTCTTGTTCTATTCTTGGTCTTAGAAAAGAAGGCTATTCCATGCGAGAAATTGCCAATTGGAAAAAAGTGTTATGGACAGACGAATCGAAGTTTGAGGTGTTTGGATCACACGGAAGAACATTTGTGAGATGCAGAACAACTGAAAAGATGCTGGAAGAGTGCCTGACGCCATTTGTCAAGCATGGTGGAGGTAATGTGATGGTCTGTGATGGTCTGGGGTTGCTTTGGTGCTGGTAAAGTGGGAGATTTGTACAAGGTAAAAGGGATTTTGAATAAGGAAGGTTATCACTCCATTTTGCAACGCCATGCCATACCCTGTGGACGGCGCTTCATTGGAGCCAATTTCATCCTACAACAGGACAATGACCCAAAGCACACCTCCAAATTATGCAAGAACTATTTAGGGAAGAAGCAGGCAGCTGGTATTCTATCTGTAATGGAGTGGCCAGCGCAGTCACCAGATCTCAACCCCATAGAGCTGTTGTGGGAGCAGCTTGACCGTATGGTACGCAAGAAGTGCCCATCAAGCCAATCCTACTTGTGGGAGGGCCTTCTGGAAGCATGGGGTGAAATTTCTCCCGATTACCTCAGCAAATTAACAGCTAGAATGCCAAAGGTCTGCAATGCTGTAATTGCTGCAAATGGAGCATTCTTTGACGAAAGCAAAGTTTGAAGGAGAAAATTATTATTTCAAATAAAAATCATTATTTCTAACCTTGTGAATGTCTTGACTATATTTTCTAGTCATTTTGCAACTCATTTGATAAATATAAGTGTGAGTTTTCATGGAAAACACAAAATTGTCTGGGTGACCACATCTTTGCTGTGCGGACTGAAATTTACTGGCGTGTTTGATACCGAGTGCCCGTCTACCCCAGGAGACGACTTTCCCGCTGCCTAATTCCCTTACAATATATATACAGTATATATATATATATATATATATATATATATATATATATATATATATATATGACCTAAAAAAGAAGATGCCAATAGACTAGAAGTATAAGAAATTGAAAAAATACTTTATTTAAGATAACATGTAAACGTACTATGATAAAAGGCGAATCCATAAACCAACAGGTTAAAAAGACATATAAGCCATGCAGCTCATGAAGTAAACAGGTTGTATAAGTTAAGGAATGAATGAATAAAAAATGCCTGGTTGTATAAACTATCACTGTAAGTGTTAACACGCTAAGTCCTGCCCACAACAGTTTGAAGCAACATTAAATGGACATATGCCATGTAGAGTAGTTAAAGTAACAAATATGTATGAAGATGGCAGAAAATAAACATTGCTAACAAGTGAAACAATATTGGAACAAATTGCGATAGTTAAACATACCCATGGTAAGTCCAGGACTAGATGCACAGCAAGATGTCCACCCCAACGCGCGTTTCGGCGCAAATGCCTTCGTCTGGGGGTAGTGCTGGACAATGCACATGCCACTTGAAATAGGGGGAACCAGCCAATAATAGTAAAGTATCCAAAATGAGGAATCCCGAAAAAATGAAAGGTGTACATACCTCACTGTATAATTACAGGTCGCTGCCTCGAGGTGAAGCAAGATGGCCGCGCCACCGGAAACGCCGCTCATGAGGGGCCGGAACCGGATACACGTCACCGCATCAGCAGACACGATCACGTGAGTCCGAGAGCCGATACGTCACAAGCGACGGAACGGAGGCCCGTCACTCGTCCACCAATCAAAGGAGCGACGCAGCGAGAGAGGGGTAACCCAGGATACGGCAAAAGGATATATTGACTGGTTTGTGAAACATTGGATAGTATTTATTAATTTGGCCAGAATCATCAATGGGACTTTGCAAAGCAAGTGCATGATATAATAACATAAATTTGTGAAAAATTTTGAAAAAAGATACAGTGAAGGAAATAAGTATTTGATCCCTTGCTGATTTTGTAAGTTTGCCCACTGTCAAAGACATGAACAGTCTAGAATTTTTAGGCTAGGTTAATTTTACCAGTGAGAGATAGATTATATATAAAAAAAAAAAAGAAAATCACATAGTCAAAATTATATATATTTATTTGCATTCTGCACAGAGAAATGAGTATTTGATCCCCTACCAACCATTAAGAGTTCAGCCTCCTCCAGACCAGTTACACGCTCCAAATCAACTTGGTGCCTGCATTAAAGACAGCTGTCTTAAATGGTCACCTGTATAAAAGACTCCTGTCCACAGACTCAATTAATCAGTCTGACTCTAACCTCTACAACATGGGCAAGACCAAAGAGCTTTCTAAAGATGTCAGGGACAAGATCATAGACCTGCACAAGGCTGGAATGGGCTACAAAACCATAAGTAAGACGCTGGGTGAGAAGGAGACAACTGTTGGTGCAATAGTAAGAAAATGGAAGACATACAAAATGACTGTCAATCGACATCGATCTGGGGCTCCATGCAAAATCTCACCTCGTGGGGTATCCTTGATCCTGAGGAAGGTGAGAGCTCAGCCGAAAACTACACGGGGGAACTTGTTAATGATCTCAAGGCAGCTGGGACCACAGTCACCAAGAAAACCATTGGTAACACATTACGCCGTAATGGATTAAAATCCTGCAGTGCCCGCAAGGTCCCCCTGCTCAAGAAGGCACATGTACAGGCCCGTCTGAAGTTTGCAAATGAACATCTGGATGATTCTGAGAGTGATTGGGAGAAGGTGCTGTGGTCAGATGAGACAAAAATTGAGCTCTTTGGCATTAACTCAACTCGCCGTGTTTGGAGAAAGAGAAATGCTGCCTATGACCCAAAGAACACCGTCCCCACTGTCAAGCATGGAGGTGGAAACATTATGTTTTGGGGGTGTTTCTCTGCTAAGGGCACAGGACTACTTCACCGCATCAATGGGAGAATGGATGGAGCCATGTACCGTCAAATCCTGAGTGACAACCTCCTTCCCTCCACCAGGACATTAAAAATGGCTCGTGGCTGGGTCTTTCAGCACGACCATAACCCGAAACATACAGCCAAGGCAACAAAGGAGTGGCTCAAAAAGAAGCACATTAAGGTCATGGAGTGGCCTAGCCAGTCTCCAGACCTTAATCCCATCGAAAACTTATGGAGGGAGCTGAAGATCCGAGTTGCCAAGCGACAGCCTCGAAATCTTAATGATTTACAGATGATCTGCAAAGAGGAGTAGGCCAAAATTCCATCTAACATGTGTGCAAACCTCATCATTAACTACAAAAAACGTCTGACTGCTGCTGTATTAAGTCTTGTTTGCCAAAGGGATCAAATACTTATTTCTCTGTGCACAATGCAAATAAATATATATAATTTTGACAATGTGATTTTCTTTTTTTTTTTTTTATATATATAATCTATCTCTCACTGGTAAAATTAACCTAGTCTAAAAATTCTAGACTGTTCATGTCTTTGACAGTGGGCAAACTTACAAAATCAGCAAGGGATCAAATACTTATTTCCTTCACTGTATATATGTACATAGCATAAAAGTAAATTATACAGAACACATTGAAATCCCGCAACGATAAGTTACGTGATCATACATGCAGTAATGACATGTAAAAAGCAGATTAAAGTGATAAATGTATATGGTGAAAGAAAAGTGGGTGGGTGTATAAAGCGAAATGAAAAAAGAAAAATAATAAATGAAAAAGAAACGTTTGAGTGAAGAATCTGTATGAGAGTGACGAACAGCCCTGCCGACGGAAAAGAAACCATCATATGGGGCCATGTGAGTGTGATAATGAAAAAATATATATATATGAGATTTGATGTAAGAAATAAATAAATAAATGTGAAATATTAATTAAATGAAGTGAATGAAGTGAGATAAGGTGAAGTGTTTGTGCAGGCGAGCATGTGATCATGAAAAATATAGTGAAACACAATATATCAATATTTATTATATTGAAAAACATCCAACATTAAAATGGTTACAATAATATAATCAATGGACGCAATAAAAGGTGAAGGCGAATGATGATTCAAGGTGAGCACCCCAAGAAAAATGGACAAGCAGGAAATCCTGATATAATGAAAGAACTCAAGTTAAGGATCTAATCTGTAGAATACAAATATTAAAATGTTAAAATCACAGAAACACAAAAAATATATATATATATATATGAATCACGATGATAAAAGAATCCAACACCACTAAAATTACTGGCAATCAGAGAAATGATGAGAACCCCGTGGTCTCATTGAGACCCTTGGGGTGTAAAGTTTGGAGCCTCCAAATCCACTTACACTCCCTCTGTAATAAACGTTTTTTGAAGTCACCTCCACGCATATCAAGATTGATATGGTCAATGCCCCTCACCTTCAACATTCTAGAATTGAAAGCATGGTGGAGTCGAAAGTGTCTGGGGATTGTTTTAAGTTGTTCAACGTCATCTGCGTTTTTCGCATTTTCGATATCCCTAACATGCTCTCTAACTCTCAAACGCAACTCACGGGTGGTCATGCCTATGTATATCTTAGGACACGGACAAGTTGCGTAATAAATTACCCCTTTGGTGTTACAGGATATGGGCCAACAAATTTTGAAATTATTGGTACCACTAGAGTCCACAAAATTGTTTGAACGCTCGACATTGGGGCAACTAATACAGTCGCCACATGGTTTGCAGCCCCATTTGGGCCCCTTTGTACCAAAAACCTTGCCAGGCTTGGTAGGTGAGAGATAACTATGTACCATGGCATCACGCAGATTGGGAGCTCTGCGTGGCGCCATGGCAGGGTAGTGTGGAAGTACCCTCTGCAAAATAGAGTCGGTCATCAAAATGGGCCAGAATTTATTCAAAATGTCACGCATTTCAACCCAACGTGAGTTGAAGGTGGTAACGAATCTCACCTTTGATTGTTTGCGGTCCTTTGGAGTGACCTGAAGTAGATGTTGTCGACTCACTTCTGATGCTCGATGACGAGCTTTGCGTATACAACGTTGACTGTAACCTCTCTGAGTGAACCTGTCTCCCAATTCATCAAAACGAGACTTGAGGTCATCTTCACTAGAGCAAATCTTCTTAACGCGTAATAATTGGCCTACTGGGATCGCATCGATGGTATGTCGAGGGTGTGAGGAGGTGGCATGCAATAGCGAATTGGTCAATGTCTCCTTACGATAAAGGTCCGTCTGCAAGAGACCATCAGTATCCTTCTTAATCAAAATATCCAAAAAATCAATATTTGAATGGCTCCATTTATAAGTAAGTTTGATATTAAGAGAATTGCTATTCAAAGCATTAATAAACAAAGAAAGATCATCTGGAGTACCCTGCCAGATCATGAAGATGTCATCGATGAACCGTACCCAGAACAGGACACGGCTCATCGATGGCCCATGATCTGACAGAAAAAGGTCCCTCTCCCACAGCCCCAGGAACAAATTGGCATAGCCGTGCCCTGGAGCTGTAGGAAGAATGAACCATTAAAAGTAAAAAAATTGTGGTTAAGAGTGAAATCAAGGAGAGACAAAATGAGCTGAGAAGTTTCCTTCTCAATATCGCTCATCAATAAAAAGTTTGCCACTGCATGTAAGCCGTCCCTGTGTTGAATACTAGTATAAAGGGACTCAACATCACACGTGACCAATAAATGGTCCGGATCTAAATGGATCCCCTCGATCTTCAACAATAAATCAGCCGAGTCACGCAGATAAGACGGTAGACACTCTACCAAAGGTTTGAGATGGAAATCAATCCATTTACATGCCTTTTCATTCAGACCCCCAGTACCCGAAATAATAGGCCTACCTGGCGGATTCTTAGCATCTTTATGGATCTTGGGTAACAGATACTTTGTTGGTATGGTAGGTTCTGGTACATAGAGAGAATCACTCAACAATTTGTGCCATTTTCCAAAGCATCTTGCAAAATCTTGTGAAACTTTAGTCTGAAAGATGACAGGGGGTTGAAAGTAAGTTTTTGATAGCAAACAGCATTTCGTAGTTGACGGTTTGCCTCATTGACATATGACTGATGCGGCCACAATACTACGTTACCCCCCTTGTCGGCTGGTTTCACTAAGACATCATCCCATGATTTGATTTTATCGAGACTATCCCTCTCTAGTCGATTCAAGTTATCATAACTGATTTTACGGGATATCGTGCTCCATTCGTCCGAGACAAGTTTCACGAACAGGTCCACTGCTGGACAAATGGAGAGAGGGGGAAATTTTGTGGATTTGCTCATTATGCACTCGGGTATCTTACCTTTGGGTATAGGTTCAGCCTGATTAAGTAATTCTTCCAACGCACATAATGTTTCTTTTTCTTGTGCTGTTGTGAAGATATTGTCTTTCTCTTTAAAATACCACCTCTTGAAAATCAGGGATCTCCCAAACAATTGTAAATCCTTCACTGCCAAGAAATGGTCAAAGGAAGAAGCAGGGGAGAAAGTCAAACCCCTTGCCAACAAAGACATATCGCTAGGAGTAAGTGGATGCTTAGATAGGTTAATTACCTTTAAATGTTGATGACCTAGATTGAATTCCGGATTGGGGTTTGGATTCACTTGTCTAGGATTGTGATCGATTCCTCTATTGGCCCTTCTCTTTGGGTACACTGAGTTGTTGTAATTAACTTTACGTTTTTGTCTAGTACTAATGCGACCAGGAGCCATGTTACGTGTGGTCGTTTCATATTGGTCACTGAGAGATGATATGGATGAAATAGATGACGAACGACTAATGTTGGCAACAGATGTTCTACGATTCCATCTATACATCCTCTTCTGAACGTAATCATCATGATCACGAATCAGTTTTTTGGTCTTAATGGATTCTATTGCTTTCTCCCATAAGGTGCATTGTTGCTCCAACTGTACATTGAAAATCTCTAAATTCTCCTTAGTCATCTCAGATTTAAACCGTGATTGAATGGTTTCCAACTCTATGTCCATAGTATCTATTGATTTAGTATTTAAATCAATTAGAAGGTCCATCATTTTCCGTGAACAGGCGTTGCAATTATTCTCCCACGAGGATGTGAAATTCACATCCTCGATGGGGAACGATGGAAACACCTTGACGCGTAAGCCCCTTGGAATAAGATTGTGTTGAAGATAATTTTGCAGAAAAGCACGGTTCCACCATACTTTCATCCTTTTATGCATGAGGTTTTTAAAATAATTCTGAGACTCTCTAACATCTCTCTGACTGCCAGCACCTGCGGCTAGGGATCCATCTCTAAAAACATTTGAAATTTGGGAGAGCCACGAAAATTCCCTGGCCCGAAAGTCCATAGTTGGATTGCTGATGTTAAAGAACAGAAACAAGACAAATAATATAACCGAAAAGCACAGCATGGATCTGATCAGCCCAAAAGAAGTACACTGCAGCTGTCAGCAAGCAAGTAATCAGGTGTGAGCTAGATCCTGGGGCGTGTACCCACAAAAGCATCCAAAGCATAAATATATAACCTAAAAAAGAAGATGCCAATAGACTAGAAGTATAAGAAATTGAAAAAATACTTTATTAAAGATAACATGTAAACGTACTATGATAAAAGGCGAATCCATAAACCAACAGGTTAAAAGGACATACAAGCCATGCAGCTCATGAAGTAAACAGGTTGTATAAGGGAATGAATGAATAAAAAAATGCCTGGTTGTATAAACTATCACTGTAAGTGTTAACACGCTAAGTCCTGTCCACAACAGTTTGAAGCAACATTAAATGGACATATGCCATGTAGAGTAGTTAAATATTTATATATAGAGAGAGATATAGATAGCTATATATATATATATATATATATATATATATATATATATATATATGTGTGTATCAACAAAGAAATAAACGCAGCACTCCAGGAGTAGTTGAAAAACTAATTGTGGTTTATTTAACCCATGTAAAAAATTGCTACGCTTTTTACATGGGTTAAATAAACGACAATTCTTTTTTCAACTAGTCCTGGAGTACTGCGTTTATTTCTTAGTTGCTGTATCTAAAAGGACCGTGTGGATGACGGTCATGGATGCATAGCACTTCGCTACTGTGTATCTTTGAAGTGCTGCTTTTTTCTACCTTCTATATCTATATATAGATATAGACAGAAGCATAGAACACAGCAACGGCACCAGGACTTCAGAGTAGATGAAAGCAAAAAGTGGATTTTATTCACCTCAATACAGCAACGTTTCGGTTCAACAGGAACCTTTCTCAAGCCTTTCTCAAGGCTTGAGAAAGGTTCCTGTTGAACCGAAACGTTGCTGTATTGAGGTGAATAAAATCCACTTTTTGCTTTCATCTACTCTGAAGTCCTGGTGCCGTTGCTGTGTTCTATGCTTCTGTCTATCTCTTTGGGGAATTGATTCAACCCCAGGTAACGAGCACATGGCCTGATTTCCTGGAAACCATTGGAGTGCTGTGTTCATCTACCTTTGGACTGTATATATAGATATATATATATCTAGATCAGGGGTCTCAAGCATGCTAGTATCGGCTCTGCTCTGAGACTCTGTGGAATCCCCCCTACATCGCTGTTGATATATAGACAGTGATGTCAGGGTCTTACCCAGAGAGGAGTCCCGGGCAGAGCGCTATATAGGCTCTGCTCCGGGACTCTGTGGAATTCCCTGACATCGCTGTTCATATATGGACACTGTTGTCAAGGTCTTCCCCAGAGCTGAGTTTCGGGCAGAGCGCTACTATAGGCTCTGCTCCGGGACTCTGTGGAATTCCCTGACATTGCTGTCCATATATTCACAGTGTTGTCAGGGTCTTCTCCGGAGCGGACTACATGGCAGAGTGCCAGTATCAGCTCTGCTCCAGGACTCTGTGGAATTCCCTGACATTGCTGTCCATATATGGACAGTGTTGTCAGGGTCTTCCCCAGAGCGGAGTACCGGGCAGAGCGCTTGTATCGGCTCTGCTCCAGGACTCTGTGGAATTCCCTGACATCGCCGTCCATATATGGACAGTGTTGTCAGGGTCTTCCCCAGAGCTGAGTCCCGAGCAGAGCGCTAGTATTGGCTCTGCTCCTGGACTCTGGAATCCCCTGACATCTCTGTCAACATATTGACAGCGATGTCTAGGGCTTCCCCAGAGCTGGACAGTGATGGCAGGAGCACAGCTGGAGTCCCAGGCAGTGTGCTAGAAGTGGCTCTGCTCCGGGACTCCAGCTCTGGGCAAGCCCCTGACATCACTGTCCATATATGGCACTGTGGCAGCATCTAGAGAGGGCACTGTGGCAGCATCTAGAGAGGGCACTGTGGCAGCATCTAGAGAGGGCACTGTGGCAGCATCTACAGAGGGCACTGTGGCACTATCTATGGGTGGGTGTGTGGCAGTATCTACAGAGGACACTGTGGCAGTATATACAGAGGACACTGTGGCATTATCTACAGAGGGCACTGTGGCAGTATCTACTGAGGGCACTGTGGCATTATCTATGGGTGGGTGTGTGGCATTATCTACAGAGGGCACTGTGGCAGTATCTACAGAGGGCACTGTGGCAGTATCTACAGAGGGCACTGTGTCAGTATCTACTGAGGGCAATGTGGCATTATCTATGGGTGGGTGTGTGGCATTATCTACAGAGGGCACTGTGGCAGTATCTACAGAGGGCAATGTGGCAGTATTTACAGAGGGCACTGTGGCAGTATCTACAGAAGACACTGGCAGTATCTACAGAGGACACTGTGGCAGTATCTACAGAGGACACTGTGGCAGTATCTACAGAGGACACTGTGTCAATATCTACAGAGGGCACTGTGTCAGTATCTACAGAGGGCACTGTGGCAGTATCTACTGAGGGCACTGTGGCATTATCTATGGGTGGGTGTGTGGCATTATCTACAGAGGGCACTGTGGCAGTATCTACAGAGGGCACTGTGGCAGTATCTACAGAGGGCACTGTGTCAGTATCTACTGAGGGCACTGTGGCATTATCTACAGAGGGCACTGTGGTAGTATCTACAGAGGGCAATGTGGCAGTATTTACAGAGGACACTGGCAGTATCTACAGAGGACACTGGCAGTATCTACAGAGGACACTGTGGCAGTATCTACAGAGGACACTGTGGCAGTATCTACAGAGGACACTGTGGCAGTATCTACAGAGAGCACTGTGTCAGTATCTACAGAGGGCACTGTGTCAGTATCTACAGAGGGCACTGTGGCATTATCTATGGGTGGGTGTGTGGCATTATCTACAGAGGGCACTGTGGTAGTATCTACAGAGGACACTGTGGCAGTATCTACAGAGGACACTGTGGCAGTATCTACAGAGGACAAAGTGGCATTATCTATGGGTGGGTGTGTGGCATTATCTACAGAGGGCAATGTGGCAGTATTTACAGAGGGCACTGTGGCAGTATCTACAGAAGACACTGGCAGTATCTACAGAGGACACTGTGGCAGTATCTACAGAGGACACTGTGTCAGTATCTACAGAGGGCACTGTGGCAGTATCTACTGAGGGCACTGTGGCATTATCTATGGGTGGGTGTGTGGCATTATCTACAGAGGGCACTGTGGTAGTATCTACAGAGGACACTGTGGCAGTATCTACAGAGGACACTGTGTCAGTATCTACTGAGGGCAATGTGGCATTATCTATGGGTGGGTGTGTGGCATTATCTACAGAGGGCACTGTGGCAGTATCTACAGAGGGCAATGTGGCAGTATTTACAGAGGGCACTGTGGCAGTATCTACAGAAGACACTGGCAGTATCTGCAGAGGACACTGTGGCAGTATCTACAGAGGACACTGTGGCAGTATCTACAGAGGGCACTGTGTCAATATCTACAGAGGGCACTGTGTCAGTATCTACAGAGGGCAATGTGGCAGTATCTACTGAGGGCACTGTGGCATTATCTATGGGTAGGTGTGTGGCATTATCTACAGAGGGCACTGTGGCAGTATCTACAGAGGGCACTGTGGCAGTATCTACAGAGGGCACTGTGTCAGTATCTACTGAGGGCACTGTGGCATTATCTACAGAGGACACTGTGGTAGTATCTACAGAGGGCAATGTGGCAGTATTTACAGAGGGCACTGTGTCAGTATCTACAGAGGACACTGGCAGTATCTACAGAGGACACTGTGGCAGTATCTACAGAGGACACAGTGGCAGTATCTACAGAGGACACTGTGGCAGTATCTACAGAGAGCACTGTGTCAGTATCTACAGAGGGCACTGTGTCAGTATCTACAGAGGGCACTGTGGCAGTATCTACTGAGGGCACTGTGGCATTATCTATGGGTGGGTGTGTGGCATTATCTACAGAGGGCACTGTGGTAGTATCTACAGAGGACACTGTGGCAGTATCTACAGAGGACACTGTGGCAGTATCTACAGAGGACACTGTGGCAGGATCTACAGAGCTACAGAGGGCAGTGTGGCAGTATCTAGAGAGGGCACTGTGGCAGTATCTATAGAGGGCTCTGTAGCACTATCTACAGAGGGCTCTGTGGCACTATCTTAAAAGGGGCTGTCCAATCTTGGCATTTGTGTGTCTGCCAAACACTGCCAACTGAGCTGCCGATGTAATGTCAGGATAGGGAGACAGACAGGTGAGCCCTAATCTACCCCCCACTCAGTCCCTGCCTACTTGCACAGCCCGTCCTAGGCGACGGCATACAACTGGGCGACGGTCCCTACGCTCAATAAGTGCACGACAGACAAACAAGACAAGGGAACACAAAAGCAAAGGAATGTGGGGCAGTTGCCCACGGCAACACCGTGAGCAACAGAGTAGTGGACGAGCCAAACCAGGAGTGTACGTGGTAACAATTAGAGTGCAGGAGAATAGTCAGTCAAGCCAAGGTCAATATGAAGCAGAGGTCAATAGTAATAGCAGGAACAGCAGAGCCAGGAAACAGGAGAATCACAGGCAAATGACAAGCAGCAAATGAAGGTATAAGTGGACCAGGGGCGGGAGCTAGAACTGTCTGGCCAGGCTGCGATAGGCTCTCCCACTCCTCAGCCTACCAGCCTGAGTGGTAGCAGATCGAGTCACTCTAGCAGACCTAAGAACAGATGCAGGCTGATTAACCACGGGACTCGACACAGAAGCTGTGTCAGGCAAATCCTTCACAGTACCCCCCCCCCCCTTTTATGAGGAGCCACTGGACCCTTCCTAGGTGGACCTGGCTTGTTGGGGAACCGAAGATGGAACTTCCTGAGCAATAACCCAGCGTGAACATCCCGGGCGGGTACCCAAGTCCTCTCCTCAGGCCTGTATCCTCTCCAATGGACCAGGTACTGGAGGGAGCCTTGGACAATCCTGCTGTCCACAATCTTGGCCACCACGAATTCCACCCCTTCAGGGGTAAGAACAGGGACCGGAGGTTTCCTCGAGGTAGCCAAGGACGGGGAGCAGCGTTTAAGGAGGGAGGCATGGAACACGTTGTGTATTTGAAAAGATGGGGGTAACTCCAGCCGGAAGGAGACAGGGTTAATGACCTCAATGACCTTGTACGGCCCTATCTACCGGGGAGCAAATTTTTTGGACGGAACTTTAAGGCGCAAATTTTTTTTAGACAGACACACCCGATCCCCGACCACAAACAAGGGGTTAGCAGAACGTCTTTTATCTGCCTGAGTCTTTTGCATGCTCAAATTCATGGAGATATGGGTCCAAGGTCTCTGGGGAATGGGCAAAGAACATAGTAAGCCCGCTGGTCGGGACCTGGGAGACTTGGACCTAGCACAAATTTCACAAGCGGCGTCGTAGGCCCTAACGTCTTTAAGCAACCCAGGCCACCAATAGGTTCTAGAAATGAGGTGCCTGGTACCCAGGATGCCTGGATGGCCAGATAGTGCAGAGTCATGATTCTCCCTTGTTCTCAGCAAGGTTCTCAGGAGCTGAACCTTGATCAGCCGCAATTTCGGAGACTAAGTCAGAATCAATAGAGGATATGATTATACCTGGGGGCAAAACACAAGCAGGATCCTCCTCCGGAGGAGGGCTGGCCATGAAGCTACGCGACAGCGCATCAGCTTTAATATTTTTAGACCCAGCCCTATAGGTGACCACAAAGTTGAATCTAGTAAAAAAACAACGGCCATCGAGCTTGTCTCGGGTTTAACCTCCAGGCAGATTCTAGAAAAAACAGATTCTTGTGGTCGGTAAGACCGTTACTTGGTGCCTAGCCCCCTCCAGGAAGTGACGCCACTCTTCAAATGCCCATTTAATGGCTAAGAGTTCGCGGTTGCCAACGTCGTAGTTACTCTCAGTTGGGGAGAACTTCCTGGAGAATTAGGCACAGGGACGGAGATGGGTGAGAGACCTAGTACCCTGGGACAAAACAGCACCCACTCCCACCTCGGAGGCGTCAACCTCCACGATGAATGGCTCCATCTGGTTACTCTGAATCAGCACTGGGACAGAGATAAATCACCTCTTAAGGACCTCAAAGCCTGGACCGCAACCGGAGGCCAGTGGAGGAGATCGGCACCTTTGCGAGTAAGGTCCGTAAGAGGCTTAGCGATGACCGAGAAGTTAGCAATAAATCCCCAGGAAGCACTGTAAAGCCCTCAGGGAGGCAGGTTGGACCCATTCAGCCACAGCCTGAACCTTGGCAGGGTCCATGCGGAATTCGTTAGGAGTGAGGATTTGACCCAAGAATGGTATCTCCTGCACCCCAAACACACATTTTTCGGTTTTGGCAAAGAGTTTGTTTTCCCAAAGGGCCTGGAGCACCTTCCTGACATGCTCAATGTGAGAGGACCTGTCCTTGGAAAACACAAGTATATCATCAAGGTACACTACAAGAAATACCCCCAGGTAGTCTCTTAAAATCTCATTTATGAAATTCTGGAAGACCGCGGGAGAATTACACAACCCAAAGGGCATGACGAGGTATTCAAAATGACCTTTGGGCGTGTTAAATGCAGTCTTCCACTCATCCCCTTCTCTGATTCGGATAAGGTTGTGAGCCCCCGGAAGATCAAACTTAGAAAACCACTGGGCCCCCTGAACCTGATTGAAGAGATCAGGAATCAGAGGAAGGGGATACTGGTTCCTTACAGTGACCTTATTCAAGTTTCGTTAATCGATGTACGGCCTAAGACCACCACCCTTGTTCCCTACGAAGAAGAAGCCAGCACCTACCGGAGAAGTAGAGGGACGAATGTAACCCTTGGCCAGGCTTTCCTGGATATATTCTCTCATGGCTTCACGTTCGGGACAAGAGAGATTAAATATCCTACCTTTAGGGAGCTTAGCTCCTGGTACCAAATCGATAGCACAATCGTACTCTCTATGAGGAGGTAACTCTTCAGAGGCTTCTTTAGAAAAAACATCAGCAAAATCCTGAATAAACTCAGGTAGAATGTTCACCTCCTCAGCGAGAGAAACAAAATTAATAGAAAAACAGGACGTCATGCATTCATTACCCCATTTAGTAAGATCCCCGGTATTCCAATTAAACGTTGGATTATGCATCTGCAACTAGGGAAGGCCTAAAACCAAATCAGACGATAATCCCTGCATCACCAACACCGAACACTGCTCCGAATGAATGGAGCCCACAATGAGTTCAAAAACAGGGGTATGATGTGTAAACTAACCATAACAGGGGCGTCAGGGGCCATGGAGAAGGCCCATTCCTGGGGGCCGTCCTGGAGCCGAGACATAATTATACCCACTCGCTGGCTCTCAGAACCTGAGGAGTGGGGCCTTAAACGGAAATAGAGCATACAACTTTCCCGAAAGGAGAAAAAAGTCTTCCGGTCCCCTGAGAACCGGTCAGGCAACTTGAGCTGGGGTTCAAGAGGTGGGGTGGAGGGCACTACCTGGGTAGCATCACGCAGGTTGCACCTCTGAGCCAGGTCTTGGACCTGTAGGGAGAGACCCTGTATTTGCTGAGCCAGGGCCTCAAGGGGGTCCATAGTGTGTCAGGGACCGGGGTAGAAAAGGTATATGGGCCTGTGATTATGTAATGTCAGGATAGGGAGACAGACAGGTGAGCCCTAATCTACCCGACACTAAGTCCCTGCCTAATTGCACAGCCCGTCCTAGGCGACGGCATACAACTGGGCGACGGTCCCTACGCTCAATAAGTGCACGACAGACAAACAAGAAAAGGGAACACAAAAGCAAAGGAATGTGGGGCAGTTGCCCACGGCAACACCGTGAGCAACAGAGTAGTGGACGAGCCGAGTCAAACCAGGAGTGTACGTGGTAACAAATGCAGAGCAGGAGAATAGTCAGTCAAGCCAGGGTCAATATGAATCAGAGGTCAATAGTAACAGAAGGAACAGCAGAGCCAGGAAACAGGAGAATCACAGGCAAAGGACAAGCAGCAAATGAAGGTATAAGTGGACCAGGGGCGGGAGCTAGAACCGTCTGGCCAGGCTGCGATAGGCTCTCCCACTCCTCAGCCTACCAGCCTGAGTGGTAGCAGATCGAGTCACTCTAGCAGACCTAAGAACAGATGCAGGCTGATTAACCACGGGCGTCGACACAGAAGCTGTGTCAGGCAAATTCTTCACAGCCGGACTGCATTTAGCGACACTTAAACTGGATTGTTGAAATGCGGCCCGTCAACTTCTAATTTTTTCTTTATGTGGCCCACTTACCCGGCCGAGTTTGAGACCCCTATATATATGATGTACCTTCCTTTGGATCAATAGGGGTAAGACAAAGTTCTGTAGTTTACCCTGGTCCCTTCCCTTCTCACATCCCCTGGCTGAACTTGATAGACATATGTATTTTTTCAACTATACTTACTATGTATAATTAATTCCTTTTAATACAGCATATATACATGATTTCATGCTAGAGCTATCAAAAGTGTCTCCTAGAATTACTTAAATAGTCACAGTCGTGTCACCAAACTTGGATAAATCAACAGTACAAGCAAATATAAGAAACCTTATGATATATCTTATTAGAGAAAATGGCATCTTTTTTCACTTATCATCTACTTCTCCCTTGAGAAAAGAGAGAGATTATCAGCTCACTGAACGATTAGGTTATATACTGCTCAGTGGCGGATTAAGTAGACCATAGGCCCTGGGCTGTTACCCAAACTTGGGCCCCACTTCTCCACCACCGCCCTGCCGCGCCGTAACTATAGTCCTTGCAAAGGATTGGTAGTGACAATGCAGGACGGATCTATGATACTTTGAAGGGACTCCACCGTGTCATCCGTCTCAAACGACCTGGTCGGGGTATTGGCCCTTACATTCTTGTCAGCGGGACGGTAGTGGAACACAAATTGGAAACGGGTGAAGGACAGCGACCGTCTGGCTTGATGGGGGTTTAGTCGTTGAGATGACTGGAGATAAGTGAGGTTCTTGTGGTCGGTGTATATCAGTATGGGGTGAACTGCGCCCTCTAGCAGATGTCTCCACTCCTCCAGAGCTAATTTGATGGCCAGTAGCTCCCGATCCCAATAGAGTAGTTGCGCTCTGCAGAAGAAAATAGTCTCGAGTAATAGCCACATACTAGTGCCTTTCCTTTGGAGCTCCTCTGGAACAGAAGTGCACCTGCACCAACAGAAGTGTTCACCTCCAATGAGAACTGCCGAGACACGTCAGAATGATGGAGGATCGTGGCTAAAGTGAAGGCTTTCTTGAGGCTATTAAATGCAGATTCTGCCTCTGGAGTCCACATCTTGTTATTGCGCCGCTAGCATCGTTGAAAGGTGTTGATTGGCAGAGCAGACTGACTTGCCCCGCCAATCCGCTCCTTTCAACAACGGAAGCACTAGCGTCGTTGAAATGCGCTGATTGGCGGGGCAAGTCATTCTGCCCTGCCAATTAGCGTCATTGTTAGGCGCTGAATGATTGGGCACAGAGCCCGGCCGTTCAGCGCTTATGCATGTAATTGTATCTGCGTCCTATAGACGCAGGTGCAATTAGTGCAGGAGGGGGTGGTCATGGCGGGGGCTGCGGCGCTCGCGGTGGGCTCCAACATCTCAGTGGGCCCGGGGCCCGCTCTCCCCCCCCCGCTAGCTACACTATTGCGACAGAACACAGACTGATAACTGGTAGTAATAGCAGACAGGATACAGGCTGGTAACAGACAGCTGTATACAGGACGAGAACTGGTAGCAATAGTAGAGCAGACAGGATACAGGTACACACAGGAATCTTCATTGGATAATACTAGGTTGCTCCAATATTGCCCAGGCACCCGGTGTCTTAAATAGTCCTGTGGTGCAACAGTGATTGGTGGAAAACTTTTACATTTTGTGCGCTGGCCCTTTAAGAGGCAACCGAAGCACTCACTACAAACAGTGCAGCTGCAAGTAGGGAACAGAGACATATGCGGGCAGTCTGTAGGAGGAACAGGCCGCCGGGCAAGGTACGAGAGGAGGAGCGGGACCCACCGCCGGTGTAACACACTGCATTATATGCATGGGTTGGTGTTCGAATTTGGCTCAGTAGGTTCTATAGTTGGCTGAAAAAGATATGTGTGTTGGTGCCCATAGTAATAGTGTGCCACGGAAACTTTCTTAAACTAATAATCAAATAAAACTCTATTTTAATGTAAAATCTATACAAACATTTTGTGTGCACTGTGAGAAGGAGGAAGAGTTGTGTGGCGTAAGGGTCCTTTACACTGGCCAACTTTGGACGTAACAACAAGCGCGATTAATGAGACAGCTTGTTTGCTTCTTTCACAAGGCGCTATGTATAGGGACGAGCGATCATTACTACAATCACTCGTCCACATGCATTACCATCATGTCGGCAGCACAACTCCCTGTTTACACAAGAAAATGTGCTGTCAACAATGATAATATTTTCTGCTGCATAAACTATATGATCAGCTTTTTGTCCCAACAAAAGTCTATCATACAAAGTTTTAGATTCAAGTTTAATATACAGTACATACAGTACCAGAACAAAAATCATACAGTACCAGATGTCACATAGCGGGTTTGTGGACCCACTACGCCGTACCGCCGTAGCGGGGAGGCAGCTGGCCAAACAACAGGGAACCCCAGCAATGCAATGTCCCGCACAAGGGTACCTGGATAGTCCAGACAGTGGCCGCCGCTCTGGTACAGATGGAGATGGGTGCAGCAGGTAACGCCAAACGTGGCAAATGACACAGGTGCCGCAGTTTGCGCCAGACATGGCGAGTTCCTCCGGACGTGGCAGATGACACAGGATGTGGCAGATGGCACAGAAGCCACAGGTTGCACCAGACGTGGCGAATTCCTCTGGACGTGGCAGATGACACAGGACGTGACATGACTCCGACACTAGTAGGCACAGGAACAAGAACAGCACGGGATACAGGAAGAGGTAACAAGGCACGGGTAACAACGGAACGGGAAACACTAAGGGACTATTTGCAAGACAGACTTGGGATAACTAACAACGCTCAGCGAAGGATCAGAACGGCTGGGGCCTTCTTATAGACCAGGAAATCATGGGCCATTGATGAGGATGATTTAAGGCCAGGCACGAGTGTGCGCGCGGACCCTACGGGACACAGCAGAACGGAGCGGAAGTGATCGCTGGCGTCTCCTAGGAAGGAGATGGGGAGCAGCGCTCACGGATCAATGGCTGCGGGTGTCGGGAGGTGAGTAAACCCGACGGCCCGCGGCCATGGACGCTACACCAGAACCAAGAACGTTCTATACACCGTTTTGCTATAACATTAAAACCACTGATAGGTGGGATATATCAAGCAGTAAGTGAACAGTAAGTTCTTGAAGTTGATGGGTTGGAAACAGAAATAATTGGCAAGCATAAGGCGACTCTGAGAAGATCCAAATTGTGATGGTCCAGAGCATTTCCAAAATGCGTGTTTTTACTTTTTACGAACTGGGCGTTGTACAGAAAAGTGTATGACGCTGACCAATTGTCACGAAGGGTCTGTGGACCCACTGGGCCGTACCGCCTTGGTGGTAAGGCAGCTGTCCAACAGGGCGCAGGTCAGAGTCTATAGTTATATAGGGTACCTGTGGCAGCACGGACAGTAGCTTGGCAGGAACTAGGTAGCAGATAGACGTCAGGCATGAAGAAGCAGGACAGGCGTGGTATCCAGCACAGCACGACTACAGCTAAGTACGGCACTAGATCAGGATACAGGTTACAGGAACAGGAACAGGAAACACTGGGAGCAGGAAACACTAGGGGACCATTTGCATAGACAAACTATTGGGAACACAACAACGCTCAGGCATTGAACTAGGGGGCTGGACCCCTCTTATAGTCCAGGGTACTCACGGGTCAAAGTTTGTCCATGAGGTCTGGTGCACGCGCTGCCCCTTTAAGAGCGGGCATGAGCATGCACGCGCACCCTACAGGATCCGGCAGAGGTGAGTGGACGCGAGCGCTGGCGTCTCCTGAGGAGGAGGCTGGGGCCAGCGCTTGCCGACTCGTGGCTGCGGCTGTCAGGGGGAGGTTGGAGCTCACAGCCCACAGCCACAGACATTATACCAATCAGTGTCATACACTTCTCATTGTTCCAGCCCAGCTTCTTTCACTACACAATCACACTGTAAGAATGGGCTGGAACAATGAGAAGTGTATGATGTTGATTGGTCAGCGTCATACACTCTTCTGTACAACGTCCAGTTGGTAAAAAGTAAAAACACTCCCACTAATTAGCATAAATATAAAATTACTCTTAACTTGCTCAAAAATGATCATTTTTCACAATAAAAACCACTGCTGTTATCTACATCACAGCGCTGATCAGATTATGTAGGTGACTTATAATTTGGTAACAGAGCCTCTTTAAGTTGTTCTTTATTGCTCAACACTGCAGGCTCACTCTTCACTTTGACTATCCCAAATGTCTTTTTTACTGTGTAGGCTACCTCCCCAACCATTGCTCGCTTTCCAGGACCCTGCTGCAGCTACAGGCCCTAGCAGGGGCGTAACTAGGAAAGACTGGGCCCCATAGCAAACTTTTGACTGGGGCCCCCCCCTCTGCTGGGTATCACACAACCCCCCCCCCCCTTGTAGATAGTGCCTCCCTATAGATTCCACCACACAGCGCCCCCCTATAGATAGCACCATACACAGCCCCTGCAGATAACGCCATACAGCCCCCCTGTAGATAACGCCATACAGACTCCCTCTGTAGATAACGCCATACAGCCCCCCTGTAGATAACGCCATACAGCCCCCCTGTAGATAACGCCATACAGCCCCCCCTGTAGATAACGCTATATAGCCCCCCCCTCCCAAAAAAAAACGTCCTATAGTTTGTCCTACAAAAGACATGCATCCCCTATCCACAGGATAGGGGATACATGTGTGATCACTGGCAGCGATAAGGAGAACGGGGGACCGAAAGTCCCCCGAAGTTCTCCATGACTAACCTCGGACTTCCGGCGTCTGCGCAGTTCAATAAAAATGAAAGGAGCGCTGGTCACGCATGCGCACAAGCGCGACCGGCGCTCCATTCATTTCTACGGAGCTGCCGACACAGACCCCGGAAGTCCGAGGTTTGTCATGGAGAACTTAGGGGGGACTTTCGGTCCCCCGTTCTCCTCATCGCTGCCAGCGATCACACATGTATCCCCTATCCTGTGGATAGGGGATACATGTCTTATGTAGGAACAACCCCTTCAGTGGCGTCGCGCTGTAGCAGCCATAGCGGCTGCTAGCGGAGCCTGCGGCCATGGGAGGGGGCCGTGCCGGCGGGTGGCACGGGCCCCCTCATGCTGCAGGCCCTGTAGAAGTCGCTACGGCTGCTATAGCGGTAGTTACGCCACTGCGTATAAGTTTGTACGGCGTAAAACTACAGCTCCCAGCATGGCCGGAACAATGGTAAGGATATGCTGGGAGATGCGGTTTCACAAAAAAAATCCTATCACCATCATCTCGCTGCAGATCATACAGTGACTACAATACTGATTAGAGGCAGAATAAACATTTACATTAAGTGACTCACCGGTGACGTCTCAGATTCTAGTTCTTTTCTTCTCCCTCCGGTTCAGACATCTATGATGGATTTCTCCCGGCCATGACCCATTTCTGCAGTTTTCCGTTTAGATGTCTTCAGCTTCTCACTTTTAAAACATTTCTGCACCTATAAAACGAAGTTAAAATTCTCAACACATCTAAATATAACTGTCACAAACACACAACATGTCCCCTGTAGATAGTGACCTACATAGAAGCCCCTGTAGATAGTGCCCACATATGGACTCCAGAGCTGCAAGGCAATAGTGCTAACCACTGAGCCACCGTGCTGCCCTACATATAGCTTCCCCTATAGTTAGTGCTCCACGTATAGCCCACCTCTGTATATAGTGTCTCACATATAGCTCCCCCTGTATATAGTGTCCCACATATAGCCCACCCCTGTAGACTGTGCACTACATATAGCCACCCTGTTGCTAGTGCCCCACAGGTAACCCACCCCTGTATATAGTGTCCCACATATAGACCCCCCTGTATATAGTGGCCCACATATAGACCCCCCTGTATATAGTGGCCCACATATGGACCCCCCCTGTATATAGTGGCCCACATATAGAGCCCCCTGTATATAATGGCCCACATATAGAGCCCCCTGTATATAGTGGCCCACACCCCCACATATAGACCCCCCTGTATATAATGGCCCACATATAGAGCCCCCTGTATATAGTGGCCCACACCCCCACATATAGACCCCCCTGTATATAATGGCCCACATATAGAGCCCCCTGTATATAATGGCCCACACCCCCACATATAGACCCCCCCTGTAGCTACTGCCCCACATATAGACCCCCTATATATAATAGCCCACATAAAGATGACCCCCCCCCCCCCCCATAGATAATGCCATTCACATTTTTATGAGGGGAAAAAAAACAAAAACTTGACATACTCACATTCTCCGGTTCCCACGCTGTTCACTGGCGATGCAGACATGCTCTCTTCTGAGCATGTCTGCAGGAGTTGAACGAGCGTCCTCCAATGACGCTGATTGGCGGGGCAGAATGACTTGCCCCGCCAATCAGCACCTTCCAAGCATGGAAGCGGCGCGATGATGTCATCGCGCCGCTAGCCAATCAGTGTCATTGTAAGGCACTGGATGGTCAGGCACGGAACATGCCCGGCCATTCATGTATTTGGCTGCCGCTAGCACTGGGGCCCCCTCCGGTGCTAGCGACACCTACAGGCATGAGATGGCCTGTGTAAGGCTCGGCGTCGCGGGCCCCACAGTAGCGACGCTACCGCTGTAGTAGCCATAACGGCTGCTAGCGGCGCCACCGGGCCCCCTCAAGCCCCGGGCCCCGTAGCAGCCGCTACTGCTGCTACCGCGGTAGTTACGCCACTGGGCCCTAGCACAGATACATCCTCGTCCAGTTCTTACCACTCCTTGTATGACGCTTAATTTCCAGTCTTTTTCCTCAAACTCTAGTCTGATCCACCCTTCTTTCTCTGTTAGCAGCTTGTCACCAGCAACAGAATGTCACTGTTTATATTTTCATGAGCACTGCAGCTTGTCACAGCTCCTCACTCCCTCCTACACAGTCTTGTTACTTTCTTGGCCCTCAGTCTGAACCCTTTTTGGCAGGACTCCCTGCTGTTTTATACATTAAGCGCCACCCCTGGCACTAAGTGTAACCCCGACGTTAAGCACTGCCCAAGAGCGGAGCCCAGGCCCTGCATCCCGGCACCTACAATTTAGATAGAGCAAGCCAACCAATCAACCCTTGTCAAACCTGCAAGGGAACAGAGTTAAATCAATATAACTTCAGCTCATCACTATATACTGTGCAATATATAGAATTGGCCCACCCCTGAGTAGATAATTTCCCTTTCCTAATGTATAGAGTAATGTCTCCATACTGGTAAATTCCATGATACTGGACAAATAAATACTTACAATATGGCATTAAAGAACTATTTATTTAGTGCCAAATTTACTACATGACCTTTTTTTATTCAGTGTTTACATTATTTTGCCTAGGCTCTGTATTCATTCCCATAAAATATTTCTATAAGTATAAGAAAGTCTGAAATCTGAGTGTTCTCTCAGTGGCATACATTTTATAGCAGTAGATCTAAACATATTGGGTTGTATAATAATAATAATAATAATAATCTTTATTTATATAGCGCCAACATATTACGCAGCACTTTACAATTTAGAGGGGACATGAAACAAACAATATCAGACATTACATTGTGACAAAGTTCATTTACAATTCAAACCTGGGGAGTGAGGACCCTGCTCGCAAGTGCTTACAATCTATGAGGACATAAGGGAGACACAAAGTGTAACAGTGTTTGTTCTGTACAATGGTCCGGCCATTTTTATACACATGCGGTGGGAACATAAAGCTGCATGAGCCGGTCACCAGCCAGTATCCGTGTATGACGGACATGAAGAGAAGGAGTGTGAGGGAGTCTTATTTTGATGACTAATCTAAAAGGAGGGCCATGGAAAGGAGTCAGATTAGGGAATGTTATAGGCCTGTCTAAATAGATGTGTTTTCAGGGCACGTTTAAAACTGTGGATATTGGGGATTAATCGGATTGTCTGGGGTAGCGCATTCCAGAGGACGGGTGCAGTACGAGAGAAATCTTGGAGACGGGAGTGGGAGGTTCGGATTATGGAGGATTTTAATCTAAGGTCGTTGGCAGAACGTAGAGCCCGAGTAGGGTGGTAGACAGAGATGAGGGAGGAGATGTAAGGAGGAGCAGTACTGTGAAGAGCTTTGTGGGTGAGAGTAATAAGTTTGAATTTTATTCGGAAGGGGATGGGCAACCAGTGCAGTGACTGGCACAGATTAGAGGCGTTGCTGTAGCGGTTGGTCATAAAGATGAGCCTGGCTGCTGCATTGAAGATAGATTGGAGAGGGTAGAGTTTAGTGAGGGGAAGACCGACTAGTAATGAGTTACAGTAGTCAAGACGAGAGTGAATCAGAGCAACAATGAGAGTTTTGGCGGTTTCCTCCGTAAGAAAAGAGCGGATTCTGGAGATGTTTTTGAGGTGAAAATGACAGGAGCGTGAAAGTGATTGTATGTGAGGAGAAAAGTTAAGATCTGAGTCAAAAATAACCCCGAGACAGCGGGCGTGCTGCTTAGGAGTGATGGTAGTGCCACACACAGAGATGGAGACATCAGGTTTAGGGAGGTTAGTAGATGGTGGGAACACAAGGAGCTCAGTTTTAGAAAGATTCAGTTTCAGATAGAGAGAGGACATGATGTTAGAGACAGCGGACAGACAATCATTGGTGTTCTGTGTTAGAGCAGGGGTGATGTCACGGGAAGAGGTATATAATTGGGTGTCATCAGCGTAGAGATGGTACTGGAAGCCAAATCTGCTGATGGTTTGTCCAATAGGAGCTGTGTAGAGACAAAAGAGAAGCGGACCTAGGACTGATCCCTGAGGAACCCCGATAGCAAGGGGAAGAGGAGAAGAAGTGGAACCAGCAAATGACACACTGAATGAGCGTAGATAAAAGGTTTCTTTACATGCGATTCCAATTTTGTGATCTACCTTATTAAATGTCCGTGTGGTCTTGTCTATGTGGGAGAGACCTCACAACATATTAGAGATCGGTTATCTAGTCACAAATCTACTATACGATGCAAAAAAACTTGGCTACCCCTCCCGGACCATTTTGAGAAATGTAATCATAATCTTGCTCAATTGAAATTTCAGGTCATCGAACAGGTACATAGACCCAGAAGGGGAGGTAACCATATCAATTTATTAAAAAAGAGAGAATCGTATTGGATACATACACTAGAGACTCTCTCTCCTAAAGGCCTTAATAGAGAATATGATCTTCTTTCCTAAATGTTGTCTACATTCCTGCTTTATTCTATTCTGACATTCCTATTTATAATATATATTTATTTCTTCCAGGCACGCTAGAAAAATACGAGATCGATTAGAGGACCAGATACAGGTACCATAAAACCGGTTCACTTTTCTTACTTTTCTTCCTTTTTTCCTTTGCTATATGACTGTATTATTTCATATGTTTATCTTGTTTTTCTTTTCTAACCATTAATACAATTTATTGATTCATTGAAATCAACTTCATATTATTTACATTTTTATCATAATAATAAAAATTATGTTCCTATATTCTTTGTCCCTACAATATGCACTACTATATTTAATTTCAATCATTCATACATTATCCATACATATACCTTACGAGGATTACTGTGGCCATACATCCAGTTAATATATCTACACTACTCTATAGTATCATATTCACGATCCTCCGTGTTTATCCATAATCCAGCTTGCGTCTCAAACACAGTGGTGTTACCTTTAATACGCCCGCGCAGTACCACATTCACGATCATCGGTAACTATCCATTACTAAGCTTGCGTCCCAAGCATAGTGTTGCTATCTCTAGTACGCCTGCGCCAGAGTGTCACTTGCGTTCCACATACCGGATATCCGGGATTACCGTGCTATATCTGGACTTCCTGTAGGGAAGGTAGCAGCAGACATTATTCTGACATCGGAGCGTCTGGTAGACGCCGCTGCAGCTCTTAACCACACTACCATTCCATCAAGGTATACTCGCTTTTGGATCTTTATAACATAATATCCTTGTTTCTTTTTTTCTTGGTTTTTTCACTTCTCTATGTGGTTTTGACCCTGTGCACATTCTATACCGGCACTTTATGGTATGGTCTCATGTGACATAATAGCAATGCCTCCTCTTGATATGAATACCCACCGTCAAAATTGAATGACATGATATTTATTTATTCTTTGAAGTATATTGTCTCACTATTTTCTTGATTTTAGGAGAAGCTTTGCCCATTATAGTTCTAAAATATGATACATAAGATATATAATGGATGTTTATTAAAGATAATACTGTTTGACACATATATTGTCATAATACTTACCGCCATCACGATGTATATATACATTTCTTGTTGATTATGGTCAGTCCCTATCATCCTAGAAATGGATTTTGCCATTATATTATTTCTACACGCAATTTTGTCATTTACTTTGTTTATTGTGTTTTGATGTATCAATATGATTATTGTTTTGTATTTATAGCGATTGTGATAAAGGCCTAGGTTGGGCCGAAACGTTCAATAAAATCGCCACAACCAGATGATGAATTCACGTATTGAATACAATAAAAGAATTTTTCTTTGAAATCCAAATACTAGAGTGCTTTCAGGTTTATTTCTTGGATTTACACTGAATGAGCGGTCAGAGAGATAGGAGGAAAACCAAGAGAGAGCAGCGTCCTTGAGGCCAATAGAGTGGAGCATGTTAAGTAGGAGTTTGTGGTCTACAGTGTCAAAGGCTGCAGAGAGATCCAGAAGAATCAGGAGAGAGGATTTACCCTCCGATTTAGCCGCCAAGAGATCATTTGAGACTCTAGTAAGGGCAGTTTCTGTGGAGTGTAGAGTGCCGAAACCAGATTGTAAGGGGTCAAGAATGGAGTTAGCAGAGAGATAGCGGATAAGGAGAGAGTAGACCAAGCGTTAGAGGTCAAGCACTTTAAATGTGTCTATTTAGCTTGTGAATTGCAGTATATAGTCATACGGCACAATAACAGAGGATAGATCAGTGATCAAATAATTATCATTCTGGAAATATATAGTTATATGTCCTGTTGATGAAAGCTGCTGTTCTGGTGGCCACACAATTTATAGTCTGCGTCAGAAAAGACAATTATAGGTATCATGCTGCAGATTATTAGTTTTTTTTTCAAAGGAAGAGTTTAGTAATATTCTTTATAGTTAACGGATAATTATCTTTATAAAAATATTCAAAAGATTGGCATTTCTATCACATGTGTACGTGGTATTATGCGTCGGCAAAGGAATGAATTGCTTAAACTTTAAAGTTAAGATACTAACAAGTATGCTGACACCACCTAGTGACAGAATAGCCAACACATACCAGTGTGCCGCAGGGACTGGAAAAACGGAATCAATAAATAAGCATATACACTGTTTTCACATCCAAATCTAAAAGTAGCTTATTGCCAGTGCAGTCATTTGTATTAGATAGGACTATAAAAGTAAAATACAAAATCCATAGGCCAGGGCTGGTTAGTACATCTGAATGCTAAACATCATTTTGTTGACACAGTGCACAGATAACATTGAACACAATCTATGCAATGTATTTGTCTTCTGAGATTATGCTATAGAATAATGCCATATATTTGATTTACACAGTCTGTCAGCTTCCTTCTCCTGTTGCCTAATCCTCTTCACTGTTTACCAACTCCACCTTCTTTTATAGAAAGTATACTCAGGCCTGGGTTTAGCAAAAACTACAGCTGGCGTTCTCAAAGGCCTGAAAGAGGCCCGGTGACATTCTACACTGTGCCGTGCACACATCAAGATTTCTTTTAAAAATGTTATGATATAATAGGTAAAAAAAAAAAAAGACTTTACATGTAGATGAAAAAGGGAGGAATTGTGTACATTTGAGAAAGCACTACAGTATATGTGTGTACACATCCAAGGAATGGTTCACAGTCTAGACCAGTGGTTCCCAACCAGGGTGCCGCGAGAACTTCCAGGGGTGCCGCGACACTCTGCTCATCCACGTCGCGTGTGCTACAAGGTCCGCCTCCGACGTTGTAGCAGACATGACGCGTGCACGTGTTACGAGTACCGCCCACCACTTCCCACTAGAAGCCTGACGGAGGGAGAGGAGCCATGCTGTGCAGGGTAAGTCTTTTTTTTTCTTTAGTTTGTTACAAATTGTGTGAGAAATTGAGCCAGGGGAATGCTGGAAGTTGTAGTCCTCTCCTCTTATACCTCCTCCCTGTAATGTCCTCTGATATCACATAACAGTCTGGACAAGCTGGGAGTTGTAGTGCTCTCCCCTTATACCCCCTCCCTGTAATGTCCTCTTATATCCCTTAAAGGAACAGTGTCATCACAAATTATTTTTTTATATGTTAAAGATGTTAGTGCTTTATTAAAAACGTTTATATTCATTTGTGTGTTTGTGTTTTACTTTTTCTTATTTTTACACTTTTTCTTCCCTATGGGGGCTGCCATTTTTTGTTCCATTTCTGTCTGTGTCGATTAACGACACATACAGACATGGAATACGGCAGCCACAGTCCCATAGGGACTGCGAACGGCTCCCGTCCCATTGACTTCAGTGTACGGCGTCTGTGTGGGAACTGCGCATGCGCCGCTCCCACACAGTCCAATTCGAAATTGGCGCCGTCCGGCGCCATTTTCCTGTGGACCGGAAGTCGCGGCCGGACAGTAATATTACTACTTCCGGTCGCGGCTTCCGGATTTGTGCACTTGGACCAGCGGCAGCAAACGGAGCGGACGGGCCGGAGGGAGCCGCGGCGGCAGGAGCAGGTAAGAGATTTCAATGTATGTTCGTGTTTGTGTGTGTTTACTACTGTATGTAAACCTACTACACTGTGTGTTAGCTCAAAAAATGGCAACACACAGCGTAGGAGGTTACACCGTTCAAACCCCTCGTTTATCCCGGCACTAGCCAGGATAAAGGAGGGGGGGATGCTGAGAGCTCACTAGAGCGAGGGCTTTTAACCCATTGTTGCAATGCTGCAATTTTGGGAATAGCTCCATCTAGTGACCAAAAATGGGTAGTATTATAAATTAGAATTAATTTATAATATTTCCTGACTATTTCACCCACACACTAAATGTTTAATTTTTTTTAAAAAAACATGTTTTTCTGGCAACACATTCCCTTTAATAACAGCCTGGACAGGCTGGGAGTTGTTGTTCTTATACCTCCTTATTTATTCCTTCCCCAGGAGTAAGCACACTTTCTCTCTGTGATGGTCACTTTACTAGAGGGGCAGATGGTCATTCTACTGGCGGGGGGATGAGGCTGATGGTGGCTTTACTGGGAGGGGCTGATGGTCATTTTACTGGGGAGGACTGAGGCTGATGGCCACTTTACTGGGGGGGCTGAGGCTGATGGTCACTTTACTGGAGGGGGCTTATGGTCTCTTTACTGAGGGGTCATTATACTGTGAGTGGGGGGCTGATGGTCATTTTACTGTGAGTGGGGGGCTGATGGTCATTACTGTGAGTGGGGGGCTGATGGTCATTACTGTGAGTGGGGGGCTGATGGTCATTACTGTGAGTGGGGGGCTGATGGTCATTTTACTGTGGGTGGGAGGCTGATGGTAATTTTACTGTGAGTGGGGGGCTGATGGTCATTTTACTGTGAGTGGGGGCTGATGGTCATTTTACTGTGAGTGGGGGGCTGATGGTCATTACTGTGAGTGGGGGCTGATGGTCATTTTACTGTGAGTGGGGTGCTGATGGCATTTTACTGTGAGTGGGGGCTGATGGTCATTTTACTGTGAGTGGGGGGCTGATGGTCATTACTGTGAGTGGGGGGCTGATGGTCATTACTGTGAGTAGGGGACTGATGGTCATTTTACTGTGAGTGGGGGGCTGATGATCATTTTACTGTGAGTGGGGGGCTGATGGTCATTTTACTGTGATTGGGGGGCTGATAGTCATTTTACTGTGAGTGGGGGCTGATGGTCATTTTACTGTGAGTGGGGGGCTGATGGTCATTTTACTGTGAGTGGGGGGCTGATGGTCATTACTGTGAGTAGGGGGCTGATGGTCATTTTACTGTGAGTGGGGGCTGATGGTCATTACTGTGAGTGGGGGGCTGATGGTCATTTTACTGTGAGTGGGGGCTGATGGTCATTTTACTGTGAGTGGGGGGCTGATGGTCACTTTACTGGAGGGGGCTTATGGTCTCTTTACTGAGGGGTCATTATACTGTGAGTGGGGGGCTGATGGTCATTTTACTGTGAGTGGGGGGCTGATGGTCATTTTACTGTGAGTGGGAGGCTGATGGTTATTTTACTGTGAGTTGGGGGCTGATGGTAATTTTACTGTGAGTTGGGGGCTGATGATAATTTTACTGTGAGTGGGGGGCTGATGGTCATTTTACTGTGAGTGGGGGGGGGGCTGATGGTCATTTTACTGTGAGTGGGGGACTGATGGTCATTACTGTGAGTGGGGGGCTGATGGTCATTACTGTGAGTGGGGGGCTGATTGTCATTACTGTGAGTGGGGGGCTGATGGTCATTTTACTGTGAGTGGGGGGCTGATGGTCATTTTACCGTGAGTGGGGGGCTGATGGTCATTACTGTGAGTGGGGGATGATGTTCATTACTGTGAGTGGGGAGTTGATGGTCATTTTACTGTGAGTGGGGGGCTGATGGTCATTTTACTGTGAGTGGGGGGCTAATGGTTATTTTACTGTGAGTTGGGGGCTGATGGTCATTTTACTGTGAGTGGGGGGCTGATGGTCTTCGAGTGGTTTCCGCCTCTGACCTCCCATTGAAATTAATAGGAGGCAGAAAAAACCTGCGGCACTCGTTTGGTGCTTTTTTGTCTGCGTTTTTTGCATTTGCTTCAACGGCTTAAAAAAAATGTGGGCAAAAAAACACAGCAAAAAAATAAGTCAAACAACGCTGTCAATTCAAAATCTGCCTTAAAATACCTAAAGGAATTATGAGGCAGATTTTTAGTTTCTGCCTTACAAAAAAACGCTATGTGAACATACCCTAAGAGTGTAGTGCTTGTTTTTAGCCATTTTTTGTCGTTTTGTAAACAATTTTTGGTACCCTGAGAATTTTTTTTTTCCTGGGGTGCCTCGAGCCTGAAAAGGTTGGGAAACTCTGGTCTAGACTGACGCAGTTCACCTATCCCTCATTTTCCAGCAGGCAACACTCCCTGAACATGTGCTTTATACTTCTGGATAGGAAGAAATTGAGACAGCACTCCAAAATATTCAAAAATAAAGATCCTTTATTCCACGTGTGCAACGTTTCAGCTCAATGTGAGCCTTTCTCAAGCATAACAGTGTGACACTCAAAGCACATATATATGTAGTACAGAATCACAAAACCAATTACATACATATTATAAAATCGTGAAGACATAATACATCAAATATGCATAACATTATATCAATGTAATCCCCTATGCATATAGCAACACATACATAGGAAAGTATTTGTGAATAGTTAAATGTGTACAATATAAACAGTGTGTTTATTATAATAAGGCCAATCAATCTGATGGGCTACATGTGTATAATAACATGTGAACAATGTCCAAAGACAGGTGAATGTTATAAAATTGAGTTAAAAAACATCTTACCCTCGCTGGATCGGCAGATGGCATTTAACACTCTCTACTACGTAGATCTAAATGGTATGTAGTCCTATCACCTGTTGATGTGAGTCATCGCACATCGCGACATATCGCGCATGCGCATAGTCCACTCATAGCGAAAATCGCCATTTTGGAAGAGGGCTACTTGCCCTTACATTTTACATATAAATGGCATCACATCCTCTCAATTTCGAATGTGAATCACCGTGTATTTCACCAGTTCGCGCATGCGCAAAACTCACTGAAGATACTCAGCGCCATTTAGGAAAAGGGCAAAACCACATCATATGTTATAAGTCCATGTTGTCCTCTCATAAAACCAAGAATACATATGCAGGTACAGGCAGCAATTTAAATAGCAATATGTAGTGTATGGAGTACCACTATACCTTAATATTTAGGGAGGAGACAAATATTATGTCTCTATACTAATGTTGTAAGAAATGATAAATCCCAATATCCCATAGAGGATATAGGGATAGGAGCTTTACCATATAAGAATTGAATAGCCGCATCACAAAGAGGATGGTATTGAATTGGAGGTAAAACATGGACAAATATACAATATGGAAAGAATATATATTTAGAGTAGGGTACATAGAACATAGGAGCAGTGTATACGTATAGCTTCAACCGATCCTTGAGGCCAAACTTTGAAAGAAAATATCTAAAAGAGAGGGAAAAATATATTAAATATTTTATATTGTATTCAATATTTTGCTGTTTATAGAATATTAATAATATATCTAAACCACTACAGTATAGATAATGTATATAAAGAATATATTATAAAAAATATATACATTCATAGTACAAAAATAGTCAAACTGTTATCGATTTCCTAACCACAGAGGTGGAGGAGCAATACAGGGAAGATAGTAAACCCACGGGCAGACGTTCATATCGAAGTATAACGCTGGGCTATCTAGAAAAGCTAGGGAAGATCTTGAAGTCTACGTTAAGACCTCTAGGGGATAGGGTGTCAAGTTTAAAGATCCACTCAAGCTCCAGCCGTTTCAATTTTGAGATCCTATCGCCGCCACGTCTATGACGCGGTACATGATCTACGATGTATAATTTAAAATCATTCTCCCCATGGTTTTTTTCAACAAAGTGTTTAGGTAAGGGTAGGTCAATTTTCTTAGTACGAATTGTGGACTTATGATTATTTATTCGTTTTCTGCAATCCAAAGTAGTCTCACCTACATATAATAGATTGCAGGGACATTGTATGATGTATATTACATGATCCGATTTACATGTTAAATGATGTCTGATTTTATGTATTGTACCTTTAATAGGATGAGTGAAAACCTCCCCCCTGACTATATTTTTACAGTTGTTACACCCCAAACAGGGGAAACAGCCAAATCTTTTAGGGGCCAATACAGACTGATAATTCCTAACCATAGATCCCACATCAGCATGAACCAATCGATCTCTCAGATTTTTGGTCCTGCGATAGGCCATACGTGGTGGAGCCTCAAATTCCGGGATTTTACTAAAAGAACTCCTTAATATCCCCCATTCTTTTTTAATAATTCTAGCAATATCATTGCTCTTGTGGGAATACGTGGACACCAATGTCAGTCTTTGGGAAGATGATTGTTTCATATTCCTCAAGAGGTCATGTCTTAAAATACCATCCACTTTCAATCTTTTATTTTCCAGTAGTTTTCTTGGATAACCACGGTTCCTAAATTTTTGAGACATGTCCCCCAACCTGACGTCGAGAGTTGGAGGATCCTGCACAATCCTCTTCACCCTCAACATCTGGCTGTAAGGGAGAGAGGCAATCATAGGATGTGGATGACAGCTCTCAAACCTCAACAGATTGTTGCGATCTGTTGGTTTGCTATATATATCAGTAATGAGTTTATGTTCCTGAATATAGACCCTAGTGTCAAGAAAATTTAAAGATTTAACTGACGAATCCATAGTGAATTTAATATCATCATCAATATTATTCAAAAAGGCAAAGAAACACTCCAACTCAATTTGAGAGCCTGTCCAAATGACGAAGACGTCGTCTATGTATCTCCACCACCTCACAACCTTAGTGAAGTGGGGAGAGACATAGACGGCGCCTTCCTCTAGGGCCGCCATAAACATATTTGCGTATGTGGGAGCCACGTTAGATCCCATGGCTGTACCCCTTCTTTGAGCATAAAAGGAATCACCAAATAGAAAGTAATTCTCTGTGAGGACAATCTCCAATAGGCACATGAGTAAGTTAATACATTCATGGGTGTAATTTGACTGCTGTAAAGCTTCAGACACAGTATGAAGACCCCTAGTATGGTTAATAGAAGTATAGAGACTGCATACATCGAATGATACGAGTATGCAGTCTCCTTCTAATTGAACTTCATCCAATTTAGTCAAAAAATCAGTAGTATCCTGAATATAGGACTTGGCATTGATAGCAAAATTTCGCAACATTTTGTCCAAAAAATAGCTATCGGTGAAAAAATAGAGCCACAGCCAGATATGATAGGTCTGCCGGGGGGGGGGGGGGGTCAACCAACGACTTGTGGATTTTTGGAAGACGGTATAGTACTGGGACCACCGGATGCCGTACCGTCATAAATTCCAACAAGTCCCTGTCTATGATACCCGCATGGTAGGCCTCAGTTAATATTTCATCAATGGTATTTTTAATTCTAAATTTTGGGTCACAGGTAAGTGGCTCATAAACATTCACGTCAGCTAACTGTCTAGCTAGTTCTGCCAAATAACGCGATGTGTCCATGACCACCAAGGCACCACCTTTGTCTGCGGGCTTGATGGTCAGGGACACATCACGAGAAAGGCCATCAATCGCCACTATCTCATCCCTTGTTAAATTGGGAGGACCCACAAATCTGCCATTGTCACTCTCTCTTAAGGCCCGTATGCGCTGTTTGACAATATCAATAAACGCATCAATAGCAGGTTCATTAATAAAAGGTTGATTCAAACTTTTTTTTATGTAACCCCACCTCTCTTAGTGTAATTTCAGTATGTTGTACAGATCTGGCTTCAACATGTTTATCAGCAAATAACACTTTAAATTTGATTTTACGAAAAAAATCGAACAGGTCCAATTCTAATTGGAACCAGTCCATGTTAGTAGTAGGACTAAACGATAATCCCTTATTCAGGGCTGAAATTTCAACAATGGATAGGTCACGAGATGATATATTTACCACAAGATTATCTAAGGATTCTTGGTAATTTTTTGTTGTTCCTTGTTGATGGATTGTTGTCGGTCCCTCCTTGCTCTGAAAGCTCGAGTCCTTGTGCCACCTCCTGTGTTTACGTCCCCCTCTTCTCGGGCGTCTCTGTCCAGACTGATGCCTAAAAAACCAGTAGGGGTTTCAGCATTATCAAAGTCGGACATGTTGGAAGGACTCTTCCTCTGTTTCATATATTTGGTGGTAATATTACCCTTGTTGATAGTAGGGTCTCTTTGCCAGTTGTAGATCTTCCCGGATTCATAATCCTCGATGTCTCGATGCCATTTTTGGCGTTTGGCATTCTCGCCATTTGAACGAAATTTCTGCATTGATTCCACTGAATGCTGTTTAAAATTCATCAGATCAGACAGAAGGGTTTTAAGCGTATCATCTACAGCTTGCATCCGCATCTTAATCTCACATAGCTCCTTTTGGAGAAATTCGATGTTCAACAGCATGATATCTTGTGAATATTTGTTAGCAATCTGCATTGATCTTTGACAGAAATCCGCATTATTGGAAAATAGGTTAGGTGCCAAGTGTGAACGCATCCCACGAGGTATGCGATTAACTTTGCAATACTCGCCCAGGGTAATCAAGTGCAATTCCACAGTAATAGCTTTTTTAGAATCATTTTCCCATTTCCTTTTGATACTTTCCACAGCTGGAACACTAAGAAATGACACCTCTCCCGGTAGTCCCCGCAAGATTCTACTCACATCCTCCTCTGAGTAGGAAAACATTGTGGATGGAGGTTCCATGTAACCTTCAGGATCTTTGAAAAGGAGATTATTATCGATATCCGTGCACGCTTTTGGGACTCAAAGGTAGATAAAAGAAGATCAGCAGCACAGGACAATTTCAATTCTCTCGAACGGGTGCGCGTCTCCCAGGCCACAGTCCAAGAGTGACCCCTCAGTCAGGATAGGAAGAAATTGAGACAGCACTCCAAAATATTCAAAAATAAAGATCCTTTATTCCACGTGTGCAACGTTTCAGCTCAGTGCGAGCCTTTCTCAAGTCACTCTTGGACTGTGGCCTGGGAGACGCGCACCCGTTCGAGAGAATTGAAATTGTCCTGTGCTGCTGATCTTCTTTTATCTGCTTTATACGCTTTATCTTTTATTACGACAGTAATCAGAGTACCTTGAGTACTGACGGAGTATTCTTCCAATAATCACAATTCTGAAGTCCAGTGAACATTTGTCTTCAAGAAAATAAAATGTTGGGTCAAAAGGAAGCTGCACCATAGATTATACTGATGAATTGGTTATAAGGGCTCTGAATTTGGTCATGCCTTCCTCTGGATCAACACTATGTACTACTAGATACTATGTAACATGCTGCTCATACTGATGTCAGAGGTTTGGTATACCCAGGTCAAGTAACCTTTGCACAAAGCTGGTTAATCTAGCTAACCCTTTTCTGTATGTATTACTTTGTTTGTAAACTTCTGTTGTACAGGAGATCCCAACTGTGTTCGTTGTCAGTACACTTTACTACAGAACATTAAACAATGGCTGGCAGTGAATATGGAGTGACGTAGTAAACCATTTCAAACAGTATAGTAGACACTCTCAGAATGTTGTTTGATACTAACTTTCATTCAAAGTGTCACGAGGCGGGGTGTGGACCCACTGGGCCGTACCGCATAGCGGGATGGCAGCTGGCCAAACAGATATGGTACAGAGTCTATACTCCAGAAAAGGGTATCTGAGGCAGTGTAGACAGTAGCAAGGCAGGCTCGGCTGGGACCAGGCAGGAGGTAGACGTCAGGCATGGTGCAGTAGAACAGGCGTGGAGATGCAGCAAAACACGACAACAGCTCAGCACGGCAGTAGACCAGGATGGTACTGATAGCACAGGAAACAGGATACAGGTAAGGGGAACACTGGGAAGCTGGAAAACACTTAGGAGACCATTTGCAAGACAGACTAAGGGAAACAACAACAACGCTCAGGTGAGGATAAGAAGGGCCGTGACCCTCTTATAGTCCAGGAATTCAGGAGTTGATGATTATGATTTCCAGGTGCGCGCGCTGGCACTTTAAGAGCGGGCACGAGCGCTCGCACCCTCCGGGACACATGCTCTATACCCGTAAGTGAGTGCCGGCGCCTCACAGGGGGATGATGCAGCACAGCAGCAGGACGTCCATGGCCGCGGTCGTCGAGGGGTAAGTTAGAACGACGGACCGTGGCCATAGATGTTACAGTATCCCCCCTCTTACGCCCCCTCTTCTTGGGACCAGAACGGCAGATAAACATCCTTATGAGGACATGGGCATCGATGTTCCCCTCTGGCTCCTAAGACCTGTTTTCTGGGACGAATCTCCTCCAATCCACCAAATAAAATGTCCTTCTTCCCACCTTCTTGGTGGCTAGAATCTCCCTTACCTCGAAAGTCCCTGACGAACCGACAGGAGCCACTGTGGAACTAGGAGTGCTAGAGTAGTGGTTCAGGACCACGGGCTTCAGCAAGGATACATGGAAGGAGTTAGGGATCTTGAGTGTAGGAGGCAGCCGCAGCTTGTTAGACACCGGCTTAATTTGTAGCAGGATCTCGAAAGGTCCGAGGAACCTGGGAGCAAATTTGCAGGACGGCACTCTCAGCCGGATATTCTTTGAGGACAATCAGACTCTGGTACCTTGAAGAAACTGAGGAGGATCCCATCTTCTAGTATCTGCTTTTCTCTTCAGGCGATTCACCGAGCAGAATACACCGCGTTCCAAATTATTATGCAAATGTTATTTTTCGCTGATTTTCCTAAATAGTCGATGCAAATGACAGTCAGTATAATCTTCAAGCCATCAACCGTTGGAGTATAATGCTAATTTTATTGAACAAATCTCCTAAAGATAACAGATTTTTTTTTTTAAGTAAAAAACTCAAAATACACTGTTTCAAATTATTATGCACAAGAGAGATCAAAACATTTTAAAGGTTGTAAAGAGAACTAAAATGGTAATTTGTTGAATTTGCAGCATCAGGAGGTCATATTTACAGAAATCAAAAGCTCTTTCAATCAAAATAAACTTAACAGGCCAAGTTACATGTTAACATAGGACCCCTTCTTTGATATCACCTTCACAATTCTTGTATCCATTGAATTTGTGAGTATTTGGACAGTTTCTGATTGAATATCTTTGCAGGATATCAGAATAGCCTCCCACAGCTTCTGTTTTGATGTGAACTGCCTGCCACCCTCATATTTTGCTTGAGGATGCTCCAAAGGTTCTCAATAGGGTTGAGGTCAGGGGAACATGGGGGCCACACCATGATTTTCTCTCCTTTTATTCCCATAGCAGCCAATGACACAGAGGTATTCTTTGCAGCATGAGATCAAGCATTGTCATGCATGAAGATAATTTTGTTACGGAAGGCACAGTTCTTCTTTTTGTACCACGGAGGAAAGTGGCCAGTCATAAACTCTATGTACTTTGCAGAGGTCATTTTCACACCGTCAGGGACCCTAAAGGGGCCTACCAGCTCTCTCCCCATGATTCCAGCCCAAAACATGACTCCGCCACCTCCTTGCTGACGTCGCAGCCTTGTTGGGACGTGGTGGCCATTCACCGACCATCCACTACTCCATCCATCTGGACCATCCAGGGTTGCACGGCACTCATCAGTAAACAACACGGTTTGAAAATTAGTCTTCATGTATATCTGAGCCGATTGCAACCGTTTTTGCTTGTGAGCATTGTTTAGGGGTGGCCATATAATATCTTTATGCACACTTGCAAACCTCTGGAGGATCCTACACCTTGAGGTTCGCGGGACTCCAGAGGCACCAGCGGTTTCAAATACCTGTTTGCTGCTTTGCAATGGCATTTTAGCAGCTGCTCTCCTAATTCTATTAATTTGTCTGGCAGAAACCTTCCTCATTATGCCTTTATCTGAACGAACCCGTCTGTGCTCTGAATCAGCCACAAATCTTTTCACAGTACGATGATCACGCCTAAGTTTTCTTGAAGTATCCAATGTTTGCATACCTTGTCCAAGGTATTGCACTATTTCACGCCTTTCAGCTGCAGAGAGATCCTTTTTCTTTCCCATATTGATTGAAACCTGTGGCCTGCTTAATAATGTGGAACGTCCTGCTTAAGTAGTTTTCCTTTGATTGATTGGGCACACCTGGCAAACTAATTATCACAGGTGTCTGAGATTGATTACAATGATCCAAAGAGCCCTTAGACACAATACCATCCATGAGTTTAATTGAAAAACGAATAATTAAATGTTTATGACACTTAAATCCAATGTGTATAATAATTTGGAACACGGTGTAGAAGATCGGGTCTGTTGCCATATTTGCAAAAAGTCCCTGAAGGTCGAGTCAGCTGCAGGCACCTGGGACATAGTAGAGACAGGAAGAGGTATTCGAGAATGTTGGCCGTAGACTATGAGATTATAAGAGAACTCTGTCCATGGGAGCAGCTGCACCCAATCATCATGTTGTCTGGAAACAAAGTGCCGCAGATAGTTCTCCATAATTTGGTTAATCCTCTCGACTTGTCCATTGGACTGGGGATGATAGGTCGAAGAGAAGTCCAACTTTACACCAAGTAGACCGCAGAGTGCTCTCCAAAACATTGAAGTGAACTGGACCCCTCGATCCGAAACAATATGCAGGAGCAAGCCGTGCCGACGGAAGATGTGTTGTATGAAGAGGTCAGCCAGTTGAGCAGCAAAAGGCAGGCCAGTGAGGGAAACAAAATGAGCCATTTTAGAGAGTCGATCCACCATCACCCAGATCCCACTGCAACCCGCAGAGAGAAGGAGGTCCGTGACAAAGTCCATCTCAACATGCTGCCAGGGGGCATCGGGCACAGGTAGTGGCTGGAGCAGACCAGCTGGTCTGGAGTGGGCAACTTTATTTGCTGCGCATACCGTACATGAAGAGACGAAGTCCATGATGTCTTTGGGCAGCGTGGGCCACCAGAACTGACGGGCGATTAGGTCTTGGTTCTTACGAGTACCCGCGTGACCTGCCAGCTTGGAGCTGTGACCCCGGCGAAGGATTCTTCCCCTGTCTGCCAGACGTACAAAAGTTCTTCTTGGAGGAATGTCTCTAACCTGCAGAGGGTTCACAGAGAAGATGCAGGAAGGATCAATAATATTCTGTGGGGACTCCACAGTGTCCTCTCTTTCGAATGACCTAGACAAGGCATCGGCCCTCACATTCTTGTTGGCAGGTCGGTAGTGGAGTTCGACCCGGAATCGAGCAAAAAATAACGACCACCTGGACGAGGATTCAACCGTGGAGCCGTCTGTAAATAGGTCAGATTCTTGTGATCCGTGAAGACCAGGATAGGGTGGACTGCGCCTTCCAGTAGGTGTCTCCACTCCTGCAGAGCCAGCTTGATGGCCAGTAACTCCCGATCCCCAATCGAGTAGTTGTGCTCTGCGGAAGAAAAGAGTTTGGAATAGTAGCCGCATACCACAGTCTTGCCTTTAGAGCCTAATTTTTTTTTTTGTTAAACAGTTAGTATATAAATGATTACACATTGTTCTAATTTTTTTAATTTTTTCACAAGTCAGGAAATATTATAAATGAGATTATAATTTATAACATTTCCATGTGCTTGTCACTAGAGGGAGCAATTCCCAAAATTGCAGCATTGGCATGTGGTAAAGCAACCTCATTGCTTTATGCTGCAAAATTGGAGAAGACACACTCGCTCTAGTGTGCTCAAACAATCCCCCTCCTTTATCCTGGCTAGTGCCAGGAGAAAGGAGGGGGTTGAATGTTCAAACCTCCTACACTGTGTGCTGCCATTTTTTGAGTGAATGCACAGTGTAAAAGGCTTACTACAGTGGTAATCACACAGTATAACACGAACATACACAAACATAACTTACCTGCTCCTGGCGCCGCCGCTGCCGCCGCTCCCTCCGCTCCCTCCGCTCCTAGTCCTTGCTTCTGAACATATGGACGGAAGCCGCGACCGGAAGTAGTCATCTTACTGTCCGGCCACGGCTTTCGGTCTACATGAAAAATGGCGGCGGATGTTGCTCGGCCGAAGACCTTCCTTTTGGACTGTGTGGGAGCGGCGCATGCGCCATTCCCACACAGACGGCATACGCTATAGTGAATGGAACGGCTCCCATTCGCCTTCTCTATGGGGATGTACACCACCGTTCAAAAGTTTGGGGTCACCCAGACAATTTTGTGTTTTCCATGAAAACTCACACTTTTATTTATCAAATGAGTTGCAAAATGACTAGAAAATATAGTCAAGACATTGACAAGGTTAGAAATAATGATTTTTATTTGAAATAATAATTTTCTCCTTCAAACTTTGCTTTCGTCAAAGAATGCTCCATTTGCAGCAATTACAGCATTGCAGACCTTTGGCATTCTAGCTGTTAATTTGCTGAGGTAATCGGGAGAAATTTCACCCCATGCTTCCAGTAGGCCCTCCCACAAGTTGGATTTGCTTGATGGGCACTTCTTGCGTACCATACGGTCAAGCTGCTCCCACAACAGCTCTATGGGGTTGAGATCTGGTGACTGCGCTGGCCACTCCATTACAGATAGAATACCAGCTGCCTGCTTCTTCCCTAAATAGTTCTTGCATAATTTGGAGGTGTGCTTTGGGTCATTGTCCTGTTGTAGGATGAAATTGGCTCCAATCAAGCGCTGTCCAGAGGGTATGGCATGGCGTTGCAAAATGGAGTGATAGCCTTCCTTATTCAAAATCACTTTTACCTTGTACAAATCTACCACTTTACCAGCACCAAAGCAACCCCAGACCATCACATTACCTCCACCATGCTTGACAGATGGCGTCAGGCACTCTTCCAGCATCTTTTCAGTTTTTCTGCGTCTCACAAATGTTCTTCTGTGTGATCCAATCACCTCAAACTTCGATTCGTCTGTCCATAACACTTTTTTCCAATCTTCCTCTGTCGAATGTCTGTGTGCTTTTGCCCATATTAATCTTTTCCTTTTATTAGCCAGTCTCAGATATGGCTTTTTCTTTGCCACTCTGCCCTGAAGGCCAGCATGCCGGAGTCGCCTCTTCATTGTAGACGTTGAGACTTGCGTTTTGCGGGTACTATTTAATGAAGCTGCCAGTTGAGGACCTGTGAGGCGTCTATTTCTCAAAATAGAGACTCTAATGTACTTGTCTTGTTGCTCAGTTGTGCAGCGGGGCCTCGCACTTCTCTTTCTACTCTGGTTAGAGCCTGTGTGTGCTGTCCTCTGAAGGGAGTAGTACACACCGTTGTAGGAAATCTTCAGTTTCTTGGCAATTTCTCGCATGGAATAGCCTTCATTTCTAAGACCAAGAATAGACTGTCCAGTTTCACATGAAAGCTCTCTTTTTCTAGCCATTTTAAGAGTTTAATCGAACCCACAAATGTAATGCTCCAGATTCTCAACTAGCTCAAAGAAAGGTCAGTTTTATAGCTCCTCTAAACAGCAAAACTGTTTACAGCGGTGCTAACATAATTACACAAGGGTTTTCAAGTGTTTTCTAATCATCCATTAGCCTTCTGACACAGTTAGAAAACACAATGCACCATTAGAACACTGCAGTGATGGTTGCTGGAAATGGGCCTCTATACACCTATGTAGATATTGCATTAAAAACCAGACGTTTGCAGCTAGAATAGTCATTTAGCACATTAACAATGTATAGAGTATATTTCTGATAAATTTAATGTTATCTTCATTGAAAAAAACGGTGCTTTTCTTTCAAACTTATGGACATTTCTAAGTGACCCTAAACTTTTGAACGGTAGTGTATGTGCCCTATTACATCTCTGTATGTGTCGTTAATCGACACATACAAAGATTTAAAAAAAATGGCAGCCCCCATAGAGAAGTAAAAGACAGAAAAAAGAAAAAAGTAAAACACAAAAACACAAATAAATAAAATTTATTTTAATAACAAACTGAAAGCAAAAACATAAATTTTTTTTTTTTTCGTGACACCTTCCCTTTAAGCCTTGGGGGCGTGGCCACTCCAGGACAGCCTTTTCCTCCTCAGGGTCCATCTTGACGCCCTGATCGGAGATGATATAACCCAGGAAGGGAAGAGATCTTTTTTCAAACATGCACTTCTCCAGCTTGGCGTAAAGATGATTCTCCCTTAAACGAAGCAACACCTGGCGGACATGACTCTGATGAGTCACTGGACCTGGGGAAAAAATAAAAACGTCATCGAGATACACCACAACACAGATATAGAGGAGATCACGAAAAATGTAATTGACAAATTCTTGAAACACTGCGAGGGCGTTACACAGGCCGAAGGGCATCACTAGGTATTCATAGTGCCCATCACGAGTATTAAATGCGGTCTTCCACTCGTCACTCTGACAAATTCGAATCAGATTGTAGGCCCCCCGCAAGTCAAGTTTAGAAAAAAAAATTGCCCCCCGTATGCGATCGAACCGTTCCGAAATTAAAGGCAAAGGGTAACTGTTCTTCACCGTGATCCGATTGAGGCCTCGGTAGTCAATGCAGGGACGGACGGATACATCCTTCTTCTTGACAAAGAAGAACACAGCTCCGGCCGGGGATGAGGATTTACGAATGAAGCCCCTCTCCAGATTCTCCTTAATGTAGGTCGACATAGACTGAGCCTCTGGCAGGGGGAGAGGGTATACTCTACCGCGAGGAGGGGATGAATCAGGAACCCAGTTGATCGGACAATCATATGCATGATGAGGAGGCAAGGCCTCTGCTTCCTTCTTGTCGAAGACATCAGCGAACTGAGAGAAACAAGGAGGCAACCCTGCCAATAACTGATGCGGAGAAGACAATTTTAGGCGATCCACCTGCATCGGCACCTCGAGCGTAGCAGTAGATGAAGGCAAGAGGGGTTGTTGGAAGTTGGGCGCCAATCTAGGAAGTCGTCTCTCCTGTTGCACCTCATGAGACCTCTCCCTGAGCCTTATATCTACCCGGGTAGCCAGCAGAATCAGGTCGTCCAAGGCAGGTGGTAGGTCTCGGGCAGCAAGTTAGTCCTTGATCCTGGGCGACAGGCCATGCCAGAAGGATGCCACCAAGGCCTCATTGTTCCAGGACAGCTCTCCTGCCAGGGTCCGAAACTGGATGGTGTATTCGCCCACGTTGGTGTCCTCTTGGCGAAGGTTGAAGATAGCCGTGGCTGCCGACGAGACACGTCCTGTCTCCTCAAAAACAGAGCAAACGGAAAAACCGCACGAACCCCTGGAAGTCTCGGGTCCCTGTCGTTCCCAGATTGGGTTCGCCCATGCCAGGGTCTTGCCAGCAAGTAGAGACATGATGAAGGCGATCTTGGTTCCGTCCGACGAAAATGCTCTGGCGTGCAAGGAAAAATGGATATAGCATTGGCTCAGAAATCCCCTGCATGTACTTGCGTCTCCATGGAACCGAGAAGGTAATGGCAGCGAGAACTGGGAATCCGCACCGGAAACCCCCAGGAGATGTAGCAGAAGGGTCGATCGGGGGAGCTTGTATAGAGGCAGAAATGGAAGCAGCTAGCACCCCTAGCTGCTGCGCCATGGAGTCCACTGCCACAAGAGGTTGATCCTGTCTTGTTCGGAGATCCTGCAGGTCCGCCTGCATGGCTTGGGAGGGTGACATGCCCGTAGATTGACCAGCGGAGTCCATGGCCTGAGCGTACTGTCACAAGGCGGGGTGTGGACCCACTGGGCCGTACCACATGGCGGGATGGCAGCTGGCCAAACAGGCATGGTACTGAGTCTATAGTCCAGAAAAGGGTACCTGAGGCAGTGTAGACAGTAGCAAGGCAGGCTCGGCTGGGACCAGGCAGCAGGTAGATGTCAGGCGTGGTGCAATAGAACAGGCGTGGAGATGAAGCAGAACACGACAACAGCTCAGCACGGCAGTAGACCAGCATGGTACTGATAGCATGGGAATGAGGATACAGGATACAGGTAAGGGGAACACTGGGAAGCTGGAAGACACTTAGGAGTCCATTTGCTAGACAGACTAAGAGAAACAACTACAACGCTCAGGCGATGATAAGAAGGGTGATGACCCTCTTATAGACCAGGAATTCCGGTGTTGATGATGATGATCTCCAGGTGCGCGCGCTGGCCCTTTAAGAGCGGGCACGAGCGCGCACGCACCCTTCGGGAGACAGGCTCGATACCCGGAAGTGAGTGCAGGCGCCTCACAGGGGGACAGACGCAGCACAGCAGCAGGATGTCCATGGCCGCTGTCGTCGAGGGGTAAGTTAGAACGACAGACCATGGCCATAGACATTACACAAAGCTTTAATAGGATGATATGATCACCGATCACCTGTAAAATTAAAATCACCTGCCTAATATTGTGTAGGTCGCTCTCGTGCCACCAAAATAGCCCTAACTGCTCAAGACATGTTCCTCAAACCGTCCCTGAACAATTTTTGTAGTGTGGCTGTGCACATTATCCTGCTGACAGAGGCCACTTCCATTTGGGAATATCATTGCCATGAAAGGGTGTACTTGGTCTGCAACAAAGTTTAGGTAGGTTGTGCGTGTTTATGTAATATCCACATGAATGCCAGGACCCAAGGTTTCCCAGCAGAACATTGCCCAGAGCATCACCATTCCTCTGCCGGCTTGCCTCCTTCCCATAGGAAATCCTGGTGTCATCTGTTTACCAGACCATGCTCCCCACACATCAATGAGCCTGAGGCACCCATGACCCTGTTGCCAGTTCACTGCTTGCACTTCCTTGGACCATTTTTGGTAGGTACTAACCACTACATACCGGGAACCTAGTCATCATAATTTGGACCTTGTCAGAGATGCTCAGATTCCTACATGTGCCCATTTTTCCTACTTCCAACACACCAACTTCAAGAACTGACTCTTCACTTGCTGCCTATTATATACCACCACTTGACAGATGCCACTGTGTCACGTTGGGTTCGTGGACCCACTGAACCGTACCGCCTTGGCGGTATGGCAGCTGGTCAACAGGGCGCAGGAAACAGTCTACAGTTCGTATAGGGTACCTGTGGCAGCTCGGACAGTAGCAAGGCAGGCTCGGCTGGGACTAGGCAACAGGCAGACATCAGGCGTGGTGTAGCAGGACAGGTGTGAAATGCAGCACAGCACGAGTACAGCTCAGCACGGCACTTGACCAGGATAGCACGGGATACAGGATACAGGTACAGAAGATTTCCTAGGCTAGCCCCTACTTTCCAGCAATCCCTACTGTCCTCATCAGTTGTTCCACCAGAGGAGCCTAAGCCTATGCAGGTGGACCGGGTCACATTGTATACCCAGGAGAAACAACGCAGATGCACTTCAGGACTTTGTCTGTATTGCGGCCTCGGAGGCCATGTTATGCGTTTGTGCCCCCAGAAGCCAAAAAGACTCCAGTGCCTAGGATTGGTTGGAGAGACAACCCTAGGTGGAACAGCACTAAATAAAAAATTATCTTCCAAACTGACCATTCCTGTGACCATAGTGTCCGGCGAGAAGACGCCCCGGGTCTCTGCCTATCTGGACTCAGGATCCGGGGCAAACTTCATCCAGAAAGACCTAGTGGATCATCTCCAGTTGCCCACTGTTCCTCTGGAGACGTCTTTGGCTTTAGCCTCGGTGATTGGTCTTCCTCTGCCCGATCCGATCATGTCTGAAATCAAGCCACTGAAGCTCCAAGTTGGAGTCCTTCATACTGAACTGATTACCTTCCTTGTCTTGCCTAAAGCCGTCAATCCGGTTCTACTAGTCCTGCTTTGGCTCCGGTTGCATGCTCCAGTTCTGGATTGGAGTTTCGAATGAGGTCCCAAAAGTCCCCACCGCTGCCTGTTACAGATCCATCCTGTCCAGCCTCCTCTGTCTCAGTCATTAGCGGGATTACCTTCTCATTTTTCCCAATTTGCAGATGTCTTCAGCAAAAAGGAAGCTGAGATGCTTCCTCCAGACCGGTCTTACGACTGTCCGATTTAACTGGTTCCAAATGCTTCTCCCCATAGATGGGTATATCCTCTCTCCTTGCCAGAGACTCAATCCATGTCAGCCTATATCAAGCAGAATCTGGAGAGGGGTTTCATACGAAAGTCTTCCTCCCCGGCTGGGGCCGGGTTCTTCTTCGTTAAGAAGAAAGACGGATCTCTTTGACCCTGCATTGACTACCGTGGTCTCAACCAGATCACGGTCAAGAACAAATACCCGTTGCCACGAATATCCGAACTCTTTGGCTGTAGACGAGGAGCCAGGATTTTCTCTAAACTAGACTTGCATGGGGCTTACAATTTGATCCAAATTCGTCAAGGTGACGAGTGGAAGATGGCATTCAACACTCGAGACGGGCACTACGAATACCAGGTGATGCACTTTGGTCTATGTAACGCTCCCATGGTCTTCCAGGAATTCATCAATGATATCTTCTGAGATCTCCTCTATGTCTGTGTTGTGATCTATCTCGATGATATTTTGATTTTCTCGCCAGGTTCGACGACTCATCGGAGGCATGTCCGTCAAGTTCTACTACAATTAAGGGAGAATCGTCTGTATGCTAAGCTGAAGAAGAGCGTCTTTTAAAATAATTCTCTGCCCTTCCTGGGCTACATCATCTCGGATCAAGGTCTCAAGATGCACGCTGATAAAGTAAGGTCCATCCTGGAATGACCATGTCCTGAGGGCCTGCGGTCCAAACAGCGTTTTTTGGGATTCGCCAACTTCTACCGGCAGTTTATCCCAAACTTCTCATCACTGACGGCTCCTATCTCTACCCTTACCAAGAAGGGAGTGAATGCCAAGGTGTGGACTCCAGAGGCAGAATCTGCATTTAATAGCCTCAAGAGTGCCTTAACCTCAGCCTCAATCATCCATCATTCTGATGTCTCTCGACAGTTCTCGTTGGAGGTGAACGCTTCCTCTGTTGGTGCAGGTGCACTTCTGTTCCAGAGAACTTTTTTCCTCCGATGAGCGCAATTACTCTATTGGGGATCAGGAGTTATTGGCCATCAAATTAGCTCTGGAGGAGTGGAGACATCTTCTAGAGGGTGCAGCTAATCCCATCCTGATATACACCGACCACAAGAAGCTCACTTATCTCCAGCCGGCTCAACGACTAAACCCTCGTCAAGCCAGGTGCTCGCTTTTCTTCACCCGCTTCCAATTTGTGCTCTACTACCATCCTGCTGACAAAAATGTGGGGGCCGATGCCCTATAAAGGTCATTTGAAATAGAGGACATTGTGCAGTCCCCGCAATGTATCATACACCCATCCTGTATTATTTTGGCTAATCCTCTGCAAGTAAGAGATATCCCTCCGGGCAGGAATTTTGGCAGACAGGAGGAGAATCCTTCGCTGGGGACACTGATCCAAACAGGCTGGACACGCGGGTGTTCGTAAGACTCGAGACCTGATAACTCATCATTTCTGGTGGCCCACTCTACCCCAAGGATGTTGTGGACTTTGTCTCTTCCTGCACTGTGTGTGCTTCTAACAAGGTTGCTCACTCCAAGCCTGCCGGTCTGCTCCAACCTCTGCTTGTGCCCAACGCCCCCTGGCAACATATTGCAATGGACTTTGTCACTGACCTTCCTCCTTCAGCGGGATGCAATACGGTCTGGGTGGTGGTGGATCGGTGTTATGTCCGCGGTCGCAGACCGCATACTCCTATCATCCTGCAGACGTCTTCCTCCCCAGAGATGCCAGTACATACGGCCGTCCTATCCTGCAGTGACCACTAGGGTGCGCGCTCTAGCTCATTCCCGGCTTTAATGAGCCAGAGCACACACATGTTTTAGATTGACTGATTGCTCCCATGATCACCCTGGACTATAGGAAGAGCCCTGCCCCTTCCTTCATTGTCTGAGCTTTGTTGTGTTACCCATGTTAGTCTGTGCAAATGGTCATTTAGTGTTTTCCAGTTCCCAGTGTTCCCGTTCCTGCTACCTGTATCCTGTATCCCATGCTACCTTGTTCCTGTGCCGTAGACAGTTGGAGTCGTGTTGTGTCGTATACTACACCTGCCATATTTCACCACGCCTGGTGTCTGCCTGCTGCCAAGATCCCATCCGAGCCTGCCATCGCTACTGTCTGTATTGCCTGCCATCGCTACTGTCTGTAAATCCGCATTTAATAGCCTGAAGAGTGCCTTCACGTCAGCCTCTACCCTCCATCATCCGAATGTATAACAGATTTCTTTGGAGGTGGGCGCCTCCTTTGTTGGTGCTGGCTCACTTCAGTTCAAGAGAGGTCCCAAGGGCAAGGCAGTGGTATGTGGCTATTACTCTTTTCTCTTCCGCAGAGCGCAACTACTCGATTGGGGATTGGGAGTTACTGGCCATCAAATTGGCCCTGGAGAAGTGGAGACATCTATTAGGGGGCGCAGTTCATCCCATCCTGATATTAACTGACCACAAGAACCTCACCTATCTCTAGACGGCCCAACGACTGGACCCCCGTCAAGCCAGGTGGTTGCTGTTCTTTGCTGGTTCCAGTTTGAGCTCCACTAACGCCCTGCCGACAAAAATGTGAAGGCTGATGCCTTGCCCAGGTGGTTCGAGACAGAGGATATCATGGAGTCTCCACAAAATATCATTGATCCGTCCTGCATTATCTCTGTCATCCCTCTGCAAGTAAGAGACATCCCTCTGGGGCGGACTTTTGTGCACTTAGCATACAGAAGGAGAATCCTTCGCTGGGTGCACTGCTCCAGACTAGCAGGTCACACGGGTGCCTGTAAAACCGAGACCTGATTGCCCGTCATTTCTGGTGGCCCACACTGCCCAAAGACATCATGGACTTTGTCTCGTACTGCACGGTGTGCGCGACTAACAAGGTTGCTCGCTCCAAGCCTGCTGGCCTGCTCTAGCCGCCGCCTGTGCTCAATGCTCCCTGGCAGCATATAGCAATGGACTTTGTCACAGACCTGCCTCCCTCTGCTGGATGCAGTGCGGTCTGGGTGGTGGTGGACTGATTCTTGAAGATGGCTCATTTCGTTCCGCTGACCGGTCTACCTTCTGCTGGCCGACCTCTTCATCCAACACATCAGCCACCAGCATGTCTTACCCCCCTCGGATCGGGGGGTTCAGCTAACCTCTAAAATTTTGCACAGCCCTCTGCAAACTACTTAATGTAAAGTTGAAATTTTCCTCAGCCTACCATCCCCAGTCCAATGACCAAGTCGGGAGGATCAACCAAATCATGGAGAACTATTCACGACACTTCATCTCCAGGCAGCACAATGACTGGGTGCAGCTTCTACCTTGGGCCGAGTTCTCCTATAACAACCACACAAGTAAGTCCACTGCTTCTACACCGTTCTTTATTGTCTACGGCCAACATCCACAAATTCCTTTCCCGGTGTCCGCTACGTCCCAGGTGCCTGCAGCTGAGTCTGATTTCAGTGACTTCCTACAGATCTGGCAGCAAACTCGATTCTCTATTCTGCTGGTGGTCTACCGTATGAAGCGAAAGGCAGACACAAGGAGAAGAGAACCCCCCCAGTTTCTTCCGGGTACCAAGGTCTGGCTGTCCTCAAGGAATAACCGGCTGAGGGTGCCGTCATGCAAATTCGCTCCCAGGTTCATTGGACCCTATGAGATCCTCCAGCGGTCAACACGGTCTCTTATAAGCTTCGGCTGCCCACTACCCCCAGAATCCCCAACTCCTTTCACATGTCTCTTCTGAAGCCTGTGGTCCTGAACCGCTACTCTAAGACTCTTAGGCAGTTGACCCCAGCAGTTCTGCCGATGTATTTGAGGTCAAGGAGATCTTGGACTTCAAGAGGATAAGAGGAAAAGCCTTTTGCTTGGTGGATTGGAAGGGGTTTGGTCCAGAAGAGATGTCCTGGGAGCCAGAGGAGAACATCAAGGTTCCTTCCCTCATTAAGAAGTTCCTCTCTTGTTCTGGCCCCAAGAAGAGGGGGCATAAGAGGGGGATACTGTAACGTCCGCGGTCGAAGACTGCAGACTCTTATCATCCTGCAGACGTCTTCCTCTCCAGAGATGCCAGCACTTGTGGCCATCCTGTCTTGCAGTAACCGCTTGGGTGCACGTTCAAGCTCATTCTCGGCCTTAATGAGCCAGTGCACACACATGTTTTAGATTGACTGATTGCTCCCATGATCACCCTGGAATATAGGATGAGCCCTGCCCCTTTCTTCATTGCCTGAGCTTTGTTGTGTTACCCATGTTAGTCTTTGCAAATGGTCATTTAGTGTTTTCCAGTTCCCAGGGTTCCCGTTCCTGCTACCTGTATCCCATGCTACCTTGTTCCTGTGCCGTAGCGAGTTGGAGTCGTGTTGTGTCGTATGCTACGCCTGCTGTATTTCACCACGCCTGGTGTCTGCAAGCTGCCAAGGTCCCATCCGAGCCTGCCATCGCTACTGTCTGTATTGCTACAGGTACCCTTATTCGAACTATTGATTTTTCCTTGGTAACCTGTTTGGCCAGCTGCTATCCTGCTACGGCTGTACGGCCCAGTGGGTCCACACACCCATTGTGACAATCGGTTCTCCAAGATGGCTCATTTTGATCCGCTAACTGGTCTACCTTCTGCTCATTGACTGGCTTATCTCTTCACTCAGCACATCTTCCGCTTGCATGGCTTGCCCCTTCACATCGTGTCAGTTCACCTCAAAATTCTGGAGAGTCCTCTGTAAACTCCTGGATGTGAGATTGAACTTTTCCTCAGCCTACCATCCCCAGTCCAATGGTCAAGTCGAGAGGATTACCAGATCATGGAGAATTATCTCATCCACTTCATCTCCATGCAGCATGATGACTGGGTACAGCTTCTTCCGTGGGCTCTGTTCTCATACAACAATCACACCAGTGAGTCCTCCACTTCCACGCCATTCTACAGTGTGTATGGTCAACATCCTAGAATCCCTCTTCCTGTGTTGGCTACATCTCAGGTACCCGCTGCTGACTCTGCATTTGGGGACTTTCTGCAAATCTGGCAACAGACCCGGTCCTCTATTCTGCTAGCAGTTGATCGCATGAAGCGGAAAGCAAATATAAAAAGAAGAGAGCCGCCTCAGTATCTTCCAGGTACCAAAGTCTGGCTGTCCGCATGGAATATCCATTTAAAGGTGCCTTCATACACGTTTGCTCCCACGTTCCTTGGACCCTTTGAGATACTACAACAGATAAACCCTCTCTCCTATAAGCTTCGACTGCCTCCTACCCTCAGAATCCCCAACTCCTTTCATGTGTCCCTCCTGAAACCGGTAGTCCTGAACTGCTACAGTAAGACTCCTAGACCCACAGTTGCTCCCAGCGGTTCTTCTGCTGTGTTTGAGGTGAGGGAGATCCTGGACTGCAAGAGGGTAAAAGGAAGGACTTTCTATTTGGTGGGCTGGAGAGGGTTTGGTTCTGAGGAGAGGTCCTGGGAGCCAGAAGAGAAACTTAATGCCCCTACCCTCATTAAGAAATGTCTCCCTCGCTCTAGTCCCAAGAAGAGGGGGCGTAAGAGGGGGGATACTGTAGCATCCAAGGCCGCGGACCGCCGTTCCTACTCAACCCTCGGCGGCCGCGGCCATGGATCTGTGAGTGCTGGCCGGCATCTCCTTCCTAGGAGACAGCAGCACTTACTTGCGCTACGCTGGACTGTGTCCCGTAGGGTGCACGCGCACGCTTGTGCCCAGCCTTAAAGGGCCAGCGCGCGCACATTAATTATATTATAATTTAGCCCAAATCACTCTGGACTATAAAAAGTGCCCTGCCCTTTCACTCCTTGCCTGAGCGTTGTTTGTAATTCCCATGTTGGTCTTAGCAAATGGTCCCTCTGCCACGAATGATATCCTCCGCCACGTGTGGCATCCTCTGCCATCTTAAGTTCCAATTGTGCCTAGACACTGCAACTGTCTTGGCTATTCCGACACACTTGTGCTGGACTTTGTATTGATTGGGTACTGTTGTTGTGTGGCCAGCTGCCTCCCCGCTACCGCGGTGCGGCCTACTGGGTCCACATACCCACAGACCGTGACACTAATTTCCCCTAAATTGAAATATATGCATGTTTGACAGAGTAGGCTAATAGTACATATTACAAGAAGATCATTATTGACCACTTATGTCTACGGTCACCTACAGGCTGGGTTTATGTCACCCAAAAAAATAAGGAGGTTTGAACCAAAGCCATCGGAAAACAAAGAATCATTGCATTTAGTAGCCCATCATTTAGAAAATTTAACTTTTATGATTTTATACAAATTTTATTTTTTACATCGATTTTGCTTTTATACATTTTAGTAATAAACGTAGTATTTATTATAGCATATTTAATTTAACAGTTCTATAGGATGGGTTTACACACAGGTTTTCCAAATAGACCAATACGAATTTTCCAAAATATTTAACGGAATATTTTTCTCTGACAATAACTGTGTTCATTATTATTGCAATATATAAATAGTAATGTCAGAAGAGACCCATTATGGGAAATATACTGGTTTTATTTTACAAGAAAGACAAAGACATCGTCAAGTAAAAGCTATGAATCTCCTAACAGAGCAGCTGAAACCAACCTTCCCAATACAGAGAACTAACTATATGAACATTGTTTCTATAGGCAATATTTTACTCAGAGCCAAGTAAACTGATAATATGCAAATAGTTGGTTCCTTCAAAGTACATACTGCTACTGTTGGACCTTCTACTAAGGCTACATTCACACGAACGGATGTGAGAAACCGCAGTTTTTCATGTCCGAGGTGAACCCTGTAATGTCCGTGGCTGCGGGCTGTCAGCTCCAATCCCCCCTGACAGCCGCAGCCATGAGTCGGCAAGCGCTGGCCCCAGCCTCCTCAGGAGACGCCAACGTTCGCTTCCACTCACCTCAGCTGGATCCCGTAGGGTGCGCGTGCACGCTCGTGCCCGCTCTTAAAGGGGCAGCGCGCACACCAGACCTTTGATGAACTTTTAACCTGTGAGTACCCTGGACTATAAGACCTGCTTCTATGCCTGAGCATTGTTGATGTTTCCTAAGTTTGTCTATGTGATGGCCTCCTAGTGTTTTCCTGTTCCTGTTCCCAGCATTCCATACTATCCTGGTCGAGCACTGTTCTGTGCCAAAGTCGTGTCATGCTGTATCCCACGTCTGACCTGCTTCACCTCGCCTGACGTCTACCTGCTGCCTAGTCCAAGCCGAGCCTGCCCTGCTGCAGTCCGAGCGGCCACATGTACCTATACGAACTATAGACTTTGACCTGCACCCTGTTGGCCAGCTGCCTTACCGCCAAGGCGGTACGGCCCAGTGGGTCCACAGACCCTTCGTGACACACCCGTGCGGGACGCGTTGTCACTGATCCCCCATAGACTAGAGTCTATGGAGGTGTGCATGACACGCAGTAAAATAGGACATGTCCTATTTTTTCATGGACCCTTCACACGCTCCATTGAAACAACGGTCTTATGAACGGCCCCATTGAAATACATGAGTCCGTGTTACGGCTCTTGTTTTAACGGCTGCCACACGGACGAGATACACGCTCATCTGAATGAGCACTTACACGGCCTGCAATGACAATGTTATTCTGTTGACTGCAAAAGTAAGAATGTAGAAGATATAAAGTAAGGGTTAAGGAGGCATGAAATACAATAGGTTACTGCATTAGTTGAAAAACAGTGGAGATAGCAGCTTTGGAAAATTAGGAATTATATATACAAATATAATTTATACTGTAGGTTCTACAAATAGAAAATAATAAAAGTAGTTAAAAAGAAATCGAGCTATAGATTATGTATATTACTGCAGACAAGCAGACTCCTAAATATCATTACAAATGTCATGAAGAATACACGTTCAAGTTCACATTTCTGTTTAAACTGTGGTTACATGGTTATATTGTCTATGGGTAAGTAAAACTGAGTCTGTGTGTGTGTGTGTGTGTGTGTGTGTGTGTGTGTGTGTGTGTGTGTGACAGTTCTATGGTAGGTCTGGACTTTTCTCACGTCTCCTGATGCTTATCATAAAGGATATGAGGCTTTTGTTTTTCAGTTCCAGATGAACTCTAATTGCTTCTACCATTTAACTGGCAGGAACAGGTCTGCAAACTGTCCCTAAATCTACTTACACGCAGTATGTGTGTGATATCATACATGTCTTTCTATTATGGTTTCTCTTAAATGGGACTCTGGGCTTGGTCGAATGTTCATGTTATTTCAGTAGAACACAGGGGATAAGCAGCTGCCAGACAGCTGCCCTTCTGTGATCAAACACTCTGTGACTGCTGTAGGCTTTACAATGAAGCCATAAACAATTTCGATTCCTCCAACTTTTCCTCCAACTTTCAGTTATTTTGTAGAAGCACCTACACATAAAAGAAAGTAAAGAATTAATTCCCTTATTATTGAAAACCTATTGTATAATTCCCTGGTCACTTATTCTCAGACAGAATTTTTAGTCTAAATTAATTTTCATTGTCTACTTTTTATTGCTTCTGCGAATGCTACACAAGAAATGGCCATAGCATCAGAGGGATGTATTTTAACCTGTCCAATCCTTTGTTCTACAGGGAGATCAGTGGTATCTGGCAGTCACTTTCCCTATTGAAATAAACACACAGCTTGGCCGATCTGATCATGTATGTTTATAGGGAATTCGGGGAACATAGGTATGGGCTGATGGCTGCTGAATGTGCATAGGCGACAGCAATTGAATGTGTATGGGCAGCTTTAGGCCTAATGTGTGCCGCCCAAATCCCGTCCATGATATGTGGAAAGATAAGACATGTCCTATCTGTCTACAGGTCGGTGGGTCGGGTCCGCTTCATGGTCCAGATTCACCCGCTAAAGTGAATAGATGCGTGAATTATATTGGGTGTCACTCGGATGCCACTATAAACGGCCCGAGTGGCACTTGGTCATGTGCAACAGGCATTCGGATAGTCAATTTTCTGAACATTATGCACTGCTAGGTGCAGTATATGTTTAAGACTCTGCAAAAGTAACAAGCAAAAGTATTTTTCTCTAATAAGATATATTGCATTTATATATTTGCTTGTGCTATAGATTTTTGCAAAGTTTGTTAAAAAGTTAGTGACCATTTAAAGCCAATTTCTGAAGCGCACTGAGGGATATTAGAACTTAGATGTTCATGTCATGTCATGTTAATGTGTAATTTATGACAATGCAGGGGACTTTGTATTAGAAAAATTCCCACCGCAATTAAATAATCGCTTGTTGGAAGTACATCTCCCTGTGTAGAGATGTGCTGCCGACCTAATGGAAATGTACAGGGATAAACAATCGTAGTAACATTCATTCGTCCCCATACATTACCGATCATAGTACCTTGGGAAAGGAGCAAACAAGTGCCGATCAACGAGCTGTCTCGTCGATCTGCACTCTATTTCACGGCCAACATTGGGCTGTGTAGAAGGAATTAACCCACAAACCAAAGTGACTTGAGAGAGGGAAATTGGCCCCATGATAGCAGAAATGGCTCTTCCTATTGAAGATAGTTCCTGATCCAGAAACTGAACATAGAAGGAGTCTGGAATCCAAACAGTTGAATTTACAAGAAAAAGACAGCACAGTAACTTGACAAAAGGATGCAGCAGTACAAATTTTAATTCATGGTTGGAGGTGCAGGTAGCCATGATTTTATAATTTGGAAATTGTTGCGATAGTCACAAGGTTTTTTGCAATATTTTTCTCTATTGGACATATTGTACAATAATCAGTACTCTGCATCAATAATCGTTACTTCGATCGCTCGTCCCTATAAATTATTATAATGTCGGCAGCACGTCCCCCTGTTTACACAGGGAGATGTGCTGCCGACAACGATAATTTTTAACTTTTTTAAAACAATACGACCAGCAGATGATCGAGCGTTTACTTGTTCATGTTCTGATCGTTCCCCTGTTTACACAGGGAAATTATCATCAAAGAGCGTTATATTAATGCTCGTCTGCACGATAATCGCCCAGTGTAAAACCCTCTTAAAAGATGAGGACGAGAATTGAATATGTCGTAACAAAATATCTATGCGTATAAACAACCAACTCAGACCAATTTCATCATCAGTCTGATTGGTGAGAAATGTGTGTGTGTAAACCAAGCTTTAGGGCAGGGGTCTCAAACTCGGCCGGGTAAGTGGGCCACATATAGAAAAAATGGGAAGTTGACGGGCCGCAGTACTTTAAAATTTGATACAATACAAAATTATTGTTAATCAATTAGCTATTTGATATACTATAACACTATATTACTATAATAATAATAATAATAATAATAATAATAATAATAATAATAATAATACTACATTACTATAATAATACCACCAGGTTTAAAATTTGAGATATTTCTCCACGTGCTTATTTCAACAATCCAGTTTTCCAGTTTAAGTGTTTGGCAGACACACATGTCAAGATTGGGCAGCCCCTTTTTAGATAGTGCCACAGTGCCCTCTGTGGATGCTGCCACAGTGCCCTCTGTGGATGCTGCCACAGTGCCCTCTGTAGATGCTGCCACAGAGTCCTCTGTAGATGCTGCCACAGTGCCTTCTGCAGATAATGCCAGAGTGCCCTCTTTAGATAATGTCACAGTGGCCCTCTGTAGATAATGCCACAGTGCCCTCTGTAGATAATGAAACACACCCCTAGATAATGCCACAGTGTCCTCTGTACATACTGCCACAGTGTCCTCTGTAGATGCTGCCACAGTGCCCTCTGTAGATGCTACCACAGTGCCCTCTGTAGATGCTGCCACTATGCCCTCCGTAGATGCTGCCACAGTGCCCTCCGTAGATGCTGCCACAGTGCCCTCCGTAGATGCTGCCACAGTGCCCTTCCGCAGATGCTGCCACAGTGCCCTCCACAGATGCTTCCACAGTGCCCTCCGCAGATGCTGCCACAGTGCCCTCTGCAGATAATGCCACACACACACCAATTAGATAGCTCCATTGGGGCTCCCTCTAGGAGTGGACTCCCCAGCTAGAGCGTTGCCGATGCTTTGGCTGGGGATTCCTCTACTGTTGGACCCCCTGACGTCACTGTCCATACACAGTGACGTCAGGGGATTCTCCTGGACCGGAATGTGATATCAGGGGCAACCCCAGAGCCAGAGTCCCGGAGCAGAGCACTAGTATAGGCTCTGCGCCGGAACTCTGGGGAAGCCATTAACATCAGTGTCCATATATGGACAGTGATGTCAGGGGCTTGCCCAGAGCTCGAGTCCCGGAGCAGAGCCGCTTCTAGCATATGTGGACAGCGATGTCAGGGAATTCCAGAGTCCCGGAGCAGAGTCTGTACTAGCGGCTCTGCATCCCGCGGGCCGCAGATGACAGCCCCAGGGGCTGCATGCGGCCCGCGTGCTTGAGACCCCTGCTTTAGGGTATGTTCACACGGCTATTTTCGGCCGTTTTTCGGGCCGTAAACGGCCAAAAAATCGGAAGCAGAACGCCTACAAACATCTTCCTATTGATTTCAATGGGAAATACTGTGTTCTGTTCCAACGGGGCATTTTTTTATGCAGCCATTTTGAAAAATGGCCGCGTTAAAAAAACGCCCGTGAAAAAGAAGTGCATATCACTTCTTGAGCCATTTTTGGAGCCATTTTTCATTGACTCAATAGAAAAACAGATCCAAAAACGGCCGTAAAAAACGGAGCGAAAAACGCTTGTTAATTAAAGAACGTCTGAAAATCAGGAGCTGCTTTCCCTTGAAAACAGCTCCGTATTTTCAGACGTTTTTTGCTAAGCGAGTGAACATACCCTGAGGCTTGTCCCCATACATTATTATCATGTTGGCAGGACGTCTCCCTGATTACACAGGGAGATGTGCTGCCGACAACGATAAAATGTTACTTTTTTAAAACAATACGACCAGCAGATGATCAAGCATTTGCTCGTTCATCTGCTGATCGTTCCCCTGTTTACACAGGGCAATTATTAGCAACGAGCGTTATATTAATGCTCGTCTGCACGATAATCGCCCAGTGTAAAACCCCCTTAAAAGATGAGGACGAGCATTGAGTATATCGTAACAAAATATCTACGTGTATAAACAACCAACTCAGACCAATTTCAGTATCTGTAATATCATTGAGATTGGTGAGAAATGTTTGTGTGTGTAAACCAAGCTTTAGGGTATGTTCACACGGCTTATTTTTGACCGTTTTTCTTTATTAAAACAATACGACCTCTAAGTGATCGAGCGTTTGCTTGTTCATCTGCTGATCACTGCCATGTTTACACATGCCAATTATCGGCAACGAGCGTTCTTTAAACGCTTGTCTACCCGATAATCATCCATTGTAAAACCCCCTTAAGACTGGAACACCAATCGGCTATAATTCAGGTCGTATAAAAAAAAGAAAGCCACCGTGTCCTCAGAGAATGGAATGCTGGAAATTTCTTCATTGGTTGCTAAAGGAACAATTGTGCATTTCAAAGTTTGTACAGTACATGGGCCTATTTAATGGAGCGTATGTTTAAAGTACAGGTTGGATAATAACATTTTAGATAAAAGAAATCTGTTGATCTCATAGCACATAACCTGTCATCTGACCTAATTTGGTTAGTAAAGAGAATAAAACAAGTGGCACGCTTGTACCACTTGTACAAAGGCCCTGTTAAGTAATCCAATTTAAAAATAATTCTGGGTGAGCTTTAAGGAGGCTGAAATAAAGAATTTACTGATTTTAATAAAAGTTTGTGACCTAGTTAATAGCACAATAACTGTTAGAAACATAGATATTAATTCAAAAAAGCAAACACAAAATAAGTAGGGCAGAAGAAATAGGTTAAAATAATTGTAGAGAATCTAAGCTAATTAGATGTTTTCTGATAAACACTGGGATTAACTCTTGCTGTAATACAAGAGTATGAAATAGAACATGAATATAATGCATGGTCGTTCAAGGTCACTATGATATTGGAAATGGTCTGCTTTTAGGCTATGTTCACATCTGTGTCAGGGCTCCATTCCGACGTTCCATCGGAGCTTCCCATCAGAACGGAGCCCTGACTGACACAAACTGAAACCAAAGGTTTCCTTTTCCATCACCATTGATTTCAATGGTAACGGATCCGGTGCCAATGGTTTCAGTTTGTCTCCGTTGTGCAAGGGTTCCATCGTTTTGACCGGATGAATAGCGTAGTCGACTATAGGTGTGGAAAAATTTCAAAGACGATCTAGAGAAATGGGAGGCCCTCAGAGATAAATTTCAAGTGTCATAGCAAAGGGTCTGAATACGAAATTTGCGTTTTAATACATTTGCAAATATTTCTAAAATTCTGTTTTCACTTTGTCATTATGGGGTATTGAGTGCAGAATGATGCAGGGAAATAAGCCTCACTATAACAAAGTCTGAAGTCTTTCCGAATGCACTGTATGTACTGATGCTGTATATTTGTACTGAGTTTGGTTCTGGAGCTGTTTGTATGTTTGCTGTATTTATGTACTGAGCTTGGTTCTGGTGCTGTTTATATATATGTACTGAGTTTGGTTCTGGTGCTGTATATATGTACTGAGCTTTATTCTGATGCTGTATTTATGTACTGAGCTAGGTTCTTGTGCTGTATATATGCACTGAGCTTTGTTCTGGTGCTTTATATATGTGCTGAGCTTGGTTCTAATGTTGTATGTATATACTGAACTTTGTTTTGGTGTTGTATATATGAACTGAGCTTGTGTTATGGAATCACTAGTTGAGTAATTCCCAGAGTGGAAGTTTATGGAATTGCTAGGTGAGCAATTCTCCAAAGGCTGCTGGAGACTGTCAGAAATGAGCATGCACTAAATCCGCAACCCCAAATCCGTTACAACTCGGATCAACAGAATCTAAGGCTACGCTATGGTTTTCGCCAAAGCCCACTGCAAGGCAGGTTTTGCAGCATAGAACCCAGGTTGTTTTAACAGAGTTCGGTGTTGGATAAGAAGTGCAATGCAGGCAATACCAGAGCAGAAAACAAGACAGCCCGAGGGTAAACAGAAAGTCCAAATGAATAAGATAGAGGATATCAGGGATTACAGAGGTCAAAACCAGCCGTGAGCAGAAAGTCACAATCAGTAAGCAAAGGGTAATACAGAGACAAGTCGAGGTCCAATTCCAAAAAGTGCAAATAGTCAAAGGTACAGGGTATAGTCAGTAGCTTGATCAAACACATGGAAACATGGAAAATCACAAGCACAGAAAACAGAACCAACCCAGATTTAAATACTCCATCCTTCAATCTGATAGGAAGAAAGACAGAGAAGTGGAATAGGCTCTACAACTAAAACCAGAACTGCCCAGAGGCTAGACTAGTAGTCATGGTAATCTTAACCGGTTAAGGACTAGGCTGTTTTACAGCTAAATGACCAGCGCAAATTTCACAATTTTGCTATGCGCTTCTTTAGATGACTATAACTCTGTAGGTGAATACAGTTCATCTTTGAATTTTACACTCTTTTTAAAGGACAGATAGGGCTTTGTTTTAGTGGCATTTGTCAGTATATATCATTTTTATTTTTTTCTCTAAAGTGGGCAAAATTGGAAAAAAATGCAAGAATTTAGCAAATGCGTCAGTTTAGGCTAGCATTTTTCACACACGGTATAGTCCACGGACAAAATTCATCTCCTTTCACATTCTTCCACTTCTCCCGTGCATGGGGATACCAAATATGTGTGCCTTATTCGCTGTGCGGGCATGTGCCAGGGCTTGGCATAAAAGGAGGCTTTTTGGCCTTTTCGGTCCAGGAATTTTGCATTTGATTTTAGAGCCGCATACTGTTTTCTGGGGGGCCTAATGCTGCTGAAACATTAGAAACACCCCATAAATGACTTCATTCACACAAGTAGACCCCACAAGGTTTTCTTCAAGGGGTTTATCATATTTTTAGACAGTCCAGTTTTCTTCTGAAAGTTTCTTGAATAAGATGGAACAAAATAAAATCAGCACTTTTTTAGCAAATGCGTCAGTTTAGGCTAGTATTTTTCACACACGGTATAGACCACGGCCAAAATTCATCTCCTTTCACGTTCTTCCACTTCTCCCGTGCATGGGGATACCAAATATGTGTGCCTTATTCACTGTGCGGGCATGTGCCAGGGCTTGGCATAAAAGGAGGCTTTTTGGCCTTTTCGGTCCAGGAATTTTGCATTTGATTTTATAGCCGCATACTGTTTTCTGGGGGGCCTAATGCTGCTGAAACATTAGAAACACCCCATAAATGACTTCATTCACACAAGTAGACCCCACAAGGTTTTCTTCAAGGGGTTTAACATATTTTTAGACAGTCCAGTTTTCTTCTGAAAGTTTCTTGAATAAGATGGAACAAAATAAAATCAGCACTTTTTTAGCAAATGCGTCAGTTTAGGCTAGTATTTTTCACACACGGTATAGACCACGGCCAAAATTCATCTCCTTTCACGTTCTTCCACTTCTCCCGTGCATGGGGATACCAAATATGTGTGCCTTATTCACTGTGCGGGCATGTGCCAGGGCTTGGCATAAAAGGAGGCTTTTTGGCCTTTTCGGTCCAGGAATTTTGCATTTGATTTTATAGCCGCATACTGTTTTCTGGGGGGCCTAATGCTGCTGAAACATTAGAAACACCCCATAAATGACTTCATTCACACAAGTAGACCCCACAAGGTTTTCTTCAAGGGGTTTATAATATTTTTAGACAGTCCAGTTTTCTTCTGAAAGTTTCTTGAATAAGATGGAACAAAATAAAATCAGCACTTTTTTAGCAAATGCGTCAGTTTAGGCTAGTATTTTTCACACACGGTATAGACCACGGCCAAAATTCATCTCCTTTCACGTTCTTCCACTTCTCCCGTGCATGGGGATACCAAATATGTGTGCCTTATTCACTGTGCGGGCATGTGCCAGGGCTTGGCATAAAAGGAGGCTTTTTGGCCTTTTCGGTCCAGGAATTTTGCATTTGATTTTATAGCCGCATACTGTTTTCTGGTGGGCCTAATGCTGCTGAAACATTAGAAACACCCCATAAATGACTTCATTCACACAAGTAAACCCCACAAGGTTTCCTTCAAGGGGTTTATCATATTTTTAGACAGTCCAGTTTTCTTCTGAAAGTTTCTTGAATAAGATGGATCAAAATAAAATTAGCAATTTTTTAGCAAATGCGTCAGTTTATACCAGCATTTTTCACACACGGTATAGACCACGGTCAAAATTAATCTCCGTTCACATTCTGCCACTTCTCCCGTGCACGGGGATACCAAATATGTGGCCTTATTTATCACATAGAGATGTAGGAGGGCGGAGGATAGAAGAAGATTATTTCACATATCGCTTTTTTTCAAAGCTGGTTTTACAAAACTCAACAGAGTTGCTATAACACTTCCAAAATATCTGCTCTTGAAGCAGAAATCCCAAAATATTCATCTAGGGGTATAATGGGAATTTATTTTTTGGGGTTTTCTAAAATAAGAAATTGCAGGTTAATGCAAATGGACTCTCCAGCAGATGAACTTTCATCTAGAATATGCAGTTCAGTTCTGGGCTCCAGTTCATAGAAAGGATGCCCTGGAGTTGGAAAAAATACAAAGAAGAGCAACGAAGCTAATAAGGGGCATGGAGAATTTAAGTTATGAGGAAAGATTGAAAGAATTAAACCTATTTAGCCTTGAAAAAAGAAGACTAAGGGGGGACATGATTAACTTATATAAATATATTAATGGCACATACAAAAAATATGGTGAAATCCTGTTCCTTGTAAAACCCCCTCAAAAAACAAGGGGGCACTCCCTCCGTCTGGAGAAAAAAAGGTTCAAGCTGCAGAGGCGACAAGGCTTCTTTACAGTGAGAACTGTGAATTTATGGAATAGCCTACCGCAGGAGCTGGTCACAGCAGGGACAGTAGATGGCTTTAAAAAAGGGTTAGATAATTTCCTAGAACAAAAAAATATTAGCTCCTATGTGTAGAAATTTTTCCTTCCCTTTTCCCTTCCCTTGGTTGAACTTGATGGACATGTGTCTTTTTTCAGCCGTACTAACTATGTAACTATGTAACTATGTAACTATGTAACTTTAGAAAACATCAAACATGACATCCACCCCCCACCCATTCCCTCCCTCACCCTTGGAGTAAAATCATGGGAAAAATAAAAACGTAATGTAGGGCAAATATATTTTCAACAAATTAACTAAAATCTAATAATTCAGAACAGTGTGGTATTTTTTAAAACATGGCTCAATGCACAGGCCTGGTTGCGAGGGACATGAGGGACAGAAATATCGGGAATCTTTGCGGTGCCCGTCTTTTCTGCAGACGCGGCACTTTTTCTGGGGGTTGCTTCTGGTTGCTGTTGGGGGAATCCGACTGATGAAGTGTCTTTCAGTCAGTCGCGTGACATCCTCAGACTGGGGGCATTCTCGGGTGTCCTGAACATCAAAAATGAGGCCTTCAATAATTTTTTCCTGGAAATCCAGGTATGTGTCTCTGCCTCTGTTTTTTTTATACAGCACAAATGAATTGTGGATTGCCACCTGTAACAAATAAATGGCCACCTTTTTGTACCAGGTTTTAGTTTTGTGTTTTACTAAATAGGGCTGTAAAACCTGGTCGCTTAAATCCACCCCCCCCCCCCATGTACTTGTTATATTCGGACACGCTCACTGGTTTGTGCTTGTCCGATGTTGCCCCTCTTTCCCTCACTGCCACTGTTCCTGCGGTATGAATCGTGCTTAGCACATACACGTCTTTGCGATCCCTGAACTTGACCGCCAGCAATTCTTCAGATGCATAAGCACAGGAGTCCCCCTTTACCATGCGCTTCCCCACTAATTGCTGTGGAAAACCAATTCTGTTTTTGCGCATGGTACCACATGCCCCAGTCCTTGCAGCATGCAAATGCCTAAACAGGGGCACACTCGAATAAAAATTATCACAGTACAGGTGGTACCCCTTGTGAAGTAGAGGCTGCAAAAGATGGGGCAGGTGCCCATACAAGAGCCTGGACTGGAGGGACCAGGCTGTCCCGTGCTACAGCGCTACTTGGCCCTGCGCTTTCATGTTCTGCAGTTTCGACTGCATCAGGGACAACGTCCCCTGAAGATGAACCTGAAGTGACGCTGTCATCGTCACTACCTAAAACAGGTTCCATCTCGGACGCCATCTCTGATGCGGTCTCCGACTCAGACCACAGCATGGCGTATGCCTCCTCGGCGCTAAACAACTTCCTCGCCATAACGTAACTAACACTAACACTAACTAAACAAATTTTTTTTTTTTATTTTTTTTTTTATAAAACACACAAACTAACTGCTATATATATCTACACTACCGCTAACAAAAAAATAAACCGCTATTGCTATATATATTATATATATGTGGATATATATATAATTATATACTCCCTACCTGCCTATTCTAATAGAATAAAAGAAAGAAAGGTAGATAGATAGAAAAAAAGATAGATGGATAGATAGATTGTATAGATAGATAGAAATCTATCTATACAGAGAATGTTTTAGAGTGTAACTGTATTTTTTTGTAACTGTAACTGTATTCTTCTGGCAGCAATTCTCCCGAGTCTCTTCTTCTCCTCAAACTGAAACAATGTTTGAGGAGAAGAAAAGAGGCAGGAGATTTACTGCCAGAAAAGTCAAAATAAAACAAATGTGGTCGCTGTGATAGGTTTTCACAGCGACCACATGTTCAGGGACCATCAGATTGGTCCCTGATACTCTGCCCAGTGCCCAGAGCTGTTGGTAACAGCGTGGGCACAGAGCTGTGTGCACGCGATCGCGTGCACACTGTTTTATAAGCAGGAATGCATGTGATCGCTGTGATTGGTTGTCACAGCGACCACATGTTCAGGGACCATCAGATTGGTCCCTGATACTCTGCCCAGTGCCCAGAGCTGTTGGTAACAGCGAGGGCATAGAGCTGTGTGCACGCGATCCCGCGTGCACAGTCTCTGAAGTGCGGCCGTATATATACTATACGCCGGACTTTAGAGACCCTTACCGCTGGCCGTATATTTACGGCCAGCGGTCGGGAACCTGTTAATGGGACGAACGTTTCCTAACTTTGTTCTGGTGCAGTATATATGTACCAAGCTTGGTTCTGGTGCTGTTTTTATGTACTAAGCTTTGTTCTGGTGCTGTATTTATGTACTTGGCTTTGCTCTGATTCTGTATTTATGTACTGAGCTTTGTTCCTTTGCTGTATATATGTACTAAGCTTGGTTTTTGTGCTGTATATATTTACCACACTGTGATGACAGGGGGGTAGGGAAACAGACAGTGAGCCCTAATCTACCCACCACTCAGTCCCTGCCTACTTGCAACGACCCCTACGCGGTCCCTACGCTCAGTAGGTGCACGACAGACAAACAGACAAGGGGACACAAGCAAAGGGAAATGGGGCAGTTGCCCACGGCAACACCGTGAGCAACAAGAGAGGTGAACGAGCCGAGTCAAACCAGGAATGTACGAGGTACCAAACGCAGAGCAGGAGAGTAGTCAGTAAGCCGGGGTTAGTATGAAGCAAGGTCAAATAGCTAGGAGCTGCAGCAAGGCCAGGAAACCACACGAGAAGAATCACAAGCAAAGGAGGAACAGGAAAGGCAGGTATAAATAGACAGAGGGCGGGAGCTAGCTCCGTCTGGCCAGGCTGCGATAGGCTCTCCCACTCCTAAGCCTGCCATCCTGAGTAGTGGAAGATGGAGTCAGTCTCAGAGACATGGAACCAGGTGCAGACTGATAACCCATGGGCGTATACACAGAAATTGTGCCTGGCAGATCCTTTACAGTACCCCCCCCCCCTTTTATGAGGGGCCACCGGACCCTTTCTAAGTGGACCTGGTTTATTGGGGAAACGAAGGTGGAACTTCCTGACCAATACCCCAGCGTGAACATCCCGGGCGGGTACCCAAGTCCTCTCCTCAGGCCCGTATCCTCTCCAATGGACCAGGTACTGGAGGGAGCCTTGGACCATCTTGCTGTCCACAATCTTGGCCACCTCGAATTCAACCCCCTCAGGGGTGAGAACGGGAACAGGAGGTTTCCTTGAGGGAGTCCAGGACGGGGAGCAGCGTTTAAGGAGGGAGGCATGAAACACGTCGTGTATACGAAAAGATGGGGGCAACTCCAGTCGGAAGGAGACAGGATTGAGGACTTCAATGACCTTATATGGCCCTATAAACCGGGGAGCAAACTTCTTGGACGGGACCTTAAGGCGCAAGTTCTTAGACGATAACCACACCAGATCCCTGACCATAAACAAGGGGTTAGCAGAACGTCTTCTATCAGCCTGAGTTTTTTGTATACTCTGGGACGCCTCTAGGTTCTTCTGAACCTGGGCCCAGACTGTGCACAGTTCCCGATGAACGACCTCTACCTCGGGATTGTTGGAACTACCAGGTGAAACGGAGGAGAACCGTGGATTAAACCCAAAATTACAGAAAAAGGGGGAGACCCCTGACGAGTTACTGACCCGGTTATTAAGGGAAAATTCGGCGAGGGGAATGAATGAGATCCAATCATATTGACAGTCAGAGATAAAACACCTTAAATATTGTTCTAGAGACTGATTAGTCCTCTCAGTTTGGCCATTAGTTTCAGGATGGAAGGCAGAGGAGAAGGACAGATCAATGTCCAACTTTTTACAGAAGGCTCTCCAAAACAATGAAACAAATTGTACCCCTCTGTCCGAAACAATATTGACAGGGACCCCATGGAGACGCAGGATGTGTTTGACAAACAAGGTAGCTAACGTCTTAGCATTGGGTAGTTTCTTGAGGGGCACAAAGTGGCACATCTTACTGAAGCGGTCTACTACCACCCACACCACCGACTTGCCTTGAGATGGAGGCAAATCGGTGATAAAATCCATGGAGATATGGGTCCAAGGTCTCTGGGGAATGGGCAAAGAACGTAGTAAGCCCGCTGGTCGGGACCTGGGAGTCTTGGACCTAGCACAAACCTCACAAGCGGCGATGTAGGCCTTAACGTCTTTAGGCAACCCAGGCCACCAATAGTTTCTGGCAATGAGGTGTTTGGTACCCAGGACGCCTGGATGACCAGATAGTGCGGAGTCATGATTTTCCCTAAGTACCCTTAGCCGGAATTGCAGGGGAACAAACAGCTTGTCCTCAGGAAGGTTCCCGGGAGCTGAACCTTGATCAGCCGCAATTTCAGAGACTAAATCAGAATCAATAGAAGAAATGATTATACCTGGAGGCAAAATACAAGCAGGATCTTCCTCCGAAGGAGGGCTGGCCATGAAGCTACGCGACAGTGCATCGGCCTTAATATTTTTAGACCCAGCCCTATAGGTAACCAAAAAGTTGAATCTGGTAAAAAATAGCGCCCATCGAGCTTGTCTCGCCCATCGAGCTTGTCTGCCTCCGGGCAGATTCTAGGATAACCAGATTCTTTTGGTCGGTAAGGACCGTTACCTGGTGCCTAGCCCCCTCCAGGAAGTGGCGGCACTCTTCAAATCCCCATTTAATGGCTAAGAGTTCGCGGTTGCCAATATCATAGTTACTCTCAGTGGGTGAAAACTTCCTGGAGAAGTAGGCACAGGGACGGAGATGGCTGAGGGACCTGGTACCCTGGGACAAGACAGCCCCCACTCCCACCTCGGATGCGTCAACCTCCACGATAAATGGCTCCATTTGGTTGGGCTGGACCAGCACCGGGGCCGAGATAAAGCACTTCTTAAAGGGAATGTGTTGCCAGAAAAACATGTTGTTTTTTTTTTAATTAAACATTTAGTGTGTAGGTGATTAAACATTGTTCAAATTTTTTTTATTTTTTTCACGAGTCAGGAAATATTATAAATTAATTCTAATTTATAATATTTCCCATTGCTGGTCACTAGATGGAGCTATTCCCAAAATTGCAGCATTGCAAAATTGGGTAAAAAGCCCTCGCTCTAGTGAGCTCTCAGCATCCCCCCCCTCCTTTATCCTGGCTAGTGTCGGGATAAACGAGGGGTTTGAACGGTCTAACCTCCTACACTGTGTGTCGCCATTTTTTGAGCTAACACACAGTGTAGTAGGTTTACATACAGTAGTAAACGTACACAAACACGAACATACATAGAAATCTCTTACCTGCTCCTGCCGCCGCGGCTCCCTCCGGCCCATCCGCTCCGTCTGCTGCCGCTGGTCCAAGTGCACAAGTCCGGAAGCCGCGACCGGAAGTAGTAATCTTACTGTCCGGCCGTGACTTCCGGTCCACAGGAAAATGGCGCCGGACGGCGCACATTTCAAATTGGACTGTGTGGGAGCGGCGCATGCGCAGTTCCCACACAGACGGCGTACATGTTAGTGGATGGAACGGGCCCCGTTCGCAGTCCCTATGGGACTGTGGCTGCCGTATTCCATGTCTGTATGTGTCGTTAATCGACACATACAGAAATGGAAAAAAAAATGGCAGCCCCCATAGGGAAGAAAAAGTGTAAAAATAAGAAAAAGTAAAACACAAACACACAAATAAATATAAACGTTTTTAATAAAGCACTAACATCTTTAACATATGAAAAAAAAAATTGTGATGACACTGTTCCTTTAAGGACCTCAAAAGCCTGGACAGCCTCAGGAGGCCAGTGGAGGAGATCAGCACCTTTGCGAGTGAGGTCCGTAAGAGGCTTAGCGATGACCGAGAAGTTAGCAATAAATCTCCTGTAATAATTAGCGAACCCCAAGAAACACTGTAACGCCTTCAGGGAGGCAGGTTGGACCCATTCCGCCACAGCCTGGACCTTGGCGGGGTCCATGCGGATTTCATGAGGAGTGAGGATTTGACCCAAAAATGGTATCTCTTGCACCCCAAACACACATTTTTCGGTCTTAGCAAACAGTTTGTTTTCCCGAAGGACCTGGAGCACCTTCCTGACATGCTCAATGTGGGAGGACAAGTCCTTGGAAAACACAAGTATGTCATCAAGGTACACTACAAGAAATACCCCCAGGTAATTTCTAAAACGCTCATTTATGAAATTCTGGAAGACCGCGGGGGCATTACACAACCCAAAGGGCATGACGAGGTATTCGAAATGACCTTCGGGCGTGTTAAACGCAGTCTTCCACTCATCCCCCTCTTTGATGCGGATAAGGTTATACGCCCCCCGTAGATCAAACTAAGAGAACCATTGGGCCCCCTGGACTTGATTAAAGAGATCAGGAATCAAAGGAAGGGGATACTGGTTCCTTACAGTGACCTTATTCAAGTTACGGTAGTCAATGCATGGCCTAAGACCACCATCCTTCTTCCCTACGAAGAAGAAGCCAGCAACTACCGGAGAAGTAGGGGGGCGAATGTAACCCTTGGCCAGGCATTCCTGGATATACTCTCTCATGGCTTCACGTTCGGGACAAGAATGGTTAAATATCCTACCCTTAGGGAGCTTAGCTCCTGGTACCAAATCGATAGCGCAATCGTATTCTCTATGAGGAGGTAACACTTCGGAGGCCTCCTTAGAGAAAACATCGGCAAAGTCCTGAACAAACTCAGGTAGCATGTTCACCTCCTCAGGGGGAGAAATAGAATTAACAGAAAAACATGACGTCAAGCATTCATTACCCCATTTGGTAAGCTCCCCAGTATTCCAGTCAAACGTGGGATTATGCAACTGCAACCAGGGAAGGCCTAAAACCAAATCGGACGATAATCCCTGCATCAACAGTACAGAGCACTGCTCCAAATGCATGGAGCCAACAAGGAGTTCAAAAACAGGGGTATGCTGAGTAAAATAACCATTAGCAAGAGGAGTGGAGTCGATACCCACTACCGGGACAGGTTTAAGCAAATCAATCAAAGGCATAGCTAGAGACATAGCAAATTCCACAGACATGATATTAGCAGAAGACCCTGAATCCACGAAGGCACTGCCGGTAGCAGACCTACCACCAAAAGAGACCTGAAAGGGAAGCAAGATTTTATTACGTTTCATATTTACGGGAAATACCTGTGCGCCCAAGTGACCTCCCCGATGATCACTTAGGCACGGAAGTTTTCCGGCTGCTTATTCTTACGCCTAGGATAGGTGTTCACTTGATGTTTGTCATCCCCACAATAGAAGCAGAGACCATTCTTCCTGCGGAACTCTCTACGTTGTCGAGGGGACACAGAGGCCCCGAGTTGCATAGGTACCTCCGAGTCTTCCGTGGAAGAGCGAAGCAACGGAACCTCGGGAGGCATCATGGGGGAGTCAGAGGGGAAAACACAAAACCGTTCAAGTTGTCGTTCCCTGAGATGTCGGTCAAGTCGTACCGCTAAAGCCATAACCTGGTCTAAGGAGTCAGAACAGGGATAGCTTCTAGCAGGTCTTTCAGGGCGTTCGACAGACCCAACCTAAACTGGCACCTTAAGGCAGGGTCATTCCACCGAGAAGCTACGCACCACTTCCTAAAGTCAGAGCAATACTCCTCCACAGGTCTCTTACCCTGACGTAAGGTCACCAGCTGACTCTCGGCAAAGGCAGTCCTGTCAGTCTCGTCATAAATGAGTCCGAGAGCAGAAAAGAAACGGTCAACGGAGGAAAGTTCAGGGGCGTCAGGAGCCAGGGAGAAGGCCCATTCTTGGGGCCCTTCCTGGAGCCGGGACATAATTATACCCACCCGCTGGCTCTCAGAACCTGAGGAGTGGGGCTTTAAGCGAAAGTAGAGCTTACAACTCTCCCGAAAGGAGAGAAAAGTCCTCCGGTCCCCTGAGAACCGGTCAGGCAACTTGAGGTGGGGTTCAAGAGGTGAGGTGAGGGGTACTACCATGGCAGCGTCAGGCTGGTTGACCCTCTGAGCCAGGGCCTGGACCTGTAGGGAGAGACCCTGCATTTGCTGAGCCAGTGTCTCAAGGGGGTCCATAATAGAGTGAGGGACCAGGGTAGCCTAGGTATATGGGCTTGTGATTATGTGATGACAGGGGGGTAGGGAAACAGACAGTGAGCCCTAATCTACCCACCACTCAGTCCCTGCCTACTTGCAACGACCCGCCCTAGGCGACGTGGTACAACTGGGCGATGGTCCCTATGCTCAGTAGGTGCATGACAGACAAACAGACAAGGGACACAAGCAAAGGGAAATGGGGCAGTTGCCCACGGCAACACCGTGAGCAACAAGAGAGGTGAACGAGCCGAGTCAAACCAGGAATGTACGAGGTACCAAACGCAGAGCAGGAGAGTAGTCAGTAAGCCGGGGTCAGTATGAAGCAAGGTCAAATAGCTAGGAGCTGCAGCAAGGCCAGGAAACCACACGAGAAGAATCACAAGCAAAGGAGGAACAGGAAAGGCAGGTATAAATAGACAGAGGGCGGGAGCTAGCTCCGTCTGGCCAGGCTGCGATAGGCTCTCCAACTCCTAAGCCTGCCATCCTGAGTGGTGGAAGATGGAGTCAGTCTCAGAGACATGGAACCAGGTGCAGACTGATTACCCATGGGCGTATACACAGAAGTTGTGCCTGGCAGATCCTTTACACACACTTTGTGAACTGCCTGGGGCCTATGATACCCTTAATCCACCCCTATTCATGTCATTATGTTATTTGCAGTTGCAGCTCAGAGGTTGGTCAACTGCTCTTTAAAAATATAAGTGTGTTGGATGACTGTATAACAGATTATGCTAGATGGAGTTCGTTGTTGTCAAAATGCATACAAGTATGTGTATAATGCATATAAGTATACATAGAAAAGTTCCATGTAGGAAGGGCTTTTTGAACCTCCCTTTAGTCAATGGTGCAACTAGTATTCCTAAAGGCCCTTTTATACGGGCCGATGATGGGGAGAATGAAACGCTCGTTCTTGACCATCGCTCAACTGATCGCATCTTTAATGCAACCTTAAAAATTATTGTTGTCAGCAGCACATCTTCCCATGTAAACAGTGGCTGTGCTCCCGACGATGCAAACTGTAAGAGGACAAATGATCTCATTCGTCCCATACAGTACAATGATCGCTCTATGTAAATGGAGCTAAACGAGCACCAATTGACGTGCTATATAATTTACCTGCATATATCTGCCAGCGTAAAAGGACTTTAACTGTGCATGTTCATTGTCACAATTGATCTTCAGTGGACAAGATAGGAAGAAAAAAACAATCCGCCCAGTTATTTTTTTGTTAGATGCTTAATGACCAGCAAGATTGGGAATGGTCATTTGTGTTCAAATTTTACCCTTAGGATATGTTCACACAGCGACGCCAATTTCGTCTGAAATAACAGAGCTGTTTTCAGGCGAAAACAGCTCCTGAATTTCAGACGTTTTTACAAGTGCACGCGTTTTTCGCGACGTCTTTTACGGACGTAATTGGAGCTGGTTTTCATTGAAGTCAATGAAAAACGGCTCCAATTACGTCACAAGAAGTGACATGCACTTCTTTGAGATGGGCGTCTCTTTACGCGCCGTCTTTTGACAGCGGCGCGTAAAAAAAAAGCCCGTCTGCACAGAACACCGTAAGACCCATTGAATTCAATGGGAAGATGTTTGCAGACGGTTTGGAGCCTTTTTTTCGGCCGTAATTCGAGGCATAAAACTCCTGAAGTACGTCCGTAAATAGGGCGTGTGAACATACCCTCAGATGAACTTGAATAAATCGGTGCAAATGACTTTTAAATTATATTTAGGTACAGGTGCCTAGCAAAAGCCTGTTGGGCACTGGTGCAAGAATTCAGCTTGGGCCCCCCTACCCCTCCCAAACACCACCAGACCCCTGCTTGTGCCTTTGCCGAGCCGCCTTGCCCAACAGCCCCCATGGATGCTCCCACAGTATAATGCCCCCCTTAGCTGCCTCCACAGTATAATTCCCCCACACAGTATAATGCCCACATAGCTGCCCCCACACAGTATAATGCCCCCATAGCTGCCTCCACAGTATAATGCCCCCATAGCTGCCCCCCACTCTCAGTAAAATGACCACCAGCCCCCACTCACAGTAAAATGACCACCAGCCCACCACTCACAGTAAACTGATTATCAGCCCACCACTCACAGATTCCCCCCGTAGGTAGTGCCACACATCCCCCCGTAGGTAGCGCCACACAGCGCCCTTGTAGGTAGTGCCACACAGCCCCCTTGTAGGTAGCGCCACAAAGTCCCCTTTTAGGGAGCTCCACACAGTCCCCTGGTAGGGAGTGCCACACAGCGCCCTGGTAGGGAGTGCCACACAGCCCCCAAGTAGGGAGCGCCGCACAGCCCCCTGGTAGGGAGCGCCACACAGCCCCCTGGTAGGGAGTGCCACACAGCCCCCTGGTAGGGAGCGCCACACAGCCCCTTGGTTGGTAGTGCCACACAGCCCACAGCACCCTAGTAGGTAGCGCCACACAGTCCCCTGGTAGAGAGCGCCACACAGCCCCCTGGTAAAGGAGCACCAGACAGCCCCTGGTAGGGAGCGCCACACAGCCCCTTGGTAGGGAGCGCAACACAGCCCCCTGGTTGGTAGTGCCACACAGCCCACAGCACCCTTGTAGGTAGTGCCACACAGTCCATAGCCTCCTTGTAGGTAGTGCCACACAGCCCCCTTGTAGATAACAAATCCACCGCCTTCCTGTAGATAGTGCCACTGTACCTCCCTGAAGGAGCGGAATCCCTGTGTGGCCGGGGATTCCGCTCCTGGAGGCTTCTTGATGTCTGTCCATATATGGACAGTGACATCAGGGGAAACTCCTGAAGCGGAATTCCACGTCCACAGCGCTGCCGACGCTGTGACCGGGGATTCCCCTCCAGGAGAAGTTCCTGTCGTCTGTGTCCGTTTATGGACAGACATCAAGAAGCCTCCAGGAGCGAAATCCCTGGCCACACAGGGATTCCGCTCCTTCAGGGAGCTACAGTGGCGCTAGTAGATAGCAGAACATGGAGATACCTCCATGCTCTGCTATAGTGCCGTCGCTACTACTGTAGCGGCGGCTGCTAGTGGCACCACTGCCCTCATGCCCGGTGTCGCCTCTAACAGCCGCTATGGCTGCTATACAACGGTAGTGACGGACACTAAGTGAAGAAGCACCCGGGCGGAAAGGCGACTGCTCAGTCGCCGGGCCGGGCGCTTCTGAAACAAGCAGGAGAAGGGAGCCAGCGCAGCGCCCCCTTCCACCTGCTGGAGTGATGCGCACAGGTTGCACACTCCAAAGGCCGGCCCGCCCTGATCACGGTCACATGGTACACAGTGTACCATGTGACCGTGACGTCAAAGAGACCGGCCCGTAACCAGGAAGCGCCGGAGAATTATTTTAATCACTAGCGCGCTGTGATGCAGTGGGGGGCCCGCTGCGACCCCTATAGCTACTCTACAGTTTTGGAATATGTTATCTCTAAAGTTGGAGCTAAGGTTTAGGACTTTTTAATTCCTGTGTATTTAACATATTTTTCATGGGTATTCAAAGTTCTTCAGTTTCAAACACTAGAAATTCAATATGGCACAGCCTAATATGTCCCTCTTTACTGCATTAAGAATAGTCTGTACATCTAAGTACAGTGTTTGCTCACCTTGAATAAATGTCATGAGTGGAAATTGGTGTGAGACACTTGTCCTTTTATGATAAATGTAAAATACAGATGCCTCATCTAACTGGTACAGTACAAATACAGGAATTATTTAAATTTTCCACATTGTGTTTACTATAACCTTTATATTACCAAGTTGGCAGCTCTCCTGCCTTTACAGAGAAGGTCAGAGATTTGTTTGCCAACAAGACTTCTGGGACGTTTGCCAGCTATACAGCTGCAGCCCACAGCTTTCTGTGTCCTACAGGAAAAGCTTTTGCCACTTATGTACTGTATTTTTACTTTAAGTTTAGCCAGGCTAATGATTAAACGATATATAAAAGATATGTAAACTAAACCTTCTACCGACGGCAGAAACTTCCAATCCGTCACGATTGCCATTGCCGGCCCCTTCATTATCTCTGATATGGCGCAACCAGGGAGGTGGTAACAGCTTACCTCGAGAACAGAGGGCCAACCCTCGTCGTCAACAGTCTAAACCTCCTTGAAAATTATTGCTGATCTGCAACACTCACTACTATCAGTTTTTCCTATTCGGAGGGAAACGTTTTTGTAACAGTCCCCCACAACTGATATCTGTAATTGATTTGCCAGACACAGGTTCTGTGTCGACGCCCGGCCTTCATCAGCTCCAAGGTCTGCTAGAGTGACGCGATCTGTTACCACTCAGGCTCGCAGGCTGAGGAGAGGGAGAACCTATCACAGCCAGGCCTGACGGTTCTGCTCCCGCCCTTGGTCTATTTATACTCTCACTTGCAGTTGTTCCTTGCCTGTGATTGTCTTGTTTCCTGGCTCTGCGATTCCTGCTATTTACATTATTGACCGCTGTTACTTTTTGACCCTGGCTTGACTGACTCTTCTCCTGCTCTGATTTCGTTACTACGTACTCTCCTGGTTTGACTCGGCTCGTTCACCACTCCTGTTGCTCACGGTGTTCCGTGGGCTACTGCCCCTACTTCCCCCTTTGCTTCTGTGTGCCCTTGTCTTGTGTTGTCTGTCTTTCACTTATTGAGCGTAGGGACCGTCGCCCAGTTGTACGCCGTCACTTAGGACGGGCCGTGCAAGTAGGCAGGGACTGAGTTGAGGGTAGATTAGGGCTCACCTGTCCGTCTCCCTACCCCGATTCGTTACAATATCTTTCACAGTTATCAGTTATTAGTTATCTACTACCTTGTGACCTTTTCTCAGCCCATTTCTAAGGAATGCCACATTTTCTTTCTACTGCCTTATGCCATAAGACTCAAAGTCTACATGAATCTACTTATCGGATCTCCTCTGAAGAAAATTAGACCTCCCTCAGTGCAATGTCTTGATGGATGACGCCCTCCAGATGTCAAGAAAATATGGTTATGTTTATTGCAAGAGATGTGATATTTTGGCCTTAGATTGTGGATATATATTACCTGATTATTCTAGATAGTCCCTGATACTTTTGATATTTTTTCTGATGGCTCCTTGGGTTAAACCCATAGTGGAAGCTGGGAATTGTAGTTTTGGTATTATTAGTTTATATAGTTCATCTTTACTCAATGTAAGTCACAGTACTTGTATGTTCTACACAATCCGAATGTCTGCAAATGTACTCAATAATAGGCTTTGCCTTCTCGAAGGTCTGCTTCCCCCTTTAGCAGTCTTTCTTGACTGCCTAGTTGGTAGACTATGGCTAGTACTAGATGCTCTTTACGTTTGTTATACTTGTTATATATCTGTCTTTTTCAGTTTTTTTCACTCACCTTCCCTTCCCTTTTTTCCCAATCCCTCCCTCCTTCTCTATGATATGGTGACAGTGAAATCATGCCTATATATCGTGCTATGTAATGGCAACCATGGCCTCAACTAATGCCCATTGCTTGCTTACTCATAATGTGCAGGGACTTAACTCTCCGAGCAAACACCGGAAAGCCTTTTTATATTATAAGTCTACGCATGTTGATATACTTTTTTTGCAGGAAACGCATTTCTCAACCTCTTCTGTTCCGTCATACTTTCATAACCATTACTCACAGCATTTCTTAGCTAGTTCCTCTACTAAGCACAGGGGAGTTGGCATATGGATGTCTCGGTCTGTTCCCTTTTCAACCCACAAGACAATATCCGATGCGGATGGCAGATATATTATGGTCACAGGTATGCTGCATGATTCCCCTGTTACTTTCATCACCTACTACACACCAAATTCTAATCAGCCCTCTTTTTTCCATCGCATGTGGCGTCATCTTCATCCGTTGTTAGAAGACCCGATTATTATGGGAGGTGACTATGGGGGGTGACTCTAATATTGCTCTAGACACCTCTATGGATAAATCACATGCATCTCGGTTACTGTGAAAGTGATTAGAATATGTTTAAAAGATAACATTTTGCATGGACTCCATTTTGTATGGTAGGCGTCCATTTTGGATCGTTGGAATCCATCTTTTGGCCTGAAGGAGCCATCTTGAGATTAATAAGTAAAAAGTAATATGTCAGCAGATGTCCTGAAGCAATTCTATGTTATGTGTTCTTGAATTGAATGTTTTATTACTCTTGTGAGGAGCAGATCAAATAGCCTTGGCCGAATGAACAATGACATTGTTTACCATGAGGGAAGGGGATTCAGCCCTCTGTTTAAATGATTTAATCTTATCTGTAGTCTCCATTCTCTAGTGAGATAAGAACATACAAAAACAATGAGAAACATGAGTCACAAGGCTACATGTAATAAAAAAGACAATTTTTATTGCATATAAATACATAAACATATCAAATATAACATATATGATGATAAAAACACAACGAGGTATCTAAAAGATGACATGTAATAGCTGGATCACGTCGCAAGATGGCCAAATCGCAGGGAAAAAATGCATATAAGCACCTGGTCAAAAACATGACAAGATATATATTCCACCCATCCACAGGAATATGTATGTAGTGGACACTACAAATGAATGGAAGATCAGGTGATCAGTGCGTATATTGCACAGATGTACGTTACACACAGTCTACTGACTAGCTCGTTACAGCAAAAGCACTGGACATGTTCCCATATATCATGAAAATCCCCCTTAGTGACTTTTAGAAAGGTTTACCCAACAAAAAGAAGGGGGACCCCCCATATCAGGTATCACATGGGGAATATACCGTGTATGTATCCAATGGTGAACAAAAAGGGCCCGTCCGGCAAGTACCAGAGAGAGCCCCTAAGTCAGAAACTTACCCATATCAGCAATGTTGCGCCTGCGATCCACGTGATCCCCGTAACAAAAAAGGAAAAATAACACCCCAACGCGCGTTTCGCTATTCTAGCTTCCTCAGGGGGTATAATCTCAACTATATCCTGTGCACCTTATATATTGTCCCTCATTATGCTGACTCGAACGTTCCGTGTATACTCGCTCCTCCTTGGTCAACGGCGCATGCGCAGGGTAAAGTCAAAGATCATGTTACCTCAGTCGCCTGTCGTCACACCGCTAACGCGCACGCGTGTCCCCGGAGACTAGTCTCCATGGGGACAACAACAGCGCGCAGACGGCGTAGAGACGAGAGGAGAGAGAGGGACAGATCCGACAACCCTACAGCACGCGCTCCCCCAGAGTATCGTGAGTATTCAATAGGTGTATATATCTCTCTATCTGCTACTGTCTACTGCTGTATCACTGTAAGAATATAAACGGTATATGCCCCATAAACTGTATGTGAGAATAAGTGCTAAGAAAAAGTGCCCAAATAAGGTAACATTTATTGGCACTAATGCCAACAATTATAAATTTATAGTGATGAAAATAGTGCAAAATTATGAGGAAATGATAACATATACATGAAACTATTCCATTAATAGTGAAAAAGTGATAAATAATGAATAGTGATATAATTTATACCATACAAAAAAGTCAGAAAAGATCTATTACAATAAAGCTGTTACGTACTCCTGTTAGTTGTATTAGTAGTCAATCGTACCAAAATTTTCACTGGGACGTGAGAGAATAGATAAGTGACGAAATCAATAAGAATATTGAATAATTTACAGAATAAAGTGAAATATGACCAATTGGGTCATGAACCACAATAAGTGAAGGACATAAAAGGTGATACTAAACATTGTACCATCTACAGTACAGCAAACAAAGGTGTACAACATGCGCAAAAAGAACGCACATACATTATCCATCATTAAAAATGAAAAAAGGGAAAAGTTATTACAATACTATTCCGACACAAGCAGCGTACAGTAGATAGCCTATCATCGGTTATACATTAAAATTGTATATCAATATATCAATATATCAATAGAGGGACAGAGTGTTCATAATTCTCATCTCTATGTCCGCCCATTATTGATCCAATCTTTGTTTTTCAGATGTTTCCAGTAGCACAACCATCCAGAAGGACACCTCACAGTGGGAGAGTTTAACAAAGTCTAGACCAGGATACAAGAACACACAATCAATAACAGAAAAAGGTAGGACAAATGCACAAAAAATATATATATTAAAATCACCTCAAAATAATAAATAAACAATGGACAGATCTAACGTTATTTATATGGGTATTAGGTTGTTTTCTATGATCTATAGAAAGGCAGAGAAGCTCAGTTTCTCATTCAGACCCAAGGGGGTCATGGTTCCAAGGGTGGTGATCCACCTGCACTCCTTTTGTGCTAGAAGTAGACAAATTAACTTGTGTCTCTGAAATGTGTGTCTTCCCATGGGACAAGGTTCAGGCCACCTGGGGCTTGGAGGGTGAAGAATTATTATAATGCATTGAAATATTCTCATTGGCTGAATCAGAGTCATTATCATATTGTAGATGATTGGCTGAAACCAAAGCCTACACCTTTCCTGTCATTATACTTATATACTTGTTTGGATCAATAAAGATCAGAGAAGGATTTTGAGCATACAAGCATGGTCTCTTGTGTCGTCTTTTCTCTCAGATATATATATCTATTACCTATGATTTGGAAACTGGATAAATCACTGGAGGGCAGGTATCGGTTGACATACCCATTACAAATTTCAGTCTAATATATTTTGGCCCATGATTGCGTTAACAGTTACGATACATTCCTCCTGCACCAACTAGTCTACAGGTCGCACGATTCTTTCAGTCCATTAATGTTATAGATGCATGGAGGGAGTTCAACCCTACAACAAGGGATTTTACTTTTTCGGCTCATAATCTCCATACACGCATTGACCATATCTTGCTTTCCACCAGTTTGATTCTTAAAGTCACTGATGCTAGAATTTTGGCTGCCTCCTGGTCTGACCATGATCCAATTGTTATTAGTTTATCAGATTTTTGAGGTAGACCTCCTAATTCTTCTTGGGGATTAAATGAATCCTTACTCTCAGATCTGGAGATAGTCAAAGATATACATCAAGAACTCGAAACCTACTTCTTACTTAATAAACCCCAGGAAACATCGGCAATATGCAATTGGGCGGTGTCACGGCGCGGGGTGTGGACCCACCGTAGCGGGATAGCAGCTGGCCAACTAGGTACAAAACAATGTCTATAGTCCAGAATGGGTACCTGAGGCAATGTAGACAGTAGCGGTGACACAACTTGACTTTCCCTGTAGATGGCACAGTACAGTAGATGCAGCAGAAGACACAACTTGACTTTCACTGTAGATGGCACAGTAGATGCAGCAGAAGACACGACTTGACTTTCACTGTAGATGGCACAGAGGCACGGTAGCACGGGATACAACGTACAGGCCACAGGAATGGGTAACACTGGGAACTGGAAAACACTGGGAGACCATTTGCAAGACAAACTTTAGGTATACAACAACGTTCAGGCAAGGATCAAGTGGGCAGAGCCGTTTTTATAGTCCAGCAGCATTCTGGGCTAATTACTGATTAATGACAACTGGACGCGTACTGACCCTTTAAGGCGGTGCACGTGCGGCTGCATGCACCCTGCGGGAAACAGTCCCAGAACCCGGAAGTGAGTGCCGGCATCTCCCTGGAGTTAGATGCCACCGAGAACACAGACGTCCATGGCCGGGGCCGTCAGAGGGTAAGTCTGAACGACGGCCCTCGGCCATAGACGTTACAGGTGGCACATAAAGCTGTCATTAGGGGTAAGATTATTCGGATAGCTTCCCATAATAAGAAACGCTCCAAAGACATATTAGCTTCAAAGGAACAAAAGTTTCAGGATTTGTCCCGTCTATTCAAAAGTAAACCTTTGGGGACCATAAAAGTTCAACTTGCTAAAGCAAGGAATGACTTGAATTTATGTCTGACTAGCCGGGCTGAAAAAAGCCTTAGATGGTCACAACATAAATTTTTCTCACAAGGGGACAAACCAGGAACTTTACTTGCTAGACGTCTCACTCCCAGATTAGCTAATTCGACACCCCCGAAATTACGTTTAGCTGATGGAACTCTTTCACAAAATCCCACAAAAGTCTTGCAGACTTTTCATGATTTCTACAAAACTTTATATTCAGCACCACCTCGTCTTCATGTCAACAAAGCTGCAGCTCTTCTGAACAATGCTATACCTACTCGACTTTCCCAATATGACAGAGATGTACTTGATGCTGAATTCACCCTAGAGGAAGTGTCAGATGCTGTCAAAAATCTGAAGGCTCACAAGGCCACGGGCCCTGATCGTTTCTCTTCAAGATATTACAAAAAATGTAGGGATGTTCTGGCTCCCCATTTAGTCTCTTTGTTTAATGCATATAGGGAGGGTAATAGTTTGCCACCCTTTTCAAATTTGGCATACACTCACCTTATCCCTAAACCCCACAAGGACCATACAGATCATTCCAATTACAGACTAATTTCCCTTTATGATGTAGATCTTAAAATTATGACTAAAATTTTGGCCACCAGATTAAATTCCTTCCTTCCTCCCTTCCTATATTCACAAAGATCAAACGGTTTTATCCCCTTTCGCCAGACAGGAGGATCAGACGAGACGAGCTGTGGATATTATTTCGGCAGTTCGCTCGGGCTGGGATGGGACTTCTGGACGCGAATGTATGCTTTTAAGCCTCGACCTCCAGAAAACTTTTGATTCTTTATCTTGGGAATATTTGTTCTTTGTCCTTAATAGGATGAGATCTCGATTCAATTTCCTCTCTTTTCTTACTGCACTATACCACCAACCTACGGCAAAAATTTACTCTAGAGGATATTTGTCAAGCGCTTTCCCCATACACAGAGGAACACATCAGGGTTGCCCTAGGTCCCCGTAATTATTTGCACTGGCTATTGAACCCCTAGCTAACTTAATCAGGAACTCTCCCGATATCAGACGCGTGAGGGTGGGGGGTGTTGCACATAAATGTGCACTTTTGGCAGATGATATACTTCTGTTTGTGTCGACACCCCTCACTTCCTTACCGAATCTTTTCTATGTTCTCGACAAGTTTGGTTCATTATTTGGCCTCCGGGTTAACCATACTAAATGATGGTGGACTAATAAAGGTTTCTACAGGATTAAATACTTTTTTATTGGAAGTGACATTAGAACTTTGGATTTCTTTAGAGAATCACATTCGCTACCTCCATCAGAACATACAGTATGAGATACTTTCAGATACACTATTTCTTGACCTGCTGGAAATCTAAACCAGACAATATCAGCACTTTAACTACTTTTAAAAGCCTTTGTTGGCTCCCTAACTCTAGAAGTAAGATCTCTTCCATTTATTCGGGTCTAGTTACTCCCAAAGACAAGCTCCCCTATATGACTTGTTGGGAGGGAGATTTGGGCTCTGAAATAGAGTTAGTTCAGTGGAGAAAAATGGCATGCCTGACCTCGAAATTATCAATCAATACCTCCTTGGTTGAGGCAGGATACAAAGTTTTGGATGGTATATGGTCCCGACTCGTATAGCTTAATTCTATCCTTCCGCTGACTCCCATTGATTTTGGCAGTGCGGAGCAGAAGGTACACTATTGCATATCTTATGGGAATGCCCGATAGTTGATAGTTTTTGGAGACAGGTATACCAACTCATTCGAACTGTTATTCAAGTCGAACCTCCTAGTAATGTTACCACAGCCTTGCTATGTGGTCCCATTCCATTAGTTGGACTATATACTCGTAAACTTATTCAATATACAGGGTGGGCCATTTATATGGATACACCTAAATAAAATTGGAATGGTTGGTGATATTAACTTCCTGTTTGTGGCACATTAGTATATGGGAGGGGGGAAACGTTTCAAGCTGGGTGTTGACCATGGTGGCCATTTTGAAGTCGGCCATTCTGTATCCAACTTTAGTTTTTTCAATGGGAAGAGGGTCATGTGACGCATCAAACTTATCGAGAATTTCAGAAGAAAAACAGTGGTGTGCTTGGTTTTAACGTTACTTTATTCTTTCATGAGTTATTTACAAGTTTCTGACCACTTATAAAATGTGTTCAAAGTGCTGCCCATTGTGTTGGATTGTCAATGCAACCCTCTTCTCCCACTCTTCACACACTGATAGCAACACCACAGAAGAAATGCTAGCACAGGCTTCCAGTATCCGTAGTTTCAATTGCTGCACATCTCGTATCTTCACAGCATAGACAATTGCCCTCAGATGACCCCAAAGATAAAAGTCTAAGGGGGTCAGATCGGGAGACCTAGGGGGCCATTCAACTGGCCCACGACGACCAATCCACTTTCCAGGAAACTGTTCATCTAGGAATGCTCGGACCTGACACCCATAATGTGGTGGTGCACCATCTTGCTGGAAAAACTCAGGGAACGTGCCAGCTTCAGTGCATAAAGAGGGAAACACATCATAATGTAGCAATTTCAGATATCCCGTGGCCTTGAGGTTTCCATTGATGAAGAATGGCCCCACTATCTTTATACCCCATATACCACACCATACCATCAATTTTTGTGTTCCAACAGTCTTGGAGGGATCTATCCAATGTGGGTTAGTGTCAGACCAATAGCGGTGGTTTTATTTGTTAACTTTACCATTCACATAAAAGTTTGCCTCATCACTGAACAAAATGTTCTGTGTAAACTGAGGGTCCTGTTCCAATTTTTGTTTTGCCCATTCTGCAAATTCAGTACGCCGATCTGGGTCATCCTCATTGAGATGCTGCAGCAGCTGGGGTTTGTAAGGGTGCCATTTGTGAGTAGCTAATATCCGCCAAAGGGATGTTCGACTGATGCCACTCTCCAGTGACATGCGGCGAGTGCTATGCTGTGGGCTCTTGCTGAATGAAGCTAGGACAGCCACTGATGTTTCTTCATTAGTGACAGTTTTCATGCGTCCACATTTGGGCAAATCCAGCACTGAACCAGTTTCACGAAACTTGGCAAGCAGTTTGCAAACTGTAGCATGGGAGATGGGTGGTCTCGTAGGGTGTCTTGCATTGAAATCTGCTGCAATGACCCGGGTACTGCGTTCACCAGATATCAACACAATTTCTATCCGCGCCCTCTGTGACATGTGAATGGCTGTAAACAAAGAGAAGCTTGTAAATAACTCATGAAAGAATAAAGTAACGTTAAAACCAAGCACACCATTGTTTTTCTTGTGAAATTCTCGATAAGTTTGATGTGCCACATGACCCTCTTTCCATTGAAAAAACTAAAGTTGGATACAAAATGGCCGACTTCAAAATGCCCGCCATGGTCAACACCAAGCTTGAAAAGTTTCCCCCCTCCCATATACTAATGTGCCACAAACAGGAAGTTAATATCACCAACCATTCCCATTTTATTTAGGTGTATCCATATAAATGGCCCACCCTGTATATTTTTGGCAGCTCCTATATTGTCTGACACTTTAGATAAGTTTGATAAAATCTGGAATCCATGGAGGAACCGCACACTTCCTTGACTGCATAGAGATGGAATACCCTCCCTTTCCCCTCATACCTTTCCTCCCTCCTGCCACATTGTTGTTGTGTGTTTTTCTTTTTGTGGGTACTTATTGTACCACTTGAGAGATTGTGATGTCTCCTGAAGTTACCTATACATGACACTATTGCATTTACATATTCTCTATTTTGCACGATCTTTGACATCATAGATTCTTCTGATATGACTGTTTGGATACGAAGCCATGTTGGCCTATCTTACTTTGTATTACCGTATGTGCGACTCTACGAGTCTGTTTCTTATTACATTTTCAAAAACTGTTCAATAAAAATCTATTGAAACCAAAAGATATGTAAACTGTATTAAAGGGTAACTAAACTTTCAGAAAACATCTTGAGTGCTGAGACGCTTAGTTTCTGATCAGCTTTTCTCGGAAAGCCGATGTATTGGAGTACGGACCCAATAGAAAGTCTATGAGCCCATACACTATTACATTGGTTTTCCAGGGAAAAGCCGGTCAGAAACAAAGCTGCCCAGCGCTAACCTGAGCACTTCTGCTGCGTCGTTTTAGTGATCGGTGGGGGTCTAGGTGCTCAGACCCCCACCGATCAAAGCTTCTGACATGTCACTATGACATGTCAGAAGTTTTCTAAAAGTCTAGTTACCCTTTAACAGTATTTAAAATGTAACTCCACTCAAAACCCCTCTTGCATTCTTATATCATCACTGGTTTCCCCCACAAGATAGGTGAGAATTGTCTAATCGGTGGGAGCCCCAATGCTGGGACCACCACCATTCGCGAGCCCCCCATTTCTCCTCACTGCACCTCCTGCAGTGAGGAGGAGCTTGAATGAAGCGGTCATCGAGCATGCACCCGCTGCTCAATTCAATGTCTATGAAACTGACGGAACCAGCTGAGTTCTGTATTGGACTGTTTACGTCATTCCTATAGACTTTAAACCGAGCGACAGTGCACATGCTCGACCGCCACTTTATTCAATATCTTCCTCACTGCAGTTAAGCAGTGAGGAGGAACATGGGGTTTGGGGTACTCGCGATCAGTGAGGGTCCCAGTACTTGGGTCCCCAACGATCAGACAGTTATGACCTATCCTGTGGATAGGTGATAATTGTCAAATCCAGGAATACCCCTTTAGCTCCGAAGTCTTAGCATTAAAGAGAACCTTTCACTACCCCATACATCTGCAGCTGAGTGCACCATGTTATAGGCCCTCCTGCACAGACCCAGGGGCACTTTGAATTACCTGTATTCCCAAGGCGCAGTACCCCTGATAATCCATAATGAATGGTCAGGCTGCAGCTATCGGGTATGAACACTTTTGTGGTCAAACAGATCTGGCTCGCTAACAGACGGGCAATGCCAGGTCCAGTAAATTTGTATGAGGAGTCAAAGCTCAGACTGGTAATCTGCCCAACCAGGCAGATTCCATTGGACCGCTCGGATGGGCCAGTCAGAAGGCTGTCCTTCAGGCTGTCCACGTACAGTTGAAATCTATGGCAGAGCAAAGAGTCATAGGTTGTGTTGTAGGCAACAGGCCGCTGTAGGCCTATGTCTTACAAGTCGACATCTCTGCGTAGACGGCGCGTAGATGTCACTGCATCTCGCCTCCTGCAATGATACGGTAACCACAATGCCGGAAGAGGCCTCACCGCTCGGCTCAGCTCGTCGTGGGATCGGCCTGGTTGGGTGAATATAAGCTTTTTTCTTCCGGGGAAGAAAGCGGGCACTATTATCTATGAGAGGCACAAAGGTGGCAATTTATATTGTGTGATAGTAAGGGCACATATTACTGTTTGAGGGGCCGGGGCAATATTACTGTTTAGGTGGCACATAGGGGGCATTATTTCTTCTTGGGGTGCACATATGGGGCATTATTAATTTTTAGGGGGCACGCATGGGGCATTATTACTTTTTAGAGGCACAGAAAAAGCACTATTACTTTATAAGGGTCATTATTACTCTCTGGGGGGTGGCACAAAAGGGACATATTTAGTGTGGTGGGCACAAAGGGTGCATTATTAATGTGTTTGGGCAGAAAGAAAGCATTATTATCAAGGGGGCATTATTTATGTCTAGGGGGCCCAACATGGGCATTATTACTATGTGGAGGCATAAAAGGATAATTATTGCTGTGTGGGAGCACAAAGAGGGCACTAAGAGGAGAATTTTTACTGTTTAGGGCCAGAATGGGGTCCTATTATTGTTTGTGGGCACTGCCAAGGTCAGTGTTACTATGTTGGGGTACAAAAGATGCTGGTTTTACTGTGTGATGCACTATAATTTATTTTATATAACTTATTTAAGGTCTGGTTTGAGGTCTGAATTAATTTAGGGGTCTGGTCTGAGGTCTGAGTTTTATTTGAATTGCTACAGTGGCTGAAGATGACAACAGAAGCGAGGGGCCAAAAATGTCTGGACAGCAAACTCTTGAGTGCACAACCTTTTTCCCAACTTATCTTCCCCTCAGGGTAAGCCAACCAGGATTAGCGGGGCATAAGTGAGGGGCGTAGCTAGGGGGGCAGGCGGGGCATGTGCCTGGGCGCAACTGATGCAGGGAAGGGGGGGAGCCGCAGAGCAGCCCTATAAAAACAGCTGATCGCTCCTACAGCCGCCCATGAGCTTTGATCGGCTGTTTTGATAGGGCTGTTTTGACACCTGTAACTTCTCTGTCTCCTTGCAGCCTGTCAGGGAGGGAGAACAGTAAGTGATAAAACACACAAACACATTTTTTCCCCCTAAATAAATATATTTGTCTATCTATCTATCTATCTATCTATCTATCTATCTATCTATCTATCTATCTATCTATCTATCTATCTATCTATCTATCTATCTATCTATCTATCATCTATCTATCTATCTGTTAATGAAAACCCCTTGGTCCCCTGCTTTTCCTTAAACAATGTCAGGCCTCATGCACACGAACGTAAAAACGCCCGTAATTACGAGCCGTAATTACATCCCGTAGTTATGTGCCCATAGACTTCTATTGGCCACGGGTACCTTCCCATATGCTTACGGGAAGGTGCCCGTGCCGTTGAAAAATATAGAACATGTCCTATTTCAGGCCGTAATTACGGCACGGACAGGCCTATAGAAGTCTATGGGGCTCCCGTAATTACGGGTGGCTACGTGTTTGCACCCGTAATTACGGGAGCGTTGCTAGGAGACGTCAGGGGATACTCACTTTCCAGGGTTCTGAAGGAGTTAACTGATCTGCAGTAACGCTTCCAGCATCAGGGACAGTGACTACCGCTGGAGTTAATAGTATTAAAAATTAACTTACCTGCTTCTTCCTCCAGTCCGGTCTCCCGGGATGACATTTCATCCCATGTGACCGCTGCAGCCTGTGATTGGCTGCAGCGGTCACATGGACTGCCGCGTTATCCAGGGAGGTCGGACTGGATGTCAAAAGAGGGACGCGTCACCAAGACAACGGTATGTATGAACTTCTTTTACTTTCAATTGCTGCGGAAACTCTGCCCGAAATGGCTGCCCCTTCTCTCGTTCCAGCACTGATAGAGAGAAGGGGCTGCCGATTAGTGCAGAGAAAACGGGTCCGTAAATACGGGTGGAATACTGGTGACACCGGACCCGTATTTACGGGCATGGGTCCGTAAATACTGGTGGAACACGGGTCGAATACGGGTGACAAAGGACCCGTATTTACGCCAGAATTTACGGGAGGAAAAAAATAAGTTAGTGTGCATGAGGCCTCACTCGTATAACAGAAGGAATATTTAGTTATGTTTATTAAAGAATAATAAAGAGTAATAAAAAACACGTTCATAACATGTCAGATATCAATAGACAGTATTTATTAAACATCAAAATTATGATCAATATAAGCCGGTCCCATTAGTGGTGAGGCAACCCATGTTCCAACATAATGTGTAAGATACGATCTGTGAACAAAACGAATAAACATAAGTTAAAATCAATCAATAAAAGTGACAGTAACAGATACTGAAAACCTACACTGATGCTAGTGTCGACCGCAATAGTGGAGGGAGGGACACAGGGAGAGTGGCATCTAAAAAACACTACCAAGAGGGAAGTTTACATTGAGGCCACGTGGTTTCAGAGTATCAAGTCTATGTATCCATTCTAACTCTTGAAGCTTAAGTGTCTTATTTCTATCGCCACCCCGCCTTAAAGGGGAAACATTGTCTATTATCTAGAATCTTAAATCACGCTCACCATGTTTAGTTTCTGTAAAGTGTTTTGAGACTGGAAGATCAAGTCTCTTCTTCCGTATTGTATAACGATGCTGGTTCAATCGTGTCTTGACATCAAGTGACGTCTCCCCTACATACAATAAACGACAGGGACACTGGAGTACATATATTACGAATTCCGTATTAGAGAGAAGGAAATGGTTGGTTCTAAAATGTTTATCAGTAATTGGATGTATGAAGAGGTTCCCTTTAACCATAAGTGTGCAATTGGTACAGCCTAGGCATGGAAAACACCCCTTCTTAGGAGGAAACAGATAGGATTGTCGATTACCCTTAGAAGAACCAAGATCCAACCGCACAAGCTTATCTCTAAGACTAGGCGGTCTCCGATACAAAAATAAAGGCATGTCTCGGAAATCATCTACATTAGGAAGACAACGGCCCAGTATTGGCCAATGTTTTTGGATGACATCATTAATCTGATTGCTCATATGAGAAAAGGTAGAGACAAAAGGAATACGTTTATCCCTATCCCTACTTGTTTTATTGTGCAGTAACTCAGTTCTAGGAATAAGATCAACATGTCATCTGTGTTGTTCTAGCAAATATGTAGGGTATCCTCTCGCTTTAAATTTATCCCATCTAGACCACAGCTCAGTCTGTCAGGTTTGTTAATAATGTGCTTGGTCCTCAACAATTGACTGATAGGTAGGGATTTAATCATGCTTCTTGGGTGTGAACTATCAAAGGGTAATAGGCTATTTCTATCCGTGGGTTTCACAAATAGATCCGTGGAAAAAGTTGTTCCACTCAGTTCCACTAACACATCCAGAAATTGTAATGTAATCATCATTGATAAGGCCACCACTGCTTGCTTCATTGTTGATAGTAGTAATCAATTTCAAAATATCAAACTTTGGATCATGAAGGATAGGTACATAAATAGACGCATCTGAGAGTTGGCGGGTTAATCTCTTGTATGTACATTTCAGTATCCATGATGACAGTTGCCCCGCCCTTGTTTGCAGGTTTGATGGTCAAACTGTCATCATGGATCAGTTCATACTAGTATACGCAAATCTCACATTGTCACATTGTCAAATCCTGATCTTAATTTGTCAATATCGGATTTTACCACATTAATAAATGCATCAACAACTTATACAGTAGAAGGAGGAACTAAAGAACTCCTATTAGACAAGGAGGAACAAAAGAACTCCTATTAGACAGGTCAAAACCTTTCAATTGTAACTCAGTCTCCCTAGTTTTAGCTGTATACAATTTATTGGCGGACCACGTTTTTAATTTAACCCCTTCCCGACATTTGACGTATCCATACACCAAAGTAGGGTAGAGGAAGTATGGAACGGGCTCACGGAGTGAACCTGCTCCATACGATGCCAGTGTCTGCTGTATGTTACAGCCGACACTTCAGAGTAATGAGTGGGATCGCGCTCAAGCGCAAACCCGCTCATTTAACTCGTTAAATGCCACAGTCAGCGACTGCGACTGCGGCATTTAAATTGTTAGAAAGAGGGGGCGACCCCCTCTAACAGCTCATTGCGCCCCCCACAATGCAATCGCGGGTTGGAGCGATTGCTGTGGGTGCCTGGGGACCTAATGAATGTTCCCAGGTCCACCATCTTTGTGCTCCTATTAAGCGCTACCTCCGGCAGGGCTTAATAGAAGCCTGTCAGAATCATGATAAACTGCAATACATTAGAGGAATTTGTGGAAGTCTCTAAAAGTCTCTAAAAGCAGAGTCAGCCATTGGTACCTCAGAAGTATCGGGCATTGGGAGAGGAATTCATGGGTGCTGGCCGTAGACAATGAAGAATGGTGTATTCCTTGTAGACTCGCTGGTGTGATTATTGTAGGAGAATTCTGCCCATGGGAGCAACTGCACCCAGTCATCATGCTGCTTGGAAATGAAGTGGCGTAGGTAGTTCTCCAAGATCTAATTGATCCTCTCGACCTGACCATTGGACTGAGGCTGATGAAAAGTCCAATTTCACACCGAGGAGTCCACAGAGGGTTCTCCAGAACTTCGAGGTAAACTGAACCCCCCAATCAGACACAATATGCTGCGGCAAGCTGTGCAGGTGGAAGATGTGCTGGATGAACAGCTTGGCCAGCTAAGGAGCAGAATGAAGACCGGTCAGAGGAATGAAGTGGGCCATCTGCGAAAATCGGTCCACCACCAACCCAGACAGCACTGCATCCAGCAGAGAGAGGCAGATCCGTAATAAAGTCCATAGCTATATGCTGCCAGGGAGCATTGGGCACAGGCAATGGCTGGAGCAGACCAGCAGGTCTTGAGTGAGCGGCCTTGTTGGCTGCACATACAGAACAGGAAGAAACGAAGTCCATAATGTCCTTGGGCAGCGGGGGTCACCAGAAATGACGAGCAATCAGATCCCGGGTCTTACAGACCCTTGCGTGACCTGCCAGTCTAGAGGAGTGTCCCCAGCGGAGGATTCTTCCACGATCAGCCAGGCGCACAAAAGATATCCCTGGAGGAATGTCCCCAACTTGCAGGGGATTGACAGAGACAATGCAAGATGGATTAATAATGTTCTGTGGACTCTCTATGGTGTCTTCCGTCTTGAAAGAAGTGGACAAGGCATCGGCCCCCACATTCTTGTCGGCCGGGCGATAATGGAGCTCAAACTGGAACCTTGTAAAGAATAGTGACCACCTGGCCTGACGAGGGTTCATCCGTTGGGCCGTCTGGAGGTAGGTCAGATTCTTATGGTCTGTAAAAATCAGGATCGAATGAGCTGCGCCCTCTAGTAGATGTCTCCATTCTTCCAGGGCCAATTTGATGGCCAGTAACTCACGATCCCCGATCGAGTAGTTGCATTCTGCGGAAGAGAAGAGCTTAGAAAAATATCCACATACCCTTGACTTTCCCTTGGGACCTCTCTGGAACAGGAGTGCACCAGAACCAATAGAGGATGCATCCACCTCCAACGAGAACTGCAGAGAGACATCCGGATGATGAAGGAGAGAGGCTGACGTGAAGGCACTCTTCAGGCTATTGAATGCGGACTCAGCCTTGGGAGTTCACACCTTTTCATTCATACCCTTCTTAGTAAGGTTAGAGATGGGAGAAGTCAGTGAGGAGAAGTTTGGAATAAACTGCCTGTAAAAATGAGCAATTCCCAGAAAGCGCTGTATGGCCCCCAAGCCTTGAGGACGTGGCCATTCCAGAACAGACTTTACCTTCTCAGGATCCATCTCGAGACCTCGATTTGAGATGATGTAGCCCAGGAAGGGTAGAGCATCTTTGTCAAACATGCACTTCTCCAGCTTGGCGTACAGACGATTCTCCCTTAACTGTAGCAGAACTTGACGGACATGTCTCTGGTGCGTTATAGGATCTGGAGAAAAAAATCAAGATGTCATCAAGGTAGACTACTACACAAACATAGAGGAGGTCACAGAAAATGTCATTCACAAACTCCTGGAAGACCGCGGGAGCATTACACAGGCCGAAGGGCATTAGCAGATACTCATAGTGTCCATCACGGGTGTTAAATGCAGTCTTCCATTCATCACCCTGGCGAATCAAGACTAGGTTGTAAGCACCACGCAAGACTAGTTTAGAAAAAATCCTGGCACCATATATACGATCAAACAGTTCAGAGATCAGTGGCAACGGATATTTATTCTTCACCGTGATCTGGTTGAGACCTCTGCAGTCGATACAAGGACGAAGAGAGCCATCTTTTTGACAAAGAAGAACCCGGCTCTTGCCGGGGAGGAAGACTTTCATATGAAGCCCCTCTCCAAGTTCTCTTTCACATAGCGGACATGGACATAGTCTCTGGCAAAGAGAGAGGATATACCCTACCACAGGGAAGGGATGCACCAGGAATCAGTTCAATAGGGCAGTCATACGCCCGATTTTTGGGGCAATGTCTCCGCCTCCCTCTTGCTGAAGATGTCTGAAAATGCTGCATAATGACTCGATAATCCTGCCAATGACCGAGGCAGAGAAGGCTGAGCCGACCGAATCTTCACCAGGCAACGACCTTGATACTCAGGACCCCACTGGAGAACCTCTCCAGAATTCCAGAACTGGGGCTTGCAGTCAGAGCCAAGGCAGACCCAGCAACACAAGGTTAACAGCTTTGGGTAGCACATAGAAAGGCAGAAGTTTGGAGTGAAGGGCTCCCAATTGGAGCCTCAGCGGCTTAGTCACAGCTATAACTGGGTCTGGCAGAGGTAGTTCATTCACTGAAGCAACTGTCAATGGGTTCTGCAGAAGGGTGGTGGGGAATTGCAGAAGATCCACCAGGACTCTACAGATGAAATTAGCAGCGGATCCAGAATCTAGATATGCAGAAACCTGATGCGTTTTCTCGCCGGACACTATGGTCACAGGTATGGACAAACTAGATGGAAGTCCATTCTTACCCAAGGTTGTCACTCCTAGCAACCCTAGGTTTTGTGATCTTTGGAGACACAGGCACACAAGATGGCCACCGAGGCCGCAATAAAGACAGAGTCCAGATGTGCGTCTGCGTTGCCTCTCCTTAGAAGGATCGACATCTGAGGACAGCAGTGGTTGCTGCAAAGTAGGAGCCAAACTGGGAAGGGCTCCCTCCCATCGAACCTCTCGGAGGCGTTCTTGGATCCGTATATCAATCCGGGCAGACAGAAGGATGAGGTCGTCCAGGGTAGACGGCAGATCTCGGGCGGCAAGTTCATCCTTAATTCTAGAAGCCAGTCCATGCCAGAATGCAGCCACCAGGGCCTTATTGTTCCATAACAGCTCTCCTGCCAGGGTGCGGAAGTGGATGGCTTACTCACTCACGGAGGTGTCTCCTTGGCGTAGGTTAATCAAAGATGCCGCTGCAGATGAGACTCATCCAGGCTCCTCAAACACCATGCGAAAAGTCCGGAGGAAGGCTTGGAAGTCACGGGTCTCTGGACCTTGTCTCTCCCAGATAGGGTTTGCCCATGCAAGAGCCTTGCCGATGTGGAGAGAAATGATGAAAGCGACCCTTACGCCATCAGACGAAAATGTCCTACTATACAGGCTGATGTGGACCTGGCATTGATTAAGAAATCCACGACAGGTACTTGCTTCTCCATCATAGACGTCAGGAAGTGGCAAAGAAACACGCAGGTCACCACTGCCGAGAGGTGTAGTCTGAGGATCAACACTGCCAGGAGGTGTAGTAGGAGGAACAGCAGCTTGTGCCTTTTGCCGACGTGCAAGGATGTTTAACGCCTGGAGGAGTTGGTCCTGTTGGGACCGGAGGTCCAGCATATCTGCTCGCATCTCCTGTGACGTTGTCATCATTGTCTTGAATCGGCCAGCGGTGTTCATGCCCTGAGCATACTGTCACAAAGGGTATGTGGACCCACTGGGCCGTACCGCCTTGGCGGTAAGGCAGCTGGAGAACGGGGCGCATGTGAATGTCTATAGTCTGTATAGGTACCTGTGGCAGCTCAGACAGCAGGAAGGCAGGCTTGGCTAGGACTAGACAGCAGGTAGACGTCAGGCGAGGTGAAACATGTCAGACGTGGATACAGCACGACACAACTTTGGCACAGCACAGTGCTCGACCAGGGTGGTATGGAATGCTAGGGACAGGAAAAGGAACTGGAACAGGTACAGGAACAGTAACAGGTACAGGAACAGGTAACACACTAGGAGGCCATCACATAGACAAACTAGGGAACAACAACAACAACGCTCAGGCATCGAAGCAGGGGGCTGGACCCCTCTTATAGTCCAGGGTACTCACGGGTCAAATTTTGTCAAAATGTCCGGTTTGCGCGCACCCTATGGGATCCGGCTGAGGTGAGTGGACGCAAGTGCTGGCGTCTCCTGAGGAGGAGGCTGGGGCCAGCGCTTGCCGACTCGTGGCTGCGGCTGTCAGGAGGGGACTGGAGCTGACAGCCCGCAGCCACGGACATTACAGGGGGGGGGGTGATATTGTCTGTGGACTGGTGGGGTTTGTGTGCAAGGGCTGCTTTTCAGCCATGATAATATTGCAAAATAAAAAGCAACAACCTTTTAGCAATAGTTTCCTGAGAGGAGTATGAGATAAATATTGTATGGGTAATGTAGCATATGCCTTACTTCTACGTGTCCTCCAAAGTAAATAGCTGAAAAAGTCTGAGCATAAAATAAGGTAGATAAGTCATACTGTAATGGCACTATCGGGTCCAGGTAATACAATAAAAAATACAAAATAAAAACATAAGAGTAATGTTTTAATTGATATCGTGAACAAACAGTAAACTGGTGTAACTTTATATTTATACTCTACTTTAACTAACAAGTAGAATGCCTGCCAGAACTTTCCTGGAATTCACGTGTATTCAAAGACACCTTCTACTTGCCAAAAGTAGATGATCAAAAACAAGCTATGGCAAGTAGAAATATTAGTTACATTATACAGAATTATGTTATCTTATCCTCACTTAATAATACAAACACAAGGTTTTGGCAAGTAGACTAACTTTAGATTATCCTGAGATATCTCCAAGTGGAAACACAAACAGTACATTTTAGGACCATGGTACTTTCCAACACTACAGGAGTCAACCAGACCAAAGGTATTTGCGTAGCACACAACCGGCAACAAATCCTAAAACCAATGGGTTTGCTATTCGACTAACTAGATTGATCATATGACCTCTAACATGGAACCTTTACTTTTTACCAGGAAAACTATTCTTATCTACAATACTCCGTGTGAAATTGAGGTACTAGTGACCTTTTGTTTCTATTCATTGCAGCCAGGAGCCAGACATAACCTTTATATACATGTGTATACAAACTAATTACATAACCTAAAAAATACATGTCAAAGTAGAAGTCACACGTTTGTTATGTGTACATTTTGTATTTGGAAGCAGATATCTATCATTTAATTCCACAAGTTTATGTAACTGTGATGCAATTTAAATTTATTTAAATATGTACTAATTCTTGTGTATAAGCAAACCCTTGCAGATAAAACTATAGATTAAGGTGTTATGACATTACCTTTAGCAGTGTGCCAGATTGCCAAGAAGCAATACAAGCAACTAAAAGAGGACATTGAAACGTTAAAAAGATATATAAACCAGGTATATATAATCCAAATTCATTTTGTTAAGGTACAATCATTAAAATCCACATCATATAAAATAGTCGACATGAGGAGGAAGTACAAAAGACAACAAAAGGGATCCTGGCAGCAAGAGCACTGTTATATATCCACAAGGGTACGCATACTAATCAAATATTGTCACAATCTAGGGGCATGTGGACCCACTAGGCCGCTCCGCCGTAGCAGAGAGGCAGCTGGTCAAGTCACAGTCTATGCAAAGTCCATACAGGAAGTTCGTAGCACAAGGGTACCTGAGATAGTCTAGATGGTGACAGGCTCTGCTGCGGATGGGGCTAGATGTGGCAGGTTGCGCCAGACGTGGCGGATGGTACCAGGAGTGGCAGATGACAGCAGACGTAGTCTATACCAGCAGGCGTGGGAGGTTGCGCCAGACGTGGCGGATGGTACCAGGGATGGCAGATGACAACAGACATGGTGTATACCAGCAGGCGTGGGAGGTTGCGCCAGACGTGGCGGATGATACCAGGAGTGGCAAATGACGCCAGACGAGGTGTATAATAGCAAGCGGCACAACACGACTCCTACACTAGACAGGCTCAGGAACAAAATATTTCACAGGAAACAGGTAGCAGGGTACGGCAAAACTGGGAGCAGGATAACACTAAGGGGCCATTTGCAATACGAACATGGGAAAACTACAACAACGCTCAGGCAATGAGTGAAAGGGTAGGGCCCTTTTTATAGTCCAGGGTGATCTGGGATATAATTAATTTATTAATTACATATGAGCGGGAACCAGCAAGCGCCCCCTCATGGACATTGCAGAACAGAGCGGCTGGATGTGCTGACGGGAAGGAGACGTCGGCCAGAGGAGGAAGGTCTGCGGCCGTCAATAGGCAAGGGGAGGCTGCAGTCTGCAAGCACGGCCATTACAAATATATAATGACTAAAAGTCCATTATGCGTCACTAACAGGAAAACAGAAGGATTATATATAAAAACATTACACAATGCAACAACATATACAATAAAATGCAAAGCGTAAACTATTAGCTGTACATCCCATCCTCAAAAATGAAAAATCCTGAACAACATATAATGAAACAAAATAATATTTCACATAACTAGCAAAGTAACACAGGGAATAAGAAGCAATGAAGTACATTGTATAACTGCACTGGGAGGTCCCACAACCCAATGTAAGTTTTGCATCAGCTTCTTCAATGAGAATATGTAGGAGGTGTAACCACCAGGGTTCAATTATGTGCATTTATTTCTGCATTAATTCAAGTGAATGGGACAGTGGTGCGATACCTTGCACGACGCCTACAAATGTAACAGTGCATGCAAGTATGAATGGGGAGGAGAACCATGCAAACAATGAAGAGACTGCGGCGCTCATAGGAGCGCCGTGGCCCCTTCAATCAGCTGATCGGCAGTTGGACCATTACCAATCTTATATTGATGGCCTTATCGATCCTGAGGATTGGCCATCAATTAGAATAACTGGGATAACCGCTTTAATCTACGCTAAATTAAAGGGGTTCTCTGGGACTTTTATATTGAGGGATTTCCTCAGGATAGATAATCAACTTCAGGTCGTGGGGGTCTAAATCTCGGCACCAGCGCTATACACTTCCCTAGTGGCTGTGCCTGGGATTGCTGTTCTCAGCAGCCTGGTCCCATTCAAGTGGTTGCTAAGAACGATAGTTCCAGGCCACTAGGGAAGTGTACGGCACTGTGCCTGGTAAACTATGTAGAGGACGCTGCGTTTATCGTCGCATCCCCTTCAGTTAGCTAATTGGTGGGGATGCCGAGAGTCTGAATCCTACCACTTTGATATTAATGACCTATCCTAAGGATGGGCAATCAATATTAAAATACCAGAGAACCCCTTTAAGAAAACAATAGAACAGAAGGATTTGCAATGATTTCATAAAGCCATGGAGGACCTGGAAGCATTGGAATTGGCCACATACAGCTACTAAATTTCTATCACATTGTTAAAATATAAAGTAGACCTACTGTACATAGTACATTCTACACAGAATCACTCCCCACTACAAACAGAATTTCATAACATTTATATATCTTTATCTCCAGCAGACCTCCTAGCCATTATATGGAAGGGAACTTTATAAAGAGCAAAAGTGGGAGTTGTGCCTAGAATGTTACTGGTAGTTTAGGGGGTAGGGTGCCAGGTGAGGAACGTTACGTCAAAACGTTGTTCGATGTGGTTGTCAAATTGCTTGTTAATGGCCACGCAGTGTTGTGGGTAAAACTGCTACTATGACTAAGAACGCAGTTGGCGTTTGAAACGCGTAAGCGTACTGGTCCTTTGTCTTTATGTGCTGGGTGGATTTTTAATGCTTATAAAATAAAGTCCTGAGATTTCTTTACGAAGTGAAGGATCATACCTTTTTTTAAAACTGCTGGTTACCTAAAAAATTGTGTGGTCATAAGGGTCCATTCAAGAATGGCCACTCGTTCATGCAGATAAACAGCAGCATACTGCAAGCAATTTTACAAACGCATCAAACAGTGTGCGGGTGCAACGCGGCCGGGTCAATACCGCTCTGTGGGGCTTACTTTTTAGACATATGTAAAAAAGTCTAAATAGTTGATTAGAAAATTACATAGTATAACTTGGGGACAATACAATAAAACTATGTAGTGTCACTTTAACTGTGAAATGTGTGCAAGGGAATAACTAAAGATCACTGTCCAACCCTGCAGGGCTGCGTGTCGTTTCCCAGCTCTTCTGAGTAAACTAATTTGGAAGAATCTGCTATTGCGCATCTTCATTAAATATCGCATGAGGCTTAGTCTGCACAAACAGTGAGGTAAAAGAGTCTAACCAGACTTGGTTATTGTTGATTGAACAACGTAGCCATTATTGTTACAATTTGAATTATTCTGAACATTCATAACAATAATCTTCCAATGTAAATGGATAAACGATAAAAGTAACATTTATTATTGAAGACAATTAATCGTCCAAACATAACAATTATTCTTAGTATTTGTATGATCATGTTAATTGTAATATGTAAATGGTCGTCCTCCTACTTTTCCCTATTGTACTGTATTACTGGAATGGTTGACTGTGGAACTAAATTGGTACAGGGGTTGTAATGCTGTAAACGTCCATCTTACACTTGTAACAATTTCAGGACTCGACTATTATTAAAGCTCAAAGAATGGCGGTGCAAAAGTGATGATAAATCTCCATATCTTATTGGGAACATTAGTGTAAATAATTTATTCCAGTGCAAAGTTAAATTTGGTTACATTTTTCTCTGGGCCTTTAATTAAAGAGGCTCTGTCACCAGATTTTGCAACCCCTATCTCCTATTGCAGCAGATCGGCGCTGGAATGGAGATAAGAGTAACGTGTTTTTTTTTTTTTAAAAACGAGCATTTTTGGCCAAGTTATGACCATTTTTATATTTATGTAAATGAGGCTTTCTAAAGTACAACTGGGCGTGTTTAAAGTAAAAGTACAACTGGGCGTGTATTGTGTTCGTTACATCGGGGCGTTTTTACTTCTTTTACTAGCTGGGCGTTGTGTATAGAAGTATCATCCACTTCTCTACACAACGCCCAGCTTCTGGCAGTGCAGACACACAGCGTGTTCTCGAGGGATCACGCTGTGACGTCACTCACTTCCTGCCCCAGGTCCTGCATCGTGTCGGACCAGCGAGGACACATCGGCACCAGAGGCTACATTTGATTCTGCAGCAGCATCGGCATTTGCAGGTAAGTCGATGTAGCTACTTACCTGCAAACGCTGATGCTGCTGCAGAATCAACTGTAGCCTCTGGTGCCGATGTGTCCTCGCTCGTCCGACACGATGCAGGACCTGGGGCAGGAAGTGAGTGACGTCACAGCGTGATCTCTCGAGAACACGCTGTGTGTCTGCACTGCTAGAAGCTGGGCGTTGTGTAGAGAAGTGGATGATACTTCTATACACAACGCCCAGCTAGTAAAAGAAGTAAAAACGCCCCGATGTAACGAACACAATACACGCCCAGTTGTACTTTTACTTTAAACACGCCCAGTTGTACTTTAAAAAGCCTCATTTACATAAATATAAAGATGGTCATAACTTGGCCAAAAATGCTCGTTTTTAAAAGAAAAAAACGTTACTCTTATCTCCATTGCAGCGCCGATCTGCTGCAATAGGAGTTAGGGGTTGCAAAATCTGGCGACAGAGCCTCTTTAAGTCTTATGTTCATGTGACTTTCCTTCCCTAGATGACTGTAATTAAAGGGGGTTTTACACTGGGCAATTATCGGGCAAACGAATGTTCATAGAACGCTAGTTGATGATAATTGCCCTGTGTAAACAGGGCATCGATCAGTAGATGAACGAGCAAACTCTCGTTCATCTGCTGATCGTATCATTTAAAAAAAGTAATGATGAAATCACTCTCTGCAGGTCCAAGTCTGTGTTGTACAGAACAAGTTGTGCTGGAGTGCGAAAAGCTGAACGGCAAGAGTGCAGTCTCTGAGAGTCTGTGGTTCCAGGAGCTGCTTGAGGGTGGTTTGCAGGAGCCGCCCCGCGTGTCGAATGTGCATTGTGAGTAACATGCGAGCGACTTTGCAGAACTGTGGTTGATGGTAGACAGGTGGGTGCATCCCCATGCAAGACAGTGTGACTGGTGCAGCAAATAACCAGCAAGCCAGATAGAGGCCTAGTGCAAGGCCTGTGTATATAAGAAGGACGTGCCCCTGAATCAGAGAAGTGCCATTGACAGTCCATAAGAGTGAGCCAACCAGCCATCATCCGCCTCCCTGAACCAAGTTTTAGAACTGTGCCTCGCAAATGTGAGAGGTGTTTATTGTCTGTTGTGATTGTGCGTGACATAACACCAGTTTTGAGCAACAACTTTGTTTTTGCCACTACTACTGATCTCCATTCCATCTCTTCTGCAACAAACCTTTATTGGCCCTTACATCACATCAGGGCTACACCTTACAGCAAGCTCTACTTGACTCCAAATTCTCATTTACCATAACGGAGATATCAGGCCGCAGCTGAGGCCTGAGCTAGCCAAAAATGAAGGAGTTCTGTCATTAGCCCCTTGGGAGTCAACATATGAAATAGAATAAATAAATATAACACCATGACAATATGATTAGTGAGCATCGCTGTCAAGAGCTACTCAGGTGCTAGGAAATACTGACTAATGTTGATCATGGATTTTGTGCCCGTTAGGGGGGATTCACACGAGCGTGTATTCGGTCCGTGCGGGCCGCGTGGTTTTCACGCGGCACGCATGGACCAATACAAGTCTATGGGGCAGTACAGACAGTCCGTGCTTTTTGCGCAGCGTTTGTCTGCTGCGCAAAAAGCGCGACATGCTCAATATCTCTGCGTATTTCGCGCATCACGCACCCATTGAAGTCAATGGGTGCGTGAAAACCACGCAGGTCGCACAGAAGCACTTCCGTGCGAACCGACTGAAACAGCGCACCAGCTGTCAAAAGGATGAATGTAAACAGAAAAGCACCACGTGCTTTTCTGTTTCCAAACATCCAAACGAAGTGTCTTTGAGATGAGTGAACCCGGACAACCGAACCGAACCCGGCAAAAAAATTATCGGTACGCGACGTCAGGAGATAGTCACTGTCCATGGTGCTGAAAGAGTTAAACTGTTTCAGCACCATGGACAGTGACTTCCGATCCCAATATACATAAACCTGTAAAAAAAAAACGAAGCTCTGACTTACCGATAACTCCCGGCTTCTTCCTCCAGTCTGACCTCCCGGGATGACAATTCAGTCCAAGTGACAGCTCCAGCCAATCACAGGCCAAGCACAGGCTGCAGCGGTCACATGGACTGGCGCGTCATCCAGGGAGGTGGGGCCCGATGTCAAGACAGGCGCGTCACCAAGGACGCGTCACCAAGGACGCGTCACCAAGGCAACGGCCGGGAAGTTCTCGGTAAGTACGAACTTTTTCTATTTTTTCAACAGGTTTTTCGATATTGTGTTCGGCATTCACTGTCGAGGGTGCTGAAAGAGTTAGCTCTTTCAGCACCTTGGACAGTGACGGGCGTCGACTAGCCTCATCTCTATGATGGCGGCTGCGCGAAAATCACGCAGCCGCGCATCATACACGGATGACACACGCAGCTGTCAAATGGTTTTTGCGCGCGCAAAACGCCGCGTTGTTTGCGCGCGCAAAAACGCAACGTCCGTCTGTATCTGCCCTTATGTGTATAGATAGTGTGTCCACTGATGCAGAGAGTGATTATCTAAGAAGCTTGGGAGAAGGAAGCTTTAGAAGATGCAGAAGGGGGATCCGAGGGGAAAATGTACAGCAGCAGGGGTCTTAGTCTAGACCCCACAGAAATAAAATGTAAATAATTTATTAAAAGGCTCACACCTCTTAATCAATTATTTACATCTTGTGCAGTCCGTGCGCCAGAAAGTGTCATCTACTACAGTTTTAAACTGGCATAGATTTCAATCCACATTCGGCAAACCAACAAGCAATTTCTGCGCTGTCATATGATTTCTATTAACAACTTTTGTCCAGAGACCAGCACTTTTAAGACTGGGTTCATACAACACTGTCAGAATGCGTTTTTTTGCCACAAACTGAAGCAAAATGGCCCAGTTTTGCAGTGGTACGCCGCATCAAAACAGCATTTTGACCATAACGTGTAAGCCCTCATAACATTTATTCATTTGTAACAATGAAACTTGAGATTTGATCAACTATATGGTTTATTTGGGAAGTATAATAAAATATTATTTACTTACACTATTTGATTAAAAAATTCTTAACATATTATAGTAGCATTAACTTGCTATTGTCACGATGGGTGTGTGGACCCACTGGGCCGTACCGCTGTAGCAGGATAGCAGCTGGCCAACAGCATACCAAGTAAATGTCTATAGTTCGAATAAGGGTAGCTGTGGTAATTCAGACAGTAGTGATATTTAGGCTCGGATGGGACCTTGGCAGCAGGCAGACACCAGGCGCGGTGTAACACAGCAAGCGTAATATACGGCACAAAACGACTCCAACTCTCTATGGCACAGGAACAAGGTAGCATGGAATAGAGGATACTGGTAGCAGGTTTCGGGAACATTGAGAACTGGAAAACACTAAGGGACCATTTTCAAAGACTAACACAGGTAAACACAACAATGCTCAGGCAATGAAGGAAGGGGCAGGACCCTTCTTATAGTCTAGGGTGATCATGGGCTAATTTGACATACTATTCAGGTGGGCGTGCTGGCCCTTTAAGGCAGGGCACGAGCATGCGCGCGCACCCTACGCGACACAGCAGAGTGAAGCTGAAGTGAGCGCTGGCGTCTCCTGAGGAGGAGATGCGGGCCAGTGCTCACTGAACCATGGCTGCGGCTGTTGGGGGGTGAGTAATCCCGACGGTCCGCAGCCATCGGTGTCACAGCTATTAATAAACAAGGCAAACCTGTAACATCAATCTACTCTTGTATCATGAGATGCTGTCGATCTGAATCAGTGTAATTGGTGTGTTAGCATGGTGGGTTTTAACTAAAATTCTAATCAGTGGCAGTTAAGCCAAATAAGGCACTGTTCACATTTGCGTTTTTGCCTGTCATTCGGGGTATCCAGTATTTTTTACGTCAAGAATCGCATAGTCTGCAGCAATATTCTTGTCGTCAAAATTACCAGAACCTTGATGAAAACTTGACACATGACAGTGACTATTCCCATGCCCGTGGTTTTTACATCGTGACATCCAGCAGAGTGATAACATGTCATCAAGCCCTGACTGAAGTTGGTGACCTAGTGTGAATACGTAGTGTATCTTCATTGTCTACTGCAAATATGCAGTTCGTTCTACCATTTTTAATATATTGCAGTTGTTATTTAATCTACAATTATATTTTTTTCTTCGTGTGAGATGAATTTTTTTAATTTAATGACATTTTTATTTACATTTACCCTTTATGGTGAAGACCTACTTCATTCATGTGTTCATTTAGTGTGCCAAATTAGTTGTCCTCATTAACCCCTTAACGCTCCATGACCTACTATTAGGTCATGCTAACTGTAGCGTTCGCGCTCAGTGACCTAATAGTAGGTCATGGAGTAAACACGGCACCGTTCGCGCGGGGCGCGTTCATGAGCTGTGATAGCTGCTGTTTCCGACAGCAGACTATCACTGCTCAATGTGCCGGGACCGATCGCGGAGCTCCCCCGCCGATTAACCCCTCAGAAGCCGCGTTCAATAGCGATCGCGGCTTCTTAGGGGTTAATCCGCCATCGCCGGCCTGCTACACGATAGCGGCCGGCAATGGTGACTATGGCAACCGGACACCAAACAATGGCGTCCGGCTATGCCATCGACGGAAGCCTAGTGCTATGCTTGCTGTCAGTGAGTAGCTGACAGTTCTAATACACTGCACTACGCATGTAGTGCAGTGTATTAGAATAGCGATCAGTGCCTCCTGCCCTCAAGTCCCCTAGTGGGACAAAGTAATAAAGTAAAAAAAAAGTTAAAAAAAGATGTGTAAAAATAAGAAAATAAAAGTTTTAAAAGTAATAAAAGTAAAAGTCCCACTTTTTCCCTTATCACTCATTTATTATTAATAAAAATATATAAACAAACAAATAAACTATACATAATTGGTATCGCCGCGTCCGTAACGGCCTGAACTAAAAAATTATTTTGTTATTTATCTCGCACGGTGAACGCCGTAAAAAAAAATATTAATAAACCGTCCCACAATCACAATTGTTTGGTCACTTCACCTCCCAAAAAATGGAATAAAAAGAGATCAAAAAGTCGCATGTACCGAAAAATGGTGCTGATCGAAACTACAGTTCGTTACGCAAAAAATAAGTCCTCGCACAGCTTTATTGATTGAAAAATAAAAACGTTCTGGCTCTTAGAATAAGGTAACACAAAAAGTGAATGATTTTTTACAAAACGTATTTTATTGTGCAAACGCCATAAGACATAAAAAAAAACTATAAACATCTGGTATCGCCGTAATCGTATCGCCACGCAGAATAAAGTGAATATGTCATTTATAGCGCACGGTGAACGCTGTAAAAAAAAAAAGAATAAAAAAACAATAGTAGAATTGCTGTTTATTAGTCACCACGCCACCTAAAAATAGAATAAAAACTGATCAAAAAGCCGCATGCACCCCAAGAAAACTACAATGGACTCCTCAAGGGGTCTAGTTTCCAAATTGGGGTCACTTTTGGGGGGTTTCCAATGTTTTGGCACCACAAGACCTCTTCAAACCGGACATGGTGCCTAATAAAAAAGAGGCCTCAAAATCCACTAGGTGCTCCTTTGATTCGGAGGCCGGTGCTTCAGTCCATTACCGCCCGAGGGCCACATGTGGGATATTTCTCTAAACTGCAGAATCTGGGCAATAAATATTGATTTGCGTTTCTCTGATAAATCCTTTTGTGTTATAAAAAAAAATGGTATAAAGAGGATTTTCTGACAAAAAAAAAAAAGTAAATTTCACCTCTACTTTGCTCTAAATTTCTGTGAAACACCTAAAGGGTTCATAAACTTTCTAAATGCTGTTGTGAATACTTTGAGGGGTCTAGTTTCTAAAATGGGGTGTTTGATAGGGTTTTCTAATATATGGGCCCCTCAAAGCAACTTCAGAACTGAACTGGAACCTAAAAAAATAAATAAATGAGGCAATACTTCGCTTCTCACATTATACTGATAATGAGCCGTGCCCACCACGAGATGACCCCAGTTTTGACAGTTTGTATAAACGGAGACCCCTATTAGACCATTTCAGTGCCCGGTTTTCCCAAGCATACACCCCCGAGAAGTGTATTTCTATTGAGGAGTCCTTGGTGGATTTTAAAGGGAGGGTTCAATTCCGCCAGTACCTGCCGGGTAAGAGGGCAAGGTATGGCGTGAAGATGTATAAGCTGCGAGAGTGCATCAGGGTATACCTACAGATTTAGGATATATGAAGGAAAGGCCACCCCCAAACCAGACTGCATCCTGGACTACAATAGGTACATGGGAGGGATGGACTTGTCAAATCAAGTCCTGAAGCCCTACAGCGCCATGCGGTGTGGTATAAGAAGCTGGCCGGGCACATCATACAGATGGCTTTGTACAATACGTACGTGCTACGTCGATGTGCAGGCCAGAGGGGAACTTTCCTGGAATTTCAAGATCTAATCTTTAGGGACCAGGAAGGGGGGGCACCCAGTACTTCTGGAAGCGAGGCCACGCGCATCGTACCAGGGCAACACTTTCCAGGAGAAGTTCCCCAAACCGGTGGAAAGGGAAAGAGTCAAAAGAGGTGCAGAGTCTGCTATAAGAGAGGGATAAGGAAGAACACAATATACCAATGTGACACGTGTCCCGAAAAACCAGGGCTCTGTATAAAAGATTGTTTTAAATTGTATCATACATCCCTTGATTTTTAATTTACCCTGATGCACTCCGCACAGCTTACCCCCCTCATCTTTCCCTTCTGAGCCCTGCCGTATGCCCAGGCAGCTGATAACAGCCACATGTAGGGTATTGCCGTACCCAGGAGAACCCACATTACAATTTAAGGGGTGTATATCTCCGGTGGCGCATGCTGGGCACACTATATTGGACACTGAAATGGCATATATATATATAAAATTGCAAATCTCACACTGCACCATCTGCTGCGCATTATCTTTTACACAGTACCTGTGGGGTCAAAATGCTCACTACACCTCTAGATGAATGTCTTAAGGGGTGTAGTTTTTAAAATGTGGTCACTTCTCGGGGGTTTCAACTGTACTGGTACCTCAGGGGCTTCTGCATACATGACTTAGCACCAGAAAAGCTCCAGTAGGCCAAATGGTGGTCCTTTCCTTCTGAGCCCTCCCATGGGCCCAAACGGCATTTTATCACCACAAATGGGGTATTGCCGCACTAAGGACAAATTGGGCAACAAAATGGGGTATTTTGTTCCTTGTGAAAATAAGAAATTTTGATCAAAAATGACATCTTATTGGAAAAAATATCATTTTTTTCATTTCACAGCCCAATTCAAATAGGTGTTGTGAAAAAACTGTGCGGTCAAAATGATAACAAAAACCATAAATAAATTCCTTGAGGGGTGTAGTTTCCAAAATGGGGTCACTTCTGGTGGGTTTCCATTGCTTTGATACCTCTGGGGCTCTGCAAATGCGACATGGCACCCGAAAACCAATCCAGCAAAATCTGGACTCCAACAAACACATAGCGCTCCTTTCCGTCTGAGCCCTCCCATGGGCCCAAACGGCAGTTTATCACCACAAATGGGGTATTGCCGCACTAAGGACAAATTGGGCAACAAAATGGGGTATTTTGTTCCTTGTGAAAATAAGAAATTTTGATCAAAAATGACATCTTATTGGAAAAAATATCATTTTTTTCATTTCACAGCCCAATTCAAATAGGTGTTGTGAAAAAACTGTGCGGTCAAAATGATAACAAAAACCATAAATAAATTCCTTGAGGGGTGTAGTTTCCAAAATGGGGTCACTTCTGGTGGGTTTCCATTGCTTTGATACCTCTGGGGCTCTGCAAATGCGACATGGCACCCGAAAACCAATCCAGCAAAATCTGGACTCCAACAAACACATAGCGCTCCTTTCCGTCTGAGCCCTCCCATGGGCCCAAACGGCAGTTTATCACCACAAATGGGGTATTGCCGCACTAAGGACAAATTGGGCAACAAAATGGGGTATGTTGTTCCCTGTGAAAATAAGAAATTTTGATCAAAAATGACATCTTATTGGAAAAAATATAATTTTTTTCATTTCACAGCCCAATTCAAATAGGTGCTGTGAAAAAACTGTGCGGTCAAAATGATAACAAAAACCATAAATGAATTCCTTGAGGGGTGTAGTTTCCAAAATGGGGTCACTTCTGGTGGGTTTCCATTGCTTTGATACCTCTGGGGCTCTGCAAATGCGACATGGCACCCGAAAACCAATCCAGCAAAATCTGGACTCCAACCAACACATAGCGCTCCTTTCCTTCTGAGCCCTCCCATGGGCCCAAACGGCAGTTTATCACCACAAATGTGGTATTGCCACACTAAGGACAAATTGGGCAACAAAATGGGGTATGTTGTTCCCTGTGAAAATAAGAAATTTTGATCAAAAATGACATCTTATTGGAAAAAATATCATTTTTTTCATTTCACAGCCCAATTCAAATAGGTGCTGTGAAAAAACTGTGCGGTCAAAATAATAACAAAAACCATAAATTAATTCCTTGAGGGGTGTAATTTCCAAAATGGGGTCACTTCTGGTGGGTTTCCATTGTTTTGATACCTCAACACCTCTTCAAACCTGGCATGTTGCCCAAAATATATTCTAATAAAAAAGAGGCCTCAAAATGCACTAGGTGCTTCTTTGATTCTGGGGCTTGTGTTTTAGTCCACGAGCGCACTAGAGGCACATGTGGGACATTTCTAAAAACTGCAGAATCTGGACAATACATATTTTGTAGTATTTCTCTGGTAAAACCTTCTCTGTTACAGAAAAAAATTGAATAAAATTGAAATTCAGCAGAAAAAATGAAATTTGCAAATTTCATTTCCACTTTGCTTTAATTCCTGTGAAATGCCTGAAGGGTTAAAAAACTTTCTATATGCTGTTTTGAATACTTTGAGGGGTCTAGTTTTTAAAATGGGGGTTTCTAATACATAGGCCCCTCAAATCCACTTCAGAACTGAACTGGTACCTTCAAAAAAAGGCTTTTGAAATTTTCTTAAGAATATGAGAAATTGCTGTTTATGTTCTAAGCCGTGTAACGTCCAAGAAAAATAAAAGAATGTTCAAAAAACGATGCCAATCTAAAGTAGACATATGGGAAATGTGAACTAGTAACTATTTTGGGTGGTATAACCGTATGTTTTTCAAGCAGATGCATTTAAATTCTGAAAAATGCTATTTTTTGTAAATTTTCTCTAAATTTTGCAATTTTTCACAAATAAAGACTGAATATATCGACCAAATTTTACCACGAACATGAAGCCCAAAGTGTCACGAGAAAACAATCTCAGAATCGCTTGGATAGGTTTAAGCATTCCGACATTATTACCACATAAAGTGAAATATGTCAGATTTGAAAAATGGGCTCTGAGCCTTAAGGCCCAAACTAGGCTGCGTCCTTAAGGGGTTCATGTTTTATAGGTTTCTTGGTCTATGCAAACTATTAGTTGCTGTAATTTTTTCAATAATGTATTAAACTGGAAATTTCACAATAAACGATTGGCGTTGGTAAATATATGTAATAGACTTGATCTAGTCCTTTACCCATGTTAATAGCAAGCAAATTACTTCAATATTTTCTAAACAATCTAAAGTGCCAACCACTTTCCATAAATGTTGTGTCTATTTAAATTTGTGTATGTAATAACATCTTCTTTTTCTTTTTTGAGAACTCTGACTACCTACAAATCACTTACACATATGATCCATGGATTCCTCAACAGCAATATGAGGACACTGATTCCATTATGCGCAATCAAACTTATTCCAGTTACAATCTCTTCATCTGTTCTGGTCAGTGAGGTGTTGTTTGTTTGTTTTTTACCATAGACAACTTTATTTCAAATAGTTTTTATTGTTAAGGTCATACACAAGAAAGAAGGAACCCATAGTAAAATTCCAGCATGACTGAACACCCTTGGTCGCTAGCGATCCTACTCTAGTTTCCCAGGAAGACTTCTGCCACCCTGATCTTGGCCCCAGGATCGGATACTCTACAGTTGGTTTTGCAGTCTTAGGGTATGTGCACACACACTAATTACGTCCGTAATTGACGGACGTATTTCGGCCGCAAGTCCCGGACCGAACACAGTGCAGGGAGCCGGGCTCCTAGCATCATACTTATGTACGATGCTAGGAGCCCCTGCCTCGCTGTAGGACAACTGTCCCGTACTGTAATCATGTTTTCAGTACGGGACAGTTGTCCTGCAGCGAGGCAGGGACTCCTAGCATCGTACATAAGTATGATGCTAGGAGCCCGGCTCCCTGCACTGTGTTCGGTCCGGGACTTGCGGCCGAAATACGTCCGTCAATTACGGACGTAATTAGTGTGTGTGCACATACCCTTATATTTCCACTCTTAAGAATGCAATGGTAAACCACCAGCAATACAACTATCAAAAGGAACCCAACACTGTCATATTCCATTTACTTCCTTGTGCGCTTGCCTTAATACCAAACAGAGGACTAAATATTACATCATAATTATCTTACTATGTTCCAGAAGTCAGTAGTTTATTCATATACAGTATGATAACATTCTCACACTGCAATAGATTGGGGGCCTGCAAGGAATAACTAAATCTTACTGTAACGTCTATGGCCGCGGCCCGTCGTTCTGACTTACCCTCTAACGGCTGCTGCCATGGACGTGTGAGTGCTCGGCAGCATCTCCCTCCTGAGAGACGCTGGCACTCATTTCCTGTTTCTGTGACTGTCTGCCGCAGGACGCGTGCCTTAAAGGGCCATTGCGCGCATAATTGCAGGAAGTCTGCAATCAGTCCAGAATGCTGCTGGACTATAAAAAGCGCTCTGCCCTCTTGATCTTAACTTGAGCGTTGTTGTATACGTAAAGTTTATCTTGCAAATGATTTCCTAGTGTTTTCCAGTTCCCAGTGTTACCCGTACCTGCTGCCTGTACCCTGTATCCCGTGCTACTCTGCCTCTGTGCCATCTAGAGTTGAAGTCGAGTTGTGTCTTCCGCTGCCTCTACTGCGTCACCGCCGGATGTCTGTCTACTGCCGGAGCCTTATCTTCAGCCTGAATCGCCGTTACTGTCTACATTGCCTCAGGTACCCTTCCTGGACTATAGACTTTGTATTTTACCTGTTTGGCCCGCTGCTATTCCGCTACGCGGTACGGCCCAGTGGGTCCACACCCTACGTCGTGACACTTACAAAGTGTGAAAACCTATGTTCACAACAGAAAAACTGTAGAATACAACAGGGGCGTAGCTAAAGGCTCATGGGCCCCGATGCAAAAATTCTTACTGGGCCCCCCCCCGCAAACTTCTCATGGCCGACGGTCCGCAGCTTTCAGCTGCATCGCTGGGTCTCCTAAGTGACCGAACAATGCAGCACTAGCAGCCGGGGGCGTCACTAAGGCTGGGTTCACACACACTATTTACGGACGTAATTCGGGCGTTTTAGCATTGAATTACGTCCGAAAGTGCGGCTCAATAGCATAGGCAAACATCTGCCCATTCATTTGAATGGGTCTTACGATGTTCTGTGCCGACGGTCATTTTTTTTTACGCGCCGCTGTCAAAAGGCGGAGCGTAAAAAAGACGCCCGCGTCAAAGAAGTGCCTGTCACTTCTTCAGACGTAAATGGAGCTGTTTTCCATGGACTCCATAGAAAAACAGGTCGAATTACGTCCGTAATGGACGCAGCGAAAGACGCCTGCACATGCCAGTACGGCTGAAATTACGGTGCTCTTTTCTCCTGAAAACAGCACCGTAATCTCAGCCGTAACAGACGCTGCCGTGTGAACATACCCTCAGGGCTTAAAATGTCAGGGAAATAGCCCCAATACATATGTGTCCGCCCAAAAAAAAGTGTGTATATGAGACAGCATACGATATCTATAGCACTACGACCCTATAAACTATGGATAGGATTAGATACAGTGGCTCAGCAGACAGTATCACACATGATAGGATTAGATACAGTGGCTCAGAAGGCAGTATCACACATAATAGGATTAGATACAGTGGCCCAGCAGACAGTATCACACATGATAGGATTAGATACAGTGGCTCAGCAGACAGTATCACACATGAGAGGATTAGATACAGTGGCTCAGCAGACAGTATCACACATGATAGGATTAGATACAGTGGCTCAGCAGACAGTACCACACATGATAGGATTAGATACAGTGGCTCAGCAGACAGTACCACACATGATAGGATTAGATACAGTGGCTCAGAAGGCAGTATCACACATGATAGGATTAGATACAGTGGCCCAGCAGACAGTATCACACAAGATACGATTAGATATAGGGCCCAGCAGACAGTATCACACATGATTGGATTAGATACAGTGGCCCAGCAGACAGTATCACACAAGATACGATTAGATATAGGGCCCAGCAGACAGTATCACACATGATTGGATTAGATACACAGCTCAGCAGACAGTATCACACATAATTGGATTAGATACACAGCTCAGCAGACAGTATCACACATGATTGGATTAGATACAGGGCCCAGCTCGCTGACATTGCGGCTCCAGCGCTGGACCCAGGACAGGTAAGAATAATAATTTTGCTTCTTTATGTGTTACTGATTATTTTTGTGTGTTTGTGTTTTTTTACAGGTTCGGTTGTTGGACTTCGGATTCGAGGACTTCAATGACGGCGTTTTTTTTATTCTCAATAAAATGGTTAATGAGGGTTGTGTTTTTTTATTTCAATAAAATATTTTTTCTATGTGCTTGTATCTTTTTAAACTTTATTATCACCGCCTTAGTAATGGCCGCTGGCTGATTGACAACCTCCATTACTAAGGCGAGGCTTAATGTTAGCCGGTGCAGAGGCTACACTAACCCCCATTATTACCCCGGTACCCACCGCCACCAGGAGTACTGGGAAGAGCCGGGTACGAACCAGTACCCGACCATCTGTAGTGACGGGCAGGCACCGGGGTGACCGCAGGCTGGGAAAGGCCAAAGGCACCTACCACCCTGGTAATGCTGCCTGCTGCTGCTGTGTTGTATCTGGCTGGTTATGAAAATTGGGGGGGACCCCACATCGTTCTTTCCAATTGTTTTTTTTTTAAATAACGTGGGTTCCCCCCATTTTTCATAACCAGCCAGATACAATAAAGCAGCAGCAGTCTAGCATTACCGGGGTGGGAAGGGCCACTGTTTTTGGCCTTTCCCCTCCTGCTAATACCAGCCTGCAGCCACCCCAGTGGCCGACCATCACTACAGATGGTCAGGTACTGGATCGTACCTGGCTCTTCCCAGCACCCCTGGTGGCGGTGGGTACCGGGGTAATAAAGGGGGTTAGTGTTAGCCTCTGCACCAGCTAACACTAAGCCCCGCCTTAGCAATGGATGCTGTCAATCAGCCGGCGGCCATTACTAAGGCGGTAGTAATATAGTTTAAAAAAAAACACAAAGACATAGAAAAAATATTTTATTGAAATAAAAAAAAAACACACAGCCCTCATTAACCATTTTATTAATAAAAAAAAAAGCCGTCATCGAAGTAGTCCTGGAATCCGCCGTAGTCCAACGATCGAACCTGTAAGAAAACACACACAAAATGATTAGTAACACGTGTGTTAGGCTTAGATACAGGGCCCATGTGTGATACTGTCTGTGGGACCCTGTATCTAAGCCTACCACAACGTAGGCTTAGATTCAGGGTCCAGCAGACAGTAATCTTATACAGTATAAGATTACTGTGTGCTGGGGCCCTGTATCTAAACCTACAGTGTGGTAGGCTTATATACAGGGCCCATCAGACAGGATCACGCATGGGCCATGTATCTAAGCCTACCATGTGATTGGCTTATATACAGGGCCCATCAGACAGGATCACACATGGGCCATGTATCTAAGCCTACCATGTGATTGGCTTAGATACAGGGCCCAGCAGACAGGATCACGCATGGGCCATGTATCTAAGCCTACCATGTGATTGGCTTAGATACAGGGCCCAGCAGACAGGATCACACAATCTGTGATCCTGTCTCATAAGCCTGCTACATCGTAGGCTTAGGGGTTGTGCAGTCCCTAAACATTGATGGCCTATCCTCAGGATAGGCCATCAATAGCTGATGTGTCTCCCGGGACCCGCCAATCAGCTGTTTTGAAGGGGCCGCAGCACTCGTACGAGAGCTGCTTCCCCTTCATTTCACTACTCGCCCACACTGTGAATCGCCGACACCGATTCACAGTGTGACCGGAATGAAGTGACAGGAATGAAGGGGAGCAGCTCTCGTACGAGTGCTGCGGCCCCTTCAAAACAGCTGATTGGCGGGTCCCGGGAGTCGGACCCCGCCAGTCAGGGCTAACCTTACCTTCCTCTTCGGCTGCGGCGGGAGTTCTGTCGTCTCGATGCTGTGCGCGGCGCATAGCGTGGTGACGTCATGCGCTGCGCACAGCGCTTTACGTCAGGACCTCCGCTGCCGTCCGGAACCAGGAAGGTAAGTAAAGTATGTTACTATAGTAACAGGGGCCCGCGGCCCGAGTTACTATAGTAACTTTTTATTGATGTAGTGCGGGGGGCCGTGGGCCCCCCTGGCTTCGGGGCCCGGTCGCAATTGCGACCGCTGCGACCCCTATAGCTACGCCAGTGGAATACAATCATTGCACTTGTCTGAAAGTTAGTGGATTCATTTGTCCATAGGTTATGGTGTAGCGTCCATGGCCGCGGGCCGTCGGGTTTACTAACCTCCCAACGCCCGCAGCCATGGATCCGTGAGCGCTGGTCCCCGTCTCCCTCCTAGGAGACGCCAGCGCTCACTTCCGCTCCGTTCGGCTCTGTCCCGTAGGGTGCGCGTGCACGCTCGCGCCTGGCCTTAAAGGGCCAGCGCGCGCAAATAGGAAGTCGTCATCATCATCAACTGCCACGATTTCCTGGTCTATAAGAAGGCCCCAGGCCTTCTAATCCTTGCCTGAGCGTTGTTAGTCTATCCCAGTCTGTCTCGCAAATGGTCCCTTAGTGTTTCCCCGTTCCAGCTGTTACCCGTGCCCTGTTACCCGTTCCTGTATTCCGTATTGTTCCAGTTCCTGTGCCTACCAGCGTTGGAGTCGTGTCTTCTGCCACGTCCAGTGTCTTCTGCCACGTCCAGTGTCACCTGCCACGTCCGGTGTCTTCTGCTTCATCGCATACTGCCCGCCACGTCTGGCGCCACCTGCCGCACCAGCCTTCATCCGTGCTGTAGCCACAGCCACCGTCCGGACTATTTCAGGTACCCAAGCATTACTGTCTGCCATTGACTTTCGCATAGACTGTGACCTGGTCAGCTGCCTCCCCGCTACGGCGGAGCGGCCTAGTGGATCCACATACCCTGTGTCCGTGACATATGGTGTAGGTAGGTAATGCCAAATTGTTGGCCCTGGGGATGCATTCATGTGCCAGATTCCCAGCTGTCTTCCCCAGGTTAATGACCAGTCATGAGTGCTCCTGTCCAACCATAAAGAACAGAAGAGCTACTTTGTGTTCTCCTTTGATATGCGGGTGCTGTGGTATCTTTCTCATCTCTAAACAAGTCATACATCTGTGTGTGCCTAGATGTGATGTAGATCCTTTTGTTGGTGTAAGGGCTGCATTTGAGGCTCCCACAATATGTTTACCACCACTGGTCTAAGTAATTATGGACTGCCAAAGAACCCAATGGGAATGTTAAAATATATTTGTTACTCATTCACTTAGCCATTCTTTTCATTCTATTTGTCATGCCATTAAGTGATATAACCCAAATGTCAGCGCACCAATCCACTGTAAAAAGGAAGGCGAGAAAGTGCAAACACATCATTCTGTTTAATAAAGTCTATAAAAGTAGATAATTAAAATTTTATATTTCCATCAAATTGGTTTAATGCTAAAGTATCCCAATGTTACTTTGTCTTTTTATTCACTGTATATCTGATATAATGTTCCGTTCAGTTAAAGTCATAAGTCTTATCACAATGTTACTTTGTCCTCCAAACTTATGTCAGAGTTTGGATAAGTTGGCGGACTTTCTTCCCCGATGTTTCCTTACTCTATATACTATGGGATCATAGTGCATCCCATTCATTCTGATCTGAGTTCTATATGTACCACTGTGACTACAACTATGAATTTATTATGCCTCAATATTACTGTATGTTGTGCCCACGGTCACCGTCCGTCAGCACATCATACTTACCAGCAGCCGTGACTTCAGGACACAAGGAACATGCCAGCACCTCCCTCCCAGGAGACGCCAGCACTCACGGCTGCTTCTGGTTCTACATGGGTGCGCGCACGTGCTCGTCTTCAGCCCTAAAGGGCCTGCGCACGCACCAATAATGTGTTCCCTACCCAATCCCAGGGACTATATAAAAGACTCTGTCCTTCCCCTCCTTGCCTGAGCATTGTTGTTGTCTTCCCATGTTAGTCTAAGCAAATGGTCCCTTAGTTGTATTCTGTTCCCAGTGTTCCCGTATCCTGCTTCCCGTGTCCTGTATTCTGTTGCTGTGTTTGTTCCTGAGCGTAATCTATTGTTGGAGTCCTTTTCATCATCAACTGCCTTGATAAGTGTCATCTGCTATGCTGAGTGTCACCTGTCTCGCTAAAGTGTCATCTGCTACACTGAGTGTCACCTGCCTCACTAACTGTCATCTGCCACATTGACTGTCATCTGTGCCAAGTGTCATCTGTGCCCCATGCTATCTGTGCCAGAGTGTCTACTATGCCAAGTACCTCCTACATCACGTGTCTATCAGGACTGCTATACAGGTACATTTGTTATAATACTCTTATTGACTGTAGTTTGCCAGCTGCTACTCCACTACGGCAGAGCGGCCTAGTGGGTCCACACACTCGAGAGCCGTGACAGTACGCTCAGGCCATGGATTCCGCTGGTCAGCCCAAGACGTCAACGGCATTCCAAATGTTGCAATTGGACATGCGTGATCTCCAGGCAAGGCAGGATCAGCTCCTCCATGTGGTCAGCTCCATCGTTATTCACCTAGATCTTCCTACTGCAACTGTTCCTGCACCTCCTGCTGCTGCTCCTCCTGTCAGTACTGGTCCTGGAATCTCCCTGCTGCTACCACCTTGCTGCAATGGGGATGCAAAGACCTGCAGAGGCTTTATTCACCAATCCCGGATTCACTTCAGCTTGCACCCAAATTTGTTTCCCTCTGATGTGACCAAGGTTGCTTTCATCATCTCCCTCCTTTCAGGCAAATCCCTGGCATGGGCTAACCCCATCTGGGAACGTAAGGGTCCGGAGAACTCCAATCTACAGTTATTCCTACAGACTTTCCATCTGAGGAGCCCATGCAGGTGGGTAGACTCAAATTGTCATATTAGGAGAGACAGCGTAGACGCACCTCTGGACTGTGTCTGTATTGTGGCCACAGAGGCCATTTTGTGCATCAGTGTCCACAAAAGCTGGGAAACTCCAGCACCTAGGGTTGGTTGGAAAGACAACCGTAGGTGATATGACACCAAATGCCAAATCCTCTTCCAAACTATCCATTCCCGTGACCATTATCTCAGGTGATAAGTCACACGGCATCTCTGCCTATCTGGATTCCGTCTAGATCCTATCAGGATCTAGTAGATTGTCTCCATCTGGCTATGGTTGCTATAGAGAGACCCCTGGCAGTCACCTCTGTGAATGGGCAACCACTGCCAATTCCTATACTGTATATGACTAAACCCCTGAGACTACAAGTCGGGATCCCGCGGAACAGATTGCCTTCCTCGCCTTGCCCAAAGCTGTCAACCCTATTCTGCTGGGCCTGCCCTGACTTTGTCTACATGCTCCAGTTCTCGACTGGAACTCTGGAGATGTCCTCAAATGGGGATTCAAGTATATTCACCGCAGTCTGCCACAAGTTCGTCCTGTCCTGCCTCCAAAGCCTCAGACACTTTCTGGACTACCTCCACATTATGCTGGCTTCGCAGACATCTTTAGTAAAAAGGAGGCAAATGTTCTTCCTCCTCATCATTCCTACGATTGCCCTATCGAACTACTCCCAGACATCTCACTCCCTCATGGACTCTCCTTGCCAGAAACCCAGGACATGTCGGCCTATGTCAAGGAGAACCTTGAGAGGGGGTTCATTCAGAAAGCCCCTTCTCCAGCCGGAATCGGGTTCTTTTTCGCTAAAAAGATAGATCTCTTCAACCCTGTATCGATTACCGTGGTCTAAACCAGATCACGGTCAAGACATTTACTAAGCTGGATCTGCGTGGGGCTTATAACCTGGATCAGTCAAGGTGATGAATGGAAGACCGCATTCAACACCCAAAACGGACACCACGAGTATCTCGTGATGCCCTTTGGTCTGTGTAATGCACCAGCGGTATTTCAGGAATAGATGAATGACATCTTTCGAGATTTCCTCTATGTCTTTGTGTGGGAGAATTTGAACGATATCCTGATCTACTCACCAGATCTGACGATGCATCGGAAGCTTGTTCGCCAAGTCCTGTTGCGGTTAAGGGAGAATCGTCTTTACACTAAACTCGAGAAGTGAATGTTTGAGAAGAACTCTCTACCCTTCCTGGGCTACATTGTCTCCGATTGTGGACTCTCGATGGATCCAGAGAAGGTAAGGTCCGTCTTGGAGTGGCCACGTCCTCAGGTCCTTTGGGCTATACAGCGATTTCTGGGATTCGCAAATTTGTACCGGCAGTTTATCCCAAACTCTGGCTGCTCCTATCTCGGCTCTTACTAAGAAATGGGTGAATGCCAAAGTTTGGACTCCAGAGGCAGAGTCAGTCTATACTAGTCTCAAGAGTGGCTTCACTTCAGCATCAGTCCTCCACCATCTTGACGTATCTCAACAATACTCCCTAGAGGTTGACGCTTCTTCCGTTGGTGTGGGAGCATTTCTGTTTAAAAAAAACCCCAGGGGTAAGACAGTTTCATAACTATTCTCCCCTGCAGAGCGCAATTACCCCATTGGGGATCGGGAGTTACTGGCCGTCAAGTTGGCTTTGGAGAAGTGGAGACATCTGCTGGAGGGCGCTATACACCCTATCGTCATTTACACAGACCATAAGAATCTCACCTATCTTCAGTCTATTCAACGATTGAATCCTCATCAAACAGACAAGAATGTGAGGGCCGATGCTCTATCTCGGTCATTTCAGACGGATGACTCTGAAGATACTCCCCAATATTTTAGTAATAAAAAGTAGAAAAATCGAGGCACTCACCGTTTTCGGCAATAAAACTTCTTTATTGATAAAGATCTTGATCTGTTTGATGTGGAATGAACCTACGGTCGTTTCGCGCTACACACGCTTTTTCAAGGCTCTGCTCAGTGTGAGCCTACATAGTATCCTTTTTAATACCCAATTTTTTTTAGATCCTTCCAGGATTATTAATGTGAACCCTCTACAGATTAGATACATTCCCCCAGGGAAGACTTTTGTTCGTCCTACAGACAGGAAAAAGATTCTCCGCTGGGGACACTGTTCCAAGCTTGCTGGCCACTCTGATGTCTGTAAGACACAGGACTTTATTGCTCGCTAATACTGGTGGCCCACGCTGCCAAAGGATGTTGTGGACTTTGTTTCCTCTTATACGGACTGTGCCTCTAATAGGTCTACTCATTCCAGACCTGCTGGTCTGCTCCAACCCCTGCCAGTGCCTGAGGCCCCCTGGCAACACATTGCAATGAACTTTATTACCAACCTTCCTCCTTCAACTGGATGTACTACTGTCTGGGTAGTGGTGGACTGTTTCTCTAAAATGGCACATTTCATCCCTTTAACTGGTCTTCCTTCTGCTCCTCGTCTGGCAAGTCTGTTCATACAGCACATCTTTCATCTGCACGTCCTACCCCTCCATATTCTGTCTGACCTGGGTGTATAGTTCACATCCAAGTTCTGGAGAGCACTGTGTAAGCTGCTCAATGTTAAGCTGGATTTCTCTTCTGCCTTTCACCCTCAGTCTAATTGCCAAGTGGAGAGGACTAAACAAATATTGGAGAATTATCTTTGTAATTTTGTTTCTGCCCAACATGACAATTGGGTACAGCTTCTGTTCTACCTTGGGCCGAATTCTCTTATGATAAACATACAAGTGAGTCTACAGCTTCTTCTCCATTCTACATTGTCTACAGTCAGCATCCACGAGTTCCTCTTCCTGTGCCAGTCACAACCCAAGTACCAGCAGCCAATTCTTTCTTCATTTGGGACTTTCCCCGTATTTGGGAGCAAACCAAGTCTGGAAGTTGATCCCAGGACAAGGTATGCAGATAGAAAGAGAGGAGTTCCTCCTCAGTTTTCTCCCGGAGTCAAGGTCTGGTTATCCTCTAAAAATATCCACAACAAGACTCCTTTTTACAAGTTTGCTCCCACGTTCCTCGGATCTTTCAAAGTCCTGCAACAAATAAATCCTCTTAATCCTCTTAAATCCTATAAACTTCGGCTACCTCCTACCCTCAGAATCCCCAACTGGTTTCATGTGTCCCTCCTGAAGCCTGTGGTTCTGAACCGCTGCAGTAAATCTCCTCATTCTGGAGTTGCTCCCAGCGGTTCTTCTGACATCTTTGAGGTGCAGGAGATTCTAGACCACAAGAGGGTAGAAGAAAAGACTTTATATATATATATATATATATATATATATATATATATATATATATATATATATTCTATATAAAGGACTCTTGCCAGAGCGTTGTTGTTTACCCATGTTTGTCTAAGCAAATAATCCCTTAGTTGCATCCTGTTCCCAGTGTTCCCATATCCTGCCAAGTGTCATCTATGCCACATGCTATTTGTGCCAGAGTGTCTACTACGCCAAGTACCTGCTACATCACGTGTCTATCAGGAATGCTACACAGGTACACTTGTCATACGACTCTTATTGACTGTAGTTGGCCAGCTGCTACTACACTACGGCAGAGCGGCCTAGTGGGTCCACACACCCCAGAGCCGTGACACTGTACAACTTCTATGCTGACCAAGTTGTATCTTCATATGAACAGGTATTAGCGATTTTTTTCTCCGTTTTATGCTCATAAGTTTATCGATACACTGGTTTCTTTTACTGTTATGGGCGGCTGCGACCAGGCATTGCTGTCTTGCTTTCCTATGTCCTTTCCCTTTTTTGTATTTTTCTACATGCGTGTTGTTTTACACACAAAAAATAAAATAAAACTGATTAAACTAAAAAGGGTGAATGATATAGAGATATTTCCTCCATTACCAGGCAACTGCATTAAAAGTTCCGTATTGAGTGTATTTCTTTTCCTGCATGTCAACAAGAGTCAAGGTTGTATGTATTTTATATGTGGAATCACTAATAACACATTAAAGAGTAGGTAACAGTAACTTTTCACAAAGTTTTCCTCACTGTTGAATTGCAAGGGTATGTTCACACGGCCGTTTTTTGGGCCATAAACGACCGAAAAACGGTTGAAAATCGGAAGCAGAATGCTTCCAAACATCTGCCCATTGATTTCAATGGAAAAAACCGCATTCTGTTCCGATGGGGCATTTTTTTACACGGCCGTTTGGAAAAAACGGCATGTAAAGAGATGCCCCGTAAAAAGAAGTGCATGTCACTTCTTGAGATGTTTTTGGAGCCGTTTTTCATCGACTCGTGCTTATTTTAACAATCCAGTTTTACAGTTTAAGTGTCGCTAAATGCATTCTGGCTGCTCAGTTGGCTGCGTTTGGCAGAGACAAGAATATCAAGATTGGGCAGCCCCTTTTTAGATAGTGCCACAGTGCCCTCTGTAGATAATGCCACAGTGCCCTCAGTAGGTAATGCCACAGTTCCCTCTGTAGATAATGCCACAGTGCCCTCTGTAGATAATGCCACAGTGCCCTCTGTAGATAGTGCCCCACACACACACACACACACACACACACACACCCTATAGATAGTGACACACACACCCTATTGAGGACAGGGGATACTCCTGGACCGGAATGTGATGTCAGGGGCAACCTCAGAGCCGGAGTCCGAGAGCAGAGCACTAGTACATGCTCTGCTCCGGAACTCCGGGGAAGCCCCTGACATCACTGTCAATATATGGACAGTGATTTTAGGGGCAACCCCAGAGCCAGAGTCCCGGGCAGAGCGCTACTAGCGCTCTGCCTGGGACACCAGCTCTGCTCTTGACATCACTTTCTATATATGGACAGTGATGTCAGGGGCAAGACCCAGAGCTACTAGCTCTCTGCCTGGGACTCCATCTCTGCTCCTGACATCACTGTCCATATATGGACAGTGATGTCAGGGGCTTCCCCAGCCAGAGTCCCGGAGCAGAGATGCTTCTAGCACTCTGACTGGGACTCCAGTTCTGCTCCTGACATTACTGTCCATAAATGGACGGTGATGTCAGGGGCCTCCTCAGAGCAGGAGTCCCGGAGCAGAGCGCTAGTATAAGCTCTGCTCTGGTACTCAATCTCTGGGGAAGCCCCTGATATCACTGTCCATAAATGGAAAGTGACGTCAGGGGCTTCGCCGGAGTCTAGCTGCTTCTAGCACTCTGCTTCAGACATCACAGTCCATATATGGACAGTGATGTCAGGGGCTTCCCCAGAGTCTGAGTCCCAGAGTAGAGCTGTTTATAGCACTATCACTGGGACTCCAGCTCTGCTCCTGACATCACTGACCAAGGATTCAGGGGCTTCGCCAGAGCAGGAGTCCCAGAGCAGAGCACTAGTATAGGCTCGGTTCTGGGACTCCAGCTCTGGGAAGCCCCTGACATCACTGTCTATATATGGACAGTGACTTCAGGGGCTCCTCCAACAGTGGAAACCACGGCCAGAGTGTCGGCAATGCTCTGGCTGGGGATTCCACTCCTAGAGCGAGTCCCAATGGCGCTATCTACAGGGAGGGGTGTGTAGCGCGGTTAACAGGGTGGGGTGTGTAAGGCGCTATCTACGGGGGGTGCACTATCTACAGGGGGCTGTGTGGTCATTGCTCACCTAACACCAACGATCCACTGTGGGAAAAGGACTGCGCTCCTTCATGACGTCATGAAGGAGCGCCGGTGCACTCCTCCTTCAACCTGCTCTCTCCTCCCTCGAGGGAGCTCCGGTGCCCCGCAGGCCGTAAATGACAGCCTCAGGGTCGACGTGCAGCCTGTGGGCCGCATGTTTGAGATCCCCGTCCTGGATAGTTTCAATAGTAAAATAATTGGGAAACGCAGTAACAGAGAATCTTGTACTTAGAAGAATGGGCCTTGTTGAACTATGTCCAAAAGTAACTCTTAAGAAAACTTTTATGAACCCAATATATTCTGCTTTAATCAAGGGCAACACGCTGCGTTTCAATTAACATTTTATATCTACTATATTATTACACACTGGTGACAGACGCATTTATAGTAGATCTGAAATTTAAAATTTTCATGTATCTTTCTTTAGTCACAAGGCAATAATTTGTAGTAACATTCAAGGTTGAAACAAGTACTGGCTTCCATGTTACTTTTATGTTTCCTTATTTATGATAGTACTGGTTGTAAAATGCTGCCGGAATGTTATCCTTATCTTCAACCTCATGGCCATTCTTGATATGTGCATTGGTCATGATTTTATGGTCCAGCAGGGTTAGGCTTAATATAGCGTGAGGGTATGTTCACACAGGGCAAATACGCTGCGTAAACGTACACAGTGTATCCGCCCTGTACCCCGCAGGGAACTCCTGCCGAAATACCGCACCAAACTGTGAGCAGTTTTTCGTGCAGAATGTCCACTGTGGAAGACAGCAGGTTAAAAAAAAGCTTATACTTACACGTAGTAATGGGCAACTCGTCCCTCTGACGTCCTGCTGCCATGTCTCCTGGGATGACGTTTCATCCCATGTGACTGCTGCAGCCTGTGATTGGCTGCATCAGTCACATGGAATGAAACGTCATCCCAGGAGGCTGGCCTGGATGGAGAAGCATAGAGATCTGGGTTAATTCTAAGCTTTTATTTATTTTTCTGAATTGTAATTTTTGTGACCGTATCGCCAGTGGCGGATCCCCATATGGGCGTTTCGGGCGGTCGCCCGGGGCCCAAGGCTTGCAGGGGGGCCCATAGCTTCCCACACCGCACACAATTGAAACAAAACTCTCCAGGGCTGCTGCTGCCGGCCGCATTCTAGAGGCGGGGGGAATGTGCAGGGGGAGTCAATTGCGGCCGGGGAACAGGGGCACAGCACATCAGCTGTAGAGAGCAGACTGTCAGAGATTGTGATGGGCAGGTGCTGGAGTCTCCCTGACAGTCTGCTCCTCTGTGCTGCTGTGCACTGTCCCTCCTGTCTAAACCTCCAGCAGCTGCCTGATAACGGCAAAACTGAAACTAGAGGGTGAAGGACCTGTGGTGACGTCACAGTCACATGATTAAGGTCCTGGAGGCTGCCAGAGACAAGCACCGCAGAGGAAGAGACTGGTAAGTGTGTGTGTGTTAGTTAATGTAAGTCTATATAGTGTGTGCTGTGTATATAGTGTCTATAATGTAAGTCTATGTAGTGTGTGTGTGTGTGTGTGTCAGTGTGTCATAATGTAAGTCTATATAGTGTGTGCTGTGTATATAGTACTAGATAGTTGCCGTTAGGCAAAAAAAGCCCTGTTTTCCAACTACCAAAAAGATGAATGATAAATAAATAAAGTAAATTCTTTAATGTGCTATATGTAGCAATATGACAGACCACATGAAAATTAAAATTGTCACTGCTTGAATGCCGGGTGAACGTATGCAAGACAGCTGCCCATGCACTAGTATAACACACCTATGAGCCAACGTAACACGACCGCTATCGTAGCCGTCAGTGATTGAGGTGTGTGCTTTAGTTTAGCCAGCAAAAGCAGGAATTAAAATTTGAGAAGCCCCCCCTTCTCAAATTTTAATTCCTGCTTTTGCTGGCTAAACTAAAGCACACACCTCAATCACTGACGGCTACGATAGCGGTCGTGTTACGTTGGCTCATAGGTGTGTTATACTAGTGCATGGGCAGCTGTCTTGCATACGTTCACCCGGCATTCAAGCAGTGACAATTTTAATTTTCATGTGGTCTGTCATATTGCTACATATAGCACATTAAAGAATTTACTTTATTTATTTATCATTCATCTTTTTGGTAGTTGGAAAACAGGATTTTTTTGCCTAACGGCAACTAGCTAGTATTGTGTATTGCGCCCACCAACTACCCAGGATCTTTTTCATTTTTGTTACTGTGTATATAGTGTCTATAATGTAAGTCTATGTAGTGTGTGTGTGTGTGTGTGTCAGTGTGTCATAATGTAAGTCTATATAGTGTGTGCTGTGTATATAGTGTGTGCTGTGTATATAGTGTGTGCTGTGTATATAGTGTGTGCTGTGTATATAGTGTGTGCTGTGTATATAGTGTCTATAATGTAAGTCTATGTAGTGTGTGTGTGTTTATGTGTGTCATAATGTAAGTCTATATAGTGTGTGCTGTGTATATAGTGTGTGCTGTGTATATAGTGTGTGCTGTGTTTATAGTGTCTATAATGTAAGTCTATATAGTGTGTGTGGTTTGAATATATAGTGTTTGGTGTTAGTGTGAATTGTATATAGGGTGTTTAATCTCACATTTTTTGTGTGCAAAATAATTTCCCACCCATAGAGCCCTCTGCAGTAAGTCAGATGCTCAGAACCCCCCCCTGCAGTATAATCTCCCCCATGGAGCCCTCAGTAGTTATTATTCTGCAGGGGGGGTCAGAGCGTTTGATTGACTGTTCAGGGTTCTATAGGGGAATAACTCCTTCCCCCCCCAAGAGCCATAAGGGCGGATTTACACGAACGTGTAATTTGTCCGTGCAACGCGCGTGCTTTTCACGCGCCTCGCACGGACCTATGCAAGTATATGGGGCAGTGCAGACTGTCAGTGATTTTTGCGCAGCGTGAGTCCGCTGCGTAAAACTGACGACATGTCCTATATTTCTGCGTTTTTTGCGCATCACGCACCCATTGAAGTCAATGGGTGCGTGAAAATCACGCATGCCACACGGAGGCACCTCCGTGGGACGTGCGTGATTTGCTCAACAGCAGTATAACTATGATTGCAAACAGAAAAGCACCAGGTGCTACAAACATACAAACAGAGTGTCATAATGATGGCGGCTGCGCGAAAGGCACGCAGCCGCGCATCATATGGTGATGACACATGGAGCTGTTAAGTGCCTTTTGCGCGCGCAAAACGCCGCATTTTTTGTGTGCGCAAAACGCACACGCTCGTGTAAATCCTCTCTAAGTGTCAGACACTTAGACCCTCCCATAGGGCACTCAGCAGTCAGTCAGATGCACTGGGGAGGGGTGTCTGACTGCTTAAAGGGTAACTAACGAAACTTTTTAAAAAAAATTACATGTCATAGTGACATGTCAAATGTTCTAATCGGTGGGGGTCCGGGCACTGAGACCCCACCAATCGCTGAAACAAAGTGGCAGAAGCGCTCAGGTGAGTGAGGAGCCACTTTGTTTCTGATCGTCTTTCCTCTGATAGCCGAGCATGCGGTCTATGGGCACAACAGAAAGTCTATGAGTCCGTACACCGCGACGAGGAAAGACAATCAGAAATTAAGTGGAACAGCGCTCACCCGGGCACTCCTGCTGCTTTGTTTTAGTGATCGGTGGTGGTCTCAATGCTGGGACCCCCATCAATCAAAACTTCTGACATATCACTCTCACTATGACACGCCAAATGTTTTTTAAAAGTTTAGTTACCTCTTGGGGACTGAATTTATTGGTTTGAGTTAATGTATGGGCCTGGGTCTTAATTTGCTTAGGGGTCTGGGGTATAAGACAATTTATGGTGTTTATTTCTGAATTTTTATGTTGCTATAGACGCTGAAAATGGCTACAGAATCAAGGGGAAAAGATTTCTCATCAGGAAACTGCAGTCATCAGGAGAAGTCGCCATAGCGGTCTGTGTAAGATGGAGAAGAAAAGAGAATGACCTATCAGTGAAGACATCACCTGTGAGTCATTGCATTTATAGATCTGTCACCTCTCCTGACATGTCAGTTATCGGAAATCCTTGTATTCCACATAAAGTCTTTGTGTACCCAGGACTAATAGACAAATGCGTGTTACCATTCCCCTTGTCAGGAGGATGTGTCCCTACACAGTGTGATACTGTCAGCGATGGTTGAAGACTGTCAGTGTGTAGGGACACAGCCCTTTGACAAGGGGAATCGTAGCACTCATTTGTCAATGCTCACACAGAAAGGTGGTGTTTAATATAGACATGACGTGGCAGGGCGGTGGTGGACAAGGGGGCCCAAGCTTGTGGAACAGCCCAGGGCCCATGGTTTACTTAATCCGCCACTGCGTATCGCGACTCTTCCGATTCAAAAATCGCAAGATTTGCAATTTGTTGCGGGTTTTATTTCCCTATTGAATTCAATGGGGAAAACACGCAACAGAAAACGAATGATTCCACAGCATAAATTGCTGTGGATTTAAAAAAAACGCACTGCAGGTCAATTTATGAAAGTTTTTTAGGCTGATTTTTTCAAATCTCATCTACTCTGCTGCTATTGTATGACGCTGAGGATTATTCACAATTAAAAACCTTGTGGAAATTCTGCAGTATTTATGCTACGTGTGAGCATACCCTTAGGGTGCAGTCACACGCTGCAGATTTTGTTGCAGAAATTTCTTCAGCCAGAAATTAGCTCCATTTATCTAAATGGAACTTGCAGAAATCCATGCACCTGCTGCAGAAACTACCCCATCCAGATATATAGAACCGGCTTTCTGTCGCTGAAAATTTCTGCAACAAAATATGTCGCGTATGACTGCATCTTCACTAAGTCTGTCCATGATTCCTTCTCAAGGATTAGGACTATCAGTGTGGAAAGAAAATCAAGACTAGTTTATTAGGTAGGGAAATATCATACGGAGCTTCACCACTGTCAATATTTACTTCCCGCTTATAAATGATACAACACACATACACACGTGTGCGCACACACGCACACACTAATGTGGATTTATAGTGGTTGCTATTATCAGATCATTGTGTGCTATTCTGTTGTTAGCAACGTCTTTGTTGGATGGGAACAGTTTGTAAGACCTAAATATTGGCGAACAAAATTCAGTGAGGGTGCACTAGGAGTAAGCTTGAAATGTACTGTATAATAGCCAAATTAAATGACACATATTTAATAAAATAAATAATTTATTAATTCAAACTTAGAAAAATAAATGAAATGTTATATAAGTATCATATTCACAATAAATAAACTCCGTAAAACATTTATAAAAGGCATGTACTAACTAAAATGTGTATAAAAATAATCTTTAAAGGCAAATTATACAAAAATAATATATAAATAATGCATAACAGTTACTAAACTAAAAGTTACTAAAGCAACAATACTCCTATCTATCTAGAGAGTTACTGTGCTAGATAGCTACAGAGGTCTGTATTAGGCTCTTTTCACATTCACGTTGAAGACTCTGTTCTGATCATCCGGTGCAAATTCCATCAGATTTGACAGAAAGAATAGCGCAGCATGAATAGCTACTCTTCCTGTCAAAACAATGAACACCACAATGGAACCTGGTGGATTCCATTATAAGGCTCTGTTCACATCTGTGCTCGTATTTCCGTTATTCTGTACTGTCATAGGAACAGAATAACGAAAATAACAGAAGCGCTGGATGAGTCAAATAACAGACACCATCAGCTCCCGACTGAACCCATTGACTTAAATGGGTTCCATTGAGTTTCCATCATAATTTCCGTTATTTTGCCTGAAAAAAAAAATAGTCCAAATGAGCCTCTGACACAGAGATGTGAACAGAGCCTAGTCAATGGGGTCCGTTAGGCGCTAGTAATATCTGTTGTATGACGGATCTGGCACTGCGTTGTAGTTTTTGTTATAAACGGAAACCACAATGTACATGTGAATAAAGCCTTAGGAATGTTACCCAGGATGGTTATATCTGTTACAAGTGCAGGTCTATTGTTGTTTCACAGGCACACATACAATGCAGCCTTGTATTTAGCAGTAATAACACACAAGGTATAGAGCTTGTAAATATTCTGTACATGCGTAATGCTGCTTCACAAAACAGAATGACAGTATTTAGCTGGTAATTGTAGATCACATGTTGTTAGAGCCAATAACTCTTTAATGTCTAGCTGCAAGGAAAATTGGCAGATTTGGGTCATTGAAAGCACTGAGAACCCTTCAGTTCTAGTCTTTCATCATCTACCATCTACCAACCTTTCACTCTTTAACCAAGCATGTCAGGACATAAATCTGTAGTTTTCATATATTTAAGTACTTCATATGGAAATTTTAGGCTGGCTAGAACTGACTTATGATAGATAAAAATTCAATGTTGGACAAAATGTAGTTGTTTTTTTATGGTCAGACATAATCTGTATTTGTTCTCTTTCCGTGTAGTTCAAAGTGCTTAGAAAACATGTTAAAACCCTTCTCCTCATGGGGAAAGGATGCTAAACAAAGAAAGTTCAGTTTGTCCGAGAATAGAGTCTCTCTTCATGCTGCACATTTTATTGATGACTTTAATTTTCAGACTGCGGCTTTGTAGCTGTGTTTGGTGCACATTCTCAAAGAAAAAGTCCTCATTGAAAATGGGATTTCTGCTTCTTCTGATGACAGTACTCCGCTGCTTCAGTTGTTTTCCAGGAGTGATGGTGAGTGTCACAAAACAATTGATTGTTTTGGGGTCAGTATCTGGGTGGTAGAGTCCTTCAACACTTATAAGTCGAACACGCAGCCTTTGTGCTTCAGGGCAATATTCTGTAGATAAACGAAAGGAACCTCCATTTTCTAGCAACACAGCATTTTCTGCCATAAATCTGCCTCTAGAATATAAAAGATCCATTGGAAAGACAGAATCCATCATTCCATCAGAAACTCTCCGAATTATGTTAGGGCTGCTGTCTGTGGAACTACACTCATCGGCTGAGAGTGAATTATTTCTGGACATCCCTGACTTCCCCTTCCTTCTGAGTGCTTTCGAGAAGAGTTTGTCCTGGCTTATTGCTTTCAGCAAGGAGTTACACCTAGGTGGAGATCTTTGAAGCAGGGGAGAGCTATAAGGTGAAGAGTCTGTAGAAGATGAAGTTTCACTGTCCAGGGTGCCAGAGCGGCTCAATGATCTCAGTTTCAATGCTGCAAAACTACTGCAGGAAGATGCCCGTTGCCAAGCAGATGTGTATGACCTTGATTTAGGCAGCAAAATTGGAAGGCTAGCAGGGTCATTGTGGAAGAGAGATTCTTTCCTTCTGGTGTTGGGGCTTTCTAGTAAGGTGCAGAATCCATAGGAGGTTTGAGCTTTGGGTAGATGTGGCAAGGATAGAGCTGCTTGTGCCTGAGGATCAGCATTAGTACTTTCTTCTTCCAGTGCTTCCTCTGCACTGTCCACCTGAATAATATGTGTCTCTGGTGTGTTAAACCCCTCAGTTCCAAAAGTTGCTCCACAGAGGTCAGGAACAGACCTATACAGATATTTCATTCTCATACCTCTCTGTGATGAAAGTAGAGGAGGGATACAGAACTCAGGGATCCTATCTGGAGTTAATACATTGGGACAAGGTATTGGACGGCACTTGTCAGGATGGGCCCCTCTTGGTGTGAGATCAGACATATGTCCCTGCATTTCTGGCACCTTCAGCTTCTCCAAAAGCCACATAAGTTCAATTTGGTGATTTATTATTATCCTGTAACACAAACATAAAACAGTGAGAATTTGCTAAACATAACTGATAGATATAGACAATGAAATTGCATTATGAAAGTGCAGGATTTACAACATGCAATATACTTTACAGTCTATGAAGATGTTCAATTCTTTTAAATTGAAGAAACATGAAACGTGAACGTGGACAAGTAAGAACAGTAAGGAAAGACAATATTTACCTAAATCAATGGTGAAATCCTGCTCACATTAGCTAGTACAAGTCCTCTCTATGATGAGATGTTACCGGAGCCAGCAAGGAAATGAGTGCTGTTTAGCCCAGAGCGGTGAGTGATCTCAGCAACCTCCGTCACCTGCTTTTATAGCTGATTTGGGCTCTTCTCCAGCCAATTGGAAGCAAGTGGGTGGCGTACATCTTCCACTGGAAAGAGACACAAGGAAACACTGTGACACAACGGAGCTTTGTGATAACACTTCATACGTTACCATTCCCTTTGACAGACCCAGAGTGAGAGCAAGCTCTCTATATGTACACACGGAGGTTAAACATATAACTAAAACCTTTCTATACTTACAATTATAATTTACAAACACAAAAAATCAAAAAGGTGAATATACAGAATAAAGTCATGATTCAAGCAGTTAAAGCCTAAAGCTTGGTTTACACACACACATTTCTCACCAATCAGACTGATATTACAAATATTGAAATTGGTCTGAGTTGGTTATTTATACACATAGATATTTTGTTAAGACAGACTCAATCTCGTCCTCATCTTTTAAGGGGGTTTTACACAGGACGATTATCGGGCAGATTAGCGTTAATATAACGGTCGTTGCCGATAATTGCCATGTGTAAACAGGGGAACGATCAGCAGATGAACAAACAAACGCTCGATCATCTGCTGGTCGTATCGTTTTAAAAAAGTAAAATATTATTGTTGTCGGCAGCACATCTCCCTGTGTAAACGGAGACGCGGTGCCAACATGATAATAATGGATGGGGACGAGCGATCGGAGTAATGACCGCTCGTTCCCATCCATAGCTCCATGTGACCAGAGCAAACGGTCGCCCATCAACGAGGTCTCGTTGATCGGCACTCGCTGCACCGGCCGCTTATCGGCCGGTGTTAAAGGCCCTTCAAGATCTTCCTACAATAAAGGCCCTTTCACATGCGCCAATGATCAGGCAAACAAGCTAATCTGCTCATTTATGCGGCAAATGAAATGGTTGCTAGTAGGCAGCACATGTCCCTGTGTAAACAGGGAGATGTGCTGCCAACATGATAGAAATGGATGGGGACGAACGATCGTAGTAATGATCGCTCGGCCCCATACATAACCGATCATTGCTCCTTGTGAAAAGAGTAAACGAGCACTAATCACCGAGCTGTCTCGTCAACCCCAAGACCACCCTATTCCCTATAATGTAGTTGTTTTTCAGAACTGTTTACATGTTACAGTCATTATGATTAGCAGACAGATTTTTAAGCATGTTAGATCACTTTCTGGCAGATGAGACAGAGTTCAATCAGTTCAATTGGCCATTTACACACATCAATTTAGATTAATATTGGCCTGATTGGATAGAAATTGGACAGATATCTGTAAGTGTAAAATCGGAAACTTGTGACTGCAGTTAACCCCAATATCTCTCTCCTAACCCCCATTTTCTACTCACAAGGATTCAGGAAGTTAAAACATGGGGAGATTTTTGGTGAGGTTCTTATATTGTAGAGCACAGTAGTACACATAAGAGTCACAGGGCAGGAAAGGACCACCACACCAGTTGTCATAACCATTCAAAAGCCCATTATACTGTCCACACATAATACATTCATTTTTATGCAGACACATGAAACAACATACAGCAGTCCTAGTATCACATTTGACACCCTTTTTAGTATTATTATTATTATTATTATTATTATTATTACTACTTTATCATATGTTACCATGTATGGGATGTAATTTTACACTTAGGCTGGGTTGACACCTGCGTCGCTGCTTTACATTGTTCTCCTCCATCCGAGGAGCTGAACAAGGGAAAATCAGAAGCGACTGTTCCTTTGCACCGCAAACAGCATATCCCTAACTAACAAAACAGTATTTTCTGCTTCAATATGTCTTTATTAAACAGTTGAGACATCAGAAAATATATGTGTATAACAGTTCTACTCACAGGTAGAAGTAAATAGTTAGTCTGAAATAATAATGAAATCGTTAATTCCTATGAGTTTTAACATTTTGAGAAAATGGGATTCAAAATAATATGGATAATAAAAGAAAGGTAAATAAAATAAATGTTGTGAAGAACATATACAGGTCATCATAAAGAAAAAATAAAATGTATACAACAGACAACGTATGAGCTCCCACTAGAAAGGGAGAGGTACGGCATATACAGAGTTATTCCAACACATCCAATCTTTACAGAACAGGTCATGTCTTTGTGTGCTACAGGCATAAATATATTCATATTGATAGTTTGTATTGACTTTTTTAATGATGTCTGTGAGGGTCGGGACGTTACATGTTTTCCATCTGAACGCTAAAGCTGATGTGGCAGATATTAAAATATGACGTTATTACAATTTGGAATTGTTTGAGAATAACATCAATTCCAAGCCGTAGTAACCCAAGTTCCGGCGTGAGGTTGATATTTTGAGTTGTAACCTCATTTAGTAGTGCGCTAATTGATTGCCAAAAGGTTAATAATAAAGGACATTCCCAAAATATGTGAAGTATGGATCCCAAATGGTTACAACTTCTCCAACATTGGGGGGATGCATTACTATATATTCCGGAAAGTTTATGTGGAGTGAGATACCATCTATAGAATATTTTATAATATAATTCTTGATGATTAGTCAATTAGGCAAATCACTGGCACTGCAGCTGTACTATTATTCCCATATGCTCACAGATTAAAAATCAGAATTGTAGATAAAATCCAAAGAAAAGACAATAGTGAGGCACACACCCGCATGCTGCAATACTTTCCTTTCAATGGATTTTATCTAACAAAATAATTTCTCGAATTGTAAACAAAAACTTGCCTGTCAACAGTATTACAGTGGAGTAGAGTGCCACCTGCTGGTCAAGTACAAATTTACAAAGAAAAGAATGAATGCCTTTTGTAAGTATCTATAACTTCAAAACTAAATTTCTTCTAGGGAATTAGGGATAATCTTAGGCCTAGACGGGTAATCTGTACAACCAGTCAGATAACGGTTTCACAGTTTGGGTGGACCGGTCAATGGGTCACCCATCAGGCAGTGGCATTGCTTGCACCGAGCGCCACTTTCGACTGTATCCACGTACAGTTGAAACCTATGGCTGAGCAGGGAAGCTATGGCCCCCCGCCCTGCCATTCTCTGTGTTGTAGGCCATAGGCCGCTGTGGCCCTGTGTTCTTTAAGTCGCCAGATCCACGCACAGGACATCGGCATCTCGGTGCAGGCAGCACTATGACATCACTGTATTTCACTGCCTGTGCCGGGATGTTAACCGCGACGCCAGAAGAGGCCTCATCTGATCAGCTCGTCGGGAGATCGGTCAGGTTGGGTGAGCATGAGTTTTAATTTTTTTCCAGGAAACAAAGGCGGCACTATTATCTATGAGTGGGCACAAAGGTGGTAATATTTATTGCGTGGTGCTAAGGTTACACGTTACTGTTTTGAGGCACACATAGGGAACATTATTACTTTCTAGAAGAGCACTGTGGTGGGCAAAAAGGGGGCATTATTAATGTGTTTAGGCAGAAAGGGGGCATTTTTAATTTCAAGGGGGCATTATTACTGTCTAGAGAGCCCAACTGTGGGAATTATTACTATGTGGGTGTATAAAAGGGTCATGTGTATTGCTGTGTGGGGGCACAAAAGGAGCAATAATATTTTAAATTCTGCTTTGGGGGGGTACTGGCAATATTAGTATTACTGTGTTGGGGTACAAAAGATGACACTTTTAGGGTGTGGTGCACTATTATTTATTTTATATAACTTGTATAGGGGTCTGGCCTGGAGTCTGAATAATCTAGGTGTCTGGTCCGGGGTCTGAATTTTATTTGTGTTGCTACAGAGGCGGAGGATGGTTGCAGATGTCTGGAGAGCAAACTGCAGAGATGAGTCGAGGCTGGAAAAAGTATTCATTGTGATCTGTGCCAGATGGAGAAGAAAAGAAATGATACGACCAGAGAAGACGAACCGCTGTGAGTCACTGGATTCATAAGGTCGTATAAACCGAGAAAAACTTCCCTTAGATGCTATAATAAGACCATATTCATCATTGTATAGAAAAATACAAAAAATCTTTATTGAAGACACACGAACAGTTGTATATACTGTTTTAAAAGAACACACCCATAAAAACAAATGTACAATAGTACATAAAAGGACAGTGTATATCGTAGGGAAGGGCAAAGAGTGGTGATAGCTCAAGTTAAATTTCAATAGATACAGACCATACTATATATACACCAACTAAATGCACGGCAGATAGGACCATGGTTTACACCAAAACAACGTCAATAAACAATATTATCAAAGAACCATAGGACCCTATAACGCATGATACTTCACCCACCATACTGCCAATACACTGTCCAACACACCAACGCGCGTTTCGCACCTGGCTTCGTCAGGGGTGCTGGATAAGTGTGACAGGAGGATTTAAATAATCAGCACACAGCGGAAACTAAATAGATATAAATTTAGCCATATTACCTTGTTTCTGGGATGTTTGTTGGCGCAAGCGAGAGGGGAAGCGACACCTCAATCACGCAGTCCACGGTGTCCGGAAGTGAGTAGTGCGCAACTGCACAAAACTCAAGTCCATGTTGCGCCATGTACTACGTCATGAACGGCCCCTCACCTCACGCATGCACATTCCATCCATGGACCTACCGCAGCCATGTTGAATGATGGCACCGCAATTGCACCGTGCCATCAATCCAAGGATGCCATTCAGCACACAGGTAAAAGTATAAACTCAATCAATGATACACAAAAATGTGCATTCATCATATAGTACTCTATAGTCATCATGTATAAGACCGGCATCTCCCATCCTCAATACATGATGTCTACAAGCATATACATAGTTATAAAATACACAACCCTGTATGTCCTCCGGAGGCATTATCTATATTTGACCACATGACGGATAAAATAAGAAATGTGCCAAATGTGTACAAAAGGAGACCCAATGCATGCCTAGGGGCTCGCTGTGTACACACATGGCAGAATCTTTACAAAGTGTAGAGATTATGCATAGTTAGAAAATTATATAAAAAAAAAGTTAGTGACTTAGGTGGGATTCACACGACCGGGTCGCGCCCGAGCCCGAGTGCCGGCCGGTAAAATTGGCCATTCTGCCCGGCCGGTTTGCAAAAAGTTTTGCATCCGTGCCGGGCTGGGCAGATCTGGACAGTGACATCAGCGGCAACTCCTGAAGGGGAATCCCCATGTGTTCGGGGATTCCGCTTCAGGAGTTTCCCCTGATGTCACTGCCCAGATATGGACAGAGACATCAAGCGCTCTGTCCAGGAGCGGAATCCCCGAACACACGGGGATTCCGCTCCTTCAAGGAGCTAAAGTGCGGCTAGCACATAGCAGAGCGGGGAGATACCTCCCTGCTCTGCTATAGTGGCGTCGCTGCAGTAGTAGCAGCCGCAGCAGCAGCAGCTGCTAACGGCGCCATCGAAGGTGTTGCCGGGCCAGGGCGCTTTTAAAACATGCATGTGAAGGGAGCCAGCGCAGCGCCCCCCTCCACCTGCTGTACACCCCGGCCCTGCCACACCGTGTATAGCGACGCCATTCGTCAGAATGGCATCAACTCCTCCTCCTCACATGCACTCTGCGCTGTGAGGAGGAGGAGATAGAGCGCAAGTGCCGGAAAAGCCGGCCATCACTCGGGACACATCCCGGTGATGGCCGTGTATTACCCGGCCCCATAGACTTCTATGGGAGCCAGGCGGCCGGGTACCCGGCCGAAGATAGAGCATGTCCTATTTTTTGAGGGCCGGTTTTCCCGGCCGTCAAAAAACCGGTCGTGTGAATAGCCCCATTAGGGGTCTATTATTCCTAATGCAGCTGGGTGCCGGCCGATTTATGAACGGCCGGCACCCGGCCGGGAAACCCTGTCGTGGGAATGAGGCCTAAGTGCAAAAACAAATAAAAAACAAACCTCCCCGACATGTTTGTTATAGTAAATCCTTGTATTCCCCTATGAGATGACAATTCTGTAGCATCTTTACTTATAACTCTTTGCTGTGATGTCCCTCTGTCATTCCTTAAATGTATGAATAAGGTATGGTCTACATTGAGACTTTTGTGACATAACTAACTTATTTTTTGGAGCTTCAGCTGCAGTAAAAAGCCATACATTAAACTGCATGCTATCTTGTAGACCGCAGCTGTCACTCAATATCAGTAGCGCTACAGAAAGTCTCTGTGTAGCCCAGGCCTAATTGACAACTGAGTGTTACCATTTACACTGTGAATAGGATGTATCTCTACACAGTGTGATATTGTCAGTCAGGGGTGTAACTAGGAAAGACTGGGCCCCATTGCAAACTCTTGACTGGAGCCCCCCAGGTGCCACACGCAGCCCCCCTTATAGATAGTGCCCCCTGTAGATTGTGCCATACAGCCCCCCTGTAGACAGTGCTATACAGCCCCGCCTCTAGACAGTGTCACACCCCTCTTGTAGATAGCTCCCCCAACCTCCCCCTTGTAGATAGTACCATACAGCCCCCCTGTAGATATCGCCATAAAGCCCCCCTGTATATAGCACCATACAGCTCCCCCTGTATATAGTGCCACACAGACCCCTCCCTTCTATATATTGCCACACAGCCCCCCTTAGTAGATACTGCCACACAGACACCCCTTAGTAGATACTGCCACACACAGACCCCTGTAGATTGCGCCACACACAGCCCCCTGTAGATAGTGCCATACAGCCCCCCTAGTAGATAGTGCCACATAGCCCCCCCCCCCTTAGTAGTGCCACACAGCTCCTTGTATATAGTGCCACAGAGCTCTCCCTCTGCATAGTGCCACACAGCTCCCCATGTGCATAGTGCCACACAGCCCCCCCCCTTGTATATAGTGTCACACAGCCCCCCAAGTAGTACAAGGCAATGGCGCATCCGAGAAAGTTGTATCAGCCAGGGGGATGTGACTCTTCAGGATAGCGGCACCGACCCATGACCCTTTAATGAGTAATTAGCATATACTGGGTGCCGTTTTAAAAGTTGATTTTATAGATCTTGCTGCATCTGAAAAAAACATACATTTGGAGATATTGTCAGGTAATGTATTACTGCATGGTGGCAGTTCAAGAGGTTAAAACTACCAGACAGGTTCCCATGAAATATGCAAAGAATTGAAAACAATTTCATCTGCCCGGCAATTTTGTCATTATAAATATATCCTATATAATTCCAGCTCCAGAACCAAGCTCTGAAATATATAGAGTACCAGAGCCAAGATCAGGACATAAATACAGCACTAGAACCAAGCTCTGACATATATACAGCAACAGAACCAAGCTCATACATATATACAGCACTAGAACCAAGCTCATACATATATACGGCACGAGAGCTAAGCTCAATACATATATACAGCACCAGAACAAACATCAGTACATAAATACAGCTCTAGAACTAAGCTCAGTACATATATACAGCACCAGAACAAAGCTCAGTACATATATACAGCCCCAGAACCAAGCTCAGTACATATATACATACAGATCAATTTAGTGCAACCCCTGCAGTATAGGTTTGTACTGCGTAAAACTACAGCTCCCAGCATGGCCCGAACAATAGTAAGGATATGCTGGGAGTTGTGGTTTCACAAAAAAAATCATACCACCCATCATCTCGCTGAAGACCATACAGTAACTACAGTGCTGATTAGAGGCAGAAAATCATTTACATTAAGTGACTCACTGGTGACGTTTCAGATTCTAGTTATTTTTCTCTTTTCTTCTCCCTCTGGTCCAGGCCTTTGTAAGGGGGTGATAACTGCCCTTTTAAATTGAACTGTCTTCCCTGTGCATCTTTCATGTTTAGTGGTACTTATTCCGTGTTCCCTCTTGTCTGGAGTGATGACTGCTCCTGTTTTATCTGCACCTACTATATGTGTTATCCTGTGTATGCCTGCCATGTTATTAGCAGCCACAAGGTGTCACTGCAGGACCAGTGACTGAAGAGACATAGCTGTCTGGCAGGAAGTGGAAGTCAGTGGTTGCTATGAGACACGGTGGAGAAAGAGAGAGGATGCAGAGAGAAGCCAGGAGACAGAGGAGGGAGCCAGCAAAGGAGGAGTAGAGATGAGAGGACACAAGAGGAGGTGCCAGGAGAAGAAGCTGTACTGAAAGAGAGATAAGCCTTGGAAGCTGGCCAGCACCTGAGATAAGTGCCCTGCTCACCTAATGCTCACACTGTTAATGGCGGTCTGTGTGAGATCTTATACTGCTGAAAATGACTTCAAAGGACTGTGTTAGCTGATGAATCTGGAATAGTGTATCGTTCTCTCACTGCTGCTCCTCTTCTGTGCCTGTTGAAACCTGTTTCCCTGAGCTGAAGAAACAGAGAATATGTTTGTAATGTTGAGCAGAGAATTGTGCTAAACTGTTTAAGTGGATGACAAGTTACTTCATTGGGAGCAGACAGTATTAAAAGGGACAGGGTGACGAACAACCCAGGAAGTGTTAATGGACAAATAACAGACTCTCGCACCCAAAATCCTGGTTACATTCCTAGGCGTGTCTGATCCCTATTGGCTGCCGGCTGAGGGCGGGAGAGGATATACCGGGAAAGGTAGCGGTTAGTGCCGCAAGGACCCATGGTGGTGCCGGAGGGTTCGGATAGTTCTCTTGATACCCATGGCGCAGCTCGGAGGACGGAAGTGTATCTCCTGACCTCTAGTATTCCGGCAATAGCAGGTAGTTCCCGCTGTAACTGTCAGAGGCGCATAGACGGCCGAGCGGAGTAACATGGGTTCAGGCACAACCTCTCCCAGGGGGAGTCCAGCGGGATCGACATCCCCAACCTCAGTTCGTCCGCTTGCTCCCATAAGGATGAAGCACTGTTGCATTGTTGTGATCCAAGTAAAGTATTATTCGAGGAAAAGTTTTAAAGTATTATTCAAGGTAAAGTATTATTCGAGGAATAGGTTTGTAAAACTACAGCTACCAGAATGGCCCGAACAATGGTAAGGATATGCTGGGAGATGCGGTTTAAAAAAAAAAATAAAAAAATCATACCACCACTCATACCGCCCGGACACGACCCATTTCTGCAGTTTTCCGCTCAGATGTCTTCAGCTTCTCACGTTTAAAACATTTCTGCATCTTTAAACAAAGATAAAATTCTCAACACCTCTAAATATAATAGCGCCATACACTGCCCCTCTAACTATAATAGTGCCATACACTGTGTCCCTGATTATAATGGTACCATACACTGTGTCGCACACAAACACCGTGCCCCCTGTAGATAGTGCCCCCATAGCTCTCCCGTAGATAGTGACCCCCATAGAGCCTCTGTAGATAGTGCCAACATATGGACTCCAGAGCTGCAAGGCAATAGTGCTAACCAATGAGCCACCGTGCTGCCCTACATATAGCTTCCCCTATAGATAGTGCTTCACGTATAGCCCACCTCTGTAGACAGTGCCCTACATATAGCCCTCCTGTAGATAGTGCCCCACAGGTATCTCACCCCTGAATATAGTGTCCCACATATAGCCCACCCCTATGGATAGTGCCCTACAAATAGCTCCCCTATTGATAGTTCTTCACATATAGCCCACCCCTGTATATAGTGTCCCACATATAGCCCACCCCTGTATATAGTGTCCCACATATAGCCCAACCCTGTATATAGTGTCCCACATATAGCCCACCCCTGTAGATAGTGCTCTACATATAGCTCCCCCTGTATATAGCGCTCCACATCCCCACATATAGACCACGCATGTAGATAGAGCCTCCATTATAGATAATGCCACTCCCAGTTTTAGTAGAAAAAAATAAATAAACTTTACATACTCAAATGATCTCGTTCCCGCGCTGTCCAGTGGCAATGCAGATCTGCTCTCTTCTGAGCAGGTCTGCTGGAGCTGAACAAGTGCATCGTTCAAAAGGCGCTTATTGGCAAAGCAGAATGACTTGCCCCGTCAATCAGCGCCTTTCAACCACGGAAGCGGCACGATAACGTCATCGCGCCGCTAGCGTCGTTAAAAGGTGCTGATTGGCTGAGCAAGTACTTTTGCCCCACCAATCAGCGTCATTGTAAGGCGCTGAATGGTCAAGCACGGAACGTGCCCGGCAATTCAGCGCTAATGCATGTATTTGTACCTGCGTGCTATAGATGCAAGAGGGGGTGGCTGTCGCTAGCACCGGGGCACCCTCCTGCGCTAGCGATGCCACCGGGCATGAGAGGGCCCCTGCTGCCCGATCCATAAATGTTAGAGACTTGGCGGCGCGTGCCCCGTAGTAGCGTCGCTACCGCTGTAGCAGCCATAAAGGCTGCTAGCGGCGCCATCGGGCATATGGGGAGGCGTATCGGCGGGTGGCACACGCCGCGGGCCCTGTAGCAGCCGCTACGGCTGCTACAGCGGTAGTTATGCCACTGATGTCAGTGATAGTTGGACAGTGTCAGAGTGTGTAGCGACTACCTAAATCAAAACCACGATTAATTGAAAATGTAACCTTGATTACGATTAAAGAAGGATTCATTTAGGCCACACCGCTTTTGCATGTCACACCCCCTATTTGCATGCTACGCCATTGATTTAATATTTATCCCGAGCCTGCTGTATGCCACTGTATATAATATACACCCTGACTGTTAAGGATCTGCCAGGCAGAGCTTCTGTATCCACGCCCATAGGTAATCAGTCTGCACCTGCTTCTATGTCTGTGAGACTGACTCCATCTTCCACCACTCTGGATGGCAGGCTTAGGACTGGGAGAGCCTATCACAGCCTGGCCAGACGGAGCTAGCTCCCGCCCTCTGTCTATTTATACCTGCCTTTCCCATTCCTCCTTGCTTGTGATTCTTCTCTGTTGGTTTCCTGGCCCTGCTGCAGCTTCTTGAACTACTTGTCCCTGCTTCGTATTGACCCTGGCTTACTGACTACTCTTCTGCTCTGAGTTTGGTACCTCGTACACTCCTGGTTTGACTCGGCTTGTTCACTACTCTCCTTGTTCACTACTCTCCTGCTCTGCGTTTGGCACCTCGTAGTCTCCTGGTTTGACTCGGCTCGTTTACTACTCTTGTTGCTCACGGTGTTGCCGTGGGCAACTGCCCCGTTTCCCTTTGTTCTGTGTTTCCTTGTCTGGTTGTCTGTCGTGCACTTACTAGTGTAGGGACCGTCGCCCAGTTGTAGCCCGTCGCCTACGGCGGGTCGTTGCAAGTAGGCAGGGACTGAGTGGCGGGTAGATTAGGGCTCACTTGTCTGTTTCCCTATCCCTGTCATTACATAATCACAAGCCTATATACCTACTTTATCCTGGTCCCTCACACCACTATGAACCCCCTTGAGACCCTGGTTCAGCAAATGCAGGGTCTCTCCCTACAGGTCCAGGCCCTGGCTCAGGGGGTCAACCAGCCTGATGCTACCATGGTAGTGCCCCTCACCTCACCTCTTGAACCCCACCTCAAGTTGCCTGACCGGTTCTCAGGGTACCGGAAGACTTTTCTCTCCTTTCGGGAGAGTTGTAGGCTCTATTTTCGTTTAAAGCCCCACTCCTCAGGTTCTGAGAGCCAGCGGGTGGGTATAATTATGTCCCGGCTCCAGGAAGGGCCCCAAGAATGGGTCTTCTCCTTGGCTCCTGACGCCCCTGAACTTTCCTCCGTTGATCTTTTCTTTTCTGCTCTCGGACTCATTTATGACGAGACTGACAGGACTGCCTTTGCCGAGAGTCAGCTGGTGACCTTACGTCAGGGTAAGAGACCTGTTGAGGAGTATTGCTCTGACTTTAGGAAGTGGTGCGTAGCTTCTCGGTAGAATGACCCTGCCTTAAGGTGCCAGTTTAGGTTGGGTCTGTCGAACGCCCTGATAGACCTGCTAGTTAGCTATCCCTCTTCTGACTCCCTAGACCAGGTTATAAAATGAAAAAAGGTTTGGACCCTTGGTAGTTGGCAGGTCTAATATAACAATTAAACAACAAGATGCCAAAGGCAAAAACGACCCTATTTCCCAACTACCATTAAATTGTATTTAGAATCTTTAATGTGCTATTACAGCAAACAGACATACAGACAAAACCAACATAAAGGGTAAAATTATCAATGCATGGATAGGGTCAATAGCCGTTCGTGGTTATAGCAATGTGCATATGTGTATGCCGTTTGGATAGTCCCTGTTGGTAACAGTGTGCCGATTGTATAAACAATAAATGTAGCAGTGACACGTGTGTCTATCGTCCGTGTCTACAGACAGACTCATACAGCAAACACCGACACCGTCAGCGGACTTCTAGGCAGTAAGATAGTTAAAGAGGCTCTGTCACCAGATTTTGCAACCCCTATCTGCTATTGCAGCAGATAGGCGCTGCAATGTAGATTACAGTAACGTTTTTATTTTTAAAAAACGAGCATTTTTGGCCAAGTTATGACCATTTTTGTAGTTATGCAAATGAGGCTTGCAAAAGTCCAAGTGGGTGTGTTTAAAAGTAAAAGTCCAAGTGGGCGTGTATTATGTGCGTACATCGGGGCGTTTTTAATACTTTTACTAGCTGGGCGTTCTGATGAGAAGTATCATCCACTTCTCTTCAGAACGCCCAGCTTCTGCCAGATCACGCTGTGACGTCACTCACAGGTCCTGCATCGTGTCAGACGAGCGAGGACACATCGGCACCAGAGGCTACAGTTGATTCTGCAGCAGCATCAGCGTTTGCAGGTAAGTAGCTACATCGACTTACCTGCTAACGCCGATGCTGCTGCAGAATCAACTGAAGCCTCTGGTGCCGATGTGTCCTCGCTCGTCTGACACGATGCAGGACCTGTGAGTGACGTCACAGCGTGATCTGGCAGAAGCTGGGCGTTCTGAAGAGAAGTGGATGATACTTCTCGTCAGAGCGCCCAGCTAGTAAAAGTATTAAAAACGCCCCGATGTACGCACATAATACACGCCCACTTGGACTTTTATTTTTAAACACACCCACTTGGACTTTTGCAAGCCTCATTTGCATAACTACAAAAATGGTCATAACTTGGCCAAAAATGCTCGTTTTTTAAAAATAAAAACGTTACTGTAATCTACATTGCAGCGCCTATCTGCTGCAATAGCAGATAGGGGTTGCAAAATCTGGTGACAGAGCCTCTTTAAATTGCTAAATTGCCCTAATGCCAGCATGTATTAAAATAGAACAGAGAGCCCCCCCGACATGTTTCGCTACTAAGTAGCGTCCTCAGGGGTTCATGGGGCTACTTAGGTAGCCCCATGAACCCCTGAGGACGCTACATAGTAGCGAAACATGTCGGGGGGGCTCTCTGTTCTATTTTAATACATGCTGGCATTAGGGCAATTTAGCAATTTAACTATCTTACTGCCTAGAAGTCCGCTGACGGTGTCGGTGTTTGCTGTATCAGTCTGTCTGTAGACACGGACGATAGACACACGTGTCACTGCTACATTTATTGTTTATACAATCGGCACACTGTTACCAACAGGGACTATCCAAACGGCATACACATATGCACATTGCTATAACCACGAACGGCTATTGACCCTATCCATGCATTGATAATTTTACCCTTTATGTTGGTTTTGTCTGTATGTCTGTTTGCTGTAATAGCACATTAAAGATTCTAAATACAATTTAATGGTAGTTGGGAAATAGGGTCGTTTTTGCCTTTGGCATCTTGTTGTTTAACTAGACCAGGTTATGGCTTTAGCGGTACGATTTGAAAGACGTCTCAGGGAACGACAACGTGAACGTTTATGTGTTTTCTCCTCTGACTCCCCCATGATGCCTCCCGAGGTTCCGTTGCTTCGTTCTTCCACGGAAGACTCGGAGGTACCTATGCAACTCGGGGCCTCCGTGTCCCCCCAACAACATAGAGAGTTCCGCAGGAAGAATGGTCTCTGCTTCTATTGTGGGGATGAAAAGCATCAAGTGAACACCTGTCCTAGGCGTAAGAATAAGCAGCCGGAAAACTTCCGCACCTAAGTGATCATCGGGGAGGTCACTTGGGCGCACAGGTATTTCCCGTAAATATGAAACGTAATAAAATCTTGCTTCCCTTTCAGGTCTCTTTTGGTGGTAGGTCTGCTACCGGCAGTGCCTTCGTGGATTCAGGGTCATCTGCTAATATCATGTCTGTGGAATTTGCTATGTCTCTAGCTATGCTTTTGATTGATTTGCCTAAACCTGTCCCGGTAGTGGGTATCGACTCCACTCCTCTTGCTAATGGTTATTTTACACAGCATACCCCTGTTTTTGAACTCCTTGTTGGCTCCATGCATTTGGAGCAGTGCTCTGTACTGTTGATGCAGGGATTATCGTCCGATTTGGTTTTAGGCCTTCCCTGGTTGCAGTTGCATAATCCCACGTTTGACTGGAATACTGGGGATCTTACCAAATGGGGTAATGAATGCTTGACGTCATGTTTTTCTGTTAATTCTATTTCTCCCCCTGAGGAGGTGAACACGCTACCTGAGTTTGTTCAGGACTTCGCTGATGTTTTCTCTAAGGAGGCCTCCGAAGTGTTACCTCCTCATAGAGAATATGATTGCACTATCGATTTGGTACCAGGAGCTAAGCTCCCTAAGGGTAGGATATTTAATCTCTCTTGTCCCGAACGTGAAGCCATGAGAGAGTATATCCAGGAATGCCTGGCCAAGGGTTACATTCGCCCCTCTACTTCTCCGGTAGGTGCTGGCTTCTTCTTCGTAGGGAAGAAGGATGGTGGTCTTAGGCCATGCATTGACTACAGTAACTTGAATAAGGTCACTGTAAGGAACCAGTATCCCCTTCCTTTGATTCCTGATCTCTTTAATCAGGTTCAGGGGGCCCAATGGTTCTCTAAGTTTGATCTATGGGAGGCGTATAACCTTATCCGCATCAAAGAGGGGGATGAGTGGAAGACTGCGTTTAACACGCCCGAAGGTCATTTCGAATACCTCGTCATGCCCTTTGGGTTGTGTAATGCTCCCGCGGTCTTCCAGAATTTCATAAATGAGATTTTAAGAGATTACCTGGGGGTATTTCTTGTAGTGTACCTTGATGACATACTTGTGTTTTTCAAGGACTGGTCCTCCCACATTGAGCATGTCAGGAAGGTGCTCCAGGTCCTTCGGGAAAACAAACTTTGCGAAGACCGAAAAATGTGTGTTTGGGGTGCAGGAGATACCATTTTTGGGTCAAAGCCTCACTCCTCATGAATTCCGCATGGACCCCGCCAAGGTCCAGGCTGTGGCGGAATGGGTCCAACCTGCCTCCCTGAAGGCGTTACAGTGCTTCTTGGGGTTCGCTAATTATTACAGGAGATTTATTGCTAACTTCTCGGTCATCGCTAAGCCTCTTACGGACCTCACTCGCAAGGGTGCTGATCTCCTCCACTGGCCTCCTGAGGCTGTCCAGGCTTTTGAGGCCCTTAAGAAGTGCTTTATCTCGGCCCCGGTGTTGGTTCAGCCCAACCAAATGGAGCCATTTATCGTGGAGGTTGACGCGTCCGAGGTGGGAGTGGGGGCTGTCTTGTCCCAGGGTACCAGGTCCCTCACCCATCCCCGTCTCTGTGCCTACTTCTCCAGGAAGTTTTCGCCCACTGAGAGTAACTATGATATTGGCAACCGCGAACTCTTAGCCATTAAATGGGAATTTGAAGAGTGGCGCCACTTCCTGGAGGGGGCTAGGAACCAGGTAACGTCCTTACCGACCACAAGAATCTGGTTTTCCTAGAATCGGCCCGGAGGCTAAACCCGAGACAAGCTCGATAGGCGTTATTTTTTACCAGATTTAATTTTTTGGTTACCTATAGGGCTGGGTCTAAAAATATTAAGGCTGATGCACTGTCGCGTAGCTTCATGGCCAGCCCTCCTTCGGAGGAAGATCCTGCTTGTATTTTGCCTCCAGGTATAATCATTTCCTCTATTGATTCTGATTTAGTCTCTGAAATTGCTGCTGATCAAGGTTCAGCTCCCGGGAACCTTCCTGAGAACAAGCTGTTTGTTCCCCTGCAATTCCTGCTAAGGGTACTTAGGGAAAATCATGACTCCGCACTATCTGGTCATCCAGGCATCCTGGGTACCAAGCACCTCATTGCCAGAAACTATTGGTGGCCTGGGTTGCCTAAAGACGTTAAGGCCTACGTCGCCGCTTGTGAGGTTTGTGCTAGGTCCAAGAATCCCAGGTCCCGACCAGAGGGCTTACTACGTTCTTTGCCCCTTCCCCAGAGACCTTGGACCCATATCTCCATGGATTTTATCACCGATTTGCCTCCATCTCAAGGCAAGTCGGTTGTGTGGGTTGTAGTAGACCGCTTCAGTAAGATGTGCCACTTTGTGCCCCTCAAAAAACTACCCAATGCTAAGACGTTAGCTACCTTTTTTGTCAAACACATCCTGCGTCTCCATGGGGTCCCTGTCAATATTGTTTCTGACAGAGGGGTACAATTTTTGTTTCTTTGTTTTGGAGAGCCTTCTGTAAAAAGTTGGAGATTGATCTGTCCTTCTCCTCTGCTTTCCATCCTGAAACTAATGGCCAAACTGAGAGGACTAATCAGTCTCTAGAACAATATTTAAGGTGTTTTATCTCTGACTGTCAATATGATTGGGTCTCATTCATTCCCCTCGCCGAATTTTCCCTTAATAACCGGGTCAGTAACTCGTCAGGGGTCTCCCCCCTTTTCTGTAATTTTGGGTTTAATCCACGGTTCTCCTCCGTTTCACCTGGTAGTTCCAACAATCCCGAGGTAGAGGTCGTTCATCGGGAACTGTGCACAGTCTGGGCCCAGGTTCAGAAGAACCTAGAGGCGTCACAGAGCATACAAAAAACTCAGGCAGATAGAAGACGTTCTGCTAACCCCTTGTTTATGGTCGGGGATCTGGTGTGGCTATCGTCAAAGAACTTGCGCCTTAAAGTTCCGTCCAAGAAGTTTGCTCCCCGGTTTATAGGGCCGTACAAGGTCATTGAAGTCCTCAATCCTGTCTCCTTCCGACTGGAGTTGCCCCCATCTTTTCGAGTACACGACGTGTTTCATGCCTCCCTCCTTAACCCCTTAATGACCAGCCTATTTTAAACCTTAATGACCAAGCCATTTTTTATGTTTTTCCATCGTCGCATTCCAAGAGCTATAACTTTTTTATTTTTGCGTCTACATAGCTGTGTAAGGTCTTGTTTTTTGCGGGACAAGTTGTATTTTTTAATAGCACCATTTTCGGGGACATATTATTTATTGATTAACTTTTATTAACTTTTTTTTGGGGGGGAATAGAAAATAACCTGACATTTTGCCACTCTTTTTCACATCTTAAATCTACGCCGTTTACTGTGTGATGTAAATAACACAATAACTTTATTCAGCGGGTTGTTCCGATTGCAACGATACCAAATTTGTATAGTTTTTGTATGTTTTACTACTTTTACACAGTAAAAACGCTTTTTTTTCAAAATTATTTGTTTTTGTGTCTCCATATTTGAAGAGCCGTAACGTTTTTATTTTTTCGCCGATGCGGTTGTATGAGGGCTTTTTTTTGCGGGAAGACTTGTAGTTTTTATTGGTACCATTTTGGAGTAGATGCGACTTTTTGATCACTTTTTATCACATTTTTTTTAAGTCAGGATTCACAGAAAACTGCATTTTTTCCATAGTTTTTTATTACATTTTTTACGGCGTTCACCGTGCGGGTTAAATAATGTAATAGATTTATAGTCGGGGTCGTTACAGACGCGGCGATACCAAATATGTGTAACTTTTATACTTTATTTTGTTTTTTTAATAGTAAAGCATTTTGTAAGTGGAAAAGCTGGGTTTTTCATTTTTTTTTAAAATTTTTTTTTAATTAACTCTATTCAACTTTTTCTTTACTTTTTTACTAGTCCCACTAGGGGACTTTAATATGCGATCATCCGATCGCTATTATAATACACGGCAATACTTTTGTATTGCAGCTTATTACTGCCTGTCCGTTTAAAGCGGCATGATCTAAACGGTATGATCTAGCAGGCATTCGCTCCAGGCAGACCTGGGGGCCTTTATTAGGCCCCCGGCTGCCATTAGAGACACAGACACTCGGCGATCGTATCGCCGGGTGTCAGTGGGATGAGAGGGAGCTCCCTCCCTCTCTCCAAAACCACTCAGATGCGGTGCATGCTATTGTGCACCGCATCGGAGGGGTTAAACGGGTGAGATCGATACTAATATCGATCTCGCACGGCAGAGCAGGGACGCCCCAGCCCTCAGTTGCCTCTGGCAGCTGAGCGCAGGGAGATTTGACGCTCCCTGCTCTGTTTACTTTATCCTGATGCAGTGCCGTAAAAAGGCATATGCATCAGAATAAAGCCCGTTAGTGGCCGCCGTTAAAATGCGTATTGGCGTTCACTAACGGGTTAAACGCTGCTCCCCGTCCTTGGCTCCCTCGAGGAAACCTCCTGTCCCCGTTCTCACCCCTGAGGGGGTAGAATTCGAGGTGGCCAAGATTGTGGACAGCAAGATGGTCCAAGGCTCCCTCCAGTACCTGGTCCATTGGAGAGGATACTGGCCTGAGGAGAGGACTTGGGTACCCGCCCGGGATGTTCACGCTGGGGTATTGGTCAGGAGGTTCCACCTTAGTTTCCCCAATAAACCAGGTCCATCTAGAAAGGGTCCGGTGACCCCTCATAAAAGGGGGGGTACTGTTAAGGATCTGCCAGGCACAGCTTCTGTATCCATGCCCATAGGTAATCAGTCTGCACCTGCTTCTATGTCTGTGAGACTGACTCCATCTTCCACCACTCTGGATGGCAGGCTTAGGAGTGGGAGAGCCTATCACAGCCTGGCCAGACGGAGCTAGCTCCCGCCCTCTGTCTATTTATACCTGCCTTTCCTGTTCCTCCTTGCTTGTGGTTCTTCTCTGTTGGTTTCCTGGCCCTGCTGCAGCTTCTTGAACTACTTGTACCTGCTTCGTATTGACCCTGGCTTACTGACTACTCTTCTGCTCTGCGTTTGGTACCTCGTACACTCCTGGTTTGACTCGACTTGTTTACTACTCTTGTTGCTCACGGTGTTGCCGTGGGCAACTGTCCCGTTTCCCTTTGTTCTGTGTTTCCTTGTCTGGTTGTCTGTCGTGCACTTACTAGTGTAGGGACCGTCGCCCAGTTGTACCCCGTCGCCTAGGGCGGGTCGTTGCAAGTAGGTAGGGACTGAGTGGCGGGTAGATTAGGGCTCACTTGTCTGTTTCCCTATCCCTGTCATTACACTGACACTGCCCCCACATAGTATATTGCCCCATAGTGCTCTCCACACAGTATAATGCCCCATAGCTGCCCCCACACATCATAATGCCCCTATAACTGTCCTTCACACAGTATAATGCCCCTATAACTGCCCTCCACACAGTATAATGCCTCACATAGCTGTCCCCACACAGTATAATGCCCTCCATAGCTGTCCCACACAGTATAACGGCACCCACTGCTGCTTCTACACAGTATAATCTCCCCATAGCTGCCCCCACAAAGAATAATGCCCCCCCATAACTGACTTCCACGCAGTATAATGCCCCTATAGCTGCCCTCACACAGTATAATGCCCCCATAGCGGCCCCCACACAGTATAATGCCTCTATAACTGCCCGATAGCTGCCCTACACAGTGTAGAGTCCATTATAGCTGCCCACATGCTATATAATGCCCCCATAGTGCCTGATAAATACAATAATATACATACTCACCTAACCCCGTTCCAACGATGAGTGGAGGAGATCTCTCTGCACCTCTGGTCTGTGCGGCATGGAGCATATAGGCGTGATTACATCACTGTCTCGCAAGCAGCAAAACATAGTAAATTGTAGAGCAGGTACCTTGCGATCCTCTGCTCTACCATTGGGTTAAACTGTATCTTCGTCATGCAGATACAATTTAAACCGGGAAAAAATAATAATAATAATTGATAAAACCGAAAACTTGCAAGATGACGTTGATTAATTGCGCTGCATTTCGGTTTTGCTTTTTTTTTTTTTATTAATTGCCCAGCCCTAGTAGGACACAGCGTCACGTAGGGTTCGTGGACCCACTGGGCCGTACCGTCTTGGCGGTATGGCAGCTGGCCAACAGGGCGCAGGTCAAAGTATATAGTTCGTATAGGGTACCTGTGGCAGCTCGGACAGTAGCAAGGCAGGCTCGGCTGGTACTAGGCAGCGGGTAGACGTCAGGCGTGGAGTAGCAGGACAGGCGTGGAATACAGCACAGCACGACTACAGCACGGCACTTGACCAGGATAGCACGGGATACAGGAAACAGGATACACTGGGAACTAGAAAACACTGGGAGACCATTTGCTTAGACAAACTGGGATACGACAAACAATGCTCAGGCACTGCAGGAAGGAGCTGGGCCCTTCTTATAGTCCAGGGTGCTCATGGGCTAATTTAGCATTAAAGTCTGGTGCGCGCGCTGCCACTTTATGAGCGGGCATGAGCGTGCGCGCGCACTCTACGGGAGAAGTGAGCGCTGGTGTCTCCTGAGGAGGAGACTGGGGCCAGCGCTCGCCGACCCATGGCTACGGCCGTCAGGAGGTGAGTGAACCTGACGGCCCGCAGCCATGGACATGCAAGTATACCCCCTCTTACGCCCCCTCTTCTTGGGGCCAGAGCGAGAGAGAAACTTCTTCAGAAGGGTAGGAGCATTGAGGTTCTTTTCTCCTTGTATCCGCCTTCCGTTTCATGCGGTCGACCGCCAGCACGATGGAGGATCAGTCTGCTGCCAGATTTACAGAAAGTCCCTAAAAGCCGTATCAGCAGCTGGTACCTCAGACGTATCAGGCACCAGGAGAGGAATTCGTGGGTGTTGGCCATAGATAATAAAGAACGGTGTATTCCTTGTGGACTCGCTGGTGTGATTATTGTAGGAGAATTCAGCCCACGGGAGCAACTGCACCCAGTCATCATGGTGCTTGGAGATGAAGTGGCTTAAGTAGTTCTCCAAAATCTGATTGATCCTCTCGACCTGACCATTGGACTGGACTGAGGATGGTAGACTGGGGAAAAGTCCAACTTTACACCTTGGAGTCCGCAGAGGGCTCTCCAGAAGTTCAAGGTGAGCTGAACCCCCTGATCAGACACAATATGCTGCGGCAAGCCGTGCAGGTGGAAGATTAGTTGGATGAAAAGCTTGGCCAGTTGAGGAGCAGAAGGAAGACCGGTCAGAGGAACGAAGTGGGCCATCTACGAAAATCTATCCACCACCACCCAGACAGTACTGCATCCAGCAGAGAGAGGCAGATCAGTGATAAAGTCCATAACTATATGCTGCCGGGGAGGATCGGGCACAGGCAGTGGCTGGAGCAGGCCAGCAGGTCTGGAGTGAGCGACCTTGTTAGCTGCACACACTGAGCAAGAAGAAACAAAGTCCATAATGTCCTCGGGCAGCGTGGGCCATCAGAAATGACGGGCAATCAGATCCCAGGTCTTACGGGTCCCGCGTGACATGCCAGTCTAGAGGAGTGTCCCCAGCGGAGGATTCTCCCTTTGTCAGCCAGGCGCACAAAACTCCTCCCTGTAGGAATGTCCCCAACTTGCAGGGGATTGACAGAGAAAATTCAAGACAGATCAATAATGTTCTGTGGAATTTCCATGGTGTCTTCTGTCTCGAAAGACCTGGACAAGGCATCGGCCCTCACATTCTTGTCGGCCGGGCGATAATGGAGCTCGAACTGGAACCTGGTAAAGAACAGTGACCACCTGGCCTGATGAGGGTTCAGCCATTGGGCCATCTAAAGATAGGTGAGGTTCTTGTGGTCCGTAAAAATCAGGATGGGATGAGCTGCGCCCTCTAGTAGAGGTCTCCACTCTTCCAGAGCCATGTGATGGCCAGTAACTCCCGATTCCCAATCGAGTAGTTGCGTTCTGCGGAAAAGAAGAGCTTAGAGACTTAGAGAAATATCCACATACCATTGACTTGCCCTTGGAACCTCTCTGGAACAGGAGTGCGCCGGCACCGACAGAGGATGCGTCCACCTCCAACGAGAACTGTAGAGAAAAATCTGGAGGATGGAGGCTAGAGGCTGACGTGAAGGCACTCTTCAGGCTATTCAATACGGACTCTGCCTCAGGAGTCCACACCTTGTCGTTCATGTCCTTCTTAGTGAGGTTAGAGATAGGAGAAGTCAGTGAGAAGTTTGGAATAAACTGTCTGTAAAAATTGGCGAATCCCAGAAAGCGCTGTATGGCCCTCAAGCCTTGAGGCCGTGGCCATTCCAGGACAGACTTTACCTTTTCAGGATCCATCTTGATACCTCTATTCGAGACAATGTAGCCCAGGAAGGGTAGAGCATCTTTTTCAAACACGCACTTCTCCAACTTGGCGTACAGACGATTCTCCCTTAACCACAGCAAAACTTGATGGACATGTCTCTGATGCGTCATAGGATCTGGAGAAAAAATAAAGATGTCATCAAGATAGACCACAACACAAACATAGTGGTCACGGAAAATGTAATTAACGAACTCCTGGAAGACCGCAGGAGCATTACACAGGCCGAAGGGCATTACTAAATATTCATAGTGTCCATCACGGTTGTTAAATGCAGTCTTCCATTAGTCACCCCGGCGAATCCGGCTTAGATTGTAAGCCCCACGCAGGTCTAGTTTGGAAAAAATCTTGGCATAACGTATACGATCGAACAATTCAGAGATCAGTGGCAACGGATACTTATTTTTCACCGTGATTTGGTTGAGACCCCGGTAATCAATACAAGGATGCAGGGAGCCATCCTTCTGATGAAGAAGAACCCATCTCCTGCCGGGGAGGAAGACTTCTGTATGAAGCCCCTCTCCAAGTTCTCTTTAACATAGGTGGACATGGACAGAGTCTCTGGCAAGGAGAGAGGATATATCCTACCACGGGGAAGGGATGCACAAGGAATCAGCTCGATAGGACAGTCATATGCCCAGTGTGGGGGCAGTGTCTCCGCCTCCCTTTTGCTGAAGACGTCCGAAAATGCAGCATAATAACCAGGCAATCTGCCAATGACCGAGGCAGAGGAGGCTGAGCCGAACGAATCGGCACCAGGCATCGGCTGTGACACTCAGGGCCCCACAGGAGAACCTCTTCAGAGTTCCAGTCCAGGACTCGGGCATGTAGTCGGAGCCAAGGCAGGCCCAGCAGCACAGGGTTAACGGCCTTGGATAGGACATAGAATGATAGAAGTTCAGAGTGGAGAGCCCCTACTTGGAGCCTCAGCGGCTTGGTCTTAGCTATAACTGGGTCTGGCAGAGGTAGTCCATTTACCGATAAAACCATCAACGGTCTCTCCAGAGGGGTAGTGGGTAATTGAAGAAGGAGCACCAGGTCTCTACAAATGAAATTAGTAGCGGATCCAGAGTCCAGATACGCAGACACCTGATGCGTTTTCTCACCGGACACTATGGTCACGGATATGGACAATTTAGACGGGAGTCCTTCTTTGCCCAAGATTGTCTTTCCTACCAACCCTAGGCTTTGGGGCTTTTGGGGACACAGACGCACAAGATGGCCTCCGAGGCCGCAATAAAGACAGAGTCCCGAACTGCGTCTGCGTTGTCTCTCCTGGTTAGATAGCTTACATTGGTCCATCCTCACAGACTCCTTAGGAGGATGGGCATCTGAGGACGGCAGGGGTTGCTGCAAAGAAGGGACCGGACTAGGAAGAGCTCCCTCTCGACGAACCTCTTGGAGCCGTTCTCGGAGCCTTCTATCAATCCGGGCCTGGAGGAGTTGGTCCTGTCGAGACCGGAGGTCCAGCATATCCGTCCACATCTTTTGTGACGTCATCTTGGTCTTGGATCGACCAGCGAGGTCCATGGCCTGAGCGTACTGTCATGTAGGGTTCGTGGTCCAACTGGGGCGTACCGCCTTGGCGGTATGGCAACTGGCCAACAGGGCGCAGGTCAAAGTCTATAGTTCGTATAGGGGACCTATGGCAGCTCGGACAGTAGTAAGGCAGGCTCGGATGGGACTAGGCAGCGGGTAGACGTCAGGCGTGGGGTAGCAGGACAGGAGTGGAATACAGCACAGCACGACTACAGCACAGCACGGCACTTGACCAATATAGCACGGAATACAGGATACACTGGGAACTGGAAAACACTGGGAGACCATTTGCTTAGACAAACTGGGATACGACAAACAACGCTCAAGCACTGCAGAAAGAAGCTGGGCCCTTCTTATAGTCCAGGGTGCTCATGGGCTAATTTAGCATTAAAGTCCGGTGGGTGCCCTGCCCCTTTAAGAGCGGGACCCGGCCGAGGTGAGTGGAAGTGAGCGCTGGCGTCTCTTAAGGAGGAGACTGGGGTCAGCGCTCGCCGAGCCATGGCTGCGGCCATCAGGAGGTGAGTGAACCTGACGGCCCACAGCCATGGACATGACACACAGCACTTTAAGGGAATGGTAATGGCCAGTTGTCAATTTATTCAAAACATTTTCTGGAAAAATTGCACAATGCAGAGTCCTAATTTTCTTAGGCTCCATGGGGTATAAAAGTATTTAGTAACAGGCATGCCAGGAGAGGTGACAGATTCTGTTTAATTGCTATGTATTCTGCCTGTAAAGCCCTGTTTATTCAGAGTTTTTTCCAGGTAGAAAAATCTGCCTCAAAATTCCGTCTGTAATAAATTTGGATAAATTTGGCCACAGCAGCCATTTTATTAACAAACAATCATAATGGAAACAACACTTTACATATAAGAATAACAATGGAAGGGGAGTCCTTGGAGCTCCAAAAGTCTGTCAACATAAACAGCCCACCTGCATCGTATTTTACTCCCAGTCATCACCCTACAGGCTCAGGGGCACCGTCATACCTGCATTGGCTAACCTAAACTGCAACCACTCCCCGTGACACCACCCAGCAGGAGCCCAAATTGACCAGACCACTGAACCGTAATAAATTAGGGAGGGACCATACCCCCGATGAATCCCCAGCCCACACCAATTTACCACCAACTCCAAGGACCCCCAATACGCCACACGAACATACTTAGACAACCTTTAAGTGTGAGAGCCCCCACCCAACAAAACAGCTTGTTCGATTCCCTCCTGCAGTTGCAGAGTCCAAAGATCAATCCCCACAGCCGTCAGGTGAACACCATCACCCAACCAGAAATGACCTTGGCCATCTTCAAAGTCATAATGACGCACGAAGATGTCCCCGTTCCTCACCACAAACCCCGAAACCACCCTACTGACCTTTACCCGGGCCTTGTTCAAGCGCGCCACCGACCGATCAAGCCGCCAGGACTTACGCGGGACAATTTCGGACCACACCACTTTAACCACTGCGAAACTGGACCACAATCTAAGTAGATCATACTTGATATCCCTGATCAATTCTCTAAAGGGGCGAAGACCCAAATCATTACTCCCCACGTGCAATACCAGCACATCAGGGGCTCTATCCAACTGAGCAAACCGATGGACGTCGGGCAAAACCCGACTCCACACCATACCTCTCCTGCCCAGCCAGCGAACCAATACCTCCTCCCGCCGAAAACCCAACTGTCGCCCGTCAGGACAAACATCGGCCCTCTCCGCCCCCCAATGCACATAGGAATGCCTGATAATCCACACCAAGCGGTAAGAGAGACCTAGGATGATAGAAGCAAAAGGTAATAAAAAACAAACACTAGGAAGGGAAGGATGGGGGAGGGGTAAAGCCCCAACATGCAAATAATCATTACAAAAACTGTGGGCGCACATACAACGGGAAACGGCAGGAGCCCCACCAGCCTATCCGCTTCACCACTTCCGATCGCAACCCCCAGGACGCCGCCTCCATTGCTGCCCCAATAATGAGGGGCAAATAAGGACCCATCCAGCCCCATGTGCCCCAGACACCGACGAAAAACCCAAGTAAACTGATAACGAGACAAAAAGGAACCGTCCGCGTGACACAACAGCTGTCCACTGGCAACCAGACGAACATCACTATAACCTGTAAAGCATGCGACCGGGCACATCCTGGCCCCTGCCGCTACCCCCAACACAACCCGCTTACCAGGCCCGCCCTGATTCGTCTTAGAGCACCGGATCCAGAACTCCACACTCTTGTCTGACAGCAAAACATCCTCCATCCGCAACCCACCAGCCCTCTTAGTGCTAGGCACCACATGTTCACCTACACGCATGGCCCCAAAAAATGCCCACGAGAATGCCAACCGATACAAGGTCACCTCAAAGCCTGAAAAAGCAAACACTCACCACCAATACCTCCCACAATTGTTCCAATATTGCAAAAGACACCGTGCGGTGACGATAAGGTAAAACCCTCCCCTTTCTATAACCCTCCAGGGCTTGGCCAATCCAAAAACTTTTTGTAATATCCCTGCAACCCCGGAGCTTAAAACCGAAGGCCAGTGCTACCACAACGACTGCTGTCAGGATGCATCGGGAGGAGGCGAAAATCTGATTAGATATCTGCTTTCCCCATCAAAACCCCCGCACCATAACGACGCACCCAATCAACCGCCGTATCAAACGATGTATAAACCACGGAGCAAAGTTCAGGAGAGATCCCATCGTTAACCGACTGCCCTCGCGGATAAGGTAAGTGATGTATGAGCCGGAATTTATTCTGCTCCTTCTTAGGCACCAGCCCAAGCAGAGATACCACAAGATCCAGGGATATCTACAAACGGACCCGCCATACGCCCCGCCACCTCTTTCCTTAACTTATCCTTAACCACCCCCCTCATACTGCAACGCCGAACGTAAATTACGCAATGAAAATGGAACCTCAAAAGGAGGGGAAGGGATATGGAAACCAACACGAAAACCATTTAACAACAAAACCACTCGCGATCTATCATGGAATCTATTTAAGAAGGGCTCCATTTCTTCCCACTTCACCTGAATCAGGCCCTTGGCTAGCACCCTCAGCCCCCCGGCCCTTACCTTTTCTGAAACACTTGGCGGACCCGTGGAAAGTCCTGCCGCAGGAGGAACAACTATGTTTGAATTTACAACCCGATCCGAACTTACACTAGCCCTCATTAAACTGCAAGCAGAACCGGATTTCCCTGCTGCCCCCCTGACCCTGCACTAGAAGGTGTTGAGTGGCTAGCCGAACCGTCCCTGTCCCCCCTCCCCCCACAGGAAAGGACTGGCCATAACGCACTGGAGCCATGACCCGCAACCACAACCCTATGTCCTTATTATCCCACCTAATGTCTGGAGGCACTGCTTTCCGCTGCCTAAACGGCTCATCATAGCGCAGCCACGTCTGCCCGCCGTAAACCCGATGAGCTTCCCTGATAGCATCCATATAAGAGAAGAGCACGGAGCAATGCTCCGGCGGCCTCTGACCTATCACGCTCGCTAAAATTGCAAACGCCTGCAGCCAATTAACAAAGGTTTGGGGAATCAATGGATAGCATCGCTTCTCCTCGTTCTCCTTTTTACTTTCCAACCACTTGCCCTTATCTAAGTTTAACTTTTCTAACGGCAAGAAGGAAAATATTTTGAGGTATTCGTCCTTCCATATTTTCTCCCTGACTTCTTGCTTCAGATGCGCGCCTAATGGGCCCGCAAAGCAGACATACACTTCCCCTTTCACCTTATCATCCAACCGCACCCCATAAACCTCTTTATCCTTCTCCGTCTGTACCGGCACGGCCACTCCCACTTCCCTGGCCACACCCCCACCCGGCTGAGTATCCACAATCGCAGGCCCAACCGACGGCGAAACCCACGCCGGAACAGGAGAAGGGGACCCCAACGACACCCCCCCCGCATCGCACCAGCAGCTCCCGTACACAACCCAACAATTCCCGATGCTCACCCCAGTCACCCACCCCACAATCAGACACAGCCCCGCTACACACCGATAACCCTGCCGGCCCAAGTGGGAACCCACCCCCCACCCCCGAGGACCGAAAAATTGCTGGTAAAGAAAAAGTATGGGATATCAACTCACTGGACTGCGCAGGTGCTGTGTCCCCACCAGCCGGGCCGAAAGAGTCATCCAGATGTCCATCCTCTCTACCGACCTCCCAGTCGTCAGCTTCATCCGGACGAGCCGGACCCGAACAAGCCCAACAGCCACGACCCTCCCCGGAAGCGCTCTGGACCAGTGCGGATGAACTGGACTTCTCCGCCCAACGGTTATAGGCCTCGTCCACCCCACGGCCCGCACGTAGCTGCCCCCCTGCACGCCGTGTCACCACCGACTGTGGCACACGCCTTAGACCTGGCACCTCATCCAGCTGGCAAGGGGGCTGCCCGACTGGAACATCACCAGCGCGGCCCGCCGTAACTGCACGTTCCAAACGACTGGAGGCAGAGGGCGGTCCCAGGTGCAAGGGAGCCTGCCCCCCCACCTCCACTGAGCCATGCCGGCTAACAGGATTCTTCTCAGACCGGGCCGTCCGGCTCCTGGCAGCAGAGCGGGGAGCCAGGCCTAAGGGGGTCCCTTGAGGGACTCCTTACCCTGCGCCTGGCTCGTGGCAACACTTCAGGGCTCAGGCCCTTTGGAGGCATCGTGCGACAGGACCGCCGCCGAGGAGGAGATGATGTCACCGCCTGAGTCCCAGATCCACCCGCCAACATGCTACAGTTTCCTGCCGCAGGAGCAGAAGGCCTTAATATTGGGAGATTTTCCAAGCATATATCGTGACGGTACACTAAAAACATATGGTGACTTTAGAATAACAACGTTAGTCAGCCCCTCATAACAAAGTAAAATAAATTGCCAGGAAAAAATATGCTGCGATGTAAAAGCCAAAAAAACAACAGATGCACCAGCACACTGCAGGCCCTAAGATGTAGGTTAGGATTTAAATCATTTTAAATGGCATTACTACGATATTTACCAGATTTATTCTGCTCTATGGTGGCAGTTACCATCCGCAATATGGTGGTAGTTACCATCCGCAAAAGTACAATGCAAATGACAAGCTAGTCAGCACCTCCTAGTTAAATAAATGGGCAGGTGCTAATCTGCTTTGACTGCAACGTAAAAACAAACACAAAAATGCACTTGAAACGGAAAACTGGTAAACATGAGAAAGACATACAAAAAATCGTGTTTGGATTCTTTATAAATATAGTGCATATGCTTGCACTAGTTTCAATGGCGGATGGTGCTTCTTTTTTTTTTTAAATCTATATAGACTTTAAAAATTTCAGCCTCTCTTACTACAGCCATACAGTTAAATGACAAAATTCTTACCTCAATTACCATTGTTTTAAATGCCAATATATACCGGGCAGCGTACATAAAAATGACATGTCGTAATGGTACTGTACGTTCACTGTCACTTACCTGATGATGTATGGAATTATTATCCTTTCATGCTCCCCCCCCTCTTCCTTTGGTGGTGCCTACTACATTTAGATACATATGATTGAATTCAGTAGTAGCTGTATAAATCCTCATGCAATAGTCTCCACCTAGTGGCTGAAGGAAGTAGAACACCCTATTTCATGTGTAACATAATTTAAAAAAGTAGCACTCCCTCGGTTTATAATGTATGTTAGGTTAACCACTTGCAGACCGCCCATAGACTATAAACGTCCGGGCGGTCCACAATTAACTCTGCAGGGCCGTTCTAGAATGTCCTGCAGAGTTAATACTTTTTTCCGCTCTGTGGCAGGATTTAGCTCCGTGATACAGCTGTCTTCAGACAACTGACATCACGGAGCTCTGCCCAGAGACCAATCAGCATGGTCTCGAGGCATGTGATCATTGTGACAACCTGTCACAATGATCACAATGCTATCCCCGTCGACACATCCTCGCGGCACCCCCCACCCCCTTGCGATCAGGGGGTCTACATACTGCATACTGCAGTGAGTACTCTGCTAATAATTTTTTGTCCCCACGTAACCCCTTCAATTTTTTTTTTTTATCAATTAACAAAGTGCAAAGTGAATGAACAGAAGAGAAATTTAAATCAAATCATTATTTGGTGTGACCACCCTTCGCCTTCAAAACAATGAGTAATACAAAGATCTTTAAAACGTGATTTTAATGGTGTCAATTCGCACATTTTAGATGAAAATAACAATTACATAGTAGAGTACACTAGAAAAGCATTGAAGTGGTGAAAAAAGAATGGAGGGTAATAAATAAAAGGCACACAACATGAAGGTAGGAGAAAAAATAGTTAAGAGAAACTATGCCAGAGACACCAATGTAGCCGACTACCAAGCACAAATGGTAAAATGCAGACAAATGCCCATAGCTCTATTGGATGCCAGTGTAGTTCTGAGGTCAGTTGTTAACTTTGTCAGTTGTTACGATAATTTATTCATAGAATTAACCCCTCCCGACATTTGCCGTATGGGTACGCCATGGAAAGCATTGACTTCTCGCAAATTGCCGTACCCATACGCCAAATGTTTGGCACCGGCTCAGAAGCTGAGCCAGTGCCATCATCACCGGATCTCAGCTGTATCTTGCAGCTGACATCTGACTGTAAAGGCGGGGACCGAAATTAGCTTTGATCCCCGCCATTAACCCCTTAAGTGCAGCGCTCAAACGCGAGTGCTGCACTTAAGGTGTTTGCAGCTCATCGGAACCCCAGCAATAAAATTGGCGGGGTTCCGGTGGCTGCAATGGCAACCGGAGGCCTAATACTGGCCTCTCGGTCTGCCTAGCATGGAAACCAGTCAAGATCCGCCCGGCGGCGGATCCTGATCGGCTTCCGTAGCCGCCCGCAAGATGGCGCCAGCTCAGGGGCTGATCCGGCGTCATCAGCGGTGGAAGTCAGCTGTATGTTACAGCTGACCTCCACCTGTAACGGCAGGAACCAGAGCTAGCTCCGATCCCTGCCATTAACCCCTTCGATGCAGCAATCCAAAGCGATTGCTGCATCGTAGCGGTTACTAGCAGATCGCCAGACCTGACAGGCTATCAGGACTGGCGACTGCTGCTATGGCAACAGGAGACACAATGGCCTCCTGCTCTGCCATTACGGAAGCCGATTAGGCCCCGCCGGGAGGCGAAGCCTAATCGGCCTGCTGTCAGTGAATAACTGACAGATCTTTTTCACTGGATGAATACCAATGGGAATTTTTGGGTTAGAGCCTAACCTTTAATGTGAGATTTATTTCACTTTTTAGCAATTTAAGGCCGGATTCACACGAGCGTTGCGTTTTTGCTCGCGCAAACAACGCAGCGTTTTGCGCACGCAAACACTATTTGACAGCTGCGTGTGTTATCCGTGTCTGATGCGCGGCTGCGTGATTTTCGCGCAGCCGGCATCATAGAGATGAGGCTTGTAGACGCCCGTCACTGTCCAAGGTGCTGAAAGAGCTAAATCTTTCAGCACCCTCGACAGTGAATGCCGAACACAACAGCGAAAAACCTGTAAAAAAAAAAGATAAAGTTCCTACTTACCGAGAACTTCCCGGCCGTTGCCTTGGTGACGCGTCCTTGGTGACGCGTCCTTGGTGACGCGCCTCTCTTGACATCGAGCCCCACCTCCCTGGATGACGCGGCAGTCCAAGTGACCGCTGCAGCCTGTGATTGGCTGGAGCTGTCACTTGAACTGAAGTGTCATCCCGGGAGGTCGGACTGCAGGAAGGAGACAGGAGTAATCGGTAAGTTAGAACTTCGGTTTTTTTTACAGGTTCATGTATTTTGGGATCGCAAGTCACTGTCCATGGTGCTGAAACAGTTTAACTCTTTCAGCACCATGCACAGTGAATGTCTCCAGAAGTCGCGGACCGGAATTTTTTTTGCCGAGTTCGGCCAAAACGAGTTTGGCCGAACCCGGTGATGTTAGCTTCGGTTGTCGGGTTTCGCTAATCGCAAAGACACTCCGTTTGGATGTTCGGAAACAGAAAAGCACGTGGTGCTTTTCTGTTTACATTCATCCTTTTGACAGCTGTTGCGCAAACACGCAGTTCGCACGGAAGTGCTTCCGTGCGACATGCGTGGTTTTCACGCACCCATTGACTTCAATGGGTGCGTGATGCGTTGAAAACGCTGAATCAACGGACATGTCGTGAGTTTTTTGCAACGGAGCAACGCTGCGCAAAAAACGCTGCCATGTCTGCACGGCCCCATTGTCTAATATAGCTACGGGCAACGCACGTGAAAATCACGCGCGTTGCACGCGCGTATTTTACGTTCGTCTGAATAAGCCCTAAGATAGTGATACAATTGTATGCATAAAGTTCGTTCACTAGTGCTTGCGCACTTTACATTGACATATGTAATAAGTTCAGATAGGACAAGGATGAGATTTAAATGGTTAATACCATCACACTCTAGTATTTATATTTTATTTTAGAATTTTCCTGGTTTTTATTTATTTTTATAATTTTATATTTTTTTATATTTTTTCAAAAAATATTATGTTTAAATATTTTAGTTCCAAGTTGGGACCGGTACCCTCCTTGTCACAAGGTGTGTGCCAGGAACTGATGCAGCATGAGCAGCTGCTCTAGGAGTTCCTCTATATGAATCTCTTGTATTTCAGCTACTGCTGCTATAGAGATCTCTGTACAGCTCTCTTATTAGCAGATCAGCTGCTTTATCAAGCCCAGAACGTGCCAGGAGCTGATACAGCTTCAGCTGCTGCTGCTGTGGATTCCACTGTGAGGATCTCGTATTTAGCAAAACATTAATCCTGCCTATCTGTAGTTATCTAGCCCTGACAGATCTAATACATTGCACTACGTAGGTAGTGCAATGTATTAGAAAAAAATAAATCTGACAGTTGGAGCTTCAAGTACCCTAGTGGGACTTGAGAAAAAGTATAAAAAAGTGAAAAAAATAAAAGTTTGAAAACAATAAAAAAGTTTCAAGTAATAAAATAAAACGCAATCCCCCTTTTACGCTTATCAAGTCCTTTATTATTGAAAAAAATAATAAACCATACGTATTTGGTATCGCCGCTACCGTAATGACCTGAGGTATCAAAATATTATATTATTTATTGCACGCGGTGAACAGCATAAAAAAAAACGTAAAAAACTATACCAGAGTTTCTGTTTTTTGGTCACTTTGCCCTATAAATATAGGAATAAAAAGTGATCAAAAAGTCGCACGTATTCCAAAAATGGTACCTATAAAAACTATAGCTCGTCTCGAAAAAACAAACCCTCATACAGCTGCGTAGACAAAAAAATGTAAAAGTTATGGTTCTCACAACTTGGCGACAGAAAAAATACATTATTTTTTACAAAAGTAGTTTTATTGTGCAAAAAGTTGTAAAACATAAAAAAGTCCTATAAAATAGATATCGCCGGAATCAGACTGACCCGCAGAATAAAGTTAACATGTAATTTATAACGCATGGTGAACGCTGTATAAAAAAACCTAAATAAAACTATGCCAGAATTGCGGTTTTTTGTTTACCTGGCCTCCCAAAAAATAGGATAAAAGGTGATCAAAAAGTCGCATGTACCCCAAAATGGTACCAATAATAACTACAGCTTGTCCCGCAAAAAAAAAGCCCTCATACCACTACGTCTATGAAAAAATAACATTAGTTATGGCTCCAATAAATCAGGAAATAAAAAATATGCAGTTGTGCCCGAGGGGAACATTTCTTCTGTTTGAAGAGGCGATTTATCAAGGTCCTAAAATTAGGGAACCAGGAAAGGGAGGGCCCAAACCTATCCGCTGGAAGCGAGGGTGCCCGTATTATAGCAGGACAACACTTTCCCAGTAAAATTCCCCAAACTGCAAAGGTACGGAGTGTGGACCAAAAGGGGCATAAGAAAGGACGCCATATAACAGAGCAACACCGGCCTGTACAGAAAGGATTGCTTCACAACGTAACACACATCTATGGATCATTTTATTGTTTTTTTTTTACCCCATTATTATACCACCTGACTATGCCCCTGATGTACTCTGCCCAGCTTACATGTACCCCCACATTATAAACGGAAACACCAGCAATACTCAAACAAAACTACTACCAAGCAAAATCCGCTCTCCAAAAGCCAAATGGAGTTCCCTCCCATCTGAACCCTACAGCGTGCCCAAACATCAGTTTCCTTCCACATATATGGCATCGTCATACCCGGGAGAACCCTTTTAACAATTTTTGGGGTGTGTGTCTCCGGCGTCATAAACTGGGCATGACATATACATTTTTAATTTGCACCATCCGCAGCGCATTCATTTATGGAAAAGACCTGTGGGTTGAAATGCTCACTACACCCCTTAACAAATGCCTTGAGGGGTGTAGTTTCCAAATGGGGTCACTTCCCAGGGGTCTCTTTTTATTATTTCACATCAGAGCCTCTGCAATTGTGAACCAATACTTTGTAAATCGCCAAATTAGGCCTCAATTTCGCATGGTACTCTTTCACTCCTGAGCCTGGTTGAATGTCCAGGCAAAAAATTAGGGTCACATGTAGGGTGTTTCTAAAACCGGGAAACACTGCATAATAATTAGAGGGCTGTCCTGTTATGGTGGCACAAGCTGAGCACCACATATTTGCATATCTATGGAAAAAATCCCATTTTCACTCTGCAACATCGAGTGCACACTAATTTCTACAAAACACCTGCGGGGTTAACATGCTCACTACACCACTAGGTAAATGCATTGAGGGGTGTAGTTTCCAAGATGGGGTCACTTCTGGGGGGTTTCCACTGTTTTGGTCCCATAGACGCCTAGAAACCAATCCAGAAAAATCTGCACTCCAAATGGCGCTCCTTCCCTTCTGAGCCCTGCCGTGTGCCCAAACAGCAGTTTATGACCACATATGGGGTATTGCCGTACTCGGGAGAAATTGCTTTACAAATGTTAGGTTCTCTTTTTTCCTTTATTTGTTGAGAAAATGAAACATTTTGCGCTAAAGCTACGTCTTATTGAAGAAAAAGGATTGTTTTTATTTTCACTGCCCAATTCTAATAAATTCTATGAAACATCTATGGGGTCTAAATGCTTACTACACTTTTTGGGCATTTTCATTGTTTTGTCCCCTCAGGGGCTTTGTAAATGTGACATGGCCTCCGCAAACCATTCCTGCTAAATGTGAACTCCAAAAGCCAAATGATCATAATAACAGTGATCATAATATAGTTATATTTTACCTATACTGTAAAAAACAAACGCAGGCTGGGAGGGCAAAAACATTTAATTTTAAGAAAGCCAATTTCCCCAGGATGAGGGCGGCAATTCAGGATATAGACTGGGAAGAACTAATGTCAAATAATGGGACAAATGATAAATGGGAGATTTTCAAATCTACTTTGGGTAATTATAGTGCAAAATGTATTCCTACAGGTAACAAGTATAAACGACTAAAATTAAACCCCACATGGCTTACACCTTCTGTGAAAGGGGCAATACATGACAAAAAAAGGGCATTTAAAAAATACAAATCTGAGGGTACATCTGCAGCCTTTGTAAAATATAAAGAGCTTAATACAATCTGTAAAAATGTAATAAAATCAGCAAAAATACAAAATGAAAGGCAGGTGGCCAAGGATAGTAAAACAAATCCTAAAAAATTCTTCAAGCATATAAATGCAAAAAAGCCCAGGTCTGAACATGTAGGACCCTTAGATAGTGGTAATGGGGAGTTGGTCACAGGGGATCAAGAGAAGGCAGAGTTACTAAATGGGTTCTTCCGCTCTGTATATACAACAGAAGAAGGAGCAGCTGATGTAGCCGCTGCCGGTGCTGTTAATATATCAGTTGATATACTGAATTGGATGAATGTAGATATGGTCCAAGCTAAATTAAATAAAATAAATGTACACAAGGCCCCGGGACCAGATGGGTTACACCCTAGAGTTCTTAAAGAGCTTAGTTCAGTTATTTCTGTCCCCCTTTTCATAATATTTAGAGAGTCTCTCATGAGTGGTATAGTGCCAAGGGACTGGCGCAGGGCAAATGTGGTGCCTATTTTCAAAAAGGGCTCTAGGTCTTCGCCGGGTAATTATAGACCAGTAAGCTTAACATCAATTGTGGGGAAAATGTTTGAGGGGCTATTGAGGGACTATATACAGAATTATGTGACAATAAATAGTATTATAAGTGACAGCCAGCATGGTTTTACAAAGGACAGAAGCTGTCAAACCAACCTGATTTGTTTTTATGAAGAGGTAAGCAGAAGCCTAGACAGAGGGGCCGCTGTGGATATAGTGTTTTTGGACTTTGCAAAGGCATTTGACACTGTCCCTCATAGACATCTAATGGGTAAATTAAGGACTATAGGTTTAGACAGTATAGTTTGTAATTGGATTGAGAATTGGCTCAAGGACCGTATCCAGAGAGTTGTGGTCAATGATTCCTACTCTGAATGGTCCCCAGTTATAAGTGGTGTACCCCAGGGTTCAGTGCTGGGACCACTATTATTCAACTTATTTATTAATGATATAGAGGATGGGATTAATAGCACTATTTCTATTTTTGCAGATGACACCAAGCTATGCAATATAGTTCAGACTATGGAAGATGTTTGTGAATTGCAGGCAGATTTAAACAAACTAAGTGTTTGGGCGTCCACTTGGCAAATGAAGTTTAATGTAGATAAATGTAAAGTTATGCATCTGGGTACGAAAAACCTGCAAGCATCATATGTCCTAGGGGGAGCTACACTGGTGGAGTCAATTGTTGAGAAGGATCTGGGTGTACTTGTAAATCATAAACTAAATTTCAGCATGCAGTGTCAATCAGCTGCTTCAAAGGCCAGCAAAATATTGTCGTGTATAAAAAGAGGCATGGACTCGCGGGACAGGGATGTAATATTACCACTTTACAAAGCATTAGTGAGGCCTCATCTAGAATATGCAGTCCAGTTCTGGGCTCCAGTTCATAGAAAGGATGCCCTGGAGTTGGAAAAAATACAAAGAAGAGCAACGAAGCTAATAAGGGGCATGGAGAATCTAAGTTATGAGGAAAGATTAAAAGAACTAAACCTATTTAGCCTTGAGAAAAGACGACTAAGGGGGGACATGATTAACTTATATAAATATATGAATGGCGCATACAAAAAATATGGTGAAATCCTGTTCCATGTAAAACCCCCTCAAAAAACAAGGGGGCACTCCCTCCGTCTGGAGAAAAAAAGGTTCAACCTGCAGAGGCGACAAGGCTTCTTTACTGTGAGAACTGTGAATCTATGGAATAGCCTACCGCAGGAGCTGGTCGCAGCAGGGACAGTAGATGGCTTTAAAAAAGGCTTAGATAATTTCCTAGAACAAAAAAATATTAACTGCTATGTGTAGAAATTTTTTACTTCCCCTTTCCCATCCCTTGGTTGAACTTGATGGACATGTGTCTTTTTTCAACCGTACAAACTATGTAACTATAAATGGTGCTCCATCCCTTCTAAGCCCTGCCATGTGTCCAAACAGCCATTTATTACCAGATGTGGGGTATTGTTTTACTCGGGAGAAATTGCTTTACAAATTTGGTGGTGCTTTTTATCCTTTAGTCCTTGTGGAAATGAGAAAAAAAAATGCTAAACCTACATTTTCTTTGAAAAAATGTAGATATTAATTTTCACGGCCTACTTCCAATAATTTCTGTAAAAAACCTGTGCGGTCAAAATGCTCACTACACCTCTAGATCATTTCCTTGAGGTGTGTAGTTTCCCAAATGGGGTCACTTTTGGGGGATTTCCACTGTTTTGGCACCGCAAGAGCCCTTCAAACCTGACATGGTGCCTAAAATGTATTGTAATAAAAATAAGGCCCCAAAATCTGCTAGGTGCTCCTTTGCTTCTGAGGACGGTGCTTCAGTCCAGTAGCACGCTACGGCCACATGTGGGATATTTCCTAAAACTGCAGAACCTGGGCAATAAATATTGAGTTGCATTTCTCTGGTAAAATTTTCTGTGTTATAAAGAAAATTGGATTAAATATTAATTTCTGCAAAAAAATATGAAATTTGTAAATTTCACCTCTACTTTGCTTTAATTCCTGTGAAAAGTCTAAAGGTTTAAGAAATGTTCTAAATGCTGTTTTGAATACTTTGAGGGGTGAAGTTTTTAAAATGGGGTGACTTTTTGGGGGTTTCTAATATATAAGGCCCTCAAAGCCACTTCACAACTGAACTGACCCCTGTAAAAATAGCCTTTTGAAATTTTCTTGAAAATGTGAGAAATTGCCTCTAAAGTTCAAAGCCTTGTAACGTCCTAGAAAAATTAAAGGATGTTCAAAAAATGATGCCAATCTAATGTAGACATATGGGGGATGTTAATTAGCAAGAATTATGTATGTGTGTGTGTATGTGTGTTATAACTGCCTGTCTTACAATCAGATACATTTAAGTTGAGAAAAATGCTAATTTTTGCAATTTTTTGCTAAATTTTGGTGTTTTTCACAATTAAATACTGAACATATCGAGCAAATTTTGCCAGTAACATAAAGTCCAATGTGTCACGAGAAAACAAACTCAGAATCGCTTGGATAGGTAAAATCATTCCGACGTTATTACCACATAAAGTGAAACATGTCAGATTTGAAAAATGAGGCTCTGTCAGGAAGGTCAAAAGTGGCTAAAGAGGGAAGGGGTTAATATTGGGATTCATTCACAAACCATCTTAAAATAAAACTGAGAGGAGACTGAATTGTGGGATAGGGTAAGGGTCCTTTTACATTGGCCAATATTGGCCGTAAAAACGAGCGCCGATCAACGATACAGCTCGTTGATTAGGGCTCGTTTGCTCCTTTCACAAAGATCTATGATCAGTAATATATAGGGACGAGTGATCGTTATTACGATTGCTCGTTCCCATGCATTTGCATCTTGTCGGCAGCACATCTCTCTGTTTACACAGGGATATGTGCTGCCGACAACAATGATATTTTGTGTTGCATAAACTATACGATCTGGCGATGAATGAGCGTTTGCACAATCTTTGGCCCGTGTAAAAGGGTTTTAATCTAGATAACCTGAAGTTGGCCTGTAAGGTCTACATGTGTCACTCACATTGAAAAGCAACACTTCTATCTCTGTCTGGCCTCAGACTTGTTTACTGCTGGGATCATTAGAAGACACAGCTTTGATTCACATACTATAACTGTAGTGAGCCGTGCACCTGTGTGTCCATCACATGACCATGGAATAAAATAATATGCACTGGAAGAAAACAATAAATGTTACTACCATATAACTACAAGTAGAGATCTGAATAACTGAAAGGAATACAAAATTTTAATTCGACAAAAAATAACATTAATTTTCTGAAACCGGACAACCCCTTTAAACGACAAGCATATAGCACATATTAGTCGCTGGTCGTATATAGCCTTTGTGCCCTGTTGCTCCAGCATTCCCTGTAAAGTCTCTTCTAGTTGTAAAGGATCTGCCAGGCACTGCTTCAGGGTTAACTCCCAGAATTAATCAGTCAACACCTGAGTGTACATCCCTGAGACAGACACCAGCTTCCTCCACTCAGGCTGGCAGGCTTAGGAGTGGGAGAGCCTATCGCAACCTGGCCAGACTCAGCTAGCTCCCGCCCTCGGTCTATTTAAGCCTGCTCTTCCTGTCCATCTGTGCTTGTGAATTCTTTCCTTGAGGTTTCCTGGCCCAGCTACAGCTCCTGCTACTTTTTGATCCTGCTCCATACAGACCCTGGCTTACCGACTACTCTTCTGCTTTTCGCTTTGTACCTCGCACTCTCCTGGCTTGACTCGGCTCGTTCACTACTCTGTTGCTCACGGTGTTTCCGCGAGCAACTGCCCATTTCCCTTGCTTGTGTTCCCTTGTTTGTTTGTCGTGTTTGTCATGCACTTACTGAGCGCAGGGACCGCCGCCCAGTTGTACCCCGTCGTCTAGGGCGGGTCGTTGCAAGTAGGCAGGGACAGTTGTTTACTTGATGCTTGACATCCCCACAGTAGAAGCAGAGACCATTCTTCCTGCGGAATTCTCTACGTTGTTGAGGGGACACGGAGGCCCCGAGTTGCATAGGTATTTCTGAGTCTTTAGGGGACAAACGAAGCAACGTGAACGTTTATGTGTTTTTTCCTCCGACTCCCCCATGATGCCTCCCGAAGTCCCGTTGCTTCGTTTGTCCCCTAAAGACTCAGAAATACCTATGCAACTCGGGGCCTCCGTGTCCCCTCAACAACGTAGAGAATTCCGCAGGAAGAATGGTCTCTGCTTCTACTGTGGGGATGTCAAGCATCAAGTAAACAACTGTCCCTGCCTACTTGCAACGACCCGCCCTAGAGTAAGTGCATGACAAACACGACAAACAAACAAGGGAACACAAGCAAGGGAAATGGGCAGTTGCTCGCGGAAACACCGTGAGCAACAGAGTAGTGAACGAGCCGAGTCAAGCCAGGAGAGTGCGAGGTACAAAGCGAAAAGCAGAAGAGTAGTCGGTAAGCCAGGGTCTGTATGGAGCAGGATCAAAAAGTAGCAGGAGCTGTAGCTGGGCCAGGAAACCTCAAGGAAAGAATTCACAAGCACAGATGGACAGGAAGAGCAGGCTTAAATAGACCGAGGGCGGGAGCTAGCTGAGTCTGGCCAGGTTGCGATAGGCTCTCCCACTCCTAAGCCTGCCAGCCTGAGTGGAGGAAGCTGGTGTCTGTCTCAGGGATGTACACTCAGGTGTTGACTGATTAATTCTGGGAGTTAACCCTGAAGCAGTGCCTGGCAGATCCTTTACACTAGTATTGACTTTGGCTTGACTTTTACCTTGATTTTAACCTTGTGACCATTAAATACGATCATCCATAGATAAGATTATTCTTGACCTCACTTTTCTTGTTTGTGACCCCTAACATTAGCTCGTTTCTCACCTTGCCTCAACAGCTATAACCTGTGACTTTAGCTTGTGAGCTTCTGTCTCTTGGAGAGAATCACTCAGTGCCATATTGTGTGATTTCCTTGCAGAGGAGTACTAAACCCCTGAAAGGGTCTTGCTGAAGACCAGAGATTTAGAAGAATTCCATGTCTTAGAAGCTGCTGGCACAAGTGGATCCACATTCTTCAAAAGCCTCAAAGCACTTTAGACTTTCAAAATGGAAGAAGTCCATTTGTACTCGTCCCGTTGACGGCTTCGAGCTACTTCCAATCGCTGATGGGCCAAATCCATCAGCCGTGCTAGGCGCTCCCGCATTTGGCTCACATAGTCTACTACCGGGATCTCCGGGCTTGCAAACTTTCCTTCCCAACCTTCCCGGACTAAGTCCAAGGGTCCCCGGACCCGCCTCGCGAACAGCAACTCGAATGGGGAGTGCCCGGTAGACTCCTGCGGCACCTCTCGATAGGCAAAGAGAAGCTGCTGCAAGGAGCGGTCCCAGTCTCTCCCCTCCGAGTGGACGTATTGGAGTAGCAACTGCTTGAGGGTACCGTTGAACCTTTCACACAGTCCGTTCGTTTGGGGGTGGTAGGCGGTGGTTCTTAGAGAACTCACCCCGTGCCGATTCCAGAAGTCCTGCATGAGTTCTCCCTGGAATTGAGATCCCTGGTCTGTGAGTAACTCACGCGGGAACCCCACCCGGCTGAAGATGTCCATGAGTCCCTGGGCGACGTGCTCGGCATCTATGGAGGACAGAGCCACTGCGTCCGGGTATCTGGTAGCGAAGTCTACCAGGGTTAGGATGTAACACTTTCCCCCTCGGCTGGGGGATTAATGGGGCCAACCAGATCTATGGCCACCCGCTGGAAGGGCTCTCGGATGAGGGGCAGCTGCTTGAGCGGCACCTTGCGCGGGGCCCCCGCCACCCGTTGGCAGACAGGGCACGAAGCTCGGTACCGCCGCACGTCCTCAGTCAGCCCTGGCCAAAAGAAAGCCTTCGAGAGCTGGGCCCTGGTGGACCTGGTCCCAGTGTGACCCGCCGCGGGTATATCGTGGGCCAGGGCTAACAGTCGTGCACGGTAGGCTTGGGGAACAAGCAACTGTTTGGAGGCGGTCCAGGGCGACGCGGGCTTGGTCGGGGCTTCGGCCCGGTACAACAGCCCGTTGTCCCACTGGAACCCTGCCTGGGCCCCTCCACTGGGTGGTCGATCGGCCAGGCTACGGGCAGAGGACAGGGAAGGATCCGTATGCTGGGCCTCCCTAAAAGCAACCCTATCCACCTCCCCCAGGTCTGTCAGGGGGTGCGTCAGGTCGGTCAGTTGTGAGGCGTCAGGGGCTTGGGTACTTACCACCGGCGGTTCGGGGGGCGGGGCTTCCGGGAGAGGAGCCTCGGTGGTTACACGGGTCGGTGGTGGAGGCCGGTAAAGGTTCTCCCGGGCTTGGCTGCGGGTCACGGCCCCAGCGAACTGACTTGTGAGACCGTTCCCAAGGTCGTTCCCCAATAAGACATCGGCGGGGAGATCCGGCATGAGCCAGACTTCGACCTCCCCTTTTCCGGGGCCCCAGTCCAGGTAGACTCTGGCGCGGGGAATGGACCGCTGCTGTCCGTCCGCCAGGGCAATCCGGGCTAATCGCTGGGGAAGAACCTTAGACTGGGGAACCAGGTCCGCTCTTACCAGGGTGAGGGATGCCCCCGAGTCACGGAGTCCTTGGACGGTGCGACGTCCCAGCACCACGGGCTGTCGGTGGCCCTGCATGTTGGCAGGGACCTGGTTCATCACAAGGCTCGCAAGCTCTACGTGGTAGACCACCTCCTCCACCTCTGGTGCATCTAGGAGGTGGTCACACTCATCGGGGTCGCCCGCCTCCGGGCAAAAGGCGACCCGGGTTGGGGTTGGTCTGGGAAAGGGCACCGTTGATTGGGCCAGGGGGCAGTCCCGTCGGATGTGCCCAGGCTAGAGGCACCCATAACACTGGCGGGAGTCCGTAGGGCCGCGGACCCTTGGAGGGATCGGGGCGGCCGTAGGCTGCGGCTGGGGTCTCATCGAAGTTGGACGGGGTGGTTCTGCTATTTTGGTGGGGGCTCGGAGTTCTCGGCGTTGGTCCTGGCGCGGAAGGCTTCTCCACTGGGGTCGGTGGGCCAAGAACTCGTCGGCCAGGGTGGCGGCATCTTCAGGGGTGCTGGGGTGGCGGTCCGCGACCCAGGCACGAACGGGGACCTCCGTCCTGGAGAGGAGTTGCTCCAAAATGACGAGGTCCTCCAGGGCCTCCCGACTGAAGGCCTTCTTCCCCTCGGCCCACCTGGAGCAGCTTAAGCGGAGCTGGGCTGCCAGTTCCACATGGGTACCCTGGCCGGCGAGCGTCAAATTACGGAACCGCTCTCTGTAAGTCTCTGGGGTGGTCGCACACCTCTTCAGCAGGGCGTCCCGGAGGCAACCGTAGTCCCGTCCGTCCTCTGGACCTAGGCTCCGGTAGACTTCAAGGGCCCTCCCTTGCAGGCTGGGCCCCACGTAGTGAGCCCATTCGGTGGTGGGGATGTCTCTCCAGCATGGTTAGGTGCGCATCGATATCCGTGGACGAAGGATCCAACTTGGGGAGGTCGTTGTATCGTAGTTGGGGTCTTCGGGGCCCGGCAGGGATTGGGGTTGTTGGTTCTGGGGGTGCCACTGCATGGGCCACGGCCCCAACGATGATCAGGCGCTCGGCCTCGGAGCTTTGAGGCCCCAGAGCGGTCAGCAGATCCCCCATCCGCAGGGCCTGGGTGTCCGAGATGGCGCTACGGCCGGTTCCCTGGCGACTGGCCGGTTCTTCGGGGCAGTAGTCAACGTCACCCTCGGCCATCTCTCCCATCTTGGCCGGGTTCGCCAGGTCCCAGGCTTGGAGCTTCTCAATCAGCCGATCCTTGATGTCGCGGGACGAGAAGGCAATACGCCAGAACCGGCACAGCTCTTGGAGTGTAATTCGGAGGTAGCTGCCATAGGGGACAGCCTCTGCTCCGCCGGGAGGATCCATAGAGTCAGGCTCCATGACTGGGGATTTAGGTGCCTGTGGTCCCCCTGTACTGCAGCACGTGTGGCAGTCCGCCCTTGAGGTCTGGCCACGAAGCGCCGGATGGTACCAGGGTACCTATCCCCTGCCGCTTCCCCTAGAACGGGCTGAATCTATCCCACCGCTGCCACCAAATGTGGCGAAACCGGGTCAGTGGGGGTCGGTTTACGCCAAGAGAATGTGGGCGATAGATTCAGGCGACACAGATTAACAGGGGACAAGCCACAGCGGCGCGTTTATTAACAGGGACAGACACACACAGAACCAATGCATCGCTGCTTCTCCCCTCTGGGCTGGATGGGACAGGCTACCTCACTATGGGGTCTCTCCACTGTACCTTTCATCCTTTGGGGTGTCTCCAGATCCTCCTTAGTTAGATGGGACTCCAGCACTTGTCCTCTATTACTGTCCCTAGGTCAGGTACCATCTCTGAGGTAGACAGCCCCTGCCTGCAGCTCACACTGCTATCTCATCCTCTCCTGGGCTGCAACTAATTGAGAACTCATCCAGCACCACTATATCCCTCACTCACCCCTCCCTCAGGAAACAGGCCCCCTCCTTTTTCTTATTTACATTAGATAAGTTCCCGCTCTCAGCCTGTGACTCATTCTCCTTCAGTGTAAGATTAACCCTAGAGGGGGAGGACAGTGAAGCAGCACTGAATACAATACAATACAAATCAACTGGCTATCAAACATAACGTAATGCAGTTTGAGGGGACATATCCCCATCTAGCACCGGGCGCCATCTAAGCTATGGCACCCGGATGGCGGGAGTGCGACGGTTCGCGGCAGGCTTAACCTGTATTTGGGTACAATGCCTGTAAACGTCACCCGTTCCGCCACAAAGGCTATTATAGCTATTTATTTTTATCTTTAAAAACTTCCCTGGGGCAGCCAATTTGAAGACACACATTTGCAGCAGGGTGTATTCTTAATGGCAGACGCAATAAATAGGCATTAAATGGGTTGTCTGAGAGTTAAAAAAAAATGAAAATAGCTGAAGGGAATTTTATAAAATAAAAAAAAACAAAACTCACGTCTTAAATTCCCCACCGCTAAAGCGCCGATGCTCCCCGGAGGTCTCTTATTTTTTTTCCGGAAGCAATGGCAGTTGACAACTTTGAGCTTATTAAATGCAACATAAATTATTGGGGCAGAAAAATTGTAATGCTTCTCCTAAAAAATAGCTTCCAGTAGAGAGAGTTTTAAAAGGAATGTGTCATCAGAAAATGACCTATTGTTTAAATCAAGTTTTTAGGTAAAACACATATTTCCTTAAGAGAGTGTGGTGATGTTTTTTTTATATTATTTTCCATATCACTGTCTGTATTAAAAAATAATCCTAAAATACAGCTCCCCAGAGGCGGACACAGACTACAGAGGGCCCCTTTGCAAAGAATGTGCCTGTGCCCCCCATAACCTGACCACGCCCGCGCGCTTCTAAAACTATATAAATCTATATTGCACATTGTATTACTAGTTTAGAACACAAGTAAGAAACATAAATAATGCAAATAATTTCCATATTTAACAACTGAGTATAACACAAAGCACTCATGTAACTAACTTGTAATGACTTTATCGTGCAACGCTGCTTCCGTAACTGCCATTCACGTCTATGGGAGTTACGGAAACAGTGTAGCTCAGCAAGCTTTGCTGTTTTCGTAACTCCCAACCATCTAATCAGGAAGTGGCCGAGAAGCAGCAGGAGCCGAGAAAGGCAGAACTGGGTTTAGGGGGCCCCATTCTAGAGTTAGACGCAGGTCCCAGAGTTGGGACCCGCATGTATCGGGCATTAATGGCATATCCTGTGGATATGCCATAAATGTTAAAGAAGTGCAAACACCTTTAACTTTCCATTGAGCTCATCTCCACTCCAAACATTTTCTACAGACAGGGCAGCAGCCACTATCTCCTAGTTCTTTTTATTTTCAGTCAGTCCCCTTCACGACGCTCAGCACACACACCACACAGTAAAAGCACCGACAGGCTCAGGGGGGCGGAGCAAGAAGAACCCTAGCACTGATTGGCTGTGAGACTTAGCCAACCAGTATTGTAATGGCAGGGCGTAGGGAGACGGACAAGTGAGCCCTAATCTACCCGCCACTCTGTCCCTGCCTACTTGCAACGACCCGCCCTAGGCGACGGGGTACAACTGGGCGGCGGTCCCTGCGCTCAGTAAGTGCACGACAAACACGACAAACATACAAAGGAACACAAGCAAGAAAAAGGGGCCGTTGCCCACGGCAACACCGTGAGCAACCAGAGTGGTGAACGAGCCGAGTCAAGCCAGGAGTGTGCGAGGTACAAAACGAAAAGCAGAAGAGTAGTCGGTAAGCCAGGGTCTGTATGGAGCAGGATCAAAAATAGCAGGAGCTGTAGCTGGGCCAGGAAACCACAAGGAAAGAATCACAAGCACCGAGGGACAGGAAGTGCAGGCTTAAATAGACCGAGGGCGGGAGCTAGCTGAGTCTGGCCAGGTTACGATAGGTTCTCCCACTCCTAAGCCTGCCAGCCTGAATAGTGGAAGCAGGAGTCAGTCTCAGGGATGTATTCTCAGGTGCTGACTGATTAGTTCTGGGAGTTAACCCCGAAGCTGTGCCTGGCAGATCCTTTACAAGTATTTGGCACAATTTCAGCAGTGCCACTATCCCGGATCAAAAACTGGTCCGAAGATAGCGATGCTGCTTGCTAGGAGCGGAGTGTTCTATCTGGTGGTCACCTAGTGATCGTCACTGTCAGATGTTGCACTGCATCTGACCGTGACACTAGTCACTAGGTGACGAAGACCACCAGACAGAGCAAGCCACCGCCAGGCCCCTCCAATCCTATGTTTTCTAAGTAATAGATCGGCGCGACCAACGGAGGGGGCCCCCTTCCTTAATATATGTTATTGATGGAATCAATAACATATGTGAAGGAAGGGAGCCCGATCTGTGAATTGCCAAAAGTGCACAGAGAGGGAAGGGGGCCCCCCTCAATCTGCCGCACGTCCGTTGCGATCTATGTTCTCCAGGGCCGGTTTTAGACAAAATGTAGCCCTGGTCAAAGTTAAAAGTGGAGCCCCAAATGCTGAATTACTGTATCAATAATGCAGTCAATTCAGAAGCGATGTGCAGAGAACTGCATCGCTGATTTATAGCGCGTCCAGGAGTGTTAAAAGCCCTAAAGCATATAGTTATTAAATCATTACCTGCATACTGTTACTGAATACAACTCACTATTAGAAGACCAATATTACCAAAAATAACACAACATAATGTACAAATAATACAACCACATCATAACCACATTGAGTGAATAATACCCCCATACTGATACTGAATAATACCGCCACACCATAACCACATAGTGACTGAATAATACCCCCATACTATTACTGAATAAAAACCACTATACAAAGACCAATATTACCACCACATAGTGATTATATAATGGTAGATGCCAGTTATACAAAGGACCTGTGCAGACGATAAAAGTGATTACAGCACATTTATATCCAGTGACTCACAGGTGATGTTTTCTCTGATTAGTCGTTCACTTTCCATTTTTTTTCTCCATCCGGCCCAGACCACGGCTTGTCTCTGCAGGAAATGACACACAGACATGTTGGTTTCTCACTTTTCCAGCATCCTCCACACCTATCCTCCCCACCTATACCCCATCCTCTAAACAAACTTGTAATCCACAGTGCCCCAGATGGTAATAATAAGCCCTCAGTGTTGGACACAATAAAAGTGCCCCCTCACTAACTATGCCCCCTTTGTGCCCCCAGAGTAATAATGCCACCTTTGTCCCCCCTGTATATAGCACCACATAATCCCCTGTAGATACCGACCACACACACACAGCCCCCTGTAGATAGCGCCACACAGCGCTCCCCCTTTTATATTGTGCCATATAGCTCCCCTTAGTAGATCGTGCTACACAGCCCCCTCTTTGTAGATAGTGCCACACAGCCCCCTTCTTGCATATATTGCTTCACAGCCCCCACTAAAATATATACAATTCTACTTACCTTACTCTGTTCCCGCGATGGACGGAGCGCTGCATAGTTTCCAGGTAGGACGTCATCATGCCGGCATGCACAAGGAGTCTTCCCAGTGCCTTATAGGCTGCAGGCCTAACGTGGCCTGCAGCCTATAGTATTCAATTGTATCTGCTTCCTGGGGACGCACATACAATTGAATGTTGCATGAGGGGGCCTGTGCTGCCCAGCCCATATATTTTATTGGCCGGGTGGCGCAGGCCTCCTCATACAATGGGCATGGGGGCCCTGAGAGGATGGGGGCCCTGTGCCGATCTATGCGCACAGCATTTAGTGCAGTTCAGTGGGCCCCTTCCGGGACACTGTGCAGCCGAAACAGCTGCAGCGGTGATATGTCCGCCCCTGCAGCTCCCTTCCTGCACAATGACCTCTGCATAGGTCACAGAGCATGCCTAGAAAACTATCCCATAGAAATCAATGGGTCCCAGTGGCATAACTACCACTGTAGCAGCCATAGTGGCTGCAATTGGGCTGGCGGCATGAGGAGGCCGTGCTGCCCGCTGGCACGGCCCCCCCATGCTGCTGGTGCCACTAGCAGCCTCTAAGACTGCTACAGTGGTAACGACACCACATTCAGTAGTATCTGTGTCTTTAGGACGCAGATACCATTGAATCCTATGACAGAGCAGGGAGGTATATCCCTGCTCTGCCATTTACTAGATTAGAGGCCAAGTTCGACCTGCAGCCTATCAAGTGCAGGGACAGGATACCTGCGCAGGCTGGCGTGATGACGTCACTGCATCACGCCAGCCTACGCAACGATCCTGTAAGCATTGAGGATGTTGTCGAGCAGCTCCGTTCATTTCGGGAATAGGGCCTAGGTGAGTACATTTTTTGTGGTTTATTTGTTTAGGGGGCACTGCCTACAAAGGGGGGGCTGTATGGCACTATCTACAAGGGGGAGGTGGAGGGCACTATCTACAAGGGCGCTGTATGGCACTATTTACAAGGGGGAGGGGGCACTATCTACATGGGGGCTGTGTGGCAATATCTACAAGGGGGTGTAACATTATCTACAGGGGGCTGTATAGGACTGTCTACAAGGGGGCTGTATGGCAGAATCTACAGGGGGGGCAGTATGGTACAATCTACAGGGGGGGGCTGTATGGCAGAATCTACTGGGGGGCTGTATGGCACTATCTACAGGGGTCTGTGTGGCACCATCTACAGAGGGGGATGTATGGCAGAATCTACAGGGGGGTGTATGGCAGAATCTACAGGGAGGCTGTATGGCACAATCTACAGGGGGGGCTATATGGCACAATCTACAGGGATATTGCTATGGGACCCAGTCTTTCCTTGATGGGTGCCCTCCTGTTCACTCCAGGTTCCTAAAGTCTATGTGGCTGCTGTAAAGCAGATATCTAAATGCTGTTAACAGTAGCTCAGGCAAGATGGCTGCCCCCATAATCATGTACAGAACATGGAATGAAATAATCTACAAAAACAAAAACAGATTAGAAGAAAAAGATTATGTTTCACTATGTGGTTTGAATTAGGAAAAAAAAAATATAGGTGACACATTCTCTTTAAAATGATCAGATAATATTCCTGGAAAAGATTTAAAAACATCGTTTTTACAAAGGGAGGTAAGCACTGATAAAAATATCTTTGGTGTAATCTATAGACCCCCCAATATAACTGAGGAGATGGAAGGTCAGCTATATAAACAGATGGAGTGGGCTGCACAGACGGGAACTGTAGTGATAATGGGAGATTTTTATTACCCAGATGTTAATTGGTGTCATGGTTCTGCGGCAACTGTGAAGGGGAGAAATTTCCTCAACCTGTTGCAGGAAAATTTTATGTCCCAGTTTGTGGAAGACCCGACTAGAGGTGAAGCTCTGTTTGATCTGGTCATTTCTAATAATGCAGAGCTTGTTGGGAACGTCAATGTTCGTGAAAACCTTGGAAACAGTGACCACAATATAGTTGCATTTTAATTATACTGTAATAAACAAACACAGGCTGGGAGGGCAAAAACATTTAATTTTAGGAAGGCCAATTTCCCCAGGATGAGGGCTGCAATTCAGGATATAGACTGGGAAGAACTAATGTCAAACAATGGTACAAAAGATAAATGGGAGATCTTAAAATCCACTTTGTATAATTATAGTTAAAACTTTATTCCTATAGGAAACAAGTATAAATCACTAAAATTAAACCCCACATGCTTTACACCTTCTGTAAAAAGGGCAATATATGACAAAAAAAAGGGCATTTGAAAAATACAAATCTGAGGGTACAGCTGCAGCCTTTGTAAATTCTAAAGAGCCTATTAAAATCTGTAAAAAATAAAATCAGTAAAAATACAAAATGAAAGGCAGGTGGCCAAGGATAGCAAAACAAATCCTCAAAAATTCTTCAAGTATATATATAAAAAAAGGCCAAGGTCTGAACATGTAGGACCGCTAAATAGTGGTATTGGGGTGTTGGTCACAGGGGATCAAGAGAAGGCAGAGTTACTAAATGGATGTTTTAGCTCTGTATATACAACAGAAGAAAGAGCAGCTGATGTAGCCAGTGCCAGTGCTGTTAATACATCAATTAATATACTGAATTGGCTGAATGTAGATATGGTCCAAGCTAAGTTAAATAAAATAAATGGGCACAAGCCCCCTGGACCAGAAGGGTTACACCCAAGAGTTCTTAAAGAACTTAGTTCAGTTATTTCTGTCCCGCTCCTCATAATATTCAGAGATTCTCTAGTGACTGGTATAGTGCCAAGGGACTGGCGCAGGACAAATGTGGTGCCTATTTTCAAAAAGGGCTCTAGGTATTCCCTGGGTAATTATAGACCAGTAAGCTTAACATTCATTGTGGGAAAAATGTTTGAGGGTCTATTGAAGGACTATATACAGGAGTATGTGACCGAAAAAAACGTGCTGGCTGTCACTTATAATACATTTTTTTTAAGGACAGAAGTTGTCAAACCAACCTGATTTGTTTTTATGAAGAGGTGAGCAGAAGCCTAGACAGAGGGGCCACTGTGGATATAGTGATTTTGGACTTTGCAAAGGCATTTGACACTGTCCGTCATAGACGCCTAATGGGTAAGTTAAGGTCTATAGGTTTAGAAAATATAGTTTGCAATTGGATTGAAAATTGGCACAAGGACCGTATCCAGAGAGTTGTGGTCAATGACTCCTACTCTGAATGGTCACTAGTTATAAGTGCTGTACCCCAGGGTTCAGTGCTGGGACCACTATTATTCAACTTATTTATTAATGATATAGAGGATGGGATTAATAGCACTGTTTCTATTTTTGAAGATGACACCAAGCTATGTAGTATTGTTCAGTCTATGGAAGATGTTCGTAAATTACAAGCCGATTTGGACACACTGAGTGTTTGGGTGTCCACTTGGCAAATTAAGTTTAATCTAGATAAATGTAAAGTTATGCATCTGGGTACCAACAACCTGCATACATCATATGTCTTTGAGCAGGGATCTCAAACTCGGTCGGGTAAATGGGCCGCACATAGAAAACAATTGATACAATACAAAATTATCGTTAATCAATTACTTATTTGAACTACTATAACAATACTACATTGCTATAACAATGCTAAATTACTATAACAATACTACATTACTATAATAATACTACATTACTATAACAATGATAAATTACTATAACAATACTACATTACTATAATAACGCTACATTACTATAATACTACATTACTATAACAATACTACATTACTATAATACTACATTACTATAATAATAGCGCTAGATTTAAACTTAACGAAAAATTTGCGAGTTTACTCCACGTGCTTATTTTAACAATCCAGTTTTCCAGTTAAAGTTTGGCTAAGTGCAGTCTGGTTGCCCAGTTGGCAGCATTTGGCAGACACAGGAATATGAAGATTGGGCAGCCACTTTTTAGATAGTGCCATAGAGCCCTCTGTAGATAATGCCACAGTGCCCTCTGTAGATAATGCCACAGTGCCCTCTGTAGATAATGCCACAATGCCCTCTGTAGATAATGCCACCGTGCCCTCTGTAGATAATGCCACAGTGCCCTCTGTAGATACTGCCACAGTGCCCTCTGTAGATAATGCCTCAGTGCCCTCTGTAGATAATGCCACAGTGCCCTCTGTAGATAATGCCACATCCCCTCCTAGATAATGCCACAGTGCCCTCTGTAGATAATGCCACAGTGCCCTCTGCAGATAATGCCACAGTGCCCTCTGTAGATAGTGCCACACCCCCCCCCCCTGTAGATAGCTCCATTGGGGTTCCTTCTAGGCGCGGAAACCCCAGCCAGAGTGTTGCTGACGCTTAGGCCGGGGATTCCTCTGCTGGAGGAGTCCCTGACGTCACTGTCCATAAACAGTGACATCAGGGGATCCTCCTGGACCGGAATGTGATGTCAGGGGCAACCCCAGATTCAGAGTCCCAGAGCAGAGCACTAGTATAGGCTCTGCTCCGGAACTCTGGGGAAGCCCCTGACATCACTGTCTGTATATGGACAGTGATGTCAGGGTCAACGCCCAGAACTGGAGTCCCGGGCAGAGCGCTAGTAGCTCTCTTCCTGGGACTCCAGCTCTGCTCCTGACATCACTGTCCATATATGGACAGTGATGTCAGGGGCTTCCCCAGAGCCGGAGACCTGGAGCAGAGCAGCTTATAGCACTTTGACTGGGACTCCAGCTCTGCTCCTGACATCACTTTCCATATATGGACAGTGATGTCAGGGGCTTCCCCAGAGCAGGAGTCCCAGAGCAGAGGGCTAGTATAGGCTCGGCCATGGGACTCCGACTATGTGGAAGACCCTGACATCACTGTCTATATGTGTACAGTGACTTTAGGGGCTCCTCCAGCAAAGGAAACCACGGCCAGAGTGTCAGCAATGCTCTGGCTGGGGATTCCAGTCCTAGAGCGAGTATCAATGGAGCTATCTACAGGGAGGGGGGTGTAGAGCAGTCAACAGGGTGGGGTGTGTGGGGCGCTATCTACAGGGGGCTGTGTGGCCATTGCTCACCTATCACCAACGATCCAGCGCGGGAAAGAGACTGCGCTCCTTCATGACGTCATTAAGGAGCTCTGGAGCACTCCTCCTTCGGCCTACTCTCTCCTCACCCGAGGGAGATACGGTGCACAGCGGGCCGCAGTGGACAGCTTCAGGGGCTGTGTGTTTGAGACCCCTGTCCTAGAGGGAGCTAAACTGGGAGAGTAACTTGTTGAGAAGAATCTGGGTGTACTTGTAGATCATAGACTAAATAACAGCATGCAATGTCAATCAGCTGCTTCTAAGGCCAGAAAGATATTGTCGTGTATTCAATGAGACATGGACTCGCGTGACAGGGATATAATTTTACCACTTTACAAAGCATTAGTGCGGCTTCATCTAGAATATGCAGTTCAGTTCTGGGCTCCAGTTCATAGAAAGGATGCCCTGGAGTTGGAAAAAAATACAAAGAACAGCAACTTAACTTATTAGGGGCATGGAGAATCTAACTTATGATGAAAGATTAAAAGAATTAAACCTATTTAGCCTTGAAAAGAGAAGACTAAGGGGGGACATGATTAACTTATATAAATATATGAATGGCTCCTACAAGAAATATAGTGAAAACCTGTTATGTCTAAAGGTCCTTTTGCAGGACATATACAATGAGGCAAAATCGCAACAAAACGACATTGTACTTTGGGCGGCCATGAGTCTCGGGCCCCCCTGGAGTCTCGGGCCCCGGGCGACCGCCCAAAACGCCCTATGATGATCCGCCATTGCCTAGAACGAAAAAATATCAGCTCCTATGTAAATGTGTAGAATTCTTGTTTCATCCTGTAATGCTGGGGGTAGGGAAACAGACAAGTGAGCCCTAATCTACCCGCCACTCAGTCCCTGCCTACTTGCAACGACCCGCCCTAGGCGACGGGGTACAACTGGGCGACGGTCCCTACGCTCAATAAGTGCACGACAGACAAACAGACAAGGGTACACAGAAGCAAGGGAAAAGGGGCAGTTGCCCACGGCAACACCGTGAGCAACAAGAGTGGTGAACGAGCCGAGTCAAACCAGGAGTGTACGAGGTACCAAACGCAGAGCAGGAGAGTAGTGAACAAGCCGAGTCAAACCAGGAGTGTACGAGGCACCAAACGCAGAGCAGGAGAGTAGTCAGTAAGCCAGGGTCAATATGAAGCAAGGTCAAATAGTTCAAGAAGCTGCAGCAGTGCCAAGAACCAAACGAGAAGACGCAAGGAGGAACAGGAAAGGCAGGTATAAATAGACAGAGGGCGGGAGCTAGCTCCATCTGGCCAGGCTGTGATAGGCTCTCCCACTCCTAAGCCTGCCATCCTGAGTGGTGGAAGATGGAATCAGTCTCACAGACATAGAAGCAGGTGCAGACTGATTACCTATGGGTGTTGACACAGAAGCTGTGCCTGGCAGATCCTTAACAGTACCCCCCCTTTTATGAGGGGCCACCGGACCCTTTCTAGATGGACCTGGTTTATTGGGGAAACAAAGGTGGAAGCTCCTGACCAATACCCCAGCGTGAACATCCCGGGCGGGTACCCAAGTCCTCTCCTCAGGCTCCTATCCTCTCCAATGGACCAGGTACTGGAGGGAGCCTTGGACCATCTTGCTGTCCACAATCTTTGCCACCTCGAATTCTACCCCCTCAGGGGTGAGAACGGGGAGAGGAGGTTTCCTCGAGGGAGCCAAGGACGGGGAGCAGCGTTTAAGGAGGGAGGCATGAAACACGTCGTGTACTCGAAAAGATGGGGGCAACTCCAGTCGGAAGGAGACAGGATTGAGGACTTCAATGACCTTGTACGGCCCTATAAACCGGGGAGCAAACTTCTTGGACGGGACTTTAAGGCGCAAGTTCTTTGACGATAGCCACACCAGATCCCCGACCATTAACAAGGGGTTAACAGAACGTCTTCTATCTGCCTGAGTTTTTTGTACGCTCTGGGACGCCTCTAGATTCTTCTGAACCTGGGCCCAGACTGTGCACAGTTCCCGATGAACGACCTCTACCTCGGGATTGTTGGAACTACCAGGTGAAACGGAGGAGAACCGTGGATTAAACCCAAAATTACAGAAAAAGGGGGAGACCCCTGACGAGTTACTGACCCGGTTATTAAGGGAAAATTCAGCGAGGGGAATGAATGAGACCCAATCATATTGACAGTCAGAGATAAAACATCTTAAATATTGTTCTAGAGACTGATTAGTCCTCTCAGTTTGGCCATTAGTTTCAGGAAGGAAGGCAGAGGAGAAGGACAGATCAATCTCCAACTTTTTACAGAAGGCTCTCCAAAACAAAGAAACAAATTGTACCCCTCTGTCAGAAACAATATTGACAGGGACCCCATGGAGACGCAGGATGTGTTTGACAAACAAGGTAGCTAACGTCTTAGCATTGGGTAGTTTCTTGAGGGGCACAAAGTGGCACATCTTACTGAAGCGGTCTACTACAACCCACACCACCGACTTGCCTTGAGATGGAGGCAAATCGGTGATAAAATCCATGGAGATATGGGTCCAAGGTCTCTGGGGAATGGGCAAAGAACGTAGTAAGCCCACAGGTCGGGACCTGGGAATCTTGGACCTAGCACAAACCTCACAAGCGGCGACGTAGGCCTTAACGTCTTTAGGCAACCCAGGCCACCAATAGTTCCTGGCAATGAGGTGCTTGGTTACCAGGATGCCTGGATGACCAGATAGTGCGGAGTCATGATTTTCCCTAAGAACCCTTAGCCGGAATTGCAGGGGAACAAACAGCTTGTTCTCAGGAAAGTTCCCGGGAGCTGAACCTTGATCAGCCGCAATTTCAGAGACTAAATCAGAATCAATAGAGGAAATTATTATACCTGGAGGCAAAATACAAGCAGGATCTTTCTCCGAAGGAGGGCTGGCCATGAAGCTACGCGACAGTGCATCAGCCTTAATATTTTTAGACCCAGCCCTATAGGTAACCAAAAAGTTGAATCTGGTAAAAAATAACGCCCATCGAGCTTGTCTCGGGTTTAGCCTCCGGGCAGATTCTAGGAAAACCAGATTCTTGTGGTGGGTAAGGACCGTTACCTGGTGCCTAGCCCCCTCCAGGAAATGGCGCCACTCTTCAAATGCCCATTTAATGGCTAAGAGTTTGCGGTTGCCAATATCATAGTTACTCTCAGTGGGCGAAAACTTCCTGGAGAAGTAGGCACAGGGACGGAGATGGGTGAGGGACCTGGTACCCTGGGACAAGACAGCCCCCCCTCCCACCTCGGACGCGTCAACCTCCACGATAAATGGCTCCATTTGGTTGGGCTGAACCAGCACCGGGGCCGAGATAAAGCACTTCTTAAGGACCTCAAAAGCCTGGACAGCCTCAGGAGGCCAGCGGAGGAGATCAGCACCTTTGCAAGTGAGCTCTGTAAGAGGCTTAGCGATGACCGAGAAGTTAGCAATAAATGTCCTGTAATAATTAGCGAACCCCAAGAAGCACTGTAACGCCTTCAGGGAGGCAGGTTGGACCCATTCCGCCACAGCCTGGACCTTGGCGGGGTCCATGCAGAATTCATGAGGAGTGAGGATTTGACCCAAAAATGGTATCTCCTGCACCCCAAACACACATTTTTCGGTCTTCGCAAAGTTTGTTTTCCCGAAGGACCTGGAGCACCTTCCTGACATGCTCAATGTGGGAGGACCAGTCCTTGGAAGACACAAGTATGTCATCAAGGTACACTACAAGAAATACCCCCAGGTAATCTCTTAAAATCTCATTTATGAAATTCTGGAAGACCGCGGGAGCATTACACAACCCAAAGGGCATGACGAGGTATTCGAAATGACCTTCGGGCGTGTTAAACGCAGTCTTCCACTCATCCCCCTCTTTGATGCGGATAAGGTTATACGCCCCCCATAGATCAAACTTAGAGAACCATTGGGCCCCCTGAACCTGATTAAAGAGATCAGGAATCAAAGGAAGGGGATACTGGTTCCTTACAGTGACCTTATTCAAGTTACGGTAGTCAATGCATGGCCTAAGACCACCATCCTTCTTCCCTACGAAGAAGAAGCCAGCACCTACCGGAGAAGTAGAGGGGCGAATGTAACCCTTGGCCAGGCATTCCTGGATATACTCTCTCATGGCTTCACGTTCGGGACAAGAGAGATTAAATATCCTACCCTTAGGGAGCTTAGCTCCTGGTACCAAATCGATAGCGCAATCGTATTCTCTATGAGGAGGTAACACTTCGGAGGCCTCCTTAGAGAAAACATCAGCGAAGTCCTGAACAAACTCAGGTAGCGTGTTCACCTCCTCAGGGGCAGAAATAGAATTAACAGAAAAACATGACGTCAAGCATTCATTACCCCATTTGGTAAGATCCCCAGTATTCCAGTCAAACGTGGGATTATGCAACTGCAACCAGGGAAGGCCTAAAACCAAATCGGACGATAATCCCTGCATCAACAGTACAGAGCACTGCTCCAAATGCATGGAGCCAACAAGGAGTTCAAAAGCAGAGGTATGCTGTGTAAAATAACCATTAGCAAGAGGAGTGGAGTCGATACCCACTACCGGGACAGGTTTAGGAAAATCAATCAAAGGCATAGCTAGAGACATAGCAAATTCCACAGACATGATATTAGCAGAAGACCCTGAATCCACGAAGGCACTGCCGGTAGCAGACCTACCACCAAAAGAGACCTGAAAGGGAAGCAAGATTTTATTACGTTTCATATTTACGGGAAATACCTGTGCGCCCAAGTGACCTCCCCGATGATCACTTAGGCGCAGAAGTTTTCCGGCTGCTTATTCTTACGCCTAGGACAGGTGTTCACTTGATGCTTGTCATCCCCACAATAGAAGCAGAGACCATTCTTCCTGCGGAACTCTCTACGTTGTTGGGGGGACACGGAGGCCCCGAGTTGCATAGGTACCTCCGAGTCTTCCGTGGAAGTACAAAGCAATGGAACCTCGGGAGGCATCATGGGGGAGTCAGAGGAGAAAACACAAAAACGTTCAAGTTGTCGTTCCCTGAGACGTCGGTCAAGTCGTACCGCTAAAGCCATAACCTGGTCTAGGGAGTCAGAAGAGGGATAGCTAACTAGCAGGTCTTTCAGGGCGTTCGACAGACCCAACCTAAACTGGCACCTTAAGGCAGGGTCATTCCACCGAGAAGCTACACACCACTTCCTAAAGTTAGAGCAATACTCCTCAACAGGTCTCTTACCCTGACGTAAGGTCACCAGCTGACTCTCGGCAAAGGCAGTCCTGTCAGTCTCGTCAAAAATGAGTCCGAGAGCAGAAAAGAAAAGATCAACAGAGGAAAGTTCAGGGGCGTCCGGAGCCAAGGAGAAGGCCCATTCTTGGGGCCCTTCCTGGAGCCGGGACATAATTATACCCACCCGCTGGCTCTCAGAACCTGAGGAGTGGGGCTTTAGGCGAAAATAGAGCCTACAACTCTCCCGAAAGGAGAGAAAAGTCTTCCGGTCCCCTGAGAACCGGTCAGGCAACTTGAGGTGGGGTTCAAGAGGTGAGGTGAGGGGCACTACCATGGTAGCATCAGGCTGGTTGACCCTCTGAGCCAGGGCCTGGACCTGTAGGGAGAGACCCTGCATTTGCTGAGCCAGGGTCTCAAGGGGGTCCATAGTAGTGTGAGGGACCAGGGTAGACTAGGTATATGGGCTTGTGATTATGTAATGCTGGGGGTAGGGAAACAGACAGTGAGCCCTAATCTACCCACCACTCAGTCCCTGCCTACTTGCAACGACCCGCCCTAGGCGACGGGGTACAAATGGGCGACGGTCCCTACGCTCAATAAGTGCACGACAGACAAACAGACAAGGGTACAAAGAAGCAAGGGAAAAGGGGCAGTTGCCCACGGCAACACCGTGAGCAACAAGAGTGGTGAACGAGCCGAGTCAAACCAGAAGTGTACGAGGTACCAAACGCAGAGCAGGAGAGTAGTGAACAAGTCGAGTCAAACCAGGAGTGTACGAGGTACCAAACGCAGAGCAGGAGAGTAGTCAGTAAGCCAGGGTCAATATGAAGCAAGGTCAAATAGTTCAAGAAGCTGCAGCAGGGCCAGGAAACCAAACGAGAAGAATCACAAGCAAGGAGGAACAGGAAAGGCAGGTATAAATAGACAGAGGGCGGGAGCTAGCTCTGTCTGGCCAGGCTTTGATAGGCTCTCCCACTCCTAAGCCTGCCATCCTGAGTGGTTGAAGATGGAGTCAGTCTCAGAGACATAGAAGCAGGTGCAGACTGATTACCTATGGGTGTTGACACAGAAGCTGTGCCTGGCAGATCCTTAACACATCCCTTCCCTTTTTTCCTATCTCTTGGTTGAACTTCATGGGCATGTGCCTTTTTTCAACCGTACTAACATTGTAACATTCAATATCCTATATGCATCTATATCCTAAGGTAAATAACCTACTTACTTGAATATGGCTATGTTCACACACGTGTGTATATTTTGGAACTTTCTTAATGTTTACAATAAAAAAAAACAAAAGAAAAACAAATGAGACAGTTAGGATTCTGTTATCCTTTACATACAGTTAGGTCCAGAATTATTTGGACAGTGACACAAGTTTTGGCATTTTAGCTGTTTACCAAAACATATTGAATATACAGTTATATAATCAATATGGGTTTAAAGTTTTAATTTGAGGGTATTCACATTCTAATTTGAGGAAGGGTTTAGGAATTACAGCTCTTTAATATTTAGCTGCAATTATCTCCAAAGCTATTTAATGGGCTGCATGGGCTATTCCCTCGTTAATCCATTATCAATTAAACAGATAAAAGGTCTGGAGTTGATTCCAGTTGTGGCATTTGCATTTGGAAGCTGTTGCTGTGAACCCACAACATGAGGTCAAAAGAGCTCTCAATGTAAGTGAAACAGACCATCATTAGATTGAAAAAAAAATGAAGAAATCCGTCAGAGAGATAGCACAAATATTAGGAGTGGCCAAATCAACAATTTGGTACATTCTTGAAAAAAAAAAGAGCGCACTGGTGATCTCGTGAACTCAAAAAGGCCTGGACGACCATGGATGGCAACAGTGGTGGATGATCGCAGAATCCTTTCCATGGTAAAGAAAAACCCCTTCACAACATCTACCAAAGTGAAGAACACTCTCCCGGAAGTAGGTGTATCAGTATCTAAGTCTACCATAAAGAGGAGACTTCATGAGAGAAAATACAGAGGGTTCACCACAAGGTGCAAACCATTAATCAGCCTTTAAAAATAGAAAGGCGCCAGATTAGACTTTGCCAAACAACATCTAAAGAAGTCAGCCGAGTTCTGGAACCACATTCTTTGGACAGATGAAACTAAGATCAACCTGCGCTAGAATGATGGGAGGAAAAAAGTATGGAGAATGCTTGGAACGGGTCATGATCCAAAGCACACCACATCCTCTGTAAAACATGGTGGAGGCAGTGTGATGGCATGGCAATGCATGGCTGCCAAAGGCACTGGGTTACTAGTGTTTGTTGATGATGTGACTGAAGACAGAAGCAGCCGATGAATTCTGAAGTGTTCAGGGATATACTTTCTGCTTAGATTCAACCAAATGCAGCATGGTTGATTGGACCTCGCTTCACAGTACAGATGGACAATTACCCAAAACATAATGCGAAAGCAACCCAGGAGTTTTTTTAAAGCAAAAAAGTGGAATATTCTGCAATGGCCAAGTCAATCACCAGATCTCAACCCGATTGAGCATGCATTTCACTTGCTTAAGAAAAAACTTAAGGCAGAAAGATCCACAAACAAGCTACAACTGAAGACAGCTGCAGTAAAGGCCCTGAAAAGCATCACAAAGGAGGAAACCCAGCGTTTGGTGATGTACATGGCTTCCAGACTTCAGACAGTCATTGCCTGCAAAGGATTCTCTACAAAGTATTAAAACAACAACATTTTATTTATGGTAATGTTAATTTGTCCAATTACTTTTGAGCCCCTGAAATGAGGAGGCTGTGTAGAAAAATGGTTGCAATTCTGAAACGCTTCACAGGATATTTTTGTTCAACCCCTTGAATTAAACCTGAAAGTCTGCACTTCAATTGCATCTCAGTTGTTTCATTCCAAATCCAATTTGGTGGCATGCAGAGCCCAAATCATAAAGATTGCGTCACTGTCCAAATAATTCTGGACCTAATGGTATAGGTCCCGTCTAGGGTTGCCACCAGGCTGGTGAAACTCCGGCCCAGTCAGTATTTACTCTGGGAGGGCGGTAAAAGTAAATTTTCCACCGGCAATTCCAAGTGCCGGTAATTTCACATAATAAGGCAGTGCACAGTCAGGTTACTTCATATCTGGATTGGATATTCCTCCTTTGCCAAGCTGCCAAGCCCTAGGAATGTCAGCAGCATCAGGACTAGGTCAAATGTGGGATTGGGACTAGCGGGAGATTGCACTGGCCAAGGTAGCATGGTGCCAGAGACACTCGCATTCAGCCTGCACTTAATGGTTTTGCACAAAATTGCGGCAAAACCAGCACAAAACTGGGACGTGTAAATACACCATATACCGGTATTTTTGAGTGAAAAAGGTGGCAACCCTAGGCCCACGATATAGGCAAAGTTCTGAAAACATTTCTGTAAACATCTGTCATTCGGCTCACACCATGTTCGTCGGACACATTCAACGTATATAGTCGGATAATCTCCCAACATATTTGCTGTTCATGTAGCCCAAACATATGCAGTTTCACACAATGCCTAAGTAAATACCACCATACAGTGCTCAAATACACAAAGTCATCTAATAACAGTTATACTATACAATGTCTAAATAATTTTGCTATTCAATTAATATTAACCCCTTGGTGACATGTCACAACGTAATAGTACGCGATAATGATTGTGCAGGCTCAGAAGCTGAGACTGCACCATCGCGAGTGGGTGTCGGCTGTATATTGCAGCTGACACCCTGCTGCATGGCCAGGACTGGAGCTAGTCTCCGATCCGGCCGATTAACCCCTAAAATGCAGTGCTCAAAAGCGAGCGCTGCATCTATGGGGTTTTACCAGCAGGTCAGAACCCAGCAATATAATCGCGAGGTTCCGATGACTGCTCCGGCAGACCGGAGGCCTAACAATGGCCTCCTGTCTGCCAAGTACGGAAGCCTGCAAGGTCCCGTCCGGAGGCGGGGTCTAAAAGGCTTCCGTCCCCAGAAACAAGTTGGCTATATGTTACAGCTGACACCGTGCTGTAATGGCAGGGAATGGAGCTAGCTCCGATCCCTGCCATTAACCCCTTAGATGCCGTGATCAAAAGCGATCTCGGCATCTTAGTGGTTTTTAGCCGATCGGCATCGCTGCGATGCGCAGTGTTGCCGATCGTTGCTATGGCACCCGGAGGCCTAACAATGGCCTGCTGGTCTGCCATGTATGAAAGCCAATTAGGCCCCGCCCAGAGGTGGGTCCTAATAGGCTTGCTGTCAGTGAATAACTGACAGCTCTAATTCATTGCACTACGTGGGTAGTGCAATGTATTAGAGTAAAGATCAGAAGTGCAGGCCTTCAAGTCCCCTAGTGGGACAAAAAAAAGTTTATAAAAATGTTAAATAAAAGTGTAAAAATAAAAGTTTCAAGTTAAAAAAAAAACTGTCTTTTTTCTTATAATAAGTCTTTTATTATAGGAAAAAAATGTTAAACATTTAAATGTTAAAGGTTAAAAAAAAGTACACATATTTGGTATCAGCTCACCCGTAACGACCCAAACTTTAAAACTATAATGTTATTTTTCCCGCACGGTGAACCCCGCAAAAAAAAAAAACAACTATGCCAGAATCGCTATTTTTTGGTCACCACCCCTCACAAATCATAGAATAAATAGTGATCAAAAGAAACACGTTGTTGGTCACCTTGCTTGCCAAAAAATGGAAGAAAAAGTGATCCAAAAAAATCGCATGTACCCCAACATGGTACCAATGAAAATTACAAATTGTCCCGCAACAAATAAGCCTTTACACAGCTCCGGTGGAGAAAAAATTAAAAAGTTCTGTTTCTCAAAATATGGTAATGCAAAATGTGCAGAGTGTTCCAAAAGCAGATAAGATTGGACACCATTTATCAGTGCGACACTGGCCACATATCTATAATTATTATTTATTTACCCCATTAGTATAGCCTCTTATTATACCCTGATGTTCTCTGTCCAGATCACATATGCCCCCACATTATAAAGTGAAATACCAGCAATACCGCAAACAGAACAACTACCAAGCAAAATCTGCGCTCCAAAAGCCAAATGGCGCTCCCTCCCTTCTGAGCCCTACAGCGATTTGTCTTCAGTGCCACAAACTGGGCACAACATATTGTGCACTAAAATGGCATATCAGCAGAAAATTTACATTTTTACTTTGCACTATCCGCTATGCATTCATTCGTAATGAAAAAACACGTTGGGTCAAAATGCTCACTGCACTTAATATGCCCCTTAATATGCCCTACTTTAGTAGTTTCCAAGATAGGGGTCACTACTTGGGGGTTTGTTTTACTATTTATTAATAATAATAATAATAATAATAATAATAATAATCTTTATTTATATAGCGACAACATATTACGCAGCACTTTACAATTTAGAGGGAACATGAAACAAACAATATCAGACATTACATAGTGACAATTTATGAGGAAATAAGGGAGACACAAAGTGTAACAGTGTTTGTTCTGTATAATAGTCCAGCCATTTTTTATACACATGGGTGGTACACATAAAGCTGCATGAGTTGGTCACCAGCCAGCATCCGTGTATGACGAACATGAAGAGAAGGAGTGTAAGGCAATCTTATTCTGATGACTAATTTAAAAGGGAGCCATCGGAAGGAGTCCGATTTGGGAATGTTATAGGCCTGTCTAAAAAGATGCGTTTTCAGGGCACATTTAAAACTGTGGATATTGGGAATTAATCTGATTGTCTGGGGTAGCACATTCCAGAGGACTGTTGCAGCACGAGAAAAATCTTGGAGACGGGAGTGGGAGGTTCGTATTATGGAGGATTTTAATCTATCGTCGTTGGCAGAACGTAGAGCCCGAGTCGGGTGGTAGACAGAGATGAGGGAGGAGATGTAAGGAGGTGCACCTCGGAGCCCTGCAATTGTGTGCCAATGCTGTGAAAATCACCAAAATAGGCCTCAAATGCGTATGGTGCTCTTCACGAACATAAACTACAATATGTCACGAGAAAACAATCTCAGAATCGCTTGGATAAGTAAAAGCATTTCCACGTTATTACCACATAAACGGACCCATGTCAGATTTGAAAAAATAGGCTGTGTCCACAAGGGGTTAAGGCAAGGGGCCTCAAAACTAGTCTTGTTGCTTATAGAAACCAATCACAATGCAGCTTTCATTTCTTAAACTGCTCTGGTAAATGTTAGCAGCAATGCGATTGGTTGCTTTACATAACAAGGGCAGTTGTTTTGTTAGACAGTTATGATAAATCTGCCCAAAGGAGTTCAGAAGTTTTGTGTGCCAGACTAATTGTGGCACCCCCTTCAGCAAGTCACACACCCCTAAGGCCAGCCTTGGGTGTGCTTGCCAGATGTATACCAAAAGGGCACTCTCTTGGTATGCAGCAGTCCCACTATACCCTATGGACACGTTTCATGTATACGTATGTTGTGAACCAGTGGCGTAACTACCGAGGTAGCAGCCATAGCACCACTACTATGGGGCCCGCGCCGCGGAGCCTCCAACAGTATGGGCCGTGCGACAGCCAAATACATGCACTAGCGCTGAATGGCCGGGCATGTTACATGCCCAACCATTCAGCGCCTTACAATGACGCTGATTGGCTAGCGGCGCGATGACGTCATCGCACCGCTTCCATGCTTGAAAGGCACTGATTGACGGGGCAAGTCATTCTGCCTCGCCAATCAGCGTCATTAGACGACGCTCGTTCAGCTCCTGCAGACCTGCTCAGAAGAGAGAAGATCTGCATCGCCAGCGAACAGGAACGGGATCATGTCAGTATGTAAAGTTTTTTTGTTTTTTTTCTCTCATAAAACTATTAATGGCATTATCTATAGTGGGGGCTCTATCTACAGGGGGGTCGTCTATATGTGGGCCACTATATACAGGGGGGTCTATATGTTGGGCACTAGCTACAGGGGTGGTCTGTATGTGGGGATGTGGGTCACAATCTACGGGGGGGTCTATATGTGGGCCACTATATACAGGGGGTCTATATGTGGGCCATTATCTACAGGGGGAGTCTATATGTGGGGCACTATCTACAGGGTGGTCTATACATGGAGCACTACCTATAGGGGAAGCTATATGTAGGGCAGCACGGTTGCTATGGGGGCACTATATACAGGGGGCACGGTGTGTGTGACAGTGTATGGTACTATTATAATCAGGGACACAGTGTATGGTGCTATTATAGTTAGAGGTGCAAGAGGTGTTGAGAATTTTAACTTTGCTTATAGGTGCAGAAATGTTTTAAAAGTGAGAAGCTGAAGACATCTGAGCGGAAAACTGCAGAAATGGGTCTTGGCCAGTAGAAATGCATCATATATGTCTGGACCAGAAGGAGAAGAAAAGAACTAGAATCTGAGACGTCACCGGTGAGTCACTTAATGTAAATGTTTATTCTGCCTCTAATCAGCACTGTAGTCACTGTATGATCTGCAGCGAGATGATTATGATATGATTTTTTTTGTGAAACAGCATCTCCCAGCATATCCTCACCATAGTTCAGGCCATGCTGGGAGCTGTCGTTTTACGCCGTACAAACCTATACGGCAGGGGTTGCACTAAATTGAGCTGTATTTGTCCTGGTGTTGTATATATGTACTGATCTTGGTTTTGATGCTGTATATAAGTACTGAGCTTGGTTCTGGTGCTGTATATACGCATGAGATTGGTTTTGGTTCTGTGTATACATGTACTGAGCATGGTTCTGGCGATGTATTTATGTACTGAGGTTGGTTCTGGTGCTGTATTTATGTACTGAGGTTTGTTCTGGTGCTGTATATATGAACTGAGCTTGGTTCTAGTGCTGTATTTATGTATTGAGGTTGGTTCTGGTGCTTTATTTATGTACTGAGGTTGGTTCTGGTGCTGTATATATGTATGGGCTTGGTTCTAGTGCTGTATTTATGTACTGAGGTTCGTTCTCGTGCTGTATATATGTACTGGGCTTTGTTCTGGTGCTGTATATATGTCAGAGCTTGGTTCTAGTGCTGTATTCATGTACTGAGCTTGGTTCTTGTGCTGTCTATATGTACTTAGCTTGGTTCTAGTGCTGTATTTATGTACTGATCTTGGTTGTGGTACTGTATATATGTCAGAGCTTGCTTCTGGATCTGTAGTTTATATTTAAGTGTCATAAACATTTAATTATTCGTTTTTCAATGAAACTCATGGATGGTATTGTGTCTTAGGGCTCTTTGGATCATTGTAATCAATCTCAGACACCTGTGATAATTAGTTTGCCAGGTGTGCCCAATCAAATGAAAACTACTTAAGAAGGACGTTCCACATTATTAAGCAGGCCACAGGTTTCAAGCAATATGGGAAAGAAAAAGGATCTCTCTGCTGCTGAAAAGCGTGAAATAGTGCAATACCTTAGACAAGGTATGAAAACATTGGATATTTCAAGAAAACTTAAGCGTGATCATCGTACTGTGAAAAGATTTGTGGCTGATTCAGAGCACAGACGGGTTAGTTCAGATAAAGGCATAATGAGGAAGGTTTCTGCCAGACAAATTAATAGGATTAGGAGAGCAGCTGCTAAAATGCCATTGCAAAGCAGCAAACAGGTATTTGAAGCCGCTGGTGCCTCTGGAGTCCCGCGAACCTCGAGGTGTAGGATCCTCCAGAGGTTTGCAAGTGTGCATAAAGCTATTATTTGGCCACCCCTAAACAATGCGCACAAGCAGAAACAGTTGCAGTGGGCTCAGAAAAACATGAAGACTAATTATCAAACCGTGTTGTTTACTGATGAGTGCCGTGCAACCCTGGATGGTCCAGATGGATGGAGTAGTGGATGGTTGGTGAATGGCTACCATGTCCCAACAAGGCTGCGACGTCAGCAAGGAGGTGGCGGAGTCATGTTTTGGGCTGAAATCATGGGGAGGGAGCTGGTAGGCCCCTTTAGGGCCCCTGAAGGTGTGAAAATAACCTCTGCAAAGTACGTAGAGTTTATGACTGACCACTTTCTTCCGTGGTACAAAAAGAAGAACCGTGCCTTACTTAGCAAAATTATCTTCATGCATGACAATGCACCATCTCATGCTGCAAAGAATACCTCTGTATCATTGGCTGCTATGGGCATAAAAGGAGAGAAACTCATGGTGTGGCCCCCATATTCCCCTGACCTCAACCCTATTGAGAACCTTTGGAGCATCCTCAAGCAAAATATCTATGAGGGTGGGAGGCAGTTCACAGCAAAACAGGCTAGTTTCCTAGTTACGCCCCTGTTGTGAACATAACCTAACTGTAATGCCCTATGCACACGACTGTAAAAAAACAACACGTAATTGCGGACCGCAATACGGTCCGCAATTACGGACCCGCCCAGTTCTATTGGCCGTGGACACCTTTCCGCATCGCTATGGCAGGGTGTCCGTGCCGTAGAACCGTGCCGGGAATTATGGAGCATGTCCTACTTTTCTATTTTTTACGGGCCGCGCTCCCATAATTTGTATGGGAGCACGGCACAAAAATGAAGCCCCCGGCAGTCGGCCGTGCTCGCAATCGGGGGCCGTGATTACGGGCATGGCCGTGTGCATGAGGCCTAATGAAGGAAACAAAAAGAAAAATTTTTTTTTTTTATTACACCAAAAATTGCTTCTGACAGTACGGATGTAAAACGACCAAATCACTGCAAAAAATAGACAGATGCAGGTTTATTATAAAACCAGAGACAGGTGGGAACAGCAGCAGATTTATCACAGTGGCGCACGCTATATGACAAATGTGGCACAATTTGATAGATACTAGACACACTAGATACTTTTCCTTATACCACATTATTTATGATTGGTGTTCTTTATACCAATATTTTCCACCAAAAAATAATCTGCCGTGTTTTGTGGCTTCTCTTTGCCATTACCTTCTTTTCCCACACACCTTTAAAAACTGTTGAGTAAAAAGTTGCTGAGGTGCCATTTGTGTCAGAACTATGGCTCCTTTTGGTTAGTAAATTTAAAACGTTTAAGGGTCAATTCTGACAAAAAATTGTGAACAAAGCCTAAACTGTGGACATTTATACCAAGTCACACACAATACATAATGAATTCCTGGTTATGCTTACATGAAAGAAAAAAATACATGAACAGTTCCAAAACAGACACTTGATTCAAGCGTGCTATGAACTATGAAAATATATGAAATAATCCAGCAGCCAGAAACAAGCCATGCCAGCCACAAGATGGCGCCCGTTGCTATACCAACAAGACCCCCGTGCCCGCCAATCATGCAGCTGCGTGATGTGACCACTTTGCTCTCTCTCTCCCCCACCTCCAGGTTTTGCGCGCATGCGCATGCTACGGTCCGGGGGTCGGGCAGCGCTTCGGGCGGAGAGACAGCAGGGGATGGAGAGGGAGTGACCCGGGGTCCGGCAGGGATTACGGCCGGGTAAGTTGGAAATATGTGAGGCAGTGGTGGAGCGGCGCCTTCATTGCTGGATACGCAGACTGTGCAGAAATGTGTGTGATCCCTAGGTGTGGAGTATGGACGAGAAGCCTATAGGATGAGTAGTCACCGGTGAGGAGCTTGGCACATGTGCTGTATGTATGTATGTATGTATGTAATGTATGGGAATGTCCAGCTGCGGGGTCTGTTCTCATATATACGGGTGGGAGTGGACGGGGAATCCTCTCATACATTGGGTGCATTATCCATTGACATGTGTGCAGCATGCTGTGCCCTGCTTCTATACGATCTGATCCTGCAGAGCTGGTCATGTGGGACTGACCTGGACTAGGGTACAAATCTCTGGTCAATTGTGCATGTCCTGGCTTATGTCCATGTACACACGCAGCTGTCTGCGATACCCCTGGAATGTCTAAATCCCAAAGTGGCCATGCTCCAAGCTGCCCTCTCTCATACCCAGATGGTCTCCTTGTAGAGTTTTCTTTACATCTCTCTATATGACCCATCTGTGTATGCAGGAAATAATGGGGCTCCTGTGTCTGTGCTGCTTGTTTGTACCCATTGTAACCATAGCTTGTTGGTCATTGCTCCAAACACAAAATAATGAAACTTTCTCATCACCATCCGTACACCAAATGGCATATCACTGTACCCATGTGAGGTTATAGAAAGTTATTTAATCAACGTGGATGTGCACTTTTTATTTTATTTTCCGAAAGGGTAAATCCAGAAAAGAGAAAACGTATTCATCCCATTGTAATTATTTGTCTGGGAGTTTTCTAGACTCTAATGAATAATTGTTGCAATTGGAGGGAGTGCCTGAATAGTTTGTGTGGCTGCCTAGCAATAAGTTCCGCTGCCAGCTGGTGACAGTGCTGGATTTTCTCTCTTCCTGAGCAGTCCTGGTGGTGTCACTTACTATAGAGCAGAAGGGGTGCTGACTGGTAATGATCCAGACCACCAGCACTTCTGCCCCCCTTCATTACATAGGTTATGATGGCCAAGCCAATACTTTAATGTTGGAGTCTCCACACCCTGTATTGTCTTTCCTATATGAAAATAATGCTATGTCATTTAGTGGATGTTTTCAAGAATGTATATTTTTATTACCTTTTATAGTATATTCTATATTTATAGAATTGTTTGGATTTAAATTGTTTCTGGTAGTTTATATGGCCACATTACAGACTTGTCATTCGATAGGGATTATCGTTGTGCTCAATAGATTTCCTTATATGGTGCAGTTTACGGTATTAAGGACGACCTGTTATGTCCTTTCACCTTATTCCAGTGGCGTTTAAAAAAATAAATAAATATATTTTATATATCTCTATGAACTGTGCTCCTCCACCATCAGCCCCATCACTTTATGAATAAATTAACTGGGCGGTCTCCACCACCCAGTGTCAATGGGGCTTGAACTTAGCTGGCGGAAATGAACAGTTCTGATTGCGGGGGAGCGAAGGCCCACAGAGACAGAGAGAGAGAAGTAAAAACAAATCTGGAATCGGGAAAAAGCATGGATCCAGATATGGCTGCAATTGTACTTTTTTGGGAGGCATGACAGGACCTCTTTAAAGCCGGCCGTGGACCTTAGCTGTTAACAAAATTGTTGCTTGCCTGGCAGCTATTACATCTGATTTCTCCAGTAACATACATGACTGGCCTAGCAGCAGAGAGGAGGGGGGGGGGGGTGTACTTAATCACCGTACGTCTATGGGTTAACAAAGTTTAAATACCTTAAAATCCAACCTGATGGATTCTTTATTCATAATGACAGATGTCAGGGAACTGTAGAGCAATCCTCATAGATATTCGCAAAAACAGGAGAAATGATCCAGCGCTGAGTCGTGCTTTGAGTTAAAAAGGAAGCAGTATTCCCACTTTTATTGGGGTATTGAGATTAAAATCGAAGGGAGACGCAGTCCCAAGACATGTGTTGGTAGTAGGCGGTTTGCCCTGGCCTACGCGTTTCAAGCACGTACTGTGCTCTTAATCATTTCTTTGCCATGATTAAGAGCACAGTACGTGCTTGAAACGCGTAGGCCAGGGCAAACCGCCTACTACCAACACATGTCTTGGGACTGCGTCTCCCTTCGATTTTAATCTCAATACCCCAATAAAAGTGGGAATACTGCTTCCTTTTTAACTCAAAGCACGACTCAGCGCTGGATCATTTCTCCTGTTTTTGCTATTGTGTACCGCCAGCCGTAGCGGGGATCCGAGCGGAGAGTCCGGAGACGCATCAAACTGGTGAGCTGGAGGTTTCCTCCCTTTTCTTACTGTCATAGATATTCGATTATGGGTAGTATGCATAAAAAAATGAATTTCTATCTATAGCCATGGTTTACGCTCACTTGATGCAAAGTTCTGGTTTTGTAGCCCTGAAAAGACTGCCGATTCTGCTCTATGTACCAGGGGATGTTGCCAGGTTTGATATAGAATGTGGTCAGGTATGCTGATCGTAGCTAAAGCTCTTCATACACTTTGGATATGTCAGCCAACCTCTATTCCTCCCGGCTGAGCGTGCATGTATTTTAAATAATTTTTCAGGCATGTCGGAGGTATAGATCGGGAGTATTCTCTGACGTATGTATGCCTCTTATATACATAAAGGTGGCAAACGTTGGCTATATTACGTTGTAAAAAAAAAAACGTATACCGCATGCTATACGTTTTTATTTTTTTACTGTGTCCTGCTTAGAAGAGTATACAGTGGAAAAAAGGTATGCCGATACCTCTGACGTACAAAACGAGATGTGAATTGAGCCTAAGTGTGACTCAATATTGAACATAGACAGGCTAACATTGTGCCCGCAATGCATGTGAATGGGGTATTTTATACCCATTCACTAGCTCGTGAAAATATTCATGTGGTTTGTAGAACGCGCTATGGATTGTAAAATCTGCAGCATGTCTATTATTGGTTCCATTCTGAAAAGCCATGGATTAGCTCCATTGAATAACAATGGGGCTAACCCACATGTGGATCCACTGGCCAATCCGTGGCAGAATCGAAGTCTCAGCTGCAGATTTTCTAAAAAGAAATCCTACAGCAAATCCGTGCCGTGTAAACCTTAAAAATCTGTGGCTAGATCAAGAGGGCAAATCCCCATGAATGATTTTGTGAACTAAACCCATTCCAGCAACTCCAGTCTTCCCTTTCCTAATAATTGCTATTTTGTATCAGTGTAGGTAAAATGTATCAGCCTAGATTCTAGGCAAGGTAGCGCACATAGGATTGTCTAGACTGGATACAAATGTAGCAAACGCTCTATAATAATGTTCCCTTTCACTGACAGCAGAAGGAGATAGTGACATTTTTGAGATTACTTTACAAAGTATATTAGGGAGTTTCATGTCTTTTCATTGTACAGTGATTAAGCTTTCAAGAATAAATATTGACTAGTTTAGCTTCTGTTCAGATGCAAAACCACATTTAATGGAGAAATATTATGGGTACAAACTATGTACTATTTTGTTTTTCTCTTTTGGAGACATGCACAGTACCCTCCTCTGGTCTAGCTGTCCCATTATAGGTGTTTGTGCTAGTAACGAAAATATACACTGACCATACACTGACACTTCCTGTTCTGTAGAGATCACTTCTCCGCTTTCATCTCATTATCATCACAGGCAGGATTGCAGTGAAAGAGAACTCTATTTTAAAGGTGGGGGCATTGACAATAGGTGAGGAACACCGCTCACCTTCTCTGCACAAGTTACACAGCATGCCCACAACACTTCCCTAGAAGTCATTGAGTCGTCTCCAGACTTCGGTCTCCTATGTCCCGGTAACTGCTGAAAGGCCAGGATCACGAGTGCAGTTTTGCTTTAGTTTTTGATGTTGTTTTTGGGGCAAACACAGGAGTGGCCACAAAAAAGGAGATGCAGCAGTTTTTTTTTTCTTCATATCTTTCCTTCCTTATGGATCCAATTCTGGTTTTGGCTGAATATAACCGACAAAAGATTCACGCAAAGCATTATGCTTAGTTTTTCGTGGTGTTTTTTAAAGAGGCTCTGTCACTGCATTATAAGTGCTACATAATGTGATCGGCGCTGTAATGTAGATCAAGGCAGTGGTTTTTATTTAGACTTTCTTTAATAGACAACTGGGCATGTTTTTACTTTTTGACCAAGTGGGCGTTGTGAAGAGAAGTGTATGATGCTGACCAATCAGTGACCAATCAGTGTCCTACACTTCTCACCATTCATGTACATCGTGATTTCGCGAGATCATGATGTGCTGTCACTTACACCTCAACGTTACTGAAGTGTCTTGACAGTGAATAGACATCACTTCCAGCCAGGACGCGATGTCTTTTCACAATTCCGACACTTCGGTAACATTTGTGTGAGACTTAATCACAGCAAGCGTGATCTCATGAGATCACACTGTAAATGACAGCACAGCGTGATCTCGATGTGCTGTGTAAGTAAGTGACACATAAACGTTACCGAAGTGTCGGGATTGTAAATAGACATCGCGTCCTGGCTGGAAGCGATGTCTATTCACTCTCAAGACACTTCAGTAACGTTAATGTGTGCGTAAGTGACAGCACATCGTGATCTCGCAAGATCACTATGTGCTGAGTACATGAATGGAGAGAAGTGTATGACGCTGATTGGTCAGCGTTGTACACTTCTCTTTACAATGCCCACTTGGTCAAAAAGTAAAAACACGCCCAGTTGTCTATTAAGAAAGTCATTAGCATAAATCTAAAATAGGTCATATCTTGGTCAAAATTGATAATTTTTCTAAATAAAAACCACTGCTGTTATCTACATTACAGAACCGATCACATTATGTAGGATATATAATATAATGTGATTACAGAGCCTCTTTAACAGCGTTTTTCTTTTAGTGCGGCCAGATGTTACATTAAACTCTAGTGAAATAGAAAATGCACTACGTACAACTGCGGTTTGGTTTGTGGTGTTTATGTTGCTGTCTTATGATAAGTGGCTTTTTTTGCAAAAAGCAGTATGCTCTGGTTGTGGTATTTTCTTACGGTGTTTTTTTCCATAGAACTTCAAAAACATGTATAAAATGAGACAAAATAAAAAAACACCACTCAAAGCGCCATAAAAACGTAGCTACACTTTACAAAACGCTGGTTTTCTACCATTCAGTTTATAACTAGAGAAAAAAAAATCTGTGTGGAATGGGACTAATGCCTCATTCACACGACGGGACGTCTGTGATCCGTAGAAAGACGGGACATGTCCTATCTTTTCACGGATCGGAAAGTCGGGTCCGTTATTCACCTGCTAAAGTGAATGGGTCCATGAAAACTATTGGGTGCCAATCGTATGCCATGAAAAACGTCTCGAGTGTCGTGTGCAATGGGCATTAAGCTGTGATTAAGATCTTGGTCTATATAGTGTCCACTATACATAGAAGACGCATAACGCCAAGGTAAGACTATTCCGTCAGCTAGACTGACAGATCGGCTGACACAGAATCTTTCACTGACAATCTAAGGGCCCGTTCACATCACCGTTCATTTCCGTTCTGGGCTTCCGTCGGAGGGTTCCGTCGGGTGAACCCCGCAACGGAAAGTGACAGCACAGCTTCCGTTTCAGTCACCATTGATATCAATGGTGACGGAAACATCGCTAATGCTTTCAGTTCGTCACCATTCCGTCTGGTTTCCGGTTTTCTGACGGAATCAATAGCGTAGTTGACTGCATTATTGATTCCGACGGAAAACCGGAAACCAGACGGAATGGTGACGAACGAAAAGCATTAGTGATTTTTCCGTCACCATTGATATCAATGGTGACTGAAACGGAAGCTGTGCTGTCACTTTCACTTTCCGTTGCGGGGTTCACCCGACGGAACCCTCCGACGGAACCCCGGAACGAAAGTGAACGGTGATGTGAACAGGCCCTAAGTTAGATTTGATCAGTTTTAGACTGGATTTTGCTGTGGATTTCACTGCTGTAAATCTACTTTGAAAAGGGCGAAATCCGCAGTGAACATCAAGGAGAGAATGAGCTTGCTATGGATTTGAAATTCCGCAGCATTCTCTGATTTCGATTTGAAAATGTTCAGCAGAATGTGGATGAGATTCATTCATCCACATGGCTGGGACTGTAATCTGCTGTGTATCTTCCGCTGTAAAATTTGTAGCATTTCCGACCCGTATGATTCCACCCTATGGGTTAGATTGTGTGTCAGGGGCACAAAGGTGCCGCTGTCAACTGAGCCGTCAGTCCAGCTGACTAATAGATTCACCTTACAGCTGCGTTTTTCAGCTTTTTATGTATAGTGGATACAAAATACATTTTGTATCCACGCTAAAACAAAATACATTTTTTTAATAAACATTTTTTCTAATCTAGTTTTATTATGCCCAAACACATACATTACAAAAAAATACCATCAAAGGTTTTCTTGTGGAATAGTTTGATGTTACGTTGAAAATGTAAACTGAAAACGCCTATTTAAAGAGACTCTGTCACCACATTAGAAGTGCTCTATATCCTACATAAGGAGATGGGCGCTGTAATGTAGATGACAGTAATGCTTTTTATTTAGAAAAACTATCTATTTTCACCACGTTATTAGCGATTTTAGCTTTATGCTAATTCGTTTCTTAATGCCCAAATGGGCGTGTTTTTACTTTAGACCAAGAGGGCGTTGTACAGAGGAGTGTATGACGCTGACCAATTAGTGACCAATCAGCGTCATGCACTTCTCTCCATTCATTTAGTCAGCGCATAGTGACACTGCATTGTTCACTATGTGCTGTCTCCTACTGACACATTAACGTTACTGAAGTGTTTTCACAATCCCGACACTTTAACGTTTCTGTGGTACTTACAGCAGAGCAAAGCGTAATCTCGCTGTAACCTGTCACTTACAGCGTGATCTCGCGAGATTACGCTTGCTCCGCTGTAAGTACCACAGAAACGTTACCGAAGTATCGGGATTGTGAATAGACATCCCGTCCTGGTTGGAAGGAATGTCTACTCACATTCGAAACACTTCAGTAACGTAAATGTGTTAGTATAAGACAGGACATACTGATCTAGCAGGATCCCTATGTGCTGAGGAAATGAATGGACAGAAGTGCATGACGCTGATTGGTCAGTGTCATACTCTCCTCTGTACAACGCCCACTTGGTCTAAAGTAAAAACACGCCCACTTGGGCATTAAGAAGCTAATTAGCATAAAGCTAAAATCGCTCCTAACGTGGTAAAAATAGATTGTTTTTCTAAATAAAAAGCACTTCTGTCACCTACATTATAGCGCCCATCTCCTTATGTTGGAGATAGGGCACTTATAATGTGGTGACCGTTTCTTTAAAAAAAATCGCTCTGTGTCAAATGGTTAAAATGTGTATTCAGTCATTTCTATTTTTTATTATAGAGTCTAAGTAACCTTTTCTTACTGAGAAGTCACTGCAAAATATTGATCTTTTGAGAAGACCCAAGTTGAAGTAATTCCGATCCCTTGCCCAATCTGAAATCGGGCGAGGCCCTTTTAAATAATTTTTCAGAAATATTTCTCACTTTACGTTTATATATATATTCTTTATAATATTGTCCACAGGCACTTGCTACCGGTTTTCAGTTTCCCTTTATAGCACCATCTGGTTCCCTGTATCTTGGCTATCATCCTGCATTCTTGTATTGGGATGAAGTCAATGCCAGGCAATGTATGGATCTTATGCTGGTTCAGTAGAGAAGAACCCTAGTAAGAAAAGGTCTTAGCAATGGTCAAGTGAAAGTTTATGAAGGAAGGGTTTACTGAAATATTTCCTGTTGTTGTTTTTGGTATTTTCCTTGGTCTTTAAGATTTGTGTGGACACTCTGTCCACGTTCACACTAGGTATTTTTTTTCTGTTCAGCTCGGCACTTCTGTCCTGCTTTTTCGGTTAATACTTTACACTAAAATGGGCAAAAAATTAGAAAATAGAGAAGAAATAGTCTTTCAACGCATCCCTGTCTCCAAAGCATATACCAGCTTAGGCTCTTAGACCTCTTATCGTCTGATGACTCTGGAGGTGAAAAGGATCTACTAACCCCTTATTCGACGCCCAACTGGATACAGCGAATCCCTTGTCCCCAAAATATACTATTGCCCTGTTCCCTAACACTTCTCCTACTGACCAAGTAGGTGAATGATTTTTTTTTTCTCCAGAAATTGTCCCTGCTCCCCTCCAAAGGCAGTTTGGAGTCACTTGTGCAATGCCTTGAGCCCTCATGGCGATCTGAAATAACTGTCCTCAATGCAAAAGTATTGGATCTGCAAGATAAAATAACAACTTTGAAGGTTGCTACAACTAGGAAGGTTGTCTCTCTCCAAAAGACACTGCTCTCCTACTCCAGCATCCTACAATCTTTATTTGTAACTGTGGAGAACTTGAAGTCCGAATTGAGGAGGAATAGCCTTATAGGGTTTCTCCCATGAGGGACGTTTATGACATATCCACAGGATATATCATAAATGTCAGATAGATGCGGATCCAACTTCTGGGGCCCGCACCTATCTATAGAACAGGGCCTCCTAAACCTCCTTCTAGCTTTGTTTGCTATCGCTGACTTCCTGACTTTATGGTCGGGAGTTACGAAAACAGCATAGCTCTGCGTTTTTTGCGCGCGCAAATGCACACACTCGTGTGAATCCGGCCTAACTCCCATAATAGTAAAAAGCAGTTACGGAAGCATTGTAGCATGCGAGCTACGCTGTTTCAGTAACTACCATTCAGTTCTATGGGGCTTACGAGCGAGCTACACTATTTTGACCTTCATGGTCGGAAATCAGCCGACACACAGGTAGAACGGGGTTTAGGGGCCCCGTTCTAGAGAGAGGTGCGGGTCCCAGAGGTGGGACCCGCTTCTATATGCCATTTGACATATCCTGTGGATATGTCATAAATGTCCCTTGTGGGAAAACCCCTTTACGTTTTCAGGAGAAAACTGCTCCAGAATTTCAGACGTAATGGCATGTTGCAGGCGCTTTTCACTGCGTCCATTACGGACGTAATTGGAGCGGTTTTTCCATGGAGTCAATGGAAAACTGCTCCATTTACGTTTCAAGAAGTGACAGGCACTTCTTTGACGCGGGCGTCTTTTTTACGTAAAATGACCGCCGGCACAGAACATCGTAACCCCAATCTAATGAATGGGCAGATGTTAGCCGACGCTTTGGAGCCGTATTTTCGGACGTAATTCGAGGCTAAAACGCCCGAATTACGTCTGTAAATAGGGTGTGTGAACCAAGGCTAACTCCTCCTTTCCAACTTCTGTAAGGCTCTAAACATTACTCCTCTGGAACTACCTGTATGGTGTGTCCTAATGGATGGCTATGGTTTTTCACTTTCCCAGGTAAGACCAGAGACTCATCAGTCTGGTCGCTCTCCGCCCACTTGGCCGGATATTATCGACAAAATCGTGCGAACATTGGCCACCGCAATTGAGCAGGGGTTTCGGAAAACATCCGTTCGCCGCTACGTAGAACTATACCTTTAGTTCTTATTTTTTATTTTCAGGGTTATTGTAGTGGAATACTTTTTATAGCCCCTTAGTTTTTATTGCAGCATACTATATTGTACTCCGCCAGTTTTTTTTTTCTTTTTCTCTCATATCTAGGTATGGTTATTACATGTGCTCTTTTACCTTATTTGACATATCATGTTATGCTCAAAAAACCTAAATAAACATAGAACAAAAAACGTCAATACAAAAAATATATAATCTTATAGATATAAGTTGCCACAAAATCAGCTATTCACACATATGTGAACCTTAGGGTATGTTCACACGGCAGTGTCCATTACGGCTGAAATCACGGAGCTGTTTTCAGGAGAAAATAGCTCCTGAATTTCAGACGTAATGGTATGTTGCCGGCGTTTTTCGCTGCGTCCATTACGGACGTAATTGGAGCTGTTTTTCTATGGTGCCAATGGAAAACGGCGCCAATTACGTCCCAAGAAGTGACAGGCACTTCTTTGACGCGGGCGTCTTTTTTTACGCGCCGTCTTTTGACAGCGGCGCCTAAAAAAATAATTGTCGGCACAGAACATCGTAAAGCCCATTCAAATGAATGGGCAGTTGTTTGCCGGCGCATTGGAGCCGTATTTTCGGACGTAATTCGAGGTTAAAACGCCCGAATTACGTCCGTAAATAGGGTGTGTGAACCCAGCCTAAGGTTTTGATTCTGATTGCCTCAATGTGAACCCTTTCCCCTCCCAATGTTCAACACAGATGTAATTAGCATAGCATATAAAAATGTTAAGTCTTCGTTCACATCTGCGCCAGGGTCCCGTTCCGTCTGAACTTGACCCTGACTGACACAAACTGAAACCAAAGGTAGTAGGCTACGCTATTGCTTCCGGCAAAACAACGGGTCCGGTGCACAAAAGAGGCAAATGTCTCCGTCACCATTAAATTCAATGGTGATGGGGATGGAAGCCTCTGGTTTCCGTCGGTGTCCGTTTGTGTCTGCTCAGTGTCCCGTTCTGACGGAAACCTCCGACGGAACGTCAGAACGGGACCCCAACGCAGATGTGAACAGAGCCTAATATGGAAATGAGTCGCTCTCCGCTGTTTCCAGAGCTGCAGAGTTGGGGTCAGTTTAGAAATGTTAAAACTCTGTCTTCAAAATAAAAAATATTATCTATTATTAATACTGTATTTTATTAAATGCATAGTTTGTTGCATATTTTCTTACATGGGAATTTAGGACAGTCTATTTAAATTTTAATTTATATAAATGTTATGTTCTATCAATCCCCATTTATAAAAAACAACCAACAGTGATAACTAGGATGTTCTAGCGGCAATAGAAAACCAGTTATCTGCTCTCCTTCGTTCTTTCCCACTGATACGAACGTGGCCAACCTCTGACCTGAAAAACTGCAGTTTTTTACGTCGAAGGTGCACCCGTTTGGGACACGTTATTACGCATCCCCATAGACTAGAGTCTATGCATGGATGCGTGATTTGCATAAAAAAAGGAAATGTCCTTTTTTTTTTACAGACCCTTCACACGCTCCGTTGAAACAACGGTCGTATGAACGCCCCTATTGAAATACATGAGTCCGTGACGGCTGTTGTTTTAATGGCCGTCATGCGGACGTGGTACACGCTCGTCTGAATGAGTATTTAGCCTAAGTATATTCATGCTTCTGCTCCAAGGCCCTTAGTAAAAATGTCTGAACCTGTGCTGCACATGCTCAGTAGTGCAGACGACAGGATTAAATTCACTACTAAGCACAGGGCCGTTTAAACACTTTGGTGGGCCCAGTGCAAAAGTTTCATGAGTGGGCCCTCCTCCTAAACAGACCGGAACTCCTAAGGTTAATATTGTCTTTGTTCCCAGTGATCAGGCTGCACTGAGGGCTGTGAGTAACAGTGCCGTGCTGTAGTGTCCCGTACTTAAAAACGTGGTCTTCCACTCTCCCGTGCAGCCTCCTCCCTGCTCCTATATCCCCTTTTTCTCTGCTTCCTTGCCACTCAGCTGGCACGTCAGCGCTGGGCTAAGAACGAGCTGACAATGACCAGCCCTTCCTAGCCTGGGAAACTCTGTAGCATTCCTGGTTGTCAGAGAGACAAAGTGTTCAGTGGCCATACGCAGCTGATCAGAATGACAGGAGGGAGAGCGGCCGACTGACACGGAAGGGGGAGAAGGAAGACCGACAAACAATGAAGGTGAAGGACACAAACTAACAGAGGACATACACCGGGCAAGACACACAACCCTGACACTCTTTCCCCATGTCTCTAGGCATCCACACCCTGACCCACTTACTAGTTTTGAACTCCGTCTGGGTCCAAGGATTTTGAGGAAATATACATAGATCGCTGTATAAAGTTATCTGCGTGCACACTGATCTCTCTTTTCTTACAACATTACCAGCTACACATATATTTACATATGCCAAGTAGCCAACCGGCTTATTATACATAAACCATTTATGAATACGTCCGAGCTGTATTCGGACAGTGGAAAAATCAGAGCGAGTCGGAAGTTTGGTTTATCAACAGTCCTGGCTGTTCCTGTATATTTCTAACTTTTGCATTGTTTTCTATTAATGTCTACGGAAGGTCGTATTACAGAGTCCATAAAAAGTCAAGTTGGCTTTGGACTGTTTAGTTTGTAAGGTGGCATAAGGGGGTTTTACGCTGGGCAATTATCGGGCAAACGATCGTTCATAGAATGCTCGTTGCCAATAATTGCCCTGTGTAAACAGGGCAGCGATCAGCAGATGAACGAGCAAACTCGTTCGTCTGCTGATTGTATCGTTTAAAAAAAGTTAAATATCATTGTCGGCAGCACATCTCCCTGTGTAAACAGGAGGATGCGCTGCCGACATGATGATGTATGGGGATGAGCGATCAGAGTAACAACCGTACGTCCCCATCCATAGCTCCTTGTGACAGGAGCAAATGAGCACCGATCAACGAGCTGTCTCGTTGATCGGCACTCGCTGCAGCGGACAAAATCGGCCGGTGTAATAGGTCCTATACACTTTAGATAGCTGTTTTGACGAACGTGCATGTGTTTTCAATGGGAAGAGGGATATAAGATGCTACTATACACCGCCAGCAATGGCTTATCTCCTGTGAGAACAAAGGATTGGGCTTGTTGAAATCTGTCATCTCTTGTGTATGGGCTCTAGGGTATGTTCATATTTGGCAGATTTGTTGGAGAATTTTCTGTAACTGTCTGTATTGGGGCTTTGTAATTATTTTTGCAGACATCCTGCAGAAACAATCCTATTCACATGTATGGAGTGGATTTTCTGCAACAAATCTACCACATGTGAACAAGCCCTAAGGCCTCATGCACACAAGTCTTTTGTTACTTTCCTGGGGTCACATTATGGATCTCTGACAGTCTTCTACCCAGTTGTCTTCTTAACATGACTTGTGACCTGCCTGTGAATAGAGTTAAGGAAGTATTTCCTATGCATGGTCACCAGCAGCTTGCAATCTGAGACAAAGAAACCTGCTTTACTGGAGTCCTATCATTTTGCCAAATTTTTTCCCCCACCATATTTTGTGCAAAGGCCAGATGTTACCTAGGTGTGTACGAGGTTTTGAAAAAAACATTTTTCATCTTGTGGTTTGAAAACGTAGATTTTTAGGGCCTGCTACAATTTTTTCGGGAAAAAGGATTGCATTATTGTGGTGTTCCCCCCCCCCCCCCCCCTCCCCTATTTAATTTGAGTTTTGGGAGCGTTTTCAAGAGCTACTTCTTAAAAAAACAAACAAAGCACAGCTGGTGATCAAACCAAAAGCATCGTGCTGTGTCACAATGTCTGTTCTTGGTCTAACATCAGAGCATATCTGGTCATACACTAGAGATTTTGGACGGCTGAATAGGCAGATGGCAAGGATCACCGTTTTTGGCTCAGTTTTTTTTAACCAAAATCAGAAGTAGATCCAAAAGGAAGGAGAGGTATAAAGAAAAGTCTGACGCATTTCCTCTCTGCATCAAAACTGCTTCAAATCTGTGTGTGATCCTGGCCTTAGACCATTTTTTGCCATTGTCTGCACCTTTCCATGACACAAACAAGTGTGACTGACACTAACCAAAGGCAGCTATCTGTGGAAAAGTTGATCTGCCATGTGGGGTTTTTTTTTCTCAGTCGTTGTCGAGTGCAGTCCTTGAAAATTCATTTATGTCAAACGACAGATGCTCATCCAATCAATAGAAGCTAGAGCTGGGCAATTATGACCTAAATCAAAATCACGATTAATTGAACATGTAACCTTGATTACGATTATTGACCCATTATTTAGATCCCACCCCTTTTAGCATGCCACGTCCCCTATTTGCATGCTACTCCATTGAATATTTATCCCCTGAGCCTGCTGTACACTACTGTATATAATATACCCCATGCCCTCACACAGTATATTGCCCCATTATTCTCACACAGTATATTGCCCCATGGTTCTCACCACACAATGCCACATAGCTGCCCCCACACATTATAATGCCCCTATAACGGCATATACACAGTATACTGTCCCCATAGTGCTCCCCACACAGTATAATGCCCCTATAGCTGCCCTCACACAGTATAATGCCCCCCTAACTACCCCATAGCTGCAACCCACACAATATCAAGTTCTCCATAGCTGCCCCCATGCTGTATAATGCTCCCACAGCTGCCCCCAATAGTACCTAATAAAAATAATAATATACATACCCACCTAGCCCCGTTCCAACGATGAGTGGAGGAGATCTCTTTGTTCCACTGGTCTGTGCGGTATGGCGCAGACTACGTCACTGCCTCGCGTCCGGCGATACATAGTGAATGGTAGAGCAGGTCCCCTGCTCTACCATTGGATTAAACTGTGTCCTGAAGATGCACATACTGTTTAATTGATAAAACCGAAATTTGCAAGATGACGTCAATTATTTGAGCTGAATTTCGATTATTTTTCGATTAATTGCCCAGTTCTAATAGAAGCACAGACCAGGCCACAGATCAAGGCAGAGATTGATTGGCGATTTGTCGTTTCAACTTATGGCATTGTCGTCTAAATCGACACCCTTCACAAACCATCCGTGAATTACATGTTATTCAAAAAACAGCCGTCTGAACGTCACTATTGTACGGCCATCTATACACTTTTAAGCAATGCTGCATCTGGAGCTGCAGGACATAAGGGGGACTGGAAACTTATTCAACATCTGCACTCATTCGTTTTCTGCTTAGACAACTTGCGTGTTCCTTAAAAACAACCGATAGTCATAAAAATCCAACTCTAACTTAATTGACTCCAAGTGTAATACAGAATAAAAGTAATCATACAAGCTGTGCCTCCGGAAAATACTGATCTCTTTTAATGCATTATGTGTGTGATCCTGTGTCCAGTGAGTCTAGTTCAGTGTGAAAGGTGAGAGGAAGAAATATTTTACTCTTGAGTGAGTGTCTATTTTTGTATCCCTGGGATGTCCCGTGTTTCTGTGCTTTAAAGCAACCAGTCTATTCGGCACCCTCAAAGATTAGAGGGATCTGTACCTTGTTTTCTTTCATTAGAAGCTTTAAGAAGGACAACGTTATTTGCATTATTTTTGTAAAATAAGATAGGGTGTTAACTCATTTACTACTGTGTTTTGTAAATATATATGTCATTCAAGGACGTTTGCCCTAAGGCCTCATGCACACGACCGTAAAAACACCCGTTATTGCAGGTCGTAATTACGACCCGCAATAACGGGCCCATAGACTTCTGTTAGTCACGGGTACCTTCCCGTTTTCTCACGGGAAGGTGCACGTGCCGTTAAAAAAATAGAACATGTTCTATTTTTTCATTTTACGGGCCGTGCTGCTATACTTTATAATGGGATCACGGCTTGCAAAAGCGGCCGGCTGCCCGTGGCCGGCCGTGTTCGTAATTACGAGTCGTAATTACGAGCATGGTCGTGTGCATGAGGCTTTAGACTGGGTTAAGACAAGGAGAACGGCGTAAAAGCAAATAGCAAAAAATTAAAAACCCATTAAAGGGTTAAGCAGGAAGAAAGAAAGAAAAATAAATTGAGAGAATGTTTGCCTCTAATAAATGGAGAATGAGAGAAAGGTAGATGAAATTATTAGTGAACTAACAGCTAAAGATCCAGGTACAAAAGCCCAGGGTTGCTTCAAAATAAAAGATGTGGGGAACGCTGAAAACCATGGAGCAGGGCCACACAACCCACAATCATTATCAAGAAGTCCTCTTTTCTCCCCATCTCTCCAAAGCGAGAAAGAGAAAAGGGAATATGTCAGAATGGACCTAAAAGGTCCCAAAAGGGAAAATAACACTAGACTATGATATTGGTAAACCCGGCAAGATAGGCAATAAATGAGCGTGACAGATGTAAATTAGTGTGGAGGAGGAATAATGAACCTTGGCTCTCTATAAGATTCCTCACTGGTGTGCCAACTCCACCAATGTTTGTGAGCCATGGAAACCATTAGCATGGTCGATTTTATACATTCCAGTTGGCTACAGGAAGCACTGATATTTTTCTTTTAGAGTAAGGCCTCATGCACACGCCCGTAGCCATGTGCACGGACGTGATTTTCGGGTCTTCTGGGGGCGGAGTGTCACTCGCGAGCCGCCCTCAAATTCTTTGCTTTATTTGCTATGAGCCTGGACTGCAGAACACGGCTGTAATAGGACATGCCTGTTCTTTCTGCGGTCCAGGCTCCTGGGCCATGCACGGACCGTGGAAACCACGGTCGTGTGCCTGGCCCCATAGAAATGAATGGGGCCGCAATTCTCCCGTGGATTTTCGGGGGAATTGCGTCCGCAAAAGCACGTTCGTGTGCATGGGGCCGAATTGTACTTTGCCCCGTGCACATATGGTTTGTCCGCCACCTGCCTGATCTCCCTCTATTTTTGCCTGAGGGCTAACTGATAGGGTGGTTTTTATAGACTACATTGTTAAAATTAGCATGGCAAATATGAGCATTGCCAAATGTAAAATTGTCCCATGCCCTGGAGAAATGGGATAAAACTGATGCCATAGTGTTCCTTTTGTATCATGATCTGAAATGTAATAGGATGATACGGTAAGTGAAAACTTAAACGCATTAGACCAGTTTATGGATGACTTTGGAGCACAGAATTGGTGAAGAAGCTGAAGACAGATCAGACAAAAGCTTCTAAAAATATCTTTGTGCTATAGAAATCTATTAAATTCAATTTATTTAGCCATTTTTTTTAGCTATGGTTTAGTCTCCAGGGTTTAGGGATTTTGTTTATTCTGCACATTGGAACCTGTTTGTGTGGTATTTGTAAATTAGGACGTCTTCTATCTTCCCACAGCTGTATTATGATGTTTAGTCTTCTTTATTGGTATCAGGGAATGAGGTCATAATTTGATGCTCTGGTTGGGTTCCATTTATCAGGAAGCTGTAATTGCAGGAAGGGCGCTGTTCCCGCTATTCTGTAGCATTGCTCATTAATAATTTACAAATGCAGCACTTAGAGCTGTTAACTGATAGGCAGACACAAGGAAGGTGAATATAACTCCATATGCAAGGTGTAGAGCAGTGTATCTAGGCCAAGTTGCCCCATCTCAAATACATTACATCGAAGTACCCCTAAGTCTGTGATCATACATTGTGTACATATTCAAGGCATTGCATAACGACTGTGTAAGTACCCCCTAGAGACGTAGTGTGTACCCCCTGGGGTACATGTACCACAAGCTGATGACCTGTAGCACGTTTCCCCATAATAATTGTATTTTGGATGGATAATGCTCTTTTTAATGTAACAAGGTTCACACAGGGACGTTGCATTTGTTTGAGAAATGTAACAATGTTCACATGCAGTGGGAAAAAAAATAAAAATTTGATTCAAATCTTTGGACAAAACATGATTACAATGAAGGGAAAATCCTCGGTCCGCTTTAGATTTCTTTGCTCTATGCTGCATTTCATAAAGGCTGTGTCTGCTGGAGTCTATAAGAGTTGTTTTAAGCCAAGAAAACACACGCACACACACACGATGCAGTTTTTGTAACCGTTTTGGCTCCATGTTTTTGAGTCAAAGGCAGAAGTGGATCCAAAAGGAAGAAAATGTATAAAGAAAAGACTGATGCATCTCCTTTTTTGTGTCAAAAATTGAGCCAACAACTACATAAAAACTGTGTGTGAGATCCTGGCCTTAGGATGCTGTACTTGGGCAGGCACAGGCAGCCTTATAAGTGGAATTTTGATGCACTTTTTGAAGCCAGTACCAGCTGTTCATTGTAAAGGGAGGGGAAGTATATAGGAAAGATTCTCTTTTTGTTTTACCCACTTCTACTTCCGGCTTAAAAAACTGCATCAAAATGGCCTTCAGAACCTGGGCATACTGGAGGGCCAGTGCGACCCTTCTCACACAATTGACCGCTGCACTTCGATACAGAGCATGCCCGCCCACAACACTCATCCATAGAAATCATTGATTTAAAGAGGCTCTGTCACCAGATTTTGCAACCCCTATCTGCTATTGCAGCAGATCGGCGCTGCAATGTAGATTACAGTAACGTTTTTATTTTTAAAAAACGAGCATTTTTGGCCAAGTTATGACCATTTTCGTATTTATGCAAATGAGGCTTGCAAAAGTCCAAGTGGGTGTGTTTAAAAGTAAAAGTCCAAGTGGGCGTGTATTATGTGCGTACATCGGGGCGTTTTTAATACTTTCACTAGCTGGGCGCTCTGAAGAGAAGTAACATCCTCTTCTCTTCAGAACGCCCAGCTTCTGACAGTGCAGATCTGTGACGTCACTCACAGGTCCTGCATCGTGACGGCCACATCGGCACCAGAGGCTACAGTTGATTCTGCAGCAGCATCATCGTTTGCAGGTAAGATCGACTTACCTGCAAACGCTGATGCTGCTGCAGAATCAACTGTAGCCTCTGGTGCCGATGTGGCCGTCACGATGCAGGACCTGTGAGTGACGTCACAGATCTCCACTAACGGGCTTTATTCTGATGCATATGCCTTTTTACGGCACTGCATCAGGATAAAGTAAACAGAGCAGGGAGCGTCAAATCTCCCTGCTCTCAGCTGCTAGAGGCAGCTGAGGGCTGGGGGCGTCCCTGCTCTGCCGTGTGAGATCAATATTAGCATCGATCTCACCCGTTTAACCCCTCCGATGCAGTGCACAATAGCGTGCACCGCATCTGAGTGGTTTTGGAGAGAGGGAGGGAGCTCCCTCTCTCTCCCACAGACACCCGGCGATACGATCGCTGAGTGTCTGTGTCTCTAATGGCAGCCAGGGGCCTAATAAAGGCCCCCAGGTCTGCCTGGAGTGAATGCCTGCTAGATCATGCCAGAGGCATGACCTAGCAGATGCCTGTCCGTTTTAAACGGACAGGCAGTAATACACTGCAATACAAAAGTATTGCAGTGTATTATAAATGCGATCGCAGAATCGCATATTATAGTCCCCTAGTGGGACTAGTAAAAAGTTAAATAAAGTTAATTTAAAAAAAATGAAAAACCCAGCTTTTCCCCTTACAAAATGCTTTACTATTAAAAAAACAAAATAAAGTAAAAAAGTTACACATATTTGGTATCTCCGCGTCCGTAACGACCCCGACTATAAATCTATTACATTATTTAACCCGCACGGTGAACGCTGTAAAAAATTTAATAAAAGAACTATTGAAAAATTGCTGTTTTCTGTGAATCCTGATTTTAAAAAAATGTGATAAAAAGTGATCAAAAAGTCGCATCTACTCCAAAATGGTAGCAATAAAAACTACAAGTCTTCCCGCAAAAAAAGGCCCTCATACAACCGCATCGGCGAAAAAATAAAAACGTTACGGCTCTTCAAATATGGAGACACAAAAACAAATAATTTTGAAAAAAAAGCGTTTTTACTGTGTAAAAGTAGTAAAACATACAAAAACCATACAAATTTGGTATCGTTGCAATCGTAACAACCCGCTGAATAAAGTTATTGTGTTATTTATATCACACGGTAAACGGCGTAGATTTAGGATGCGAAAAAGAGTGGCAAAATTTCAGGTTTTTTTCTATTCCCCCCCCAAAAAAAAGTTAATAAAAGTTAATCAATAAATAATGTCCCCCAAAATGGTGCTATTAAAAAATACAACTTGTCCCGCAAAAAACAAGACCTTGCACAGCTATGTCGACGCAAAACTAAAAAGGTTATAGCTCTTGGAATGCGACGATGGAAAAACGTAAAAAATGGCTTGGTCATTAAGGTGTTAAAGGGTTTTTTCCGTGGTGTGTGGTTTGTTTTTCGTTTTTGTATTTTTAGGTAAATCATTTAGCAAAGCAATATAAGTTTGACAGATAGGTGTCGGACTGCTGGGATAGAGATGTCCTATCCTCTTTCCCATTGGGCTGCACATTCATGGTTTTTCTCCTGTTTTTACACACAATTTTGTACGCCTCATTTTTTACTATTGTAAAAAAAAAAAAAAATATAAGGAAGTAATGAAAGCATGCTGTGTTAATATTTATATATAAAAAAATAAATAAAAAGAAATTGCATGATTTTCAGTTACGTTAAAATTCTCATTTACTACAATGTAACATCTGTCCAAACCCGAAAACAGGCTATGTGAACTACAAATACAGGTATGTGTTTTTTGCTTGATTGTTTTGTTTTTGGTGCAGCAGTGGAGAAGCTTTTAACTCTGAACCTGGCCTATAGCTGTATGGGTAACCATGGCAAGTAAATAATAATGTTTTATTGAATTAATAAATGCCGTATATTCTCTGGAGAAGTTATTTCCTCGAATGCCAAATTCAGTTATTTTTCTGATTAAAGTGTAAAACCCAACAACTTCCTTTTCATGCTGCTGGGTAACCACCTCTGAGAGCAGGAAGGATGTGTGTTCCTGAGGTTAACCAGGAGTACGCTGTGAAGTGGTTCTACTCTGTGCCCTTTCATTCATGATCCAGTTATATCATTCTTACTGCATGCTTTATACTTTAAGTGGATAATTTTATTTATCCGAGCTCAAATTAGTTGGTCAACATTTTCACTGTCTTGGATATCATACACTCTGCAATTATGTGATTGTGCGTCTACTGGGTTTGTATTACCACGCACCATGTGCTGCTGTACGGCACTTCTGTGAGGCAATGTATGCTCCACTAGAAAGTTTGAGATTACCCTTATAATACAACATGCTTTGGAGCATGTAAATTTTTTATTTTCTCATGTATTTTACAGGCAGAGCTTTATTCACACCAACATATTTCTCGTCAGTGTGCTGCAGTGTACAGCGGACAGCACACTGACACACACAAGTCAATGGGGCTATTCAAACATCTGTTTATTTCAACGGAACATGTTTGTTGCGAGAAACTCGCAGCTCGTTCTATTCTGGTCCGTTTTTGTAGACCGTCTCGCCCATTGAACTCTATGGGTTTGTTAAACAAAAATAGCACACGGATAGCATCCACGTGCTGTCAGTTTTTCACGCATTAGTTGCTAAGGAAAGGCAGAACAAACGAAAAGTGCAACTAGGACGTGCTTGCAGAGGAGAAAAACAAACGAGAAAAACGTATAACTCATGGAAACTACGCGGACATTCATACGGATAAAAAACTGATGCAAAACTGACACGCCCATGTAAAAAGGCCTAAATGAACAGCATCAACAAAATTGTCAAAAAAAAAATAAATAAAAAAAAAAAATATATATATATATATATATATATATATATATATATAAACTGAATGGCCACTGTATTAGGAGACCCTTTCCTTTTCACGATTGGAGCTTCCCTGTGTGAAAATTAGACATGTGACCCCGGAGTGCAGCGTCAAGTCGTTTCCATGGATCAGTTTCAGTGTGAAGCCACATAAGGACTAGAAAATCGAGCGATCGGAGCAACTTTAAACAAGGCATGGGCATGGGTGCTAGACTAGCCGGGACAGATATTTCAAACTAAAAACCTTGTGGGGTTTTCTCACGCAACGGTTTCGAGAGTATACCGAGACTGGTGTGAGCGAGGTAAAACATCTAGCGAAAGGGGATCCTGCAGACATCAAAAACTTGTCAGAGGAGGATGTCAAGAATCGATCAGACTAACAGGCGGTGCACAGTCGAGCAACTTGCAGCTGAAAACCACACTGATGCTCCAACTAATGTGTCTGAACGCACAACACGTCGTTCCTAATCATTGGTGGGTTATAACGGCAGATAACCAGTTCAAGTGCCATTGCTGTCTAAGAGAAACGGGCAAGTAAAAAAACATCGCCTGGTCAGATGAATCCAGATTTCTGCTGATGGGAGGGTCAAAATTTAACGTAAACGTCATGAAGCCATGAACCCTTTCTGTCAGGCCTCATGCACACAAACGTATTTTTTTCCTCCCGTAAATACGGGTCCTTTGTCACACGTATTCCACTAGTATTTACAGACCCGTGCCCGTAAATACGGGGTCCGGTGTCACCATTATTCCACCCATATTTACGGACCCGTTTTCTCTGCACTAATCGGCAGCCCCTTCTCTCTATCAGTGCTGGAAAGAGAGAAGGGGCAGCCCTTTAGGGCAGAGTTTCTGCAGCGATTGAAAGTAAAAGAAGTTCATACGTACCGTTGTCTTGGTGACTCGTCCCTCTTGACATCCAGTCCGACCTCCCTGGATGACGCGGCAGTCCATGTGACCGCTGCAGCCTGTGATTGGCTGCAGCAGTCACATGGAATGAAACGTCATCCCTGGAGGAAGAAGCAGGTAAGTTAACTTTTAATACTATTAACTCCAGCGGTATTCACTGTCCCGGGTGCCGAAAGAGTTACTGCCGATCAGTTAACTCTTTCAGCACCCTGGACAGTGACTATCCCCTGACGTCTCCTAGCAACCCTCCCGTAATTACGGGAGCCCCATAGACTTAAATGGGCCTGCCCGTGACGTTATTATGGCCTGAAATAGGACATGTTCCATATTTTTCAACGGCACGGGCACCTTCCCGTAAGCAATGGGAAGGTACCCGTGGCCAATAGAAGTCTATGGGACCGTAATTATGGCTTGTAATTACGGGCGTTTTTACGTTCGTGTGCATGAGGCCTCAGGCTGGGGGAGATGGAGTAATGGTGTGGGGAATGTTTTCTTGGCACACCCTTGATCCTCTATCTGTGGATGCGCGTTTGAATGGTAGGGCATTTTTGTGGGAAACCAAGTTCCTCTCTTCATGGCAGATGTTTACCCTATAGCAGAAGGACACTTTAGTGGGAACTGCGAGAAGCTATTTTGTCCGCATTGGCCAATATTCCTTCAGAACAATTTCAACACCTAGTAGAATCTATACCATGACAAATAGCTGCTGTTCTGAGGGCCAACACGTTTCTAGATGGGTGTCTCTAATAAGGTGTGTGTGTGTGTGTGTGTGTGTGTGTGTGTGTGTGCGCGCGCGCGCGCATATGTATGTTTGTATATAATATATATTATATTACTCTTTCAGGTATGTTGCCATTTACCTTGTCAGAATTGAACCATGGAGTTCTCTGCCCATATATGTAATTGTAAAATAAAAGAGCACTCTATGGAGGGAATTGATCAACCTTTCTATGCCATACTTTTGGCGTAGAAAAGTGGCAAAAGGGTCCAAAAGTCTGAAGTTGAGGTGCCCCCATACCTTGCCCCCCAATAATTTTTTTTAAAATACTTCCCTCACTGCTTTGTTTTTTTTTTTTCCTCCCACTGTATCCCCTCCAGTTCCTTTTTCATGCCACGGCTCATACAAGGTGCTGGCGCTGGGCAGCATTAGTACCTATGCAATGCATCACTCAATGTCATCAGTGCTGCGTCACATACAGCAGTTGAGTGCTGCGTCGCATATGTACTGACGCTGCCCAGCGTCAGTACCTTGTATGAGCTGCGGCATGAAGAGGGAGCTGGTGGGGAGAAGAGCAGGAGGTCAGTATTTTTTTTTTATTCATGTGATGGGGGTGGATAGGCCTCGGTCTTTATACTGTATCGCATGGCCGGTCACAATTGTGGAGCACAGCCAACTGAAAAATTTGTTCGCCTCTTAATAAATATCTTGCTTATTTAAAGTGTATCCAGCCCCAAATTGGTTATTAAGTCTGGCGTATGAAGCGCCAGCCTTAATAAATCTGCCCCTTTTGTGCTTACAATTCCTGATGTAAACCCTTCTAAGTTAAGCCCCCAAGCAGTAATATATATTGCGCTGTAGACTTATTGTATCAACATGGCTAAACTAAAACACGTAAGACACTGGAATATGTGGAAAGACATGGTATTTAGGTGCTGCTGATACAGTGCTGTGTAGATGAGTTAATATTTCTTAAAAGTAACCATATGCTATATTTGATCAATGTATCCATCCATTGCCAAAAAGCAGTTTTATCCACACAAGTCAGTTTAAATGGATTTCCCAGCTTTGTCCAAATGAAGTTAAAGAGGCTCGGTCACCACATTATAAGTGCCCTATCTCCTACATAATGTGATCGGCGCTGTAGATTTATGCTAACGACTTTCTTAATGCCCAACTGGGCGTTTTTTAGCTTTTGACCAAGTGGGCGTTGTGAAGAGAAGTGTATGACGCTGACCAATCAGTGACCAATCAGCGTCATACACTTCTCTCCATTCATCTACTCAGCACATAGTGATTTTTCTAGATCATGATGTGCTGTCACTTACTCGCACATTAACGTTACTGAAGTGTCTTCAGAGTCAATAGACATCGCTTCCAACCAGGACGCGATGTCTATTCACAATCCCGACACTTCGGTAACATTTGTGTGGGACACACTTGCTGCCATAAGTCCCACACAAACGTTACCGAAGTGTTGGGATTGTGAATAGACATCGCGTCCTGGCTGGAAGCGATGTCTATTGACTCTCAAGACACTTCAGTAATGTTCATGTTCATGTGTTCATTTTTCCCCTTACAAACTGCTTTACTATTAAAAAAACAAAATAAAGTAAAAAAGTGACACATATTTGGTATCGCCGCGTCCGTAACGACCCCGACTATAAAGCTATTGCATTACTTAACCCGCACGGTGAACGCCGTAAAAAATTAAATTAAAAAACGACAGAAAAATTGCTGTTTTCTGTGAATCCTGACTTTAAAAAAATGTGATTAAAAACTGATCAAAAAGTCGTATCTACTCCAAAATGGTACCAATAAAAACTACAAGTCTTCCCGCAAAAAAAAAAAGCCCTCATACAACTGCATCGGCGAAAAAATAAAAATGTTACGGCTCTTCAAATATAGAGACAGAAAAACAAATGATTTTGAAAAAAAAGCGTTTTTACTGTGTAAAAAGTAGTAAAACATACAAAAACGATACAAATTTGGTATCGTTGCAATCGTAAAAACCCGCTGAATAAACTTATTGTGTTATTTATACCACACGGTAAACGGCGTAGATTTAGGACGCAAAAGAGTGGCGAAATGTCAGATTTTTTTCTATCCCCCCCCCCAAAAAAAAAGTTAATATGTTAATCAATAAATAATATGTACCTCAAAATGGTGCTATTAACCCCTTCCCGCAGCTTGACGTTAATGCACGTCAATGTGAGCAGTCACTTCGCGCACCTTGACGTGCACGAACGTCAGTGCTTTGACAGTTAACCGCCGCGCGGAGCTACACAGCAGCGGCGGTTAACTGTGCAGGGTGTCAGCCCTGCTCTCCCTGTTGCCGATCAGAGGCCTGTCGCCGCTGCAATCGGCAATTAACCTCTTCGATGCGGTGGTCGATTGCGATCACCACATTGAAGAGGTTTACAGCGGATCTGCAGCCCCCCACATGTTTTTGCTGGGGCTGGCGAGCCTTCTCACGGCAACCAGAGGCCAGACAATGACCTCCGGGTTGCCATGTACGGAAGCCTCGGAGGATCAGCCTCCGGCCGGTCCTCCGATGCTTCCTGTCAGTGTGACTGTCACGTCACAATGACAGAACACATTACACTACGTGTGTAGTGTAATGTGTTCCAGCAGCGATCAGAGCTGCAAGTCTAAGTGTCCCCTAGTGGGACAAGTAAAAAAAAAAGATAATAAAAATGTTTTTAAAAAGTGTCAAAATAAAAGTTAGAAGTGACATAAACAGAGAATGCTTTTTTTCCTATAATAAGCCTTTTATTATAGGAAAAAAATTTACACGTTAAAAAAGTACACATATTTGGTATCACTGCGTTCGTAACGACCCCAACTATAAAACTGTAATATTATTTTTCCCGCACGGTGAACACCGCGAAAAAAAGAAACGAAAAACAGTGCCCGAATCACAATTTTTTTGGTCACCACCCCTCCCAAAATATACAATAAAAAGTGATCAAAAAGTCGCATGTACGCTAAAATGGTACCAATACAAACTACAATCCGTCCCGCAAAAAACAAGCCCTTTGACTGAAAAATAAAAAAGTTATCGCTCTCAGAATATGGTGACACAAAAAATAATTTCTTTTATAAATAAGTGATTTTATTGCACAAACGCTGCAAAACATAAAAAAATTATATACATATGGTATCGCCGTAATCGTACCGACCCGCAGTATAAAATATAATGGTAATTATAGCCCAGGGTGAACGCCATAAAAAACAGTCAGAATTGATGGTTTTTGGTCACCCGGCTTGCCAAAAAATGGAATAAAACGTGATCAAAAAAATTTCTGGTACCCCAAAATGGTACCAATGAAAACTACAGATTGTCCCGCAAAGAATAAACCCTCACACGGCTCCGGTGGAGAAAAAATAAAACCGTTCTGGCTCCCAGAATATGGCGATGCAAAATGTGCAGAGTGTCCAAAAGCGGATAAGATCGGGTGCGATTTATCAGTGCGACACCGGCCATATATCTGCGGATTATTATTTATTTACTGCATTATTATACCCTCTTATTATACCCTGATGTACTCCGCACAGATAACATGTACCCTGATGTACCCCGCACAGATAACATATGCCCCCACATTATAAACTGAAACACCAGTAAAACCCCAAACAGAACTACTACCAAGCTACATCTGCGCCCCAAAAGCCAAATGGCGTCCCTCCCTTCTGAGCCCTGCAGCATGCCCAAACACCAGTTTACGTCCGCAGATATGGCATCGCCATACCCGGGAGAACCCGGTTAATATTTTATGAGGTATTTGTCTTCAGTGGCACAAACTGGGCATAACATGTAGTGCACTAACATGGCATATGAGTGGAAAATTGTAATTTTCACTCTGCACCATCCGCTGCACATTAACCCCTGCACGCACCACGACATAGCATGTCGTAGTGTGGGGGGTGATGTATGGAGCGTCTCACGTGAAAAATAAAGCATTTAAAACGGCAAAATCACTGTTTTTTGGTCACCTTGGCTCTACCTAAAAATTTCATAAAAAGTGCTCAAAAATTTGTATGTACCAAAACATGGTACCAATAAAAACGACCGCTCGTCCCTCAATAAATAAGCCCTCATACCGCTCTATTGACTGAAAAATAAAAAAGTTGTGGCTCTTGGAACACGGGGAGGAAAAAACTAAAAAGGAAAAGAAAAAAATGGATCAGTCCAGAAAGGGTTAATTACTTTCTAATGAAAAACCATTTATGACCACACGTGGGGTATTGCCGTACTCGGGAGAAATTGCTTTACAAATGTTGGGCAGCTTTTACCCCCTTTATCCTTTGTGAAATTGAAAAAATGCAACATTTTAGTGGAAGAAATGTCGATATTCATTTTCACTGCCTAATTCTAATAAATCCTGCAAAAGACTTGTGTGGTCTAAATGCCCACTATATCCCTAGATAGATTCTTTAAGTGGTGAAATTTCCACTTTTGGGGGGTTTCCACTGTTTTGGCCTCTCAGGGGCTTTGCAAATGCGACATGGCACCCAAAAACCATTTCAGCTAAATTTGAGCTCCAAAAGACAAATAGCGCTCCTTCCCTTCTAAACCCTGCTGTGGGTCCAAACAGCAGTTTATTACCACATATGGCATATTTCCGTAATCGGGAGAAATTGTTTTACAAATGTTGGGGTGCTTTTTCTCCTTTATTCCTTGTAAAAATTAAAAATGGCTACCTTTTTCAGAAAAAAAGTAGATTTTTACCTTTACAGAATAATTCCAATGAATTCAGCAAAACAACTGTGGGGTCAAAATGCTAACTTTACCCCTAGAAAAATTCCTTGATGAGTGTAGTTTCCAAAATGGGGTCACTTTCCGGGGGTTTCCACTATTTTGTTCCCTCCAGTGCGTTTCAAACGCGACATGGCACTGAAAACTATTCCAGCAAAATCAGAATTTCAAAATCCAAATGGTGCTCCTTCCCTTCGGAGTCCTGCTGTGGGTCCAAACAGCAGTTTATTACCACATATGGGGTATTGCTATAATCGGGAGAAATTGCTTTACATATGTTGGGGTGTTTTTTCTCTTTTATTCCTTGAAAAAATTAAACATTTCTATGTTTTTTCAGAAAAAAAGTAGATTTTCATCTTCACATACTAATTCAAATAAATTTAGCAAAAAAACTGTGGGTTCAAAATGCTAACCATACCCCTAGATAAATTCCCTGAGGGGTGTAGTTTCCAATGAGGTCACTTTTGGGGTTTTTTATTGTTTTGGTCCCACAAGACCTCTTAAAACCTGACATGGTACCTAAAATATATGCTAATAAAAAGGAGGCCCCAAAATTCACTAGGTGCTCCTTTGCTTCTAAGGCCTGTATTTCAGTAAATTAGCGCACTAGGGCCACATGTGGGATATTTCTAAAAACTGCAGAATCTGGGCAATAAATAACAAGTTACATTTCTCGGGTAAAACCTTCTGTGGTATAGAATTTTTTTTATTGCAAATGAATTTTGTAAAAAAAATTAAATTCATAACTTTCACCTCTACTTTGCTTTAATTCCTGTGAAACGGCTAAAGGGTTAAAACACTTTCTGAATGCTGTTTTGAATACTTTGAGGGATGCAGTTTTCAAAATGGGGTGATTTATGGGGACTTTCTAATATATAAGGCCCTCAAAGCCACTTCAGAACTGAACTGGTCCTTGTAAAAATCGCCTTTTGAAATTTTCTTGAAAATATGAGAAATCGCTGCTAAAGTTCTAAGCCTTGTAACGTCCTAGAAAAATAAAATGTTCAAAAAACGATGCAAACATAGAGTAGACATATGGGAAATGTTAACTAGTAACTATTTTGTGTGGTATTACGATCTGTTTTACAAGCAGATACATTTAAATTTAGAAAAATGCTAATTTTTGCAAATTTTCTTCAAATCTTGGTGTTTTTTACAAATAAATATTGAATTTATCGACCAAATTTTTTCCCTAACCAAGTACAATATGTCACGAGAAAACAATCTCAGAATCACTTGGATAGGCAAAAGCATTCCGGAATTATTACCACATAAAGGGACACATGTCAGATTTGAAAAATCGGCTTCGTCCTGAAGGCCAAAACAGGCTCAGTCCCGAAGGGGTTAAAAAATACAACTTGTCCCGCAAAAAACAAGACCTTATACTGCTATGTCGACGCAAAAATAAAAAAGTTATAGCTCTTGGAATGCGATGATGGAAAAACATAAAAAATAGCCTGGTCATTAAGGTCTAAAATAGGCTTGTCATTAAGGGGTTAAGCTCCTGTATTGTTGGCTTGTTGCCGCAGCCATTTATTGTTTTTTTTTTCTCCCCGCCTCCCAAGAGTCTTAACTCTTTTATTTTCCCTATATATTGTCTAAAAGTATGTACCCCTCACATTGTGAAAATGCCACTCAGCACTTTAATGCAAAATGGCATGACGGTGCCAGTGTGTATAAAGTAAAATTTTTCATTAACCGGTTCAGGACCGGGCTATTTTGAGCCTTCAGGACCAGACACCGTTTAGCCATTTTTAGCACGCATTAGTTAAATGGCTATAACTTTATTTGTTCGTCTAGCGACGTGCTTTTTGCGTTGTTTTTTTCCGTAGACAATGCAGGTTTCTACTTTTTTTTTTTTTATCATTTTTATACACAGCCTTTTTGCCATTTTAGAATTTTTAGGCTTACATTTTGAAAATAATAGTATTAAAATAAGCTTTTTTTACTTTTCAGCTATTTTTTTTTGGTAAAAACATAGTTTTAACCTAAAATAGACCTTTTATTTGTGATCTTCATTGTCTACCGTAAATGTTAATATATTACATGTCTATATTAGGGTGATTGGGTCCGGGCTAGCGTTACGACAATGGGGGGGGGGGAATGTTTTTTTGGGGTGGATATTTTATGTGTATTTATTACATTTTTTTGCACTTTACTTTACTTTTATTTTTTTATTACTATGGTCTGTCCCTCAAAGGTCAGAAAAGACCTTTGGAGGACTATATATTTATTTTCTTTCTTTTACACCATGTTTTTCCACTGTAACTGGGGATGCACAGCAGTCCCATTTACAGGGGAAATCAGCCCTCTCATAGTGACTATTGTCACTAATAGGGCTGTGCTGGGTCTAGTAAGACCCAGCAGCAGTCTGCCACTAACGGCACCTGGCGATCATGTGACCAGTCACGTGATCACCGGGACCAATAGAGACAGCGGTGCGGCCGCTGCCTCTATTCCTATACACAGCGCTCATTGAGATCAAAGAAGACAGAAGCAGTGAAAGCTCGGGCAGCAAGCTAAAACCCACGCCGTAAATAGTCTCTGGCGCGGGTTTTAAGGACCCTGACCGGTGGCCATAAATACACAGCCAGCGGTCAGAAACATTTTAAAGTGCATAAAAATTTATATTTCTTGCTAAAAGTGTGACCCACGCAGAAAATTAGATGCACCACACATTCTAAAAAAAAAAAGTTCAATATGTGCAGAAACGCATGCAAAATCCACAGAAAATCTGCACGGTGTGAACAAGGCCTAAAGGAACTGCAGAATGCAGAGTTCTAAGAAAAGGTGCCCCAGAATTGATATTTTGTGGGCAATTTGAGTATTTACTTAAACAGACGTGTCAGAAGAGCTGACGGGTCCTCTTTAACATCAGTTGTGGTGATCTCCGCATTTCTGGAAATGCCATTATTCTCATATTTCATGCTTTTGTTACTTATGTTGAAGACTATCCTTAAGGGGCTTGACACACTGTAAATAATACATTAAACAAAGTTTAAAATATGATCTGCACGAAAAGCATGTGGACAAGCTCATTGCTGAAACAGCCATATATAGATATGTACACTACCGTTCAAAAGTTTAGGGTCACTTAGAAATTTCCTTATTTTTGCACGGAAAGCACAGTTTTTTTCAATGAAGATAACATTAAATTAATCAGAAATACACTCGATACATTAATGTGCTAAATGACTATTCTAGCTGCAAACGTCTAGCTTTTAATGCAATATCTACATAGGTGTATAGAGGCGCATTTCCAGCAAGCATCACTCCAGTGTTCTAATGGTACATTGTGTTTGCTAACTGTGTTAGAAGGCTAATGGATGATTTGAAAACCCTTGTGCAATTATGTTGGCACCGCTGTAAACAGTTTTGCTGTTTAGAGGAGCTATAAAACTGACCTTCCTTTGAGCTAGTTGAGAATCTGGAGCATTACATTTGTGGGTTTGATTAAACTCTCAAAATGGCTAGAAAAAGAGAGCTTTCATGTGAAACTCGACAGTCTATTCTTGTTCTTAGAAATGAAGGCTATTCCATGCGAGAAATTGCCAAGAAACTGAAGATTTCCTACAACGGTGTGTACTACTCCCTTCAGAGGACAGCACAAACAGGCTCTAACCAGAGTAGAAAGGGAAGTGGGAGGCCCCGCTGCACAACTGAGCAACAAGACCAGTACATTAGAGTCTCTAGTTTGAGAAATAGACGCCTCACAGGTCCTCAACTGGCAGCTTCATTAAATAGTACCCGCAAAACGCCAGTGTCAATGTCTACAGTGAAGAGGCGACTCCGGGATGCTGGCCTTCAGGGCAGAGTGGCAAAGAAAAAGCCATATCTGAGACTGGCTAATAAAAGGAAAAGATTAATATGGGCAAAAGCACACAGACATTGGACAGAGGAAGATTGGAAAAAAGTGTTATGGACAGACGAATCGAAGTTTGAGGTGTTTGGATCACACAGAAGAACATTTGTGATACGCAGAACAACTGAAAAGATGCTGGAAGAGTGCCTGACGCCATCTGTCAAGCATGGTGGAGGTAATGTGATGGTCTGGGGTTGCTTTGGTGCTGGTAAAGTGGGAGATTTGTACAAGGTAAAAGGGATTTTGAATAAGGAAGGCTATCACTCCATTTTGCCGTGCCATACTCTGTGGACGGCGCTTGATTGGAGCCAATTTCATCCTACAACAGGACAATGACCCAAAGCACACCTCCAAATTATGCAAGAACTATTTAGGGAAGAAGCAGGCAGCTGGTATTCTATCTGTAATGGAGTGGCCAGCGCAGTCACCAGATCTCAACCCCATAGAGCTGTTGTGGGAGCAGCTTGACCGTATGGTACGCAAGAAGTGCCCATCAAGCCAATCCAACTTGTGGGAGGGGCTTCTGGAAGCATGGTGTGAAATTTCTCCCGATTACCTCAGCAAATTAACAGCTAGAATGCCAAAGGTCTGCAATGCTATCATTCCTGCAAATGGAGCATTCTTTGACGAAAGCAAAGTTTGAAGGAGAAAATTATTATTTCAAATAAAAAAATCATTATTTCTAACATTGTCAATGTCTTGACTATATTTTCTAGTCATTTTGCAACTCATTTGATAAATATAAGTGTGAGTTTTCATGGAAAACACAAAATTGTCTGGGTGACCCCAAACTTTTGAACGGTAGTGTATGTATGTATAAATATTTGGAGTGGTATATTAGGAACAAGATGTACACTCCATATGTAATGGTCTCCGTCAAGCCCAGAGTTACTTCTAATCACGTTACTAAAATGACAATTCTATAAGAGGTGTATAAAGGGTACGGCTTCTTTGAAGAGGCTGCCTTGTCACAGACAACCCTTCTAAACTGGCAGCCGCAGCAAACACCTGACGGAGGTGATCAAGTTGTCTGCTCATTTACACTACAACGGCCGTTCAGATGAATGGCTGTCCATGTAATACAATATTGCTTGAGTCCACCAGAGGGGGAGCCTAATAGGACCTATGGGCAGGGCTTGTCCACATTGGACAAGCCCTTTAAAGTTCTGTATAATATATTTCTAATAGGGTTGTATAAACAGTAGTATTTTTTATTTTCGTCAAACCCAGTTACAAATTTATATTGTGAATTATATTTACTGTTAATGAAATTAGGGTAAAGGGTAATTGTTCGGACAAACTATTTCTGAGTTTAACAGGAGTCTCTCATGGGGTTTGACCTTTTTCACCCTTTAACCCACAGTATGAATAAGGATGTAATTCTGCCTTTTCACATATGGTAGAAGTCCTGCTTATTTATGTAAGTGTATAATCTGTAGGCTCTGTACACATGACGTGTAGGGAACAGGGAATGTAGGGGAAGCCGCGCTCGTACAAGCTCCATGGCCCCTTCAAAACAGCTGATCGGTGAGGGTGCTGGGGGTCGGACCTTCACAGATCAGATATTGATGGCCTATTCTGAGGATAGGCCATCAATCTCATATGACTAGACAACCCCTTTAAAGAGGCTCTGTCACCAGATTTTGCAACCCCTATCTGCTATTGCAGCAGATAGGCGCTGCAATGTAGATTACAGTAACGTTTTTATTTTTAAAAAACGAGCATTTTTGGCCAAGTTATGACCATTTTTGTAGTTATGCAAATGAGGCTTGCAAAAGTCCAAGTGGGTGTGTATTATGTGCGTACATCGGGGCGTTTTTAATACTTTCACTAGCTGGGCGCTCTGAAGAGAAGTAACATCCTCTTCTCTTCAGAACGCCCAGCTTCTGACAGTGCAGATCTGTGACGTCACTCACAGGTCCTGCATCGTGACGGCCACATCGGCACCAGAGGCTACAGTTGATTCTGCAGCAGCATCAGCGTTTGCAGGTAAGATCGACTTACCTGCAAACGCTGATGCTGCTGCAGAATCAACTGTAGCCTCTGGTGCCGATGTGGCCGTCACGATGCAGGACCTGTGAGTGACGTCACAGATCTGCACTGTCAGAAGCTGGGCGTTCTGAAGAGAAGAGGATGTTACTTCTCTTCAGAGCGCCCAGCTAGTGAAAGTATTAAAAACGCCCCGATGTACGCACATAATACACACCCACTTGGACTTTTACTTTTAAACACACCCACTTGGACTTTTGCAAGCCTCATTTGCATAACTACAAAAATGGTCATAACTTGGCCAAAAATGCTCGTTTATTAAAAATAAAAACGTTACTGTAATCTACATTGCAGCGCCTATCTGCTGCAATAGCAGATAGGGGTTGCAAAATCTGGTGACAGAGCCTCTTTAAGGCAATTTTACAGGGCAGCAGTCAGCCAATGAATACGCAAACGTTCGTTCATCTTCTGATCACATTTTTGTGGCCAAAAAAATGGTCTATTTGTCCGCTGCACATCTCCCTGTATAAACAAGATGTGCTGCCGACAAGGTGCAAATGTATGAGGAAGAACAATCGTATGAACAATCTTTAGTCACCTAACGTTCTGATCATTGCTCCTTGTAAATTGGAGCCTGTAACGGCCAGGAAATTGAACTGTGTAAAACCACTCTTTCATCACTTTCCCCTCTCAAGCTGGTCTGCTTTTGTATCATAGTAATTACAGTAGTAACGAGAATGCTCCGGATGAATAGTGTTATACTGTAGATCCCTATCCGGTAGGGACATGCTAGGGGAGTTTTAAGCAACAAGAATACATTTTTTACATAAAACATGATGTGGATGCAAATCTATGGAGAATGCCTAAAATCGCTATTTGTATCAGTTTGGAGCATAACTACTGTGCTCTATTATTGACACCATGGTGAAAAGCATGGCTTCTAGCTTAAAGAGGCTCTGTCACCAGATTCTCAAATCCCTATCTCCTATTGCATGTGATCGGCGCTGCAATGTAGATAACAGTAACGTTTGTTTGTTTTTTAAAAACTTTCTTTTTTGGCCAATTTATGAGCTATTTTATATATATGCAAATGAGCTTTGAAATGGACAACTGGGCGTGTTTTTATTCGTATGTCCAACTGGGCGTGTATTGTGTTTTTAACTGGGCGTGTTTACTTGTTTTACTAACTGGGCGTTGTGAATAGAAGTGTATGATGCTGACGAATCAGTGACCAATCGGCATCATGCACTCCTCTCCATTCATTTACACAGCAGCATCGTTCTTACTAGAACGATGTGCAGCCACATACACAAGTGTCCTGGTAATGAATATACATGACATCCAGCCTGGACGTCATGTGTATTCAGAATTCTGACACTTCTGAATCCTTTCTGTGAGATTTCCAGCAAGGGAAATGAAATCTTGTTTACCTCGTAATCTCGCGAGATTACGCGCGGCTTGCTGGAATCTCACAGAAAAGATTCAGAAGTGTCAGAATTCTGAATACACATGACGTCCAGGCTGGAGGTCATGTGTATTCATTATCAGGACACATGTGTATGTGGCTGCACATCATTCTAGTAAGAACGTGACGCTGCTGTGTAAATGAATGGAGAGGAGTGCATGATGCTGATTGGTCACTGATTCGTCAGCATCATACACTTCTCTCCACAACGCCCAGTTAGTAAAACAAGTAAACAAAAATAGATATTGGGATGCACTCCTCAGTCTATTGACGTGGTGCTAGTAAGGTAGGGACGAGAATCCCACAATATTGGAAATATATAACCCCAGGGAATATCCGGCGGACATCCCATACCAGTGATATCGTCTTACAGCGACCGTGACGAAGGCCGAGGTTCGGCCGAAACGTCTTTACCAAGTCGCTTTCTACCTATACTTTACCAACTTTTGTTGCAATAAAACTTAAATTTGTTTGCATCTGGATCTTTTGCGTACCTCTGTGTGTGCTGGGGTTATATATTTCCAGTAAAACAAGTAAACACGCCCAGTTAAAAACACAATACACGCCCAGTTGGACATACGAATAAAAACACGCCCAGTTGTCCATTTCAAAGCTCATTTGCATATATATAAAATTGCTCATAACGGCCAAAAATGAACGTTTTTCCAAAAAAAACACGTTACTGTTCTCTACATTGCAGCGCCGATCACATGCAATAGGAGATAGGGATTTGAGAATCTGGTGACAGAGCCTCTTTAAGGATCTGTTTAATTGCAGCAAAATACTGCAGTTTTTTTGGGCGTTTTCACAAAAATGCATAGTTTTTCCGCGATTTTGTAGTAAACATGGCAATAACCCATGATTTGACTTCACCATGTGAATAGACCCTAATTACCTTTGCAGCTTTGGATGACAGTGAGTGTATGCTCCTCCGGTTAAAATGACCTGGAACTGACATTTTGACACCTTAAAGGGTAAGGGTATGTTCACACAGCATATTTTCAGCCGTTTTTCGGGCCGTAAACACCCCGAAAAACGGCTGAAAATATGGAAGCTGAACGCATCCAAACATCTGCCCATTGATTTCAATGGGAAAAACAGCGTTTTGTTACGACGGGGCTTTTTTTTTACATGTCCGTTTGAAAAAACTAAACTTTCAACAAACTTCTGAAATGCCATAGTGACGTGACAGATGTTTTTATTGGTGGGGGTCTGAGCACTGAGACACCCGCTGTTTGCTAAAACAAAACGGCAGAAGCCGATGTAATGGTGTACGGACTCGATGGCTAGTCTATGGGCCCGTAACACCATTACATTGGCTTTCCGAAAAAAGCAGATCAGAAACTAAGCAGTTTCACGCACACCCGAATGCGTCTGCCGCTTCATTTTAGAGATCGGTCTCCGTGCTTGGACCCGCCTCCCTCGCTCAATACTTCTGACATGTCACTTGGACAAAGCATTTAAAGCTTTAGAATCGGGGTGGCCCCCTCCAATGTGCCATCGGCTCCCTCACGACGCAATCGTGGGGCGCCAAAGGTCGCCAATACAGCTTGGGGGCCCCCCAGGTCTGCCATCTTTGAATTGCTTTAAAAAAAAAAACACCCAAATTGCTGTTTTTTTGGTCACTTTGGCTCTGCAAAAAAATAAAATAAATAGTGATCAAACAAGTCGCATATACCCCAAAATAGTACCAATAAAAACTAAAGCTCGCCCCTCAAAAAACAAGCCCTCACATTGCTCAGTTGACGGAAAAATAAAAAATCTGTCTTTCAGAATATGGCGGCACAAAAAATTTGGTAAAGTGATAAAACATAAAAAAATATATACAAATTTGGTATCGCAGTAATGAAATGGCGTAATTTTTTGCCCATTTCACACCCCAAATATTAATTTTTTCAGCTTCCCAGTACATTATGCAGTACAAAAAAATGGTACCATGAAAAACTACAACTTGTCCAGAAAAAAACAAGTCCTCATATGGCGATGTCATTGAAAAAATAAAAACGTTAGGGCTTTTGGAAGGCGGAGAAAACAAAAAAAATCCGAAGATTTGCCGTGTCCTTAAGGGGTTAATGGCTTAAGAGAAAAATATTAGACAAACAGCCCAAATAATGGCAGGTTCACGATGTATTGGCATTTATTGTGTACATAATTGTGACTCTTTCTAGTGAATCAATTGTAACGTGGAGTGTTTTGTTTGCACGCCTGTCTCCAATCTTATTGAGGCTGATACAGATGGGACTGCCAAGCCCCATTATAAGAACCACATGTCTGACAAGAGGAAGAATTGTAAACATGATGTGAAACAGATAGCAAAGTGGTGAGATATTTCTGCAGCCAATCCTTGTCCGTTAGGGAACACTGTTGATGGAGCTAAATTGTGAGATAGCAGTTTTTAGCTGCACATGGAAAATGGAGATCAGAGAAAAATGTGGCACTTACTCGTATATCTGCAGTATTGCTCTTAACTACTATGTTGTTTAGAGGGGTGATTATATTTAAAGGGGTTTTCCCATCATCAATATTTATCACCTATCCGCAGGAGTGCGTCTCCATCAGCCTCTTAGAAAGTGAATGGAGCGGTGGCTGTTCTTGTGCTTTCTCGGTCAGCCCCATAGAAAGTGATTTGAGTGGTGGCCGAGCATTCTCAGTACCGCTCCATTAATATGGGGCGCACAGGAATGACCAGGTAAGCCCATTCTCAGGATCGGTGGAGGTCCCAGCAGTCGGGATAGGTACATCAATGATGGGAAAACCCCTTTAGGTGGAAAGTAAAGTGAGTTATGCTGCCCTCCTAGCAGTAGTATTGGCAATGTGCTGCATACCCGCATTGAATAGGGACCCTTTGACTAAAATGATAAACAAATCCGTTGTAGAGAACACATCACTAAAAAAAATTGTATTGAGAAACTGAATGCTAAAGACAGATTAGTGTTGGGGGGAAAAAAACTTTTTTTTAAATGTAATTAAGTATTTATTGTGGTCCTTACAATGTTAAGGCTTTATACACAAAAACGTTATCCATAAGTTACATGAATTCCTAAATGTCTTCTTTCTACAAGTGTAGAAAGGTAAATTTGTGACATATTGGGCATAATAACACAGCTTGCATTTTGTGTAATGTACAGTAGTTAATTGCACACGCTGGACTATATGGACAGTGATGTCAAGGGCTTTTCCAGGCTCAGCGCTAAAAGTAGTGCCGTGCCCAGGGAGTCCTCGACGAGTGGAGGTGCTCCCTCTGCTCTGTACTAATGCTGAAGCAGGGAACTTGACGGTTCCTTGCTTCAGCATTGGATTCAACTGTATCTGCGTCCTGCGGACGCAGGTACAGTTGACACAGGGACATGCCACCTGGGACAGTGCCCGCAGTCCGGGACTGTCCTGCTGAATCCGGGATGGTTGGGTGGTTTGTATCCCCTAAAATACCTAATAGTCTCATTGACACCTTACACGTCAGACACGCGTCCCCCAGGTTTTGTTTATTTTATATTTTTTTAATTAATTCGCACAGCATACATTGTTACGACTGTCAAAAAGCCATGGGAACCTGATGGTAAAGTGTGAACAGAGACCTACTTTAATTGATGTATCATCAAACACTAGTAAGGGTCTATTCACACAATATGGTCAAATGTTCTTTTTGCTGTGATTTTTGCTTAAAGCGTAAATAAACCTTCGCAAAAAAAATTTAACTGCTGTTATGTGAATAGGTGGTACCAGATGGGCGATTATTAGCAGAATATGATGCGCTCTCCTGGCTGCATGACGCCAATATGGGGGCGTGCCTGCTGTTTGGGCGCAGCCTATGTGCACTGTGTGTGGATTTCTGCTAGTAATAAGAAACCGCCAAGAAATGTACTAAAGGGAGTGGCTATTTCGCACACATAGTTACACAAAGAGGAGCCCAAATTAATTAATAAAGTACATTACGAAATGTATTTATATTAAATATGCTGCCGGAAAATATAACGTTTATTGAAAGTTAATTTATGCTTTAATTGCAGAAAAACTGCGGTGCTTTGCCACAATATCTCTTTTTCTGATAGGATGTGAAGGTGGTGAGGGAATGCTACTTTTGTTCGCTATAGCCACAATTTTTTTGTTCACCACAGCCACAGTATAATTTGGAAATTGTGAGGTGGAAGTCTGTATAACCGAGCCGTTAAACTACAATTGTGTCTGTTCAGTGGTGGTAGTCTTTACAGTGTAGCTGTCGCATCTTGAGGCATGGGGCACTGCCATATTTATCTAGTATGTTCTTTGACCCTCCTACTTGTGGTAATTACATGTGTTTTTTTTTTTATGTCTCGCGTTAGAACAATGGATTCTTCTGAATTATTACAATGCTGCCATGCTCTCAATGTCAGGACATGACTGAAATCTGCTGTGTAAACCCGGGGAATAAGATACAGATAAACATTTCTCTGTTTGAGTGGGCGTTCCTGTGAGTTTTGGGTAATCACTAGGTGTCTTGGCAAGTCATCTATGTTACTATTGTTCGGTATCACATCTATTTTCTGGGTGTTACGTTTTTAACTCAAAACAAAAAATGTCTGTTCCTTACCGATAGGCTGGATTTATATAGGTTTCCCCTTCAGACAGTTGGTCAAATAATTTTGGTAATTACTTGAAGAGGTATTTTGTTAGGTTTGGAATAGGAAACGTGATTCGCATACTAGCAAAGAAATGACCCTGCTATCGCTCACAATGGGGTTAACTATCTGAACATGTTTTACAGACGTCCCTCATATTTGCACTGTTCTTTTAGGCTATGTTCACACATCGCAGTCAATTTGTGGTTTCTATAAGACCTTTTTCGAAAAAAAATTAAAACTGGCATTTTGTCGCAATTGAGCCATTTATTTCAGCATGCACTAGCTTCTAGGTTCTCAACCACGTCTCTAGTGTACTCGCACTGTCTTTGTGCTGTGCTCTTAATATATTAGCTCAGTATATGATCATAGCCTTCAGGGTTCTTTGATGTAATTTAGTTTTTTTTCTCCCTTATAACCATTAAGAAACACTGCTCTAGCTCATTCATTGGTGGAGTTGTTTACTCCATTGACTTCCAGGGCATGTATTATCAGAAATTGGCATATAGATTAAGACTTTTACATATACACTTTTTTTTTTTTTTTTTTTTTTTTTTTTTTTTTATGCCACTATCCAAATTTCTTGGAATATTCCAGTTTTCACACTGGTCGCAAGGGCAGTTCAAATAAGTTAATAATTTTGTGGCTCAATTGTCAGCTTTGCTGTATACAGTGGAACAAGGATGACCAGAGTCATCTCATTAGAAGATGAGCCAGTTTAAAGGTATATTCCCACAGGATATGCCATAAATGTTACGGAAACAACCAAGCCTGCTTTGGCTTCCGTGTGCAGTCCTTTATTTCAATGGACCTAATGAATGGAATGGCCAAGACTGTTATGTCAAAATCGGACAGGAGTAGGACTGGTCCTATTTTTGTCGGAACGGCCACATGGTTCCGTTAAGACAACGAAATGTGCATGGCCCCATAGAAATTAATGTCAGGTTGCTATCCGTTAAAAAAAACAGTACACTGAAGAAAATAACTGAAGTGGGCATGAGGCCTTATGAAACTAAAATACAATAAACATATGAGACAATCCCTCTAAGTAGCTAAAACCTTAATTTGGAAAACCACTTTTAAAATCTGCATTTATTCTAGCATACTTTCATAGAAATGTAAAACAAAGCAATTTGACTAAACCAAAAACAACCTGGAGTTCTGCAGAATTCTCGTGCCACACAAACTGTGCATGGATCCAATTTTATTCTGGATCTCATTCACTATTGTTGAGATTGTCCGTGTAGTGTATTTGGGTTATTTTGGATTTTGTTCCACTAAAAGAAAAAGAAAGTCTGACTATATTTCTACAACTATCCCTATGACAAGTTTCAGCCATGATACACAAAACTGCTGAAAAAAGTGGTGAGATTATGCAGTCTACCTGACACTGAAAAGACAGATTAGTTTCCTCTTACATAGAGTTCCCTTGAGTCCTACACTGCAAAAAGCAGTCCCCTTTTGGAGCTGGAAACTTGTATTCCTAGAAATCAGTCATGCTATATTACAGGAATTAATAGAAATGTAATCCTTTATTTGTTTTACTTCATTTTGCTGCCAGAAGGAAGAATGTGGGGCTTATACAATGGCTTTTGAGCATGCAGGTGTTGCCCGCTGTAATGGTTTTTGTTCTAATTATTGTTGCGAGCTGTATGTCGTAAGCTTGTCATTGGTAGTCTTCAGACTATATTCCGATAAGGATATATATTTATTAGCTCACTTTATAACCAGGCTGCTGTTTGGGGCTATTTAGTGATTCTCTTCACTGGTTTTATAGGTTACTAGTAATATGATCTATCTTGATGATATCAATTATGTTTACTTGTTCTTATGATAAAAGTTTTGTTCTTTATCATACTTTTTTGGTTTTTTTTCCATTTTCTTGGAATTTGGGGCCAGATTTAATAGGACTGTTTTTTTCCCATACCCCAATCCTAATATAAGGAGCACTGGACAAAGACCACTTTATTGCCATCTGTTGAATGTCTTTTCTGACTACTTCTGCAGGAAAGGATGCAGCTCGATTCTGTCAGTGACAATATTTAGCTCCATTCATTCAACACCGGGTTAAACAACCAACCTCTTAAGGGTATGTTCACACGTCTTAACAAATTACGTCTGAAATTATGGAGCTGTTTTCAGGCGAAAACAGCTCCTGAATTTCAGCTGTTTTTGCAAGTACTCGCGTTTTTCGCGGCGTCCATTACGGACGTAATTGGAGCAGTTTTTCAATGGAGTCAATGAAAAACTGCTCCAAAAACGTCCAAAGAAGTGACATGCACTTCTTTGACGCGGGCGTCTTTTTACGCGCCGGCTTTTGACAGCGATGCGTAAAATTACACCTCGTCTGAACAGAACATCGTAAAACCCATTGCAAGCAATGGGCTGATGTTTGTAGGCATAATGGAGCCGTTTTTTCAGGCGTAATTCGAGGCGTAAAATGCCTTTATTACGTCTGAAAATAGGCCGTGTGAACATACCCTAATGCATCAAGATAGATAAAAGAAAAAAGGACACAGCGTCAGATGGAAGTGATAGAAGAGGTTTGTTTTTCCAGGGAAACCAAATATATACTTCCTTTTCCAAATTGCAAATACTGGCAGGTAAATGCAAAGAGGTGCAAGCTGCTGCCGATCCCCAAACGCAAATACCTAAAGGAGTTGCCTTGATGAAAATTGTAAAGAAAATAAAATAAAAAAGAGGGATACTGTAGGTTGGTTTATTGCATAAAAGCAAGGTAAACAGATTGCTACGCGTTTCAACGCTGGACTGGCGTCTTCCTCAGGCAGATGTGTGTGTGGTGTCAAAACGACCTAGGTGGTGTTAAAACGAAATGTATGGCATTGCACTGGATAAATGACCAGCTCCCAACACTTAAGTTATATATTTGTTTAGTTAAAGGACATGTCTTTTTCAACCGTAGTAACTATGTAATTCTATTATTCCATATGAAAACATTGTATACAATAATCGTAGTTGTGCACAATAATTCTTGAAAATTTGGGACCTATGGAATAACTCCACTCTAACGATTTGCACTTTACATAGTCCTTGAGAGGAGACCTCCCATCATAAATCTGTCCTCTAACTTTTAACCTTTACCTCTGTGTAAAGGAAAGTTCAGTTCCAGTCGCAGATACCACTGTTGCAGGTTCATTCATTCAGCTAATGGAAAATCTTGCAGGTTAAATTTTTTTATTGTTAATAAAAACACATTAGATGACGTTGTGCTATTTGGGATTTATATATGTCTATACAAACTTTATACCTTTTGTGTACTCCTTTGCATATGGATTATTTTAATTTGTAAGAATTTGGCTGTACATCAGGACAATCTACACTATATGGACAAAAGTATTGGGACACACCTCTTAATCATTAAACTCAGGTGTTTCATTCAGTCCCATTGCCACAGATGTATAAAATCACGCACCTAGCCATGAGTCTGCCTTTACAAAGATTTGAGAAGGAATGAGTCGTTCTAAAGAACTCAATAAAATTGAGCGTGGTACTGTAACAGGATTGTCACCATTGTAACAAATCAGTACGTGAAATGTCTTCCCTCCTAGATATTTCACAATCAACTCATATTATTGCAAAGTGTTAGCATTTTGGAATCACCACATCTCAGCCACGAAATAGCAGACCAAGTAAAGTTACAGAGCATGGGCGCAAATTCTCTGCTACTCAAAACTGTAAAGTTCCAAACCTGTAGCATTAACATCCAAACAAAAACTGTACTGGGAGTTCCATGGCATGGGTTTCCATGGTCAAGCATCTACATGCAATCCTTACATCACCATGTACAATGCCAAACATCGGATGGAGTGGTGTAAAGCACGTCGCCATTGGACTCAGGAGCAGTGGAACCGTGTTCTGTGGAGTGACGAAACGACCTTCTACATTGTGTCAACTGTAAAGTTTGGTGGTGGAGGAATAATGCTATTTGGCTGTTTTTTCGGGGTTGACCCCTTAGTTCCAGTAAAGGGAAATCTTAATGCTTCAGCATACCAAGACATTTTGGACAATTGTAGCTTTCAACTTTGAGGGAACAGTTTGGGGTTTGGCCCTTTTCTGTAACCGCGTGACTATGCCCCAGTGCACAAAGCAAGGTCCATAAAGGCGTGGTTGGGTGAGTTTGGTGTGGAAGAACGTGACTGGCCTGCACAGGGACCTGACCTCAACCCCATCAAACACCTTTGGGATGAACTAGAACAAAAATTACAAGTCAGGCCCTCTCATCCAACATCTGTGTTTGAACTCACAAATGCTCTTCTAGATAAATGGGCAAATATTCCCACAGACTCACTCCAAAATCTTGTCGAAAGCCTTCTCAGAAGAGTGGAAGCTGCTGTTTAAGCTGGAAAGGGAAGACCAACAACATATTCATGCCTATGATGTAAAATGGGATGTCCTAAAAGCTGCTGTAGGTTTCCCAATACTGTTGTCCATATAGTGTATGTTTAATATACTTGCCCTGCTCTAAAAGTTAATAAAATGCGTTACGTTTAAAAAAATATATATATATTGTCATGACCTCTTTAGGATGTTCGTTTGTGTAGCTTGTTAGGTTACTTATGAGTTCAACTGCTGTTGGGTAGGATCGTGGTTAATCTACAAAAATACATAATCTTTAACCTCTTCCCGACATCTGCCGTATATATACGACGCATGTCTGGTGGGAAAGTATGGAGCCGACTCACGGGCTGAGCTTGCTCCATAGAATGAGCATGTCCATTGTATCTTACAGCCGACACTTCGGTGTTACCAGCGGGATCCCGCTCGGGCGCCATCCCACTAGTTTAACCATTTAGATTCCGTGGTCAATAGCGACCACGGCATTTTAGTCGTTATAAACAGGGGTGGCCCCCTGTAACGTTGCAACAACACTCCCGTGGGGTGCCGATGGCATGGCAGCCTGGGGCTGCCATCTTTGTACTCCCTGTGAAGCCCTGCGTCCAGCAGTGCTTCATAGGAGACTGTCCGTATAACAATATACTGCAAAACATTAGTATTGCAGTATATCATGCAAGCGATCGCTAATTCAAGTCCCCTAGGAAGACTAGTAAAAAAAAAAAGTTGAACGTAAAATATATATTTTTTTAACCTCCTAATGCACGATGATGCAAAAGTACATGACGTACAGGTGCCTTGAGGGGTTAAAAAAAACAAAACTTTTTTTTTCCCATGACCGTTTGCCCTGCCTTAATGCAGGCACCATGATGTACCGTTATTTCATGGTTTTGCTCAAGTCACCATGTCCAAAGACATAGTGACGGAACAGTGAGATCGGCAGTCACTATGATGCGACTGTGATTGGTCAGTCTGTAGTGAATGACCAATCACCGCATTGCAGCATGGTTACCCGGCAAAAAAAGCCATGGAGCCAATTTGCTAGCCGATCTTTTGTAGGCAACAGGAGGCCTAAGGCCCCATGCACACGAATGTGCTTTTGCAGCCGCAATTCCCCAAAAAATTCACGGGAAAATTGCGGCCCCATTCATTTCTATGGGCCCATGCACACGACCGTGGTTTCCACGGTCTGTGCCTGGACCGCAGAAAGAACGGACATGTCTTATTACGGCCATGTTCTGCGGTCCAGGCTCAAAGAAAAGAATGGATGTGGCCATGTGCACGGGTGGCTCGCGGATGACACTCCGCGGCCGGCCGACCCGAAAATCACGGCCGTGCACATGGCTACACTCGTGTGCATGAGGCCCAACAATGGCCTCCTGTCTGCCAAGTACGGAGGCCTAAAAGGCTTCCGGACATAAACAAGATGGCAGCGGGCTCAGAACCTGATCCTGCGCCATCAGCCGTGGGTGTCCGCTGTATATCACAGCTGACACCCTGCTGTAACGGCAAGGAACAGAGCTAGCTCCGATCCCTGCCATTAACCCCTTAGATGCTGTGATCAAAAGCAATTGCGACATCTTAGTTGATTTGTAGTTGTGCAATGTGCTCGCGGGGGTGACTGTCATTGCTATGGCAACCGAAGGCCAACAGTGGCCTCCTAGTCTGCCATGTACGGAAGCCTATTAGGCCCTGCCCGGAGGCAGAGCCATATAGGCTTACTGTCAGTGAATAACTGACCGCTCTAATGCATTGCACTACGTGGGTAGTGCAATGTATTAGGGTAAAGATCACATGTGCAGGCCTTCAAGTCCCCCAGTGGGACAAAAAAAACAGATTTAAAAATTGTGCAAAAGTGTAAAAATAAAAGATATAGAAGTAACAAAAACAAACTGCCTTTTTCCAATAATAAGTCCTTTTATTATAGGAAAAAAGTGTAGCTAAACGTTCGACAAACTTCTGACATGTCATAGTGACTTGTCAGAAGTTTGGATTGGTGGGGGTCCGAGCACGGAGACCCCCACCAATCGCTAGAACGAAGCAACTGAAGTGCTTGTGTGAGCGCTCAGCGGCTTCGTTTCTGTTCGGCTTTTTCCGGAAAGCCGATGTATCGGAGTACGGGCTCATAGACTTTGTATGGAGTCCATACACCGATACATTTATTTCCGGAAAAAGCCAAACAGACACGAAGCAGCTGAGCGCTCACACGAGCACTTCAGCTGCTTCGTTCTAGCGATTGGTGGGGGTCTCAGTGCTCGGACCCCCACCAATCCACACTTCTGACATGTCAGAAGTTTGTCAAATGTTTAGCTACGCTTTAAAGTATACATTTGGTATGACCGCGTCCGTAATGACCCAAACTATAAAACTGTTATTTTTCCCGCACAGTTTTTTGGTCACTACCTCTCCAAAAACATAAAATAAAAAGTTGCATGTACCCCAGAATAGTACAAATAAAAACTAGCTTTGTCGACGCAAAAAGAAATAAGTTATGGCGCTCTAAATATGGTGGCACAAAAAATCAATTTTAAAAAAATCAAAACGTTTTTATTGTGCAAACGCTGCAAAACATGAAAAAACTATATACGTATTGTCACGTTGGGTGCGTGGGCCCACTGGGCCGAACCGCCTTGACAGTATGGCAGCTGGCCAAATAGGTTGTACCTGTGGTAATTTCAGACCGTAGCAAGACCGGTTCGGATGGGACTTTGGCAGCAGGCCTACACCAGGCGTGGTGTAACAGGAAAGGCGTAGTACTCAGTGCAGCACGACTCCAACTCTATACGGCACTTGGTTCTGGATAGCACAGGATACAGGTAGCATGAACCGGAACACTGGGAACTAGGAAACACTAAGGGACCATTTGCAGGGACGAACATAGGTAAATGACGACAATGCTCAGGCAATGCAGGAAGGGGCAGGGCCCTTCTTTATAGTCCAGGGTGCTCATTGGCTAATTTGGGTCTTCAATTCAGGTGCGCGCTCGGGACACGGCCGAGAGAAGCGGAAGTGAGCGCTGGCGTCTCCTGAGGAGGAGATGCGGGCCAGCGCTCACTGATCCATGGCTGCGGCCGTCAGGAGATCAGTAAACCTTATAGCCCGCGGCCATGGGCATTACATATATGGTATTGCCGTAATGGTATCGACCCGCAAAATAAAGTAAAACATTTAATTTATAGCGCACAGTGAACACTGTAAAGAAAATAAAAAGAATAAAAAAACGTCAGAATTGTAGGTTTTTGGTCACCTTACTTGCCAAAAAATTGAATAAAAAGTGATCAAAAAATCGCATGTACTCCAAAATGGTACCAATGAAAACTACAGATTTGTCCGGCAACAAATAAGCCATCACAGAGCTCCGTTGGCGGAAAAATTAAGCTCTGGCTCTCAGAATATGGCAACGCAAAATGTGCAGTGTTCCAAAAGCGGATAAGATTGGGCAACATTTATCAGTGTGACGCTGGCCACATATCTGTGGATTATGAATTTATCGCATTATTATACCACCTTTATTACACCCTGACGTACTCCGCAAAGTTTACATATGTCCCCACATTATAAACTGAAATAGCAGCAAAACCCCAAACAGGACTACAACCAAGCAAAATCTGCGCTCCAAAAGCCAAATGGCGCTGCCACCCTTCTGAACCCTACAGCGTGCCCAAACAGCAGTTTATGTCCACATATATGGAATTGCCATACCTGGAAAAACCCGTTTAACAGTTTGAGATATTTGTCTTCAGTGGCACAAACTGGGCACAACATATTGTGCATTAAAATGGCATATCAGTGGAAAATTGCAATTTTTAATTTGCACCATCCCCAGCGCATTAATTTTTAATGTAAAAACACCTGTAGAGTCAAAATGTTCACTATACCCCTTAAAATGCCCAAAGGGATGTAGTTAACAAAATAAGGGTAATTACTTGGGGGTTTGTTTTCATATTTGACCAACAAGCCTTGCAATTGTGGGCCAGTGCTGTGAAAATCACCCAAAAAATCCAACTTTATTAGGCAAAAGATTTATTCCCCAATACCAACATTGATGAGCAGAAATTGGCTTTGATTAAAGAAGCACTCGAAGTCTTTGAGCCAGACATTTTAGGTATTCTCTCCAACAACTTTATTGTGGAATCCATATCTTCTAAAACGGTACATACAAAATCTCTCAAAAATATATAAAGTTTTGATGGCCAACTCTGAAACGCCATCATATATAGGGGAAAAGAACTAACGTACTATTTCCTATGGAAACCATTAACACCATTATTGGGTACGCTTAATCGGACTCTTGTTCAATACGAATACAATAAATAAATTACAAAATAATATCTCGCTGGTACAAGACTCCAGATCTACTAACTAGGATAGATCCCAATTACTCTTCCAAATGCTGGCGCTGCAAAAATGAGATAGGATCCCCTTCACACATTTGATCCCCTTCTGCATGCCAAATTGGACTCCTGCCTTTGTGAGCCCTGCCTTATGTCCAAACAGCAGTTTATAACCACATGTGGGGTATTGCTGAACTCTGAAGAAATTGCTTTACAAATGTTGTGGTGCTTTTTCTCCTTTATCCCTTGTCAAAATGAAGAAATTCAACAATTGTAGTGGGAAAACAAATGTAGATTTTCATTTTCACTGCCTATTTCCAATAGATTCTGCAAAAGACCTGCGGGGTCTAAATGCTCACTATACCTCCTAGATAGATTCCTTCAGGGGCGTAGTTTCCAAAATAAGGTCACTTTTGGGGGGTTTATACTGTTTTGGTCCCTCAGGGGCTTTGCAAATGCAACATGGCACCGGAAAACCATTCCGGAAAAGCCAAATAGCGCTCCTTCCTTTCTAAGCCCTGCCGTGTGTCCAAACAGCAGTTTATTACCACGTATGGGGTATTGCCGTACTCAGAAGAATTTGCTTTACAAATGTTGTGGTTCTTTTTCTCCCTTAGGGTATGTGCACACGTAGTGTTCAGCTGTTTTTCGAGCCCAAACCATCAAGAAAAACGAATGAAAAATCGGAAGCAGAACACCTACAAACATCTGCCCATTGATTTAAATGGAAAATACGGCGTTCTGTTCCGACAGGGCGTTTTTTATGTGGCCGTTTTTCAAAACGGCCGCATAAAAAAAACGCCCGCGAAAAAAAAGTGCATGTCACTTAATGAGCGGTTTTTGTAGCCGTTTTTCATTGACTCTATAGAAAAACAGTTCCAAAAACGGCTGTGAAAAACGCGAGTATGATTAAAAAAAGTCTGATAATCAGGAGCTGCTTTCCCTTGAAACCAGCTCCATATTTTCAGACGTCTTTGATTTTGTGTGTGCACATGCCCTTATTGTGAAAATGGAAAAAATCTGAGCTAAAACTACATTTTATTAGAAAAAAAACATTGATTTTCATTGTCACTGCCTAATTCCACTAAATTCAGCAAAAAAACCTGTGGGGTCAAAATGCTCACTATAAACTCTTGATAAATTCCTTGAGGGGTGTAGTTTGCCAATGATTATATAGGGGGGTTTCTAATATATAGGACCTAAACCACTTCAGAACTGAACTTGTCCCTAAAAAAAGGCTTTTGAAATTTTCTTGAAAATGTGAGAAATTTCTGCTAAAGTTCTAAGCCTTGTAAATAAAAGGCTGTTCAAAAAGCAATGCAAATGTAAAGTAGACATATGGGAAATGTGAACTAGTAACTATTTTGTGGTATTTTTATCTGTCTTACAAGAAGATACATTTAAATTTATAAAAATGCAAATTTTTGTACATTTTCTTTAAATGTTGGTGTTTTTCACAAATAAACACTGAATGTATTGCCCAAATTTTACCACTAACTTAAAATACAATGTGTTACGAGTAAATCATTTCAGAATTGCTTAAACTGCCCTCATACCTTTTCCTGTCATAGCGCTGCCATTTCACGTCCTAATGGAAAGTGCCATGAATTTGCTTCCGCTAGTGCTCCCATGGGAAACTTTTCTGGGGCTCCCTCTCTACCCACCGCAAATACGGACGCATCGGTGGGTAGTGAGCCTAACCAATCACCTCGATTAACCCTTTAGATGCCACGGTCAATAGTGACTGCAGCATTTAAGACGTTTGACAGAGGGAGGAATCTCTCTTTTGTCAGTCTATTGGGACCCAGAGACACAAACTCCAGAGGCATGGCCTAATAGTTCCAAAGATTTATGTAAGCGATCAATAGATCCCAGCTTCTCTTTCCCCAGTGGGACAAATAAAATAAAAAAGTTAAACTAAGGTTAATAAGGTTTAGCAAAATAAATAAACCCCCCCCCCCTCCAAAAAACAAAAAAAAAACCTTTTAAGAATAGTAAAATAAAAACTAATTATATATTGTATAACCTGCTTATTTAAAACGTATTGTGCATCGTTTTTGTTTTTTTTTAAACAAAAAACTGGAGGAATTTCTGTTTTTCCCCCTATTACACTGTTGAAATTTTTTATGAAAAGCAAACATCAAATGATATGCATCCAAAACCGAAAACAAACTCGTCCTGCAAAAAACAATCCCTCATACGGCTATGTCGACGGAAAATGTGAAGTCATGGGTGTCCGTGGCACCCCAAAAAATGGTTAGTTTCCATAAAACATGCTTTTATTCAGCGTAAGTAGTAAAACAGAAAAAACTATTTTAATGTGGGATCACTGTAGTCATACCGACTCATAGGATAAAATAAACATGGCGTAAAATTTTAATCGCATGGTTCATGGCGTAAAAATAATGGCAAAATTGCTGCTCTTTTTTTTTTCCCCAAATAAATTCAAAATAAAGATTAATAAAAGTTAATCAGCAAGTTTATATGTACCTTTAAAATAGTGCCAATAAAAACTACAACTCGTCCGACAAAAACAAGCCCTCGTCAAAATAGCAAATCACTGTTTTCATTTTTATACTATTTGGCAGTAGAATTAATAAATTGTTTTAAAAAAAGATTTCCTGAAGTAGTAAAGTCAGCATTATATTGCTCGTTGTCGTATAACCTGCCATGTCACTGTAAAAAAGAAAAAAAAACATTTCACTTGAATTACTGGGATCCTGGGTTCACATCTGACCAGGAGACCTTTTGTGTTGGTATCTTCCAGGAACTCCATTTCCACCCCACATTCCAAAATAATACCAATAGGTTAATTTGCGTCCTGTGAAATTACTCCCAGGAGCTAAATATGTTGATGTAGTTAATAGGAAATGAAAGGTCATGGCAATCCTGTAACTACTGAAGGAAAAGTATCGGGGCACTGCTGTGGCCACTGTGAGAAATTGCATTGCTCTGCTGTGACTGTAGGGGGGAAGGGCACCGTAAGAGCTTATTCACATGACAGGGATGATCGGCCATGTGACAGACTTTTTTTTTTTTTTAAACGGCTGCATTAACATCAATGCGCGTTTATGGGGCTACTCACACAGCCGTTTTTTTGTTGTTTTTTTTTTGTTCTTTTCCGACCATCTGAACGGCGTGTGAAAAAATAGGGCATGTCCTATTTTCGCCCGTTTTCCCTGATCTCTCAAAAGACTCAATTCTATGACGGATCCGTGAAAACCGGTCCCGCACAGATGCAAATCAGTTTTTCACAGCCGATTTGACATCCGTTTATGTGAATACCGCCTAAGACCTTTTAAAGTATTATGAGTAATAATGGAACTTTGCCAGATTTATCACATTCTACCTTTGCTACACTTCATTTATTATTGTAGGACGGTGCCTTAGAAAGTACATAAGTGGTAACACTATCAGTAGTTCAGGGCTGGACAGTTCCCAAGAACCAGTCAGCCAGTGTTCCTGAAAAAAAATGGTTTCTGGCACCCAACCCATGGGAGCGATTTGTTAATGTATGCAAATTCTTCTCCTAAAAAGATGCTACTAGATTTCTATTTAAAGAGGCTCTGTCACCAGATTTTGCAGCCCCTACCTGCTATTGCAGCAGATCGGCGCTGCAATGTAGATTACAGTAACGTTTTTATTTTTAAAAAACGAGCATTTTTGGCCAAGTTATGACCATTTTCGTATTTATGCAAATGAGGCTTGCAAAAGTACAACTGGGCGTGTTTAAAAGTAAAAGTACATCGGGGCGTGTATTAGGTGCGTACATCGGGGCGTGTTTACTACTTTTACTAGCTGGGCGCTCTGAAGAGAAGTATCATCCACTTCTCTTCACAACGCCCAGCTTCTGGCAGTGCAGATCTGTGACGTCACTCACAGGTCCTGCATCGTGTCGGCACCAGAGGCTACAGTTGATTCTGCAGCAGCATCAGCGTTTGCAGGTAAGTAGCTACATCGACTTACCTGCAAACGCCGATGCTGCTGCAGAATCATCTGTAGCCTCTGGTGCCGATGTGTCCTCGCTCGTCTGACACGATGCAGGACCTGTGAGTGACGTCACAGCGTGATCTCTGGAGAACACGGCTGTGTCTGCACTGCCAGAAGCTGGGCGTTGTGAAGAGAAGTGGCTGATACTTCTATACACAACGCCCAGCTAGTAAAAGTAGTAAACACGCCCCGATGTACGCAAATAATACACGCCCAGTTGGACTTTTACTTTTCAACACGCCCACTTGTACTTTTGCAAGCCTCATTTGCATAAATACGAAAATGGTCATAACTTGGCCAAAAATGCTCGTTTTTTAAAAATAAAAACGTTACTGTAATCTACATTGCAGCGCCGATCTGCTGCAATAGCAGATAGGGGTTGCAAAATCTGGTGACAGAGCCTCTTTAAGCGCTCCTGAATCCTGCATTATTTATTCTTTGCATGCCTGACTGCAGAAACTCTAAATGCTTTGTAGTTTGAGTAAACAAGCATTTAATATCTGAGATGTGAGTGTCCAGGTACATCGGGGGAATTTATTAAGCACTCTACGCCAGTTTTCTTGTTTAGTAAAGTCGCAATTTGCGCAAAGATTGCACATAAATTTTGCGTCTATTGTATTTTTACACTGCCTTCGCTATGTTTCAAAAAAGTGGGTGGGGCTTAGTGGTAGTCGATATATATATATATATATATATATATATATATATATATATATATATATATATATATATATGTGTGTGTATGTAAGGGTATGTGCACACGATAGCAGGCATTTACGTCTGAAAAGACAGACTGTTTTCAGGAGAAAACAGCTGCCTCGTTTCAGACGTAAATGCTCCTCCTCGCATTTTGCGAGGCTTCTCTGACCGCCGTAAATTTTGAGCTGTGCTTCATTGAGTTCAATGAAGAACGGCTCAAATTACGTTGCAAAGAAGTGCCCTGCACTTCTTTGCCGAGGCTGTCAATTTACGCGTCGTCGTTTGACAGCTGTCAAACGACGACGCGTAAATTACAGGTCGTCTGCACAGTATGTCGGCAAACCCATTCAAATGAATGGGCAGATGTTTGCCGACGTATTGTAGCCCTACTTTCAGGCGTAAATCGAGGCATAATACGCCTCGTTTATGCCTGAAAATAGGTCGTGTGAACCCAGCCTAACATTTAAAGGGCTCTTGAGCAACCCACTGTTTGTTAGATACCTAACAATAAACTGACTGCTGGAAGGGAATCAATGGTTGGCATACAGATTTTATATTACAGGTTATTGATTGTGGAGACCCTCTATTAACTTGATATGATTGAAAAGGTTCTATCTAAAGAAGTCAAAACTGTACAGCTAAAAGGGTATTCTATAGTTAATTTTTTGTTGATCATCATTATTAAAGGTTTATTCCCAACTTTGGATATTTGTGGCATATGCATGGGATCTGCCATATGTCTGATAGATGTGGGTCCCAGATCTGGGACCTGCACCTATAGCAAGAACGGGGGTCGTCTGTTGAGGTGGCTGCTGACAGCAGATTCCAGGTGGGGGCTCTCTCCCTTCTGTTCTGTGGGAGATCCTAAAACAACGCTTGTTTGGCAATATCCGTAAATCCCATATAGTGGAATAGAGCACTACGTGTGCATGCACAGCCCCCTGTACCTTAGTCCCTGCCTGGAATAGGCGGTCGGGTGACCACTGTTCTCGATATAGGCATGGGTCCTACAGCTGGGATCCACATCTATTCTGCAGATAAACCATAACTGTCTAAGTTTTCTAAGATACATTCAATATCTTTATAATTGCTGTATGGTTGCTGCTGAAATATCTTTTATATAAGCTTCTCTTTTTATCACATACTAACCTCTGAAGCTTGAAAATTCTAAGGCCTCATGTCCACTTCAGTTTTTTTTCATCAGGGTGCTATTCGTTGTTTTAACTGATAGCACCCTGACACATTCATTTCAATGGGGCCCGTTCACACTTGCGTTGTTTAAACGGAACCTTATTCCATTAAAACAATGGAAGTGTGCATGGCCCCATTGAAACGCATGGCAGGACTTCCGGTTCCGGCGCTGACATGTGAGGAGGGTGCAGAGAGAGCTCCGTGCTGACCTAATGGAATAAACTGACACACGCATCGAACACGGCCAAAGAACATACCTCACCTTTCTCAGGGGTGCGGAGACGAACGGTGAGCTCACGGTCAGCGCTTACAGAGACTGACGGAAGTAACTTACCAGACCCACGCTCCCGAGTGCCTAGTCCCGACAGTGCAGGACACAGCACGAGAAGACGAGGCCACACTCACAGATATCACAACGCAGTGCAGATATCATCTCCGGTGCACCACCGAAAGGCAAGCACAAACATCTAATCTGTCCACAAAAACCGGCACGCTCCGGTGATTCGGAGAGCCACGTGTCTTCCTGATTGGTGGGGACAAGCGCCATCTTGTACCTCGGGCCCACTATCTATTGCAGCAGCAGTTACAGTTGCGGTCAATTACAGGGACGGCCCCTTATTAGTTATCACGGGGAGCAACATGCCGCCTGTGACTCGCAAAGAGAAACAGGCAACAAGTCGTTCCTCATCGGAACACGAAGACCAGCTCTCAGATGAAGATGGGATGGAGAATGGCGTCAGGAGTGGCAGTGGCGCCGGTAATTGATTACAAAAAACTGGCGATGGAAGTGGCCAAACGTATAACGCCAGATATACATGACACCCTAACAAACGCTATATCTGCCTCATTACAGCAGATGCAAGGTGAGATTGCTCAACATGGAGCGCGCCTAGACAAAATGGAGCAGCGCATCTCCATGATGGAGGACGATGCTGCTGACACTCATGGGACACTCCAGGAACTTCTAAATGAAAAACAAAAGATGGCTCTTAAAATTGACGACTTGGAAAATAGGTCGCGCAGAAACAATATACGTATAGTGGGCCTCCCAGAAAATATACCGGCCTTAAACTTAAAACGCATCTGTGAGTACGATTTGCCAAAAGTATTAAACATGAACGGCCCTTGTAAGGTGGAAAGAGCACACAGAGTGGGACCAGAGCGCCAACATTTACAGTCACAATCAGGAACCGATAAAAGAGCCAGACAAGACATAGTAAGATACCTGGACTATTCTGACAAGGAAGCCCTACTACGTTCATACAAAATGCGTCAGGGGCCGACGAAACTAAATGGGATATCAGTCATGATGTTCGGAGACTACTCGGCTGAAGTCTCCAAAAAACGCAAATTATTCAGCAGGATTTGCACTGCCTTCTATAACAAGGGACTAAAGTTCCAGCTACAGTACCCGGCGGTACTAAAGGTCACTACACCGAGTGGCACTATGCAGACCTACACCGACCATCAGGAAGCAGAAGCGGTTTTCAAGGATCTGCTAAAGGAAAGTTTTGAATCGGCGGCGACAGGAATCGCTACAGAGAAGGAGATGATCGTACAACCCCATACTCCTGCAGTGAGGGGCCAATCATCAAAAGAGAAGAGAATGCCACAGACTCCACGAGCTGGGAAGCAACGCCTTTAGTTGCCAAAAAGTATTGATCTTTGAGGACTGCTTGCCAAGGTGCTATGTGAGGGCGGCGGGTAAGCATTACGGATACCGTGGTTTGTTGCTCCCACTTGAAGTAAAGATGGTGTTACTATGCAGGGGTTCTTGATATGGGAAGGCCAGGAACAAGGGGTAGACATGTAATCGGGGAAAAGACTAAACACTGTTGTGATGACATATATAATTTTGTTATTTGGTCGGAGGTTAGCGAAATATCTCATTAGGTAAGCGGGGGAGAGCACCGTGTCAGAAAAAAGTGAAGTAATGAAAATTAAGGGTATTAAGGTGTTGGGGGCCTTTGAGGATAAAAAGGAATGTTATGTATTAATTGAATGTTTTGGTTTTATATATGGTAAGACAGAAGAGTCATGTTAAATGATACAGTTCAAAAGGGGCTAAATGGCCAATTCGCTACCTTCCTGACGAGCTTGACACACACAATCTTAGGATTGAATATGAGACACACACTTCGTCATCATAGGCTAAATCCAATAATCAATTTATGAGAGTAGTAACATGGAATGTTAAGGGGCTATTGTCCCCTCACAAGAGAGCTATGGTTTTGCGACATCTACACAAGCTGAAAGCTGATATAGCCTTACTTCAAGAGACGCATATGGTAGACAAAGATTTTATTCGCATGCGGAAAAGCTGGGTGGGGGAAGTCTATGGGTCATCGGCGGTAAGTAAGAAAAATGGAGTAATGATCTTAATACATAAAAATCTAGTAACTACTTTGCACACGCAGCACACAGACGCTGAGGGACGCCTTATACAACTTTCCTTAGATACTCCAATAGGGGAAGTGAGTATATATAATGTATATGCACCCAATTCCAGTAATCGCATATTCTATCAAGATCTACAGGTTACAATTTTGGCGGACACAACTATACAGAAAATAGTGGGGGGAGACTTTAACTCGGTGATGGAAACGGCTGAAGATAGGCAACGCAGGCTCCCTGCCCAACCTCTTGCTACAGATGGTATCTTACCAAGCTTTTCACAAGCCACACAGTTGGGGGATAGCTGGAGACACATGAACCCAGATGGTAGGGAATATACTTATTTCTCGTCGCATCACAAATCATGGTCCAGATTGGACTATGTTTTTTTGAGCCCACATTTACTACAGAGGCTGGAACAGGTGGATATCGCCAATATGGTCATCTCTGACCATGCACCAGTGAGCTTGTTATTGATGGATACGCATCCTAAAGGGGGAGACTTCATTTGGAGGTTTCCGACTTTTCTAGCAAAAGATGAGGGTTTTCAAGATCTACTGAAAGGATGGTGGCTAGAATATGACGGGGATAACGCGATTCACAGAACGGATTACGCGCTATACTGGGAAACGGCCAAGGCTGTTTTACGAGGGAAGATCATAGCTTATGTTTCCTTAAAGAAAAAACAGATATTTCAGAAATATGAGGAATATAGCGGAAAACTTAGAGGGGCGTACTCTGCTTTTCAGGCGGATCCGACCCCTGATAAACAGAACAACTGGGTAGAAGCTAAGAGGTTGTTTGAGGAATGGCTGGATAGGAAAGAAAAGTATGGTAGGTCAATATATGAAGCTGAGCTTTTCCGGTTCGGGAACAAGGCGGGGAGGATGTTAGCAGGGTTATCAAGGGGCTTTCGACCACGCACACATATCACAAAATTGAAAGATCATACTGGTCAGCTACACTCAGATCCTAGGAAGATAAATGACATTCTGAAATATTTTTATCAGGAGCTGTATGAGGAAGGTACGGAACCAGACACAGCACAACGTAGTCAGTTTCTCTCCGGGTTGCATATGCCCACCCTGGGTGCGGACCAATTAGATAGTCTTAACGCACCAATAGACATGGAAGAGTTGCAGTTGGCTATTGGGGGCTTACCAAATGGCAAGGCTCCGGGAACCGATGGGTATCCGGCGGAGTTCTACAAAATACTGCAGGAACAAATAGCTCCAACTCTGTTGCCTTATTTCAACTCTTTGATGCAGGGTACCAAAATACCAAATACGACAAACATGGCATACATAAAAGTACTTCCAAAGGCTGGGAAAGACACAATACACCCAGGTTCCTATAGACCTATCTCACTCATAAATCAGGACCTGAAATTGGTGTCGAAAATAATGGCAAATAGATAGGCAGTCTTAATGCCCCAGCTGGTGGGACCATCACAGGTGGGCTTTATCAAGGGTAGAGCTGCGGTCACCAACATTAGGAAGGTTCTGGGGGTAATGGACGAAATAAAGGCTTGGCCATCGTCATCCAATCAACCAGCTCTGGTGATTTTGGACGCTGAAAAAGCTTTCGACAATGTTGAATGGAGATGGCTGAACATGGTTCTAGACAAATTTAATATACAAGGAAACTTTAGGAAGTACATAAGAGCGTTGTACACGACCCCCACCGCGGCAGTGTGCACGCCGGGATTTAGATACCAGACATTCACGCTACATAGGGGCACACGACAGGGATGTCCCCTGTCGCCATTACTATTTGACTTAGCGTTGGAGCCATTGGTCCGCACTTTGGAATGTGGCGACGTGTATTCCGGAATAAATATAGGCAGCAAGGAGGTGAAATCTGTGGTGTTTGCGGATGACATACTCCTGTTTCTCTCGCATCCCCCACAGCATCTACAGAAGGTGTTCGACCTGTTCCGATATTATGGCTCCTTTTCAGGGCTAAAGATTAACCCGACAAAATGTGAATTGCTGAAATTATCCCCTCAGAGTCAGACGGGTGACATAGAAATTTTGCGGACAGGTATTAAGATAGCGACATCACATATAACGTACCTAGGGATCCGGATAGGGCAAACACCGGGAACATTATACAAACTAAATTATGATCCGCTCTTCCAAAAAATAAAAACGGAACTGGCTAGATGGGCGAATTTGCCGCTTTCATTGTTTGGCAGATGTCATTTGGTCAAGATGATATCGTTCGCGAGACTTCTGTATCCGCTCCAGACCCTGCCCATTCTTTTGAAACATAAAGATGTCAAAGATTTTAATACCAGTGTTTTAAAGTTTATTTGGTCAAATAAAAGGCCTAGGATCTCAATGGCTAAACTACAGGGCTATCACTGGCAAGGTGGGGTAAATATTCCACACTTGAGGGGCTACAATATAGCTAGCTTGTTCAGACATGTCGCAGACTGGCTGCACCATTCCAGCCATTACTCAAACTATGATTTAGATGAGGCATTAGCGGGAACTCATGATCTTAGTGGACTGCTACACACCAGACTAGCATCGCTTCCTAAACATGTAAAGGGTTCTGTGCTATTGAGAGATACCATAGTGTGTTGGAAGGAGGTAAGAAAAAAGATGGGACTCTCATTTCAATTATCCAAATACCTACCATTATGGTCCCACATAGATTTTCCAGCGGGGAGGTCTAGCTCCCTCTTCACTATGTGGAAGCAGAGGGGAATATCGACAGTGGGCCACATACTTCATGCCTCGGAGCCTCGATTGAAAACGTTGCCTGAGTTGGTAGAGAAGTATGAGATCTCTCCAAACCATTTCCTCCAATATTTACAAGTTAAATCTTTCTGCACAAAATTGGTAAGGAACTTAGAAGCAGAAGTGGTAAACAATGCTTTTGATGAGGTCATTGGGGAGGAATCGCATAGAACATCGCTATCTAAGTTATACAAAACAATTCGGGACTTGTATATTCGGGTAGCTCCGAGTGCCCATTTTGCATATTGGAGACGCACTCTGAATATGCAAGACATTAAGACCCCTATTCTGGAGGGTTGGAGGATAGTACGAAAAAATGTGATAAATGAGGTGTGGAGGGAATCTCAATTTAAATTAATGCATGCTGCAATATATGCTTTCAACATTCCCTTAACGGCTGCTAATCCACATCGATTGCACGCATGTCCAAAGTGCAGCCAACCAGGCACTGATCTATATCACGGCATATGGTCGTGTCCTAAGACACAAAAATTCTGGGAGGAGGTTATGGACTACGTACAGTTACTCTGTGGCAGAACTTTGCCGGCGGATCCTATGCTGCTTCTCTTCCATTCTATAGCCACAATTAATATGGAGGAGGGGGGACCTCCGGTAGGTATCCCCGCCCTGATGCATATCATATTTATAATCGCAAAAAGATGCTTGTTAAAGCTTTGGCTAGAATCTACAATACTGACACTACATCATTTAACCCAACAAATGAGGACATATATGTTCTCAGACAAAGTAGAGGCGACAAAACCCAAGAGACAAAAGACGGCAGGGTTTTTCAAAAGGTGGAGACCATTTATTGAGCAATTGAATACAACAGAAATTGGGGTAGTGATGGAAAGTTTCAAACATACATCCTGGTATCTCAAGGAAGACATTAAGGGGGCCCTGGGAAAACTAAAAGTGCTTTAACAGGGTGGGAGGGGTAGAAGGCGAATGCAAGTATGAAGGGTCGGAAATATAGCAAGGAAGAGGACCAGAATAGAAGTTAGATGATGACGTGATGGTAGTAATTGTGTATAGACATAGCTAAAGGACACTGTGCTCTTGTCAGGGGTAAAAGAGAAATGTAACAAATATATAGCCGGTGTGGCTAACAACTTTCACAGTATGGCCATGGAAGATGGACAAAATGTGGGAAATATTGCAAGGATAATATGTGAAATTATCTCAAATGTCATATCATGAATGCTCCTGCGCGAGTGGAAAAATGTAACTGTCTTTCTGTTAATACAAGGTTTTGTATTGTTTGTAATATGTTTGTATGATATTCAATAAAAAATGTTTTTCAAGAAACGCATGGCAAGTTTGCATGGCCCCAATGAAATGAAGCCATCAGTGTACGGTCCGTGTTTCACGGATCCGTCGTTAGCGGCCGTACAACGGCAACGGATGTGTGCATGAGGCCTGAGCGTTTAAAATGAGCATTCATGTTCTGATGTTGAGCTGTGACTGCTGCGCTAAGTCTCTGTTCACACCACGGTTTCCTTTTAAGGCCCAACCTATGCCACTGTATGACGTACAGTGGCATACATCATACATAAGCCCCCATGTTATAAAATCATATACCATATATATTTTTGTGGCGACCCATTGTATAGAAAAAATATTAAGTATATTGACGAAAACCTGTCTAGGCAGAATTCTAAAGGAAACTTCTTTGGCATCCGGCGAGTAAATAGTGCTCTATGGAATCCTTTCTTCGTGTACATCTGAAGTACACCGCGTTCCAAATTATTATGCAAATGTTATTTTTTCCTGATTTTCCTAAATAGTCGATGCAAATGACAGTCAGTATAATCTTCAAGCCATCAACCGTTGGAGTATAATGCGAATTTTATTGAACAAATCTCCTAATGATAACAGATTTATTTTTTTTTAGAAGTAAAAAAACTCAAAATGCACTGTTTCACATTATTATGCACAACAGAGATCAAAACATTTTAAAGGTTGTAAAGAGAACTAAAATGGTAATTTGTTGAATTTGCAGCATCAGGAGGTCCTATTTACAGAAATCAAAAGCTCTTTCAATAAAAAAAAAACTTAGCAGGCCAAGTTACATGTTAACATAGGACCCCTTCTTTGATATCACCTTCACAATTCTTGCATCCATTGAATTTGTGAGTATTTGGACAGTTTCTGCTTGAATATCTTTGCAGGATGTCAGAATAGCCTCCCAGAGCTTCTGTTTTGATGTGAACTGCCTCCCACCCTAGATATTTTGCTTGAGGATGCTCTAAAGGTTCTTAATAGGGTTGAAGTCAGGGGAACATGGGGGCCACACCATGAGTTTCTCTCCTTTTATGCCCATAGCAGCCAATGACACAGAGGTATTCTTTGCAGCATGAGATGGTGCATTGTCCTGCATGAAGATAATTTTGCTACGGAATGCACGGTTCTTCTTTTTGTACCAAGGAAGAAAGTGGTCAGTCATGAACTCTACGTGCTTTGCAGAGGTCATTTTCACACCGTCAGGGACCCTAAAGGGGCCTACCTGCTCTCTCCCCATGATTCCAGCCCAAAACATGACTCCGCCACCTCCACGTCGCAGCCTTGTTGGGACATGGTGGCCATTCACCAACCATCCACTACTCCATCCATCTTGACCATCCAGGGTTGCACGGCACGCATCAGTAAACACGGTTTGAAAATTAGTCTTCATGTATTTCTGAGCCCACTGCAACCGTTTCTGCTTGTGAGCATTGTTTAGGGGTGGCCGAATAATAGCTTTATGCACACTTGCAAACCTCTGGAGGATCCTACAGCTTGAGGTTCGCGGGACTCCAGAGGCACCAGCGGCTTCAAATACCTGTTTGCTGCTTTGCAATGGCATTTTAGCAGCTGCTCTCCTAGTCCTATTAATTTGTCTCGCAGAAACCTTCCTCATTATGCCTTTATCTGAACGAACCCGTCTGTGCTCTGAATCAGCCACAAATCTTTTCACAGTACGATGATCACGCTTACGTTTTCTAGAAATATCCAATGTTTTCATACCTTGTCCAAGGTATTGCACCATTTCACGCTTTTCGGCAGCAGAGAGATCCTTTTTCTTTCCCATATTGCTTGAAACCTGTGGCCTGCGTAATAATGTGGAACGTCCTTCTTAAGTAGTTTTCCTTTGATTGGGCACACCTGGCACACTAATTATCACAGGTGTCTGAGATTGGTTACAATGATCCAAATAGCCCTAAGGCTGGGTTCACACGACCTATTTTCAGACGTAAACGAGGCGTATTATGCCTCGTTTTACGTCTGAAAATAGGGCTACAATACGTCGGCAAACATCTGCCCATTCGTTTGAATGAGTTTGCCGACGTATTGTGCAGACGACCTGTAATTTACGCGTCGTCGTTTGACAGCTGTCAAACGACGACGCGTAAATTGACTGCCTCGGCAAAGAAGTGCAGGGCACTTCTTTGCCACGTAATTTGAGCCGTTCTTCATTGAACTCAATGAAGAGCAGCTCAAGATATACGAGCGTCACAGACGCCTCGTATATTACGAGGAGGAGCATTTACGGCTGAAACGACGCAGCTGTTTTCTTCTGAAAACAGGCTGTCATTTCAGCCGTAAATGCCTGCTATCGTGTGAACATACCCTAAGACACAATACCATCCATGAGTTTAAAGGGATCCTGTCATCAACATCTTACCTGTTAAACTCGCCTGACCCCTCAATGGCCGCAGCTGTCCAGAGTGCGTTCCTGTTCTCTTCTTTCCTGAAGTTCTCCTCTGTCTGTAAATATCGTCGTTTAAACTCTTCCCGCCTTTTATGGTAATTATTTTTCCCTCTGGGATGCAGCTTCTTAACCCCGCCCACCGTTGCCACCTGTCTGGCCCTGACTGGCTAAGGAGCTGTCAATCAAAATGAAGGAGGTGGAGTCCACTCTGAGAAGCTGGAGGAATGAAAATCTGACTCTTTTCAGATGAAGATTTGACTCTTTTCTGCTCATTTGCATACGGCGTTGGACCACTGAAAAACGGAATACTAAAGGTACAGAGCTTACTTAGAACATATTTATAGCTTAGATGACAATGATTTTTCACCCACTTTCACCAGGTATTGCTGGCTTTATAGCTAAAATGCTGGTGACAGGATCCCTTTAATTGAAAAACTAATAATTAAATGTTTATGACACTTTAATCCAAATGTGCATAATAATTTGGAACACGGTGTATTTCCCAGGACATATGCCGAATGCGCACAGCAAAGCCTAATTTTTCAGCAGCAAAGTATTAGGCCTGTGTGTTAAGCCTTATTCACACGAACTTGTGTGTATTGCGCGCGCAAAAAAACGCGTTTTGCGCACGTAGCAGTTCCGCGTGGCATCAGTATTTGGTGCGTGCCTGCGTGATTTTCGCGCATATGGCATCGTTATGACACTGTTTTTATGTTTAGAAACATAAAAGCACCTCCTGCTTTTATGTTTTCCTTAATTTATTTTACAACTGTAGCGCGAATCACGCGCGGCACACGGAAGTGCGTCCGTGTGCTGCGCGTGATTTTCACGCATCCATTGACTTCAATGGGTGCGTGATGCGCGAAAAACGGCCAAGTATAGGACATGCGCTGCATGAAAACAACGGACTATCTGAACGGCCCTATTCACGAACATAGGTCCGCGCAACGCGCGTGATTTTCACGTGCGTATCACGGACGTGAAATATGTTCGTGTGAATAAGGCCTAAGACTAAGTTCAAGCGTGGTGAAGTTTTATGCCACAGATTTTGCTGCTAATTTGCCGTGGATTTCACCGCCCTTTTTTAATGCTGCAGTTTCTTCCAGACAGACTTTTTTTTTTTATAAAAATGCAAAAACTGGAAGGAATAGGACGACCTTCTCTTCTAGCCTCCAGTGAGAATCTAAGAAGCAATGTGTCACACCGCTGTACTTGGCGTTTCCCTTGCCCTAGCAGTTACTGACCCTGAGAACACATCTCTTCTATCCTATGTTGACAAGCACTAAAGCTTGAATCTCAATTGTTGTCATATACTTTACTATACTATAGTGTTTAGCAGACAGCAATACTCTGACATTCTGCTCACCATTAGTGCAGACACACAATACAACAGACACAAATCTGACTTTCAGCAATACGGACACTGGGAGGAATGAATCTGATCTCCTATCCTATTGTGTGGTTTCTAATTCCTCATGTGTTCTTTATCTGGCAGGCTCTCCTCTATGAGGTCATATGCCCCCTTTCCACCCACCCACATTCCTGTCATAAAGCGTCAGATCTCCCCATTCCCTTTTTTTTTTTCTTCAATAACTAATGTAACCTGATTTAATTTCCCTCCCCTCTTGTACTTCAGAGTAATAATAAGATAATTCTATGATATTTGTCATTAACGGAGCATTTATTTATCTGAAGGATTTTTAGCTCCAGCTCTTTTGGTGTTTTTTTCTTTCTTATCCATGTGTGGATGGTGTTTTTGGTTAGAAGGTTCAGTTCATTAGGATAAGATGGTTGACTGTGTTAGCAAAGATGTGAAGATTTTATGACTGCTTGAAAACAGTGACTTTTCTGCACTTGACTGTAGTATACAAGTTAGGCTCCGTTCACACTGCGTTTGAGCCTGTTGTGGATGTCGATGGCTCAAGCCCTACGTTTGGAGTATACGTCAAACGTTTCTGTAGGGCTCCGCTCACCCGTCAGCGGCAAAAAGCGTGTCTTTTTGGCCTTCGCCAGTCTATTATAGATCGGTATGTCTTTTTGTTATTTTTCTGTATAGAAAAGCATAGTAGACTACGCTTTTCCGTGCAGAAGCATCCCGCAAAAAGAAAAAGGATAGAGCGCGATATACATTTAACATGCGCAACGTATTTCACTGTATGCCACTACAGTGGCATACAACAGAGCCTTCTATCAGGCTATATATATATATATATATATATATATATATATATTATATATATATATATATATTATACACGCACGAATGATGCAGGGCTCAAACGCAGTGTGAACAAATCCTAATGAGAACACTGTTGGTATTTTAGATCTCAGCCCCCACCACACCGGTCTGTCCAGTGTAATTGGCAGTGCCTGAATTTCCTCTCTATTATGTTACTTTATTGACCCTGACTTTTAGTAGAAATGGAAATATAAAGCTTTTCGCAACATGTGTTAGTTAGTGTGTTGTATTTTTGTTTTGTATCATCAACATTCAAGACTTTTAAGGTGGCCATACACATTAGACTAAAGTAAATGAAAATTGACAAATTCAACCAAAGACAATCGGGTATAATTTACCAGGAATTTTTGTTTTTTTATGTTTCAATAATTTTTATTGAAGGTTTACACACAAAAAAAAAAAGTAAACTGTCCATCAAACAATGCAAATAACGGTCCAAATTTATTTATTTATTTTTAAACATTTTTTAAGCCTACTGATGACAGACCGTCATTTTCTGAAAAGTAGTTGTATTAGAAATTTTCACCTGATTGTTGCTAATAGTTTGGGTCGATCCTTCACTACACAGACTATTGTGGAAGACCATCCCACAGGGTAGGAGTGTAGGCTTGGCTTGGGTAGATGTTATAATATTTTTCTAACTCATGGATGTGCGTAGGATTCCCCCTTATTATAACATCACTTCTGGCGTTACATCGGCCATTACTTGCCTGGTGTAATCGAAAATGCATGGCTACTTTGAACAACTGTATGGCTACTTTGAAGCAGTAGCGGCCAATATAATCTAAAATGTGTATGACTGCGTCGGCGTAACGATCGTTTACCAGACTAATATTTCTTCAGCCATCAACCAACTTTTATCGAATGTGTATGGCCACCTTCGACTGTTTTGATGTAGTTAAAGGGATTATCTGGTTTAGACAACTCCCTTTTTAATATGCCGTTTATTACATGCTGAGGCACTTGAGGACCTCATATGTCCATGAAATCTATTAGATGCTTTGCATAGAACGATTTTTTTTTTAAATTACCAACAGATAGCGAGGATCTGATTTCTATCATTATGATCCTCACAGGAGATTCCTACTCAAGAAAAATGGCCATACGCGAAATAATTTTTTACAATTTATTTTTGTCATTAATGAGGACCTTTCGACAAATAAATAATCCTATATTTGAAATGATAAAAGCAAGCAATTTCAATCAACCAAAGTATCAGATGTCAGTTTAAAGGGTTTACGAAGATGTACAATTGGTAATAATCTAAAATCGAATTATGAAGTTAATGTCAGATCTACGTCTGTTCCTTTAGAGCATTTTATGCTATCTGATTCAAAATAAAATGTTTTGTGCATGTCCAGGGCAGTGAAGCTTTTTTTTTTTTTTTATCTTTTGTGATATAAATATTAGGTACAAAATTGTGATCATTGATGCATTGAGCGACACAGCTCAGTATGACTGTAAGGCCTCATTCACATGACAGGCTTTCCCGGCCGGGTGCCGGCCGTTCATAAATCGGCCGGCACCCGGCTGCATTAGGAATAATAGACCCCTAATGGGGCTATTCACACGACCGATTTTTTGACGGCCGGGAAAACCGGCCGTCAAAAAATAGGACATGCTCTATTTTCGGCCGGGTGCCCTGCTCCCATAGAAGTCTATGGGGCCGGGTAATATACGGCCATCACCGGAATGTGTCCCGAGTGATGGCCGGGTTTTCCGTCGCTTGCGCTCTATCTCCTCCTCCTCACAGCGCAGAGTGCATGTGAGGAGGAGGAGTTGATGCCATTTGGACGAATGGCTGTACATTGTGTGGCAGGGCCGGGGTGTACAGCAGGTGGAAGGGAGCGCTGCGCTGGCTCCCTTCCCCTGCTTGTTAAAAGCGCCCTGGACCGGCGACACCTTCCATGGCACCGCTAGCAGCTGCTGCTGCTGTGGCTGCTACTACTGTAGTGACACCACTATAGCAGAGCAGGGAGGTATCTCCCCGCTCTGCTATGTGCTAGCTCCATTTTAGCTCCCTGAAGGAGCGGAATCCCCGTGTGTTCGGGGATTCCGCTCCTGGACAGAGCGCTTGATGTCTCTGTCCATATCTGGGGAGTGACATCAGGGGAAACTCCTGAAGAGGAATCCCCGAACACATGGGGATTCCCCTTCAGGAGTTGCCGCTGATGTCACTGTCCAGATCTGCCCGGCCCGGAACGGATGCAAAAATAATGCAAACCGGCCGGGAAAAATGGCCGATTTTACCGGCCGATACTCGGGCGGGACCCGGTCGTGTGAATCCCGCCTAAGGGGAGGTCAACATTTCGTCACCTTCTGCATTGTGATGAAAATCCGCAACAGCGTAGAACTGCGACAGATTTTTAGAATTTTAATTCTTTCGCATATTTTCATGCCCTGATTTCCACATTTAAAAAAAATAATAAAAAATTACCTACATGTGGATGGGTTTTAATAAATATTTGTTGTACTGTAAAGTGGCACAGACTTTCGATGCTTAAGACTGTGTTGCACTAAAGTTGAAGTGGTCTTTGATGCCAAATGCAACTGCCACTTGGCTTTCACTCTGAGGTTATGTTCACACGGCCTATTTTCGGCCATTTTTCGGGCCGTAAACGCTGAAAAATCGGAAGCAGAACGCCTCCAAACATCTGCCCATTGATTTGAATGGGAAAAAACGTGTTCTGTTCCGACGGCAGGTGACTTCTTGGGAGGGACGTTTTTGGAGCCGTTTTTCATAGACACTATAGAAAACCGCTCCAAAAATGCAGCGAAAATCGCAAGTGGCTTAAAAAAACGTCTGAAAATCAGGAGCGGTTTTCCCTTGAAAACAGCTCCGTATTTTCAGATGTTTTTTGCTAAGTGTGTGAACATACCCTTAAAGGGGAGATGTCTGATTGCTTGAAAGTTGGGATTGTACTTTGAAGTTGCCCCTTTGTACCAACAAATGTGGTTAGCAGTCATTTTTTTATTTATTTTTTTAAATAATATTTGGAAATGTCAATGTTTTTCATGTAGGATTTAATCGAATCAATGCTCTTGTGCTACAACATGTAATGGTTTAACCATTACGCTATCATTGTACATGCAGGTTTGGTCTTTTTAGTTGAAGCCGTTTGTAAGAAATAATGTGCTGGTTATAAGCTGTTCTTTTGGGAAGCGCATGTATAAGCTCCGTGAGATTGTATAGAATTCCAGGGCTCGAATAGATGTCATCTGCAATATAATGGAAACAACTGGACGCCATGTTTGCTGTAATTTCGCTGCTATCAAAACAAACGGCAAACGTCTCTGTAGTCATATATACCACATAAATGTTACCCAGGAGACATCTTCAAAGGAATGCAGATATTTTGTTCTCCTTATGGAGAGACTGGCCTAACTCTCCCATCACTCAGTCTTCGGTCTTTCTGAGAAAAATCCTTGACATTTTTTCCCAGCTGAGCGCTATTCATGTGTAGAAAGAACTGAATGCAGGGAGCAAGCATCAAGCTCTGTGTATTTTTTCATCAGATTAATATCCGGTTTAAACAGAGCCAAGTGCTATTTCAAAATGCTGCCTGTGTTCACTGCTATCTCTTCAGCCGTGGCAAGCTCAGATTGCAATTCTTTTTTTGGCTGTCTCTCTTAAGGCCAACATTTGCTCCCAATGCTAACAAACACGATCAAATTTAATAAAAACTATTTAACGTACTGTAACTACTATTTTAAAAGGGGATTTAAAGGGGATCTCCTACAAGGACAAACTCTATTTGATTAGAAAATTATAAGATGACCGTAAAAAGATGATATAGCGATTGTTCTCTACTTGACATGGCATTCTTAAAATACAATATATTCCCCGCTTTGCTTTGTTGGTCACTTAGGGCTATGAGGGAATGAAAAGAAACAGTGAAATCCAGGGACAATGTTTCAGACAGATTACCTGTCCTTCCTCTGGCTGGTTGTGCATAATGTCATGAGAAGTTCAAGCGATGGAACTGGTATACACAAATAAGCAATCTCTCAAATACACAGTTTATGGCACCTATAATAAATGGTGATTTGAAATAAACCCACAAGCTCATTAGATTTTTTTTATTTTTTTTTTAACATTTCCAGATCTGAGTCTGTCGATCGATCAATATGATATATAGATATTTCAGTTACCCTTATCTCATTCTTCCCTGTCTAGCAGTGAGAAGTGCCCTTTTACACGGGCAAATTATCGGGCAGACGAGCGTTCACAGAAAGCTTGTTGCAATTTTACTTAAAGAGGCTCTGTCACCAGATTTTGCAACCCCTATCTCCTATTGCAGCAGATCGGCACTGCAATGGAGATAAGAGTAACGTTGTTTTTTTAAAAAAAACGAGCATTTTTGGCCAAGTTATGACCATTTTTATATTTATGTAAATGAGGCTTTCTAAAGTACAACTGGGCGTGTTTAAAGTAAAAGTACAACTGGGCGTGTATTGTGTTCGTTACATCAGGGCGTTTTTACTTCTTTTACTAGCTGGGCGTTGTGTATAGAAGTATCAGCCACTTCTCTTCACAACGCCCAGCTTCTGGCAGTGCAGACACACAGCGTGTTCTCGAGAGATCACGCTGTGACGTCACTCACTTCCTGCCCCAGGTCCTGCATCGTGTCGGACGAGCGAGGACACATCGGCCCCAGAGGCTACATTTGATTCTGCAGCAGCATCAGCGTTTGCAGGTAAGTAGCTACAGCGACTTACCTGCAAACGCCGATGCTGCTGCAGAATCAACTGTAGCCTCTGGTGCCGATGTGTCCTCGCTGGTTCGACGCGATGCAGGACCTGGGGCAGGAAGTGAGTGACGTCACAGCGTGATCTCTCGAGAACACGCTGTGTGTCTGCACTGCCAGAAGCTGGGCGTTGTGAAGAGAAGTGGCTGATATTTCTATACACAACGCCCAGCTAGTAAAAGAAGTAAAAACGCCCTGATGTAACGAACACAATACACGCCCAGTTGTACTTTTACTTTAAACACGCCCAGTTGTACTTTAGAAAGCCTCATTTACATAAATATAAAAATTGTCATAACTTAGCCAAAAATGCTCGTTTAAAAAAAAAAAAAAACGTTACTCTTATCTCCATTGCAGCGCCGATCTGCTGCAATAGGAGATAGGGGTTGCAAAATCTGGTGACAGAGCCTCTTTAAGTGTTCATTCATTTTAGATCAGTCATGCTGGGTTCACATATATCCGTTGTCAGGCCAGTTGTTTTAGCCTGAACCGGACACAACTGATGACATTTTTGGGTACTTCTTGCACCGGTTCGGCATCTATAGCCAGGCAGAAAAACATCTGATGCAACGTTTTTCTTGCCGGCGAAGGTAGACATCGGCCGCAGCAACTGATGCAACGCGTGCCAGAAACAATTCCATAGACAGACAACCAAAGGATGAGTTCTGGCATAATTTTCCCTCAGGCGTTTCTCTACAAAGCCAGACGGATGCTACGCCGGGTTTATGGGAATCCGACCTAAGTGGAGTTCTGAGGTTTCAGTGAATCGCTATTACAAGAAGCATCTGCTCAATTTTGACCCCCAGAACAGCATGTCTGGGACCATTTATTGCAGAGGTGTATCTAGGTTCTCCAGCACCCGAGGCACAGATTCAGTTTGGCACCCCCCCCCCAACCTCTTTCCCGACATCTCGTTCCCCCTCGCCATGTTTGTTTTCTCTACCAATCAATGACATGTTATTTCTTTTCCACATTTCTTTTTATGTAACTCGTGCATAAAAACATTTGTACATTTTACGAGCAATATAGTTCTATACACAACACCAGAACCAAGCACATTACATATATACAAGACCAGCACAAATACAGCTCAATTTAGTGCAACCCCTGCCATATGGGTTTGCACTAATTTGTTTCCAGCTCCCAGCATGGCCCGAACAATGGTAAGGACATGCTGGGAGATGCTGTTTCACAAAAAATAAATCATATCATAATCATACCACCCATCATCTCGCTGCAGATCATACAGTGACTACAGTACTGATTAGAGGCAGAATAAACATTTACATTAAGTGACTCACCGGTGACTCAGATTCTAGTTTTTTTTCTATTCTTCAACCGATCTAGACCTTTATGACGACTTCTCCCGTTCACAGCCCATTTCTGCGGTTTGCCGCTCAGATGTCTTCAGCTTCCAACATTTCTACACCTATAAACCAAGATAAAGCTCTCCTTATACCACACACATTACGCCCCTAAATATAATAGCGCCATACACTGCACCTCTATAGAGCCCCCTGTAGATAGTGCCCCCAAATAGCCCACCCCTGTATATAGTGTCCCACAAATGGCTCCCCCTATAGTGCTCCACAGATATCCCCCTGTAGATATAGCCCACCCCTGTATCTAGTGCTGCACAGATAGCCCACCCCTGTATATACCCCCTGTAGATATAGCCCACCCCTGTATATAGTGCTCCATAGATAGCCCACCCCTGTATATAGCCCCCTGTAGATATAGCACACACCTGTATATAGCCCCCTGTAGATATAGCCCACCCCTGTATATAGTGCTCCACAGATAGCCCACCCCTGTATATAGCCCCTCCCCGTAGATATAGCCACCCCTGTAGATAAAGCCCCCACCCCCGTAGATAGCCCCACCTGTAGATAAAGCCCCACACTTTTTTTATTACAATAAAATAACAAACTATTCAAACTCACCTTAATCCCGGTCCCACGCCGTCCGGCAGCAATGGAGACCTGCTCTCTTCTGCGCAGGTCTCCTGAGGTTGAACGAAGCATCTATGAAAGGCACTGATGGCAGGGCAGAATGACTTTCCCTGAACGTACCCGGCCATTCATTGCTTCTAATTGTACCTGTGTCCTATGGACGCAGTTACAATTATAGTGCAGGAGGGGGTTGCGCTGGGGTTGTGCCCCTCTAAGTTGCGCCTGGGGCACATGCCCCGCCTGCCCCCCCTGCTGTGCCCCTGATTTATTGGGTTAAAGTGCACCAACTAGCTCATCTTATAAGAAGTTTTTTATAACCTAATGCTAGAAATATGTTTATATCGCCATGCTCTCTATAGGTGACAAAACATTAATCTGATCCTGAAAATGAGCCATATCTGGCCAAGTGATCCTTTGAATGTAGTTATCTTGTTGCTTGTAATTTTATATTTGCTTGTAATTTATATTCTTTGTAAGAAATGGAAAGATTTTTTTTTATTGGGTATATACATTGGGTGTCATACAGTTATCACTGGTCATATAGAAAGCAAGATTTTCCTAGCGTGTTTAGGGGCTGGTGTTCATCACTATAGTGATCTCTTATTCTTATTCCATAGGTCTGTTAATTGGACAGACTCCACTTCTTAAAGGTATGTAACATTTTGCATGATTATTTGCTTTACGTTATTGTGTAGGTTCGCTTTTGTATGAATGTGCCATTCTGCTTCCAGAGGTTCAGCTTTTAGGTTAGAGAGGCTCATTGATGATTGCAATCAAAGGGACAATATCCCGTTTTCTTGCCACCCATAGCCAGCATATTGTGTTGTAAATATTGGCTAATCAGATGTGCAGTACTTACACCATTGCAGGTGGAAATAAATGGGGGTCTGGTCCCCCACCATCGCAGCTTTGTATCCTGCTACAACAAAACTTTCAATTGACGGAGTCTACTCTATCTTTATTGGAGGCACACTATTGGGTCTGCGCAGATACCAAACAATTGGTAACACATTAAAGTAAATCACCGCAATAACCATTTAAATTGATAATTCCCTCTCTACAACCCCTGTATATTAGTTCAGGCAGGTAGGCCTAGACATAAGCAGGGTACCCCCTCTATAACTCCTATCATCCATGGTGGAGAGTCTGCATGCCTCCAGACTGAAGTAAAAAATAAAATGTCAGGGTCTGAATAATAACTGTCCATTTACACAGGCCAATAATTATCCAAATGAACACGCAGGCCAATAATCGAGAAGAATGAACAGGACAGCGATCAGCCGACAAACGAGAAAATGCTAATTCGTTGGCTGATCACGTCGTCTGTGCAGCCTATTAAATGATTGTTGTTGGCAGCACATCGCCCCGTGTAAACAGGGGATGTGCTGCCAACAATGAAGCAAACTGATGGGGACTGAACGTTTGTATTAACATACAGAAAGCATCGGCCCGTGTAGAAGACCTTTTAAAGAGTAACTTCTTATGTTGCCAATCCACGATCGTTATGGGCAAAAATCTACCCGTGTAAACCAGCCTTAAGACAAGACATTTTTATAAGGCAGTAATCGCCCTAGCAGGTATTCGCTGTAATAACAGAAATGACATCAGTTTTCCGCTTCTCTGCATTGTTTATAGGGGGTAATGGTAGTGTGACCTCTTCCCCTTCGACTTTGCTGGTATCTGTTAGTACAACAGAGTCCAATATGGATAAGTGAATTAAGGGGGACATGCAGAATTATGTGAAGTCCGTTAGACGAGTCTGTTCAGGGACCTGGTGACAGGAGATCCACTTTAAGTTTTGGTGTAAAGACGAACATCCCTGTCTGACAAATGGTATAACTAATCTAATATACGCAGTCGTTTCTAGTCTCTGCTTAATTTTGCCTGAGATACCTGGTACAAGGTGCAAATGCACTGAAAATGCAAGGATCTGTCAGACGAGCTATGCAAAAGCAATAAGGCCACAATTTTTTTTGTGGATTCTGCAAAGAAAATCTGCAAAATACAATACATGTGAATTTTATTTTTTTACCATTTATGGCCAATGTGTTTTTTTTTTAAAGACCCTTTTTTATGGTAAACCTTATGTAATGCCTGTGAAGCATGTTTGTGTTTAAAATGCCTGTCAACTAGTATCTGCCAAGCACCCGACAAACCCTGCATAAATCTCACCAAGTTTGATTAGTGAACCAGAATAGGTTTCAGCGAAGGTTATTGTCCTACATTTGTGTGTATTCCTATAAAGGTGGGTTTACATGTTACGATCATGTGAAGATCAAAAGTTTTATCACATTTTTATGTGGATTGTACATGGTCATGTACTTAACTTGATAACTTGTGATGTCAGTCTAAGGCTGGGTTCACACCGGCGTCTGTGTTCCCGTTCTGCTAACCTCCAGTATAGCAGAACAGCGAAAATACCGGAAGCACCGCTTCCGTTGTACGAAGGGACACCACCGGTGGCACCTATTGACTTGAATTGGTTCCGTCGGGTTTCAGTTAGGCCTCATGCACACTTCCGTGTGCCGTTGAATGGCTGCTAATGACGGATGGCTTCCGTGTGCAGTCCGTTGTTTCACGGACCAAACCATTGCAAAGGCCGAGGCTGTTTCGTCAAAAACGGGCAGCAGTAGGACCTGCCCTATTTTTGACAGAACGGCCGCATGGTTCCGTTAAAACAACGGAAGTGTGCATGGCCCCATTGAAATGAATGTGTCAGTGTGCTATCCGTTAAACGGATAGCACCCTGACGAAAAAAATTGAAGTGGCCATTAGGCCTTTCATGGCTCCGGTACGGTCTTATTGTTTCTGGTGTTGTGGGCTGGATCTGTAATGGAGCCTTTAAAGCAGATGTGAACGAATCCTAACTGGATTACTTTCTTTCTACTTACTAAGGCACGAGGCACACTGCCGTGGCCGTAATCATGGACCGTGATCACGGGCACGGCCTGCTGCTGGCGGCCGTTGAAAGCCATTTGCATTTTTGGCCTGTATTCCCATATAAAGTATGGGAGCACGGTCCGTTAAAAGCAAAAGATAGGACATGTCCTATAGTTTGCGGAGGCTTTCTACGGCCCGGACACCTTCCTGCAAATATACGGGAAGGTGTCCGTGGTTAATAGAAATGAAATGGGTCCGCTATTACGTTCTACAATTAGACAAAATCTACGGTCGTTTGCATAGGGCCTAAAGGTCCATTTACACAAACCTATTAATGTTAGCAATCTTCAATACGATCACTGTGTGTTAAGAATTAATCGTTTGGTCGCCTATTCAACAATGTTACATGTCGGCTACCCATCAACTGACTCATGTTTACATACCACAATGTTACAACGACCAATGATTATTTTTATGTTCACAAACTGTCAATTGCAGTGGGATGCGTTGCAGCCTTCCATTGGAGGTATATGTCGGGACATCCTCTTGACGTATACCTCCAACGTACTGTAGGCTCTTAACTTGATGTGAACAGAGTCTTATTTGCTAAGCTCTGACGTCTGTGTTCATTCATAAATTAGTTTGCTAAGCCTGAAGCTATGGAAGACGACCATGTGGCCTACTTCCTTTCTGGATGTGACAGCAGATGATATTATGTGATTTACTATGCAGACCAGACACAGACTCTGGACACATGTCCTGTTAGTGTTTCCAGGTTGTGTTGAATTGAGCTGACTCCTGTGTATTACTGTGGACTGGGTCTATAGTGGAATCGGTTTACTGAAATAGAGATGCTTTTCCCTGTAGAGGCAGGAAATGCTGTGTAGACAGCAAAGAAAACAGCTCCTGAAGCAGATCAGATTTCAAGGCTGAAGAAGCATCGTGTCTCCTGGTAATGCGTGCGGCTTCCATCCATAGTCCGCCTCACTGAAAGGCACACGCTGCTTTTACTAGGGCATGCATTTTTTAGAAGTTGGTGGTAGGTGAATTCTTGCAACAGGTGATGGTGATCATATATCCTATTAAATATGTTGTTACAAAACATGTAGAGGCATGTCATACTTGTAACATACCGGGATAGCGTGCTTCTGTTTCTTTTAGCGCTTGCTATTTTCTTGTGTTATCTGTGGTTTTACTTTTAGTCAATGACTAATACATACCTCCCAACTTTTGAATTCGGAAAAGAGGGACATTTTAAGCCACGCCCCTAACCACGCCCAATATCCCGCATAAACACATCAAATCACGGACAGATCCTTATTCAAATAACATCATATTCTCACTGCAGATCTCTAGACTTACAATTACAAAAAAAAAATATGGATATCACCAATAATATGGATCAGGTTATATCGTCTTTTATGTTACTTTTCCTATCTTGGGTATAACATTTGCTCATCACGGCGGCAGCAGCTGCAGGACAAACCAAAAGGCTGAGAACGATGAAAGTCTAGAGGGAGACCCTGTGGTTGATGTCTTTTCAATTGACAGTTAGCACAGTTACATGATGGGGATTTTTTTTTTCCAGTTGTGTAACTCTGCTACCGGTCAATGGAAAAATCATCCACCGGAGCCCCCTTGTAGATCGCTCCACACACAGCCCCCTGTAGATCGCTCCACAGACAGCAGCCCTGTAGATAGCTCCACACACAGACCCCCCTGTAGATAGCTCCACACACAGAGCCCCCTGTAGATAGCTCCACACACAGAGCCCCCTGTAGATAGCTCCACACACAGCCCCCCTGTAGATCGCTCCAAACACAGCAGCCCTGTAGATGGCTCCACACATGGCCCCCCTGTAGATAGCTCCACACACAGCCCCCCTGTAGATAGCTCCACACACACCCCCCCTGTAGATGGCTCCACACACACCCCCCCTGTAGATGGCTCCACACACAGCCCCCCCGTAGATAGCTCCACACACAGCCCCCCCGTAGATAGCTCCACACACAGCCCCCCCGTAGATAGCTCCACACACAGCCCCCCCGTAGATAGCCCCACACACAGCCCCCCCGTAGATAGCTCCACACACAGCCCCCCCGTAGATAGCTCCACACACAGCCCCCCCGTAGATGGCTCCACACAAAGCCCCCCCCCGTAGATAGCGCCACACAAAGCTCCCCCCCCCCGTAGATAGCGCCACACACAGCCCCCCCCGTTGATAGCGCCACACACAGCCCCCCCCCCCCGTAGATAGCGCCACACACAGCCCCTTTTGTAGATAGCTCCACACAGCCCCCTGTAGATAGCTCCACACGCAGCACCCCTTTTGTACATGGCGCCACACACAGCCCCCCTTTTGTACATGGCACCACACAACAGCCTCCCTTTTGTAAATAGCGCCACACAACCCCCTCCCTTTTGTACATAGCTCCACACAACCACCCTCCCCTTGTACATAGCGCCACACAACCCCCCTCCCCTTGTACATAGTGCCACACAACCCCACTCCCCCCTTGTACATAGTGCCACACAACCCCCTTATACTTTGTGCCACAATGCCGCCAGAGCGGAGAGCGGTAGAGGTAGCCTACTGCTGCCACTCTCCGCTCTGCTTTGACGTCACTCACCGTCAGAAGAAGGCAGGAGTCTTGCAGCGGCGTTCTCACTGGTGTCGATACCGGCCCGGGAGTGGACCAGTCCAGTCACCTGACCTGTCACCTGCACCTGGGACATTTTGCAGACTGCCCGGGACGGCGGGGCCCCGGTGAGAAACCAGGACTGTCCCGCCGGATCCGGGACGGTTGGGAGGTATGCTAATAGCTTATGCACACTGCAATGTAGGGTTCCACGATGCATAGAAATATCGATACTATTTCAAATCTGTGCCCCTGCAAACTGTTAAATACCAGGAATTCATGTATTTCAGTACTTGGCTGTGCGGCCAGACAGCTCCGTATTGAAATACATGCATTTAGTCACTAGTAGCACTGCAGAGCGCCCATGATGTTCTCTGTCTTCAGGGCCCGCCACTCATTAGTGCGGCGCCAGGCACATCACATCAGGCGGATCGTGCAGAAACCACAAAATGATCTCCGCCATTAACCCCTAGAATCCCGTGATCGGATCTTAATGCAAAGGGAAAGTGAGGGGGGGGACCCCCTTATATACTATATATGGACAGACAGCCCAGGGTCCATTGGAGGACCCCAGGACTGTCTGACCATATTTCCTGTTGTTAGGGCATACATAGGTATGCCTTAAAGTGTAGCTAAACGTTTGACAAACTTCTGACATGTCATAGTGACATGTCAGACGTTTGGATTGCTGGGGGTCCGAGCACTGAGACCCCCACCAATCGGTAGAACGAAGCAACTGAAGCGCTCAGCCTCTTCGGATCTGTTTGGCTTTTTCCGGAAAGCCGATGTATCGGAGTACGGTCTCATAGACATTCTATTGAGTCCGTACACCGATACATTTATTTCCGGAAAAAGCCAAACAGACACGAAGCGGCTGATCTCTCACACGAGCACTTCAGCTGCTTCATTCTAGCGATTGGTGGGGGTCTCAGTGCTCGGACATGTCAGAAGTTTGTCAAACGTTTAGCTACACTTTAATTACTGACCCTGTACAATCAGTACACAGGCTAATGTACTGGCATATGGATATATGCGACTACATTAAAGTAAAATTAATAAAAACAAAAGGTTGTAAATATTATTTTTTTACATATATTGAGCAATAATGTATTCATAATAATTAATTTTATTTGTAGTAATTAATTGTTCTCTCCTCAAGGTCAAAATGAGCTATGTCCTTAAGGGGGTTACCCCAATGTTATCATTGTGTGAGCGAAATGATGGGGTCACTTATTGTTCATGTTTGGCACATGGTGTTTATGAATTTAGCACCTCCATGTACCTCACATTAATGTAATTAACCCCATCATGTTCCTCACACATTAACACAATGTTGCACTTTATGACTGTGAAGTACTTTATGGGATCACTTACTATTATCATTATAGTAAGGCTACGTTCTCACACAGGATACGCTGCAGATTCTCTAGAAAAACTCTGGTAAATCGGTCAAAGAAATCCAAATGGTGCATTTTTCCTGCTCATGCTGCTGCAGAAACGCTGTTTTTTTCCGCAGCAATTTTACATGCGGATTTAGTGTTAAACATTGGTTATAGCAAACTACATGTGCACCTGCGGATTTCCAGTTGCTTTTATTATGTAAATCCTGTAAAAACCGCAACAACATAAATTTGTTGCAGAATTTCTGCTCCTCATTGAAGTCTATGTGCCAAACACGCAGCATTTCCGCACAGAACACACAGCATAAATTGACATGCTGCGGAATTTAAAAACGCACCGTAGAACACTTTCCACACGATTTTTGTGCATTTTTTTTCTCCGCAGCGTGGGCATGAGATTTCCTAAATCTCATTCACCTTGCTGCTACTGTAAATACTGCGGAATTTCCACACAGAATTCTGTTGCGGAAATTCAGCAGAGTTTACGCTACGTGGGAACCCAGCCTTAGTGATCCCATGCACGATCTCAGACATAATGGGCAACATTGTGTTAATGTGTGAGGTACATGATGGGGTTAATTACTATTCATGTGAGGCACATGGAGGTACTAAATTCATAACACCACGCGCCTCACATCAGAAAATGGAAATATTTTTGTGTGTTGTTTTTTTATTGTTGGCATAGTATAGTTTCGGTGTCTAAATTCTGGCATTGTGACAACCATACTGCAATGCTGTGTGTACTGAACATATTATGGACCACTAGGCACTCCGTGCGCCAATGTATGGTACCTCTATATAGTCACCTGTGAGCAATGCCTCCGTACATAAGTTATATAATAGAACATTCAACAATTAATTTTTTTTAAGGTTATTTAGACAGAAAAAAACTTCTGTATGAAATCGGAGGCAAACAGTATGCATAGAAACAGTTATTCCGAATGCTCTAATTATGGGGAAAAGGAATTACCCCCATACAGAGTTCACAAAATAAAGCTTTGTGTGTAGCTTTGTTTCTGCAGCCAGCTAAACCTCCCTGCCCCCCAAGCACTGTATGAGACATTTCCAGGCAAGGATCAGCTTCCTCCGGGCTCATAGCTGGAGATGTCACTTATCTGCTGCCAATTTTTTTAGCTAATGTTTTTTTTTCTTTGCTTCATGATAAGGCAAAACTGATTTTTCTTAGATAAATGAAGGTATGAAAGAAGAGCACATAAAAATGGATGCTGTTAGCTGGCCAATGTTTGGTATATGTATGTATGTGTGCGTGTATGTATGTATGTGTATATGTATGTGTGTGTGTATATGTATATATATATATATATATATATATATATATATATATAAATAATCAAATTTCCCTTAATTTTCTCACTTCTCTCAGCTTTTTGGATCTGTTATGATCTGTTACACTACCAGAGGTGGACAATATATTTAGTTTTTAGAAGCCAGTTAGACCACTCCAATTTCTGAGACCAGTATGGGAACTAGTGCAAACCACTGAGAACAAGGGCAGAAATGATGCAACAACCCCAGTAGAAATTAAGATTAATTTTTTTACTCCAGTACAGATCTGTTTTTTATTTTATTTAAAAAAACGTACTAACATTTGTTATAGATTCAGCAAATCTGTAAACTAAAATTGTTAAAAAGATAATAGATTTTAGTTTCTGCACATATTTCAGTTCACTTTCCTCTTGGAAACGGTCAACTAGTTGCTGTTGCTGCATCTTGAGTGTCTATTTAGCATGTTGAGAGCATAATGGTATCCTTTTGGGTCTATTAACACAGTGCAGTCATATCATGCAGAGTTTTTGCCACGATTTTGCGAAATCACGACAAATGATAGGATTTGACCGTACAGTAGCTTACACCACTGCTCGTTAAAATCTTAATACAGAATCATGCACTAGAATGCCCGTACACGTTAGCGGTAACGTTCTTTGCTGCAATTCACGGTAAATTAACGTGCGGTTTTGCCAAGTGTTTTTGGCTGGATGGCCACTATCACCACATGTACAGGCACCATTAGGTACTCATATGGTAATCTGACTGTTTCTATTTTCATGTCAATGAACTGAACTTGCAGTGAGTAATATAGGAGAGTAATATAGTAAAGCTAAGGCTGGGTTGTCACATTTTGGTTTATATGCGTCTCTTGCCACAAATTGCGGTAAAACTGTACCATTTTGCTGCAATTTTATGAAAATTGCGGCAAAAATGGCATTTAAACCGCAACGTAAGGACCCAGCCTTAATCCATTATAAAATCCACCGATTAAGCTGGCCATTTATATAAGATACGATCGGCCTAGATGTGGCCGATTAATCATCCGTCAGATTGTTCAAACGAACGATCCCACCAGTAACGTGCCAAACTAAACTAGCAGATTAGGCATAGAATAAGAACATTGCAATGCACTTGTGCAAAGTGTCTAATAATCTGCAATAATTGGCCAATCATGTCTACACATCTAGTTTCAGGCGACAATGTCCGAAAACCTGACGGGTGACATTTTTGGCAAAAACTAGTAGGTCGTCTGCCATTTTGAATGATCATTTGCGTAAAATTTTAAAACGATCGTCAAAATCTCCCATTTTGGCCCACTTTTATCTTGTGAATGGCCAGCTTTACCCTGCTTGTGCTGAATGTTTGGTTTTATATTTCGGCTGTAAAATTTTTGGCTGTCAGTTTTTTAACGAAGTCAACCCTGCCAGTCTTTGTTAATTGTTTCCTTGGAATGTCATATCAAATGAAAACAACTGTGCCGTTATTTGCAGTAACTTCTATGCGTGGTTTTGCTTTACTCACTTGTTCCATGATACATCATTCCTCCTCTGTCTACAACATCATTTGTTTTGAGTTCGTAAATTATTTTCCAGCTTATTGAGTTATATTTGTGAATTATGGAGTTCTGCATGGGGTCTGTTAAAATAAGTACACAGTCTCAGCCTCCATGGCTCATGGACACTGCAGAGACCAGCAAGTATGAAGAGCCTAATCACATTAGTCAAGAGGGAATTGATGGAATCAATCGTGCTTAAATGGGAAATAATACATGGCGTGCTGTGCTTGTACTGCAATTCACTGTGTTTCATAGTGTATGGGAAATTCACTTTGAGATTCTGTAGTTGGTTATGTCAAATATTTTTTGTATTTTTAGCATTGCATTTTTTTCTGTTTTTTTTCTATTTTATTTACGGACAAAAAACATTTAAAGATGCAATGATGCCCACTTGTGTAAATAAAAATACAGTGCAAAATTGACAATCATTTACCAACAACACCTAGTGTAGATTCACACTGGCTGTACACACACCGGTAATGAATGTTTAGGCTACAAGCAGCATGGCTTCTGCTCATAAAAATGTTTTTATCTTTTATAGTGGTCAGAGCTCAATCAAAAGTAGCATCTTTTTAGCCAATGTCTAAGTTAAAGTTTATAGATAATACTTTATTGATATGTGTTGCAACAAATGTATTATTTAGTTTGCCCTCTTTGACAAATCTGTCACAACATAAATCACTGCCATTAACTTTCATACTGGCTAAAATGACTCCACTTCTTCTACGCCAGGGTCTGTGTGGAGTAGAGATGCAACTTTTTTTTCTTCAGATTTCCATCTGTTTTGTTTGTTTTTTGCTACACTTTTTTTTAATATATAAATGTGTCTAAATCCTGGCAAGGCAGTAAGCCATGCCCATTTTTCACTCCACTTGGTTAATGAATATTTCACACACAACAGATTAGACACTATTTTGGAGAAAAATGCACCAATAAAAAGAACAAATATATTGATAAATGTGGCACATGGTGTTAAAAGAGAACATTCTTACTGACCGCAGCCACCACTATAGGGAGCTTATTAGATGCTGCCAGCGGTAGGATCCGGCCATTTTGCCCTGGTTCTCTCGAACCGGTTGTTAAAAATTACAGCCGGTTCGCGAAACGGGGGTGAAGCGGGAAACTGGAACCGGTTCCCTGCACGCAATTGTATCCGTGTCCTTAGGACACGGATACAATTGCATAGCCTAGCGCTGCCATGGCGAGGCACAGGATGCCTCACTATTCGGCGCTTTAACGATAATGCAGTTGACGCGATGACATCGAGCCGCTGTGTTGTTCCGCTGGAGGAGGACTAGCATCACTGGAGGACAGTGTGGGAACCGGACTGGTAAGCATATAATTTTTTTTTCCTTTTTACTGTGGCCAATATTGGGAGGCCTTCTCTATAGGGGGCACTAACTACAGGCGACTATATAGGGGGCACTAACTCCAGGGGACTATATAGGGGACACTACAGTGGACTATATAGGGGCCACTAACTACAGGGGAATCTATAGGGGCACTGACTACAGGGGACTATATAGGGGCACTGACTACAGGGGACTATATAGGGGCCACTAACTACAGGGGATTATATAGGGGGCACTAACTACAAGGGGCACTACCTACGGGCAACGCCTCAGGGGGCACTACCTACGGGCAACGCCTCAGGGGGCACTACCTACGGGCAACGCCTCAGGGGGCACTACCTACGGGCAACGCCTCAGGGGGCACTACCTACGGGCAACGCCTCAGGGGGCACTACCTACGGGCAACGCCTCAGGGGGCACTTACAGGGAACGCTATAGGGGGCACTATACATAGGGCATTATCTAGAAGGAACGCTACAGGGGGCATTATCTACAGGGGACTATACAGAGGGCCCTATCTACAGGGGATGCTACTATCTACAGAGGGCTGTATGAGAGGCGCTGTCATGACACAATTTTATTCAGGGGCAGAGTGTATGGTACTATTAAATTCAGGGACACAGTGTGTAGCACTATTATATTCAGGGGCACAGTGTATGGTTCTATTATATTTAGTGGCGTAGAGTGTGGCACCATGAGAATTTTATCTTCTTTATAGGTGTGGAAATGTTGGAAAAGTGAGCTTCTGAAGACATCTGAGCGGCAAATTCTGCAGAAATGGGTCGTGGCCAGGAGGCATAGTCATAGAGGTCTGGACCAAATGGGGAAAAAAAGAGAAAAAGAATAACTCCAATCTGAGAAGCTGTCACCGGTGAGTCACTAAATGTAAATGTTTATTCTCCCTGTGACTGATCAGTAGTACTGTAGTCACTGTATGATCTGCAGCGAGATGATGGGTGTATTGTTGTTTTTTTGTGAAACCGCATCTCCCAGCATATCCTTACCATCCTGGCTATACTGGGAGCTGTAGTTTTATGCCGTATAAACTTATATGACAGGGGTTAAACTGCATTTGCAAATGATCTCTGTGCTGATCTGTATTTATGCTTGTTCTGTATTTATGTACTGAGCTTGGTTCTGGAGTTGTATACATCATAACAACCAAGCGCAGTACATATATATATATATGCACCAAAGAGAAGCTTAGGACATATATACAACTCCAGAACCAAGCTCCGCATAGAAATACAGCACCAGAACCAAGCTCTGTACATATATACAGTACCACAACAAAGCTCTGTACATATATATATATATATATATACCTCACTACAACAAAGCTTTGTACATATACACAGCATCAGAACCAAGGTCAGTGTATAAATACAACACCAGAGCCAAGGTCAGTGCAATTTATGTACTGAGCTTGGGCCTGGTGTTGTATTTATGTACTGAGCTTGGGTCTGGTGTATATATGTACTGAGCTTGGTGCTGGTAGTGTGTGTGTGTGTGTGTGTGTGTGTGTGTGTGTGTGTGTGTGTATATGTATATATATATATATATATATATATGTGTGTATATATATATATATGTGTATATAATATACTGAGCTCGGTTCTGGTGCTGTATACATGTACTGACCTCTTTTCTGGTCCTATATTTATGTACAGCGCTTGGTTCTCGTGCTGTATTTATGTAGTGAGCGTTCTCGTGCAGCATATATGTACTGAGCTTGGTTCTGGTGCTGTGTATATATGTACTGAGCTTGGTCCTGGCACTGTAACTGTGCATTAGCCGGGAGATTTGTCACCGCTTACTGCGCACGACGCACTGTCCTCCACCCTTCTCACAGTTGACAGCCTAACTAAATGGGCTGAGCACGCCTAGGATATTGAATGTGCGCATATAGGTCTATACGTAATGGGCGTTTTAATATGAGTGTGGGTTGGTAGGTATGTACGCTTATGTAATTATATAGATGGTGTGGAAAGCCAGTTAAACATTCTGGACAGGGAATTTCTTTATTTAGTGTCCACTTTACTATGGGATGTATTTAGCATATCGTAATTGTTTTATTTTACTATTAAAATAGCAATACATCGTAAAACATCTTGACACCCCTGCCCCCCTGGGGCGTATGTCCGCAAAATAGGGAACCTGTTGTTAAAAATTTGAATCCCACCCCTGGATACTGCTTAAAGAGGCTCTGTCACCAGATTTTGCAACCCCTATCTGCTATTGCAGCAGATAGGCGCTGCAATGTAGATTACAGTAACGTTTTTATTTTTAAAAAACAAGCATTTTTGGCCAAGTTATGACCATTTTCGTATTTATGCAAATGAGGCTTGCAAAAGTACAACTGGGCGTGTTGAAAAGTAAAAGTACAACTGGGCGTGTATTATGTGCGTACATCGGGGCGTGTTTACTACTTTTACTAGCTGGGCGTTGTGTATAGAAGTGTCATCCACTTCTCTTCAGAACGCCCAGCTTCTGGCAGTGCAGATCTGTGACGTCACTCACAGGTCCTGCATCGTGTCGGCACCAGAGGCTTCAGTTGATTCTGCAGCAGCATCGGCGTTTGCAGGTAAATCGATGTAGCTACTTACCTGCAAACGCTGATGCTGCTGCAGAATCATCTGTAGCCTCTGGTGCCGATGTGTCCTCGCTCGTCCGACACGATGCAGGACCTGTGAGTGACGTCACAGCGTGATCTCTTGAGAACACGGCTGTGTCTGCACTGCCAGAAGCTGGGCGTTCTGAAGAGAAGTGGATGATACTTCTATGCACAACGCCCAGCTAGTAAAAGTAGTAAACACGCCCCGATGTACGCACATAATACACGCCCAGTTGTACTTTTACTTTTCAACACGCCCAGTTGTACTTTTGCAAGCCTCATTTGCATAAATACAAAAATGGTCATAACTTGGCCAAAAATGCTAGTTTTTTTAAAATAAAAACGTTACTGTAATCTACATTGCAGCGCCTATCTGCTGCAATAGCAGATAGGGGTTGCAAAATCTGGTGACAGAGCCTCTTTAACCATTTCAGGACCGGGCTATTTTGAGCCCTCAGGACCAGACACCGTTTAGCCATTTTTATCACGCGTTCGTTAAATGGCTATAGCTTTTTTATTTGTTGGGCCAACGACGTGATTTTTGCGATTGTTTCAGTAGACAATGCAGGTTTCTTTTTTTTTTTATCATTTTTATACACATCCTTTTTGCTATTTTAGAATTTTTATTCTTAAAGTTTGAAAATAGTAAAAAAATTACTTTTTTTTTACTTTTCAGCTATTTTTTTTTGGTAACATAGTTTTACCCTAAAATACACCTTTTGTGATCGTCATTGTCTACCGTAAATTTTAATATATTACATGTCTATATTAGGGTAATTGGGTCCGGGCTAGCGTTACGACAATGATTGGCGGCGGGGGGGGGGACGGACGGGTTTTTTGGGGTGGGTATTTTATTTGTATTTATTATTTCTTTTTTTTGCACTTTACTTTACTTTTAATTTTTTTATTATTATGTTCTGTCCCTCAAAGGTCAAAAAAGACCTTTGGGGAACTTTATATATATTTTTTCTTTCTTTTACGCAATCTTTTTCCACTGTAAATGGGGCTGCACAGCAGCCCCAGTTAGGGTATGTTCACACGGCAGCGTCCGTAACGGCCGAAATTACGGGGCTGTTTCCAGGAGAAAACAGCCCCGTCATTTCAGCCGTAACGGCACGTGCAGGCGCTTGAACGCCGCGTCCATTACGGACGTAACGAGCTGGTTTTCCTTCTGAAGACATGACACTTCTTTGGCGCGGGCGTCTATTTACGCGCCGTCTTTTGACAGCGACGCGTAAATATACGCCTCGTGTGAACAGACAAACGTCAGCCCATTGCTTTCAATGGGCAGATGTTTGTCAACGCTTTCAAGCCGTAATTTCGGACGTAATTCGGGGGTTCAAAACGCCCGAATTACGTCCGTAAATAGGCTGTGTGAACATACCCTTACAGTGAAAATCAGCCCCCTCATAGATACTATTGTCACTAATAGGGCTGTGCTGGGTCTAGTAAGACCCAGCAGCAGTCTGGCACTAACGGCACCCGGCGATCACGTGACCAGTCACTTGAACACCGGGAGCAATAGAAACAGCGGCGCGGCCGCTGCCTATATTCCTATACACAGTGCGCATTGAGCGGTGTGTAAAAGAGATCGGATAAGACAGAAGCAACGAAAGCTGCTTCTATCCTCTTCTCAGGGTCACTGACAGCCGGAGACCCGATATTCAGTTAAAACTCGCACCGTAAAAAGTCTATGGCGCGGGTTTTAAGGATTAAGGGTTTAAGGGTTCTATGGCGCGGTCGGGAACCAGTTAAACATTAAGCTTAAGCGGATATGCCATAAATGTTCGACAGATGCAGGTCCCAACTCTGGAACCCACACCTATCTCTAGCATGGGGCCCCCTAACCGCGATCCCGTAGCCGGGTTTTCTGTAAACAGCCAGGCATGCTTTGCTAGGCTGTTTTCTTAACCTCTGTAGAAGTGAATGAGCGTTTCGGAAACATCTATGCACAGCGAGCTATGCTATTTCCAGAACTCGTAAGCTACGGAAACATCGTAGCTCGCTGTGCTATGCGGTTTCCTTAACTTACATTCTGAAAAAGGGCACGCTCTACCGTTTTCGGAAAACCCAGCCACCAGATCAGTCCGTCATTATTCCCTAGAAATAGCCCTGAATAGCAAACATTGTCCTAGAAAAAGTTGAGTCAAACATTGCACCATAATTCTTACGAGTTGCAAATATTTTTTTTTCTTGCGCGTTAACTTGACATTACACTTTAAAGGGCTTGTACCAGATTAGAGCGTTACAGGATAGGTGATAGGGGGTGTTGGAACCCTTAATTTCACCATCACTGCGTGACCCCCATCGATCACGAAAACGGGTTCCAAACCCCCCACCCCGTTTTTGCTCTCCCACAATAAAGAGGAGCTACAATCGAGGAGTGGTCGAGCATGCCGCTCCATTCAATGTCCATGAGACTAACGGGAACTGCTGATTGCTGTACTCAGCTGTTTCCGTCATTCCCATAGACTCTGAATGGAGCGTCAGCGTGCATGCTTCACCCGCGCTCCATTCAATGTCCTCCTCACTGCCTGTCGAGCAGTGAAAAGAAACGGGAAGGTTGAGGCAATTGGGCGGGGTCCAACAGTGGAGCCCCAGTGAACAGACAATCTTCACCTATTCTGCATAGGTGATATTTATTAATTCTGTTAATACCCCTTTAACTTCCGACCTTGTGCCGATCCAGAGATATCAACTCAGGGTTGATTGATATTATTGGATTACTGACTCCTCATGTCGAGGCTTCATAGAGCACATGCTTTGTGCATAGTGTGTATTTTATATAACTCCTTCCTATTCCTTTATTTACTTTAATTTTTAATGTCTTAATGTCCGCAGCTTTTTTGAAGTTTTACTACTAGAAATGAAAATGCCTGTGATTAATGACAGATGATAGCTGTATCATCATTAAATTAATCCCTTTGATTTACATGGTCCTGGGCCAGTCAAAATGGGGATCCAGTGCTCGTGAGTGTCTAGGGAGTGCACCAGACCTGGCCTAATCCTATTAGGACATGCAGTGAAATTATCACAGTCTGCGCAGAACAAACACAAAGCGTGTGACCCACCTCTTCACGGGAATCCTTTCTAAAATCCTGCGTGTCCGATGAAATCAGCCTTGTAAAGCTTTCTAAAGATAGATTTCATCTAAAATTTGTGCTTTTATTGGCGTACTGCACAAGTCATGCGACTGGGTTCATAGTGACCTCTATCCTCTCAATTGGGCTTCACACCTACAGCATTGATGGGACAAAGTAAAATAATGCATCACTTTTTTGTGTGGGATCTTTGGAAACTTATTTTTGTAGATGAGAGATCAAAATCCCATCTATTAGACATGCCGTAAGTGTTTGGTCCTGCCTCTGGCATCTGTGCTATCAGCTGTTCTAGTCAGGGTGCCCACGGTGTAATTGCCTTGCTGCATAGAAAATAAAGAATGACATGGTGCCAGGTGAAATGAATGGCTTTTCTTTTCAATAAACAATTGGCGATCCCCCAGAGCTGCGCTGTGCAGGACTTTGTTAGTGAGCACTACCATACCAGGGAATATCAAAAAGGGTTTTCCTATGGAAATCCCATTGCTGTATTGCTGCTAATAACTTCTCTGCCATTTTCTAAACGTGATTTATTTATTTTTGGTTATTTATATCGCCGCCATCACATGTCCATACATTAGAGCTCACAATGAATCCCATGTGTACAGTTTTGCTTGTGCAGATAATATTCACATTGGCCACATGTGTCTTCCATAGTAATAGATGGACACAATGAATTATGTCCATACATTTGCCTAAAAGGATTAGCCAGTGACTCAGCTACAGAGTATAAATCATGACCAGAAAATAATTCCAATGGTTTCCTCTGGGAATTACATTTCCAGAAGGTTGTGCTATGTAGTGAAGATTGTTTTACTCCGCACTGACTATATATTGTGTGCATGTCCATGGTGGAAAGAAGAGTAACGGAAGCTCATGACTTATGTGCCAGCAGTGAAAGAGTTACAGCCAGTGGCAGGCTTGGACTTCTGGCTAGTTGCATTGGGGGCACTCCCAGAGCCCTTTTCACCTCTCACGGGTCGACACTCCCTATGTTTTGTAGGTTCAGCCTGGGAGAGGTTTCTGCAGGCAGATTGAATTCCTCATGTAGAATTTGAAGGCAGAAGCAGCTGTTTTAATTCCACATGTCGTGGGACTAGGACATGGTCATGGTTACACCTTAAAATCTGAATATTGTTAGAAAATGATCTGAGCTCCACCAGGATAACTAGTCATTGCAATTTTAATAAGAAGCAGCTGGATTCTGACAGCAGCTGTTGTCACGTTATACTGTACAGAGACAAAAAATAGAAACGTATTGTTATACAGTAGTTACGTGAGGTCTTTGTACGCTTCTATTTTTTTTATATAGATGCCAAGAAACGACATGTAATTCTATACAAAGATCTGTAATTGTCACATATGCCGAATGGCTGCATTATAGGCCTCCAACAGCCAGATTAACATGGAAGTAGGTTAATCACAGGCGTAGCGTCTCCTTAGACCTTATGAATAGTCTATCTCTCAGACCTGGGAATAGAATTGTGCTTTTAAATGACATTTTCATGAATTTTTATTATCTAGCTTTCTAGTGGATCTACAATAAAATGTACAATGACCGATTTGGACTGACCAGTGGTGACTGGTTTTGGAGCCAAATTGGCAGTCCCCTAGCTTTCCGGGTACAGATACACATAAAGTTGTTGAGAAGTATATGAATCCATTTCTTATGTGCTGATATTTACTTGGGATTTTTATTTTTTTAGGGTGAAATGGCTTTTTACATTTTTTTTGTTTTTGTTTTTTTGAGACGAGCAAAAACGCTCCCACTCAGATGTCTCTCGTCTAGGAGTCCAGTGTTGGTTATACTCCATCATGTGATGTGCTCTTGTCATATCCCTGATCATTATTCTAAAAGTCCTGGTTATATAGTTGAGATGCTGTTTGGCATGGACCATGGTATCTATGTGACTGCAGTCGCTATTGATACGTTATACACTGCAGATCTCAGCCATGATGAAGCATTTACAACAGCTGCATTTTTACAGAGGCTCAGGCCAAGTTCAGACCTTATGGAAGAATCCAAGAAACAGCTGTACTGTGCCAACATCCATCCCTCAGATCAGCACTGGCTGGGACACTATCAATGATTAGTCACACACCCGGCCCATGCATTACTCAAGTACTACTTTTATACATGTTCATACGTGGCGATAAATTACAGATTCTACACCGGAAATCCTCAACAATATACAGTTCAATAGATGTGAATGGGATTTTCAAAATCAATTCGTGCGTATCGGATTTTTCTGCTGCAAAGTTAAATATCCAGCGTTGTTTATTTGTCACAGATTTTTTTAAAAAAAAGATTTCACCCTTTTTCTGCTGTATCTAAACTACCATATTAAACATTTTAAATTGTGAAGAACACAAAAGTACTAAAAGTGCCACAAGTCCTACTAGTTGTGCATAGTGAAATTGTACCTCTAACTATGAAGATCATTTTCTGTTTAGGTCCAAAATTCTGTGGTGATTAATTTTATTATATATCTTTGTGGATCCCTGCTTCCCTTCACATAAAATGCTAGCCATCTGCATCTGCCACTAGAGGTATGCTTACTGCATGTACATTTTTGCAAAAATGGCCGCCACCGCTGTAGACTGTGGGGGTCAAAAGAAAACTGTTGAGTGAATGAAAAATGTATCATATGCGAACTTATAACTTTCCATACACTAGAGTTTTTAGACGGCAAAAAATGTTCTGAAACTCTCGCCACTTTTTCGGAACATGAACAAGCGTGACAGACACCTACTGAAGACTGATGCCTGTGAAAAAATTAATCAAGCCTCACAGGACTCGATCCAACAGTCCCTTGCTATAAACCACAGGCACATCTAAAATAGTTTGGAACTTTATTTACCCATGCAACGGTTCAGCTCCACTAAGCCTTTCCCTGCATGAGAAAGGCTCAGTGGAGCAGAAACATTGCACGGGTGAACAAAGTTTCTTACTACACTCCTCAACATTGAAATTGCAACACCAAGAAGGAACAGTTTTGGAATTGTGGAAATCTTAAGATTGATAGACATGTTAATGATATGCAATGATAGAAAAATGGAAACAAAATATTCAAAATTTCTTGATTTTAGTCCGTATCGAGTGAGTGCCATGCGCAGAAATACCCACACTTGTACGCCGTGGCATGCTATCAATGGGGTTACGCAGCTCCCTTTTCAATTGCCGACAAATGATGTCCCAGATGTGCTTGATCGGAGACAAGTCCGGAGATGCTGCTGGCCATGGTACCACATTCTCACAGTAGCACGCGCAACATACCTGGCTTTGTCCAAAATTGCTTCTGGGACACTTGGGAGAAATGGCCATACCACTGATTCCACAACCAAATCATTGTATTGCCAGAGCTGTTAATGTACCTGAAATGAAGACTAGAGGGGTCTGGCTACCATACATTATACCACAGCACACCATAATCCTGGGAGTAACACCGGTGTGACGTTCTCTTGTGAAGGCCTCTTCATGGCATTGCCGATGTGGTCTTCAGACCAATCTCTGGCTATCATAGCATCCAAGAAAAAAAGCTGTACTCATCGCTGAAGAGGATAGACCTCCATTGCCGTCTTGCTGTGCACCATGATAACCTTTTGAGAGCGGTGCCGTGTGGTCAATGGAAAACCTGTAGCTGGAAGTCCGGCTTGTAGCCCAATGTTGTGCAAACGCCTACTGATGATTTGTGTTGACACTGGTTGCCGTCCTAGGCTTGGGATGTGATGTCCAATTTCACTTGCAGTATAGAATGGATCACTACGCCAATCGGACGATCTGTCCGCGCAGAGGTTCGTCTATGCGCGTCTCTTGCTGTCATTCCCGGTCGTTGATGTTCTCCCAACCTCTGGGACATGCAACGTAGAACAGTGCTGACATCTTGACCTAGGCGCGTAGCTATCTGCTGGAGTGATAAACAAAGGTCTCTGTTCAAGGATTCTGTCCCTTTCAGTTTGCGACAAGTGGCGATAACTTCCACATCAACTAACAGGAGGCATCGCACAATCATCCCACACCGCTTGATCCAATTTTTGAGGTTTCATGCGGCTAAAAAACTTTGCTTTCACTCTGCCTTTTTTTCCCTTCCACATGCCACAGATTGGAGCTCGGTGCTTGAAAATTTGATAATTTGCAGATCTTCGACACCTGCTACTTCTCAAATTTGCATAACCTTATGGCTTGCCCTTCTTGGTGTTCCAATTTCAATGTCAGGAGTATATATTGGAGCTGCTGCGAACCTTCACAACCCAGCCATAAACGACGAGATGTTCTCAAAACCGCCGTTTGAAATCACTAATGTTTGGCCAGCTTTAAGGCCCTTTTACGGGGACCATCGATCGGGCAACCGCTCGTTCATCGACTGATCAGCTAGTTTATGCGCCCAATAAAATGGTCGCTAGTCGGCAGAACATCTCCCTGTGTAAACAGGGAGATGTGCTGCTGACATGATGAAAATGTATGGGGATGATCGCAGTAATGATCACTCTTCCTTCTACATAACCGATCATTGCTCCTTGTGAAAGAAGGAAATGAGCCATGTTGAGCTGTCTTGTCGAACGGCGTTAGTTTTCACGACCATGTCGTGTGGTCTTACGAAAAGGTGCACAATATCTTAAAAAACGGCAAATATAAGAAAGTGGAAAACAAAGAACTGCTACCTTTTTATGTCCATGTATTGTAGAAATCTTATTTTGGTCGTGTATTTTTTATTTTTTTTTCAAGACGTGAAAAAAAAATAGGGATTTTCTTTTATTTCTGCGCATCCCATTTTGACTTTAGAATGTTGCAGGTCAATAGGACTGTTCTCTGTTGTGTAACTCTAATCAGCTTCAGGAATTTAAGTGCAGGTAATCTGCATATTTCTTCGCCATTAAACAGGCACTGTTGTCCGGTCCATTTAGTGCATGGTATGAAATGTCAGTGACTTGTGAGAAGGGCGCTTGCTCCCCCTTGTTATTTCTGTGCACACCTGCAGTGATCCCTCATTCACCACTACTTTTCTGGAGCTCTGGCGCCCTTTAATCCTGTAACCTTTTCCCTTTTGTGTCAGCCATTATCGTTTTTTTGTGGTTAAGCGTTATATTGTTCTCTTTCTACACACACTTATGATAGGACAAGTTTTGTTAACCTTCTAATCTTTTATGCCCTGCTGAGTTGTATTTCGTTTTATTCTGTGTTTCTCTTATTTTACATTGAAACAGACTCCTGATTATCAAGGTATGTACAAAATGAACAAATGCAGAGAGTCAATCTGACGCCTATAATAACTAACAATCCAATGTACTGTAAGAAAGTACACTCCTACCAATCCGGTACTCCTGCTGGCAAACCTTTCTGTATATATCATTGATCTCCATTTACAATCGCTCCCTAGTTGGCTTTTATTATCCAAATCATTCCTTTTTTATGAGTAGGAGCGGCTCAGGTAATATGGAAAAGCAGGCTTTGGGATTTTTATTCCAGCGTAAGTTTTTCCTATCAATAAAGAATAGAGAGGGGTTGTTGTGATGACAAAGTCAATGTCGCATGGGAGCCCAGGCAGTTGCCTAATACCGCAATATATATTTCTCTCATTTGGTCTTAAATCTAGCCATATTTTTGTGAATTGCTACAAATTTGACTGAAAGTTCACTAAAGATGACTTCCAGCAGTTGGAATAGTAAATTATAAAAAAATTTCCATACACAAGGAGTAAGGCCCCATGTACACGACCGTAGATTTTGTCCGTAATTACTGTCTGTAATTACGGATCCATTCGTTTCTATGGCCATCTGACATCTTCCCGTATATTTACAGGAAGATTTCCGTGCCGTAGAAACCTTCTGTAAAATCTAGGACAAGTCCTATTTTTTTATTTTACGGACCTTGCTCCCATGTTTTATAATGGGAGCACTGCTAGCAAATGCGGACGAGTATCCGTGGCTGTTTTGTATGCCAGTTTTACCACATTGAATAAATACGTAAAAACTGCAACATAGTCACGAGGTTACTACAAAGAGGAGGGAATGCAGTTGTTTTTGCTGGCGGCAGCGGTCACTTGTGATAAAACAGACCAGCAGGCGGAGCAGGAACATGTCCCTATGGGAGCGCCAGTAGAGGTCCGTATGGTATTTATTTATTTTTTATTGGAAAGTGGCAAAAAAATTCAGGATTTGCCATTTGTTGCTGATTTTTACTTCCCCATTGAACTTAAAGGGGAAAATCTGAAACAAATGCGCAACAATTCTGCAGCATAAATTGACATTCTGCGGATTTAAAAATACACACCGCAGGTCAATTTCTGCACAGAAATATTCCACAGATTGTGGAATATACTGTAATAAGCTGCAGATTTTCCGACCACAAATCTGGACAGAAAAATCTGCAACAATTACGCTAGAGTCCCCTTACGGCATCCGTTGGGCTGGTATACATTGGTATACCTTCTATTTGGCTGTATGGAATAGCAGGATTGCACTTTTCCATATATAGGGATTCAGTAAGAAATTAATACCGCACGGTGTACGTTATTTTTTTTTTTATGCCTGTACAGTGGCATACATTGGAGATGCGTTAGGAATATCTCCTGAAATACAGCGCCAACATGCACTGCAAACACAGTGTGAATATATGCTTAGGCTATGTTCACACTGAGTATTTTGGCGAGTTTTTTGACGCGGAAACCGCGTTGCAAAACTCGGCAAAAACGGCCCGAAAACGCCTCCCATTGATTTCAATGGGAGGCGTCGGCGTCTTTTTCCCGCGAGCAGTAAAACTGCCTCGCGGGAAAAAGAAGCGACATGCCCTATCTTCGGGCGTTTACGCCTCTGACCTCCCATTGACTTCAATGGGAGGCAGAGAAAGCGTATTTCACAGTGTTTTATGCCCGCGGCGCTCAATGGCCGCGGGCGAAAAACAGCGCGAAAATCGGCGTGCAGGGAGAGGAAAATCTGCCTCAAAGTTCCAAACGGAATTTTGAGGCAGATATTCCTCCTGCAAAATACTCCGTGTGAATAATTCTGACCGTGTGGTTGTGCTGCAGTTGTTGCCTGACGGCAAAAACCGCATGCAGCTTTACCATGAATTGCCGCAGTTCTGCAGCTAGCTCAGTTGAAACTCCTTAATACCACGAAACCGCAGCAATTCGTAGTAAAACCACACATGCTTTTTTTTTCTGCGTGGTTTGTGAACCCAATTTAGATCCAATAATGGATGGTCCAACACTGCCTCTAATTGAGAATACCTCTGGAATATGCTTGCAATCCTGCCTGCCACCATTTTTTCACAAATTCATAAGGAATCAGAAGAAACATAGGAAATCTGATGTGCAGTTACAGTTTGCGGCTTGTAAAAGGCTATGGGCCTCGTATTACAGATCTGTACATTATGGACCCGTACTATGACCGTATTCCTGAGGACTTACTTTTGTCATGGGGTTCATAGGCCTTTTAGACTGAACACAAAAAAAAATTGTAAAATTGCTCAAATAGGCTGATCGCAAATGGCTCCTAATAAGACACTGACAGAACTGGTGGCACTGATGTGGCATGTGCCCTTGAATGGTAACTAGAGCGGCATGTGCTTCTTGTTAAATTCACTTTTTCTTGGAGTCTTTCCCAGAGCAGAAGGTGCGTTGTGATTTTCTGGTACACTGTTACAGCGCTCATCATAAGGTCACAGACCGATCATACTACTTATTACTGTGACTTTTAGATACTACCGTCTCGCTCAAGCTGTGACTATGTTGAATCTACAATCCAGTCTGAGGAGTAGTTTTCTTTTCCCTCTTCACAATCCCTGCGATCTCTGTCCTCCTCTAGTGACATTTCCAGTGCACTTCTCCTTTTATCTTCTTGAGGTCTTATCTCTCATCAGGCTCCTGGCCCTGCGGTTTCATTTTCTCCTGGTTTATCTACTTGTATCTTCCACCATATTTTTTCTCCGTGGCTCTGTTCTGTCCCTATCTCTGTAGCATGATCAGTTCTACTGTAATGGAGACTGCAGTGAGATACGGTTACACATTGTGCAGCGTTACTGATGATCAAAGTGCAGTGTTGACACATTTTATTGCAGCTGCTCAATGTTACATTGGACGGCATTGTAAAGGCCCAAATGCTGCACAGTTCCTTTGCAAAAGGATTTACCCCTTTCTGTTTTTTTTCAGTTTTGTTGCATTACGATGAAATGATGAAAAAAATACCTTGTATAACCCCTTCCCTCCGCAGCCATTTTTTGGGAATTTCATTTTTGCTTTTTAGTCCCCGCCTGCCAAAAGCCATAATTTTTTTAGTTTTTTCTGTCGATTTTTATAGCCTTATGAGGGCTTGTTTTTTGTGGGACGAGTTTTTCACTGAACTATTTATTTTACCATATAATGTACTGGGAACCTGGTGGAATAGGAAAAACACATTGACTCCTCCATTGTTTTTTGGGCTTAGTTTTTACGATGTACACCGTGCGGTAAAAATGACACGTTAACTTTGTTCTATATATACAGCGGATGTTGGGAAGGGGTCAAACAAAATTATAAATAGAAACCATTTTGTATGAAACCCCATTTCTAGAAGTCACATAATTTAGTTAAAAAGGCTCTGTCACCAGATTATAAATGCCCTATCTCCTACATAATCTGATCGGCGCTGTAATGTAGATTACAGCAGTGGTTTTTATTTTGAAAAACGATCATTTTTGAGCAAGTTATGAGCAATTTTAGATTTCGTTTCTTAATGCCCAACTGGGCGTGTTTTTACTTTTAACCAAGTGGGTGTTGTAAAGAAGTGTATGACGCTGACCAATCAGTGACCAATCAGTGACCAATCAGTGACATACACTTCTCATTGTTCCAGCCCAGCTTCCTTCACTGCACAATCTCACTGTGCTGTGGATCATGCTGGGCTGGAACAATGAGAAGTGTAGGACACTGATTGGTCACTGATTGGTCAGCCTCATACACTTCTTTACAACACCCACTTGGTTAAAAGTAAAAACACGCCCAGTTGGGCATTAAGAAACGAAATCTAAAATTGCTCATAACTTGCTCAAAAATTATCGTTTTTCAAAATAAAAACCACTGCTGTTATCTACATTCCAGCGCCGATCAGATTATGTAGGAGATAGGGCACTTATAATGTGGTGACAGAGCCTCTTTAAATAAGTGAGGCCAGAAAATAAGCCTGTGTTTAAAGGGAACCTGTCACCAGCATTTCGCCTATAGAACTTTGGCCGTTGCTATAAAAAGTTCATTGCCATTATCCCCCTCCTAAACTACTCCTCTGACTGTAAATAACGGTCTGCAAACATTTTGCGCCTTTTATCATAATAATCCGGTGTCCCTTTGTGCGCACACCCTAGAAGACATCAATGCACAAGCGCGGGATATTGTGTGCTGGGGGAAGGCGAGGAGCTGTCAATCAAAAGTAAGGAGGCGGGGTAAACCCGGAAAAACTTAAAGGGAACCTGTCACCAGCATTTCACCTATTAAACCAGCAATACCTGGTGGTAGTGGGTAAAAAATCATTTCTATATAACCTATAATTGTCGTCTTAGTCGGCTCTGTAGCTTTAGTATTTCGTTTTTTAGTGTTCCCACACCGTATGCTAATGAGCATAAGAGAGTCATATCTTCGTTTGAAAAGAGTCATATCTTCATTCCTCAAGTCTTTCCGAGTTTACCGCGCCTCCTTACTTATGATTGACAGTTCCTCGCCTTCCCAGCACACAAAATCCTGCGCTTGTGCATTGATGTCCTCTTCTGGGGTGTGCGTACAATGGGACACCGGATTATTACTATAAAAGGCGGACCATTATTTACATTCGGAGGAGGAGTTTAGGAGAGGGGATAATGGCAATGAACTTTTGATAGCAGTGGCCAGTGAGGGGTGAGTAAAGTTTAATAGGTGAAATGCTGGTGGCAGGTTCCCTTTAAGGAATGAAGATATGGCACTTTTCAAACTAAGATACGACTCTCTTATGCTCATTAGCATACGATGTGGGAACACTAAAAAGCTGAATAGTAAAGCTACGGAGCCGACTAAGAAGACAATTATACGTTATATAGAAATGATTTTTCACCCACTACCACCAGGCAGTGCTGGTTTAATAGGTGAAATGCTGGTGACAGGTTCCCTTTAAAGAAAACATTAAAAAAAAATCACGTTTTAAGTTCACCAAACAGCATGTGGCACACTCCCCAAACACATGGAAGAAGGTTCTTCGGTCAGATGAGACTTAAGTTTTATTTTTTGACTATCATTTATATTGATTTAACACTTCCCATCACCCGAAGAACACCATTCCCACAGTGAAGCATGGTGGTGGTAGTATCATGCTATGTGGATGTTTTTTTATCGTCAGGGACTGGGCAATGGTCAGGAATGATGGATGGCAGTAAATACAGGGCAATTCTTGTGAAAAACCTGTTTGTCTGCCAGATATTTGCGCCTGGGTCAGAGGTTCACCTTCCAGCAGGACAATGGCCTTAAACATACAGCTCTAACGCTGGAGTGTATTAAGGGGAAACATTTAGGGTATGTTCACACGGCCAAATTTCAGACGTATACGAGGCGTATTATGCCTCGTTTTACGTCTGAAAATACGGCTCCAATACGTCGGCAAACATCTGCCCATTCATTTGAATGGGTTTGCCGACGTACTGTGCAGACGACCTGTTATTTAGGGTATGTTCACACGTAGTCAACAAAAACGTCTGAAAATCCAGAGCTGTTTTCAAGGGAAAACAGACCCTGCTTTTCAGACGTTTTTTGACCAACTCGCGTTTTTCGCGGCGTTTTTCGCGCCGTTTTCGCGGCGTTTTTTACGTCCGTTTTTGGAGCTGTTTTCATTGGAGTCTATGAGAAAACAGCTCCAAAAACGTCCAAAGAAGTGTCCTGCACTTCTTTTGCCGAGGCTGTATTTTTACGCGTCGTCGTTTGACAGCTGTCAAACGACGACGCGTAAATAACAGGTCGTCTGCACAGTACGTCGGCAAACCCATTCAAATGAATGGGCAGATGTTTGCCGACGTATTGTAGCCCTATTTTCAGACATAAAACGAGGCATAATACGCCTCGTATACGTCTGAAATTTGGCCGTGTGAACATACCCTTACGCGTCGTCGTTTGACAGCTGTCAAACGACGACGCGTAAAAATACAGCCTCGTCAAAAGAAGTGCAGGACACTTCTTTGTACGTTTTTGGAGCTGTTTTCTCATAGACTCCAATGAAAACAGCTCCAAAAACGGACGTAAAAAACGGCGCGAAAAACGCCGCGAAAACGGCGCGAAAAACGCCGCGAAAAATGCGAGTTGGAAAAAAAACGTCTGAAAAGCAGGGTCTGTTTTCCCTTGAAAACAGCTCTGGATTTTCAGACGTTTTTGTTGACTACGTGTGAACATACCCTTATAATGTCTTGGAATGACCTGGTCAAAGCCCAGACCGCAATCCAATAGAGAATCTGTGGCATGATTTGTAGGCTGCTGTAGATCAGCGCGACCCATCTGACATGAAGGAGTTGGGGCAATTTTGTTTGGAAGAATAGACAAAAATCCCAGTGTCTAGATGTGTTAAAGAGGCTCTGTCACCAGATTTTGCAACCCCTATCTGCTATTGCAGCAGATCGGCGCTGCAATGTAGATTACAGTAACGTTTTTATTTTTTAAAAAAGAGTATTTTTGGCCAAGTTATGACCATTTTTGTATTTATGCAAATGAGGCTTGCTAAAGTCCAACTGGGCGTGTATTATGTGTGTTACATCTGGGTGTGTTTACTTCTTTTACTAGCTGGGCGTTCTGACGAGAAGTATCATCCACTTCTCTTCAGAGCGCCCAGCTTCTGGCAGTGCAGACACACAGCGTGTTCCCGAGAGATCACGCTGTGACGTCACTCACTTCCTGCCCTAGGTCCTGCATCGTGTCGGACGAGCGAGGACACATCGGCACCAGAGGCTACAGTTGATTCTGCAGCAGCATCGGCGTTTTCAGGTAAGTCGATGTAGCTACTTACCTGCAAACGCTGATGCTGCTGCAGAATCAACTGTAGCCTCTGGTGCCGATGTGGCCGACACAATGCAGGACCTGGGGCAGGAAGTGAGTGACGTCACAGCGTGATCTCTCGAGAACACGCTGTGTGTCTGCACTGCCAGAAGCTGGGTGTTAACGAACAGAAGTGGATGATGCTGATTCGTCAGCATCATACACTCCCATTCCTAACGCCCAGCTAGTAAAAGTAGTAAACACGCCCCGATGTACGCACATAATACACGCCCAGTTGTACTTTTACTGTAAACACGCCAAGTTGTACTTTTGCAAGCCTCATTTGCATAAATACAAAAATGGTCATAACTTGGCCAAAAATGCTCGTTTTTTAAAAATAAAAACGTTACTGTAATCTACATTGCAGCGCCGATCTGCTGCAATAGCAGATAGAGGTGGTAAAATCTGGTGACAGAGCCTCTTTAAGCTAATCGAGACATAACCCGAGAGACTTACATCTGTAATTGCAGCAAAAGGCGGCCCCGCAAACTATTGAATTTTAGGGGGTGATTATTTATGCACATTAAAGTTCTCAGTTTTTTGTCTTAATTATTGTTTGAAGGTGCAAAATATATTTTTAATGTACACAAAGTGGTAGGCGTGTTATGTAAATCAAATTGTAAATACCCCCAAAAATACACTTTATTTCTAGGCTGTAATGCAACAAAACAGAAAAAAAAACAAGTGGGGGGGGGGGGGGATACTTTCAATAGGCACTGTACTTGTTGGGACCAATACTATGGTCTTCCATGCATTATCTAGAGTAGTGTCTCTAAATCTTTATCATATAACTGTGAGATATACTGGAAACTACCTTAGGCCCTGTATGCCGTTCTAATGCTTGAGTCTATAGTTTGTTAAAGTTATCAGTATTCGTTTGTGTATATGTTTAACATAAATGTTAAATGGTAAAACATCTTTCTTTTTCTAGTAAAAAGGGCTAAAAAAAGTTTACGTTTTAACATGTGCAAATGTAAAGGATTACATTTAAAACAATGTATACGTAGAGTATATGTTTAGTTGGAGGCGTGGTAGACTCCGCTAGTCATTCCTCCAAAAAAAGTCGTATGTCTACGTAATGGCAGTCATACGTAGTCAAAAATATACTCTTACACTTTTATTTTTTTTACTTTTATTTTTTTACTACGTTTGGCCCATTGAGGTCAATGGATAAGCTGAGGAATATATTCTAATATTTTTTTATTTTTTTTTACGCGCTCAGCGGCGAGCATAAATGTAATGCGAGTAGGGCTTTAAACCAATGGAAAGCATTCAATTATGAGCCCCACTAGGCAAAATAACCAATCAAAGTGAATACATTCTGTGCACAGTGCTGAGAAATATATTGGTGCTATATAAATATCATATAATAAAAATAGCATTGTCATGTCCATGTTACAAGCTATGGATGCTTTGAGTCAATATATTCCATGTATACAGGATTGTATATACAGTTTTATGCATTTAATGTTAATACTTCATGTATATTGATACAGTTTATAAAATGTATTGTACTTTAGGGATGTGGACTATTATGTTTGACATATAAAATAGCACACAGATGTCTGTTCTAATAACTGTATTTATTGTTTTCAGAGTGTCCAGTTATCAGTCACCATGGTTGCCCTGTCGCTAAAGATCTGTGTACGGCAGTGCAATGTTGTCAAGACCATGCAATTTGAGCCGTCCACTGCGGTCTATGATGCCTGCCGGATCATCCGTGAAAGGGTCCTAGAGGCTCAGACTGGCCAAGGTATTTACACCCATTTAAAAAAAAAAAAAAAAGTTTCATCCCAATCCATTATGCGTTAATATGAATCATTTTCTCACTGTCCTACGTTTTTAATTTATGGCAAAGAATTTATGGACTTGTGGTTATCGTTCTAGCTGGAGCAGATTTGTGGTGTTATGCGGCTAAGTGCTTTCACCCTGTATATTTATGACTTTTTCATATGGTTCCATTGTTGATAATGTGTGTCTGTCTTGTACAATGGAAGTTCTTGTTCATGTGAACAGTGCTTTGTTGTGCTGTGTTCAACTACTGGGCACATACCCCAGAGCCTCTCTGAGTTGACCTCTTCATTTTGCCCACAGCATTCGACTTTGGTCTTTTCTTATCTGATGAAGATCCGAGGAAAGGAATCTGGCTGGAGGCTGGCAGGACCCTGGATTATTACATGCTGAGGAATGGGGTACGGCCTAAATATCCATTGTTAGTATGCACGTGTCGCTGGCTGGCTTGTGCATGTAACCAGTTTGATACCTGAAGATCAAATTAGTGAAATAGAAATTCTCCAAATTAAAGTGTGTCTCACCTAAATAATAAAACGTACAGATCTGCATGAATATTTCTGTTCTTAGTCTGCATAGTATTGCCATAGTGCTCTATAGCTGCTCTTCTTTAGTGCAAATGAGAAAAGGAAGTTGCAGTTGTCAGCCAATTTGATTTTACAAAGCTGAATTTTTTGTATAAATGTATACACAAGCCCTCCCCTGCTCTTTTCTCCTCATATGTTCCTCCTATAGTCACACCTCTGTGTTGTGTAATGACAGAAGGGGAAAGTACTCTAATACAGTGGGATAAGAATCGTCCACAGAAAAGCCCACGTGTGAACATTTGGTCACGATACCAGAATTTGGACTTCGATACCGATACTTCGTGTAGTATTACGATACTCGATACCAAAACGATACTTTTCCGACAATAATGAAAAAAAAAGTTATTCAATTTTCTGATGTGAGGCACGAGGTGTGATGAATTTTGAACCTCCATGTGCCTCACATTAATAGTAATTAACTCCATCATGTTTCTCAGTCATAATGGACAACATTGGGTTAATGTGTGAGGTACATGATGGGGGTTAATCACTATTAAATGTGAGGCACATGGAGGTTCAAATTTCATAATACCTCATGCCTCACATTAATAAGTGAAAGAAAGCAGATTTTATTTTAGAACAGCGTAAACTTTATAAATGACGCTATAAATTTCTTATTACGGTCACGACGATACCGAATATGTGTATATTTTATGTACTAAGACTTATTTCAATGTTGTTTAAAAATGTGTGTATTTTTTTTTTATTTAACATTACTTAATTTTTTTTAAAACTTTTTTATTTTTAAACTTTAAAGAGGTTTTCCGGAAGCAATTAACAGATCTCTATTTCACTGCACATATAAAAATAATGTAATTTGTAATATACTTGCGTTTTGATTTAATCTTCTAACACCCGATTTCAGCGCTGGTCACGTGATGTGTCTCCAGTAGCAAAATCCTTACTTCCAGTGCTAGCCCGACCATGATCTGAGTTCCGTTTTCCGGCTGGTCAATGTACGGGTACGTCGTTCCTGACGTCACTGTACACTGAGGGAAGTGGTGGACCGGATAATCCCTTTGTTCTGATAGTTTCCGGTCTGCTGCTAGGGGAGAGAAACACTGCTATGCGTCCCTGAGCATGCGTGGTAAACACTGCTAGTCTCGGAGCATGCATGGTTTCTACACTAGCAGTGTTTACCGCGCATGCCCACTCCTGAGCTATCACAGCGCCTGCATGTCATTTTTCCCCCTAGCAGCGGACCGGAAACAATCTAAAGGAATCAGATGTCAGGAGCCAGTTGCTGCTAACGCTCTCACAAGGACTCTGGCACTGGGGTTAGGGGATTCCATAGTGTCCCGGAGCAGAGCCTATACTAGTGCTCTGCCGGGACTCCGGCTCTGGGGAAGCCCCTGACGACACTGTCCATATATGGACAGTGGTGTTGGGATTCCAGAGAGTCCCGGAGCAGAGCCTATACTAGCGCTCTGCTCTGATCCGGGACTTCGGCTCTGGGGTCAAATTAAGTTTTTTTTTTTTTTTTACCAGTATGTAAGAGAGTGCTCATCAGCCTAATCTACAGCGACGCCAAAAGACGTCGCTGTAGACTTAGGACATGCACCGCCTGCTGTCAAGACAGGTGGTCGTTATGGAGTTAAAAAATATGTAGATACCGATATTCGGTATTGGAAATCCCCTTTAATGTACTGACATTTTATTTATATACTGATGGTACACAGGCAGTTGTTAGTGCATACTTAGGAATGTCATAACTCCTTCAATGGACCGACCCTGGGCTGCCTGCCTATATATGGTATGTCCATCGATTTCGTCACAGGCATTCCCTGTGACGCGATCCAAAGGGCATCCCCCCCTTCTCATTTTCCCCTTGAATGCTGCGGTCAGCTTTGATCGCAGCATTCAAGAAAATAGCGGCGGAGATCAGAGGTTTCTCTGATCTCCGCCGTTAGAGCGGGGCTGCGGCTGTGTATTACAACCATTGCCCCTCTCCTGACAATAAGTGCGCACGGTCAGCATGAGGTGATGCGACCGGCGCTGCACTAATGGGCGGCGGCGCAGGCACTGAAGACAACATGGGGGTGTTTTGTAGTGCGCCGGCCTTTTTCTGTCTTCAGTGCCGGCGCTCGTTAGTGCAGCGCTGGTCGCATCACATCATGCTGACCGCGTTCACACTTGTCAGGACTCAGTCAGGAGCGGGGCAATGGCTGTATCACACAACCGCAGCCCCGCTCTAACATTGATGTGTTACCATACTTAGCTGAGCGGCCGTACAGCTTAGTATCAAAATACATGACGGTATTGAAGCATTTGAGGGTGCCTGGTATCGAAACAGTATTAAAATTTCGATGCATCGTGCAACCTTAGTGCTCATTGTTGAAAATAGTCTGTCTAAGTTTTTAGCACAGCTATCAGAAACCGTTCTTTCCGGTATCTGCATTTTTTGATCTACAGGGTGGGCCATTTATATGGATACACCTAAATAAAATGGGAATGGTTGGTGATATTAACTTCCTGTTTGTGGCACATTAGTATATGGGAGGGGGGAAACTTTTCAAGCTGGGTGTTGACCATGGCGGCCATTTTGAAGTCGGCCATTTTGTATCCAACTTTAGTTTTTTCAATGGGAAGAGGGTCATGTGACACAAACTTATCGAGAATTTCACAAGAAAAACAATGGTGTGTGTGGTGGCGCTCACATTGTCTTGATGCTGGATGACGTCCGGACACAGTGCAGCGGTGCCCCGGAGCTGAACAAGAGCCAGGAGGATAAGTACATCGTCTGGTGTCTGAAATTAATATAGGGGGTCTGTGGTCTGAATGTTTTTAGGGTGTCTGTTAATAAATGGGGGACTGAATAGAGTTAGGGGCCTGATACTTATAAAGGGGTCTGCTCTGTAGTCTGATATTAATGTAGGGGTCTGAATATATTTGGCCAAACCCTTGAAAAGGCCCCTCCCAGTTTTGCAGTGACCCGCTGCTCCCTGTGAAGGGCTCTCCCAGGTTAACATCTGTCAATGGGATCCAATGGATGCGAGATTATCAGATATTTGCTGGTATTCATGAAGCCCTTTAAAGAGGCTCTGTCACCAGATTTTGCAACCCCTATCTCCTATTGCAGCAGATAGGCGCTGCAATGTAGATTACAGTAACGTTTTTATTTTTAAAAAACGAGTATTTTTGGCCAAGTTATGACCATTTTCGTATTTATGCAAATGAGGCTTGCAAAAGTACAACTGGGCGTGTATTATGTGCGTACATCGGGGCGTGTTTACTACTTTTACTAGCTGGCCGTTGTGTATAGAAGTATCATCCACTTCTCTTCAGAACGCCCAGCTTCTGGCAGTGCAGACACAGCGTGTTCTCCAGAGATCACGCTGTGTCGTCACTCACAGGTCCTGCATCGTGTCAGACGAGCGAGGACACATCGGCACCAGAGGCTACAGATGATTCTGCAGCAGCATCGGCGTTTGCAGGTAAATCGATGTAGCTACTTACCTGCTGATGCTGCTGCAGAATCAACTGTAGCCTCTGGTGCCGACACGATGCAGGACCTGTGAGTGACGTCACAGATCTGCACTGCCAGAAGCTGGGCGTTCTGAAGAGAAGTGGATGATACTTCTCATCAGAACGCCCAGCTAGTAAAAGAAGTAAACACGCCCCGATGTACGCACATAATACACGCCCAGTTGTACTTTTACTTTTCAACACGCCCAGTTGTACTTTTGCAAGCCTCATTTGCATAAATACGAAAATGGTCATAACTTGGCCAAAAATGCTCGTTTTTTAAAAATAAAAACGTTACTGTAATCTACATTGCAGCGCCGATCTGCTGCAATAGCAGATAGGGGTTGCAAAATCTGGTGACAGAGCCTCTTTAAGCCCTTTACGCTAGTTTTCTGGCATACAAGAAGTTGAAAGTTTTTCATAAAAAAAGTGGGTGGGCTCAATGGGATGGGCTACTGCGGCCCGATAAAGTACTATTGTTTACGCCAGATTACTGCTGTAAATGATAGTGCAAATCTACTGCAGACATTCTATGTGAGCCGACTTCAGCATAATAGGGAGGGCCGATCACAGCACAACGTGCTCAGCTGAGCGCTTTTGCACCTTAGTTTCAGCGGTGATTGGCATCTCTGCACCCAGCCCCCAACTGATCCAAACTTCTGATATATCTCTTACATATCAAAAGTTTGATGAAGTTGTAGTTACTGTTTGAAACAGTGAGAACCATTCTTTAGGTCATATTAGTATGTAGCTTATTGGGACAATAGACTATTACCATACAATAATCAAACCTTATTACTACATAAAACTGTTATTCTCCATTGTTGCACTGCTTTCAGTCCTTAATATTGTTACAACTGCTGTACTTTAATAAGATCAGACCTTCACAGTGCTCTGGCAGTTTTTTGAGGCAATTATCTTGTCATGATGGCCCAGGCTTGCTGTCTTTTTCAGCGATTCCGACCATTTTTTAAGAAACTCTAACCACTCGCTTTATGATTTATGGCTGTTTATTCCAGTTTATTGCTTTTTCCCTCAGGATGTCTTGGAGTATAAGAAGAAACAGAGACCCCAAAAGATTCGAATGTTGGATGGAGCAGCAAAAATGATTATGGTGGATGACTCCAAGACTGTAGGGGAACTTTTGGTGACCATCTGCAGCAGAATAGGTGAGGCAGTTTTTCCTTGTATAATTATTTTTTTGTTTACCAGGGAACTTCAGTGTGCTCCATTTAAGTGAATGGAAGCATGCTGCAGTTCCCTGCTAAACCGGTGGTTGGGAGCTCCACTGTGCAGAGAAAAACCGCGCTAAAACAGCGTTGCGAACCCTTTTTTTTCCCAGATTGATCGGGTCCTGGCAGTCATACCCCCTCCAATAATAAAGTGATGACATATAGTAGCAATATGCCATGACTTTTTGACATAGAAAAATCCTTTAAGGCTTATACTTTATCTTGCTGTGTTAGTAGATCTGGATATGATATTGTGACTGAATATCTCTGTGTACTTTAAGCATTCATTTTTACACAAAAAAGTGGAGACATTGCCAAAAATTAAGTGAAACCATTCACTCCAATATACATAATCTAAAATAAATTTAAATAAATACTCAGCAGCTCAAAACGACCTAATAATTCCACAGATCAGTCCAATAGTCCTGATGGTATCCTTCTCCTAAACGTCTTGAGGAAGGGTAGAGATGCAGTATTACTGGTGTAACAGATGTGAGTGAAATGCTGGGCTCAGTAGTTCTACAGATGTCTCCGGCTCAATCTGATGTAACCATAAGCCTACTAAGAAGGAGACAACGCATAGAGTAGCACCGCCAGTATTTTGCTAAAAACACAAGGTTTATTTTACTTACAAACAAACTTTTAAAACCCGCATGTAAACACGTGGCACGCCAAGTCAGCCCTAACTTAACCTGCTCCAACCTTTTTTAAAGTGTGCGCAACACAACGATATATACATATCTATATATAGATATATATATATATCTATATATATAGATATGTATATGTGTGTATATATATATTTTTGCAATTCACTCCAGTGTATCGCTTGTAGTACGTACTAGCTAGGTGAAGCCTAATTCTAGCTCGATTACACCAATATGTAAAGTGTTATGCACCATATGTTTTCTAATATAGAAAAAAAGGCCTCTAACTGACAGCTTCTGAAGGGAGACAGAAGCTCTAATGTAAAATCACAATAAAAAAAAAAAGAGGTAAAAACTAAATGCAAGAACAAATATTTTTTAAAAAAAAGTTTTGAGAATTTATATCATCTCTTAATATGTTTAGAAGAAAACATATCTAAAAGTATGTTCACATGTGCTGGTAGGAGGCAAGAAAGTGCACATGTTCCTAGAACGTCTTCAATGGAAAATTGTTAAGGTGCAACAATTTTTACATAAGATTTTTTCGAATGCTGCGGTTTTCCCCATTGAAGTCTATAGCATGTCTATTAAACCCTCTTCTAATGCATTGTGTGAACATGTGCTTTTTTTTGTGTGTGTGTTTTTGTTTTTTTTATATATATATATATATATATATATATATATATATATATATATATATATATATATATATATTCTACCATTCATAACAATGGCGCTTTTAGCCTTTGTGGTAAATCACTGCAGAGGTAAATTCTTTAGAAAAAAAACAGCAAGCGTGAAAGTGATTTACAATGATGATGACGCCATGAATACTTTTTCTGTGCCAGGAATTACAAATTATGAGGAGTATTCTCTTATCCGGGAGACTGTTGAAGAGAAGAAAGAAGAGCCAACGGGTACCCTAAAAAAGGACAGAACTCTCCTCCGAGATGAGAAGAAAATGGAGAAACTGAAAGCTAAACTTCACACAGAGGATGAGTGTGAGTGATCAACAAGGGGACAGCAACATTGGTATAGCTGATGTTATTTTAAAGAGCATGAGCAGCTATAGTTTAGTTCAATCAACCGCATTGTCCCCATCGATGTGTTTTTTGGTTTGTTTGTTTTTGTTTTTTTACAACAACCTTCAAAAACAACTTTTCATGAATGGCTTAATAAGTTCTAACTAACGCCACTACATGATATTTCAGTGAACTGGCTCGATCACAGCCGCACATTTCGGGAGCAGGGAGTTGATGAAAATGAAACCTTACTTCTCCGCAGAAAGTTTTTCTATTCAGATCAGAATGTGGATTCCAGAGATCCTGTACAGCTCAACTTGCTGTATGTGCAGGTAATTTACGGAGACAAGAGTGAGGTTACAGATGACAAATGTTGTGTTATTGTAACATTTATTGTAGATGTATGTTTTCTAACAACAGTTAACCTCATAGTTTTATTCTCATGTACAGCATGCAGTATGTTAAAGCAGTTTTCTCCAAATCAAAAATGATTACCCATCCATAGGATAGGTGATCGCTGGGCACCCCACTAATTGTGAGAACTGCGATCCCAAACTCCCTATTCCTCCTTACTGCTTAACTGCAGTGAGGAGGTCTTTGAATAAAGGGCCGGTCGAGCATGCACGCTGCCGCTCCATTTAAAGTTAATAGGAAAGACGGAAACGGCCGAGTATGGCGTTTGGCTATATGCGTCATTCTCAGACCTTGAATGTTGGACCGCCGCTCCATTCAATCTTCTCATTGCAGGGGATGCAGTGAGGAGGATGTGGGAGTTTGGGACTCCTGTTCCCATGATCGGTGGGGTGCTCAGTGATAAGAAATTTTTCACCTATCCTTCGGATAGGTAATAATTTATTTATTTTGGGAATCCCCTTTAAATTTTCCTCTTAGCAGATAAATCAGAAGTTTGCATTTTTATATTTTCTAGGCTCGTGATGACATCTTGAATGGTTCTCACCCTGTATCTTTTGACAAGGCCTGTGAGTTTGGAGGGATACAGACCCAGATTCAGTTTGGACCTCATGTGGAAACCAAACACAAACCCGGATTCCTGGAGTAAGTAGAACTGGAGTATATTTTTACCATTGGAATATGTAATTACAATCGTGTGGCATCCTAAAATAAATTTACACAGCAGTTATGTCTAACTTTGATTTGTTTATTGAGTTACTGTATTCATTAGACTTTATAAAGTTTGTAACGTATTGGTTGATCTTGTGACTAGGTCAGAAATTCAGGTTGTTTGTGACAGACAAAGGCCAGCGCTTCTAACTTCATTATAAACTTCATCTAAAATCTAATAAGGGACTTCTGGCAGAGATTTCCCTACTTGATTATGAGCATCTGTAACAGTGTAACATGCAATATACGGGCATCTTAAGGCCAGATCAGACGTGTCCGTTTTGTTGCCGATTTTGCACTGAAAATCTGCAACAAAGTATAGTACAAAGCTAGTTAATGGCTTTTACAAAACCCCATGTGGTGGAAATATTAGTGCTGAATATACAGATTTGTTGTGGAAGGAATTGCCTTGGATTTCACCCATTGCAATTTTTGTTCATTTTTTTTTGTTCTAATTTTTCTTTTAGACTGAAGGAGTTTCTTCCAAAGGAATATATCAAGCAGAGAGGCTCTGAGAAAAAGCTATTCCAGGTATGGTTACTTATTATCAATAAATTCCTTCTTAATATTTTTACAAAAAGCATTGTTTAGCTTCTTTTACTCAAAGATAGAAATATCAGGATAATGATCACACAGTCCAGACAGACTTCCAGTCCAGATGTTCTTTCACGTTTTATGCTGTTATTGGGCAGTTGCATGCACTATAGTCTGAGCAGATTCTATGATCCCTATTGTGGGTGATGCCTGCATCCACTTCCATTCCACTTCAGTTAAAACAGAAGTATGGTATGACATGTCATATTGTATACAATCTCTATAGCTTGTGCCTGAAGTAAATAATAATCTTGTATATCCATAATGTGATTGGCGCTGTAATGTAGATTACAGCAGTGTTTTTTATTTAGAAAAACTAATTTTTGCCTTGAGTTCTGACCTACATTCGCTTTATGCTATTGACTTTCTTAATGGACAACTGGGCGTGTTTTACTTTTTGACCAAGGGGGGGTTGCGGAGAGAAGTGTGTGACGTTGACCTATCAGCGTCATACACTTCTCCCCATTCATTTACGCAGCACATAGTGATCTTACTAGATCACTATGTGCAGCCACATACACACACATTAACATTACTCAAATGTCCTGACAGTGAATAAACATCACTACCAGCCAGGACGGGATGTCTATTCAGAATCCTGACACTTTAAACCTTAATGACCGAGCAATTTTTTAAGTTTTTACAGCGTCGCATTCAAAGAGCTATAACTTTTTATTTTTTTTCGTAAACATAGTTGTATAAGGATTTTCTTTTTTGCGGGATAAGTTGTATTTTTTCATAGCACCATTTTGGGGTACCTATCATTTATTGATTAACTTTTTTAGTCGGGTACTGGAAAAAAAATCTAAAATGTCATTTATTTTTTTTTGCGTCTTAATTTTGCTCCGTTTACCTTGTGGTATAAATAACATAATAACTTTATTCAGCGGGTCATTACGATTGCGGTGATACCAAGTTTGTACAGGTTTTTATGTTTTAATACTTTTACACAGTAAAAACACTTATTTTTCCAAAGTATTTGTTTTTGTGTCGCCATATTTTAAGAGCCGTAACTTTTTTATTTTTTGACCTATGCAGCTTTATGATGGCTTTTTTTTTGTGGGACGACCGGTAGTTTTTTATTGGTACCATTTTGGCGTACATGCAACTTTTTGGTGACTTTTTATCAAATTTTTCTGAAGGTAGGATTAACAGAAAAACGTTTGTTTTTTGTTATATTTTTTACGACATTCACCGTGCAGGTTAAATAATGTAATAGTTTTATAGTTGCGTTTGTTACGGACGCGGCGATACCAAATATGTGTAACTTTTTCCTTTTTTTTTCAAAAAGTGGGTTTTTAGGGTTTTTAATTTTTTTTTTATTTGGAACTTTTATTTATTTATTTCAAACTTTTATTTAACTTTTTTATTTTTTAGTCCCACTGGAGGACTTTACTGTGCGAGCTTTTGATTGCTATTATAGTCCACTGCAATACTTCTGTATTGCAGTGTATTATGCGTGTCCGTATAAATCAGACAGACATCTGTTTGGCCGTGCTTCTAGCATGGCTTAAAGAGGCTCTGTCACCACATTATAAGTGCCCTATCTCCTACATAAGGAGATCGGCGCTATAATGTAGGTGACAGCAGTGCTTTTTATTTAAAAAAACGATCTATTTTCACCACTTTATTAGCGATTTTAGATTTATGCTAATGAGTTGCTTAATGCCCAAGTGGGCCTGTTTTTACTTTAGACCAAGTGGGCGTTGTACAGAGGAGTGTATGACGCTGACCAATCAGCGTCATGCACTCCTCTCCATTCATTTACTCAGCGCATAGGGATCCTGCTAGATCCTTATGTGCTGTCTTATACTAACACATTAACAATACTGAAGTGTTTAGACCGTGAATAGACATTCCACGGGATGTCTATTCACAATCTCTGCACTTTGTTACTCTGTTTGTAGTTACAGCAGAGGAAGCGTAATCTCTCGAGATCTCGCTGTAAATGACAGGTTACAATGAGATTACACTTCCTCTGCTGTAACTACCATAGAAACAGTAACGAAGTGCAGAGATTGTGAATAGACATCCCGTGGAATGTCTATTCACTGTCTAAACACTTCAGTATTGTTAATGTGTTAGTATAAGACAGCACATAAGGATCTAGCAGGATCACTATGCGCTGAGTAAATGAATGGAGAGGAGTGCATGACGCTGATTGGTCAGCGTCATACACTCCTCTATACAACGTCCACTTGGTCTAAAGTAAAAACACGCCCACTTGGGCATTAAGCAACTCATTAGCATAAATCTAAAATCGCTAATAAAGTGGTGAAAACAGATCGTTTTTTTAAATAAAAAGCACTGCTGTCACCTACATTATAGCGCTGATCTCCTTATGTAGGAGATAGGGCACTTATAATGTGGTGACAGAGCCTCTTTAACAGGCAATCACTAAAGGCAGACCTGGGGGCCTTGGTTAGTCCCCTGGCTGCCATGAAAACCATTGGCACCCTGCGATGCACGAGGGGTGACAGTGGGGTGAGAGAGGGAGCTCCCTCCCTCTAAAACCACTCCGATGCGGCGCTTGCTATTCTGAGGGGTTAAATATGAACGGAGACCACTGCTAGTGGTCTCCGATCGTTGCCCTGAAGCCTGAGGCTGTTACCAACAGCCTGGGCTTCAGGAGCACCCCGCACAATGCGGGAAAAGTTCTTCTGAAGTGCTGCCGTGAAAAGAATTACCCCAAATGGCCAACGTAAAAAGGCTATATGTTGTTTTTACGGGGTTAACTTATACAATACTATATATATCCAATTTGCTGCCTAAACTAGACAAAGCGCCCACTGTTCCCTAATCCTACCGGTTAATATCCCTCCCTAATCAAGACTACAAATTTATGACCAAGATCATAGCCAGTCGCCGCCAAGTCATATAGATCCATATGCTTCATGATACACAGCAGGGAGATACTCTACCAAAAATATATACGCACGGCGGTGGTGGCACAAATCCCAACAACACTCTAATGATGCTAATGAGCCCAGACGCCAAAAAGGCATTCAACAAAGTGGCCTGACCTTTTTTATATGAGACTCTTGAACAGTTCTCCTTTGGTTCTACCGTCTCCAGGTTTATTTGCTCTCTCTATTTGGGTGCCAAATCTGGCCTCACAATTAATGGCCTGAATACCCCATATTTTGATATGTTTAGGGCCATTTATTCCCACTTTTTTTTAACGTATGTATTGATGCCTTGTTTTGTTTTTTTTTGTTTAGTTTTTTATTATGTTGTTGTTTTTTTTAATCAAACATTTTGCATCTTTAGAAACAAACCCAGACACATAAAGACATTGAAAAAAGCTAAATTCCCGACAGTAAGGCATCTGCGTCAGGGCTCCGTTCCGATGTACCGTCCGAGCTTTCCGTCGGGACGGATCCCTGACTGACACAAACGGAAACCAGAGGTTTCCGTTTCCATCACCACTGATTTCAATAGTGACGGATCCGGTGCAAATGGTTTCAGTTTGTCTCCGTTGTGCAGGGGTTCTGTCGTTTTGTTGGACTCAATAGCGTAGTCGACTAAACGACGGAACCCTTGCACCACGGAGACATACGGAAACCATTTGCACCGGATCTGTTACAGTTGAAATAAATGGTGATGGAAACAGAAACTTCTGGTTTCCGTTTGTATCAGTCGGCTCCGTTCCGACGGGAAGTTTCGACGAAACGTCTGAACGGAGCCCTGAAGCAGATGTGAACACAGCCTAACTTATCCCATCCATCCCTTGAGAGAGAGTCTGGTATAACCACAGTATAGATATGTATTACTTTAATAGCTCAAGACTTTGTACAATATAATAGAGTGTAATCCATAGCAAAGCTTCAGAAACCTTACCAATGTGTCATTAAAGAGGCTCTGTCACCACATTATAAGTGGCCTATATTGTACATGATGTGATCGGCGCTGTAATGTAGATTACAGCAGTGTTTTTTATTTAGAAAAACGATAGTTTTTGACGGCGTTATGACCTATTTTAGATTTATGCTAATGAGTTTCTCAATGTACAACTGGGCGTGTTTTACTTTTTGACCAAGTGGGCGTTGCACAGAGGAGTGCATAACGCTGACTATACATTACCTTCAGCCAGGACGTGATGTGTATTCAGAATCCTGATACTTCTCTAATACAATCCCGACACTACAGCACAGGAAGCGTAGTATTAGCGAAGTGTCAGGATTCTGAATACACATCAAGTCCTGGCTGGAGGTAATGTATATTCATTGTCAGGACACTGCAGTAATGTTATAGTGTGTTTATGTGGCTGCACATAGCGATATAGATATATCGCTATGTACAGTGTAAATGAATGGGGAGGAGTGTATGACGCTGATTAGTCCGTGTCATACACTCCTCTGTACAACGCCCACTTGGCCAAAAAGTAAAACACGCCCAGTTGTCCATTGAGAAACTCATTAGCATAAAGCTAATATAGGTCATAACTCCATCAAAAATGATAGTTTTTCTAAATAAAAAACACTGCTGTTATCTACATTACAGCGCCGATCACATCATGTACAATATAGGCCACTTATAATGTGGTGACAGAGCCGCTTTAAGGATACCCGTATATAGAGTTATTGATGCACAGATCTTCCAGTTACGCAGCATTTTTCACATGTACAGAATCTGTAATGACGGGGGTAGGGAAACGAACAAGTGAGCCCTAATCTACCCGCCCCTCTGTCCCTGCCTACTTGCAACGACCCGCCCTAGGCGACGGGGTACAACTGGGCGGCGGTCCCTACGCTCAGTAAGTGCACGAGACAAACATACAAGGGAATACAAAGCAAAGGGAAAGGAAGTTGCCCACGGCAACACCGTGAGCAACCAGAGTGGTGAACGAGCCAAGTCAAACCAGGAGAGCACGAGGTACCAAACGCAGAGCAGGAGAGTAGTCAGTAAGCCAGGGTCAGTATGGAGCAGGATCAAATAGTTAGGAGCTGTAGCTGGGCCAGGAAAAAACACGGAAAGAATCACAAGCAAGGAGGAACGGGAAAGGCAGGTATAAATAGACAGAGGGCGGGAGCTAGCTCCGTCTGGCCAGGCTGCGATAGGCTCTCCCACTCCTAAGCCTGCCAGCCTGAGTGGTGGAAGCTGGAGTCAGTCTCAGAGAGATAGACTCAGGTGAAGTCTGATTACCTATGGAAGTTAACCCCGAAGCTGTTCCTGGCAGATCCTTTACAGAATCTTGAAAAACATTCCATCAGAATGTATAGCTATTACCTAGCAACATTAGATTAGTAAGTGCCCCTACTGCACAGCACTCCGACTGAGCCTGGCAAGGTTATTGACCAACTAAGATCAAATTTTAAATTTACAATTTCTTTTCATATACAACCCAGCTCCAATCTTACAACTAAGTTCATCTTGGAGATGAATTCTTGTATTGCAGGAGGACTTTCCAAAAGGCACCCAGGGCTGTGCACTCACATAACATATATAACAAATGTGCATCATGTATTCTACACCTAGGACAGTTAGAATCTTCCTGCTCCCAATTCTATGGATAATGGAGGGGGTCCGGTACATTTGATGTATGAAGTATAGCAGTAACAGGTGTTGGGCCTCACAGATAGACCGTGTAGGGGTCAGTTCTAGCACATCTTCCTATTGTTCCCCGGTGATCCCAAGTTCCCTTCCCATTTCGTCCTAGCAACCAAAGGAAACTTTGCAGATATGCAGAGAGAAGTTGTTTGTAAATTGTAGCAGGAACTGCCTTTACCTCTCCTGCCACAAAGAGAAAATCTAGTTAGGAGTGTGATGATGTGGACAGAGAGACAGTTTTAGCTTGCGTATTAAAGGCATGTAGCAGTTGAAGAAATTGATAAAAGTAACTGGAGATCATAATGTTTTTTTTTTGTTTGTTTTTTTAAAACATATTTTTATTGGTTTTCTGAAGAATTTTCAAGTAACATAATATACATCAAACTGTTACAGGGATATAATCATATGTTGCAGAAGTTACAGAAATCACATCCTTACAATGACACAGAGATCATAATTGTTACATCATTATGAAGCAGTTATTGGAGGTCGTCACAAGAATTTCCATAACATTAGGTGAACGGCGCTAGTGATGAATATCCCTGAGGAACAATGCATACAAAACATTTCTAAGTATAAATATAAACATAAACTGGAGCCACATGAAGCTACATCCCTAACCGAATCGGCCAATATAATATATCAAAACCATAGATATTATGTTCTACATATTTTTAACACTCCTAAGGTGCCTTTGAGGTCTTCTATCAAGTACCAAGGTGATCCAGTGAATGGATCGATCATTTTGCGTATTTCCTCACCTGAAAAATGCTCTGTTATGAACAATTTCCATTTCCCAATTTTTTTTTTCCCTTGGGCGTCCTTGTGTTTTAAAACATTGGTTCTATCCAGATAGAACAGGTTTCTCATCCCCTGAACAACCTCGCTCAATTGCGGGATATCCGCTACCAACCATTTTTGGAGTATGCAACGTGCACTATGGGGGGTAAATGGGTTACTTCTGCATCTTCCAGCTCTCCATCATGCTGAACATGGAAAAAAACTTCCATTGGCCCCACAAGCCCCTTAAATCTGCTTACTTGTTGCCGTAAAGACGCCATTTCTTTCCAGAATGGCTGTATGTTATTGCATGCCCAGAATCCATGATACATGTCCGTGCGAGGTGAACTGCACCTCGGGCACGAAGTCTTTCTATCTGGTTTGGTTATCGACGGGGGCAGAGTAAAAGCATATATGGCATGATGAAGAATGTTTAGATGGGTTTCCCTCCATTTCTCATTCGTTATATGTTTTCTGAGATCTATCAACCCCATTTCCACATGCCTGGCAATGTCTGGCAAGCCAAATAATTTTTCCCATCTCACAAATGCCTGGGCAGGTGACACCTTTGATAGCAATGGTTTGAGAGTCATAATGTTTTTTAAGTTTGTCAAAGCTTTTATATACTCCATTGAGTAGAACTTGTTCTAAAAATATTATCCCTTGAAAAATCTTCTAGTCTGAATATTTCTAGTAACCAGGGTTACGCCATAGTGGTAAAGCTATTGATCTATAGTAAATCTTTCATTTGGTCCCAGACCTTTATGGTAAACGCAATTGTGGGTAAGAAGCTTCCTCCCAGGGAACCCGCGTACAGAGCAAAAATAGGAGAAAAATGCTGGAATATGAGATTTTGACCTCACCGTAATTCTCAGTCCATTTGTTTGCCCCCAGCCCTTGACCTGCTGTAGTTGTGCAGACAGGAAATAGAGCCCCAGCATGGCCTGGAATGTCCCTTGGATCTTGTAGAAAACCCTCCGAGGTATCCACACTAGGGAATTATGAAGGACATAGAAGAGTTGAGGCATCATAATCATTTTAATGAGATTTCCGTGCCCTATTGGTGATAGGCAGTTTACACCATGCATTAGTTTTATTAATAAATTTAACCAATAGCATGTCTTGATTTATTGATCGATTACAACACCCAAACTTAAATTGTTGCATGATCTTCAGTTGCGTTGAGTCAAATGAGTGGTGAAAAAGCAGAGGATCAAGGGTGAGAAGGACCGACTTTCCCCAATTAACGGTTAGTCTTGATCTTTTCCCAAAAGAGGTCATAATAGAGATAATTGGGTCTATAGATCGTACCACTTGTCCTGCATTATTGATCCACCTAAGATATTATTGATCTATTTAAGATATTTCATCAACACACCTTCTTGTGAAGGAATTTCGTTAAACTCAGTAGAGCTGAAATTAGCTTAGTTTTTTTTATTTTGCGGATGATGTTTTATTATTTGTGTCGGACCCTAAACCAGCTCTACCTAAACTTCTCAAGGACGTGGAAGAGATTGGCCAATTGTAATCTTATTTTTTAAGCTGTATCGCCGCATACACGCACTCCCTGGAAACTACCAGGTCTACCTAGAAAAAGTCATCTTTTCTTATTTGGGAAAAAGGCAAACCTAACAAAAATAAATTCCTTAAACTCCTTTTCCTTTTTGGGGGCTACCCTGTCATCCAATTATTTTGGAAAAAAGTGTCTTTCCTCTTATACTTCTGCTCACTTAACTAATAATGCGCCCCTGGATCCAACTTGGGCAATATTTGTGTACATAGGCCCAGAGAGAAATAATTACACCCCAGGATGCAAAACATACCGTAATTGCATATTTTAGCAGCAGCAGTCATGGTTACAATCCGATCCTCCCCCCTTATTCCTAGATAAATGATCCTTTGCTTTAAAAATGGACGTGGCCCAAGCGACTTTACACAAAACAACCTACACAATGCTTTTTCAAAATATGGTAAAGCTTTATTGCAATGTCACCGCCAAATAGAAAAAGGGCAATACGTGATATTTCAATACACAACTCTCCAGGAACAGATTCTTTTGGCCCCAGTTTGATTGTTCTCGATACCCTATTGGAGATGTCGGAGGGTTCATCACTCCTTTGGGTCTCATTGTACATGGATCCAGAATAAGGTATAACCTATTGCTTAGAATTAATGATCTAAGAGGCTTTCCTTTGTTCTTTATGTTCTCCACCATTCCCTATTTTGCCACACAACTTTATGTACAATCTTTAAAATTATTGGGCTTGCTCATAAACTGTACATTTCCTTGTTTGTCTGAAACCAAAAACTGGAAACTATTTAAAAAATATAGAGTTTAAAAATAAATCTCTTATTTACAACTTACTACGCAATGGAATTTTGTGGCCATCAGGAACATAAAAACTGTGGGGAAATGACTGAAATTGAAGCCAAGGTGAAGTATGTGAAGCTGGCTCGGTCCCTACGCACGTATGGAGTGTCGTTCTTTTTAGTTAAGGTAAGAGAGAGGTGGAGATTTATCTTTTTCTCTTGAATATTGTTGTTTGTGTTTAAATATACTTCTATTCTGCTACAGCCTACAACCTGTTTCATATGTCATGCCAGTATAGAAGAAACCCTATATCAGGGCACAATCTTTACACAACGCTAGAGGCTAAAAGTTTCATTCTAGCTTTTAAGTAAAAAATGCAATAGTAGCTTTACACGACACAATCTTTCAGTATTAAATTTGAACTTTTCGTTCAGTAAAATTCTTGCAGCCAGCGAGGGGTGTTCATTAGTGCCTAGCAATAGCTCTCGCGGTACCTTGTATAAATGTAAATGTCACTACAAGCGGCAATTCCATTTTTTTGATCGCGCAGTCGATACCGATTATTCTTACAGCGGCACCATCAGTTAAGAGCAGCAATAGTTTTGTCATTGATTATTGCTACGGTCACTAGGACGCAAGTGAATTGTGACCATGATTGGCTATTGTAAACTGACCTTAACTGGGTGGTTTCCTCTCGAATATTCATTTTTTAAATAAAGTTGTCATAGGTAGAGTATCTCTACTGATGGCTGCTTCAGAAATCCCGGATGATCCGCTCTTCTTGGCTGTTAGTGGTACTATTATCTGATATAACTATAGGTGGGGCAATGCAAAAACATGATTTCCCAAAATATTAACAATTTTGATTGTTTATATCATTGGAAAATATAGATTTCTTATATCCAGATTAGTTCACATCAGCGTCTGGTTCTGTTTGGGGTTTCCTTTCATCCATTCTGTCAGAGGAACAGATGAACTGAAAGCCGAACGTAAACTATAACTTCCGTTTACATTACCGTTAATTTCAATGGTAATGCTTCTATTGCAGTTGGTTTCCGTTTGTTTCTGTTCCATAAAGTTTTTGTTTTTTTCACGGAATCAATAGCGTAGTCAACTACGCTATTGATTCCGTTAAAAAAAAAACCAATATGAATAATGAAATTAATCTGCTAGTTAAGAAATCTGTGTGTGTAAACCTAAGATTTTAATTCAATCTGATTTGCTGCTCCGTTTTGACAGGTCGTTGGGAGGCACACGGCTGTGCTGTGTGCTTGAGGTTTTCCACGGTTTTCTTCCGCATTCCTTGTACTAGTGAAGCACATTTAAACCATGTACTTCATCTGCTGCGTGTACGGGCACCCTTACTTGTATTGGTTTGAACAGGGAGCTTGAAAACCCTTTTAAGGGTGTGTTCAAATGTCACAATTAAATTTGCTACAAAAATTGCGGTGTGACTGCAACATGCGATTATTCCATTAGGGTATGACTGTGCCCCCTACATGATCCTTCCAACAAGATAAATCAAGAACTATTAAATATGCTATTGTCAATAGTGATATGTATTTTGTATCCAACGTGACATCCAAAAGTATCTAGGAATCTGTCGATAAAGCTAATTAGGCTGGGTTCACACGTTACAGTCAAAATACGTTTTTTATTACCGTGATTCATGGCAAAAGGATACCATTTTAATGCGATTTTCAGAAGATCGCTGCAAATGATCTTCGATTATCTATAATTTGTGTATTTATTTAACACGCTCTGAAAACAAAATATTATGTCTCCTGTTCTGCTGTAACTTATTCCTGCTATTTTTTTTAAAATGTTTTTATATTGGCCCAGCAATGTGTTTTACTCAGTAAATGTATTACATGGAGCAAGAAAAGAAATCTCACGCACATTATTTCTGCCTCTCTTGCATTTTCTACTTACCTTTCATCTCCTCAAGTACTTTCTTACCTAATTATCATCCTCGTTAAGATTTGATTGTTTAACCTAGACACACTCCCTGCGGTCCGATCGTTGCACATTTTCTGTCGACATTTTCTGCTAACCCAAGGATTCAGCAAATTTTATAAAAATGCAGGCTTGACCTGACTAATGCACCAACCCCCCCCCAGTAGTAAAGTCCTCTTAGTAGAAGTTAGATACTTAAGTGAAAGATTTAAAAGTGGACTGAGAAGTGAATAGTGTGCTTTCCTCCATTATCCTGCTTTGCTTACAAGGTTTCCGGTATATGGTATGTATAAATGTTTTAAGACTATGAACCCCTTTGGTGCCTTTTTTTCTTCTTCCTGAAATGGATGTATTTTTGCATATAAATCACTTTTGTAATTTACTTTTAAATTGAAAAATTTTGCTCAGCTTCAATTCTACAGCTTCTATGTATCGCTGTACATAGAAGCTGTAGAACGCCGTTGTCTGCCAAATCCATCAGTGAGCTGAGCTGACTGCTCGGCTGACATTGGCTCTTGTGTGCCTCTGACACCTCATCTACGTTTTATAATGATAAAATCTAAGTTGGCTGACAAAGGCAAATACAGTGATACGTAGAAGCTGCAAAATTGAAACGGAGCAAAATTGTTAATAAAAGAATATTACAAAAGTTATTTGTGTGCAAAAATACATGCATTTATATTCCTATACATTCATATACAAGATACCCTGATCATTTGATGTTTTTCTCTTTTTTTTTAATGCATATAAGCAGTTACGCTAAACAGTGGCAGCTTAATTTTATTTTTCACCATTACAGCTCATCCTATTGAATATACCGTACACTGATCAACTTTTCTTTTGTATTACATTGCAGTCTGGACCTCTTGCAACTAATAATTTGTTCTGTATTATTGCTATTCTACTATTTAGCCCTTCTTGGATGCAGTGTCCTGACATTTTTGGACAATCTTATCGCAATCCTCTATTTACCATTAGAAAATTACATAATGTTAATTATAACCAATGATCCATATTTACAGCTACTTACTGAATATCTGTGTATAACATAGTTTTGATTTACTACTTGGTTTCCAGGAGAAGATGAAGGGTAAAAACAAACTTGTTCCTCGTTTGCTTGGGATCACTAAGGAATCTGTGATGAGGGTAGATGAAAAGACAAAGGAAGTACTTCAGGAATGGCCACTGACAACAGTGAAACGTTGGGCTGCTTCTCCAAAAAGCTTCACTCTGGTATATACTCCAGTTTTTCCTGTTCTGTTTTTTATTTTTATTTATAGTTTTTGAAGGATATAAATGTTATACATGTTTAGCAATTCAATGAGATTACCGTATATGCAAACTCCAGTAAGCCTAAATCCACGCTTCTTGAACAAAGTTATGCCACGTCTCCAGTCACACCCAAAGCTCCATTCAAAATGTACTGGTTGTGGTACTCCATGGGAGATGTAATTTTTTATAATGTAAATATTGAATTGCTTATTTATATATTTCAGGACTTTGGAGAGTATCAGGAAAGTTATTATTCTGTACAAACCACAGAAGGGGAGCAGATCTCACAGCTAATCGCTGGATACATAGACATTATCCTCAAGAAGGTACAAAGCCTTTAATTTACATTTTGGATGAAAACTCCTTAAAAGCTAGTAATGTTAACTTAAGCTCCACTTACATTGGGGTTATCATTTACAAGTACAGCACATACAACTGTTATCTCTTTTGCGCAATCATCTTGTCCTGGTCACATGACCCTGTTTGAGATCCACCTTAAAAGCAATTTTGTGTGACCAACGCGTCTTTTTCTGAGAATGAAAATAACAATTTGGGCTTAAAGAGGCTCTGTCACCACATTATAAGTGCCCTATCTCCTACATAATCTGATCGGCGCTGTAACGTAGAGAACAGTGGTTTTATTTTGAAAAACGATCATTTTTGAGCAAGTTATGAATAATTTTAGATTTATGCTAATTCGTTTCTTAATGACCAACTGGGCGTTTTTTAGCATTTTACTAAGTGGGCATTGTAAAGAGAAGTGTGTGACGCTGACCAATCTGCATCATAGACTTCTCTTCATTCATGTTTAGCTGTACTCCCAGCACAGCGTGATCTCGCGAGATCACTCTGTGCTGTCACATACTATGATAGCAACTTTACCGAAGTGTCTTGATAGTGAATAGACATCGCCTCCAGCCAGGACGCGATGTCTATTCACACTCCCGGCACTTTGGTAAAGTTTCTGTGGGACTTACAGCACAGCGTAATCTCGCAAGATCACGCTGTGCTGTAAGTACAGCTAAACATGAATGGAGAGAAGTGTATTACGCTGATTGGTCAGCGTCATACACTTCTCTTTACAACGCCCACTTGGTAAAAAGTTAAAAAACGCCCAGTTGGTCATTTAAGAAACGAATTAGCATAAATCTAAAATCGTTCATAACTTGCTCAAAAATGATCGTTTTTCAAAATAAAAACCACTTTTGTTATCTACATTACAGCGCCGATCAGATTATGTAGAAGATAGGGCACTTATAATGTGGTGACAGAGCCTCTTTAAGCTCCTTGCACATTGCGTTTTTAAGCTGATGTTTGGCATATACACCGGGAAAAACTTCCAAATGTAGATTGTGACGGATGCCTAACAGTGGCTTCTGTCACTATACATTATAAATGGTATACGTCATGAACGCTTGTGACCCTGTTCATGACTTCTACTTCAGATACCATTTTTGTTTATGGGTGACGGATGCCACTATTAGTCACCCATAGACTAATATATCCGTTTAACATATACGTAATGAAAAGTGATTGTAAAGCCCGTGACTTATACGTTAAATGTACGTCTTTACAGTGGCATACGTCACCCATGTTAAAAACACATAAAACCTGTGGCATACGTTTTTTTTTTACCTATACTGCGTTATTCCCTCCTTTTAAAAAAAATGATATGGAAAATACCAACCCGATGAGGCCAAAAGTACACCCTTGTGGCGTCGGTTGGGCTATTGGAGCCCCACAGTCACATTTAGCATGTATGCCTGGAGCTTTCCCGACATACGTGCTAAACGTGGGGCAACACATTAATGTGTATGGGGCTTTAGTTCACACCACGTATTAAAACATCAGACATATACCTGGGCATTTACCATAACACATGCTTCTATTGTGTAGGCATATACAAAAAGTGTGTCCTTTTGCTATACGATTGGCAGGTTTATGTCTAGTTGTCTTTTTAATTTGTATGCTTTTTTTTTCTTCCAATAAAAGTTCAACTAGATTGTCCAAATGAGGTGTGAACTTGGCCTTATTTACTACAGTGACACTTGATTGTATGTGGTATCATCCATAGAACTATGTATAGCTTATAAATAATGAACAGTGTATACAGCGAATTTACTTCTAATCCTTAAAAATAGAAATTATGATAGTAATTAAAATACCATTATTTTTTTTTTTTTTAAATGTTCCCAGTAAGAATTTATAACTATACCTTTTTCTCTCTAGAAACAAAGTAAAGACCGCTTTGGATTAGAGGGGGATGAAGAATCAACAATGTTAGAAGAATCAATTTCTCCAAAGAAGTGAGTGTATGGATTCCATAATTTTGTATATATTGAATGGGCCCTGAAATAAAATTGCTCACTATACCGCTACAGGCTCGATAAAAGAAACCAAAACATTGCAAGTGCAAAATCACTATTTTCTCTTTGTAAAAAAAAACAAAAAAAAAAAAAACTTGTTCTAACTTAGAACACGTCTCTCTATTCAGATCCACTATTCTTCAGCAGCAGCAAGTAACTCGACCTGGTAAGCTTGAACATGGCACAGTCGCTCTCCCTGCTATTATACGCTCAGGGTCAAGTGGACCAGAGACTTTTAACATGGGCACCATGCCATCCGCTCAACAACAGCTTACCACAGGCCAAATGCACAGGGGTCACATGCCTCCACTAGTAAGTACAATTGAGCTAAATTGTCTTTTAAGAAGTTGTCCTTTGTATGTGACTTAGGCCTCCTTCAGAAGGCCATAAAGCAGGGCCTAATTTTTCAAATGAACAGAAACATAGGGATCTTTGACGCTATTAGTTTAGTATATTAGACCCGCTGTCATCGTTGTTCTGTGTGATTATTTTTGGGAGGAATAAACCATTAAAATCCTTAAAGGGGTATTCCCAACTTAGACACTGATCACATATCCACAGAATATGTCATAAATGATAGATGCAGGTCCCAGCTCTAGGACGTTCACCTATATCGAGAAAGATATACCTGAACCACTTTTCGTCTGGTGCGGTGGCCACAAGTTGCCGCTTCCATATGGGGACTAGTGGAGTGGGGTCCGCACAGGAATGCGGCTCTTTCCGTTCTGTGCAATGGAAGTTACAGAAACAGCCCATAGAATAGAGCAGAAAGAACGGTGGGAATGCGCGTTTCCCGCTTGGAATCGGCAACTTGCTCCCGCCGCACCTGAGAGGAGTCGTCTCATGACCCCCTTTCTCAATATAGTTGCGGGTCCCAGACCTGGGACCTGCATCTATATGACAATTATGGCATATCCTGTGGATATGCCATAAATGTTTTAAGTTAGGAATATCTCTTTAACAAAAAAGAATGTTAAAAAAGAAAAAAAAGATCTGCAGTCAGCCCAGGACTTGTAATATGGATTCCTGAATGAAGTCTTATTCATAGCAAACTTGTTGAATAAAGCTGCAAACAGAATTGAGGATATACCCATAGGCTGGGTTCGCACACACTATTTGCGGACGTAATTCGGGCGTTTTAGCCCTGAATTACGTCCGAAAATACGGCTCAAAAGCGGCAGCAGACATCTGCCCATTCATTTGAATGGGTTTTACGATATGCTGTGCCGACGGTCATTTTTTTTACGCGCCGCTGTCAAAAGGCGGCGCGTGAAAAAGACGCCCGCGTCAAAGAAGTGCCTGTCACTTCTTCAGACGTAAATGGAGCCGTTTTCCATGGACTCCATGGAAAAACAGCTCCAATTACGTCCGTAATGGACGCAGCAAAAGACGCCTGCACATGCCATTACGGCTGAAATTACGGTGCTGGTTTCTCCTGAAAACAGCACCGTAATTTCAGCCGTAACGGACGCTGCCGTGTGAACATACCCTTACTTTTCACACATTGGGACAGATGTATTCAGATTGGTGTTCCTTCTTAATCTCTCATCATTGTCTGAGAGCGATCAGGAATATTTAAATGGCCCACTCAGACCTGAGGAACTAGAGGAGTCGGTGGCATCTATGGCAAATAATAAGTCCCCGGGGGCAGATGGCATCCCCAAGGAAATATATTAAAGGTTTAGTGGATTTTACTTCCCAAATTATTGACTGTTTTTCAAGAAGCTTCTGTAGCCGGACATCAACCCTGGACACTGTTGGAAGCCATTATAGTTGTCTTACCTAAACCTGGTAAAGACCCTCTTTTACCAGACTCTTATAGGCCCATCTTGTTGCTCACTACCGATATTAAAATTTTGGCCAAAGATTTAGCTATCCGTTTATCCAAGGTAATATCCACTATTGTTGTTTCTGTCAATCTGGCATTATGGTGGCTCTAGCTACAGCTATAAATATTCGTAGACTGTATTTAAATATGCGAGTCCCCATTTATATCTCTGGCAATAGAATAATATGCTCTCTGGGTGACATTAAGGCTTTTAATAGTGTGGAGTGGCTGTACCTTTGGGAAGTTTTGAAGATATTTGGCGTAGGGAACCAATTTATTTATTGGTTACAACTGTTGTACGATAGGCCTACGGCCAAAGTAAGAGTCAATGGGTGTTTAACGGATTCTATCATGTTGATTAGGGGCACAAGGCAGGGTTGTCCTTTGTCTCCCTGCTCTTTGCGTTAGCTATTGAACCCTTCGATGCTGCTTTTCGGGCTCATACTGGTTTTCGTCTTGGTGATATGGAGGAGACCGTGGCGCTTTACGCAGATGATGCTCTTTTATTCTTAGCTGATGCGCGGAGATCTTCTATGGATGTTATTGCCATTTTTGGAGGGTATTTTGTATTAGCGATTAACTGGTCCAAATCTATGCTCTGTGCTACTGCATTTGTATATTATCCACAATGATGATATTTATACACATTTTGGATTGCAAGTTGTCACATCAATTAAGTATCTAGGCGTGGTAGTATCTTGTCAGTTGTCGGATTACGAGAAATTTAACTTATCCCCATTGATGCCCTTATCTCTAGTGTGTTGTGTAAACTTGATCTAGATGATTTGGATGTCACAATTACTTTATTTACTACATAATGCATCGGTGTGGTTACCACTTCGGTTTTTCATCAGGTTAATAGATGCTTTGGAGAATTAATCTGGGGTGGTAAATATCCCCGCATTAAATTGGAAACTCTTCAGCATCCTAAGACAGGGGGGGGGGGGGGCTGGGTTGTCACTTCCTAACCCTTGGCTATACTTTCTAGCAGGACAATTACAACAATGGATGGGAAAGTGTGGATGTAGACCCCAGAGAATTTTATTACGAGAGTTTTTGGGACGAGAAATCTTTTTATATGAGCTGTTGGAAGCAAACAAATTCAATTTATCGCCAACTCCGTTCCCTACTCTGAGACTTATACATAAGGTGTGGTGGAAGGTGAGGGAGATTCAAGACTTGAGGGCACTACCCAGTATACAGCTATATGAGATACTCCATGGCTGTTGTTTAATTTGTCAGCTAAAAAATATGGGCACATGGCAAAATGCAGGACTAAAATGTCTTCTGCAGATGGTTAATTCTGTAGTGCTTCACTCTTTTGAACAGATACAGGGATTATATGTAATTCCTACTGCGGAATTTTTAAAATATCTTCAGCTGGGACATGCCTTTATTGCAGATTATCCTGATGGTTGTACTATTAGTAATAGAATTATAAGTCTGATAGAGACGACTACTAGTACATCAGGAGTCATGTCTAGGCTTTATTCGGGTCTCTTACATCTAGTACTGGATAGATATCCAGTGAGAAGTAAGGAAAGATGGAAGGCGGAGATGGGACCACTGGAGGACAATCAATGGAGGGAAATCCTCGAGAGAGCGAGTACCCCAGTTATCTCTGAGCGAGCCCCATAGATTATCCCATTTATATTTGTTGCACAAAGTATATAAAGCATCAAAATTCTTATTTGACATAGGGGTTAGATTGGACTCTGTGTCCATGATGCAAACAAGCCTCATCGGGTTTGTTACACATGTTCTGGTCTTGTCCAGGATTGGGGGCTATTGGCGTGATGTAATTCAAATTATTAATGAGGTCTTCCAGGTTTATGTAGACATGACATGGCTGGTATGTGTCCTGGGATACGTGAAGGATCTGACTACCACGGAGCCTGGGAAATTGGCGGTTGCCAAATTGTTATATATGGCACCCAAACTTAAAGAGCAATATTGGATAAATATATGGAGACAAGAATTTAATAATAAAGTTATTTGGCTTCTCAACCTGGAGAAAGGAGTATATAGGAAAAGGGTGGACACTGGTCAAGTTTGAAAAGGTCTCCCTGGATGGGCAATTCTAACTTGGCTTCCAGAGAATTGACAAGGTACCCCATGGGCCTTTTGTGAGAGACCTATATAGAGTTTGGCTAAATTTGACCGATGTGGACTTGGTGGTTGTGGGATCCTCCTCTTTAATTTGTTAATTAGATGTTATTTTAACCCTTTAAAAACGCATACTTTTTTAGTTTTTACATTTTTTTGTTTTTCACTCCCCGCTTTCCAAGAGCCATAACTTTTTTTTTTTTTTTCAATTGGGTGGTGTGAGGGCTTATTTTTTGCAGGGGGAGTTTTAGTTTTCTATTGGTACCATTTAGAGTACCAAATAATGTACTGGGAAGCGGTAAAAAAAAAATCTTTGTGGGTTGCAATTGGAGAAAAAACTCAATTCCGCCATTTGTTTTTTGGGTTTTGTTTTTACGGCTTTCAACGTGTGGTAAAAAGGACAACTTTACTTTATGCTGCGGCTCAATACGATTACGGTGATACCAAATTTATATAGGTTTTTTTTATATTTTACTACGTTTACATAGGAAAAATCTATTTGTTAAAAAAAAAAAAATGTTCTGTTTCACCACAGCCATAACCTTTTTTTGGTCGATTGAGCGGTGTGAATGATCATTTTTAGCAGGACGAGCTGAAGTTTTCATTGGTACTATTTTTTTGTACATACGATTTTTGATCACTTTTTATTTAAAAAAAATGTTGGCGCTAAGGTGACATAAAATGAATGATTCTAGTTTTTTTTTGTTTTTTTTGTAAGCTGTTCACTGCGCGAGTTAAATAATGGTATATTGTAATAGTTTGGACTTTTACGGACGCAGCAATAGCAATTTTGTTTATTTTTTTTTATTTTTTTACAATGTGCTTGGGGGAAAATGGGAAAAAGGTGTTTTTTTATTTTTTTTAATTTTTTTATAACTTTTAATGTTTTTTATTTTTGTGCGCTCCTGAAAAATGTATTTAACTTTTTATACAACTTTTTATTAGAATACACTTTATTGTAATTTTTACAGGCTTCTGCGAAGCCCTGCCAGAGCCGTGGCTTAGAAGCAGACAGAAGGCCCCCGGGCTGCCACAGCAACCATTGGCGCCTCCCGATCGTGTTGCGGGGGGGTCAGTTGGGGTGTTCCTGGCCGTCAGAACAGCGTGTCAGCTGTGATACACAGCTGACGCCTGCAGCGTATGGAGCGGGCTCAGAGCGTGAGCCCGCTAAAAAACATCACCCACCGCTCCATGACACTCATTTTAGTGATTGGTCGGGAAAGGGTTAGGATTGATTCTGGGATTGGGATGGGGAACTATTTTGAAATAGGATGTTCAAGGGCTTTTGACAGTTTAGACATACTAGAGCTGGGCGATTATGAGCTTAATAAAAAATCATGATTAATTGAACATGTAACCTCGATTACGATTAATGAACGATTATTCTGGCCACACCCCTCTTGCATACTACACCCTCTATTTACATGCAACGCCATTGAATTAATATTTATACCCTGAGCCTTATGTAAATTACTATATATAATATACCCCGTGACACTGCCCCCACACAGTATATTGCCCCACAGTGCTCCCCTCACAGTATAATGCTCCCCATAACTGCCCTCCGCACAGCAAAATGCTTCCATAACCCCCTCCGCACAGCAATATGTCTCCATAACTGCCCTCCACACAGCATAATGTCCCTATAACTGCCCTCCACACAGTATCATTCCCTCATAGCTGCCTCCACACAGTATCATGCCCCTTATAGCTGCCTCCACACAGTATAATGCCCCCAAAGCTACTTCCACACTGTAATGCCCCCATAGCTGCCTCCACACCGTATAATGCCCCCATAGCTGCCTCCACACCGTATAATGCCCCCATAGCTGCCTCCTCACAGTATAATGCCCCCATAACTGCCTCCACACAGTATAATGCCCCCATAGCTGCCTCCAAACAGTATAATGCCCCCATAGCTGCCTCCACACAGTATAATGCCCCCATAGCTGCCTCCACACAGTATAATGCCCCCATAGCTGCCTCAACACAGTATAATGCCCCCATAGCTGCCTCCACACAGTATAATGCCCCCATAGCTGCCTCCACACAGTATAATGCCCCCATAGCTGCCTCCACACAGTATAATGCCCCCATAGCTGCCCCCACACTGTATAATGCCTCCATAGCTGCCTCCACACAGTATAATTCCCCCATAGCTGCCTCCACACTGTATAATGCCCCCATAGCTGTTCTCCACACAGTATAATGCCCCCCATAACTGCCCTCCACACAGTATAATGCCCCCATAGCTGCCTCCACACAGTATAATGCCCCATAGCTGCCTCCACACAGTATAATGCCCCCATAGCTGCCCCCACACTGTATAATACCCCATAGCTGCCCCCACACTGTATAATGCCTCCATAGCTGCCTCCACACAGTATAATGCCCCCATAGCTGCCTCCACACAGTATAATGCCCCTATAGCTGCCTCCACACAGTATAATGCCCCCATAGCTGCCCCCACACTGTATAATGCCCCCATAGCTGCCCCCACACTGTATAATGCCTCCATAGCTGCCTCCACACAGTATAATGCCCCCATAGCTGCCTCCACACAGTATAATGCCCCCATAGCTGCCTCCTCACAGTATAATGCCCCCATACCTGCCTCCACACAGTATAATGCCCCCATACCTGCCTCCACACAGTATAATGCCCCCACAGCTGCCTCCAAACAGTATAATGCCCCCATAGCTGCCTCCACACAGTATAATGCCCCCATAGCTGCCTCCACACAGTATAATGCCCCCATAGCTGCCTCAACACAGTATAATGCCCCCATAGCTGCCTCCACACAGTATAATGCCCCCATAGCTGCCTCCACACAGTATAATGCCCCCATAGCTGCCTCCACACAGTATAATGCCCCCATAGCTGCCTCCACACAGTATAATGCCCCCATAGCTGCCTCCACACAGTATAATGCCCCCATAGCTGCCCCCACACTGTATAATGCCCCCATAGCTGCCCCCACACTGTATAATGCCTCCATAGCTGCCTCCACACAGTATAATTCCCCCATAGCTGCCTCCACACTGTATAATGCCCCCATAGCTGTTCTCCACACAGTATAATGCCCCCCATAACTGCCCTCCACACAGTATAATGCCCCCATAGCTGCCTCCACACAGTATAATGCCCCCATAGCTGCCTCCACACAGTATAATGCCCCCATAGCTGCCTCCACACAGTATAATGCCCCCATAGCTGCCCCCACACTGTATAATACCCCATAGCTGCCCCCACACTGTATAATGCCTCCATAGCTGCCTCCACACAGTATAATTCCCCCATAGCTGCCTCCACACAGTATAATGCCCCCATAGCTGCCCCCACACTGTATAATGCCTCCATAGCTGCCTCCACACAGTATAATGCCCCCATAGCTGCCTCCACACAGTATAATGCCCCCATAGCTGCCTCCACACAGTATAATGCCCCCATAGCTGCCCCCACACTGTATAATGCCCCCATAGCTGCCCCCACACTGTATAATGCCTCCATAGCTGCCCCCACACTGTATAATGCCTCCATAGCTGCCTCCACACAGTATAATGCCCCCATAGCTGCCTCCACACAGTATAATGCCCCCATAGCTGCCCTCACACTGTATAATGCCCCCATAGCTGCCCCCACACTGTATAATGCCTCCATAACTGCCTCCACACAGTATAATTCCCCCATAGCTGCCTCCACACTGTATAATGCCCCCATAGCTGTTCTCCACACAGTATAATGCCCCCCATAACTGCCCTCCACACAGTATAATGTCCCCATAGCTGCCTCCACACAGTATAATGCCGCTATAACTGAGGACGCAGATAAAGTTGAAACCACAAAAAAAAAATATCAAGGAAATCGAAATGCACAAGATGATGACGTCTGTTAATTGCGCTGAATTTCGGTTTTGGTTATTTTACGATTAATTGCCCAGCTCGAAGACGTACTATATCTGTAGAAGGCTGATGATATATCATATCTATACTTGGTTGTGACCACTAATATGTGCTGCTACGTGTAACTTTTGATCGTATGTACACGGAATATACCATTGCAATACATGATTTTTGTATTACAGTAGCATGGAAATGGCGTACATGCCAAATATGGTGCTTGGAACTAATGCCATTTTCTATGCTTTTAAACCATAAAATTGGTGTAATTACATCACAGTATTTTGTATGGAATCCCCGTTGTCCAAATTTGATTTGCAATGATTATACTTTCTCTTCTGTGCAAGTGAACGTTTCTCTGTTACAAAGCGCTGCTGCTCACTTAGGCGTGATCTCATGCTCGATGAAGCTGATCACTTGTTAAATGACTCCAAATCATGCAAAAGTAAACACACCCTCAGACATGTCCGCTAATTAGTATCAGGATAGCCACGAGTACTCCACATGAACTCCGCTCAGCTCATTGAACTGGAATCAATCCAGAGATGCTCCATAGGCAATGTGAAGGCATTTCATTGGCCGCACAGCAAAAAAATAATATAAGTTGACCTAAAATTGGCACCTTAATGTAATAATTAGTTCTTCACTTTTTAGATTCATTACTACTATGCAGCTTTTTTTCTTTTTGGTTCATCAAAAGTTTTCTGTCTATTTATGGATCCTGTTGTATGTGCTGGCATTCGTGTCGAATCTGCCACTCTGTCTGGGGAGTAAAATCCTAGTTGCAGGATGCCGCCCCCTCACATGCCCCTCTGTACACTTGTGCCCATTTTATTTGTAGCAGAAAACATTGAATCATTTTGTCTCGGTCTGCGGCTCATTAAATGCCTTGTTATGCTCATCCGTTCATTTAATCACATCCCAAACTGTCCAGCCATATGTCACTGCTAATTACCAGAATTGTCTCCTAACCTACTTTCTGTTCGTTTTCGAGGCTGCTGGAAAATATTTGCAGTGTTTTGTAAGGATGTGTGCACTGCTGGGAGAAAAAGCCGCGTCTTCCCTTTGCTTTTGTTCAATGGCTGCATCTGCTATTACATCTATGAATGGATGGAGCTTTATAGACCGGGTTTATGTGTTTTCATATATGTAAATGTGTGTGCCCTCAAGATATTCATGTATCTCATTCTTGTACAAGGAAAGAGATGTCGGTATGTGTATCATATTCATTTTTTTGTCTTCTCTTCAGACATCCGCTCAGCAAGCTCTGATGGGGACCATTAATACCAGCATGCATGCAGTTCAACAGGCACATGATGATCTGAGCCAAGTGGACAATCTGCCACCTCTAGGACACGACATGGTAAGAACCTTATAATGTTATCTCTGCATTTATACTGACAGTTTGTTTTATTAGGACAACTGAGAATTAATGTTTGTGTCCATCCACCTGTCTGTGTAATTACGCTACTTAGAATTCATGAAACGGTCACTACATATATTCGATGGAAAGCCGTTTAGTTAAGTGCAGTACAACTCGGGTTTAGTAAAAAGCAAACATCATGCAGCTTAGAGTGGCCGCAAGAAAGTGATTTTATGAAACGTTTAGATTACTCAGCGGTTTGAAGACTTCATCTCAATGTTCTACATTGACGGAGATCTGAATATGTCTTTCAGCTAGGGAAATCTGAAAAATGGTAAGAAACATTGATACCTGGCTTGCTGTAATAAATTAAATATAACAAATCTGACAAACTACAACATCGAAACTGATAAAAAAAAAATGGCCTAGAAACCATGATCTTGGCTTCTATTCTGGCACAAGCAACATGGACATTTTCATCAACCCAGAGAAACGCAACATTTCTTCATGGCATTGCTCCCTGTCAGAGCCCACAGACCTATTGCTGCAATGAAGTAATGGTGGGGTTTTTACTTTTTAAGTGAGAACGTTGTGGAGGCTACCTGCATTTATAGTGTTTGTGTGACAGCGTCATTATTTTTTGATTTATAATTAAACCAGTAAAAAGATTTGGAGTTTTGCATTTATTTGATTAACTATAGAACATCTGTTAACATCGTGGTTACATATTTATACTTTGTAGCTATAGTATTTTATTCATTATACTCAACAGATAGAACGTGAACCTTTAAAAGGGTTTTCCAGGACTTAAATCTGATGGCCTCTCCTTAGGATCGGCTATCAATTTTTGTTCGCTGGGGTTTCGACCCCCCAAGGATTAGCGTTGATCAGCAGAATGAAGGCTGCGGCATCCCCTTTATTGCTTGCACAGTCATAGCTCCGTACATATGAGTGCGGCTTCAGCTTCGTTCCATTTGCTTGAATGTTCCAACACATCCAACAGATGAGCCGATGATCCTGATCCCCAATAAGATGGAAAAACCATTTGATTCGAACAATGTGACTGTGTATCATACTAGGCTAATCTTCTGTGTTTTTTGTATCACCACGGATTTTGATGATACAAATATATTATGTTTGACATTTGTTTTCTAGGCATCTAGAGTTTGGATCCAAAACAAAGTAGATGAATCAAAACATGAGATCCACTCGCAGGTGGACGCTATCACTGCAGGAACCGCATCGGTCGTGAATCTGACTGCAGGTACTATTATGGTATTTAAATACCTTGTTTGTGTCTACATTTTCACTTTGTTGAATGTAGATTCCGTAACAATTCTGAATGAAGCTACTTTTTTGCTTGTATGTATGTATGTATGTATGTATGTATGTATGTATGTAGTATTCCACATTACGGAGTTCAACAATGGAAGAACTTCCTGTAGGCAGCAGGTCGTTCTATAATGAAATCACATCGGAGAAGATGATCCACTCTTATTTTAAGTGCATTATTTTATTGCTGGTGTGCCTTTCTTTCAGCCTGTTGGTTTATTCTTCTACACTGTTAGACTACATGAATGAAATGGGAATTATGTTCTACAAAGAAAGTGTATTTCTTGACAGATGTACTACCATGTCATGTTTTTATTTTGTACATAGAAGATTTGGATTACAATATGTTGGCTGCATATTGTGCCCCACTTTTTAGCATTTATCATTATTTTTGTAGCAGTAAACACACAATAAAACACATCTTAGGCCCCATGCACACGACCGCAAAAAACCTCCGTTTTTGCGGACCGCAAAAACGGAGCCGTTCACGTTCATTGAACACTGACACCTTTCCGTAGCACTACGGAAGGGTGTCAGTGCCGTGGAAATGTTCCGGGAATTATGGAACATGTCCGTTCTTTCGCATTTTGCGGGCCGTGCTCCCATACTTTGTATGGGAGCACGGCCCGGAAATGCGGCTGTCAGTCAGCGGCCGGCCGTGCCCGCAATCGCGGGCCGTGATTGCGGGCACTGTCGTGTGCATGGGGCCTTACATAACATTGCCACCACTTCATCAAGTTTTGTGCTCCTTACTGATAATGGATGGATAACCTTCCATTATTTATAGATACTTGTTATGTTGACCAGTAAGTGGAATCATTGATGAAAATAAGAGCCGAGAGTGTTAAACAGGGCAATACAGTGAAAGAAAATAAAAATTTTCCACAAAAACTTACTATCTTACTATCTTGTTGAGTATGTTTGCTAGGGAAATAACTTAATATACAACCACATTCTTAGTTCACCACACCTCTATATCTATGAATGTATCAGTCGTTTCAGCCGTGGTTACTGCTTGAAAACCTTTGTTCCTCCGCATATCCCTGTTTACAATAAGCAGTTTGACATCGAGCGCCCGCACTGTTTCCTTTGTGTCATCCTCTACTAAAAGTCAGGGAGTTGAAGACGGTGGGTTTGGCTACTTCAGGTGAATGCCTCGACGATCAATGGATAATATTTAACCAAGACATTTTAGATTTGAGTATTTTAAATTCATTTAACTATAATGAATACCCCTATAACTAGTGTGTAATTGGAGTCACTATCCCAAAAAGGGATTTAAATACAAAATACTGAAAATTCAACAATCGCCTACTAAATCCCTGGAAAACATTCTAAAATAAAATAATTCCCCTTCCTCTTTACTTAGTGTCAAGTAACTATAAGGAATACCCCTATAACTAGTGTGTTATTGGAGTCTGATGCACATCATTGAGGTACCCACTTTTTATCAGTGGTCTTGCACGTGTAAGATTATTTTCATCCTTTTTCTTCTAGGGGATCCATTGGAGACGGACTACACAGCTGTGGGATGTGCAATTACTACAATTTCTTCTAATTTAACGGAGATGTCCAAGGGTGTAAAACTGTTGGCTGCTCTGATGGAGGATGAGGTTGGAAGTGGAGAGAAATTACTTGGAGCAGCGAGAACATTGGCAGGGGCTGTTTCTGATCTGCTTACAGCAGTACAACCATCTTCTGGAGAGGTAGGCCCTCAAAATTCCAAAAAAACAATAAATTTCTCTATAGGGAACTGAAACAATTGTAAAACTATGCATTAGGGGTCAACGTTTTACCATGCCATATAGATTGGTCTTGTTCTACTGTAATCTGTTTACAACAGACCACAATTGATATAGTTTTATAACTATTAAAGTTATCTTTTTGTAAGCAAACTTTATTCTAATTAATAAACATATTCCTTTTGGAAAGTCAATAGTTATTTCTAATCCACAGTCTCTTGAATAAATTATACAAACAATAATAATATATCGGATACCCAGTAAATAAGAGTAATGCAAATTTTTCCCATAAGAAAAATGATGGTGTCAAAATGTATGTTAAGTATAAATGTTTGCCTTTCCTTCTAGCCCCGTCAGACTGTTCTCACTGCAGCAGGTAGTATAGGGCAGGCAAGTGGAGACCTGCTACGACAAATTGGAGAGAATGAAGCGGATGAACGGTTCCAGGTAAATATGAAATATTGAGATAAATGATGTGCTGCTTCCTATAATCGCCTCCTCTCTAGCCCTCCTCTTTGTGTACTATATTCTAGGATGTGTTAATGAATTTGGCAAAAGCTGTAGCCAATGCAGCGGCCATGCTGGTCCTGAAGGCCAAGAATGTGGCACAAGTAACTGAAGACACCGTACTACAGAACAGAGTGATTGCTGCTGCTACCCAGTGTGCACTTTCTACCTCCCAGTTAGTGGCATGTGCAAAGGTGAGCCATCCAGTGCATATCTTTAGTATATGAAAATAATATATATATATATATATATATATATATATATATATATATATATATGTATATATACATACATACATACATACATACATACATACATACATACATACACACACAATCAATAAAGAGCATAGACTCTGTTAAAATTGATGCTTTTAGGTTTCCGTGATTTCGTTATGTTTTTACAGCAAGAACAGCACTGTCTGCAGCACTATTTTTGCCATTGTATATACCAGAACTCCAATGGAAACATTACAGACCCCATTATTAATGGGGTCTGCTAGGCATAGCATAATAGCTCTGATATAAAAGGAAGGTATGACGCCAATGTGAACAGAGCTTTAGTTTCCATCAGTAGTGATAGGTAATTCAATATGGTTTTGCATCAGATATAGTTCTGATGTATCGGTTTCTTTTATTGTTGACTGAATACTTTTTTGAGGGCCAATAAGTTTAGAAGTAGCCATACTTCCTTAGGGACTATGTAATTAATGTCATTAATTTGGGTAGCAGAACATTGCTGACAGACATAGATAACTGTCAAACAGCTGTAACTAACAAGCCACAGACATTTTAACATCCATTTTGAAGGATAACATTTCAAAGTATCACCCACTTTTTTTTTCCTCTTTAACATTCAAATGACAGTAAAATTGGTTGAGAATAATTCTTCTTACCGCCTGCGACAGTGTCCCTTCTAACCCTCTTTTTATTTGGACACATTTATAAATCTGCTCCTTTTGTTTCTTGTTGCAGTATAGATAATCTAGTTGTATTTTTTGTATTTATTTTTTTATGCAAGCCATAAATTACCATGGATTGCTGATATCATTTGTGCCAGGCTTCATTGTTCATCTCTGTTGTAGGTGGTTAGTCCTACTATTAGTTCACCTGTATGTCAAGAACAACTTATTGAAGCTGGGAAACTGGTGGATCGCTCTGTGGAGAATTGTGTGCGAGCCTGCCAATCCGCCACGGAAGATATTGAATTGTTGAAGCAAGTCGGCTCTGCAGCCAGTGTTGTCAGTCAAGCCCTTAATGACCTTTTACTACATGTCCGCCAGTTTGCAAGCCGCGGGGAACCTATTGGCCGCTATGACCAGGCAACAGATACGATCATGTCAGTCACCGAAAGCATATTCAGCTCCATGGGTGATGCAGGTTAGTTCCCCTAATATGTAAATGTATGATATTCATTAGCAACAATTGACTTGGAATTTATCACACGAGCTGTATATTTATGTACCCTTGTAAATAAATGTTGTTTATTATGGCTCCTTTTAACTGTGTGATTTCAATGTTATTTTTGTTACCTCATTTTGTTAGTACTACGTTGAAAGCTTACAAGCTCAAATCTAGATGTTCTTATGGGAGATCGACATTTTGGAATATACATTTTAATTGCACAGTTATATATATTTGCAGGAGAAATGGTGCGGCAAGCACGTGTGTTAGCTCAAGCAACGTCTGATCTGGTAAATGCTATGAGATCTGATGCAGAGGCCGAGTTGGATATGGACAACTCGAAAAAACTATTGGCTGCTGCCAAGCTACTAGCTGATTCAACTGCACGTATGGTGGAGGCCGCAAAGGTAGGTGGATAAGTAAGGCGTGACTATTGCTGGTGTAAGATATATATATATATATATTGCTGTGTAGCTAGAGCTAATAAGATCCGTAATACTTGCAGGGGGCTGCTGCTAACCCTGAAAATGAAGATCAACAACAGCGGCTTAGGGAAGCAGCAGAGGGTCTGAGGGTGGCTACCAATGCAGCAGCCCAGAACGCCATCAAGAAGAAGATTGTTAACAGGCTTGAGGTAAATTACTTTAATCTTCCTGCCACAAAGAAATTTTTTTAAAAGTAGAAAACATAACCGGAATCAAGAAAGCTGAGTTAATCCTTTACATAGTTTTACGTTTCAATAACAATGGAGGGCGCAAAATTGGCAATAAATTACTCTGCAACCTTTGTTTCCTGACCTCTAAACTGAGGGAACCATGGCTGCTTGGGGATCAGTGTTTGTCACATTTCTATAAAGTGAGACATACGCTTTTAATAATGAATTTCTATGTACTGCTACTTCTAGATATTACTTCGTATAGTAGACTTGTATTTTTGCAGCACCGCTGCCTGAAGTCCGTGTTCAGTTGTAACATTATAACGTAATATAAATGTAGACGATTACATTTGCTGTTTTATTGCCCTTCTAAAATGTTTTCTTCAGACATCAGTTTTCAAGCCATGTATTATGTAAGAATTTTGTGCTTTCATAAATCCCTTTGTCTAATTCCCTTTTTGGGATAGTTGTCCGCCCTAGTGTGCAAGCAGCACAATGTGTCAGCAATCCCTAAATCAAGTATCCCTGGGAATAGACCATTTTATGTTACACAAAGATTCTGCTCAATCCTTTTTAAATATAGGGGTTTTATATACGATACAAAAGCCCTGGTTCTGCAACGAACATTTCCAAAAATAATTGTCTAATTTTTCTAGTTACATTTTAAAATAAAGTCATCATTGAGGTCACAACATCTTTCACTTCAATTTCATAATAGGAGGTAAGTTTTCCCACAAATCTGTGTGCGTGCCCTACACCATAAGAAAATGAAATTAGAAACACATATTTTAATGGTTGAGGAATTTCCCACAATTGCTATAACTTTTACTTTTATGCTACACTCCATTCCTTCTTTGATCACTGCTCTTTTCCTGTCATTTGTGTCTAATTCACTCTCCTCTTTATTTTTGCAGGCTGCCGCAAAACAGGCCGCTGCAGCTGCTACCCAGACCATTGCAGCCTCGCAGAATGCCTCAGTCTCCAACAAGAACATGGCAGCTCATCAGCAGCTGGTTCAGAGCTGCAAGGTAACCGAGGGACCATTGTTACGATCACCAATGCACTTGTAGGAATATCATTCCTACAAAGGCTTTTGTATCATCATGTACTGTAAATTGGTTCCAGAATCTTGAAAGTTAGTTATGTCCATTCTGGTTTAGGCTGTGTTCACATCAGCGTCGCTTTCCGTTGAGGGGTTCCATTGGAGGTTTCCGTCGGGGAAACCCCTCAACGGAAGGGCAAATGGAAACCTTCGCTTCCGTTTGCATACCATTGATCTCAATGGTGACGGAAACTTTGCTAATGGTATCCGTTTGTCACCGTTGTCACAGGGTTCCGTTGTTTTGACGGAATCAATAGCGCAGTCAACTAAAAAAAGCCTTTTACGCAAAGAAATAATTTTTTATTTTAGAAAAAAATGCACAAAATTAGGTAGAAACTGGTTGCTATGGACAACTTCTCCACTTTTCCATTTCACCAATATTTTTTCTAAATTTCCCCCATGGAATTTCTGTAATGCACAGACCACATGGAGTATATTGTGCCGAATGTGGAAAGTGATATGTATTACTTTATTTTAACATTTGTAAAATGTGTTTCTGCAGTTTGTGGCTGACCATATTCCCCAGTTGGTACAAGGCGTAAGAGGCAGTCAAGCTCAGGCTGATGATTTGAGTGCACAACTAGCTCTCATTGTCTCCAGCCAAAACTTTCTACAGGTGAGAGAGTTTATTTTCTTTGGCGTAGTTACTCCTATGTAGGCAGTTATATACTGGTCTTGGATATGATAATGCAATATAACCCGAGCGCTTCTGCTTAATTTTAACGTTCGGTTGGGTCTCAGTGCTCGGGCCCTCACTGATCAAAACTTCTGACCCTTTAAAGAAATAGAAGCCGATAACTAATACAGATAAAGCAAGTCCTTACATGTAAAAGTCAGAAATAGCTGCTGTAAGCTGTAAATCACTTTCTATGATGAGGATAGAAGCTTCTTCAGGGTCCTGTACAGCACATGCAGTGTATAATAATTAATTAAATAGAGCCACCCTTACCTAGTGTCCAAAGAAGCAACTCATCCTGGCACAGAGTGAGGGCAGAACTTGTAGCACTGTACTGTACCTCAGAGAGGTCATATTATTCACCAGTAAAATGCCCATGGCACAGTGAGGGGTTGGATCGAACAATCAATCGCATTGCCACAGATCGACAAAGCCTATGGCATTGTATGTTGAATGTGGTTTCAAATTATGATGGTCCTGGAAAGGCCATTGTAAGTTGAAAATATTGTAACCTGATGCCATTAAGGGATCACTGTACATGTTAGCAAGGGGCAGTAAGTTTTTGGGGGAATTGGTAGCAATGCTCAGTAGGGAATTGGTTTTGTTTACAAAATTGTAATCTCCTTTGAGTTAAGTTAGGAAATCCACTTGATATATAAAATGTGTTCTGATGTGTGGTTCGTCATTCTATTGGAGATGCTTTTTGCATGCTTCGATTATATAAGAATATGCTGTAATTCTGTAGATTCCTAAGGGTATATGGCCTTTTCTTTTAAAGCCATTTAATTTTTGTTCTTAATAGCGATGGATTGTCTGACACACTAAAATCTTCTGAGATGTGACATCATTCTATCTCAGGACCTTGAATTATAAATTTTTACACATAAATCAGAGCTTTTCAAGTTGGTTTTCCCTGCAGGTATTCTTTATACAAATGGATTGCTATTTCTCATGTTTATACAGTTTGGGTTTTTTTAGATGAATTTTTCCAGATCCGTATTAGGCCTCATTTCTGCTAAGACCTATTGCATGTAAGAAATATTATAGGACTTATTTATACAGCACATTAACTGTCGTCTTGCTGCATATTCGCTTAAACAACTACTTCCACACTAGTTAAAAAGAACAAGGAGACAGTAAGGAGATGTAATGAAGGATAATGATATGATTTTCCATGATAATGTAGGAGTTAGAAATACTGGAACCCATGTTTTAACAATTACACACTAAAACACCTTTTTTTTTTCTTTTACTATTCATTTGCTTGTTTACACCTTTACAATATTTGAAGGCTGTGTGCACCTTTTGAATGTTTATTTTTTTATTATTATTATTAATAATAAATCAGTGTATTTTTTAACTTCGATGTGATCAATATTAGCAAGATCCTGTGTGTCCGAGATATGCAGGACCTGTTCTCAGTCGAACCGGCAGTTCAGCTAAACTAACGGATTCAGCTGAAAGAGAACAATACAGCTTCTATGTATTCAGGAAATATAGAAGCCGTAACATAAAAAAAAGTTTTAATAACAGCCGATTAAAGAAGTGCTTAGAATAAAAAATATATATTGATCTAATAAAAATAAAACCATTCAGGGTTTCTAAAGCCTTTAAAAAATATTTTGTTGTAATGTATGCTATATAGAAATAAGCAGAGGAAAACGTTTTGTTTTTTATATACGTAATACAGCCCGGAAGTAAGATGGTTGCTTCTGCCAAAGCTGCCGTACCCACTGTGACCGATCAAGCAGCTGCTATGCAGCTAGGTCAGTGTGCCAAGAACCTTGCAACCAGCTTGGCTGAGCTGCGTACAGCTACACAGAAGGTGCGTTACTGAGGTTTATGTACCTGTAATGGCAGAATATAAATAATACGAATTAACTTTTTGTTGTCATGTTAATTAGGCCCATGAAGCTTGTGGTCCAATGGAAATTGATTCTGCCCTGAATTCCGTCCAAACGCTTAAGAATGAATTGCAGGATGCAAAAATGGCAGCTACAGATGGGCAGCTGAAACCCCTTCCAGGAGAGACGGTACCTAATAGTCTTTTTTTTTTTTTTTTTTTTTTTATATTCACAGTCTTGTATGATGTCTTTCTCTGTCGATATGACATGATCAGGTATATACACATTTACGACTTGCCCCAAATTGAGCTCTCTTGTATTATAGAATTGCAATTGCAGTAGTTTATGCGAGAATAGCCAACCCACGAAGTCTGTAGATAATGTACAGAGCAAGACATTGTATTGCAGTGTGTGTTTCTGGTATCATAGACGTATTTGCCAATTTTCCCCAGAACAGAATGCTGGAATCTTGTTTTCAATATTCTAACATAAAGACTCTGTGGAGAACAATAGTAAATAGGATACAATAGTATTCAGCTGAATTCGATTTGCACTGGGCATTAACCGTAATGAGTAATGATCCTGGCTAGGGTTTTTTTCTACTTGTATATAATGTAAGGCAAATGCTATTATCCTAGCCCCCTGTTCACATTTGCTGTTGGCAGCATTTAATTATTGTAGATTTTACATTAGACATAAGGAAATGTTATAAAACACTATGGAGCACAGCCGGATCATTTAGAAAGCATATTTCCGTTTGGAAAAAAAAACTGTATTGTGACTGTTTTTAGTCCCATCAACTTCAAAGGAAAAAAACAAAAGCTGGGATAACAATGACATGATAGCATTTTACATGTGATACTGTTTTCTAGGAAAATATCTCTGTAATTTACTTCTTGTTATTGTCTCATGAAGTAAACCATTTTCTAGGATGGAAGGCAGCCCATCGATCAACTGATAGTCATGGGTCCGACTTTAGAAACTTGCAGCGATCAGCTGTTCTCACTCGAGACACTGCATCCAGCCATTCATTTCATGTAGTATTATATGGTGCCCATTAAAATGAATGGCTGTTCGTGTAGTACATGGACAGGACCAGGTCTGCCGCAGTGAGAGCCGCTCTTTGATAGCGGCTCTCTTCTTTGAGTAATAGAGGGGGGGAATATAATAAATATAGTGTAGGCAGGTGTAATGTCCTGTTAGAAAAGCCAGCTCATGTCAATATCTTTGTTTAATAAGTCGCTTGTTGGACATCATCATCCAAGACAAGTTAAATGAAGGAGGTATTTTTTTTATCTTGCCAGATACTGATAAGTAAATTCTTGTTAATTTCTACATATAAAAACTCTCATGTTCCTTACACTTTCTGGAACTGCAGCTGGAGAAGTGTGCCCAGGACCTTGGCAGCACATCGAAAACTGTTGGCTCCTCCATGGCTCAGTTACTTACCTGTGCAGCTCAGGGGAATGAACATTACACAGGTACAAATTTCTGTATTTAGGTCTTAAAAAAATGCAGCAACTGCTTTTATTTCCATTTTATTGATAGCACTATCAAATATTACGTTCTATCATATGTTTTAAAAGCATGGCGTTCATTATTATCCAGTTTACCTTACATTCCACCTTTAGGCTTTTCATTAAAATATGCATTCTCATTGAAAACGTGGACAGTAATTTCCGAGGAGAGTGTCTTTGTATGTTCTGATACAGTCTCTAATCACAAGCTCTCTCCATAAAGGAGGGGCCCCCCCAACATTCCCTGACCCTTATAGCCAGAAGGCCCCACAAGGGTCACCAGTACATACCGTCCCTCATTTAAGCGTAGTGATGCTTCTGTGCCCTAGGGATTGCCTGACTGCCATCCACGCATTCCAACAGAACTGGAGAAGTCTTGTGTTGCCTGTGGGTGAGGAGCCTGATGCATATGCCACCCTGCCCAAGATCTCATCAGGGCACTGCTCTCTGAACAACCCTAGTGGCATACAAAACTGAAAGGGACGTATAGTACTAGATGTCCCAGCCTACTCAGTGTCTTGAGTTATTTATCTCCCCTACTCTAATGAAATATGTACCTTTAAAGGGGTCTTCCCATAATCATTATTTTATCGTTCATTTCTATGGGACTGCCGAGCACTATCTTCGGCAGCCCCATAGAAATTAATGGAGCGGTGGCTGAAGATGGGGTTCCCAGGAACGCCTGTTCTCGTGATGGATCATACCCCCACTGATCAGATATTTATCCTGTGGATAGGTGATAAATAATGAAAACCCCTTTGAGTCAACAACCATCTAATGTCTACAGCTATCTTTCTAGTTGACTGCAGGTGCAAATTCTCTGTCAATGTCTAATTTGCTATAAATGATGAGAATTTGGACAACATGTAATCTATGCAGTTCAGTCATTCTGTTTGTTGAGTATTTGACACTATTGTGCAACTGTATTGTTCATATTACGCTTAATGCAGGGCATGGATATAGTTTAAATGCTTGAGAAATAATAATTAGGCATTATTTATTCCCATGATGTCATATGAAAAGTTACACATGAATCTGTAGCCAAGGGACTGGTTTTTAAAGGTCATCTGTTCTGAAAAGATTCCAATTGTATTGTGTAAAATAAACAGATTGAACCTGCAGAGCATTTGTATTTTGTATAATCTCTTTTAGTGCACCTCCGGTCCAACCTATGTAGACCTGATCCACACGTACTGCTGAATGTGCACGATATGTAACAATTGGTCTGCAGGTTCTGAGGAATAGTTGAATATAACCCTGGTAGCTTCTTTCTTAGATCCTCACATCATAATGTCAGTCACATTTGATGTCCATGTAAGGCAAGGAACCGTTGTAAACTCTGGCAGGGTTGATCTAGCAATATACACATTATTACATAATAAAGATGCTTAGAACAGATAAAGGGGGGCAGAAGGGATTCGCATTTATTGTGTTGAAGTCTTTATTAACCCTTACTTTTGGGTTTATGAATATATTTTAGAAATGATATTTAAGGGTTATTCCCATCTTCGACATTTATATGCCATAAATATCTGATAGATGCAGGTCTCCGCTCTAGGACCCGCACCAATGGGGGTCCCCTGATCGCCGCATTGGCTTGTTCCGCGGCAGATGGCCGCAGAATCCAGACAGGCACTAATGCGAGTTACAGAAACAACTGTTTCCGTAACAACCATACAACACAATGGAGAGAGCCGCGCATGCGCGACCTTCTTTACACTAGGAGTGCAGCAGCCGCTACACCAGACAAAACGGGGGTCAGGAGACCCCCGTTCTCGATATAGTTGTGGGTCCCAATTCGATCAGATATTTATCGTATATCCTGTTGATATGCCAAAAAAGTTTGCAATGGGAAAACCCCTTAACCATTCATTCTATTTATAGTTAGTATATTTATTTGTACATAAAGATATGTGTTGTGTCTGTACATAAACTCCTTCGCGTTATGTGCAGTATATTTACGGTACTGGAATCCGGACGTTGAGAAATTCATAAAAGTTAAATGCTATCTCTATGTAAAAAGTTTAGCATTTAAAAATACAACTTCTCTCGCAAAAAACAAGCCCTCACTCAGGTATGTCAGTGGAGAAATAAATGAGTTAAAAATGAGGCAAAAACTAAAATTTGCTGCATCCTTAGAGTATGTGCACACGTAGTGTTTTCAGGAGTAATTCAGGGCGTTTACGCCTCGAAAAACACCTGAGAAAACGGAAGCAGAACACCTACAAACATCTTCCCATTGATATCAATGGGAAATATGACGTTCTGTTCTGATGGGGCATTTTTTTTACGCCTCATTTTCAAAAAACGGTGCTTAAAAAGACGCCCGTGAAAATTAAGTGCATGTCACTTCTTGAGCCGTTTTTTGAGCCGTTTTTCATTGACTTTATAGAAAATCGGCTCCAAAAACGGTCGTAAAAAAACGCTAGTGGTTTAAAAAATGTCTGAAAATCAGGAGCTGTTTTCCCCCGTGTTTTTGGTTAAGCGTGTGCACATACCCTTGAAGGGTGAATGAGTGTACTTCTCTGTATTTCCCAAACACTCATCTGTGTGCACAGAGAGAAAGGGAAGTTAGTGGCTCATTTGTAAGTGCAGCTTTCCCTTACGAGGCCTCACTAAGCATTTTTCGTTTCTGATATAGAGTTCTTCTTTCCAAGTGACCTAAATCATCTGTTCAGAAATGAGTACATTATTCATCTGGCTTATATGATGTAACTGCGTGCATGGGAGATAAGTGTGCTTGATAAATTACTGTCCCCCTAGTAGAAATGAGACGGATTAACATAAATGAATGGAAAATAATATTGAAGTAGTATACAGATGCAACTTATCCACCCAGGAACGGCTGGTGAGACAGAATGGCACCAGTGTATCTTTCAGCTATAGAACCGACAAAGTGTAGTAATGCATTATCTGGCAGGAATCTTTTCTGATCTTAGTCCAAAATGGGAGTGTAATAAAAATGGTCTAGATAAGCACAACGTGACAAGCAGGAGAAACTGAACTAAACATGTAGAGCGGCTTTATATTATTTAGGTGGATTTATTCCATGTATGCCTGCTTATAAAGGTGCGATACTGTATAAGTATACTTATTAGCTGTGTGATCAGTGTGTACATATTGAATAAGTTGACATTTAATAGAAATCTAACCTCTTCACCTCTGTTTTCGGAATCATAGTTTGTCTCAAAAAGTTTAGTTTGTAGCAATATACAGTCTGCAAATATTAGTTTTTTTATGAGCCTATGTATTAAGAAAACAGGTCTTTTTTTCCTCGCACACAAGAAGAACACGATGTAATTTAGTTCCTTTCTGATCACTGGGTTGTGTGCAGCCAGCATTGGTATCACTAGCTTATCAGTTTATACTTTATCATAAAAAGGAGTGGTTGTTTTATTCTTGGAAATCACTTTGGCTGACTTAGGCTTCGTTCACATCTGCGTTGGGGTCCTGTTCTGACATTCTATCAGAACGGGACCCTGAACAGACAAACGGAAACCAGAGGATTCCGTTTCCATCACAATTGATTTCAACGGTGACGGATCCGGTGCCCATGGTTTCCGTTTGTCTCTGTTGTTCACCGGATCAGTCGTTTTGCCAGAAGCAATAGCGTAGTATTTTTGTACCTTAAAAATTTGCAGCTGATGCTTGGCATTCAGTACTACTGATTAGCCAAGTCCTTCTCTTGGTATGTTTTTTTCAGTAATATTTATTTAATGAGGTTGTCATGATGACGTTTTTGTAATGAAGTCGGCCTGGATCATTGGGAGTAGCGGCCACTGAAATGTAGTAATAAAGAAATGGCATCCATGTAATAAATGAATGGGCCCGGTCCACTAGAGCTGGAGCTGCTGACACACTGTGGCTCTGTACTCTAGCACATGTGACATCTATATGCCCCTGAGAGTGAAACACACTATTGCTGAGGGCGAGGTGTAAAGCTTATCTGCCAATTTACTGACCTGCCAGCTGGCACTGGTCTTTATGAAATACAATTCACTTTCTATTCCATAATTATAGATTATACATAAAAAGATAAAAAAAAGAACTGGGTCTAATACAGTTCCTTGTGGTTCACCATTGTTAACTTTATGGTGTTTTGAATGTACACTATATATAAATAATTATTTTTTTCTTGTCACTACTTCATAGATCATAGCAAAGACGTTACGGTACTTGATTTTCGCATGGACATACTTGTTTGTTATCTATCGTCTGGTATAACTTTTTTTTTTATTTTTATGTCACTTTTTGTTTAGGTGTTGCTGCAAGGGAAACTGCCCATGCTCTGAAAACCTTGGCACAGGCAGCTCGAGGGGTTGCAGCTTCTACAAGTGATCCACAGGCTGCAAATGACATGTTGGATTCCGCCAGAGACGTGATGGATGGGTCAGCTAAGCTCATCCAGGAAGCGAAGCAAGCTTTAGTGGCTCCCGGGGATGCCGAGGTCCAGCAGAGGTTGGCTCAGGTCAGAAATTTACCTGAATACTAATTACAGTAAGCCTAGCCTATGTGTTACACAGATTGCTTCAATTTGTATAGCTAAGCTTTACACTTTAGTTTTCCTTTTGGCACACTTACGTTTTGGCCTAAAAAAAATAAATGTATTGAATGGCAGGCATAAATAGTAACTGACATTAACCCCTATCCGCACGAGTAAGTAACTATACGTCGTCGCGGGAGTGTGCAACGGGAACCGGGAGGTCAGCTGTCGCCGACAGCTGGCACTCCACTCTTGCCGGTCAGCGGTCCTTTGCCGCTGATTTAGGCGAATTAACCCCTTAAATGTTTAGATCGCCGCATTTTAGGGGTTTCTAGCATATCGGCAGACCCCGGCTGGTCCTGATAGGCTTCCTGTCAGAGTGACAGGAGCTCTCTGTGTCATTTCCGATGCACACTGTCGGCGGCAAGGTGTGCATCGGGAATCGGGAGGTCAGCTGTTCCCGACAGCTGACACTCCAGTGCTGCCGATCAGCGGCTCATCGCCACTGATTTTGGCAATTCACACCTTAAATGCGGGTTTGTAGCACATTGGCAGCCCCCATGCAATTGTCGGGGTTGCTGACGTCTGTGATGGCATCCGGAGGCCAGGCAACGGCCTCCGGGTCTGCCATGTATGTAAGCCTACGAGGACCAGCCTCTAGCTGGTCCTCGTAGACTTACTGTCAGAGTGACTGACGTCACACTGACAGTTGGAATACATACACTACTAAGTAGTGTAATGTATTCCAGCAGCGATCAGAGCTGCAGGTAAAAAAAGAAAGTGTAAAAAGTTAAAAAATTTTATAAAAATGTTTTATAAAAGTGTAAAAATAAAAGTTGTTTTTTTCCTATAATAAGTAATTTATTATAGGAAAAAAATGAAAACATAAAATCAAGTACACATATTTGGTATCACCGTGTTCGTAACGACCCAAACTATGAAACTATAATGTTATTTTTCCCGCACGGTGAACGCCGCAAACAAAATAAACAAAAAACTATGCCAGCATCTCTATTTTTTGTTCACCACCCCTCCCAAGATGTAGAATAAAAAGTGATCAAAAAGTCGCATTTACCCCAAAATAGTACCAATAAAAACTACAACCTGTCCCGCAAAAAACAAGACCTCCCACAGCTTTTTTGACTAAAAAATAAAAAAGTTACGGCTCTCAGAATATAGTGTCTCAGAAAATAAATTATTTTATAGAAATGTCATTTCATTGTGCAAACGATGCAAAACATAAAAAAAACTATATACATACGGTATCACCGTAATTGTACTGACCCACAGAATAAAGTAAAACGTAATTTATTGCGCACAGTGAACGCCGTAAGAAATAAAGAATTTACAACGGCAATATTGCTGTTTTTTGGTCACCTTAGCTCTAAAAAAAAAATTGTAATAAAAAGTGATCAAGAAGTTGTATGTACCATAAAATGATACCAATAAAAGCTACAGCTCGTCCCACCAAAAATAAGCCCCTAGACCGCTCCATCGACCAAAAAATAAAAAAGTTCTGGCTCTCAGAATGTGATGATACAAAACAATTTTTTTTTTTTTTAACAAATAGTCTTTTCTTTGTAAAAGCAGTGAAATATAAAAAAAAACTATATAAATCTGGTAACACAGTAATCGTATTGAGACGCAGAATAAAATGAAATTTTGTCGTTTTTACCGCATGGTGAAAGACGTAAAAACAAAACCCCAAAAACCCCGTTTTTTTCCAATTTCAACCCACAAATAGTTTTTTTTTTTTCAGTTTCCCAGTACATTTTATGGTACTTTAAATGGTGTCAACAGAAACTACAACTCCTCCCACAAACAATAAGCCCTCACACCCCTGTATTGATCGAAAAATAAAAAAGTTATGGCTCTTGGAAGGCGGGGAGTGAAAAATTAAAAAGCAAAAAAGGATCAGTCCTGAAAGGGTTAATTAATTTCTAATAAAAAAACATTTATGACCACGTGGGGTATTGCTGTAATCAGGAGAAATTGCTTTACAAATGTTGGGGTGCTTGTTCTCTTTTAGCCCTTGTGAAAATTAAAAAATGCAACATTTTACTGGACAAAAATGTTGATATTCATTTTCACGGCCTAACTCCACAAAATTCTACAAAAAACCTTTTCGGTCAAAATTCTAACTATACCCCTAGAAAAAATCCTTGAGGGGTGTAGTTTCCAAAACGGGGTCACTTTTCGGGGGTTTCCACTGTTTTGGTCCCTCCAGGGCGTTGCAAACCCGACATGGCAGTGAAAACCAACCCAGCAAAATCTGCACTCCAAAATCCAAAAGGCGCTCCTTCCCTTCTGAGTCCTGCTGTCAGTCCAAACATCAGTTTATGACCACATATGGGGTATTGCAGTAATCGGGAGAAATTGCTTTACAAATGTTGGGCTGCTTTTTCTCCTTTATTCCTTGTAAAAATAAATAAATACTATGTTTTCGCAGAAAAAAAAGGTGATTTTCATCTTCACAGACTAATTCCACTAAATTCTGCAGGAAATCTGTGGGGTCTCAATGCTAACTATACCCCTAGAAAAACAGCTTGAGGGGTATAGTTTCCAAAATGGGGTCACTTTTGGGGGGTTTTGACTGTTTAGGCACCACAAGACCTCTTCAAACCTGACATGGTGCCTAAAATATATTCCTAAAAAAAGGAGGCCCCAAAATCCACTAGGTGCTCCTTTGCTTCTGAGGCCTGTGTTTCAGTCCATTAGGACACTAGGGCCACACGTTGGATATTTCTAAAAACTGCAGAATCTGGGCAATAAATATTGAGTTGCGTTTCTCTGGTAAAATATTCTGTGTTACAGAATAAAATGTATTACAAATGAATTTCAGCCCCAAAAATTAAATTTTGTACATTTCACCTCTACTTTGCCTTAATTCTTGTGAAACGACTAAAGGGTTAAAATTCTTTCTGAATGTTGTTTTGAATACTTTGAAGGGTGCAGTTTTCAAAATGAGGTGATTTATGGGGACTTTCTAATATATAAGGCCCTCAAAGCCACTTCAGAACTAAACTGGTCCCTGAAAAAATAGCCTTTTGAAACTTTCTTGAAAATGAGAAATTGCTGCTAAAGTTCTAAGCCTTGTAACACCCTAGAAAAATAAAAGGATATGAAAAAAACTATGCAAACATATAAAGTAGACATATAGGAAATGTTAACTAGTAACTATTTTGTGTGGTATTACTATCGGTTTTACAAGTATATACATTTAAATTTAGAAAAATGCAAATTTTCGCAAAAATTTGACGTTTTTCACAAATATTGAATTTATCGACCAAAGTTTTTCACTAAAATAAAGTACAATACGTCATGAGAAAACAATCTCAGAATCGCTTGGATAGGTAAAAGCGTTCTGAAGTTATTACCACATAAAGTGACACATGTCACGTTTGAAAAAATCATCTGTGTCCACGAGGCCAAAACAGGCTGTGTCCTGAAGGGGTTAATGGCCCTAATATTTATATTTTTATTTCTTAGGACACCTAGTACATGATTTGCCGTTGTTTTTTGGTGATAGGGTTGATTTTCCATAACATTTATTTCTATATATATATATATATATATATATATATATATATATATATGTGCATGTGTGTATATATATATATATATATATATATATATATATATATATATATATATATATATAGTGAAGGAAATAAGTATTTGATCCCTTGCTGATTTTGTAAGTTTGCCCACTGTCAAAGACATGAACAGTCTAGAATTTTTAGGCTAGGTTACTTTTACCAGTGAGAGATAGATTATATGAAAAAAAAAAAAAGAAAATCACATAGTCAAAATTATATATATTTATTTGCATTGTGCACAGAGAAATAAGTATTTGATCCCCTACCAACCATTAAGAGTTCAGCCTCCTCCAGACCAGTTACACGCTCCAAATCAATTAGGGGGCCTGCATTAAAGACAGCTGTCTTACATGGTCACCTGTATAAAAGACTCCTGTCCACAGACTCAATGAATCAGTCTGACTCTAACCTCTACAACATGGGCAAGACCAAAGAGCTTTCTAAGGATGTCAGGGACAAGATCATAGACCTGCACAAGGCTGGAATGGGCTGCAAAACCATAAGTAAGACGCTGGATGAGAAGGAGACAACTGTTGGTGCAAAGTAAGAAAATGGAAGACATACAAAATGACTGTCAATCGACATCGATCTGGGGCTCCATGCAAAATCTCACCTCGTGGGGTATCCTTGATCCTGAGGAAGGTGAGAGCTCAGCCGAAAACTACACGGGGGGAACTTGTTAATGATCTCAAGGCAGCTGGGACCACAGTCACCAAGAAAACCATTGGTAACACATTACGCCGTAATGGATTAAAATCCTGTAGTGCCCGCAAGGTCCCCCTGCTCAAGAAGGCACATGTACAGGCCCGTCTGAAGTTTGCAAATGAACATCTGGATGATTCTGAGAGTGATTGGGAGAAGGTGCTGTGGTCAGACGAGACTAAAATTGAGCTCTTTGGCATTAACTCAACTCGCCGTGTTTGGAGGAAGAGAAATGCTGCCTATGACCCAAAGAACACCGTTCCCACTGTCAAGCATGGAGGTGGAAACATTATGTTTTGGGGGTGTTTCTCTGATAAGGCCACAGGATTACTTCACCGCATCAATGGGAGAATGGATGGAGCCATGTACCGTCAAATCCTGAGTGACAACCTCCTTCCCTCCACCAGGACATTAAAAATGTCTTGTGGCTGAGTCTTCCAGCACGACAATGACCCGAAACATACAGCCAAGGCAACAAAGGAGTGGCTCAAAAAGAAGCACATTAAGGTCATGGAGTGGCCTAGCCAGTCTCCAGACCTTAATCCCATCGAAAACTTATGGAGGGAGCTGAAGATCCGAGTTGCCAAGCGAGAGCCTCGAAATCTTAATGATTTACAGATGATCTGCAAAGAGGAGTGGGCCAAAATTCCATCTAACATGTGTGAAAACCTCATCATCAACTACAAAAAAAGTCTGACTGCTGTGCTTGCCAACAAGGGTTTTGCCACCAAGTATTAAGTCTTGTTTGCCAAAGGGCTCAAATACTTATTTCTCTGTGCACAATGCAAATAAATATATATAATTTTGACAATGTGATTTTCAGTTTTTTTTTAAATATAATCTATCTCTCACTGGTAAAATTAACCTGGCCTAAAAATTCTAGACTGTTCATGTCTCTAACAGTGGGCAAACTTACAAAATCAGCAAGGGATCAAATACTTATTTCCTTCACTGTGTATGTATGTATGTATGTATATATGTGTATGTATATGTGTGCATATATATATATATATATATATATATAAATAAATTTATTGGTATTTGGCGTGGAGTATGCAATAAAGATATGTTTAGCAATGGGTGATGGGTATGGTTTAGATATTTTTTTCGTTTTTCAATGTATAAATTATGTGGTTGGTCACATAATTTATACAGGTCCAGGAGAGGCAGTGCAAAAATATAAACGACAGAAGCAATTAAAAAAGCACTTGTCTCCTCTCTAGGTCAGGCTATTTTTGACAACTGGGTATTCCGACCTGCTTCTATTTAACTGCAGGAGCAGAGGCTTTAAACCCACACCATACATTTACAATGTGTGAACATCAACAGATTAATTAAATGACTTCCTATCACTTATTATGTTTTTCCAGGTGGCTAAATCCGTCTCTCATTCACTGAATAACTGTGTGAATTGCCTTCCGGGGCAGAAGGATGTAGACATGGCTCTTAAGAGCATTGGAGAATCCAGTAAGAAGTTGCTTGTTGATTCGGTGAGTGTTTGTCTCTGGCGTTGTAGTTTTTGTTTTGGGGGGTTTTGGCAATGAACAAGTACCTGTCACTTTGTACTTCTCTTTGCATCGTACGGCTTTCATGATTGGACACAAGGCTAGGTGGAGTGAGCACTATTGGAATATGACATTATCAGAGATTTGTGCATTTTTATATAATGGCATATATTTTTGAAGAAGTACAGAGCCCAGCTACAAGTAAAGCAGAGACATGGATAACTAGATTGTTATCTTGGATGAGGCCCTGTGCTCACTTTACAACCCAATGAATGCTGTATAGCCAGTACTATGTAGAGAGAGTCTTTCTTGCCTCATGGCAACTCTGTATATACTACTATTCAATTACACATTGCATTACAGACCCTTCTTCTTATTCTTTAAAATGGCAATGACATGTTTGGACTATCCGTTTAGCTTCCTCCCAGCACCAAGTCTTTCCAAGAGGCACAGAGTGGATTGAACCAGGCAGCAGAGGATCTGAACCAGGCAGCTGGAGAGGTGGTACATGCTTCCCGAGGGCAAAGTGGGGAGTTGGCTGCTGCTTCTGGAAAATTTAGTGACGATTTTGATGAGTTCCTCGATGCCGGAATTGAAATGGCTGGACAGACACAGGTCAGATTATGATACTGATATTTGCTTTTTTTCCTATTTTTTTTTTTATTCTTTTTTTTTTTTAAATCTAACTTTTTTTATTTTTATTTTCCAACATAAGATGAACATCACACACAAAAAAAAAAAAGAAAACAATAGACAAAAATCTGTTGATTTTAACATAACTATACAAAAACGATTAAGTATTAAGTTGTTTTTTCGATTATTCAACAAATACAATAAAAACATTAGAGGAAAAAAAAAAAAAAGGGAGGAGACAGAAGGAAGAAAAAAGAAAGGAGGAAGGCTACCGAATACCAGAAAGGCAGTTACAATTTTTTCCCAAAGTAATTGAACTAGTTTTAAACTGCCTTAATAACATTACTGGACTTTGTCTTTATAGTCTACTATAGCTCCAATTCATCAATATTGCTAGATCCTTATAGCTATATCCTAATGTCATTACACCTAACAATTAGAAAAGGTTCTATAATCTTACTAGGATCATCAATCTAAGGGGGAAATGGTCTTGAGATGTTATAGTCTGACCATAGCGTCCAGTTACTTAAGAATTTCCCATATGAATTAGATCGAATCGCTACCATTTTTTCCATGGTGTAATCAAATTGAACAAGATTTATTAACTCAGTGATCATAATAGGGTTTGAAGATTTCCAAGACCTGGCTATCAACAATCTAGCTGCAAGAATAATATGCCCTGTTATACAACTTAGCTCTCTAGGAATATCAACCAGACCAATAAAACACAACGCCAATGCAGGGGAGGGACATATTGTATGACTTATAATGGTGGACAAAAATACAAAGGTAGCTTTCCAAAAGCTAAAAACTAAAGGGCAGTTCCACCACACATGCATGTAATCACCTAACATGCCACAGTTTCTCCAACAAAGGGGAGAGTAAGAAGGATTACATTTGGTCAACGATGTTGGAGTTCTATACCATCTGAGCAGTATTTTGTGTGCTATTTCTCTGTGACTCTCTCCTTTAGAAATTTTAGAGGGCCAATTCATCGCCTGATGCCATTCTGCTAAAGTGATAACCAAATTCAAATCCACCTCCCATTTGAGCAGATACCCTGGTTTAATTAGTCTCTGAAAATTAGAAATGGTAGAATAAAACCATGAAATGCACTTCATTTTCTGTGCAGCGCAGTTGAAAACTACAAATGCACTTTTTGGGAACATTCGCCCATCCAGGTTCCTACTACCGTATATGTCGGCGTATAAGACGACTGGGCGTATAAGACGACCCCCAACTTTTACCCTTAAAATATAGAATTTAAGATATACTCACCATTTCGTGCAGGAGCGCTTCACTATGGCCATCGGCGGCAGGACCCAGGACTCTGTCTCTTTGAACTCGCGCATGCGCAGATAGGCGAGGTACATGATGGGGTTAATTACTATTAATGTGAGGAACATGGAGGGTAAATTCATCGCACCTCGCGCCTCACATTAATAAGTGAATGAAAGCCGTGTTTATTTCATTTTTTTGCAGCGTACACATCATAAATGATGCAAAAACATTGTTGTCCGCGCCATTACTGAATGTGTGTATTTTATGTATTGAGACTTATTTTAATGTTTATTGTAAAAAAGGTGAAGGTGTATTTTTTTTAAAATGTAACCATACTTTGTTTTTACTTTATTTTTAAACTTTAATGTACTGACATATATCAGATATGTGCCAGTACATTAGCCTGTGGACGGATAGCACACAGGCAGTTGTTAGGACATACTTGGGTATATCCTAACAACAAGAGATATGGTCAGACAGCCCTGGGGTCCGTCAATAGACCCTGGGCTGTCTGCCCATATATGGTATGGCCCTCGATCGCGTCACAGGAATTCCCTGTGACGCGATCCAGGGGCATCCCCCCTTCTCACTTTCCCCTGAATGCTGCAGTCAGCTGTGATCGCAGCATTCACGGGAATAACGGCGGAGATGAGAGGTTCTCTGATCTCCGGCGTTATAGAGCGGGGCTGCGGCTGTGTAATACAGCCATTGCCCCGCTCCTGACAGGCAGTGCGCGCGCGGTCAGCATGAGGAGATGCGGCCGGCGCTGCACTAATGAGCGGCAGTTCAGGCACTGAAGACAACATGGGGGTGCTTTGTAGCGCGCCCGCCATGTTCTGTCTTCAGTGCCGCAGATCATTAGTGCAGCGCCGGCCGCATCACATGATGCTGACCCCGCGCGCATATGTCAGGACTCAGGAGCGGGGCTGTGGCTGAATTACACAGCCGCAGCCCCGCTCTCATAGTCATGTGTACTATACTGAGCTGTGCGGCTGCAACGTGCATCCCTAATATCCGACAATATCCGGCATATAAGACGACCCCACACTTTTGACATTTTTTTAAGGGTGTAGAAAGTCGTCTTGTACGCCGATATATACGGTACTTAGAATATGACGGATCTGAAAGTATTTGTACAGATCGTGAGTAGGTATATCATATAATTCAACCTATTTGTTAAAGGGCAACATACCCTTTGAATCGTAAAGGGATCCTATCGTAACTATCCCGACTGCTTCCCATTTTGGTACATTTAAATCCTGCAAGAAGGAAGAGAGATACCGGAGGGGTAATAGCCGGAGAGGAAGACATTCATCCTTTGGGGTATGTGAAATCAGATATTGCCAAGAGGCTATAGAAGCAACAATCGAAAGCATCTTTATATTCCTATATAGTCTCTTAGAACAATCTAATGACAAAAGAGAAATTAGGGGAGCCCCCAGTGTGGCCCTTTCAATTTCTACCCATTTCAAATCATTATACCTACCCCACCAATGGTAAATCTGACTAAGGACCGTAGAGTGAAAATATCGCCCGATATCAGGTACCCCCATCCCCCCTGAGGACCAGGAGCGAGACATAGTAGAAAATAGAATCCTGGGATTTTTACCAGCCCATATAAAATCCGTAAGTAACTTTTGAAGTCTCGAGAGGTAATTAGTAGTGAGTGGAATAATTACTGTACGGAATACATATAGTATTATAGGCAGGATCATCATCTTAACAATAGCAATTTTCCCGGCCCAAGAGATCATTGGTTTAGAAAAATTGTCCGCTAGTTTTGATACCTTAAGTAAAAGCGGAAGATAGTTCTTTGAAAATAATGTTGAACTCGAATTTGTAATAAAGATGCCTAGGTATGTAATGCTCTCTTTACTCCACTCAAAAGGAAAGCGTACAATTAAAGAAGTTTTTATTGCCTGGTCTAATCCAATCCCCATCATTATAGACTTATTTGGGTTAACTTTATAATATGAAATTTTACTAAATTTGGAAAGCGTGTCTTGAATAGTAAGTAGAGAGTTAAAGGGATCGGAGACCATCAAAAGGACGTCGTCCGCATACAGACCGATTTTATGGACTTTAGATCCCACTTTGATGCCGTGAATTTTTATATTAAGTCTTATTGCTTCTGCTAAAGGTTCCATTGCTAGAGCAAACACGATTGGGGAAAGTGGGCAACCTTGTCGAGTACCGTTCGTTATTAAAAAAGGGTCAGAGAGAAATCCAGCGGAAAGAACTCTTGCTGAAGGGGACAAGTATAGTGCCAAAATTGACGATTTTATTCGTCCCTTAATGACAAAATGTTCAAAAATTTTGGACAGGTAACCCCAATGTACTCTGTCAAATGCCTTCTCCGCATCTAAGGAAAGAAGCAGAGAGGGCGTTCTCCTGGTCTCCACGCACTGGATTATTTTTTTTATTCTATATAATGCACAAGACAATAAAAAAAAACCCTCAAAGGCAACAGATTTAGATTTCTTCTCCCAATAGAAATGGGACAATAAATTCAAAACTTTTTGTGTGTTCTCATTTCGTGTAGCAGACTTTCGTGAACATCCAAATATGTTCAGTTCTATTGCAGTTTTCTTCCTGGTTAATGTTTATTTGCATCTGTATTTCTTAACCCGTTAGTGACCGGCCCATCGTGTTTCTACGTCGGTCACTAACGGGCCTTATTCCGATGCCATAGACTTTTTACGTCGCGGCATCGGAATAAGTTTACAGAGCAGGGAGCTGTCAAATCTCCCTGCTCTCAGCTGCTAGAGGCAGCTGAGGGCTGGGAGCGTCCCTGCTCTGCCGTGTGAGATCGATATTAGTATCGATCTCACACGTTTGACCCCTCAGATGCGGTGCTCAATAGCGAGCACCGCATCTGAGTGGTTTTGGAGAGAGGGAGGGAGCTCCCTCTCTCCCCCACCGACACCCGGCGATACGATCGCCGAGTGTCTGTGTCTCTAATGGCAGCCGGGGGTCTAATAAAGGCCCCCAGGTCTGCCTGGAGTGAATGGCTGTTAGATCATGCCGCAGGCATGACCTAGCATATGCCTGTCCGTGTTAAATGGACAGGCAGTAATACACTGCAATACAAAAGTATTGCAGTGTATTATAATAGCGATCGGAGAATCGCATATTATAGTCCCCTAATGGGACTAGTGTAAAAATGAAAAAAAAGTTTAAAGTTAATTTTAAAAAAAATGTGAGAAAAATGAAAAACCCAGCTTTTCCCCTTACAAAATGCTTTACTATTAAAAAAACAAAATAAAGTTAAAAAGTTACACATATTTGGTATCGCCGCGTCCGTAATGACCCCGACTATAAATCTATTACATTATTTAACCCGCACGGTGAACGCCGTAAAAAAATTAATAAAAAACTATGGAAAAATTGCTGTTTTCTGTGAATACTGACTTTAAAAAAATGTGATAAAAAGTGATCAAAAAGTTGCATCTACTCCAAAATGGTACCAATAAAAACTACAAGTCGTCCCGCAAAAAAAAAGCCCTCATACAACCGCATCGGCGGAAAAATAAAAACTTTACGGCTCTTCAAATATGGAGACACAAAAACAAATATTTTGAAAAAAAAGCGTTTTTACTGTGTAAAAGTAGTAAAACATACAAAAACTATACAAATTTGGTATCGTTGCAATCGTAACAACCCGCTGAATAAAGTTATTGTGTGTATTTATACCACACGGTAAACGGCGTAGATTTAGGACGCAAAAAAGAGTGGCGAAATGTCAGATTTTTTTCTATTCCCCCCCCAAAAAAAAGTTAATAAAAGTTAATCAATAAATAATATGTACCTAAAAATGGTGCTATTAAAAAATACAACTTGTCCCGCAAAAAACAAGATCTTATACAGCTATGTCGACGCAAAAATAAAAAGGTTATAGCTCTTGGAATGCGACGATTGAAAAACGTAAAAAACAGCTTGGTCATTAAGGTCCAAAATAGGCTGGTCATTAAGGGGTTAATGGTACAGATATACAGTATAAAGGTAATAATATTATTGTGGGATGTTAGGGAAACAGGACAGACGGAATCATTTCATATATACAGTTGAGTAAAGAAATTCAAATGGGCGGTTGCTATGGTACACAGACCTAAAAATCTGATCATAGGAGAACGCTATATCTTAAGTGTTGCTATATGCTGGCGTACAAAAGATCTCTACTAAAACATCAGGCGGTTGCTGAGGAATGGAATAGAGCATGATTGATTATAATGTCATTAACATATTTGTGCTGGTTATAAAGTACATGTACATGGTATAAATTCATACCATATATTCAATATTCATTTTAATCATGTAAAGGTGTAATATAAAAACGTAAATCTTGCACTACTTTAATTATAAAATTGACAACGTATTATTGATTATTCTTAATAGCTTTAGGTAAAATGAGCACAAGATGTTAAAAATGGTCATAGGTCCTGTTAAAATTGTCACTGTATGTTACTGTTCTTCCATTAACAGCACTTAATGTACCCCAGATTCCTCCATCATGAATACATTTGTGATTGGCAGTTTGACAGCCGTCCACACTGTCCCGAAGTGGTATCAGTTGTGCTAACCACTATTAAAAGCTCAACACAGAAATTGTCGCCATTACCCGTATACCCCTGAAAACGCCACTTCATGGCAAAAAAAAAATATTGTTCCTGTTACCATTTAGGCCTTATTTACACAAATTTATATCACGTCCGCGTGCGGCCTGTTTAAATAACTGACAGCACACTGAACATTGCAATTCAATGGGGCTATTCACACATCCATGTTTTCTTACAAGTCGTGTGTCCGTTTTGTAAAATGCACCGCATGTCCTATTCTGGAGCATTTTTGTGGATCAGATTCACCCATTGAAGTCTATGGGTGTGTGAAAAACATGGACAGCACAAGCATCAGTTGCTAAAGAAATGCAGAGAAAAAAAAGTGAATCCTGGAAGTGCTTGCAGAAGAGAAACACTCTGAGCTACAATGGAAAGCCTTCCTTCTATGAGCCAGAAAGGACCGCTTCTATAGTAGTCTATATATAGTCTTCATGAGACACAAACCCTTTCAGTAACGTATTTTATAGTTCCAGGTTATTTCGTTTTTTATGTTCAATAGAAAGTCCTCTTAGAGGAAATTGTTACTAAATTCATTTAAACCCTGGGGGGTTTTTTTCTATTTTTTTTTTGTGATTATGTCCCTTTAATTTTTTGACCTGGAACCATAGTTAAATTGGTAAGTGGATAAGACCTTAGCTTGAATGCATGACCTGCTCACAATGTGATCAGACTCTAAACATTAATGGTTTAAGAATTTGGTACTAAGACCTGTATGTCCAACATGAGAATTTGTCTATTTGAAGGCACTGGGAAGGAGAGTAGCAGAAATGACAGAAACTTCTACATCCAGGCATTGTGTCTCTTACACCTGTGTGTCTGCACTGCTCTTGTGGATTCACCAAGTGTTGTTGCAAACTTTTTACAGAATAAAGATGACCAGATTCAAGTTATAGGGAACCTGAAAACCATCTCCATGGCCTCCAGCAAACTGCTCCTTGCCGCAAAGTCTCTTTCTGTAGATTCTGGAGCTCCAAGTGCCAAAAATCTCCTGGCAGCTGCTGCAAGGTGAGAGTCAGAAATTGCATGACTATCACAGTTTAGTTACCCACCTGGCTTTTATTGTTACGTGTCTTTCCATTCTGATTTACAGATCTCTTTTATTGTTACGTATATTTCCATTCTGATTTACAGATATTTTATTGTTACGTGTCTTTCCATTCTGATTTACAGATATTTTATTGTTACGTGTATTTCCATTCTGATTTACAGATATTTTATTGTTACGTGTACTTCCAGTCTGATTTACAGATCTTTTATTGTTACGTGTCTTTCCATTCTTATTTACAGATCTTTTATTGTTACGTGTCTTTCCATTCTGATTTACAGATCTCCTTTATTGTTACGTGTATTTCCATTCTGATTTACAGATCTCCTTTTTTATTGTTACGTGTCTTTCCATTCTGATTTACAGATCTCCTTTATTGTTACGTGTCTTTCCATTCTGATTTACAGATCTCCTTTATTGTTACGTGTCTTTCCATTCTGATTTACAGATCTCCTTTATTGTTACGTGTCTTTCCATTCTGATTTACAGATCTCTTTTATTGTTACGTGTATTTCCATTCTGATTTACAGATATTTTATTGTTACGTGTACTTCCAGTCTGATTTACAGATCTCTTTTATTGTTACGTGTCTTTCCATTCTGATTTACAGATCTCCTTTATTGTTACGTGTCTTTCCATTCTGATTTACAGATCTCTTTTATTGTTACGTATATTTCCATTCTGATTTACAGATCTCTTTTATTGTTACGTGTATTTCCATTCTGATTTACAGATATTTTATTGTTACGTGTCTTTCCATTCTGATTTACAGATATTTTATTGTTACGTGTCTTTCCATTCTGATTTACAGATATTTTATTGTTACGTGTCTTTCCATTCTGATTTACAGATATTTTATTGATACATGTCTTTCCATTCTGATTTACAGATCTCTTTTATTGATACGTATATTTCCATTCTGATTTACAGATCTTTTATTGTTACGTGTCTTTCCATTCTGGTATACAGATCTCCTTTATTGTTACATGTCTTTCCATTCTGATTTACAGATCTCCTTTATTGTTACGTGTCTTTCCATTCTGATTTACAGATCTCTTTTATTGTTACGTATATTTCCATTCTGATTTACAGATCTCTTTTATTGTTACGTGTATTTCCATTCTGATTTACAGATATTTTATTGTTACATGTCTTTCCATTCTGATTTACAGATATTTTATTGTTACGTGTCTTTCCATTCTGATTTACAGATATTTTATTGATACGTGTCTTTCCATTCTGATTTACAGATCTTTTATTGATACGTGTCTTTCCATTCTGATTTACAGATCTTTTATTGTTACGTGTCTTTCCATTCTGATTTACAGATCTCTTTTATTGTTACGTGTCTTTCCATTCTGATTTACAGATCTCTTTTATTGATACGTGTCTTTCCATTCTGATTTACAGATCTCTTTTATTGTTACGTGTACTTCCAGTCTGATATACAGATCTTTTTTATTGTTACGTATATTTCCATTCTGATTTACAGATCTCTTTTATTGATACGTGTCTTTCCATTCTGATTTACAGATCTCTTTTATTGTTACGTGTATTTCCATTCTGATTTACAGATGTTCTTGGTATTCAAACCACCATTCTCATCTTGCGGTTTATTTCTCTTGTTCTTTATCCTATATTATGTAATTATAATTTTTTTCGTTATCACAAAATGGTTGAATGCTACACAAAGGTCTACTTTCCGTTTGCATAAACATATACATGAGAACCTGCATTTTACTGAATCTACTTTGTGTGTTTCCAGGGCCGTGACAGAGAGCATAAACCAGCTGATCACCATATGCACCCAGCAAGCACCAGGACAGAAAGAATGCGACAATGCTCTGCGTGAGCTGGAGGTCTGTTATTTGATTTTAGCACTTGATATACCACCTAGGGAACTAGTATATTTACATAACCCCTATCTCCCAGCTATGCAAGTGCCAATAAATTGTACACTCTATTCTGGTTGAAAATAGATTGCACTTGGACAGTCTCATTCAACGTAAGTTAGCAAACACATAAATAGATATATTTTTTTTTAAACAAGGAATTTTCTGGAAGAAATAAGTGTTTTCTAAATCCGTAACTAGAGAAGAAAGGCATTGAAATATATATATATATATATGGGATCATTCACAGCAATAGATGCATTTAGTCATTCACCAAAATTTCCTAAAAGTATTATTGCCAGGTGATGAAGAAACCATTACATTATTTTGTTTTACTTTTTCTATAATGTTTTTACTTAAAGGGAAGCTCCCCTCTGGAGCCTCTGGAATTATCACATAAGGGAATTTCATATTTAGCAATTCCATTATATATTGTTATCGGGGGCCTGTGAAAGCTGCCATCATGTCAGATCAGCGATCACATACTATTTTTGTGTGTGTTTTCTGTACATTGTAAAAGCTTTGTTCTTTCTGTAGTCACAATTACATTGTAGCAGCTTGTAGCTGTTATCTCCTGACACATTTTTTTTTCCATTCCTGAAAATGTCAGCCATCTATTTTTTACCTATATCTATATAGATTGTATTAAACAGGAGCAGTAAGCTTCTGCCAGGATAAGAAAGATGTAAAGTTGGAAATGATGCTTCATGTGAAATAAAAAGAGAAATACACATTTCAGTTCCACAATTATAAAGCCTGATCATCACTGCTAGAAACAGTTTTTTAACTGAGTTTTTCTTTAAATGTTAAGTTATTCTGAAATATTCTTCTTATTAGTTAGAAATGACTATACATTTCTTTGGAAGGAGGTAAAAAGATTTTCCCAGCATATTCACTTTTGGCAATTGACCCAGAATATCTTGATTCTTCCACATAAATGCTCTTTTTGTTTTACTTTGTTATACCACTTTATACTTCTTAATACTACTGTGGTCTATTTATTCGTTTATTTTTTGTTAATTCAATATATGGGCTTATGTCTATATTGTATTAATTTTTATCATAGCAGTATTTTGTACTATGATTTACGCTAGGGCTACAATGCAAGATCGCTTTGTCGCCCTGCCTGCATTGTAGATAATGTGTCAATGTGGTGGCGTTTTTTTGTGAACGTTGGGTCGTGGCAACCTGCAGGTTGCAACACGGCTACATTGATTTTCATTATCTGCAATATAGGCAGGGCGACAAAGTGATCTTTGGTGGCGTGATCTGACCAAGTCGCTGTGTAGCCCTAGCCTTACACATTTAATGTGTTTTCAAATTCATAATTAATTGCTCATTGAGAAATTATCGCATTTGTGCTTTATTTTTTTTTTCCCCCTCCTTTGTTTTAGACTGTGAAAGGAATGCTTGAGAATCCCAATGAGCCAGTCAGTGACCTGTCTTATTTTGACTGCATTGAAAGTGTTATGGAGAATTCTAAGGTAACAAATTGAACATAGTTTTTTCTGCACACAACAGCATTGTTAATAAGGTTGAAAAGAGACATCTAAGTCAAACAATTATCCTAGATTGTTGATCAAGATGAAGGAAACAAATCCCTATGAGTCCTCACATGAGGGGAACAAAATTTCCCAGTTTGGCAATGACAAGAAGTCCCTGGATAACTACCTATTTAAAGTGCTCTACTAAAGATATAGTTTATACTATAATGTCTAAGGCTGGATTCACACGAGCATGTTCCGTCCGTAATGGACGGAACGTATTTCGGCCGCAAGTCCCGGACCGAACACACTGCAGGGAGCTGGGCTCCTAGCATCATAGTTATGTACGACGCTAGGAGTCCCTGCCTCGCTGCGGGCCAACTGTCCCGTACTGTAATCATGTTTTCAGTATGGGACAGTAGTTCCACGGAAAGGCAGGGACTCCTAGCGTCGTACATAACTATGATGCCAGGAGCCCGGCTCCCTGCAGTGTGTTCGGTCCGGGACTTGTGGCCGCAATTCCGTCCTTTACGGGCCGAACATGCTCGGGTGAATCCAGCCTTACATGAAACTTATCCAGACCGCTTTTAACCCCTTAAGGACACGGCCAATTTTAGCTTTGAGGACAGAGCAATTTTTTTTAAATTTCCCTCTTTGCATCCCGACGCTCATAACGCTTTTATTTTTAGTACGACGTAGTTGTATGAGACTTTGTTTTTTGCGGGACAAGTTGTACTTTATGTACGTACCATTTTTTGGTACAAATACATTATCGTTTAATTTCTATACATTTTTAATTAGATTAAAATGCAGAAAAAAAGCAGTTGTGCAGCAGTTTTAATATTAGTTTTTTTACACCATACACCGATCATAATAAATAATGGTATACATTTGTAGTACAGGTTGTTACGGTCGTGGCGATACCAAATATGTCTATATTATTTCATGTTTTGGGACTTATATTTTAAAAAGTTGATTTATTATAAAAAATGTGTATTTCTGTGTATTTTATTTACTTTTTATTTATTTATTTACCATTATTTTTTTTTTTACATTCATAAAATTTTTTTTTTTAATCCCATAAAGGGATTTATCATTTTGATTTTGATTTTGTAACTAATGTACTGGCATATATCTATATGCCAGTACATTAGCCTGTTACTGATCGTACACAGGCAGTTGTTAGGGCATACCTCAGTATGCCCTAACAACAGGAAATATGTTCAGACTGCCCTGGGGTCCTTCACTGGACCCTGGGCTGTCTGGCCATACGAGTTGTTGGCTTTGATCGCGTCACAGTTATTTTCTGTGACGCGATCAATGTGCAGTCCCCTCTCCTTGAACGCCGCGATCAGCTGTCATCGCGGCGTTCAAAGGGTTAACAGCGGAGAGAAGATGTTTCTCTCCTCTCCGCTGTCAGAGCGGGGCCGTGGCTGTGTATTACAGCCGTTGCCCCGCTCTCGATTGCGCGCACAGACGCGCGCAGGGACGGCTGTCACACAGGACGAGTATGCTCGTCCTAATGCGCGAAGTGCTCGCCGCTCAGGACGAGCATACTCGTCCTGTGTCGGCAACCAGTTAAAGCCATTCAAATAAATAAACCATCATAACTTTCAGTGATATGAAGAACTACATCTTGACTTAAGCCCCTATTACATCGGCAGATTTTGCCCGGTGCAGCAAGCGCCGATCAATGAGACATCGTTGATCGGCGCTAGTCTGCTCCTGTCACAAGGAGCGGTGTATGAGAACGAGCGGCCGTTAAGCCGATCGCTCGTTGCTATACATTATTATCATGTCGGCAGCGATAATATTTTACTTTTTTAAAACGATACGATCATCAGATGATCAAGCGTTTGCACGTTCATCTGCTGATCGCTGCCCTGTTTACACAGGGCACTTATCGGCAACAAGCGTTCTATGAACACTTGTCTGCCCGATAATTGCCCTGTGTAAAACCCTTTACAGTTAAAATCCCCTTTCTTTGCTGATGATTAAACCTTCTCCCCATAGTTGATGTCTCCTAGTCATTGCTACAGGCTTAGATATTATAATATTGTTCGATAGATCTCTGTAGAGATATTTGATAGTAATAAGGTTTCAAATTTGTTACAGCCTGAAGGAACAATTAAAATTATAAATCTTTATTATTTATTCAATTTACTGGCCCGTGCATCAGAGCCATACACACGCTGGGAGACTATAATATGTACAAAAACGGTGCTAACCGGCCCTATATCAATGAAATATAATCCCTGATGACGTATCCCATAAACTAGGGGATACTGAAACGCGTTGGATTAATTTATCTGTGGCAAGGGTTCCAGAGTAAGCATATACTATGAGTGCATGATCTGTGGATGGGTAGACATCCTAACACCTACTGATGCTTCTCATCTATCTGACCGCTTGCTTGTGCCTGTATTTAGGTTATATTGGGCCTATGAGCCAGTTTTTTACAATTGAATAAATAGTAAAGACTTATAATTTTAATCGTTCCTTCAGGCTGTAAATTTTTTTAGACTTTATTGAACTAAACACTTTATCAATTTAACACCGTAAATACATTAGTAATAAGGTTTCCCCTAATCTGTCTTTTTTGTTCCTTCAATAACCACAAGAATTGACAAACCTATTGAGCTTATCATTGGTGCTGCCTTTTTTTTTTTTGTTAGATCCTTGGAGAATCCATGGCTGGAATCTCTCAGAATGCAAAAACCGGAGATTTGCCAGTATTTGGCGATTGTGTGGGTGTAGCCTCCAAGGCCCTGTGCGGTCTCACAGAGGCTGCTGCACAGGTAAGACAGTGGTCGGCAAACAGGGAACCTTTTCTCTTAAAGGAAGAATATAGAAATCAATGCCACAAAGTTCTGATCAAGTTTCTTCCTTCAGGCAGCCTACTTGGTGGGCATTTCAGATCCTAATAGCCAGGCTGGACAGCAAGGGCTTGTTGACCCAATTCAGTTTGCTAGAGCCAATCAAGCCATCCAAATGGCATGCCAGAATTTAGTGGATCCAGCCAGTAGCCCCTCCCAGGTAAGTAAAAGCTGGGTATTCCAAATTGGCATTTAAAGATTGTAAAGTTTTTATATTTTTCTGGGACCCAAGAGTGGACTAAACACAATGGGGGAGTTATATAAAAACTTGTGCAAAGGAAACGTGGTGTAATTGCCAATGGCAACCACTACGGTTTCTACTTTTTATTTTACAAAGGACCTCTGGAAAATGAAAGTGGACTCTCGTTGGTTGCTATGGGCAACTACTCCACTTTTTTTTTGCACCAGTTTTGATTAATTTCCCCCAATGTATTTATCAAGCATTATGTTACCAATTTATGGGGCACTCTACTAACTAAATTGTTCCCTGATTCCTAATACTCATTCAGTAGTAAATATGTGGTTTCTGTCGGATATGAACAGTGTTGTAGTAAAAAAAAAAAAAAAGTGTGTGGTACCATATTGGAGCAACACCTAAAAGACGGCCATAATTTCTATGTATTCTGAGCAATACCTATTATCCATACAATGTATTGATATTTATGATTAATAAATGTGAATGCCTTGAACCAACACATGCCATCAGATGTAGTACACACCATTTCTACATATGGCGCATGCTACAGATTCCATGACCCAGCAATGTTGTGTAAACTGGTGCAAATATTTAAGAAAAAAAGCACATACCCCTTTCTGTTTAATGTGTCTTTGTATTGGTGTATTTTACAATTTCGTATACATTTCTAGAAGTCAGCAGATTGACATTTAGAGAAATAATATTCTCCCAATTTAAAGTGTAGAAGGTTGTGATGGTCAAGTCTGCTTTATGTTTGCTGCCGGCCTTGTCTCCACTTGTTTACTTGTTCTATAGGTTCTGTCAGCTGCCACCATAGTTGCCAAACACACTTCAGCATTGTGCAATGCTTGCCGCATTGCATCCTCCAAAACAGCCAATCCTGTGGCTAAGAGGCACTTTGTCCAGTCAGCCAAAGAGGTGGCGAACAGTACTGCCAATTTAGTGAAAACAATCAAGGTAATGCCAATGTATATGTTAAAGGGTACATTGCCCAATCTGTGTATTAACCAATATCTACAATAATGTACAAAAAGATAATAGCCGTTATGAGAATGCGGCTGGCTTCTTTTTGCCCTGCTTAAGCGGAGTATTGCAAACCTATGTATATTTTACTCATTAAGCTGCTAATCTGCCCTGGAAAGTGTGGCCACTAAATGTAGGAATGAGAGAAAATCTTATTTGGTCAGAATTCAGATAACTCTATAATCTTTTGCGCACCGTGTCCCAGCTTTGATCCCTGGCTGTGTATTTTTTCTGTCCTTGAGGCTTTTCCATGTAAGTGTCCTTGTCACATGCATTTTGTTGCGCTCATATTGCTTTATTTCTAAATTTCATTTATTTGACATGTTAAAGTGTATAGCATTTGAGAAAATGTCAGAGGCTTATGGCATAAAAAAGCATTGTGTGCACATTCCTTCGCACTTTAATTTTCGCACCATGCATTGGAAAGTGTTGGAGCAGATATACTAATACTGTCTACGTTTTAGACTGTGTAAACTTAGACAAGGCAGTGAGAAAATGTGCCAAATTTATCTTTTTGCATGATAAATTTGCCTTATCTAGCTAGACGTGCTAGACAGTTTTTTTCCTTCCTTATACCACCTATTAGTTGGCTTAGTTTACGCCAGGTTTTTGCATCTAAGTTTGGTACGTTTTTGGCACACAATGGCGCATTTAAAGCCACGCCTCTTTCCGGTAAGCTCTGTCCCTTGTGAAGCGTGTCCAAAAAAGTGTCTAAAACTGGTAATGTGGCGCACAGCATGTACGCTGGAATTATGTCTCAATTTGAGACAGAATTCTGGTGCACATTGAATAGTAAATCTGCCCCAATGTCTTAAAGTAAATAATACATCCTTTGAACACTTATGTTTTTATAATCTAAATAGGTTAAAAATCCTGCTTAATTTCATATTTGCGCCTTAATTTACGACACTTCACAGCAGAAAGGTGAGGTATGGGATTCCGCTTATAGCAGGTGTAGATTGCAATTTCTTGCTAAAGATTCGCTAAATTTATTAAGAGGCGTGCGCCTCTTAATAAATTTGGTGCACTCTACTTCAGTTAAAACTGATGTATGAATCCTGATGTGTCGAATTTCTCTGCCAACCTCTTTGTCTCATTTAACCTTTTGTTGCATTTCCAAAATCATAAATGACATAATTTTTATTTCATATAGAGTTGCTTCCTATCAGGCTACTGTGAAATATGTGGTCTTTCCAATTGGCTACAGTGCTCTTATACCAGTTGCACACGACCGATGTGCCACTCGGTCCGTTTTTAACGGAATCCGAGTGGCACCCGATAGTCTTCACAGACCCATTAACTTTAGCGGGTGAATCGGGTCCGTGAAAACTGACCCGATCCATGGAAAGATAGAAAGTTTCCTATCTTTCCACGTATCACTGACAGGACTCAGCTGGAGCAGACTGTCGTGTGCATGAGGCATTATTGTGTAACATTACTGGATGCCCTTTATAAAAACCGTTGCAAATAGAAGTCGTGTTGCTTATGAACTGGGTTTCAAGTGGCAGCCTCGTTGTGTTCTCTGTTCTAGCTTTTTATTCAGGACTCCCTCTGCATAGGCTGAGTAAGCATGTGCTGACTAAACTGTCACCGTCATGTCTAACTCTTTTACAGGTAGATATACAGGGTGATTCAGAAAGGGTGGTGCAAAATTAAAGGCCTGACTTGCAGGGCTGATTGGAAGAGGATGAATTCACTGACAGGCTGGTTTTCAGCGATGAGGCTACTTTTTACCTCAGTGGGAAGGTCAATCACCGCAATGTTAAAATTTGGGGCTCAGAAAAACCATGTGCCCTTATCAAGCACATCAGGGACTCACGCAAAGTACACGTGTTCTGTTCAAAGTGCAGGCGCAAAGTCTACGGTCCCTCCTTTTTTTTGCAGAGGATACGGTCACTGGCCACTCCTTCCTGGACATGTTATAGCAATGACTAATGCCACAGATAGACTACGTTTAGCAGATCTTCCTCTATCAGCAGAATGGTGCACCTCCACATTTGTATTTGGATGTTCGCCGATACCTGAATGATACTCTACCGGAAACATTGGATCGGCCATGCTGGAAACAAATATTTACCAATGTTGCACTGGCCTCCGCGATCACCAGATGTAACACCCTGTGACTTCTTTCTGTGGTGCTACATCATTGGTGTGTATCTGCCCCCCCCCCCCCCCAGCAACAAGATCTGAACAACCTGAGACAATGCATCACTGAAGCAGTGGAGTCCATATCCGAGGGTATGCTGGCACATGTCTGGACAGAACTGTACTACCGCCTAGACGTCTACTAAGACTATAATTTTGCACCATCCTTTTTAAATCACCCTGTATTAAAGGGGATATGTTGGATAATTAAGTTGCCCCCTGAAATAATTGAGTTCATGAATTGTTCTCAATTTAAAGGGAACCTGTGACAAGATTGGTCACTGAACCTCCAGCATGTCATTATACTGCTGGTGAATAGTATCCTAAAGATGCCCCTCTCAACTGTCCGTTAGCATTTTGTCTATAAAGAAGTTATAATAGGGCATGCACTGTATGTAAAATACCAGAGAAGAGTCCTGAAGGGAAGAGTCCTTCATCTGAGCATGGAGCATACGCAGGATCCCGTTGGACTCATCTCAAGACTCTTCTCTGGTAATTTACGCACAGCGCACGCTATATTATAACTTTATAGACAAAATGTTAAAACTAAAGATTTTGAGTGGTATGTTTAGGGTGCTATTCACCAGCATTACAACTACATTCTGATGGTTTAGTGGCCTAAAATCTAGTGACAGGTTCCCTTTAAATGTAAGAGTAGACCCTTTGAATGCAGGGGGTGGCAGAGTTTTTATTTATATATAAATTATATACAAATAAAATGTGTGTGTGTGTGTGTGTGTGTGTGTGTGTGTGTGTAGATAGATGGATATAGATATATCTATCTCTAAATATATACACACCAATGCCAGGTTTTTGTTATGTTAAAATATCTGTACAAGATGAATCATTTGAGAGCTTTTTCCACCTTTTATTGTGACCCATAATCTGTACAAATCCATTGAAAAACAAATTGAAATCATTTAGAGGGGAAAAATAACAAAACTACAATAATGTGGTTGCATAAGTGTAAACACCCTCTTATAATTTGGGATGTGGCTGTGTACAGAATTAGACAATCACATTTAAACTCATGTTAAATAGTAGTCAGTACACAGCTGCCATTATTTAAAGTGATTCTGAGTAACCCCATATAAAGTTCAGCTGTTCTATTAGGATTTTCCTGACATTACTTTGTTGCATGTGACAGCAAAAGCCATGGTTCGTAAAGAGCTTACAACACATTTAAGGGATCTGATTGTTGAAAAGCATCTGTCAGGAGAAGGGTACCAAAGAATTTCCAAGGCATTATATATACCATGGAACACAGTGAAGACTGTCATGAAGAAGTGGCACAACATTTGGCACAACAGTGACATTACCAAGAACTGGACATCCCTCAAAACTTGATGAAAAGACAAGACGGAAATTGGTCTGGGAGGCTACCAAGAGGCCTACAGCAACATTAAAGGAGCTGCAGGACTTTCTGGCAGGTACTGGTTGTGTAGTGCATGTGACAACAATCTCCCGTATTCTTCATGTGTGTGGGGTAGGGTGGCAAGACGGAAGCCTTTTCTAATAAAGAAAAACATCCAAGCCCGGCTACATTTTGCAAAGACCTACGTCAAGTCTGCCAAAAGCATGTGGGAAATCGTGTTCTGGTCTGAGACCAAGGTTGAACTTTTTGGCCGTAATTTCAAAAGGTATATTTGGTGCAAAGCCGACACTGCACATCACCAAAAGAACCCCATACCCACAGTGAAGCATGGTGGAGGCAGCATTATGCTTTAGGGCTGTTTTTCTGCAGCTGGAACTGGGGCTTTAGTCAAGGCGGAGGGCATTATGAACCGTTACAAATATAGTCAATATTGGCGCACAACCTGCAAACCTCTGCTAAAAAGCTGAAGATGAAGAGGAATTTCACCTTTCAGCACGACAACGACCCACAGCATACCTCCAAATCTTCAAAAGAGTGGCTTCCCCAGAAGAAGATCAAAGTTTTGGAATGGCCCAGAAAGAGCCCGGACCTTAATCACATTGAAAATCTGTGGGGTGACATGAAGAGGGCTGTAACACAAGCGATACCCTCGCAATCTGAGAGATTTGGAGTGCTTTTGCAAGGAAAAGTGGGCAACAATTGCCAAGTCAAGATGTTCCTTGCTGATAGACTTCTACCCAAAAAGACTGAATGCTGTCAAAATAAAAGGGTAATTCAACCATGTATTAGTTTATAGGTGTGCATATTTATGCAACCACATTATTTTTGTTCTTCCACTCTAAACGATTTTAGCTTGTTTTTCCAATACAATTGTACAGATTATAGGTGACATTAAAGGTAGAAAAAGCTCTCAAATGATTCCTCTTGGATTGATTTTGTAACATGACAAAAACCTGGCATTTTAACAGGGGTGTGTAGACTTTTTATATCCAGTGTGTGTGTGTGTGTGTGTGTGTGTGTGTGTATGTATGTGTGTGTATGTATGTGTGTATATATATATATATATATATAAAATCTCTCCAAGAGATAGGCAGCACTCCACACAAATTAGTCAAGTGGAAAAAGTTTTACTAACCCACATAAAGTGCGACGTTTCAGCCTCAGCATATGTGTGTGTATATGGATGGATATATATATATATATATATATATATATATTACATTGCACCTGATATATACTAGTCCTATATCTGGATTGTGCACATGCAGCGGCTTCCTCTGGTAAGTTGAATGTTGTGAAAGAATACGCGGTAGCTACCAATATTAGCAGGATAGTCAGGATCAGATATTTAACAGGGTTTATGTTCAGGTTTTTCTAGTGCATTTTTTACAAGTGGTATATGTGGTCATTTTGAATGTATTTTGCAGAAAATGCTGAGCAGTTTTATGGTAATATGTTACATTGTGGTTAAAAGGTATTCATTTACTAAATGTCTTTTCTCTCCACGAAGACTCTGGATGGAGACTTTTCTGATGACAATCGTGAGAAATGCAGCAAATCCACAGCACCACTCATATCCGCTGTGGAGAACCTTACAGCGTTTGCATCAAATCCGGAATTTGCTAGTATTCCGGCTCAGATCAGTGCAGAGGTAATGTATCGTGAAGTATTCCTAGTCATTCTTATGACTGACATACACCTTTTTTTCATTTCATACTACTTTACAGCTTAGCTTGCTGTAACCATTTTTCGTTCAAGGTAATTTAAATGTCCCATAAAACTTGGGCTCTGTATTTCTTATTTCAGTGCCTATCAATTGTAGTTCTTAGATGTCCTAGTTTCCAGTACCTCTCGCCAGTTGGTTAACTCCCTATTTCATTATTCACGGTGAAACGTTTCCTTACTGCCGATTTTAAAGCCTACCTAAAATCCTTCCAAATATCTACACCATATAACATTTTCTATCCTTTATTATTTCAGATTGCAATAGACTTCAGTCTTAATCTGTTTGGTGTTCGTTAAAGCAGATCTTAAGGGGAAAGGTTAAAACGTACAAAATTTTGAAATAACGTTTTTTGGGTATTTATGTAAATAAAGCTTTTCTTCGTACAATGAATAAGTTATGCAGCTTTTAATACACGCATGATTTAATTCCTCCCGATTTTTTAAATCTGAACTTGTCTATAAATGGAATTCCATTTTTACATTTATATTCTGGAAACCTGTTCTGATCATTTCCAACTGACACAGGTACAGGGCTCATTTTGTGTATATTGCCTTGCGGGAACTGAATTTTTTAGTACCGAGAATAGGATCGAAACAGGAAAAGCTTTCTCAAAGAAATCCTATAAAAGGTGCCCTGCTTTGTCCTGATCCGAACTAGTTTTCGCACTAAATTTACGTACCTGCTTGAATGCTACCTAACGAAGTCAGAATTTTTAACATCTGATTGTAAACAATTCACTGACCGGGAGCATAGATCTTGAAAGTAGTGAGGAATTGAAACACTGATAGGGGAGATTCATGAAAACGACCTTGCTAAAAAAAAAATATTCATTTTTTTTTTTTTTTGTTACTTTGGGGTAGATTTGTGAAAACTATTATAAAATTCCATGACTTTTTATTAAATAGTGAAAGAGCTTTATTAACGGAAAACCCTAAATCTCTGACGTTTTACTATGGTAATAGCTGAGTGACATTACCTCAGACTACCTTTCCAGAACAAGAAGGTGTTCTCCATTTAACACAATTCATCAAAAAGTAAACCGCTTTGTTCTGTTTATTTTTTTCCCAAAACCTGTATAAATATTAAAGATAAAACATCTTGTCACACACAGGGAACACGGGCACAGGATCCTATATTGATATCTGCGGTCACCATGTTAGAGAGTTCATCGTCACTTATCAAGACAGCCCGATCTTTAGCAATCAATCCGAAAGATCCACCAACATGGTCTAATCTCGCTGGTCACTCGAGAATAGTTTCGGATTCTATTAAGAGTTTGATTACATCCATCAGGTATGGATAGCACCTACCCAGTCACTTCCTTATTGTTATGAAGACTTCTAGCATAAACTGAGCATGGCCCTTTGCTGTGCCAGATTTAAAGAGCACATATTCCTCTTTGTTTTCCCGTGCCCTGTCTAAGCAAATGTTTCTGGAACTACTAATCTTTTAGTCCTTTTTCCATCTTTACTGTGGAGATTTTTATCATCCACATTTCTAGTACAATGACACTACCTCAATGCACAAGGGAGACATACTGCCAGCTTGCAAAAAGAATGATGTCAGCATAAGTTCTTTGATCATCCAATCAGCAGAGAGGGGGCGGGAACAAATTAGTATCAGTAAGGCTAGGTTCACACGTCGTGATCAAAATGCATTTGTCACGAATCGCGGCAAAAATGAAACGCTTTTTGACCACAACATGAAAACCCAGCCTTACAGTACTTTGCCGTAACTGTTTGACATGACTTTCAAGGCGTCATCCAACCCGTAATCTTGAAGTCTGCCTCTCCTATAGAATTAGAAAAAGTTGCCTGTTAGGGTATGTGCACACGATAACGACAAATTTGTGTGAAATTACGTAGCTGTTTTCAGGAGAAAACCGCTCCTGAATTTCAGACGTAATTGCTCGTGCTCGTGTTTTTCGCTGCGTCCATTGCGGATGTAATTGGAGCTGTTTTTCAATGGAGTCAATGAAAATCGGCTCCAGTTACGTCTCAAGAAGTGTCCTGCACTTCTTTTGACAAGCCGTCTTTTTTACGTGTCATCTTTTGACAGCGACGCGTAAAATGACAGGTCGTCGGCACAGTACATCGGCAAACCCATTGAAAGTAATGGGCAGATGTTTGCCGACGTATGGGAGCCGTTTTTTCAGCCGTAATTCAGGGAGTGTAACTGCAGTTAGTGGCATGATTACTTTAAAGTAAGGCTGGCCATACACATTAGATGTATGTCGGCCAAATTTGCTGATTTCGGCAGGACCAGCTGACCATCGAATTAATTTCAACATGCCTGATCCTTTTATTTGCAAATCGATAAGCCACAGACAGAGGAGTCTGACGGTGGCTTTCTCTCTGTTGAAAACACATGCCTGTGTATGGGGGAGCCAGGAGTAATAGCTGAGATATCTCAAGTGTATGGTCAGCTTAAATGGCATACTGGCTGCAGTGTAACTATTGGAGAATCCTCATAAAGCATTTCCTACCTTCAGTTTCCCCAGGCCACTTGTGTCTTCTTTTATGGTTGACATAAGTCCGAGATAAGAAATGCGAATCACACACAGTTAATAATTATCTTCATTCAAAAAAAACTTTTCTACCTGTGATTGTAGAGACAAAGCTCCAGGACAAAGAGAATGTGACCAGTCCATTGATAGCATCAACCGATGTATTCGAGGCATTGAACAAGCATCTCTTGCAAGTGTCAGCCAGAATCTGGCAATGAGGGATGACATCTCACTTGAGGTATTAGTCAGTGGTCAGTTTTGTCTTGCTAGCATGTTTTACGTGAAGCTGTACTCTTGGCAACTCCATAATATGAGTGGAGAATGAGTGGTGGTCTTTTCTATCTCCCTTTGTCCACAAGGTTCTGTCCCCTTAGTATCTAAAGTATCATTCCAGATCTGTAAGGCAAGTATTCGAATGTTTGTCTTCCACAGACCATTTTATCTTCTCCAATATTTTATATTAAGATTTTTTTCATCGGTTAAGAGGAACAATCCAAAGTTGCATATATAGATAACAATTGTGGAGTTAAATACTCATCATTAGTATTATATATGACAATCTTGTACGTCATCAATAAAAGAGAAAAAGATGGAAATAATAATAAAACTTTTGGGGGGGGACGGTTCACAGTCACAACAAAACATTTTTTTTAAAGGTGCAGGAATTCTATAATGCAATGTGGAGGGTTGCAAGTACTCTGCGTCCATAGGACAAATGATGCTGTTATATTTTTATTAGTAAGGCTCTGGAATGTTACCTTTTTGTAAAGGCTGCTGTTTTACTTGACCAGTTCAGCTATAGTTGGTAAGGTTGGGGATTTTCCATTTTTCCTGTGTCCGAGTTAAAACTGCATAATTTGCAAAAAGGCTGATTCAATGTCTAAAACTTGCATGTGATACTATGGTTTGCCAGGTTTCATTGGATGGTTTCCGCCTCAGACTCTCTGACTAGTATGAAGGGGAGAGCGGTGACAAGGGGCATACACAGAACAGTTTTTCAATCCAGCACAAAAGCACCCAGAGAATGTAGCCATGTTTTCAGTAACCAAGGTTCATGTCAAAAAATATTCAGTATTGAAGGGGTATTATAATTTCCCCAAATAAGTGTTGTTGTATGTATAATGAATAGTTATACAATTTTCCAATATAATATCTATATCAATTTCTTATGGTTTTCGAGATCTTTGCTTGCTGATGTTTAATCCCTTAGTGACCACCAATACACCTTTTTTCGGCGGTCACTAAGGTGCCGTAGGCTAGGCCGTCACCTTTTCACGGCGGCCCAGTCTAAGTCCTGCATGGGTGTCCCGTGCAGGCTGGAGCCGGGGCTCGGCTGTCTAAATCATTTTAGTTCAAAAGAGATTTCATTGAGCAAAAGTTGTAAAACATAAAAAAAAACTATACATATGTGGTATCATCATAATCATACCGACCCATAGAATAAAGGTAACATGTTATTTACACTGCACAGTGAACGGCGTGTATTTAAAATGCATAGAACAATGGCGGAATTTCAGGGTTTTTTTCTATCCCCACCCCAAAAAAAGTTAATAAAAGTTAACCCCTTAAGGACACAGCCTTGTTTTGGCCTTAAGGCTCAGAGCCCGTTATTTAAATCTGACATATTTCACTTTATGTGGTAATAACGTCGGAATGCTTAAACCTATCCAAGCGATTCTGAGATTGTTTTCTCGTGACACATTGGGCTATATGTTAGTGGTAAAATTTGGACGATATATTCAGTGTTTATTGGTGAGAAATTGCAAAATTTAGTGAAAATTGATTAAAAAAAAACAAAAAAAAAAAACATTTTTCAGAATTTAAATGCATCTGCTTGTAAAACAGACGCTTATACCACCCAAGATAGTTACTAGTTCACATTTCCCATATATCTACTTTAGATTGGCATCGTTTTTTGAACATTCTTTTATTTTTCTTGGACGTTACAAGGCTTAGAACATAAACAGCAATTTCTCATATTTTTAAGAAAATTTCAAAAGCCTTTTTTTTTAAGGTACCTGTTCTGTTCCAAAGTGGTTTTGAGGGGCCTATGTATTGGAAACCCTGATAAAACACCCCATTTTGAAAACTAGACCCCTCAAAGTATTCAAAACAGCATTTAGAAAGTTTTTTAACCCTTCAGGCTTTTCACAGGAATTAAAGCAAAGTAGAGGTGAAATTTGCAAATTTCATTTTTCTTGCTGAATTTCAATAGTATTCAATTTTTTTCTGTAACACAGAAGGTTTTACCAGAGAAACACTACTAAATATGTATTGTCCAGATTCTGCAGTTTTTAGAAATGTCCCACATGTGTGTCTAGTGCGCTCGTGGACTAAAACACAAACCACAGAAGCAAAGAAGCACCTAGTACAATTTGAGGCCTCTTTTTTATTAGAATATATTTTAGGCAGCATGCCAGGTTTGAAGAGGTGTTGAGGTACCAAAACAGTAGGAATCCCCGAATAGTGACCCCATTTTGGAAACTACACCCCTCAAGGAATTAATTTATGGTTGTTGTTACCATTTTGACCCCACAGTTTTTACACAGCACATATTTGAATTGGGCTGTGAAATTAAAAAAATGAAATTTTTCATCAAAATTTCTTATTTTCACAGGAAACAAAATACCCCATTTTGTTGCCCAATTTCTCCTGAGTGCAGCAATACCCCATTTGTGGTGATAAACTGCTGTTTGGGCCCATGGGAGTGCTCAGAAGGGAAGGAGCGCTATTTGTTCTTTGGAGTCCAGATTTTGCTGGATTGGTTTTCGCATTTGCAGAGCCCCAGAGGTATCAAAGCAATGGCCGGCCGCTATCGTATAGCAGGCCGGCGATATAGCTTAACCCCTTAAAAGCCGTGATCGCTATTTAACACGGCTTTTAAGGGGTTAATCAGCGGGGATACAGCGATCGGTCCCCGCTATTGGATCTGCGGCAACTGCTGTACAAGACAGCAGCTGTCACAGCTCCTGTATGTGTCGTGAAGACGGCCGAAATGGCTGTTACTCCCGCGACGTACTATTCTGCCATGGAGCGCGAACGGGATGGTTTCCATGACGGAATAGTACGTCGCTGAGCGTTAAGCGGTTAATCAAAAAATTATATGTACCCCAAATATGGTGCCATTAAAAAGTACAACTAATCCCGCAAAAAAAACCCTCATACAGCTATGTCGACGGAAAAATAAAAATATAGAAAAACTAAAAAAATAGCTTCGTCATTAGATCTTAAAGTAGGCTGGTCACTAAGGGGTTAATATTAGTCTTAATTGTTTACTTAGAGTAGATAAAAATCTGTCCAGGTCATGTGACTCGTTACAAGACACTGGTACATCTCGGGCTTCGTTCACATCTGCGCCAGGGTCCCGTTACGACATTCCGCCGAAACGGGACCCTGACTGAAACAAACGGAAACCAAAGGTTTCCGTTTGTCACCGTTGTGCAAGGGTTCCGTCGTTTTGACGGAATCAATAGCTTAGTTAGCGTTTGTGTCAGTCAGGGCTCTGCGCCGATGGAAAGCGATGGAACGTCGGAACGGAGCCCTAGCACAGATGTGAACGAAGCCTCAGATACACGTGCTGTAACGAGCCATGCACATGTGTGATCATCACATGACCAGGACAGATTTTTATCCACTGGAAATAAACAAAGGTTCATATTAAATGTCAGCAAGCCGAGAGCTTGAGAATAGTGAGGAATTGATATAAAATTTTCTAATATTCTTTCTATAACTATTCATTAATCAAAAAATAAGCATTATTTGCTGAAACCAGAAAACTCCTTTAAAGAGGATCTGTGACTAGTTTAGTAATGCCCAATTGCCTAGCTAATCTAATAGGCGCTGTCACACTGATAATGCTAGTGAAAATTGTGTCCCAAAACGGTTATTATTTTAGAAGTTATGAGCTTTTTTCTAAGGCCCCCTGCACACGACCGTAAAAAACACTCCGTAATTGCGGACCGCAATACGGTCCGCAATTACGGACCCGCCCGGTTCTATTGGCCGCGGACACCTTTTCGTATCGCTACGGAAGGGTAACCGTGCCGGGAATTAGGGAGCCGTTCTCGCAATCGCAGGCCTTGATTACGGGCACGGCCTTGTGCATGAGGCCTTAATATGTAGATGAGCGTTTGATAACTGGGAGGTAACAGCAGCAATTCTCCTGAGCTGGAGCTGCCTCACAGCCTTTGATGCTATCCTATTAGCATCAAGCTGCTTCACACAGTATGAGAGACTAATGGCTCATTCAGACTAACGTGAATAACGTCCGTGTGCTGCGCATGGACATCACGTGCAGCACACGGACCCATTGATTTCAATGGGGCCGTTCACATATGCAGGAGTTTTCACCCAGCAAGAGTCATTTGCGTGAAACTCGCTGCATGTCCTATATTGGTGCATTTTCACAGACCTTTGCGCCCATTGAAGTCAATGGGTGCGTGAAAACCACGCACTGCACACGGAAGCATCATCAGTGTGCGGTGTGTGACTTCCGCATCAATTCAATTGAAAATATTTTTTTTAAAATGTGCTTTGCAAGTGCGTGAATAACGCATGCCACTCGCAAAGCAGACTGATGAATAACGCAACACACACAGACCAGATTCACGTGCGTTTTTAACGCGCGTAAATCTGATATGCTCGTGTGAATGTAACCTAAGGCTGGAGGGAAGGGGAATCCCTTCAAACAGTCATATCTCGGGCTGTGGACTACAGAACAGGAGATTCTAATCTTTCATATGCCACCAGGATCGCAGTTCCAGCTGTGAAACAACCAGAGATATCACCAGTTGAATACACAGTCGGGAATGGAAGCTGTATACTATAAGATCAGGCTGTGTTGCTGGGCAGGGAAGGGGTAGAAGCTGCTGATTGGACAGCGTCATACAGAAAACATTACACCGCCCAGAGTGAAAAAGAGTCACCTCCTATTTGTCTATTAGAGACACATTATCATATTTTGAAAAATGCACATAACTTTGCAAATAATAAAAATTTTTTTAAAACCAATCACACTGCAGTTATCAGCCGCAAAGCGCCTATTAGATTAGCTAGGAGATAGGGTATTAATAAACTGGTGACAGAGCCTCTTTAAGCAATCAACTTTATTTTTCAGAGAAAAGGAAATTACTTTACCTCCTTTGCACCAGCAGAGTTTGGGCTGAGAGCGAGAAGATGTTTTTAACAATCCTTATATACGGCCAGCTTCACTGTACTATTACAGACATATGTGATGTTCTACTTTACATGGGAAAACCAGGAAAAGTGATCTTCAGAATGGTCATAAAAGCATATATACGTGTATTAATGACATATCAGAAGACAAGTTTCCCCTGTGCGCAAGATTTAGAAGGCTTGGTAGCAAACTGTGTGAGTGTAACTTGAAATAGTCAATGTCTTTTGCTTTCCACATTTAAGGCTCTTCAGGAACAACTAACGTCAGTGGTACAAGAGATAGGTCACCTGATAGATCCTATTACCACAGCCGCACGGGGAGAAGCAGCCCAGCTTGGGCATAAGGTACACACACACACATATATATATATATATATATATATATATATATATATATATATATATATATAATGACTCCTTTCAGAGTGTAAAACATCATTTGCTACTACAAACAGGTGTGGGTATGTATGTGTATACAGTCGTGGCCAAGATTTTGTTGGTACCCTTCCGTTAAAATAAAACAAAAAAAACAACCCACAATGGTCACTGAAATAACTTGAAACTGACAAAAGTCATAATACATTTTAATTTACTGAACATCAACTATTGTAAATCAGACATTGCTTTTGAATTGTGATTCAACAGAAAAATTCAAAAAACAACTCATGAAACTGGCCTGGACAAAATGATGGTTCCCTTAACTTATTATCTTGTTGCACAACCTTTTGAGGCGATCACTGCAAAGAAACGATTTCCGTAACTCTCAATGAGATTCTGCACCCGTCCACAGGTATTTTGGCCACTCCTCGTGAGGACACGGCTCCAGCTGTCTCAGGCTTGAAGGTGCCTTCTCCAGACTGCAGGATTCAGCTCCTTCCACAGATGTTCAATAGGATTTAGATCAGGGCTCATAGAAGCCACTTCAGAATAGTCCAATGCTTTGCTCTTAGCCATTCTTGGATGTTTTCAGCTGTGTGTTTTGGGTCATTATCCCCTTGGAGGACTCTTGACCTGTGACTGAGACCAAGCTTTCTGACACTGGGCAGCACATTTCTCTCCAGAATGCCTTGATAGTCTTGAGATTTCAGTTTACCCTGCACATATTCAAAACGCCCTGTGCCAGATGCAGCAAAGCAGCCATCAATAGAAGAATGGACCAGGCCACAGATCAAGACCGAGATCAATTGGTGATTTGTCGTTGTAACTTATGGTGTTTGTCACCTAGAACGACAACCTTCACAGACCAACCATGAATGACAATTTGTTCAGAAAATGACCCGTTTGAAATCACTAATGCATGACCAGCTTTTATATTATTTCTGTCACTGCAAAAGGGTGAAACCCAATGATCTAACATTCCCCTTTCACACAAACCATTGGTAACATACTTCATGGCATTCTCTGGACTAAGAATCTTCTAGAGCAGTGTTAAGAGGAATACGTTTTCTAAAACAAATGAAGTGTATGTCTTTCTTAGTAAAGAATGTTCTACTTGTTTGTAAGGCATGTAAAGATTCATACAATATCCTGTATGTTTGTGCAATTCAATAATAACACAGGTCACCCAACTTGCCCGTTATTTTGAGCCACTTATTCAAGCTGCCGTTGGATTGGTTTCCAAAATCCTGGACCATCAGCAACAGATGACCGTGCTGGATCAAACCAAGACCCTTGCGGAGTCTGCTCTGCAGATGCTGTATGCAGCCAAAGAGGGTGGTGGAAACCCGAAGGTATTTAAGGTTTATCACTTGATTTTCTTGCTTTTAATTTAATTCTCCACAGGTTTTGTAGGGAAAGCTGTTTAACATGACAGAAGAGGTGGCCTTTAGATTAATATTGCATGTGGAGCCTGCATATAGGGTTTTAAAAAATTTGAATTGCGCTTTACAAACATTTTTCACCTGGTTTTAATTTATTGATGAGGAACAAATAATGATCGTTCATGGTTAGCAGTTTGAAGGTCCTTGGCAATAATCTATTGAGTGGCTAAAATTATTGCTAGATGGCATTCATTTTAAGTATGGATTCCCAGCTATATCCAAATGTTGGCGTAGATAGACTACGCACACTAATAGAAGTACCATATAAAAACCAGTCTGCATATGTCCTTCTAGCATACAAACTGTTCTAAACTGATCTGAATGGTTGGCATGGACATTTTGTTTACACGAGGGCGACTATGTCCGTGCCTTTAAAGACCCGAATTAAATACTTTATAGACACAAAATGCCTATGTACATCTCTTGTCAAGCAGAGCGCTTGTCTGAGAATAACATGAGGATCTATTGCGTATAGAGAATGAAGAGCTTTAACATTGACGAGTGTCAAAGCCGAACATCACTTGGGTCATGAAGTATCCATATCGCATAGAATGCTTTTACATCGTATGCAGAAAACACTTCATCCAGCAACTTCTACATACCCATCCCAGTCTGTTTTTAAGCCCACATTAATAAAAATATTAAGATATTTGTGCAACACGTAAGTATGCGAGGCCCTAGATAAAGTTACTCAGTTATGATCATTCAGACAACAGAGCAGATCTTCACGTATGTACTTTTCACAGGCATCCCACACACACGATGCCATTGCGGAAGCAGCTCTACTGATGAAAGAGGCTGTGGATGATCTTATGATTACACTAAATGAGGCTGCCAGTGAAGTTGGCATGGTGGGAGGTATGGTGGACTCCATAGCGGATGCCATGAGCAAGGTCAGTCTTCATAATAATATCTGATCAGAAAGGTTGTTATAATGCATCTCTGCAGTGTTGATTAAATATATATATATATTTATATGAGTTATTTATGGTTCATAAAAACATTGTAAAGTCGTATCGATCAGCAGATCCCTTAGGCTACATTCACATGAGAAAGCACCTGCGGAATTGGTTGCAGATTTCACCCCTCTCTTTGAAAGGAGTAAAATAGACAGTGAAAATATGCAACAGAAATTGACATGGTGCAAATCTTGCAATCTGCGCCGCGGGTTAATTTCTGTGTACAAATTTTGTGCAACGTGTGGATGAGATTTGTTAAACTTTCATCCATTTTGCTTCTACTGTATTTTACTGAGGATTTTCAACCGCAAATCCTAATGGAAAATCTGCAGCATTTCCGCTACATGTGAACATGCCCTTACTGTACTTAGGCGGGAGCATTATGTATTTAGCATGTTGATATGTATACAGCCATAGATTTTCATTATAAAAGACATAAGAAAAGTTCTTAAAGGGTTACATTACTTATTATGTTTTCCATTATTTCTTGTTGTAGCTTGATGAAGGGACTCCACCAGAGCCTACAGGGACTTTTGTGGATTACCAAACCACAGGTGTTAAATACTCCAAGGCTATCGCTGTAACTGCCCAAGAGATGGTAAGATGGACTGCTAACATGCGAGAAAAGAAATAGAAGTTGTTGGGCCCAACAGTAATGAGATATGGGTAGAAATTTTTCAGGCAATCACGAAATTAAGATGTCATCTTTATTTGATACATCAGTTTGTGTATCTTTATTTATTCCCCAAAAAACCTATTTGATGTAAAAAAGAAAAAGAAAGAAATATAAGTAATTAAGTGTAAACTATATGTCTCATAAGAGTAACCTAAATGATCGTGTTGAATTTTTTAAATTATGCTTTTTATAATGTTCTCATAATATATTTGGACATCCATGCCTTCATAATGCTGCCCATGTGTATTGTTTTTAATATTACAGCTTATACTAAAGATAAACTTCTAGGAAGGGCATATGTTTTGTTTATTTATTTTGTTTACCGGTAAACGCCATTATTTCTATTTTTGTCTTTAGATGACAAAATCGATAACAAATCCAGAGGAGCTTGGCGGTTTGGCATCCCAGGTGACCAATGACTATGGAAATTTAGCGGTCCAGGGTCGAATGGCAGCGGCTACAGCAGAACCTAAAGAGGTAAAATTTGTATATGAAAGCCTTATATTCGTGCTACTCTTCCTGTAAGTGCAAATATTTTGCTTGTATGTCTAGAGTTGGTGAAATAAGTGCCTTTGGAAAAGAGGCATCTATGATCTCATTGTTTCTAAAATGGTGTTTCTTTTGCAGGTTGGATTTCAGATCAAGACAAGAATTCAGGATTTGGGACATGGCTGTATATTTTTAGTGCAGAAAGCTGGAGCCCTGCAAATCTGCCCATCTGATAGTTACACTAAGCGGGAGTTGATTGACTGTGCCCGTGCGGTGACAGAAAAGGTGACCTTGGATAATACGCTGCAGCATTTGTGATCAGATGTTTCTCTGTAGCCTTTGCCAGACTGAACAGTTGTCAGAAAAACTTTTTTCAGTCATAAGTTTCTTAGTAATTCAACTAAAGCTTTTTATATCTGCCAACAAATCGTGCAATCAATGTCTACAGGATAATGCGTATTATGTGATTTGAGATTCTTAATTTTTACTATGAAACGCTTTGAATTATTGAGGAAAGAAATTTGAATTCAAGGAAAAAAAATGAATTTATGCACTGACGGTAAAGCGTATTCTTTAGCTTGATATATGTAGAGCAGAAATAAATGGGGGAGGAATCCTCCAGCTCACCCAGCCTATGTCCGATACCGGACAGTGCACGGATCCTCGTGACTGCACACGATTGAGATCCAAGGCAGAAAAAGAGAAACTTGATCCAGCGCTGAATTTTAAAAGGAAGTAATATTCCAACTTTATTCCAAATATATTTAAAAGGCCATAAACAAAGGGGTGGATGCATCAGATAGCGGCCTACGCGTTTCGGACGAGTCACTTGTCCTTACTCATGGCGTGTTGCATATGCTACAAAATACAACTTGCATTTATATCCAGTGGGTTCACCAAAAGAAACTCCCACGTCCACCTCCACATCCAATGGCTGGATCCCAGGTGGAGGGTCGAAGGTTACTCATAAGTGAATACAGCAGAGTGAATGAGTTTCAATTTGCTGTGTAAGAGATCTCAATATACACCTGTGTTTATTTAGCCACCATATGGGTGAAGTGTATGCACCTATTGGTCTGACGTAAACTCCATAATAGCGGAGGGGGGAGGATTCAAAAGCTAAAAGAGCATCATATATTGAGCCAATCAAATGGAAATAAATGCAGATGGTATGAAAGTGACTATATTAAAATCATAAGAAAAATTAAAACCAGTATGTCAAGAGAGAAACAATTGTCCGACAAAAAGGAGGGACTACATTGCATTGAAAAGATGAATTGTGAAAAATAACAGTTGTGAATCCATAAATAATATTAAGAAAAGAATAGTGGTTTGAGCAATCAGGCGCTAAAAAATAGCATTGCTAATATATCTTGTTCCCCCATATTAGTGGCACTGATGTTCAGTGAAAATATTGCATTTCATATATATAGCGCACAGCAAAATGGGAGACCACTATCGTTCTAGGGGTTGGATTGAATTAGAATTTTTTTTTACATATACATAATATAACCCCCTATAATAATAGGAAATAGGATCTTTTTAGATCTAGATATGTAGAGCAGCTCTGGAGATGACCTATTCACTTTCTGACCCTATTTGAATGGGATTCCCCATCCTCCTGTGATTTTGGTCTATTAGATGCCATCACCTTTTATTGCTTTTGGCGTCCAATAAAAATAGTCTAATAGTAAAAAACAATAAGAATAAATTAATAAATATTCCATGCTGATTATCATGTTTCTCTGCCCAGGTATCTCTGGTTCTCTCCGCTTTGCAGGCAGGTAACAAGGGCACACAAGCCTGCATTACAGCGGGCACTGCTGTATCCGGTATTATTGGTGATCTGGACACTACCATCATGTTTGCCACAGCTGGCACACTAAACTCTGAGAACAAGGAATCTTTTGCTGACCACAGGTATCGTGAAATAATTGTCTCCGTATTTCTCTGTAACTGGTGTAAATTGTTGGTGATCGTATATTGCAGCTTTTGTATATTATTGTAGATATATCTTAAAGGGTTTATCTGGGGTTTTTACATTGATGGCATATCCTTAGGATAGATCATTGATGTTTTACCGGTGGGAGTCTTACTTCCACAATAAAGTGGCAACATGATTAGGATGAGCTGCAGTACTTGACATAACCACCCATAGAGACCGCACCGTTCAAAGGATAACTAAACGTTCGACAAACTTCTGATATGTCGTAGTGACATGTCAGAAGTTTTGATTGGTGGGGGTCCGAGCACGGATACCCCCACCAATCGCTAAAACGAAGCGGCAGAAGCGCTCGTGTTACATAAATTAATATATCGGCGTACATGCTCAATAAAAAGTCTATGAGCCTGTACTCTGATACATTGATTTCCGGAAAAAGCCGAACAAAAACGAAGCGGCTGAGCGCTTCTGACTCTCTTCTTTTTAGCGATTGGTGGGGGTCTCCGTGCTCGGACCCCCACCAATCAAAACTTCTGACATGTCACTTTGAGATGTCTGAAGTTTGTCGAACGTTTAGTTACCTTTAAACATTGCTGGCCTAACCCAAGGATAGGCCATCAATTTTAATTTCCTGGATAACCGCTTTAAATCTTTGCACAATAAAGGGGAAACTTATAAACTGGACCAAAAGTAGAAAAGATGAAAAGAGAAGGCGTTGCCCATATAATCACTTATTTATCCTTCTGCATTAGTTATCTGTTGTGCCTACATTCATATGTCGTATTTTTGTCTCCGCTTGTCACATTTGGATACATTTGTCAAATATAAATGGCTGTATTTATATTAATCATTGTAGTGTGTGATACTATTCTTGTTCTCCTAACAGGGAGAACATACTGAAGACTGCGAAGGCTCTTGTGGAGGATACAAAGCTGTTGGTGTCTGGTGCAGCGTCTAGTCAGGAAAAGCTGGCACAGGCAGCTCAGTCATCAGCCAACACTATTACACAGCTAGCAGAGGTGGTGAAATTGGGTGCAGCAAGCTTAGGGTCTGATGACCCTGAAACACAGGTAAAATTAAAGTGTAATAAGAGGACCTTCCATTTTCATGGAGGATCGGAAATTTGTTGCTTGGGTCTCTTACTCCTGCTTTCCTTTATGCGCCCTCCAGCTCTTTATCTATCTTCAAATAAGACGTCCTGGCCAGGAAAAGATATTTCAAATGAACACGGAGCAATGTCGGGTACAGTCATGTAACACGCTTGGCCCGTGTGCTCTCTATTTCCCTTCCCCTTATTTTGCTATTCAAGGCACTCTTACATTTTTAAGGTTCCTGAACAACCTCTCATGGCACTGCCCTGGGGATAAACCTTGTCTTATCCATGTTTTTCACTAGTAAAGTCCTGTATAACTTCCTACCTGTTTGCTGTTTTGCTAACTTCACTTAGACCACTAAATAAAGCAGCAGTACTATCTTCTGGTTCATTACAGCATTTGTGTCCTGTTTCTTGCAGCACAATGCAATGAAGAGATGACTTTTTTATTAGTGTTGGTAGCTACTACCTAGTCATTGTTTTTTGGTGCAACATAAAATAGACCTGATCTCATATGGTCCAAAAAAAACAACTTTCCTTTGTATTGAATAAAAGGCTGCCATTAATAATGAACTAAATGAGGACTAGAAAGATAGCGTCTTGCCTGCACTGGTGAACAGAGCCTTATCCGCACAGGAGAACCTTATAAATGCTCCGGGAATTTTCCTTCCACTCGGTTTATCTGAGGAAGTTACAGAGATGAATGGCAAATGTCTTTATGATTTCTAAACAATGTTAGTCCAAAACAAATCCAGACAATTTTGACTTGCTACCATAACCAGAATGGATGATAACCCTCTTAGACAAAGCGGTATTCTGTTGAATGTAGTTCCAAATGTCAGGATTTTCTGTATGATCATATTTGGATCATAAGATGAACTCTTTCCTTTCTGTATTCTGGAGCTCATGTATGAATACTCTTATAATGTGGAACTGAACTTATGATTTTATAAATATTCCTGTCATGTTTCATGTAATATAAGACCATGGTCACAGAGCATATTTTCTGGCATATTCCGGCTCGTAAATCCCTTGTATTGAGGCATGTAAAATGCTCATATTACTCGACGAACTAAACAGCTTCCAGTTTCAATGAGAAATACGCTGTGTAGTTCATGCGAAGCGTATTTTTATTCTGCGGAGTTGAAAAAGATGCGTAAAAAGTGACTTTTTTTTACAAGCAGACATTCCTTTTTCCATTAATGTTTAATAAAAACAAAAGGCTCCAAAAATACGCCTTAAAAGTGCAGGCAAAATAGAAAAATGCTTTTAAAATCAGCTGGTAACACACCTTTTTTTCAGAAACCATTTTCCTGTGAAATCAGCCGTGTATTTAACGGCCGATTTTGACCCGTTTTGCATCCATTTTTTTCCCTGTCCGTTTTAAAAACGGATGAATTGAATTTGTACATTTTTTGCCACACACTTCCCTCTGTAGATAATGCCACACCCTGCCCTCTGTAGATAATGCCACACACGCTGCCCTCTGTAGATAATGCCACACACTGCCCTCTGTAGATAATGCCACACACTGCCCTCTGTAGAGAATGCCATACACACTGCCCTCTGTGGATAATGCCACACGCTGCCCTCTGTAGATAATGCCACACGCTGCCCTCTGTAGATAATGCCACACGCTGCCCTCTGTAGATAATGCCACACACACTGCCCTCTGTAGAGAATGCCACACACACTGCCCTCTGTAGAGAATGCCACACACACTGCCCTCTGTAAAGAATGCCACACACACTGCCCTCTGTAGATAATGCCACACACACTGCCCTCTGTAGATAATGCCACACACACTGCCCTCTGTAGATAATGACACACACACACACACACACACACACACACACTGCCCTCTGTAGATAATGCGCCACACACACACACACACACACACACACACACTGCCCTCTGTAGATAATGCCACACACACACTGCCCTCTGTAGATAATGCCACACACACACTGCCCTCTGTAGATAATGCCACACACACACTGCCCTCTGTAGATAATGCCACACACACACTGCCCTCTGTAGATAATGCCACACACACACACACACACACACACACACTGCCCTCTGTAGATAATGCCACACACACACTGCCCTCTGTAGATAATGCCACACACACACTGCCCTCTGTAGATAATGCCACACACACACTACCCTCTGTAGATAATGCCACACACACACTACCCTCTGTAGATAATGCCACACACACACACTACCCTCTGTAGATAATGCCACACACACATACTGCCCTCTGTAGATAATGCCACACACACACACTGCCCTCTGTAGATAATGCCACACACACACACTGCCCTCTGTAGATAATGCCACACACACACACTGCCCTCTGTAGATAATGCCACACACACACTGCCCTCTGTAGATAATGCCACACACACACACTGCCCTCTGTAGATAATGCCACACACACACACTGCCCTCTGTAGATAATGCCACACACACACACTGCCCTCTGTAGATAATGCCACACACACACACTGCCCTCTGTAGATAATGCCACACACACACACACTGCCCTCTGTAGATAATGCCACACACACACACTGCCCTCTTTAGATAATGCCACACACACACACTGCCCTCTGTAGATAATGCCACACACACACTGCCCTCTGTAGATAATGCCACACACACACTGCCCTCTGTAGATAATGCCACACACACACACTGCCCTCTGTAGATAATGCCACACACACACTGCCCTCTGTAGATAATGCCACACACACACTGCCCTCTGTAGATAATGCCACACACACACCCCTCTATAGATAATGCCACACACTGCCCTCTGTAGATAATGCCACACACACTGCCCTCTGTAGATAATGACACACACTGCCCTCTGTAGATAATGCCACACACACACACACACACACACACACACTGCCCTCTGTAGATAATGCCACACACACACACACACACTGCCCTCTGTAGATAATGCTCCACACACACACACAGACACACTGCCCTCTGTAGATAATGCCACACACACACTGCCTTCTGTAGATAATGCCACACACACACACTGCCCTCTGTGGATAGTGCCACACAGCACCCTTGTATATAGCACCCCCCCCCTTTCTTATAGATGGCGCCACTGTAGGGGACTGCTCCAGGAGAAGTCCCTGACATCACTGTACATATATGTGTAGTGACGTCAGGGACTTCTCCTGGAGCGGTCCACTACTCCTGAAATGGAAACCCAGGCCTCAGCATTGCCGACTCTATGGCCGGGGTTTCCGCTTCAGGAGTAGGGGACCACTCTAGGAGAAAGTCTCTGACGTCACTATCCATATATGGACAGTGAAGTCAGGGACTTCTCCTGGAGCGAAATCCCTGGACCACAGCTTCGGCAACTCTTTGACCGGGGATTAGAGGGATTCTGTTCCTACAGGGAGATACAGTGGCGCTATCTACAGATGGGGGGTGCCATCTACAAGGGGGCTGCGGCAGCAAAAAAGCCTCCTCCTCGCATGCGCTTCGCACGGTGTAGAGGAGGCGAGAGTGAGCGGTGGTAGACACGGCCATCACTCGGATCACATTCAAGTGATGTCAGGAGCAGAGGAGTGTGCCTAGCAGAGTAATAGTAGAGCTCTGCCTGGGACTTTGGCTCTGGGATTGCCCCTGACATCTCTATCCGTTTATGGATAGTAATGTCCGGGGCTTCCACAGAGCCGGAGCAGAGCTTTTACTAGCGCTCTGCCATATATGGACAGTAATGTCAGGAGCAGGGCAGGAGTTCCAGGCAGAGTTCTAGTAGCGCTCTGCCCGGGACTATGGTTCAGGGGTTGCCCCTGACATAACTGTTCTATATATATATATATATATATATATATATATGGGGATACCTCTCCTAGAGGGAGCCCCGAAGGCGCTACCTATTGAGAGGGGGGCCGTGTGGCACTACCTGGGAAGAGGGGCCGTGTGGCACTATCCACAGTGGACACTAAATTTATGGGGCTACAGACTGGGGGCCTAACTTCCATATGGGGGCACAAAGTGATGTTTTCTGCCATTTTACTGCTGCCGTGAGTTCCCCCGCAAAGGGACCCACTTAGTCTGTGTCGCCCAAGGGCCCACATAAACCTGGAGCCAGCCCTGATACAAATAATGCTGCTGGGGTATAACTACATTCCATAGTGAATGTAGAGTGCTTATGTTGAGAGAAAATGAAAAGCGATTTTGAAAGTGTAAGGTGACGGGAAAGACGACAAAGATGAAAGTGAGCAAGTACAAAAAGGATGGGTCACCACCGTAGTGTGACGGGTGGAGTTGCCCTCCATGTTTTAAATGTTTGAGTATTTTGGGCACATTAATTGTATTATTTTCTAAATTGACCGTTTCATACATGACTTCTCACTTTGTTGAAAACACAATAATTTTAGACACTAAAAATTTAGTTCCTAGTACTGCTGCTTCTATTTCATCAAAAGCAGTTTAGAGAACCATTGCACTAATACCTCCTAGTCTGTTCTGCTTATTTTTTATTCATAGCCTTGCAAGTGATGTTATCCCCATGCTTACCGTCCGTTTCATAGAAAGTGGTGTGCTGGAAATGCTCTGGCCTTATTGCTTTTCTGTGGTTACTACTTTTACAGGTTTTTTTTATGTGGTTATTGATCATATACAATCAAACTATTATTAGCCCACTCCTTTTATATAGGTTTGGATGACTATTGAAAGTAAAAATGTACTTATTTGTTCCTACTTCCATCATAATGAAAATGTTCATTGGATAAAACGGTTCATTAAGAAATAAATAAAAGCGAATATTCTACAGATGTGGTCTTTGTATCTAAATTCTACAATTAACATTGGCTACATTAAAGAGGCTCTGTCACCACATTATATGTGCCCCATCTCCTACATAATCTGATCGGCGCTGTAATGTAGATAACAGTGGTTTTTATTTTGAAAAACTATCATTTTTTAGCAAGTTTTGAACAATTTTAGATTGATGCTAATTAGTTTCTTAATGACCAACTGGGCGTTCTTTAACTTTTTACCAAGAGGGTGTTGTAAAGACAAGTGTAAGACGCTGACCAATCAGCGTCATACACTTCTCTTCATTCATGTTTAGCTGTACTCACAGCACAGCGTGATCTCGCGAGAACACCCTGTGCTGTCACATACTCCCACAGTAACTTCAGTAAAGTTTCTGTGGGACTTACAGCACAGCGTGATCTCGCGAGATCACGCTGTGTGGTCATTCACAGCGTGATCTCGAGGTGTCAGGAGTGTGAATAGACATCGCATCCTGTCTGGAGGCGATGTCTATTCACTCTCACGACACTTCGGTAAAGTTACTGTGGGAGTAGGTGACAGCACAGTGAGTACAGCTAAACATGAATGGAGAGAAGTGTATGATGCGGATTGGTCACTGATTGATTGGTCAGCGTCATACACTTCTCTTTACAACGCACACTTGGTAAAAAGTTAAAAAACGCCCAGTTGGTCATTAAGAAATTAATTAGCATAAATCTAAAATTGTTCATAACTTGCTCAAAAATGATCGTTTTTCAAAATAAAGACCACTGTTCTCTACATTACAGCGCTTATCTGATTAGTTAGGAGATAGGGCACTTATAATCTGGTGACAGAGCCTCCTTAACTTGTAAGAACAAGATTGTAAAGTTGGAAAATAGCTCGGCACGTATTGTGCGTCAAGCTCTATCTTCTTGAATAAAATGTTTGTTCTAAGTAAACTATAACTATTTAAAAAAATAGATAAAAGAAATGCTGTCCTTTTCTGCTGCTCCTGTTCCTTTTTGCAAAAATGGCCGCCACAACTAAAAAAAATGGCAATATCTCTAAAAATACAAAACAAAACAAATTACACATTGTCTGTTGCTCTAACTTTTAATTTACCAATATATTGCTTTTTTTTTTGCAGTAGGGATATTTTTCCTTTTTTTGTGGAAATCCTCTTTAATAACAAACTTGAGAAATTGGAATTCTAGTCAACCCATCAAAGGTTTAAAATTACGTATGTGCTAGGAGTCATTCATGTAAAGAGTTTCATGTCTTTTATTCACATTATGACAATATTATTTCTCATGAGTGACTGGCTAGCTACATTTTGGGTGTCATTGTCGCCTACCAGCCACACAGGAGCCTCAATAATGGAACCATTAAATCACATGTCTGTGTTCCCAGCCTAAGTCCCCAGATCTAGTGATCACTTTACTGATATTCGTCCCTGCTGTGCCCGTGAAATAGTGTAGACCTCAGAATTATCCAAAACATTGCGCCAGCCACATTTCACGGTAGCTAGTCAGCAGCTACTTAAATGTGGCTATTCCTTTCTGTGCCATCAGATATTAGCACTGAAAAAAGACGCGCAAAAAGGATCACCGCTCTAGTGAGTTACGCAATAAGAGTCCTGGAATATCTCACTGATTCCTAAACGCTTGTTTGTCATGGGGTTGGTAAGCCAGGAGGCCCACATAATGGTGCCGCTAGCCACAATGTGGCCACTCTATCTATATAACCTTGGTGTGATGTTACAGGTGCTTAGCAGCAAGTGTATGGTTCTGTGTTTTTCAAAAACTAATATTTCCAGTGCTTTGGCTTTTTCTCCGATCAAAGATGAACTTTCAGTCTGAGCAGAAACTTTAAGTTGGTGTTAAGAGATTTTATCATTTTAAATAACTGGAATTGTGTATAAAATGGTCTACGTTGTACCATCACGTCTCATGATGAAAGATTCATCTTGATGTAAAGGGTGTTGCGTATATGTCAGGCATTCTGCGCTGTGATGTATTGCTGCTTTCTGTGGCACCATAAGGATTAATCCCTTGTTTGCTAAGCAAGCATGGATCACACGCTGCAGTAACGATTCCTTTCAATAAATGATCTCCTTCTTTCTTAGGTGGTGCTTATCAATGCCATCAAGGATGTTGCAAAGGCTCTTGGGGACCTAATCGGAGCCACAAAAGGTGCAGCTGGTAAAGCAGCCGATGATCCTTCCATGTATCAGTTAAAGAGTGCAGCTAAGGTAATGACCGGGACAAATGACGTCGCTACCACTAGATTATGTAGGTAACAAGTTTCTCTCAAGTAGGTGGCATCCTGAACATAGAACCTAATATCGTTCTTTTAGTATGTTCAGTATGAGGCAGGAATTCTCATGGCACAGATACGTTTCCAGTGTATATTAACTCTGATTTTTCTAGGTAATGGTGACTAATGTTACTTCCCTGCTGAAGACCGTAAAAGCTGTGGAAGATGAAGCTACACGTGGTACAAGGGCTCTGGAAGCTACAATAGAGCACATCAAGCAAGAGCTCACTGTGAGGAAAATGAGGTTTATTCTTTAGCCTTATTAGGACTAGACAAGATGCAATAGGTGGTTAATTGTTTCAGTTTAATGTATATACACCGTTCAGCCATAACCTTAAAACCACCTGCCTAATATTATGTGGTCCCACCCGTGTCGCCAAAATAGCTCTGACCCAACTACGCATGGACTCCACAATATCTCAGTGTCCTTCGGTATCTGGCACCAAGTCCTTATCCGCAGATCCTTTACATAGCACTTCTTGGCTATTCTGGCATGTGTGTGTTTTAGTAAATACTTGTATTCACCATGAAAAAACTATTATGTATCCTCTTTGCTCAGAACATTTTTTATTGTTCCGTTCCGCTATTATTCCACCTTGAAATGTATGAAAAAATGGACTTCGGGGTGCTACCATTCTCCTTGTTAAAAGGGGCGTCCCTACAGTCTCACTGTCCGCACTGATTGGACATTGTCATACTGTGTAGGAACTAGTAACACGGAGTTGTCTATTTATACATTTCTCGATTGGATTGATATCTGGGGAATTTGGAGCCAAACACAACACCTTGAACTCTATCATGTTCCTCAGACCATTCCTGAACAATTTTTGCAGTGTGTCAGGGCACATTCTCCTGCTGAAAGAGCCACTGCCGTAAGGGAATATCATTACCATTAAGTGGTGTACTTGATCTGCAACAATGTTTAGGTAGGTGATACGTGTCAAAGTGACATCCACATAAATGCCAGGACCCACGGTTTTCCAGCAGGACATGCCAAGAGAATCTCACTGCTTCTACCATCTCATCCCCAGTGAAGCAACGCACTCATCCGTTCACGGGATTGAAAGGAAATCATGATTCATCAGACCTTGCCACTTTCTTCAGTTTCTCTATGGCTCAGTTCTAATGGTCACGTGCCCTTTGTAGGTTCTTTTGGCGGCGGTTTGGCAGCATGGACACTCTGACCGGTCTGCGGCTATGCAGACCCGAACGCAGCAAGCTGCGATGCATTGTGTGTTGTGACACCTTTCTATTCTAGCCAGCATTAACTTTTTTCAGCAATTTGTTCTACAGTAGCTCTTCTGTCGGATTGGACCAGATGGGCTCGCTTTCAAGCTGTACGCACATTAATGAGCCTTATCCATCCTTACACCACTTTTGGTAGATACTAAACACTGCATAAGCGGGAATACCTCACAAGACCTGGTTTTGGAGATGCTCTGACACAGTCATCTAGCCATCAAAATTTCGCTCTTGTCAAAGCCGCTCAGATGCTCATGCTTGCCCATTTTTCTTGCTTTAAATACGTCAACTTCAAGAACTGACTGATCACTTTCTGTCTAAGGCTGGGTTCACACTGAGTTTTTTTGCAGGAGAAAAATCTGCCTCAAAATTCTTGGGGTTTAGAGGCGTAAACACCCGAAGATAGGGCATGTCCCTTCTTTGTCCCGCAAGACGGTTTTTCCTCCCGCGGGAAAAAAACGCCTCCGCCTCCCATTGAAATCAATGGGAAGCATTTTCGGCCGCTTTTTGGCGCGTTTTCCGACGCAGGTTTCCGCGTCAAAAAACGTGTAAAATAAAACTCAGTGCGAACTCCCCCTAATATATCCCACCCCTTGGCAGGCACCATTGTAATGAGATCATATGTTATTCACTTTACTGATCAGTGGTATCAATGTTATATCTGAATGGTGTAAATGCATGATGCAGCTTGCACTGATTACAATGCAGACTGTGTATTTCAGTGGGTCTGGATGTACATCGCCCATGTCTAGTAGAATTTACGGACTACATGTTCATAAAGCTGCAGGCAGGCATTGCAATGTGTTTTTGGAAATAACAAATATTGCTAATATTATTTTATCTAGCATAGTAAAAAGTCTGAATTTTATGCAAGATAACACTTAGAAATAGATACTTTCCACAGAGCAGTTGGTTGGGACATTCGGTTGGCCTCCGTTTGTGTCCATGAAGATGGTGGATAATGTCAATCCCATAAGCTGTAGGTTTCGCTGGGAGGAATACCACTTGTTTTTTTTATAGCCATTGATAGCAAATATTTCTCAGGTTTTCCAATCGAAAGATATACCTGAAAAAAACTCAACGCCAGAAGAATCAATCCGCATGACCAAAGGAATTACTACCGCAACAGCCAAAGCAGTAGCAGCTGGGAATTCTTGCCGACAGGAAGATGTCATTGCTACGGCTAACTTAAGCCGTAAAGCGGTCTCTGAAATGCTGTCAGCCTGCAAGGTGAGTTGTGTAGGTGTGAAGACATGTAAATAAGTGAAGGTTACAATTCTGTGGGCCACATGTGAACGTTGTTTTTTCAGCAAGCCGTTTATCATCCAGACATAAGTGAGGACACAAGGGAACGAGCTCTGAAATATGGCACAGAATGTACGTTAGGATACCTGGAGATGCTGGAACATGTCCTATCTGTGAGTACTTCTATTATTTATGAACTGGCTCTGCATTGAAGGTGAATACAATATATTGTTTTGCCATGGCTGGCAGTTGGCATACGGCTGTGCTACAACATGTGTTTTATATCTTGTGAAACTGTTTGCGTTTAGATTCTACAGAAACCCACTCCTGAAGTGAAGCATCAGCTCACGGCCTTCTCAAAACGTATTGCATCAGCTGTGACCGAACTAATCCAGACTACAGAAACTATGAAAGGTAAGTCCTCTCTACATATATTCATGTACACCATGTGGGAAGCAAGCCAGGTCAATATAATTCTGTGAGGACATATTTACTAAACCAGTACATTAACTCTTTCCTGCTCCATGATGTAATTGTATGTTACAGTGAGTGTGTCATTTCCATGAACCCCCGTACTGTTATGTCTTGGTGATGACTTAGAGGCAGCTGTTCAACTCCTTAGATGCACGGGCAGATCTGCTGCTGATAACAGTGGTTTTTACTGCTGCGTGTGCACATTTAACAGCGGGTGGCTGGACCCTTTTACACGGGCCAATGATCGGGAATGAACCTTCCGTATCACCGATTCATGTAAAAGGGCCGTAAAGGGAATCGGTCACCTCCAAAACTCCCCTTACAATACAGTAACCCATAAATAGCTTAAAAGATGCTGATTCCGACTCCAATTGTTATCTTTCTACTCGCATTCCCCCGCTGTAAGCCTACAAATGGGCCGTGCGCTGCATGTTGATGCACAGAGAGGACTACTAAGCTCGTCGCTATAATGGAGAGGACTACTTAAGGTTGTCATTCACATGCAGCGCTTGGCTGGTTTGGGGATTATTTACAGAATACTATAGTTTAGGGGGGTTTTCTGAAGTGAAAACACTCAACAAGTTGGTATCTGATTGAAGAAGACCTAGAATGAAATTCGATCTGTTGCAGGTTCTGGGTGAAAGGGGGGGATTGGCCGTACCCAACTTAAAACTGTATTATAGAGAACCGATTCAAAAAAGAGAGAAAGCAACAGAAATCTGTGTCCCCAAAGGTCCAGGGTAGAGTCGCACATGGAAATATGTGTGGACCACTGGGTTGATTTCAGGGCGTGAAACCCTAACAGCATCAGAAAATGCAAGTAGAAAACCAAAAGAGAAGGATTGACACTGGAAAGCAAGGAAATAATAAATGTACAAAAACTTTATTTAACGATAGTAGCACAAAAATAAAAAGAATCCAAAAAACCACAGTAAAAACAAGGATCATTGGCTGGTAAATGAAATCAGACCATGCGGCAATGTGAGAAGCAGATAAATAAAGTGCATATGCGTCCTTTAAATGATATATGTAAATACCTGTAAGGTAATAGTCTGTACACAAGATAATACAGTAATACACATCAATAGATATAGAGTGTTACAGACTATGTAGATGTATTCAGATGGTTTAATCATAATAAGGCAACAGATATAACAGCACAAGTACCGAAAAACATGATGAAATATCAAGGATCGGAAAATATGCAACCCAAAATACATGAAAATTGCTGGAAGAATAAATGAAATCTCACATACCCATGGTGATTGAACAGGATGAATACAGCCAGAGTCCACCCCAACGCGCGTTTCGGCGCTAATGCCTTCGTCTGGGGGTCGAAACTGTATTATATTGCGGGGCAGCTGTTCAGATGGAAAAACTTCATTACATACAATGATCTGGTGACGTTAGTGGATAAAATTAGGTTATACAACATATTCTGGTAAAATAAGGAAAGGAGGTTTTGCAATTGAAGATATGTTGCAGAGGGTGTGAAAGGGAGTTAAGTCAATCCACAGGGATTCATTATTTGTGGGGAGAAACATTAACGTTTTCAAAAAGGATATCCACGCCTGCCACAGAAATCTATGCTGCTGTACGTTTGTGAGATACAAAAATATCTACTTCTATGCCTAGGACCCCTGAGGATGTATGAAGAATACGGAAATGCGTAGGGTCTATGTACAATCTGTGGGATTAGACAATCATAGGGATACTGCAGGTCTATGTTCCTATAACGTGTTCCAATGAGAGAGGGACAGAACAAACCAGTTATCGGACAATATTGTCTAAACCTGTAGTAGCACTTCAATAAACAAGCAACCAGTCCTATGTAACTGATTATTTAAAAGCCGTAATTTTATATGTTTATTTAATAAAGGTGTTACACAATATATATTTTTTAAATTCTATGCAAATAAATGCTACGTTTTAGAGTTTTTATAAGCTTTCAGTGATTATACCTGTGTAGATATATACATGCGTACAACGCAACGATTAACAACTCACAGTTTTGTATATCTAACTTTGAAGCCCTGCATATTATAAATATAAAAGAAAGGAGAAAGACAATAGTTTCACAACTCTATAAAGAATTGCCACAAAAATGTAAGAGTGCGCATTAGGAAATGTGAAAAAGATATACTTCCAAATAAAAAAAATACATTGGGATAGAATATTGAAGTTGATACCTAAACTATCATATAACTCTTCCAACACTACAATTCAATTCTGCACCGATTATAGGCTATATTACAAGCCAACTTTTTATTTATTTATTTATTTATTTATTTTTTAAAACACAGTTTGGAAGCAGAAAATGCTCACGTTGTCCAAACTGTTTTATTAGGCAGACAAAGCAAATATTTATTATGAATTTGCCCTAAAATTAAAGCTGTGTTCACACTGAGTTTTTTGCAGGAGGAAAATTCCTCCTGCAAAAACTGCTCCAGTAGGTTTTTGCACAGTGGTTTGACAAAAACTCGTCAAAACACTCGTCGAGGTTTTTTCTGACTCATTGAAATGGGGTTTTGGAGGCGGAAACCGCCTCAAGATGGGTCATGTTGCTTCTTTTTACCACGACGAGTTTTTTTTACTCGTGGTAAAAAAAACTCGTCTGCCTCCCATTGAAATCAATGGGAGGCATTTTCGGGCGGTTTTTGAGGAGTTTTTTGGCGCGGTTTCTGCCCCAAAAACCTCGTAAAAAAACTCTGTGTGAACAGGGCCTTAGAGTAACTGAAGATATAACCCAGACTCTGCAACATGTCTGACGTAGAGATTCCCTTAGGGCTCTTTTACACGGGGCAATGATTGTGGCAGACCAGCGTTCACCGAACACTCGTTGCCAATCGTTGTCCTGTGTAAATGGCAACAATCAGCCGATGAACGAGCAAACGCTCAATCATCTGCTGACTGTATCGTATAAACAGGGAGACGTTCTGCCGACATGATAGAAATGTATGGGGACGAGCGATCGGAGTAACACGAGCTCGTCCCCATACATAGCTCCTTGTGAAAGGAGCAAACTATCAACGATGTCTCGTTTATTGGCGCTCGTTGTTACGGCCAAAATGAACCGGTGTAATAGGGCCTTTAGATCCAGTATTGTGTACATTGCGAGATTACAACATCTAGAAGTTACGTAATCTTATCAGTAAAGTGGTGGGCAGAGCTCTATTCACTGTGAAAAAATATACAAAAATAAGTGTCAGATATTGTCCCATCCAAAAAGCAATAGTTGAGAGAAAAGGAAAGAGTCATTCTCTTTTGAAAAATGTAAACTAGAGCAATAAAGTGGGCATATTTGAAAACCTAGTTCTTACTTAGTCATGCTCATACAGCTGTTGTGCTTGTTACAATGTAGGCAATCCCCTGTGAATTAAAACTGGAGAAGTACAGATATGTCTCTAATCCTGGACTTAAAAAGGGGTTGTCAGGGCAATGGGCAGTTTCTCATACTGAAAATAGGTAATCTGTATATGATCGGCGGGGCTGCCTCCAGGCATTGGATGCTATTCAGTGGCCGTGTCGGAAGCCGATGACTCCGTACTTCATACCGGCTGTGCTGCAGTACTGCAACTCTGCTCCTGTTCACTTGGATAAGAGCAGAGCTGCAGTACTGCAGCATGGCCACTATACTGTTACCAGAGCCATCTGTTTCCGGCACGGACATCCGGTGCCTGGAGGTAGCCGGAAAAGCATATCAGTGCGGTGTCAGGGTGTCGCACCTCCACCGATCCTATACTAATGACCTATCTTGAGGATAGGTCATTTAGTATGAAATATCACCCTGTGTCCGGACAATCATTTTAAGGCCTCATTCACATGAGCGTGAATCTCGTCCGTGTGCTTTATGTTGAAACAACGCACAGCACACAGCCCCATTGACTTCAGTGGGGCTATTCACACATGCTTGAGTTTTCATGCAGCGCATGTTTTAGTTGCGTGAAACTCTCTGCATGTCCTATATTGGTGCATTTTCACGCACCCATCGACTTCTATGGGTGGCTAGATGCGTGAAAACCATGGACAGTACACGGATGCACATCTGTGTGCTGTCCGTGTTTTAAGCATCAATTACATTTAAAAAAACAAAAACGCTTGCGAATGTGTGAAAAACGCATGCCACTCGCAAAGCACACTGATTCAAAATGCAACGCACACAGACAGATTTACACTAGTTTTTTACGCGTGTAAAAAATCTGTCACACTCGTGAATGTAGCCTAATGCTGAGGGCTCTTTACATTACATTGTAACAAGCCCATCAGTAGTGTGAGCACGACTAGATCAGAACAGGGTATAAGCTGCTAAATGTAGACAAGAATGTTGCCATTCATTGATCGCAGGAAGACTTCTTGAATAAGGTAAGAAATTGAAATACAAAGTATGAGGACCAGTGGCGTAACTACCGCGGTAGCAGCAGTAGCGGCTGCTACGGGGCCCGGGGCTTGAGGGGGCCCGGTGGCGCCGCTAGCAGCCGTTATGGCTACTACAGCGGTAGCGCCGCTACTGTGGGGCCCGCGACGCCGAGCCTTACACAGGCCCTCTCATGCCTGTAGGTGTCGCTAGCACCGGAGGGGGCCCCAGTGCTAGCGGCAGCCAAATACATGTATTAGCACTGAATGGCCGGGCATGTTCCGTGCCTGACCATCCAGTGCCTTACAATGACACTGATTGGCTAGCGGCGCGATGACATCATCGCGCCGCTTCCATGCTTGGAAGGTGCTGATTGGCGGGGCAAGTCATTCTGCCCCGCCAATCGGCGTCATTGGAGGACGCTCGTTCAGCTCCTGCAGACATGCTCAGAAGAGAGCATGTCTGCATCGCCAGTGAACAGCGTGGGAACCGGCGAATGTGAGTATGTCAAGTTTTTTTTTTTCCCCTCATAAAAATGTGAATGGCATTATCTATAGTGGGGGGGGGTCATCTTTATGTGGGCTATTATATATAGGGGGTCTATATGTGGGGCAGTAGCTACAGGGGGGTCTATATGTGGGGCAGTAGCTACAGGGGGGTCTATATGTGGGGCAGTAGCTACAGGGGGGTCTATATGTGGGGTAGTAGCTACAGGGGGGTCTATATGTGGTTGTGTGGGCCATTATATACAGGGGGCTCTATATGTGGGCCATTATATACAGGGGGGTCTATATGTGGGGGTGGGGGCCACTATATACAGGGGGCTCTATATGTGGGCCATTATATACAGGGGGCTCTATATGTGGGCCACTATATACAGGTGGGGGTCTATATGTGGGCCACTATATACAGGGGGGTCTATATGTGGGCCACTATATACAGGGGGGTCTATATGTGGGACACTATATACAGGGGTGGGTTACCTGTGGGGCACTATATACAGGGGGGTCTATATGTGGGACACTATATACAGGGGTGGGTTACCTGTGGGGCACTATATACAGGGGGGTCTATATGTGGGACACTATATACAGGGGTGGGTTACCTGTGGGGCACTAGCAACAGGGTGGCTATATGTAGTGCACAGTCTACAGGGGTGGGCTATATGTGGGACACTATATACAGGGGAGCTATATGTGAGACACTATATACAGAGGTGGGCTATACGTGGAGCACTAACTATAGGGGAAGCTATATGTAGGGCAGCACGGTGGCTCAGTGGTTAGCACTATTGCCTTGCAGCTCTGGAGTCCATATGTGGGCACTATCTATAGGGGCTTCTATGTAGGTCACTATCTACAGGGGGCATGTTGTGTGTTTGTGACAGTTATATTTAGATGTGTTGAGAATTTTAACTTTGTTTATAGGAGCAGAAATGTTTTAAAAGTGAGAAGCTGAAGACATCTGAACGGAAAACTGCAGAAATGGGTCATGGCCGGGAGAAATCCATCATAGATGTCTGAACCGGAGGGAGAAGAAAAGAACTACAATCTGAGACGTCACCGGTGAGTCACTTAATGTAAATGTTTATTCTGCCTCTAATCAGTAATGTAGTCACTGTATGATCTGCAGCGAGATGATGGTGATAGGATTTTTTTTGTGAAACCGCATCTCCCAGCATATCCTTACCATTGTTCAGGCCATGCTGGGAGCTGTAGTTTTACGCCGTACAAACCTATACGCAGTGGCGTAACTACCGCTATAGCAGCCGTAGCGACTTCTACAGAGCCTGCAGCATGAGGGGGCCCGTGGCACCCGCCGGCACGGCCCCCTCCCATGGCCGCAGGCTCCGCTAGCAGCCGCTATAGCTGCTACAGCGCGACGCCACTGAAGGGGTTGTTCCTACATAAGACATGTATCCCCTATCCACAGGATAGGGGATACATGTGTGATCGCTGGCAGGGATGAGGAGAACAGGGGACCAAAAGTCCCCCCTAAGTTCTCCATGACAAACCTCAGACTTCCGGGGTCTGTGTCGGCAGCTCCGTAGAAATGAATGGAGCGCCGGTCGCGCTTGTGCGCATGCGTGACTAGCGCTCCTTTCATTTTTATTGAACTGCGCAGACGCCGGAAGTCCGAGGTTAGTCATGGAGAACTTCGGGGGACTTTCGGTCCCCCGTTCTCCTTATCGCTGCCAGCGATCACACATGTATCCCCTATCCTGTGGATAGGGGATGCATGTCTTTTGTAGGACAAACTATAGGCCGTTTTTTTTTGGGGGGGGGGGCTATATGGCGTTATCTACAGAGGGGTTCTGTATGGCGTTATCTACAGGGGGGGCTGTATGGCGTTATCTACAGGGGGGGCTGTATGGCGTTATCTACAGAGGGGGTCTGTATGGCGTTATCTACAGGGGGGCTGTATGGCGTTATCTGCAGGGGGCTGTGTATGGTGCTATCTATAGGGGGGCGCTGTGTGGTGGAATCTATAGGGAGGCACTATCTACAAGGGGGGGGGGGTTGTGTGATTCCCAGCAGAGGGGGGGCCCCAGTCAAAAGTTTGCTATGGGGCCCAGTCTTTCCTAGTTACGCCCCTGATGAGGACACTACAGAACTTTTCTAAGCTTTATTTACATTAAGCCTAAATATCTCTTTAACTTAAACTACTTTAGGTTTCTATTGTGTTTTGACAGGCAGAATAGTGTAAGCTGCTACATTATCCCACGCAGTAATGAAAAGAAAAACAGAAACTAACATTGGGATTCCGTAAAACAGATCTGTCATGGAATTGAGCCTAGTTTGTTGCCTGCATACAATACCATAAATACGCTGCAATAGAATTCGGAAGTAGTGTAAAACTTGCAAAGTTACTTCACTATACCGCTGTGTAGATGAAGCGTCAGAGTGAGTTCCCAAAACAAAAAGTCAAACGAAAAAATTAACCCTAAATTGCAATTCTCATGGTTCTGAAATTCAGGACCATAACGCAATGCATCAGAGAGCGGCATTCAGATGACTGAACACTTTTCTTGCCTAAGCCTACAGCAATCACTGGGGACACTGACCATTTCCTGCCCATTACCTGGGGATGGTAGAACAACAAACCAAACCTAGTAGGATTCTTTAATACTGACCAACATGAACCACCTTATGGCTCAGATCATGCAATATAAAATTTAGAGGAATGAACTCATTGTAAAACATTTTAGCATTTTATTGTAAAGTGACAAACCTCAGAAATTTTTTTTTCCATCTTTTAGGCAGGATGCACACTTATGGTGCTATGAAAACTGATCACACATTGACATCACTTTGCATCTTTGCATATTTATTATTTGTTGTGTTAGCGAAAAATGAGGGTTTCCAGATATTTACAATTTCTTTAGGAGTGCCTTAGAACTAAGATTTGCATTGTTAGAAAAACATTTGGGCATTCCGAGGTCAAACTAAGGCCCTTTACAACGAACGGATATATCTGTCTTGTGCAGGTGCTAGTTCCCGCAAAACTGCTGTTATACACAGCCTGGCTCCTGCCGCAACTTGCGGAATAGAATCGCGCTCCGATTCCGGCAGTTTAACCCATTAGATGCCGCTGTCAATAGCGACATCTAATGTGTTTGACAGAGGAAGGGAGCTTCCTCTGTCACCCCATTGGCGCCCCCGCAAAGAAATTGCGGGGCGCCGTCAGGTTTCCATGGCAGCCAGGGGCCTAACAAAGGCCCCTAGGTCCGCCTTCAGCAAATGCCTATTTGCCCATGACAGGCAATAATGCTTTGGTATACGAAGTATACTAAAGCATTATATATGCAATCAGCAGATGGCATGGTAAAGTCCCCTGGTGGGACTAAAAAAAAAAATGTAAAGTAGTTAAATAAAGTTTGTTAAAAAAAAACAAAAACAATTTACAGTCAAAATAAAATAAAACTGCCCAAAAAGTGGTTTTATTTAATAAGTTTTATTTAATAAGTGTCTAAACAAATAACACCTACACATATATATGGTATCCCTGTGATCGTAACGACTTGAACAATAAAACTAACATTTTAATTAAACTGTTGAACGGTGTCCAAAAAAAAAAACCTGCAAATTTCTCTTTTCTCCCATTCCCCCCATAAAAAATTAAATAAAAGTTCATCTATATGTACCCCAAAATAGTACTAATGAAAACGACACCTTGACCCGCAAAAATCAAGTCCACATACGGCCACATTGATGGAAAAATAAAAAAGTTACGGCTCTTGGAATGCGGCGATGCCAAAACAAGTAATCTTTTTCTAAAAGGGTTTTTATTGTGCAAACGTAGGAAAACATATAAAACCTTTACCTATTTGGTATCCCCGTAATCGTGCCGACCCATAGAATAAAGTTAACATGTTATTTACGCTGCATAGTAAACGGCGTAAATTTATAACGTGAAAATCTTTGCTGGAATAGCTGCTTATTTTCAATTCTCTCCTAAAATAAAGTAAATAAAAGTTAATTGATATATTATAAGCATCTAAAAATGGTGCAATTACAAAATACAACTCGTCCCGCAAAAAAGAAGCCCTTATACGGCTTTGACGACAGAATAAAAAAAAAAATTACGGCTCCTGGAATGCGACCGTGAAAAAACAAAAAATAATCCTTGGTCATTAACGTGCAAAGTAGCCTGGTCATTAAGGGGTTAATACCAATCTATTAGGGGAATAGTCTGTAGTATTCAATATTAACCATTGAGTAGTCCAATGTGAAAAATGATAGGAGCTAACTTTTACATTTTTGTAGACCATAACCAATCTATTGGAGTAACTTAAGTTATTTCTCTGTTCCATTTTGATCTGCCTGGAAGCCCATTAACACGTATAAACATTCCCATTTTATGTATCCTAGACAGACGACCTTTGACCGCCCCTCCAGTATGAACAAACGCCAGGACTCTAGAATCAATAACTTCCATATTTTTTATTTATTTTCCTAATTAATCCAGATAGTGAAACATATACTTTTTTTTCTAATCGGTTTTTATTTTTTGATTGTAGATCTTTTTATTCTATTTTCTGTACATGATTATGGGGCAGCCATCTTGCCTGAGCTACGGTTTAGAGAATTTAGAGATATGCAGTCACATGGACTATAGGAACCTGTGAACAGGAGAGGACCCATTGACTTCTATAGGGGCGTTTTGTAGGGATGCTCATTGACCTGTGCAGAGGTCATTATGCAGGGAGCTGTGTCCATCAGCTATTGTTAATGCTGGATCTTGTGTTACCTATCATTAGGTGTTACATTTCATTGTAATCCTGCCTGTGATGATAATGAGTTGACTAATGAGAAGTGATCTCTACAGAACAGGAAGTGTGAGTCTATTCTGAGGCTTCGTGGCCACTGTGGAAACTGCAAGATTTTAGGATTATTTTTAAAAAGAGATAATGACTAAGAAAATTAAAAAAACCTCACCAAGAATTCTTTAAAAATAGGCTTAAAGAGACTGTCGCCACATTATAAGTGGCCTATCTCCTACATAAGGAGATCGGCGCTATAATGTAGGTGACAGCAGTGCTTTTTATTTAGAAAAACAATCTATTTTTACCACTTTCGGAGCGACTTTAGCTTTATGCTAATTAGTTTCTTAATGCCCAAGTGGGCCTGTTTTTACTTTAGACCAAGTGGGTGTTGTACAGAGGAGTGTATGACGCTCACCAATCAGTGACCAATCAGCGTCATGCACTTCTCTTCATTCATTTAGTCAGCGCATAGTGACACTGCGTTGTTTGCTGTGTGCTGTCTTATACTGACACATTTACGTTACTGAAGTGTTTAGACCGTGACGAGATGTCTATTCACAATCCCGGCACTTCTGTAACGTTTCTGTGGTACTTACAGCAGAGCAAGTGTAATCTCGCTGTAACCTGTCATTTACAGTGAGATCTCGCAAGATTAAGCTTGCTCTGCTGTAAGTACTACAGAAACGTTACCAAAGTGCCGGGATTGTGAATAAACATCCCGTCCTGGCTGGAAGGAATGTCTATTCACTGTCTAAACACTTCAGTAATGTTAATATGTCAGTATAAAACAGCACAGTGTGAATAACGCAGTGTCACTATGCGCTTACTAAATGAATGGAGAGAAGTGTATGACGCTGATTGGTCACTGATTGGTCAGCGTCATACACTCCTCTGTACAACGCCCACTTGTTCTACAGTAAAAACTCGCCCAGTTGTCCATTAAGAAACTAATTCGCATAAATCTAAAATCACTCCTACCGTGGTAAAAATAGATAGTTTTCTAAATAAAAAACACTGATGTCACCTACATTATAGCGCCAATCTCCTTATGTAGGAGATAGGGCACTTATAATGTGGTGACAGAGTCTCTTTAAGGGGGTTTTACACTGGACGATTATTGGGGAGATGAGCATTCATAGAACGCTTGATAATTGCCCTGTGTAAATGAGCATTTCTGCCGCTTCATTTTAACGATTGGTGGGGGTCTCCATGCTCGGACCCCCACCAATCAATATTTCTGACGTGTCAGAAGTTTTGTTGAACGTTTAGTTACCCTTTAAGGCTCAAACTAGGCCACAACCTTAAGGGGTTAAAGTGTAGCTCCAATTTGTAATATTAATTTACAGCTTAAATCTACATATTGAGCAACTTTGGTGATCTCAGACCCCCACTGATTTCCAGAACAAAAGAGCTCTAGTGAGGTTAACCCCTTTGGCACTTCTCAGAGATTTGTTACTCGAAATTGTCACAACATTCTAAGCAAAGGGCCATTTATATCAATGTTGGTATTGTGATTTCTCGAGCAGTGCCAAAGGGGTTTCATCTCTGTATTTTTGAGCCATTGTTTAGAAGACAACCTAAAGAGAAAACAGAAAATAAATTGCAGAGTTCTATGTATGTTTCTTCACGGGGTTCTCTAGACCGCCCTTTTTTTATTTCCAAACCATCCGCTCCCCTTATGGACCAGGATTGCCTAATATTTAATGTCTTGCCTTTTCCTGTGTTACATCTTAATGTGATTCCAGGTACAGAATGGGTTGACCCTGAAGATCCTACAGTGATTGCTGAGACAGAGCTCCTTGGGGCTGCAGCTTCTATTGAGGCAGCAGCTAAAAAACTGGAACAGCTCAAACCACGAGCCAAGCCGAGAGTAAGTGTCAATTGTAAAGTCCTAGTGTCCACGTAACTTCTACCATCTCATCCATAACTTTTGTGACATTTTATTTTCATAAACCCGGCCCTGAATATAAATGTTTTATCACACTTGCTGTACAGTGACTGCCTGAGCCCTTTGCAACTGTTTGTGCACACAGAAATTATTACTAGTTTTACTAACAAACGTGTGGATTAACCACAACCGTCTCTGTTGTAAAATGTACCCCGAATTAGAGGATTTTCCTGACGGAGAGCCACATCCAATCCATGTCCCCTTCTGTCTGTGGAATCGGTCCAGAACCCTCTCCTGCAGCCTCTGTCTGATATGTTTGATATATTAGGTTGTTAATTCATTCAACTATATATCAAACATATTGCTACAGTGTCCTGCGTGTGCTCCAGGGCTGTGCTGGGTTCTAGAGAGCTACCGCAGGATGGTCACCTTTCTTTTTACGATCAACCGGAATTTTCTCAACCGCCTTTTAATACAACCTCTTTTTGTATTTTAGCAGGCAGATGAGACTCTTGACTTTGAGGAACAGATCCTAGAAGCGGCGAAGTCAATCGCAGCTGCCACAAGTGCACTGGTGAAGTCTGCCTCAGCGGCACAGAGAGAGTTGGTGGCACAAGGCAAGGTAAGAGGGGTGGTAGTAATATGACCACTAATGAAAGTGTCATAAGGTTTGTCCCTCTAACTTCTTACCCTATAGTATCTTTGTCATCAGAGTCTTGTTGACCAAACTAGTGAAAGTGGTAAATCAATGTAAATATCTGGTTTCATTGTGTTTGTGTGCGTGAGTTTTGTGCTTGTGTTAGTGAACTGCTTTGTCTTTCATATATATTAACTGTGCAGTTACACAAATCTTTTTGAAAACTGAATCTTAGTAAGGTAGCCTTTCTGATGTCACATAACTATTTACATGGCATAAATGGAGAAACACACAGGGCACCTCGTAACCTGATAGACTGACTTGTAAGAGAAAGACGTCGGGGGCACGGTGAAAATATATTAACCCCCCCCCCCTAATATAACCTAGACCACAGGTATGACTCCATACTTCTTCCTTGACCACTATCAAATAAAATATTAACCACCTCTTCTATCCTAGAACAACAAGAAAGTCACTAACCTAGACCAGCAAAGTTAGTGACATTAGTCCCCCCATTTCCTTAGACCACCGGTTTTAAATTCATATGAAAAGTTTTTCCCCTATTTTCTGTTGTATGAAACCTGAGTACCTCCTATAGGCAGGTATATCTTATAGCCTGAAAAATACAGTATTTGTCATACATTTTCAGATTTAAAGATACTTCCAACCATATACAAATGACCCGTTCGAGTCCTACGTGTTTATTTTGTGGACACAACCTCTCATATTTGTTGATTTAACATGTGGTGTTTTACTCAACACATCACAACACAGACGTAACTCTTCGCCCTCCTAGGGCTTCTTTCACGGGACCAAACAGGTGATAGCCTATCCAATAGAATCAGTTCACGTGCACGATCAATGTTGTCATCCGTCATGGACGAACATCCGGCTCCTTCGTGGCTTACACTTGTGCGACTATCCATTCATACACACTTCTTTGCGACAAAATATTTTCTCCCTGCTGTTCACAGTCTTCGATAAATGTCGGCACCAGACACCAATTCACAAGTGGGGCAGCCATGGTTCCTCACACCAAACTCACAAATAAACGGACGTTCAAACCTGCACAGCAGTGACTGGGGAGACAGCGACCTCGTACGGAAAGCGCTGATAAGACAGTGCGGCGAACAGAAGTTTTAATATAACCGGAGCGCGGATAATTTTTACTCACCCTCGTGTATAATTCTGGATTCTGTCTGAGTTGTGTTTTCCCAAGTGTTCTTTGAGCAAATTAAGATCAGTTTGCTATCTCTACTGTAAAAGTTTTGGAAGAAAACCTGGCACTCCAAAAATTCTTTGTTTAAAGAATAATTTTATTTGCAATCCACAGACTTAGACAATGTGACGTTTCGGTCAAAATAACCAGACCTTTTTCAAACAGTCTGTAAAATTAATAAAGAAGTTTTTTCTATTAACAACCAATAACAATATTGATGTCATCACCATCAAAAATTAAAATCTTAGCTAATATGAAAATCATCATATCAATATAAACAAATGTTCTACATACTGCATTATATATGATCAAAAAATTAAACAAAACTACTCATATGTTATAGATATTGCGAATCATATCTTATTATACATAGGAAACTAATATGAGCAACATTCATTTGAAAAAGTTGTACACTGTAAAAGAAAATACTTTTTCTGCTGCATGGAAAAAAATAGAATAAAAAAATAAACATAGGTATAATGAATCAGCTTTACCGGGTTGCGTTTAGTATGAACAGGAGCTACGCTGTGCTGCGACGTCCGCCGCTAGCAAGGAAATGAGCGTGACTTCTTTTACCAACGTAGAGAGAAATAAGTGACTCACAGATATCTACTGTAAAAGTGACAGGCCTTGCTACTGTGTTGTGGGTAACCCCTTACCAGGCTCCTGGGAACTCTGGTTTGGAAACACTGCCCTAGAGGAACAGGTTCTGAGCCTAGGCTTTATTTAGTAAAACGATGGCGTGCATTGGAGTATTAGGAATAGAAGGACTTATTTGACTTTAGGACTTGAAGGAGTTAGCTGAAAAGTTAGTAGGACAAACTATATTATATTGCCTGCCATCAGGCAGGATCACTGCATATTATATATTAGGATCAATGTCAAGAATGTGGTCATTTCTTGTACTCTCCCTCTCCTCCCTCATGTCCAAGCCAAGTAGTATTTGTCGATGTACTTGTGTCTCTTTGCCAATATAAAATCATCACTGGTGCTTGGCAAGGGCAGAATGACAGTATGAGACTTGATAAGGTGCAGAAATGGCTTCCCCTGACCTTGTCATTAGAACTGCATGAGTCTGAAGTGGGTTAATCCCTCCTTAGTATTTGGTAACCCACAGCTTTATCTTCTCCTGGATGGTGTCCAGTGAGTGGTTATATGACCAGTCTAACCCGAATACCAGGGAAATCCCTGGCTGGCTGCAACATTGAAAAGCTGTTTAGAGTTGGCACTCATGAAATACTACCTTTAGATGAAAGACTTGTGGATTCGTATTCGAGGTCTATGAGCAAAGGTAGCGGAGATTATTACAGTAAATGAATGCAGAGCAGAATGGGATATATGGTGCTAAATGTCAAAGCTCTATAAGTGTCAACCAAATAATGGCCTTCTTAGCTACAAGTGCTGTGTAAAGCACCTCCCCATCATTTTCCTCATATACATTTATTTATGTACATATATATATACATTTATTTCTGGGTATTCTCTTGTTACCACTAGTATTTGATTTGCAGAGCTTGCGCTCTTTTAGTCGCTCCCAGTTGTCCTTTGTCCTCTTGTGAAGAATCCTGATTAATGTATAACATTACTTTTATTGCTTTTTGTTGCAGGTTGGGGCAATAGCTGCTAATGCAGCTGATGATGGTCAGTGGTCACAGGGACTCATTTCCGCTGTAAGTAGTTTTTCTATGTCATACATATACTTTTTTTTAAAGGGGTTGTCTGGTTTCCGCAAATAAATGGTATTTGTTGTATAATTAAAAGTTATACAATTTTCCAATAAACTTTCTGTATTCCTCATGGTTTTCAAGATCTCTGTTGTCATTCACTAGGAGCATTCATTGTTTACTTCCAGTGGGTACAATTCTGTCCATGGTTATGTGATGGACACACAGGTGCATGGCTCGTTACAGTTCAGTTATCAGAGCTGTGTCTTCTAACAATCCCAGCACCTGTGTGTCCATCACATGACCATGGACAGAATGTTATCCAATGGAAGTAAACCATGAATGTTCCTACTGATTAACAACAAGTAGACATCTAGAAAACCAAGAGGAATTAATACAGAAAGTATATTGAAAAATTGTAGAACTTTTAATTTTACAAAAAAATAACATTTATTTGCTGAAACCGGACAATCCCTTTAATGTCACATTATGTAGAACCTGGCCATGAGCCACCATACATTGCTTCTCCTTTGAGTTGTGTTCCTGTTATATATGCTTACTTGCTTGTAGAAAATAAAATCTGTAAAACCTTAAACTAATACAACCACCTCTGAAGTTACCATTGATGCTTGATTCCCTTTTTACTTACCAGCATCATCTCAATACTGCATTTCCCTACTAATCAGAAACGAATTTATCGCAACTCGTTGCACTTGCCAACCATTAAAACTAGGTTCCTCCTAACAATGCACCAAGCATCATATCTAACCAAGAAAGTCACCATGCATTACAAATATGCTAAGGCAAAGGCAGAAGCTGATCCTCCTGTCCTTGCCAGCCAATCAACTTCCAATTTAGATTGTAAGCTTTGTGATACTAAACATAACATACTAAACAAAGAATATATTGTGGCCTGTAGATTCAGTAGCGAATATAGCTCCACTAACATTGTATAGGTTCTTACACAGACTGCAGCCGTCTTACACTGCAGGCAACAATTTCCTTTTTCTGGTCATTTGGCCACTGTTGACTTCTTCTAGGCCAGGATGGTGGCCGCGGCAACAAGCAACTTGTGCGAATCGGCTAACGCCTCAGTGCAGGGCCACGCCAGTGAGGAGAAACTGATCTCCTCTGCCAAGCAAGTAGCAGCATCGACTGCCCAACTTCTGGTCGCCTGCAAGGTGAAAGCTGACCAAGACTCGGAAGCCATGAGGAGACTCCAGGTAGTGTGCTCAAATCTACATTGGATTAGGCTTGACTTTCACACGGAACATGGACCCTTCTTTTAATAGTAGATCTACGAATATAAATATGATTAGGCTATCAATGCTATAGCAAATACATAAATACATGCATCTGAGAAGAGAAGCTAACAGCAAAGCTCACAATGGAATTGGGGAAGCCCATTCATTTCATGTTTTTAATTTTTGGTTCTGTTAAATTGGCAAATTTTTGTTATTTTTCTTTTACTCTAACCTGCCCTTCACTTCCTATCTTCCGCCTTCATTGTTTCTGTTTTCCCACTTAATAATCTCTCTCTTTCCACACCTGACCTTCTGTACAGGCTGCTGGCAACGCTGTGAAGCGGGCATCTGATAATCTAGTCAGAGCGGCCCAGAAAGCGGCCTTCAGCAAAGCAGAGGATGATGATGTTGTTGTGAAGACAAAGTTTGTGGGTGGAATTGCACAGGTTAGTATAAAACCGCACTATGCTCTATCTGCAATGAACTCGTATTGTAGATCTATAATGGAGAGTTAAGAATGTCATCACAAACACTAGAAAATATTTGATCTCACCAACATGGTCGCCACCTCGTGTCGCTGATTTCTGCAACTGTTGTCAATGATGAAATGGCAACTGGAAATCATGGCTTTCTACTTTTTTTTTTTTTTTTTTATGGGAGAAAAAATATTGTAGGATATTTGTAAAGTGTTACAACAACTTTGTAGCTGATATAATATTGGCAAAATTGCTCAATATTAATATAATAATTATACAGCGCCAACGCTTTCTTCAGTGATGAACAATAAGTTACCGTGACATATAATTACAATCGGTTACAGTATAAACACGAGGAGGGACAGCCCTGCTCCCTGTCTTACAACCCATGTAGCCTTTGCCTTACTGTTAAAACTTTTGCTCGCCGAAATTCATCTTTACTTCTTTTTCCCAAATATATCGTTTGTAATCAAGATTTATGTATAATTTATAAAAACCTGTCCATGAGCATGATTTAGGCTCTGTTCACAGTTGAGTTAAGAGCCTCCATTGGGGGTCTCATCTGCCTTGACAGTACTTTTTGACAGCGTGAATAGTGCAGTCTGCAGTTCTATTCTTGCAGTCAAAAATGACGGCACTTTGAAGGAGATCCATGACCGCTATACCAGATTCCTTTTCAGAGACTTCATTCGAGTGCATTAATGTCTGATTATTTTCATTGTAGATCATTGCCGCTCAAGAAGAAATGCTAAAAAAGGAAAGAGAGCTGGAAGAAGCCCGTAAGAAGCTGGCCCAAATCCGTCAACAACAGTATAAGTTCCTACCGTCCGCCCTGAGAGAGGAAGACAGCTAATGATCCTTCTGGGCTTTAAACTTGGAATCCGTTTACTCTGCAGAAGGAAGAGACAAACCTTTACTGTAGCTTGAAGCCTCCCCCCATTTGTCTCCCACTGGATTCTATAACCACTATAACATGGAGGGATAGTGTGTGTTTTCACACTCCGAAAGACGAGCAGTATTATTTCCCAATGTGGACATACCCAAATTATATAAATAAAGTATATATAAAAGATATACACAGCGGCAGGGTTCTAAGAGACTGTGACATAGGGTACAGCCTCTCCTGCAATAATACGTGTGCTTTAAAAGATTGTCTCCCTTTTCATGTAACCACTCATGTTGCAGGTGCCTGCAATGCAGAGCAAAGCATAGAAGGGGTCAGTTACCTTTTTTTTCTAGTATGTTTTACAATTTGATTTGGTCACTGGATCAACTATGTTACTCTGAAATGATGTACACAAAGCCTCTTGGGAATTAAAGGCACTTGTAATTAAACAGCGATGTGTGCAATACTGTGTTTATTATACTAGAGAGCAGAAATTAGTTCTGTATGTGTGATCTAGTATGTCTTTTATTAGTACAGTATCATAGGTTGGTAGATGACATTATTTCTTTATACATGGTTTTCTATGTACCTCTACTGACCAAAGTCCATTCCAAGCGTTTCTTCTTTTGGAAAAGTTTGTACCTGTTGCACTATTTCTGAAACTTTGCTATCACTTACCATTCGCTTGGGTACTTTACCATTCTGTTTTGTTTTTTTTTAAAAGGGCCTAAACTTGTTAATGATTTATAGTATCAGTAATACGGCAGTGTTCTGGTAATATGTTTTATGTAAATCCCTGTATAATAAAGTGGTCAGGCAAATTTCTAATATACTGTGGGGTAGATTTACTCACACTGGCATTTCATACGCCAGTCTTGGCTTTCTGCTACGCTGGAGTAAGACATTATGGATTTACTAAAGAGGCTCTGTCACCAGATTCTGAAATCCTTATCTCCTATTGCATGTGATCGGCGCTGCAATGTAGATAACAGTAACATTTTTTGTTTTTTTTTTAAAACGTTCATTTTTGGCCACGTTATGAGCTATTTTATATATATATATATATATATATATATATATATATATATATATATATATATGCAAATGAGGTTTGAAATGGACAACTGGGCGTTTTTTTTTCGTTATGTCCAACTGGGCGTGTATTGTGTTTTTAACTGGGCGTGTTTACGTGTATGACGCTGACCAATCAGTGACCAGTCAGCGTCATACACTCCTCTCCATTCATTTACACAGCAGCGATGTGCAGCCACATACACAGAGATTAACGTTAATCAAGTGTCCTGATGATGAATACACATGACAATCCAGCTTGGATGTCATGTGTATTCAGAATCCTGACACTTCTGAATCTTTTCTTTGAGATTTCTAGCACGGGAAACTAAATCTCGCGAGATTTCGGAGATAAACGAGATTTCGTTTCCCTTGGTGCAAATCTCACAGAAAAGATTCAGAAGTGTCAGGATTCTGAGTACACATGACGTCCAGGCTGGATTTCATGTGTATTCATTATCAGGACACTCAATTAACGTTAACCTCTGTTTATGTGGCTGCACATCGCTGCTGTGTAAATGAATGGAGAGGAGTGTATGATGCTGACTGGTCACTGATTGGTCAGCATCAAACACGTAAACACGCCCAGTTAAAAACACAATACACACCCAGTTGGACATAACGAAAAAAAAAACGCCCATTTGTCCATTTCAAACCTCATTTGCATATATATAAAATAGCTCATAACTTGGCCAAAAATGAACGTTTTAAAAAAAACAAAACACGTTACTGTTATCTACATTGCAGCACCGATCACATGCAATAGGAGATAGGGATTTCAGAATCTGGTGACAGAGCTTCTTTAAGGAGTTTACACCTCTTAATAAATCTTTAACATGTTTTTGGTGGTCGTGCGACTCAATTGTGCCGTAAATACCGTGCCCGTGCGCCATCCATTCCCGTCCCCCATCGGATATAAAATATAAAAAAAACTATAATCCCATCGCCGCTCCTCTTCTCACTTCCGGGTACCCTCGGGCTCACTCAGCATGCTGCAGCTCTTACAGTGTACTGACGCTGAGCAGCGGCAGGGCCTTATTTGTGATGCAGAACTCAACATCCTGAGCGCTGCATCACATACAACGTCCTGACGCTGCTTGGCAGCAGTACATTGTATGATCCGCGGCATGCTAAGGGGACCCGGAGGGAAGAAGCGATGAGGTCAACATACTTTTTTTTTTTTTAATTGTCCAATGGGGAGGGAGGGGTAGTCCGATCAGTGGTGTTACCTTGTTATGCCCCACAGAGTGAATTCTACGCCACCGATTTCCACTGTAGTTACAACAGTTTTCTGGCATAAATTATAATGAATTTGTCAGGCAATGGTAGCTACGCCCCTTTGTGAAGCCATGCCCCTCTCTCAAAAGTGCCGAAGGCAGCATAAATTGCCCAAAAGCTTCAATTTCCAATGTACACTGATGATTAAAGTAACTATAACGTTGAAAGCTGCTAGAAAGCAATTGTGGCTGTCAAAGGGTAAAATGTCCTACAGTATGTGTATAAAGTCGCTATTAATCTTAGGAAGGAAAACAGGTATAAGCATGTCCTTGGACCTTTTCTTTACAGGGAGCATTGCCCACACTACATATTTATTTGATTAAATCTGTTGCATATTAATACTACTCTGCAGAAATATTCCACTCATGATATCTGAAATGTGGAGCAGCGTGGAAGAGTTGGTGAGTAGCTGTTGTAATTTAGTCATTTATTCTGTATGAAAGTGTTAAAGAATATAATAGATTTTTTTGGGCAAGTCATATGCTCTAAAAAGGTGACAGCCCTGTTTTTGTGCCTGAGAGGTACACAGAATGGCAGTCACTTTGTTTTATATCTAGATGGTATGGAGTGTTCTGTGTAATCTCTTGTACAATGTAGTTAGAAGGATGACCACATGAAGGCAGTGTTGTGCCATGTAAGTCCCCGTTACATATACACGCTGAAGGCCCATACTGCATAGCAAATATTCAGTACTAAACTAGTCGACTAGTTCACCAAACTGATGCCGTTGTTACAAGAAATGTATTTTTGCCTTTGCCCACTTCAACGCTTCTGGCTACTGTGAACTCCCATAGGTAGTGTGATTGTGGTGAACAGCTGTCAGTCTATAGGTGGCCATCTAATTCTCAAGGTCTGTTTTCACAAGTACATATACTGTCCACTGTCCACTGACAACATGCGCTGCTACTCATTGTGGCAGTTCCTACAAGTAGTCCAATCGCAGAATACAGACTGCTGTAGGGCAATCCAAAGGAATTTATAATTCCCAGAGGGCATTATCTTATTATTCCCCCATGAAACATAATTAAATAGGTTTTTAATTAACGGATATGTGCCTCTTTAGCTATGTGGACCTGTCAGAAGCAGTCGGGGGTCTAGGACCTGTTTGAGATCTGTGTTGAGCCTCATGGTGCGGTATGTTTGTTTTAGTAGAACCACGTTGGTGGTGGGGGTCCCTTTGTTACCATATAAATACGGAGTGTTAAACACAAGTACAATATGCCTGTCTAAATAAGGCCTTATGCTAATTACATTCTCCATTAGATCAACGAGACAGTAAGGGTGCCCTGTCAAAGGCAGATTTCCTGGCTGCTAAGCGAGCGCGGATTTAATGATACAACACTTCGATCGGCACTCGTTCGCTCCGTTTACATGGAGGAATGATCGCAATATATGGGGGTGAAGATCTTTAATGCAATCGTTCTCATTTTGTCGGCGGCACATCCTGTTTACGCAGGGAGATGTGCTGGCGACTAGTGACCATTTTGTTTTTGCCGCATAAAGTATGCAATCAGCCGATGAACAAGCGTTTGCTTGTTTGTCGACGGACCGTTGCCCTTCTTTACACAGGGCATGATCGCGAAGGAGTGTTCGTTTAAAGAGTCTTAGGCCGGGTTTCCACGTAGCGTAAACGCTGCATAATTTCCCCAAAGGAATTATGTGCGGAAATTCTGCAGCATTTACAGTAGCAGCAAAGTGGATGAGATTTTGAAAATATCATGGCCACGCTGCAGGAAAAAAAATGCAGTGAAAACGTTCATAAATTGACCTGCGGTGCGGAACTTAAATCCGCAGCATGTCAATTTATTCTGCGTATTCGTTGCTTTTCTGTTGGGGGATGCAAAACCCGCAACAAAAAGCCAAGTGTTGCGAATTTTGTGGTGGAATCGCAGCTATTCCACTGCAAAAATCGCAACTCAGGAAAAAAAAAATCATGCTTACCGAGAACTCCCCTTCTTCCTCTAGTCACGCCTACTGTGATGACATTTCATCCCATGTGACCGATGCAGTCAATCACAGGCTGCAAAGGTCACATGGGCTCCAGGGGAGGCCGGACTGGACGGCAAAGGAGGGATGCGTCACCAGGACAACGGCCTGGATAAGTAGGAACTTTTTTGGGGGGGTTTTCTTTGCCTTCCGCTGCGGTTTCCAGGTCGGATACGCCACACCGTTTTTGCGCAGCGTATCCGACCCGTTGGAACTCCGCCTTAAGGTTCAAGATAAAGGGGCACATCTCTTGGTGTCTCCTGATATGTTTTGAAATGTGAATAAATAGGGTATACATACATTTTAACCGGTTCAGTACCAGGCATGCTTTAGACATTTTTAGCATGCGTTCATTAAACCGCTATAATGGTGTCTTTTTTTGGGGTTCGTGTCATGATTTCTGCAATCTTTTTTCCATCATCAATGCAGGTTTTTAATTTTTACTTTTAGAATAATTAAGCTTATAATGTGAAAAAAAATAGGTAAACATTTTACTTTTTACCTGTTTTTTTTTTTTTTTCTGGTAATATAGTGTTACCCTAAAATAATAGACTGTTTTTTTTATTTGTGACAGTGATTTTCTACTATCAATTTTGATTTGTTACATGTTTATTTTAGGGTAATTGGGTCAGGGCGAGCATTTTGACAATGATGAGCTCTGGGGGGGTTTATTATGCGTAATATTTCTTTAATTTAATTTTGTTTGTTTTGCTTTTTTATTATTATTATTAATAATAATAATATCATCTGTCCCCCTCATAGATCAGAATAGATTATTGACTTTTATTTTATTTTTTTTACACTATAATTTTCAACTGTAACTGGCGCGGCACAGCATGGGAAATTAGCCCTGTTGTAGTGATTACTGTCACTGTTAGGGCCGTGCTAGGCAGCTTCCTACTACTGGCATTCCAGCAATCATGTGACTAGTCACATGACCACCTGGACCAATATAGGCAGCGGAGCTGACTTCGTTTCTATTGAGTGCTGTGAATGTGAGTACAGAGAGAACCAAAATCTGTGAAAATCGCTTTGGTCTACTCTCCAGAGTCCCTGGCAGTCTCTGACTGTCGGGTACCTGACATTCAGCTGCCCAATCGCTCGTACAAGTTCAAACCTGCACTATATATATGGCGGTCCTCAACCGGTTAAAGTGTACCACTCAAAGCCAAGAAATGGCTTATTCAAGTCTCTCCAGAGTGGTCTGCTAAATCCTTTGATATCACTAATGAAGCTGTGGAAGCGGCTCCATAAAGCTGGACAGCTGTACGGTACAGTCTATAACCCCACAGGGAGTATGTAATGTGTAAATGCTAAATGGGTTAGGACTACCACACAGCTTGTCCGTTTCAGTAATTGTAGAACTTATTGTGAACATCATTAACCGGACCTCCTTGTAGTCTCTATCTGGTTTCAAATATATAATTTAACTCCATAAAAACCTGAGAAATAGGCTTGGTTCTTGTTTTTCCCTCCCCGGCTTAAGAGCCATAACCGTACATTCTGATAGGTCGGACTTTTACGGATGTAACAATTATGTTTATTTTGAACATGACATCGTTAGATCGCTGATACCAGTGTAAGGTATTTTTAAGCGGGTTTTGCAGTCCCTAAAAATTGATGGACTGTCCTCAAGAAAGGCCATTAATAGCAGATGGGTCGGGGTCTGACTCCTGGGACCCCCACCGATCAGCTGTTTTGAAGGGGGTGCAGTGCTCGTACGAGCACTACTTCCTCTTCATTTGTACTTGCTCACTGTGAATCGTCGACAAGGATGTAGCGGCGATTCACAGGAGCTGCAGCCTTCTTCTCCCATTGAAGTGAATGGCCTATCCTGTTTGAGGGCTTTTTTTTGCGGGATGACTTGTAGTTTTTATTGGTACCATTTTGGAGTACATACGACTTTTTGATCACTTATGACATTTTTTTTTAAGACCGGATGAACAGAAAACCATAAATCTGGCATTGTTTTTTATTTTATTTTTTACGGCGTTTACCGTGTGGGTTAAATAATGTAATTGTTTTATAGTTCGGATCGTTAGACGCGGCAATACCAAATGTAACTTTTTTTACTTTTATTTTCATAATAAAGCATTTTGTAAGGGGAAAAAGTGGGATTTTCTTTTTCTTTTTTTTTTAACTTGGGATTTTTATTTACTATAATTTTTAATTTTTTTTTGTAGGGTCCCACTAGGGGACTTTACTATGCGATCTCTTTTATAATACACTGCAATACTTCTGTATTGCAGTGTATTATGCCTGTCAGTATAAAACTGACAGGCATCTGTTTGGCCATGCCTCTAGTAGGCATTCGCTAAAGGAAGACCTGGGGGCCTTTGTTAGGCTCCTGGCTGCCATAAAAACCAATGGCACCCCGCGATCACATCGTGGGTGTGCCGATGGGATGAGAGAGGCAACCCACTCCCTCTAAAACCACTGAGATGCAGCAGTCACTATTGACCGCTGCATCTGAGGGGTTAAACTGGCACCAATCCCACCTGTTTTGGTCCTGCACATTCAAGAAGGCCTACTCCCAGCCCTCCGCTACCGGAGGTAGCTGAGAGCAGGGAGCTTTTATTGCTCCCAGCAGCGCTGATTTCTTCTGGTGCAGCTCCATAAAAAGCCAACTGCATTAGAATAAAGCCTGTTAGTGACCGCCGTAAAAACACCTATGGCTGATCACTAACTGGCTAAGTCCTGCCTCTGGCATGGCTTAATAAAAGGAGAAACATAGCAGGGGGCCTTTTAGGCTCCCAGGCTGCTGTGACAACCATCGACCACCCATGATCGTGTCACAAGCGGCCCGATTGGATGACCGAGAGGCAGAGTCCTCTTTATAACGGCTTAGATGTCGATATTGACTGTGGCATCCAAGTGGTTAAACTCGTGAGACCACTCCATACTTCTCCCCACCATTCATGACTTACAGTTAGTTACTTCATGATGGGTTAAGGCAGGGGTCTCCAACTCGGCCGGGTAAGTGGGCCACATATAGATAAAATATGAAGTTGACGGGCCGCATTACTTTCAAATTTGATACAATACAAAATTATTGTTAATTAATTTGTTATTTGAACTGCTATAATAACACTACATTACTATAATAATACTGCTAGGTTTAAACGTAACGGAAATTTGCAAGATTTCTCCATGTGCTTATTTCAACAATGCAGTTTTCCAGCTTAAGTGTTGCTAAATGCAGTCCGGCGGCTCAGTTGGCAGCGTTTGACAGATACACAAATGTCAAGATTGGGCAGCCCCTTTTTAGAAAGTGCCGCAGAGCCCTCTGTAGAAAGTGCCGCAGAGCCCTCTGTAGAAAGTGCCGCAGAGCCCTCTGTAGAAAGTGCCGCAGAGCCCTCTGTAGAAAGTGCCGCAGAGCCCTCTGTAGAAAGTGCCGCAGAGCCCTCTGTAGAAAGTGCCGCAGAGCCCTCTGTAGAAAGTGCCGCAGAGCCCTCTGTAGAAAGTGCCGCAGAGCCCTCTGTAGAAACTGCCGGAGAGCCCTCTGTAGAAACTGCCGCACATCACTAGATAATGCCAGTGTCCTCTGTAGGTACTGCCACCCACCCACAGTGCCCTCTGTAGATGCCGCCGCCACAGTGCCCTCTGTAGATGCCGCCGCCACAGTGCCCTCTGTAGATGCCGCCGCCACAGTGCCCTCTGTAGATGCCGCCGCCACAGTGCCCTCTGTAGATGCCGCCGCCACAGTGCCCTCTGTAGATGCCGCCGCCACAGTGCCCTCTGTAGATGCCGCCGCCACAGTGCCCTCTGTAGATGCCGCCGCCACAGTGCCCTCTGTAGATGCCGCCGCCACAGTGCCCTCTGTAGATGCCGCCGCCACAGTGCCCTCTGTAGATGCCGCCGCCACAGTGCCCTGTGTAGATGCCGCCGCCACAGTGCCCTGTGTAGATGCCGCCGCCACAGTGCCCTGTGTAGATGCCGCCGCCACAGTGCCCTGTGTAGATGCCGCCGCCACAGTGCCCTGTGTAGATGCCGCCGCCACAGTGCCCTGTGTAGATGCCGCCGCCACAGTGCCCTCTGTAGATGCCGCCGCCACAGTGCCCTCTGTAGATGCCGCCGCCACAGTGCCCTCTGTAGATGCCGCCGCCACAGTGCCCTCTGTAGATGCCGCCGCCACAGTGCCCTGTGTAGATGCCGCCGCCACAGTGCCCTGTGTAGATGCCGCCGCCACAGTGCCCTCTGTAGATGCCGCCGCCACAGTGCCCTCTGTAGATGCTGCCGCCACAGTGCCCTCTGTAGATAGTGCCACGCACACACCCAGTAGACAGCTCCATTGGGGCTCCCTCTAGGAGTGGAATCCCAAGCCAGAGCGTTGCCGACGCTTTGGCCAGGTAATTCCTCTGCTGGAGGAGCCCCTCATGTCACTGTCCATACACAGTAACGTCAGGGGATCCTCCTGTACCGGAATGTGATGTTAGGGGCAACTTCAGAGCCGGTGTCCCAGAGCGGAGCATTAGTATAGGCTCTGCTCTGGAACTCTGTGGAAGTAACTGACATCAGTGTCCATATATGGACAGTGATATCAGGGGCTTGCCCAGAGCTGGAGTCCCGGAGCAGAGCTTCTTCTAGCAGTCTGTCTAGGATTCCAGCTCTGCTCCTGACATCACTGCTCATATATGGACAGAGATGTCAGGGGCAACCCCAGAGCTGGAGTCCCGGGCAGAGCGCTAGTAGCGCTCTTACTGGGACTCCAGCTGTGCTCCTGACATCACTGTCCAGCTCTGGTGAAGCCCTAGACATCGCTGTCCATATGTGGACAGCGATGTCCGGGGATTCCACAGAGTCCCAGAGCAGAGCCTATACTAACGCTCTGCCCGGGACTCCGGCTCTGGGGAAGTCCCAGACATCGCGTGTCCATATATGGACAGGGATGTCAGGGAATTCCACAGAGTCCTGGAGCAGAGCCGATACTAGCGGCTCCGTGTCCCGCGGGCCGCAGATGACAGCCTCGGGCCGCGTGCCTGAGACCCCTAGGTTAAGGGGTTAGAGGAAAAAACAAAATAAACCGCAACTACCACTTCTGAAACTAGTTTATATACTATATTAAAAATTATGCCTCAAGTGTAGAAGAAGGCTGAAGTGAGGTAAGGTTGACTTTAAAAAAAAATACAGATTTATTTAATCATTTTTATGTCTGTCCAAATAATACAAATTGTCACAAAGATCATGAGTTCTTGTGACTGTTGCGAAGACGCCAACATCTGTTATCAACTGATCGACTTGCCATGATAAGACTCATCTGAACCCACTAATATCAACAGGATCAGCCGACTTATGTGTATGGGTGCCTCAACACTGGTCTCTGATGACAAATGTTGGAAAGAGGGATTGGGCATGTTGAAATCCAATTGTCTGGAGTCGGCAGGAATAGCGGTCAGGCATACAAGCGATAACTATTGCTGAAGTATGGCCAGTAGAACAATCTATGCCTAAGCTGCAGTGTATTATACTAGTCTTGCCAAAGACCTGACCTGCCGGTTTCTGGCACTTTTTATTATTTTTTTTTGTAATGAGAAATGTGGCAGAAAAATTTGACGTTTTGTATTTTGAAGCCCCTCCAACTTTCATCCCTGACACCACTAAACCTGTTGGAAAAGGTGATGCAGGGACCTCATAAATACGGTGTTCAGATAGTTGCAAAGTTGCTTTATTTTTATTTTGGATGCATTGGAGCAATAAAATAAATTGGTTACAAAAGTGTAGCCACTTTACAAAGGCCTCTGTGGTTTGTAAAAACCATGGCAGAGGTTCTGATGGATGTTTCCATAATATTGATCCTTGCTTCTAGAGTGGAGGAAACCCCTGCCGCCAGATGATAAGTGACAATATTGCCTAGGGACCCCTTTCCACTAGGGTTGTACATCAGGAAGCAGTGCCCTTTGTAAATGTGAATGATGCCAAGTGTGCTGCCGATGGATGAAGATAAACAATAGTTTTATTGTTCATCTTTGATCTTCATTCGCAGTGGCCAAGTCTTTAGAAGATTGCTTGGAAACGAGAGTTTTTACAATAATTGGTCAGGGTAATTTGCCCTTAAACCCCCTTGAAATCTACCTTACCTACGTTGTTTTGCCGTTTAATGCAATCTAGTGTTCACTTTTATCAGCCATTTCAGCCTGGGTAGAAGCTGACTGTAATGTTCTTCAGTGGGATTACTGATGGGAAGTCCAGTCTGCCCCTATGATTATGGATTTATCTCCTATATGTTCAGTTCTAAGATCCTCCGAGGCAGCATGGTGGCTCACTGGTTATCACTGTTGCCTTGCAGTACTGGGGTCCTGAATTCAAATCAGACCAACATCTGCATGGAGTTTGCATGTTCTACCCATGTTTGTGTGGGAATCCTCCAGGTACTTCCTACTACACTCCAAAAAATATACAGGTAAAGGGTATTAAGATAGTGAGTCTTATTGGGGACAGTTAGTGAGGACAACCTCTGTACAGTGCTGTGGAATATGCTGGCACTACATAAGTAACAGAAATAAATGAACCTCTAGAAACTTTTTACATATATAAGTATAGTTGAGCTTAGTATAAGGCCCCATGCACACGAATGTACTTTTGCAGCCGCAATTCCCCTGAAAATCCACGGGAGAATTGCGGCCCCATTCATTTCTATCGGCCCATGCACACGACCGTGGTTTCCATGGTCCGTGCATGGCCCAGGAGCCTGAGCCGCAGAAAGAACGGATATGTCTTATTAAGGCCGTGTTCCGCAGTTCCAGGCTCATAGAAAATAATGGACACGGCCATGTGCACGGCCCGCAATTTGCGGGTGATACTCCGTGGGCGGCCGACCTGAAAATCACGGTCGTGCACATGGCTACGGTCGTGTGCATGAGGCCTAAGCTTTTATACTGTAGGTTTAGAGCAGAGACGTAGCTAGATTCTCCTGCGCCCCCCCCCACCCAACGTCTTTCGCGACATCTCCTTTACCCTCGCCGTGTTTGCTTGCTATACCAATCAATGAGGTGTAAAAAAAATTTCACTATTTTTTTTAATGTAACTCTAGCATAAAACTATTTGTACATTTTACAAGCGATATAGTTCTATAAGGGAGTTGCCGTAACAATAAATTAGAAGAAAATAAATTCAAGGCCACACACAGACCCCTTGTAGATGGTGCCACACGCAGACCCCTTGTAGATGGTGCCACACGCAGACCCCTTGTAGATGGTGCCACACGCAGACCCCTTGTAGATGGTGCCACACGCAGACCCCTTGTAGATGGCGCCACACGCAGACCCCTTGTAGATGGCGCCACACACAGACCCCTTGTAGATGGCGCCACACACAGACCCCTTGTAGATGGCGCCACACACAGCCCCCTCTTGTATAGAACGCCACACAGCCCCCCTGTTGTAGATAACGCAACACAGTCCCCCCTTGTAAATAGCTCCGCGCACAGCCCCCCTTGTAGATAGTGCCACACACAGCCTCCGCTTGTAGATAGTGCCACACAGCCCCGCTTGTAGATAGTGCCACACAGCCCCGCTTGTATATAGCGCTCCTTGTAAATAGTGCCACACTTACCCCCTTTGTAAAATAGCACCAAACCTGCCCCCACTTGTAAACAGCGCCACACAGCCTGCCCTAGTAAATAGTGCCAAACATAGCCCCCCTTGTAGATAGCGCCACACACAGCCCCCCTTGTAAACCGCACCAACACAGCCCTCCTTGTAGATAGTGCCACGCAAAGCCCACTGCGCCCCTTGTAGATAGCGGCACACTCCCCCCTTGTAGATAGTGCCACACACCGCCCGCCACCCCCCTTGTAAATAGCGCCAAACTGTAAACAGAGCAGAGAGTGGTGGCCTACCTCTACTGCTCTCTGCTCTGCCTGACGTGACTCACCGGACGAGCTGAGGAGGTCATGCGGCGTAGGCAGCGGCGGAGTTCCTTCTGACTAGGGTCGGTGACAGCCCGGGAGTGGACCAGTGAAGTCAGGTAACTGGACTGGTCCACTCCCGGGCCGTCACAGACCCCAGTCAGAACGCCGCCGCATGAACGCTGATCGCTGCTGCAGGTGTCCGACATACAGGGCGCCTATCAGCAGCGGTCAGCTGTTCTGCCTTGGTGCCCCCCCTTCCCTACCACCTGAATGCGCTCGGGGAACATGCTCCACCTGCCCCCCATAGCTACGTCCCTGGTTTAGAGGCCCCTTAAATGTGGAGCCCAGAATGTATTGAATATTCACTTTTAATACAAACTCCTCTATATTTAGGTGTATTCAGTAAATATGCAGTTTACCAGAGTAGAACATAGTTGTTTCCTGGTTGGGGTGTAGTCACTCAGACTCTGGATTGGGGGTTGTAAAAAAAAAAAAAACAGGAGTCAGGAAGATGTGAGGAGCGTGTTGTAAATCTGAGGTTCCCATCAGGATTACAAGACATGCATTCCTTATATAGCACATCACTGTCTGAGGCTGAGAATTCAGTGTGGAGGGCTGTGGCTTCACCCCTTCATGGCCACATAGTTACAGCGTAGACCGGCCAAAACAGGGTTACTTTCTGTGCTAATGTTTTGGCTTCCTGTACAGCAAATACCATCTTGTTTAAACGGGTCTCCTACAAATAATTGAAAGTATCCACTAACTCCTAGTAATGTTGGCTCCTAGTGTTAATACGCCTTCGTCTTCTGGGTGGGAGGGAGGACTGAATCCCCTTCTTGCAGAGTAGAGATGATAAAGGAATCAGCTGAAATGTGGTTAGTACTCAGGACCATATTTGGCTGTGTTTATCCAAAGTCTTTCTCGTCTGCTATTGTAGCCTGTCACTTTCATTCTCAAATAAGTTTTCCGGCTTGGACAGTCAATGCTCAGCTCTTCACTCCATGCTATAAATACATAAGTAGAAGTTGTGTGTTATCTTAAGAGTAACATGCTGAGCTTATATTAAATCTATACAGCAGCACAGGACTAAACTCGCCCTATAAATGGTTCCAGTATGTAGTTGTCCCTACACTTCTTCATGTACTAAAGTATAAAGGCAAATTCATGTTCAGATATTCCATTGGTATGGGCAGGTAATATACTTACGGTTACTAGCTGAACCGCAGGCAATAGTCAAATGAGAAAGCAGTGCAGGCTCATCCGCATTCTACTCATGTGATGTTCTAGAGGGGCCATGCCCCTTACTCGTGTGAGGTAAAAGGTAAGTTCTAAGTGCAGCCAGATTAGGCACATGATACACAATCGTATTCAAAATTTTAAGTATTGGTAAATATGTCATCAATATTCAAATGATGAACGTAGATGTATATTCTAAACTATCGGTACTTTCCCCTCGTCTTTTAAGCTTGCTGTAGTCACCACAATTCTCAAGAAGCTCACACTTGATGCCTCCCCCTCATAACTATTGTCCTGTATATTTTCTTCCCTTTGCTTTCAAACTTCTAGAACGTGTGGCGTAGTCGTCTGGTCAATTTCCTTTCTTCTAAGTTTATGAGGGACCCCTTACAATCGGTTTCCATACTTTACATTTTATTAAGTACAGTAAAAAATTGTGTAGTACCGTGTTAGCCAGAGACAATATGAAATGTTAAATACTTTTGTGTCAAAAAAGACAAAAGTATAATAGGTATGATACCTTTATTGGCTAACCATAAAAGTTCTATATGCAAGTCATTTCTAAGTCATTCATTTGTAAACTGCCTGAAGAAGGGGCCTCTGTGCTTTGAAAGCCGCATATAGAACTTTTATGGTTAGCCAATAAAGGTATCATACCTATTATACTTTTGTCTTTTTTGACACAAAAGTATTTAACATTTCATATTTACATTTTATTGAAACTGCATTAACCAAAGTATCTAATGATCTCTTATCAGCCAAATCCAATGGTCTTTACTCCCTAATCCTTCTAGATCTATCTGCCGCAATTGTCATGGTAGATCACTCAATACTCCTTCATACTCTCCACTCCTTTGGCTTAAAGGACACTGTCCTATCCTGGTTATCTTTGTATCTTTCTGACCGCTCTTAGGGTATGTGCACACACACTAATTACGTCCGTAATTGACGGACGTATTTCGGCCGGAAGTCCCGGACCGAACTCAGTGCAGGGAGCCGGGCTCCTAGCATCATAGTTATGTACGATGCTAGGAGTCCCTGCCTCGCTGCAGGACAACTGTCCCGTACTGAAAACATGATTACAGTACGGGACAGTTGTCCTGCAGCGAGGCAGGGACTCCTAGCATCGTACATAAGTATGATGCTAGGAGCCCGGCTCCCTGCACTGTGTTCGGTCCGGTACTTGCGGCCGAAATACGTCCGTAAATTACGGACGTAATTAGTGTGTGTGCACATACCCTTACAGTATGTCTTGTACTGACTCTACTTCCCCTCACTGTTAGGCTAAGTTCACACTGAGTTTTTTTACGTGGAAACCGCGCCAAAAAACTCGTCAAAAACGGCCCAAAAATGCCTCCCGTTGATTTCAATGGTAAAACCGCCTCGCAGGAGAAGGAAGCGACATGCCCTATCTTCGGGCGTTTCCGCCTCTGACCTCCCATTGACTTCAATGGGAGGCAAAGAAAGGGTATTTCGCAGTGTTTTATGCCCACGGCGCTCAATGGCCGCGGGCGAAAAACGCAGCGAAAATCGGCGTGCAGGGAGAGGAAAATCTGCCTCAAACTTCCAAACTGAATTTTGAGGCAGAAATTCTGCCTGCAAAATACTCAGTGTGAACATAGCCTTAGAGTTCCCCAAGGTTCAGTATTGCGCCCCCTGCTGTTTTCTCTCGCCACAATTCCAGTAGGGCAGACTATCTGCATTTTTGGTTTCCAGTACCATCTTTATGCTGATGATACCTAACTAGAAACGTCCTTGCGGGACATTTCTCCTGATGGCCTAAAAAAAAAAAAGATTTTCTTACACCTTGTCGTAAAAGTAACCAAGATATGTCTTCACATTTTATACCTATTTAGACCAACTGTGCCAAAAGGAAACGATGTTTCGCTTCTCTGAACACTTTTAAAAAATGAAAAGAGGCGTGGCTCAACACTTGGCACAAAAAAAAACGTAACTCAGCCAACCAAGCGGTGGTATAAGGAGGAGAAAGTGTCTTGCAAGATGCGTCAAATGTATCATACAGCCTGCACTACAATAAATTTGGCACATCTTCTGGCTGCCTGGTCTAAGTTTATGCTGTGTAAATCTAGAACGCATTAGAAAATCTTCCCTACTGAGTATCCGATGTCTCTACTGTTATGTCCTCTTTATATCTCAAATTTAATCTTCCTAAAATTGAGCTCCTTGCCTAAACATGACATCTCCATCTCCCTCTGTAATGCTACATCCTTCCAAGGCACAATGTATTGGAGTTCTCCTTTCTTCCTCTTATTTAATTAATTGCGAAGTCCTTCACCTAAAAAACATCTCTCGTTTCCATCCCTACCTCACCACTGACCCTACTAAAACATTAATCCAGGCCCTGATAATTTCTTGTCGCGATTATTTTAAGGGCGAGTTCACACATAGCGTAAATACTGCAGAGTTTTTGCAACATTTAATTGCAGAAAATCTGCAGCATAATACAGTAGCAGCAAAGTGAATGAGATTTGTTTAAATCTCGTCCAATGTATAAATGATGAGTGGAAAAAACGCTCAGAAATTGACCTGCGGTGCGTTTTTTTAAAAATCTGCAGCATGTCAATTGTATTTGCGTAATTGCTGCTTCTTTATTGTGGTATTTTTCCATTGAATTCGATGGGGAAGTAAAACCTGCAACAAATCGCAGATGTAAAAATTTTTAAAAAAAAAAAGCTTATACTTACCCAGAAAGCTGTGCTGCTTTGTCCAGGCCAGTTTCCTGGGATGACGCTTCATTCCATGTGACTGCTGCAGTGGTCACATGAGATCCAGCGGTCATGTGCGATGAAACGTCATCCCAGGAGGCAGGATGGCAGAGGGATGCGTCACAATGGCTACAGAAGTATGAACCTTTTTTTAAGTGGAGTTTTCCACAGCGAACATTCTGGCCAAAAAACTGCACCACAATTTGGTGCGGTTTTTCTGCCAGAATTCCCTGCATCGCCCAGAGCGGATATGCTGTGGGCTTTTACGCAGCGTATCCGCCCTGTTTGAACATAGCCAAACTCACTTCTAATTGGACGTTTACTAAATAGACTGGCTTTGCTTCAATCCATCATGAATACAGCAGTCAGGTTTATCACACTTTCCGTTATATTAATGCCTCAGCTCGCTGTCGCTTATTACACTGGTTTCCTGTTTCTCCTCCTAGTCTACAAGGCTGCTCACAATGCTGCACCATCATTCAGCGCTGATCTCATCTTCGTCTACCAACCCACACGTGCTCTTCACTCAGAAAATGACACACCTTTCATCCTCCCTTATTGCATCCTCTCACTACCATCTACAGGACTTTTTCTGTGCTTCACCCATTTTACGGAACTCGCGGTCCTGGACCATTCGACTTGCTTCTGACATTCCCAGTTTTAAGCGTGTCTTGAAAACGTATTTCTTCAAGGAAGTCTATCTCAAAACCATAGTCCATGGACCATACAAAAGCTGACCTGGTCACCAATATCTCCACTCTGTTCTGAACTAGCATCCCTCATCGCTGCATTTATATTCCCCTTGCCAAACAAGGGGCTGATCCCCTCGACAAATTCGCACCATGTTCCTATTTTATATGATGAGAAAAAAGTAGAGATGCCCCGTGCCACATAGTGCAGGTAAACCAGGGAGGATGGTCAGAAAGGTAAATATGTGCTCACCTATGGTGGTTGTGCTTAATTCAGACACAACTCTGATGTAGGCAGGAATTGCTTAATCCAGAGTGTATGCTGCTGCCGCCGCGGTCCGATCCAGTAACAATGTCACCGCAAAGTATACAATTAGGTATCAATAAAAAAGTAGGAGCACGATCCGCACTGCTATACATGCAATCCAAAAATGATGTTTAAATAAACAAGGTATATTTATTGTTGCTAAAAGGCTACACGTTTCAACGCTGAACTAGTGTCTTCATCAGGCCAAACATAGGACAAACAGTATTGCACCTTAAATACAGTGCGTTTTTTTTTAAAAACCACCAAGAAGACACACAGGTCAAAGAGCGGCTGTGACGTCATATCAAGGTTAAAATAATGCAAAGGGAGATCAACCATTACTAAAATAAAGAGTTCCACATAAAAACAAACCGACCAAATGATACAATGTACATACAGCATAGTTGGAGCATCTCATGAAAAAAAACACAGATCAAAGATATAAGCTAGGCGTAATTAGTGTGTACGGAACACAGCGTAATGTTTATATGGCACAGTGTAAAAACTGGTTTAATGCGATCATAGGTTTAACCAAACATTCCCACTCAGCCCCTAATGACTATATTGTAGAATAGTTGCAGGGTAAGGGTATGTTCACACGCCCATTGAAAGCCCATTGAAAGCAATGGGCAGACGTTTGTCTGTTCACACGAGGCGTAATTTACGCGCCGCTGTCAAATGACGGCGCGTAAATAGACGCCCGCGTCAAAGAAGTGACCTGTCACTTCTTTGGCCGTATTTGGAGCCGTTATTCATTGACTCCAATGAATAGCAGCGCCAATTACGTCCGTAATGGACGCGGCGTTCAAGCGCCTGCACATTCCGTTACGGCTGAAATTACGGGGATGTTTTCAGGCTGAAACATCCCCGTAATTTCATCCGTTACGGACGTCCTCGTGTGAACATACCCTTAATGTTTACGCACGTACCAGCAACAATGGATTACGAAAATACGACGTTGACGGTCCGCAGCAGGCTACACAGGCAACAGTCGTGGGGCATCCCTGGGGTCAAGGTAACCAAGGAGCAATGGAAGCCGAGGGGACAAGAAACTGCAGCACTTGTAAGTGCGTAAGAATATGAAATGAGCGGGCATTCATAGGAAATATTTAGTTGTCCTTATCACACCTGTAAAACGCGTAAATAAATATTACACATATTAATTATAGCAGAAGGATATGTTTGTGGAGACTAACACCCACATAATGGGTTTCCTAAAAAAAAAAAATGCTTATTAGAAAATGACACGTTTGGCATCAGGCTCGGAAAATATAAAATATGATTAGCATCAGGTTCGAAATATGTACATAAAAACATATAAATATAGAGTGATAAATTGGTAATTGCCAATACACAGAAAAATGTGTCATTACTAGTACAACTGAATAAGAAAAATAATATGTCCATGGATTGGAGACAGATTGAACTACTAAATGAATGTATGCACATATGTATTAGAATATGCAGAAGTGTATGTATATGCAGGAGAGGTGCACATGTATAAATAAAAAGCATATATGTACAAGAATTACACATAAGGAACTCAAACAGATAGTGTTTACTAAAAAGTAAAATAGTGTTTTTTAGTAATCTAATAATAACCTAATGCATTGTACCTCTGAGGGCTCCTATGTAGGAAGCAGAACCGCCAAAATTGCAGTGCATTATATTAGTATAATGTTAAAAGCACCCAGCTCCATTGTACCAGCAGCGTGATTGGTGCTATTACAAAGCATGGAATTACATGTGGCTCCTAGGCTTTGCAATGGTGCTGATCGCGTTGCTAGTACGGAGGAGCAGAAAGCTTCATACATTATACTAATGTAATGCACTGCACCTTAGGGGGCTCTGTTTTATATACAGGAGCCTCCCGAAATACAGTACAATTAGGCTTTGGCTACACAGACTTTATAATTTTATCGAGTAACAGCTGCCGTCCACAAGATTGCTTGCAACTCAATGTATTGCTTTGTACTGCAGCTCTAGCTCCTTAATTAGAATTAATTAGTTGCCTTACAAAAAGTCTCTAGGTAAGTCAGGCCTTATTAATACATTTCCAGGAGGAATAACAGAGGAATATCACAACACAGAGTTCTAAGCAAAGGTCTTTCAGAATGGTTATCTCATGTGGAATACAAGTATCTACTATAACAGACATGTCAAGAGAGGTGACAGGCTCCGCTATAAGTCCAATAACTCACAGGTGACGTCTTCTCTGATTGTAGACCGGTCTTTCCTTTACTTTACTTTTCCATCTGGCCCAGACCGCCATGACGACTTCTCCTGACGACTGCAGATTCGTGCTGAGATATCATTGGTTCTGCAGCAATCCCCTGCCTCTGTAGCAACACAAATTAATTCAGACACCAGATCCATTAATTAATTCAGACCCCCCAAATTAACCCCTTCCTGCACCTTGACGTAACTGCACGTCAATGTGTGCAGTAAGTTCGCGCACCTTGACGTGCAGTTACGTCTGTGTTTGACAGTTAACCGCCGCGCGGCGCTTCACCGCAGCGGTGGTTAACTGTGCAGGGTGTCTGCCCTGCATTCCCCGTTGCCGATTTCGGCAGTTAACCCCTTCGATGCGGCGGTCGATTCCGATCGCCACATCGAAGGATTTTAGCGCCGATCGGCAGCCCCCACGTGAAATCACGGGGGCTGGCGATGGTACCCATGGCAACCGGACGCCAGACAATGGCTTCCGGGCTGCCATGTACAGAAGCCTACGAGGACCAGCCGGAGGCTGGTCCTCGTAGGCTTCCTGTCAGTGTGACTGTTACGTCACAATAACAGTTAGAATACATTACACTACGTAGGTAGTGAAATGTACTCTATCAGCGATCAAAGCTGCAAGTCTAAGTGTCCCCTAGTGGGACAAGTGAAAAAAGTAAAAAGAAGAATAAAAATGTTTTAAAAAAAGTGTAAAAATAAAAGTTATAAGTGACATAAACAAGAACTGCTTTTTTTTCCTATAATAAGTCTGTTATTATAGGAAAAAAATGAACACGTAAAAAAAAAGTATCACCGCGTTCGTAACGACCCCAACGATAAAACTATAATATTTTTCCCGCACGGTGGACACCGCAAAAAAAATAAACGAAAAACAATGCGAGAATCACTATTTTTTGGTCACCACCCCTCCCGAAATATACATTAAAAAGTGATCAAAAAGTCGCATGTACGCCAAAATAGTACCGATACAAACTAAAACCCGTCCCGCAAAAAACAAGCCCTTACACAGCTTTTTTGACTGAAAAATAAAAAAGTTATGGCTCTCAGAATATGGTGACACAAAAAATAATTTATTTTCTAAATAAGTTATTTTATTGCGCAAACGCTGCAAAACATAAAAAACCTATATACATATGGTATCGCCGTAATCGTACCGACCCGCAGAATAAAATATAATGGTCATTTATAGCCCAGGGTAAACGTCGTAAGAAATAAATAAAAATCATTGTCAGAATTGATGGTTTTTGGTCACCTGGCTTGCCGAAAAATGGAATAAAAAGTGAACAACAAAATCGCATGTACCCTAAAATGGTACCAATGAAAATTACAGATTGTCCCGCAAAGAATAAGCACTCACACAGGTCCGGTGGTGTAAAAATAAAAAAAGTTTCGGCTCCCAGATTATGGCGATGCAAAATGTGCAGAGCGTTCCAAAAGCGGATAAGATTGGGCACCATTTATCTTTGCGACACTGGCCACATATCTGCGGATTATTATTTATTTACCCCATTATTATACCCTCTTATTATGCCCTGATGTACTCTGCCCAGCATACATATGCCCCCAAATTATAAATTGAAATACCAGCAAAACGCCAAACAGAACTACTACCAAGCTAAATCTGTGCTCCAAAAGCCAAATGCCGCTCCCTCCCTTCTGAGCCCTACAGCGTGCCTAAACAGCCGTTTACGTCCACCGATATGGCATCGCCATACCCGGGAGAACCCGGTTAATATTTTATGAGGTATTTGTGGCACAACATATAGTGCACTAAAATGGCAAATCAATGGAAAATTATGATTTTCACTCTGCAGCATCCGCTGCGCATTAAACCCTTCACGCACCATGACTTAAAGGAACAGTGTCACCACAAAAAAAAATTTCATGTCAGTTTAATGTTAGTGTTTTATTAAAAACGTTTTTATTTATTTGTGTGTTTGTGTGTTACTTTTTTCTATTTTTTCACTTTTTCTTCCCTATGGGGGCTGCCATTTTTTTTTCCATTTCTGTATGTGTCGATTAACGACACATACAGACATGGAATACGGCAGCCACAGTCCCATAGGGACTGCGAACGGGTCCCGTCCCATCCACTTCTGTGTACGCCGTCTGTGTGGGAACTGCGCATGCGCCGCTCCCACACAGTCCAATTTGAAATGCGCGCCGTCCGGCGCCATTTTCCTGTGGACCGGAAGTCGCGGCCGGACAGTAAGATTACTACTTCCGGTCGCGGCTTCCGGACTTGTGCACTTGGACCAGCGGCAGCAGACGGAGCGGACGGGCCGGAGGGAGCCGCGGCGGCAGGAGCAGGTAAGAGATTTCTATGTATGTTCGTGTTTGTGTGTGTTTACTACTGTATGTAAACCTACTACACTGTGTGTTAGCTCAAAAAATGGTGACACACAGTGTAGGAGGTTAGACCGTTCAATCCCCACGTTTATCCCGGCACTAGCCAGGATAAAGGAGGGGGGGGATTCTCAGAGCTCACTAGAGCGAGTGCTTTTTTCCCAATTTTGCAGCAAAAAGCAATGTGGTTGCTTTACCACATGCAATGCTGCAATTTTGGGAATAGCTCCATCTAGTGACCAGCAATGGGAAATATTATAAATTAGAATCAAATTTATAATATTTCCTGACTCGTGAAAAAAATAAAAAAAATTTGAACAATGTTTAATCACCTACACACTAAATGTTTAATTTAAAAAAAACAAACATGTTTTGCTGGCAACACATTCCTTTTAAAAGCATGTCGTGGTGTGTGGGGAGTGATATATGGAGCGTCTCACGCGCTGAGCCCGCGCCATACGCTGCGGGTGTCAGCTGTGTATTACAGCTGATACCCGGGACTAACGGACAGAAACAGCGATCACGCTGTTACAGGAGCCTGTAAAAATGACAATATACTGCAATACATTAGTATTGAAGTGTATTCTACCAGTGATCTAACGATTGCTGGTTCAAGTCTCCTAGGGGGACTAATAAAATATGTAAAAACAAAAGTAAATAGTTATTATTACTGGAAAAAATTAAATTAATATTTAAAGTCCAAAAATAAACCCTTTTCAAATTTCTTCTCTAAAGTAATGTAAAAAAAATAAAAATACACAAAATTGGTATAGCTGCGTCCGTAAAAGTCCAAACAATTACAATATACCATTATTGAACTCGCACGGTGAACAGCCGTGAAAAATAAAGAATTTTAAATGGCAAAATCTGAGTTTTTTGGTCACCTTGGCTCTACCAAAAAAATTAATGAAAAGTGCTCAAAAAGTCTTATGTACCTAAAAATGATACCAATAAAAACTACAGCTCGTCCCGCAAAAAATAAGCCCTCACACCACTCTATTGACGGAAAAATAAAAAAGTTGAGGCTCTCGGAAAGCGGGGAGGAAAAATGAAAAAGAAAAAAGCAATACATGGATCAGTTAGGAAAGGGTTAATTACTTTCTAATGAAAAAACATTTATGCTTTACAAATGTTGGGGTGCATTTTCTCCTTAATCCTTTGTGAAATTGAAAAAATTCAACATTTTAGTGGAAATAATGTTGATATTAATTTTCACGGCCTAATTCTAATAAATTCTGCAAAAGACGTGTGGGGCCTAAATGCTCACTATACCCCTAGATAGATTCCTTAAGTGGTGTAGTTTCCCAAATGGGGTTACTTTTGGGGGGCTTCCACTGTTTCGGTCTCTCAGTGGCTTTGCAAATTCGACATGGCACCCAAAAACTATTCCAGCTAAATTTGAGCTCCAAAAGCCAAATAGCGCTCCTTCCCTTCTAAGCCCCGGTGTAGGTCCAAACAGCAGTTTATTACCACATATGGGGTATTTACATAATCAGAAGAAATTGTTTTACAAATGTTGGGGTGCTTTTTCTCCTTTATTCCTTGTAAAAATTTAAACTGTCTAAGTTCTTACAGAAAAAAAGAAGATTTTTACCTTTACAGACTAAGTCCAATGAATTCAGAAAAACAACTCTGGGGTCAAAATGCTAACTTTACCCCTAGAAAAATTCCTTGAGGGGTGTAGTTTCCAAAATGGGGTCACTTTTGGGGGGTTTCGGCTGTTTTCATCCCTCCAGTGCATTGCAAACGCGACTCAGCAATGAAAACTATTCCAGCAAAATCAGAAATCCAAATGGTGCTCCCTCTCTTCTAAGGCCTGCTGTGGGTCCAAACAGCCGTTTATTACCACATATGGGGTATTACTATAATCGGAAGAAATTCCTTTACATATGTTGGGGTGTTTTTCTACTTTTATTCCTTGTAAAAATTTTAAATTTCTACGTTTTTTCACAAAAAAAGTAGATTTTCATCTTCACATACTAATTCAAATAAATTTAGCAAAAAAACTGTGGGTTAAAAATGCTAACTATACCCATAGATAAATTCCTTGAGGGGTATAGTTTCCAAAATGGGGTCACTTTTGGGGGGTCTTTACTGTTTTGGTACCACAAGACCTATTCAAACCTGACATGGTGCCTAAAATATATTCTAGAAAAAGGAGGCCCCAAAATCCACTAGGTGCTCCTTTGCTTCGGAGGCCGGTGTTTCAGTCCATTACCACACTAGGACCACATATGGGATATTTCTAAAAACTGCAGAATCTGGGCAATAAATATTGAGTTGCATTTCTTGGGTAAAACCTTCTGTGGTATAGAAAAAATTTATTACATATGAATTTTCGAAAAAAATAATGACATTTGTAAATTTCATCTCTACTTTGCTTTAATTCCTGTGAAACGCCTAAAGGGTTAAAACACTTTCTGAATCCTGTTTTAAATACTTTGAGGGGTGCCGTTTTCAAAATGGGGTGATTTATGGGGACTTTCTAATATATAAGGCCCTCAAAGCCACTTCTGAACTTAACTGGTCCCTGAAAAAATAGGCTTTTGAAATTTTCTTGAAAATATGAGAAATTGCTGCTAAAGTTCTAAGCCTTGTAACGTCCTAGAAAAATAAAAGAATGTTCAAAAAACGATGCAAACATAAAGTAGACATATAGGAAATGTTAACTAGTAAATATTTTGTGTGGTATTACGATCTGTCTTACAAGCAAATATATTTAAATTTAGAAAAATGCAAATTTTTGAAAATTTTCTCTAAATCTTGGTGTTTTTTACAAATAAATATTGAATTTATCGACCAAATTTTTTCCCTAACATAAAGTACAATATGTCACGAGAAAACAATCTCAGAATCCCTTGGATAGGTAAAAGCATTCCGGAGTTATTACCACATAAAGTGACACATGTCAGATTTGAAAAATCGGCTTCGTCCTGAAGGCCAAAACAGGTTCAGTCCTGAAGGGGTTAATCAGTCCTCTGTATAAATTCAGACACCAGACTTCTAGACCAGACCCACTCATGCACTTACCCTCCTCTTAGGTCCTGGGATATCCAATAGATAGCGGCCGATTAAAACAAATGGAGAAGGCGATCACCCCTCCTTAAATCCGCCCCTGGCATGTGCGCCCGGCACAGAGGCAGAGCAGTCAGGACACAGACACAGAGTGTGACGCTATTATTTGGGGTTATTGCGTGTGGTTCTATTTTTGGGGGAATTATGTGTGTGATACATATTTTTGGGGGCATAATGTGAGTGACAATATTAATTTTGGGAACATTATGTTCATATTATGTACATTCCGGAGTCCAGGACCAGGAAAGCAAGGTTTTCTACGCTATAAAATACATGTCCCTGTGCGAAACAATGACAACCGGAATTAAATATTCAATGTGTAAATTGCTTGCTGCATTCAGTGGACTAGAAATAAGCAATTCTGTTTGTCTTGACGTTGATCTCCATCCAGTTTATACTCTATTCAGATCTGCAGAGTGGCTTCCGTTTAAACCAATAGCCATAACGCAGTGCCGGTAGGACCCCTTTGACTTCTTATAGGGTTCTGTCAAGGTTTCCTTTGTATTGATGGGTAGTATAGTGCTGCATGCAAATCTGATGGAATTTGCGTATGGAGGCTTAGAGCCTTAAATGCAAGTGTGAACACATCTTTACTGATCAATGTATTCTGATCATCTTCTGGAGGAACTGTCCCTCGATGACGTAAACAATATAAATATTTGGCATTTAAAATTAAAGGGAGCCGCTGACATCCATTTAGCTTACAGAATCCTTTGATACAAAATAAGGACTAAGCAAAGAGTATATTGAGAAATGCCACAAATATACAAACGTGTAACTGAGGTGCCAGACTGTAATATCCAGACCTGCATTGAACGGATCCCCCAGAATTCTGGTTTTATCAAGAGTGGGTGATTATGGTTGCTGATAAAACTGGGAAGAATTGACACACTTATAGAATGTCAATGGACTTTAAATAAATAATTTATAAAGTTTGATGATCAGCCTTGTCTGTATGTAAGGGTAAGGCCACACGGTGCGTCGCTGACGCGGTTATGTTGCGTTTGAAAACCACATGCAGTCAACTGAATGTGTTTTTTGTCTCTAATGCTGCAGTTCTGTTGCGTTTTTAAAGGAAATAATTGATGGACATAGTTTTCACCCGTGTTGAAGTTTGTTAGGTGCTTCCTGTATATAGTTCATTACAATGCATCGCAGAACGGTTAGCAAAAACGCAAGCAGTTCAGCAATAACTTTGGCAGCGCGATCAGTAACTACATGCGGTCGGACATTATGAAGATGCAGTTAACTGCACAAAAAACACATTGTAATATAATAGCCGCAGTCTGTCCATAACAAACATTTCACCATTGACATCTATTGAAAAATAACTTCCTGCGGTTTAAAAACGCAACATAAACGCACCGTGTGGCCTTACCCTAAGTGTGGATCCTTGCCTCATTTTTAATTTCAGTTTTCTATTCCTTTCCACTCTGGGGAGTTAAGTTGATACATGCCTGTCTGCTTCTGTCATCTACATTAGTGTAGCGGTAAGGAAGTGTCAACTACTGTGAACATGTCAGACATAGCAAAATGGTTTTTACCTCCCCAGGGCTTACAGCCAATAGCTCAAGTACAAACTTTGTATCAATCAATAGTACAAGTGAATATAAGAAACTTTGCAGTATATTTTTTTAGAGATAATTTATTTTTTACTTTCTCCACTTATGAGTCATCGTCGTTCCCCACTCCGCTACTTGCACTGACCATTTACTCTCAAAATCACTGCTAAAATCAATTATCAACTCAATGACTAACAAGGTAGTGCCTTATTACTACCACTATTACTACCAAACTGTTACTAAATAATACCACCATACTCAGTGGCGGATTAAGTAGACCATGGGCCCTGGGCTGTTACCCAAACTTGGGCCCCCCTTCCTCACCGCCGCCCTGCCGCGCCGTAACTATTTTTGACACTACTTTTTTGGGCAAGCATTAACAGTGTTACGATTTCCCTTGTCACAGGGCTGTGTCCCTACATACTGAGAGTATCACACTGTGCAGGGACACAACCTCCTGACAAGGGGAATTGTCTATCAGTCCTGGACTGCAGAAAGACTTTTTGTGAAATACAAGGATTCCTATAATAAACATGTCAGGAGAGGTGACAGATTCTCTATAAATCTAGTGACTCACAGGTGACGACGTCTCAGATTCTAGTAGTTTTTTTCCTCTTTTCTTCTCCATCCGGTCCAGCGCTCATGACGACTTCTCCCGGCCATGACTCATTTCTGCAGAATTTGCCACTCAGACGTCTCCTCACTTTTCCAACATTTCCACACCTATAAACGAAAATAAAGTTATCATGGTGCCACATACTGTGCCCCTAAATATAATAGCACCAAACACTGCGTGCCTGAATATAATAATACCACACACTGTAAAACACCACATACACACAGCCCCCTGTACATAGTGCCACACACAGCCCCTGTAGATATTACACACCCCCATAGATATCGCCATACACAGCCCCCTCTATATATCACACATCCTCCCCATAGAGAGCGTTACACACAGCCCCATATAGATAGTGCCATACAGCCCCCTGTAGAGAGCGCCACACAGCCCTCCCCCTCTTGTAAATAGCACCAAAAAGCCCCCCCTATAAAGAGCGCCACACACATACCACTGTGAATAGCACTACACAGCCCCCCCTTGTATATAGTGGCACACAGCGCTCCCCTTGTATATAGTGCCACACAGCGCTCCCCCTTGTATATAGTGGCACACAGCGCTCCCCCTTGTATATAGTGCCACACAGCGCTCCCCCTTGTATATAGTGGCACACAGCGCTCCCCCTTGTATATAGTGGCACACAGCGCTCCCCCTTGTATATAGTGGCACACAGCGCTCCCCCTTGTATATAGTGCCACACAGCGCTCCCCCTTGTATATAGTGGCACACAGCGCTCCCCCTTGTATATAGTGCCACACAGCGCTCCCCCTTGTATATAGTGGCACACAGCGCTCCCCCTTGTATATAGTGGCACACAGCGCTCCCCCTTGTATATAGTGGCACAAGGTTATGTACACATTTAAAAACTTTATATCATAATTTTATATATATATATTACCCAATTACCCTAATATAGACATGTAATATATTACAATTTACGGTAAACAATGACGATTACAAATAAAAGGTCTATTTTAGGGTAAAACTATGTTATTACCCAAAAAAATAGCTGAAACGTAAAAAAGCTTATTTTTTTACTATTATTTTCAAACTTTATGAATAAAAATTGTAAAATAGCAAAAAAGGTGTGTATAAAAACGATAAAAAACGAAACCTGCATTGTCTACGGAAAAAACGTCGCAAAAATCACGTCGTTTTTATTTATTTTTTATAAAAATGTGTGTTTGGTGCAACTTTGTAATTACGTTTTATTAAAAAATATTTTTACTTTTTGGGATACAGCTGCTTTGTATCCTGTATCCGTCAGGTCAGCAGGACTGACAGGATCAGTGAAACGCAGGATCCACCTCAAATCTATCACATCTAAGATTATAATTTAGCGCAGGGCCCGTTTCACTGATCCCGTCAGTCCTGCTGACCTGACGGATACAGGATACAAAGCAGCTGTATCTCAAAAAGTGAAAATATTTTTTAATAAAACGTAATTACAAAGTTGCACCAAACACACATTTTTATAAAAAATAAATAAAAACGACGTGATTTTTGCGACGTTTTTTCCGTAGACAATGCAGGTTTCTTTTTTTTTATCGTTTTTATAAACACCTTTTTTGCTATTTTAGAATTTTTATTCATAAAGTTTGAAAATAATAGTAAAAAAATAAGCTTTTTTACGTTTCAGCTATTTTTTTGGGTAATAACATAGTTTTACCCTAAAATAGACCTTTTATTTGTAATCGTCATTGTTTACCGTAAATTTTAATATATTACATGTCTATATTAGGGTAATTGGGTCAGCGCTAGCGTTACAACAATGATTGGCGGGGGGGGGGGGAACGTTTTTTATTGGGGTGGGTATTTTATGTGTATTTATTATTTCATTTTTTTTTTGCACTTTACTTTCCTATTTTTTTATTACTGTGGTCTGTTCCTCAAAGGTCAAAAAAGACCTTTGGGGAACTTTATATATATATTTTTTTTCTTTTACACCATGTTTTTCCACTGTAACTGGAGCTGCACAGCAGCCCCAGTTACAGGGGAAATCAGCCCTCTCATAGTGACGATTGTCACTAATAGGGCTGTGCTGGGTCTAGTTAGACCCAGCAGCAGCCTGTCAGTAACGGCACCCGGCGATCATGTGACCAGTCACATGATCACCGGGAGGAATAGAGACAGCGCCGCTGCTGCTGTCTCTATTCCTATACACAGCGTTCATTGAACGCTGTGTAAGAAGACATCGGAGAAGACAGAAGCAGCGAAAGCTGCTTCTGTCTTCTCCTCAGGGTCCCCGGCAGTCACTGACAGCCGGAGACCCGACATTCAGCTGCCCGATCGCGCGGGCAGCAAGTTAAAACCCGAGCCGTAGAAAGTCTATGGCTCGGGTTTTAAGGACCCGTCCCTGACCGCTGGCCGTAAAAATACAGCTACTACCACTATTATCAACATTACTACCATACTGTTACTAAATAATACCACCATACTGTTACTGAATAATACTACCATACCATGACCACATATTACCCCCACATACCACCATAAGGTTATTGAATAATACTTCCACACCTGGACCACATATTATCACCACTTAGTTAATGAATAATACCACCATACTTTTACTGAATACAATCACTATACTAAGACTGATATTACCACCATACAATGACTATATAAGGGTATATGACAGTACTGCACAGGTTCTGAAGACCAAGTGAATACCGTACAGTTGCCCCCATATAGTGGTTAGGTCCCCTCCTCCATTAATAGTGCCCTCTTTGCACCATTGGAAATTAAAAAAAACAAAACAACTCATTGACCCCCATTTCCACGATGATCTGCTGGATCTTCTGCCTGCTACTAAGGCCGGATTTACACGAGCGTGTGCGTTTTGCGCGCGCAAAAAACGCAGTGTTTTGCGCACGCAAAAGGCACTTAACAGCTCCGTGTGTCATCACCATATGATGCGCGGATGCGGGATTTTCGCGCAGCCGCCATCATTATGACACTCTGTATGTTTGTAAACAGAAAAGCACGTGGTGCTTTTCTGTTTTCACTCATACTTTTTACTGCTGTTGCGTGAATCACGCGCGTCACATGGAAGTGCTTCCGTGTGCTGCGTGTGATTTTCACCCACCCATTGACTTCAATGGGTGCGTGATGCGCGAGAAGCGCAGAAATATAGGACATGTCATGAGTTTTACGCAGCGTACACGCTGCGTGAAACTCACGGACAGTCCGCACGGCCCCATTGACTAACATAGGTCCGTGCGAGGCACGTGAAAATCACTCGCGTTGCACGGACATATATCACGTTCGTGTAAATCCGCCCTTAGTGCGACGGCGCAGTGACATCATCGCAATGTCACATATGACAACTTATTCTGAATAGTCACCCGAAATGACGGATATGCTTTTAGATAAATTCCGTCATTTCTGAGCCATCAACAAGCCTTATAATGTCTGTGTTGTTCATCCCACTGTAACCGCAATATTGTGATATTGAACTACATGGGTGGAAATCTTGGTCTTGTGTTTTATGCCCCATGTGATTTAAAAATGTAATATGTCATGACATAACTGTTGTACTCAGCTGTTAGTTGCTGGAGTAACCTGTCTGGCACACGTGGCATCTCAGTCATTTCAAACAGATCATTTTCATTTCTATGCAGCAATTACTTTTGTGGAAGTCACAATGTAAACTAGATGAAACAGAGAACTTATGTTCAGAAAAAGTCCACAATTTGTACCCCATCTTTTTCTTTGCATGAAACATTCTTAGTTGGCTGAAATATTCTCAGTATTTAGACAAGTTTCTGGAAATTATTGGAAGATGCAGACAATCAATCAATGTATGCGTTCGTATAGAGATTCGGCTTCGCAGTTCTATCTGACTGTGCAGTGTACAAAGATTCCGAAAACAGATATTACTATATCTGGTTAGAGAAGCATTTAACAGACCACAGAATTTACCACATTATCAGCCATTTGTACACAGCATTCAACTGGTTGTACAAAGGAATTTATAGGCAGAGCATTGTTTTCCTTTTCAAAAGTTGCTTGCCTCCCCCTTTCAATGGTGCCCTAGGCGGCTGCCTACTCAACTTACCACTCATCGCAGGAAGAGAACTACAAAATCATTAACACACATTTCTATTGTGTGTAAAGTATTTAATAACAAAACATACACTTTAAAGTGAATGTCAACACTTAACACCTTAATGACCAGCCTATTTTGGACCTTAATGACCAAGCTATTTTTTACGTTTTTCAATCGTCGCATTCCAAGAGCTATAACGTTTTTATTTTTGCGTCGACATAGCTGTATAAGGTCTTGTTTTTTGCGAGACAAGTTGTATTTTTTAATAGCACCATTTTTAGGTACATATTATTTATTGATTAGCTTTTATTAACTTTTTTTTGGGGGGGAATAGAAAAAAATCAGAAATTTCGCCCCTCTTTTTTGCATCCTAAACCTATGCCGTTTACCGTGTTGTAACACAATACGTTTATTCAGCGGGTTGTTACAATTGCAACGATACCAAATTTGTATAGTTTTTGTATGTTTTACTACTTTTACACAGTAAAAATGCTTTTTTTTCAAAATTATTTGTTTTTGTGTCTCCATATTTGAAGAGCCGTAACGTTTTTATTTTTTCGCCGATGCGGTTGTATGAGGGCTTTTTTTTTGCGGGAAGACTTGTAGTTTTTATTGGTACCATTTTGGAGTAGATGCGACTTTTTGATCACTTTTTATCACTTTTTATCACATCAAGTCAGGATTCACAGAAAACAGCAATTTTTCCATAGTTTTTTATTACATTTTTTACGCCGTTCACCGTGTGGGTTAAATAATGTAATAGATTTATAGTCGGGGTCGTTACGGATGCGGCGATACCAAATATGTGTAACTTTTTAACTTTATTTTGTTTTTTTAATAGTAAAGCATTTTGTAAGGGGAAAAGCTGGGTTTTTCATTTTTTTCACATTTTTTTTAAAATTAACTTTATTAAACTTTTTTTTCACTTTTTTACTAGTCCCATTAGGGGACTATAATATGCGATTCTGCGATCGCATTTATAATACACTGCAATACTTTTGTATTGCAGTGTATTACTGCCTGTCCGTTTAACACGGACAGGCATCTGCTAGGTCATGCCTGCGGCATGATCTAGAAAGCATTCACTCCAGGCAGATCTGGGGGCCTTTATTAGACCCCCGGCTGCCATTAGAGACACAGACACTCGGCGATCGTATCGCCGGGTGTCGGTGGGGGAGAGAGGGAGCTCCCTCCCTCTCTCCAAAACCACTCAGATGCGGTGCTCGCTATTGAGCACCGCATCTGAGGGGTTAAACGTGTGAGATCGATACTTATATCGATCTCACACGGCGGAGGAGGGACGCTCCCAGGCCTCAGCTGCCTCTAGCAGCTGAGAGCAGGGAGATTTGACAGTTCCCTGCTCTGTTTACTTATTCCGATGCCGCGACGTAAAAAGTCTATGGCATCGGAATAAGGCCCGTTAGTGACCGACGTAGAAACACGATGGCCCGGTCACTAACGGGTTAAAGTCCTTTTTTTTCTTTGTTTTTTGGTCCCATTTAAGTTAAAAAAATATGTTCTGTCAGGGCTCCATTTTTCTAACGCAAAACACTAAATCCCCTGCATAGACAAATATGTTTAAAAGAAAACATTCTGTCTGCAGCCACTACTAGTGTAATGGAATCACTAGTTGAGCAATTCTCCCAGAGTGCAAGTTATGGAATGGCTCTGTAAGCGATTTCCCAAAGGCAGCTGTAAACTGCCAGGAATAAGGCTGGGTTCACACGAGCATGTTACGTCCGTAATGGACGGAACGTATTTCGGCCGCAAGTCCCGGACCGAACACACTGCAGGGAGCCGGGCTCCTAGCATCATAGTTATGTATGATGCTAGGAGTCCCTGCCTCACTGCAGGACAACTGTCCCGTACTGTAATCATGCTTTCAGTACGGGACAGTAGTTCCACGGAGAGGCAGGGACTCCTAACATCATACATAACTATGATGCTAGGAGCCCGGCTCCCTGCAGTGTGTTCGGTCCGGGACCTGCGGCCGAAATACGTTCCGTCCATTACGAACGTAACATGCTCGTGTGAACCCAGCCTAAGCGTGCAAATAATCTGCTACCTCAAGTCCATCACTACTCTGATCAGCAGAGACTAAGGCTACTCTATGGTCTTCACCAGAGCCCACCCCAACGCGAGTTGTATTTGGCTGCATAGAACTCAGGTTGCATTAACTTAATACAGTGTTGGACAGGAGGTGCAATGCAGGCAATACCAGAATGGAAACCAGACAGCCAGAGGGTAAACAGCAACAGAGTTCACAACCAGGAGAGAGTGAGTCCAAATCACAAAACAGAAGAATACCAGGAGTTGCAGAGATCAAAACCAGCTGAGAGCAGAATGTCCAAATCAGTGAGCAAAAGGGTTAATCTATAGACAAAGCCGAGGTCCAGTTCCAAGAATCCAAATAGTCAGGTGATACAGGGTGTAGCCAGGAGCTTGATCAGAAACTGCATACACAAATAAATTCACAAGCAACAATGATAGAACTGACTAGACTTAAATACACTATCAAAAAAATCTTCAGCAAACACTGTGATTACATTATATATTCACATGTAGACATTCATACCTTATTTTTCTTGTATTGTCCTTGGTTTAGTTCCTTGATCTCTCTGCGAATGACAGTGCGCACGAGCTGTGTGATCCTGCTTACGTATGTGGCCCCGTTGTTGCTGTGGGGGGCGTGCGGAGGGTCTGGGTCTCTATACCCTGCTTTGGTAGGTATGGGGACTCGCCCCCTCTGCATTCCTTCCACGCTCAGCGGTGACAGGCATTTTCTATCACGGGCGGACATCTGCGCTTGCGCCAACAGTTCTCTCATTGCAAGAGATCACGGTCTATAACATTTCCTTAGATGAACACTAGGACGCTTCTATTGGTTGTCCGGGTAACATGACTCATTTTAAAACACGTGTAACTATTCTCCAACAAGTAGTTTGATCACATGACCCCCTTTTGACCATTTCTATTGGCTGCTGAATCATTCATTAGTTCCCTGCTTTTTCTAATGATCACGCCTCCTGAGAAATACATTGGGAAATGTGCAGCAAGGCGGCTGGTTCACTCTGACTCTGACTCTGACTCTGACTCTGACGGTATATCCCTGTTACTCTTTTCACATCACTGTGCTTTTGAAATTTGTATTATATCTATGTGACTATTGCTGGGACTTTCATAGATAAGAGCAGTGGCGTAGCTATAGGGGTCACAGTTGCGACCGGGCCCACAATCCTGGGGAGCCCACAGGGTCCCCGTTGCCACGCAGCGCGCTAATACAAAGTTTGTATGTGCCGTGATGCCAGCACTTCCTGGTTACGGGCATGGTTTGTTTAGATGTCACAGTCACATGGTACACTCAGTGTACCATGTGACCGTGACGTCACGAGAGGGGGCGATCCAGCCACTGTGGAAGAGCCGATGCGGAAGAGGATGGAAGACTGCAGGTGAGCTGCAGTGGGGGTCCGTAATGCATACCTCCCAACTTTTGAATTTTGAAAAAAGGGATATTTTAAGCCACGCCCCTAACCATGCCCAATATCCCGCATAAACACATCAAATCACGGCCAGATCCTTCTGCAAATAACAAGCGCAAATTCTCACTGCGGATCTCTAGACTGTCTGGATATCACAGATATTATGGATCCGGTTATATCATCTTTATGTTACTTTTCCTAACTTGGGTATAACATTTGCTCATCACGGCAGCAGCTGCAAGACAAACCAAAAGGTGGAGAACAATGAAAGTCAAGAAGAGGGAGACCCTGTGGTGGATGACTTTTCAATTGACAGGTAGCAGAGTTACATGATGGGGATTTTTTATTTCCAGTTGTGTAACTCTACTACTGGTCAATGGAAAAATCATCCACCAGAGCCCCCTTGTAGATCGCGCCACACACAGCCCCCCTGTAGATTGCTCCACACACAGCCCCCCTGTACATAGCTCCACACACAGCCACTGTAATGACAGGGATAGGGAACAGACAAGTGAGCCCTAATCTACCCGCCACTCAGTCCCTGCCTACTTGCCACGACCCGCCCTAGGCGACGGGGTACAACTGGGCGACGGTCCCTACACTCAATAAGTGCACGACAGACAAACAGACAAGGAAACACAGAACAAAGGGAAACGGGGCAGTTGCCCACGGCAACACCGTGAGCAACAAGAGTAGTAAATGAGCCGAGTCAAACCAGGAGAGTACGAGGTGCCAAACGTAGAGCAGAAGAGTAGTCAGTAAGCCAGGGTCAATACGAAGCAGGGTCAAATAGTTCAGAAGCTGCAGCAGGGCCAGGAAACCAACAGAGAAGAATCACAAGCAAGGAGTAACAGGAAAGGCAGGTATAAATAGACAGAGGGCGGGAGCTAGCTCCGTCTGGCCAGGCTGTGATAGGCTCTCCCCCTCCTAAGCCTGCCATCCTGAGTGGTGGAAGATGGAGTTAGTCTCACAGACATAGAAGCAGGTGCAGACTGATTACCTATGGACGTGGATACAGAAGCTGTGCCTGGCAGATCCTTAACAGCCCCCCTGTAGATAGCTCCACACACAGCCCACCTGTAGATAGCTCCACACACAGCCCCCTGTAGATAGCTCCACACACATCCCCCTGTAGATAGCTCCACACACAGCCCCCTGTAGATAGCGTCAGATACAGCCCCCTGTAGATAGCGTCAGACCCAGCCCCACTGTAGTTGCGCCACACACAGCCCCCTGTACATAGCTCCACACACAGCCCCCCTGTAGATAGCTCCACACACAGCCCCCCTGTAGATAGCTCCACACACAGCCCCCTGTAGATAGCTCCACACACATCCCCCTGTAGATAGCTCCACACACAGCCCCCTGTAGATAGCGTCAGATACAGCCCCCTGTAGATAGCGTCAGACACAGCCCCCCTGTAGTTGCGCCACACACAGCTCCCCTGTAGATAGCTCCACACACAGCTCCCCTGTAGATAGCTCCACACACAGCCCCCTGTACATAGCTCCACACACAGCCCCCCTGTACATAGCTCCACACACAGACCCCTGTAGATAGTGCCACACACAGCCCCCCTGTAGATAGCTCCACACACAGCCCCCTGTAGATAGCGCCACACACAGCCCCCCTGTAGATAGCTCCAGACACAGCACACAGCCCCCCTGTACATAGCATCAAATACAGCCCCCTGTAGATAGCGCCAGACACAGCCCCCTGTAGATAGAGCCAGACACAGCCCACTGTACATAGCGCCAAATACAGCCCCCCTGCACATAGCATCAGATACAGCCCCCCTAGATAGCGCCACACACAGCCCCCTGTACATAGCGCCACACAGCCCCCCTGTAGACAGCTCCACACACAGCACCCCTGTAGATAGCTCCACACACAGCCCCCCAGTAGATAGCTACACACACAGTCCCCCTGTAGGTGCCACATTGCCGCCAGAGCGGTAGAGGTAGGCTTTATTCAAACAACAGGGTCCGAGTGTCGGCCATTTTGCATCCGTTCCGATTCATTTCCAGGCCGTGTTGCCGTTTTAAAATTGATATTGACCCATTTTGCATCCGGTTTTTTTCCCTGTCCATTTTAAAAGCGGATGAATTTCATTTAAATTTGTTGCCACACACAGCTCTCTGTAGATAATGCCAAAGCCCCCCTGGTAGGTAATGCCACCCAGCCCCCTGTAGGTAATGCCACCCAGCCCCATGCAGGTAATGCCACCCAGCCCCCTGTAGGTAATGCCATCCAGCCCCCTGCAGGAAATGCCACCCAGCCCCCTGCAGGTAATGCCACCCAGCCCCCTGCAGATAATGCCACCCTGCCCCCTGTAGGTAATGCCACCCAGTCCCCTGTAGGTAATGCCACCCAGCCCCCTGTAGGTTGCACCCATCCCCCACCTTCCAGGAGAAGTCACTGACATATATGGACAGTGTAGTCACTGACTTCTCCTGGAGAGGAATCCCCGGGTCACAGGTTCGGGGATTCCACTTCAGAAGTGAGTGACGTCACTGTGTCCATATATGGACAGTGTAGTCACTCACTTCTCCTGTAGCGGAATCCCCAATACCCGGCCAGGGATTGGGATTCCGACTCCTACAGGGAGTAAAAAAAGACCCTCCTCCTCCTCCTCCTCACATGCACTCTGCACTGTGAGGAGGAGAGAGAGCGCGAGCGACGGAAGACACGGCCGTCACTCGGGACAAGTCACTCACCGTCAGAAGAAGTCAGGAGTCTTGCAGCAGCTTTCTCACTGGTGTCGATGCCGGCCCGGGAGTGAACCAGTCCAGTCACCTGACCGGTGAGGTCAGGTGACAGGTCAGGTGACTGGACTGGTCCACTCACGGGCCGGCATCGATCCCAGTGAGAACACCGCCGCAAGACTCCTGCCTTCTTCTGATCGCTGCTGCAGTGCCCAGAGGGACATTTAGAGACTGCCCGGGACGGCGGGACTGTGGTGAGAAACTGGGACTGTCCCGCCGTATCCGGGACGGTTGGGAGGTATGCCGTAATGTATGTGTGTTGTATTGTATTGTACTGTCTGTTGTATTGTACTGTCTGTGTTTGCGGTGGAGAGAGGGGCTTTAAATTACAGGCCCCCCTCTCCTCTCTCCACTGCAAACACAAACTGCACGACACAATACATTACAAACTGTGGGTCGCACTCCCCCTGGGGGGTCGTGTGTAGACCTCCGGGGGGTCGCGAACCACTCACTGGGGTCCTGCTTCCAACTGTATTCGCGTCCTCAGTACGCAAATGCAGCTGAATTTAATCCTGGAGCAAGGAGCTGATGGCTCCTTCCTCCAGCATTCACTGCCGTGAGCTATTAGCGGCTCGGCGCAGACAGGCGCGATTTAGTGACGTCATCGCGCCTGTCTGCGCCGAGTCACTCATAACACAGGAGAAGGAGGAGAAGGATCTCCTCCTCCACCCGTCGTGGGAACAAGGATAGGTAAGTAACTTTTTATTATTTTTCTTTTATGCACATATGGAGGAATTATACTGTATAAGGAGGGGGGCTGATATGGTGGCAGCTATGAGGGGCATTACTGTATTGGGGGCTGATATGGTGGCAGCTATGAGGGGCATTACTGTATGGGGGGCTGATATGGTGGCAGCTATGAGGGGCATTATACTGTATGGGGGCTGATATGGTGGCAGCTATGGGGGACATTATACCGTATGGGGGCATTATACTGTCGGGGGGGCTGATAAGGTGGCAGCTACGGGAGCATTACACTGTAGGGAGACAGCTATGGGGGCTTTATACTGTGTGGGGGCAGATAAAGGGGGCATTATACTGTGTGGGGGCAGCTATGAGGGGCATTATACTGCATGGGGCTGCTATGGGGGCATTATACTGTATGATGGCATTTATGGGGGCATTATACTGTATGGGGCAGCTATGGAGGCATTATACTATATGGGGCCGCTATGGGGGCATCATACTTTATGGGGGCATTATACTGTGTGGGGGCAGCTATGAGGGGCATTATACTTTATGGGCCTGCTATGGGGGCATTATACTGTATACGGGAATTTATGAGGGGCATTATACTGTATGGAGGCATTATACTGTATGGAGGCATTATACTGTGTGGGGGGTAGCTATGGGAGCATTATACTGTGTGGGGGGCAGCTATGGGGAGCATTATACTGTATAGGGGCAGTTATGGGGAGCATTATACTGTATGGGGACAGTTACAGGGAGCATTATACTGTATGGGGCAGCTACGGGGGGCATTATACTGTGTGGGGGCGGCTATAGGGGAAGTATACTGGGGGGCAAGGCGGCTGGCCATAGGCACGGCAGGGGGGGCCCAAGCTGAATTCTTGCACCAGGGCCCATGAGCCTTTAGCTACACCCCTGGATAAGAGCTATTTCATGTAACATTGTGTAGACAGATTACCTTCCTGACTAGATACATTATCTTTGATACTTTAGATACAAATTTAAGTGGGATATTGATGTGGCCTGTTTGTTACATTTAGATACTGATTGGTAAACAGTGTAGAGTGGGTACTTACCACATGTGTACCAGCTTTTTTGTTGTTTCAGCTTTTCATATTTTCCGTTTGTACTTTGTTGTTTTAATTTTTAATTAATAAAATAATATTTTATACCTTTATTATCTTGGTTTATGGTACTCAATTAGGGTCGATTTTCAGTTTTAAATACTCCACCCTAGAATCTGATAGGATGAAAACAGAGAAATTAGATCGGCTCTGCAACTCAACCCAGAACCGTCCAGAAGTTATGCTAATAGTCATGACAATCTTAAAGAAACTGACATTTACTAACAACTAGGGGGAGCTTACAGCATCTTATTACTGCGGTCAATGTCTAAAAAGTATGCAGTAGGCTTCTAAGCTCCATCTAGTGGTGACTTCATGTTGCCAGATGTTTATAATTTAACTCCATATATGCAGGAAATGTAGAACTCTATATAAAATAAAGCTCTGACCACTATAAGTATGTATTAAGAACATCAAAGGTAGAGGAAGTTGGATCCAGCGCTGGATCCAACTTCCTCTACCTTTGATGTATATACAACGTGTGCCGACACGAGAATCCGTGCGCTGTCAACGATACAAATTTACGTATCAGGTGAGCTGAAGGATTCCTCCCCCCCTTCTTCTTTTTTCTATGTATTAAGAAATTAATCATCAAAGAATTTTGGACCTAAAAATGAAAAAAATATAAAAGTTTAAGGTATCAGAAACCCAGATTAATAATAAGAGAGCAATATGGTATGACTATGCCTATATTCATTCAAATGAATAAAAAAAATTATAATGTTTCAGATTTTGCAACAGATAAAGTCTTGAACAATGCATACTCACCCCAAGAAAAGAACAAAGTGAAAAATGCATTGGTGATCTTAAGAATTATATGCCCATCAATACCGCACCAACTTAGTTGTATTGTAGCTATTCTACATTATTGTACATCGATGATCAGTGACACCAGCTTAACTGTATTTTCAAAGTCCATATATAAATAGATTGACGTCCTGTATTATCATGGACTCTGGCTACTTATTTATCCCCATGCTTTACTCTGCAGCTCTGCTTGTTCAGATTGGTTTCTGTATTCACCAGAAAGTCTGCACTTTAAGGGGATGTTCACACGGAGTATTCTGCCGAGTTTTTTTACGCGGAAACCGCGTAAAAAAACTCGGCAAAAACGGCCCGAGAACGCCTCCCATTGATTTCAATGGGAGGCGTCTGCGTCTTTTTCCCGCGAGCAGTAAAACTGCCTCGCGGGAAAAAGAAGCGACATGCCCTATCTTCGGGCGCTTCCGCCTCTGACCTCCCATTTACTTCAATGGGAGGCAGAGAAAGCGTATTTCGCGCTGTTTTATGCCCGCAGCGCTCTATGGCCGCGGGCGAAAAACGGCGCGAAAATCGGCGTGCAGGGAGAGGAAAATCTGCCTCAAAGTTCCAAACGGAATTTTGAGGCAGATATTCCTCCCCCAAAATACTCCGTGTGAACATAGCCTAAGACTGGAAAAAAAGAGTGGTCTTAATGCGTTTGTTATGTCCTCCATACCTTACCCAGTTTTCATCTTATCATTGGTGGAGACTGTCAGAACAAGTTATAATACAGATAAGGTACAATCATAATTACAGATAAGGTACACCATAATTACAGTAGAATCACAGTAAAAACTAAATGTATCAACACGATATGTTTGCTGAAACACTACCATCATTTGTGAACATAGCCTTATAGAATTCCTCAAGTACAGTAGAGCCACTTAGAAATGGCAATAATGTTTCAATAACATTCTTATTTCCCGTGATATAGAAGATTGTACAACCCCTTTTGCTTCTCCAGATCTAAACTACCATTTATTATATTCAGGTCTATGTTAAGGATTTATTATTTCGGATGCTTATGTGTAGAGAAGGTGACCACATTAAGAGCTTGACATCATCTGATCATTAATATTCAACATACCTAAAGGATGAGATTACAAAGGTCCTGTTTAAAATTTCTCTCTGCCAAGAAACTGCTTCGTGAGACTCCTGAAGGTCTGTATAAACTCTACCTAAGTCTGCTCCTCCTGTTACGTACTTCTTGTAGTTCATCATGGGCTGTACAGATTATAAAAAGCAACAGTGAAATTCTTATCACAGGTGTCTGGCTGTGTATCAACACGCAAACCTATGTTAGGCTTCGTTCACATCTGCGTTGGGGTCCCGTTCTGACGTTCTATCTGAGGTTTCCGTCGGAACGGGACCCTGAGCAGACACAATCTGACACCGACGGTTTCCGTGATTTCAATGGTGACGGATCCGGTGCCCATGGTTTCCGTTTGTGTCTGTTGTGCACCGGATACGTCATTTTGCTGGAAGCAATAGCGTAGTCGACTACTCTATTGCTTCTCTATTGCCTCCGGCAAAACAACGGGTCTGGTGCACAAAAGAGACAAACGGAAACCACAGTCACCGGTTCCGTCACCATTGAAATCAATAGTGATGGAAACGGAAACCTCTGGTTTCCGTCTGTGTCAGTTTGTGTCTGCACAGGGTCCCTTTCTGACGGAAACCTCAGACGGAACGTCAGAACGGGACCCCAACGCAGATGTGAACGAAGCCTAAATCACTTGTGTTACCGTCTCTGCTTATAACTACTCGTGCTGCCGGCAGTTCATAACCCTGCATTAGGAGACAGAGCGTCCTGTCCGTCCACATTTCCCATATCCAGAATGGTGTCAGTTTGTGTCTGCACAGAGTCCCTTTCTGACGGAAACCTCAGACGGAACGTCAGAACGGGACCCCGTTCTAACGTTCTATCTGAGGTTTCCGTCGGAACGGGACCCTGAGCAGACACAATCTGACACCGACGGTTTCCGTGATTTCAATGGTGACGGATCCGGTGCCCATGGTTTCCGTTTGTGTCTGTTGTGCACCGGATACGTCATTTTGCCGGAAGCAATAGCGTAGTCGACTACGCTATTGCTTCTCTATTGCCTCCGGCAAAACAACGGGTCTGGTGCACAAAAGAGACAAACGGAAACCACAGGCACCGGTTCCGTCACCATTGAAATCAATAGTGATGGAAACGGAAACCTCTGGTTTCCATCGGTGTCAGTTTGTGTCTGCACAGGGTCCCTTTCTGACGGAAACCTCAGACGGAACCCCAACGCAGATGTGAACGAAGCCTAAATCACTTGTGTTACCGTCTCTGCTTATAACTACTCGTGCTGCCGGCAGTTCATAACCCTGCATTAGGAGACAGAGCGTCCTGTCCGTCCACATTTCCCATATCCAGAATGGCAGCCAGCGCTTTAGAATGTAATGTGAAGCTAGAGCGCTGGCGGCCATTCTTGAGACGGGAGCCATGGAGACGGAGCAGGACGCTCTCTCTACTACTGCAGAGTTATAAACTGCCGGCAGCACGACTATAGCCAGTCCGTGCTGTAGGTAGACTCAAAATCGCTAACACAAGGGATTTATAAAAACAATTACTGCCCACACTCTTGCTCTTTAATTGTTTTTCTAAATAATGTCAGTATAACTGGGGTACGCTTTAAGTCCCAGTACAGCAGTATGACAGATCTATACATTTTAATGTACATCTAAGGATCTGTTCAAATCTCCTTTAACGTATGCCATCAGAAAATCTCCTGACATGTGCAACTGTATACCACACAAATGCATACTTCTACTATTTTTTACAATGGGAGTCAACGGCAGACCGCACTGTAAACACTTTTTAAAGGATGCCAATGTATCGATGAAGGTAGCTGAGTAAAAAAAAAAATATTAGGGTATGTTCACACGCAGTGTTTTCAGGCGTATTTTGGGGTGTTTACGCCTCGATTTACGCCTGAAAAAATGCCCCTAATACGCCTACAAACATCTGCCCATTGCTTCCAATGGGAATTACGATGTTCTGTTCCCACGAGCCTTTATTTTATGCTTCACTGTAAAAAAACGGAGCGTAAAAAGACGCTCCGTAAAAAGAAGTAGCATGTCACTTCTTGAGGCGTTTTTTGGAGCTGATTTTCCATTGAACACTATGAAAAACGCCTCAAAAAACACCTAAAAAAACATCTGAAAAGAAGCCTCAAAAGAAGCTCCAAATTTAATTCTCAGCTTCAAAAACGGCTGAAAATCAGAGGCTGTTTTATCTGAAATCAGCTCCGTATTTTTCAGATGTTTTTTGTTAAGCGTGTGAACATACCCTTAGTAAGATGCTGCTCTAATGCAATATTTTTTCCTATCTTAAATGTTTAGTGTCTATAGTGGGTGGTAATATTGGGACCATGACGTTTTCTGTCCAAAGGCCCAGACTAAATTCAATCCTCTTTTGATTTTCTCATCAAAACTTCCAAAGAGCTGGCCGATGTTGTGCTTCATGACAGTTCCAGTTCATTGATTTACCTGGAGTCCGAATGCAGATCACAAATAATATATTGTGATTATCATGAGGAGATGTACAACTAACAAACTCATCTCTGTAACGTCTGTATGATGTAGTTGCTAGTGATGCACATTATGTATACGGCTACATTCAGACGAGCGTAGCTAACCTTAGGCTAATCTCGGATGTGAAAAATTTACGTTTTTCACGTCCGAGGTGCATCCGTGCGGGACGCGGTATCACGGATCCCCCATAGACTAGAGTCTACGGAGGGATGCGTGACACTTAGTAAAATAGGACATGTCCTATTTTTTCACAGACCCTTCACACGCTCTGTTGAAATACATTTCCGTACATTCCGTGTGGCCGCAGTTGTTTTAATGGCCGTCACACAGACGTGATACACGCTCGTCTGAATGAGATCTAACAGTTCTGATTTCCTTCAATAGATAAAAAAGTTATCATCTGATTATTGTGTGGTTATATCCTAAATATATTGTAAAACGCCCGATGTATGCAAGCATTGTACTTCTATTGTACACCTATAGTTCAGTGCAGTAAAGAATGTCTTCTCCAACCGGATTCTGTATGAAGGAGAAGAGAGTGGTGGTAGTGCCTGATCTCTATAAAAGGTAAACTGGGTTATGTGTTTATTCCTTGCTGAATGTGCCCAGCCTGCGCTTTTCATATGTTCGTGTGACATTCCCCAGATATCGAAGGAGGAAGGCCTGTTCTACAATAGCTCCTCTTCAAGTACTATAGCTGCAGGGTCAGATACACGCACACATGTACTTGTTAGAATGACGGAGTTCATCTATGTTGTCATCCCTGAATGGTTTTCTACATGTCCTGGGCTAGGCAGACACACACAGAGTTGTAAGCCTGAGGCAAGAGGATTACTAATTCACAAGTAAGCGGAGAGAGGTGCTAAACATAGAAGCTAACACCTCATATTGCGTGTTGATGGAAGAGCGTCTGTTGGATGACATAAACAGAATATGAGGATACAATGTATTGGGTGTGCCTGTAATGGGTTAACTTTCCACGGCATAACATATTAGTGGTATGTCTGTAGATGGGTATCCTACCATATTGTCTCAGCTGTTTCTTCCTACCATATAGCATCCGTTCTAATACTTTCTGTGTTCTTGACCCTTAACTATCTTTTGAGAATTTTCTACTTCCAAACAATGGTAAAACCAAGAGAGTTGCCTTCAACATGCGCCAAAGTCAATACCTTGCCTTAAGAGTTAAATTATAGCATGATTGGAAAATCTAAGGTAATAGATAATGTATGATACTTAAAAGGGTTTTGCCAAGATCGACATTTATCATCTATCCACAGAGTAGGTGATGGATGTCTGATCGCTAGGACCCCCACCGATCACTAGAACGGGAGTTCAGAGCTCCCCGTTCATCCTCAATGTACGACTGCAGTAAGGAGGAGTTTGAATTTAGTGGCATGGGCGCTTCTGCTCCAATCAAAGTCTATAAAACCAAAAGAGATAGTCAAGTACAGCGCTTGTTGCAATCATTATTGATCTTTTTAATTGCAACACCAGCAAGCGATTGCTTCTACACATAGCAATTTGCTGATCTTCCAATTTAAATGTGTTGCACCTTTTAAAGTCGTCTGCGAGTGACCACTATGCGAAAAAGAAAGAAGACTAACTTTTAAAATTTCTCACTGTTTAAATGGTTCATTCATTGCTAGCAATGGAGGTCGGGGGGAGAAGAAAAAAAATACATTGGAAAATCCCTTTAAGTTTTCAGAGGATTTCTCAATTACCAGATCGAAATATTTTTTTTTTAAAAAACACGCACGCACACGCACACGCACACGCACACGCACACGCACACGCACACGCACACATACACACACACACACACACACACACACACTCTGTATTGGAAAACAGCTCTTAATAATTGAATTCAGGTGTTTCATTCAGTCCCATTGCCGCAGGTGTATGAAATCCAGCACCTAGCCATGCAGTCTGGCTTTACAAACATTTGTGTCATTCTAAAGAGCTCACTAAATTCTGTGGTACATTCCACTATCAAATGTGTGTGTTATTATTGCTAAGTGGAAGCGTTTAGGACAGTGGCGGACACAGACTGCAAAAGGCCCCTGTGCAGATAATGTGCCAGGGCCCCCCCGCCCCCCCCCCCAATACCGACAAAGTTACCTAAACATATATATGCATATAAAAATAAACCTTACTAATAAAAATTATGAAGGAAGATTTATATTGTACATTTTATTACCAGTTTAGAACACAAGTAACACATTTTTTTCCGGGTTAAATTCTTATCTAAACTAAGTCCCTAAATGTGGGCAAAGAAAATGAAAAACCTATACTCACCTCCTCCGGCGCCTCCGTTCCCCCTCCGCAGCCCCTATCCCTTTCTGTGTTTACAAAGCTGCTGTGGTGACGCGCGGTCGATGGCACATGACCGCTGCAGCCAATCAATGCCCTCAACAGCGATTTGCTGTGGAACTACTGTCCTCAGCAGCACACCAATGAGGAGTTATTGGCAGCAGCGGTCACGTGCCATCGGCAGCGCGTCACCAGTGCAGCCTTGTACACTTGTAACACAGACCGAGACAGGAGGATGGGGGCTGCGGCGGGTGAACGGAGGCGAGGGAGGAGGTGAGTATAGTTTTTTTATTTTCTTTGCCCACATTTAGAGACTTAGGTTAAATTGAATCATTGAATATAACACAAAGCACTCATGCAACTGAGATGCAATAATTTAGATGATCTTATCATGCTTAGCTTACTGCACTGTTACCTATCAAGCAGGACTGAATCTCAAGATATCTACAGAGGGGGCTGTATGGCGTTATCTACAGGGGGGACTGTATGGCGCTATCAACAGAGGGGGCTGTATGGCGTTATCTACAGGGGGGACTGTATGGCGCTATCTACAGAGGGGTCTGTATGGCGCTATCTACAGGGGGGTCTGTATGGCGCTATCTACAGGGGGGACTGTATGGCGCTATCTACAGGGGGGACTGTATGGCGCTATCTACAGGGGGGACTGTATGGCGCTATCTACAGGGGGGACTGTATGGCGCTATCTACAGGGGGGACTGTATGGCGCTATCTACAGAGGGGGCTGTATGGCGTTATCTACAGGGGGGCTGTATGGCGTTATCTACAGGGGGCTGTATGGTGTTATCTACAGGGGGGACTTTATGGCGTTATCTACAGTGGGGTCTGTATGGCGTTATCTACAGGGGTTCTGTATGGCGTTCCCTACAGGGGGGGTCTGTAGGGAAAGTCATACAGCCCCCCCCTGTAGGGAACGCCATACAGACCCCCCTTTAGGGAACGCCATACAGACCCCCCTGTAGGGAACGCTATACAGCCCCCCCTGTAGGGAACGCTATACAGCCCCCCCTGTAGGGAACGCCTTACAGCCCCCCCCTGTAGGGAACGCTATACAGCCCCCCCCCTGTAGGGAACGCCATACACCCCCAATCACTCAAAAAAATGCGACCTACAGTGTGAAAAGACAAAAGACATGTATCCCCTATCCACAGGATAGGGGATACATGTGTGATCGCTGGCATTGATAGGGAGAGCGGGGGACCGAAAGTCCCCCGAAGTTCTCCATCACTCACCTCTGACTTCCGGTGTCTGCGCAGCTCAAGTGTGACCGGCGCTCCATTCATTTCTACGGAGCTGCCGACACAGACCCCGGAAGTCCGAGGTTTGTGATGGAGAACTTCAGGGGACTTTCGGTCCCCCGTTCTCCCTATCAATGCCAGCGATCACACACGTATCCCCTATCCTGTGGATAGGGGATACATGTCTTATGTTTAATGGCAGAGCGGGGAGATACTCCCTGCTCTGCCGTAGTGTTCCGTGGCATCGCGCTGTAGCAGCCATAGCGGCAGCTAGCGGAGATTCCGGCCAAGGTGGGGGCCCGTGCCGGCAGGTGACGCGGGCCCCCTCATGCCGCGGCCCCGTAGCAGCCGCTACGGCTGCTATAGCAGTAGTTACGCCCCTGTGTTAGGGGGAGTTCACACTGAGGTTTTTTTCGCGAAAAACGTCAGAAAGTGCCTCCCATTGAAATCCATGAAATTTTTCCTGCGAGCAGTAAAAACCGCATGCGGGAAAAAGAAGCGCAATGCCCTTTCTTCGGGCGTTTCTGTCTCTGACTTCCCATTGACAACAATGGCAGGCAGAAAATGCGTTTTTTGCTGCGTTTCCCTGCCCACGGCCCGATGGCCGAAAAACGCCACAAAAAAACGCAATGAAAAACGCGGGAAGTGTTCTACCGGCAGGTCAAAATATGCCTCAAAATTCCGGAAGGAATTATGAGGCAGATTTTTCTACATAAAAACTTCTCCCTTCTGACATGAACTTTTTAACTTCATCTACCTGTCCTCTGCAGTCTGCACGTCCTCCACTCGTCCTGTGTCTGTCCTCCGCTCATCCTATGAGTTCTCCGGCAGTCCTGACTGTACTGTCCAGCCGCCCGAAGTCTTACGTCGCACCGCCCCCTGTCCTCTCCCCTGCCTGAGCGCTCCTCCTACCACCAGCATCGCCGTCCTGTCCTATTCATCTGTGCCAGATTGGCAGTGCAGTGTAGCGGCTATCACCGGGCCCGGGCACCCGCCCCCTCCCTCCCGATTGGTAGTGCAGTGTGGCGGCTATCACCGGGCCCCCGCCCCCTCCCTCCCCTCATGCCTAGTGTTGTGATGCTACTAGGCATGAGGGGGCCCGTGCCGCCAGGCCTGGTACATAAAATGTAATGTGCCTGTCAGGGCGACACGGGCCCCCCCATGCCGCGGGCCCCGTAGCAGCTGCTACGGCTGCTACTGTGGTAGTTACGCCACTGAACGGGCCCCCTTCCCACGCGGGGCCCTTGTGCAGCTGCACCGGCTGCACATGCGGTATGTCCGCCCCTGGTTTAGGAACCACAGCAACTCTGCCTCAAAGTGGCAGACCACAAAAAATTAAGGGGGTTATACACTGGGCGATTATTGGGCATTCGAGTGTTCATAGAACTCTCGTTGACGATAATTGCCCTGCGTAAAAAGGGCAGCGATCAGCAGATGAAGGCGCAAAATGCTCGTTCATCTGCTGATCGTATTGTTTTAAAAAATGAAATATTATCGTTATCGGCAGCACATCTCCCTGTGTAAACAGAGGGACACGCTGCAGACATGATGATGTATGGGGACGAGCAATCGGAGTAACGACCGCTCGTCCCCATCCATAGCTCCGTGTGGCAGGAGCAAACGAGCGCTGATCAACGAGGTCTCACTGATCGGCACTGGCTGCACCGGCCGATTATCTCTGACTCAATAACCGCAGCGCTCCAAACCTCCTCTGACATTAACATCTGCACAAAAACTGGTGGACCAACTTTATATTAATGCCTATGGATTTAGAATGGAATGTCATGAAAGCTCCTGTAGGTGTAATGTGTAGGTGTCCCAACACTTCTATCCATATAGTGTGTGTGTGTGTGTGTGTGTGTGTGTGTGTGTGTGTGTGTGTGTGTGTGTGTGTGTGTGTGTGTGTGTGTGTATGTATATATATATATATATATATATATATATATATATATATATATAAAAACACAATCTCCGAAAAGGGACCATACAATAGTTGGAGTATTTTTTTCTCTTTACAACATATTGATTTACGACACAGCACATTTTTTTTAATTTTACTGCCTCCCCCTCTCTCCCTCCCCACTTGAGCCAAGGTGGATACCAAGTAATTCCTCCTGTCAGCATTCAGTCAAGTTCTAATTTTGGACCCCCAAGGCTGCTCCCACCAGACTTTTTCGGAAGGGGTGTAATTGATACCTTGTGGAGATACTTTGTATTGGCAGACATATCGATTTGGGCTGCATCAGCAAAAAGTGCAGTTAAAGTGCATTTATAGTGTAGGAGTCTGCAACACATTTTCCTATATTATCATGCTCTATATTGCAGGACATAGACAACTTTCACACACGTATTTTGGTCAGTATTTTGCATCAGTATTTGTGAGTCAATACCAGGATTGGGTCCAAAACACAGAAAAGTACAGGTTAAATTATTCCACACCAAACTTACAGTAGCAAACCATTTGGTTTTTGTTTTGTTTGTTTTGTTTTCTTAGCCTTGCTTGGGATCTTTTATATGTTAAACCAGGAAATGGTCTGCCCTAAGCAGATAATGCAAAGTTGAAAACACCCTGCACTGGAATTAACTCCTTAACGCCGAAGGACGGATATATCCGTCCTCAGCAGCTGCTAGTTCGCGCAGGAGGACGGATATATCCGTCCTGTGATCGCGTGGGTACTGACAGCGTACCCATGCGATCAGCAGCAGGAGCACGGCTGTTATACACAGCCTGGCTCCTGCTGCAACTGCCGGAATCGAAGCACGCTCCGATTCCGGCAGTTTAACCCATTAAATGCCGCTGTCAATAGTGACAGCGGCATCTAATGTGTTTGACAGAGGGAGGGAGCTCCCTCTGTCACCCGATCGGCGCCCCCGCAAACAAATCGGGGGTCGCCGTCGGGTTTCCATGACAGCCGGGGGTCTAACAAAGACCCCCAGGTCTGTCTTCAGCAAATGCCTGTTAGGCGATGCCAGAGGCATGACCTAATAGGTTGCCTGTCAGTTTTACACTGACAGGCAATAATGCTTCGGTATATTAAGTATACCAGAGCATTATATATGCGATCAGCACATCGCATAGTGAAGTGTCCTGATGGGACTTAAAAAAAAAATGACAATCAGTTAAATAAAGTTTGTGAAAAAAAAAAAAATTACAGTCAAAGTCAAATAAAACTACTTTTTTGGCCCAAAAAGTGGTTTTATTTAGTAAAAGTGTCAAAACAAATCACACATACACATAAATGGTATCCCCGCGATCGTAACAACTTGACCAATAAAATGAACACATTAATTAAACTGCCGGATGAACGGCGTCCAAAGAAAACGAAAAAAACAACTGCAAAATTCTCTCTTTTCTCCCATTCCCCCCATAAAAAATAAAATAAAAGTTAATCTATAAGTCCTATGTACCCCAAAATAGTACTAATGAAAACTACACATTGTCCCGCAAAAATCAAGCCCACATACGGCCACGTCGACGGAAAAATAAAAACGTTACGGCTCTTGAAATGCGGCGATGCAAAAACAATTAATTTTTTTCTAAAAGGCTTTTTATTGTGCAAACGTAGGAAAAACATATAAAACCTTTACATATTTGGTATCCCCGTAATCGTGCCGACCCATAGAATAAAGTTAACATGTTATTTACGCTGCATAGTAAACGGCGTAAATGTATAACGTGAAAATTAATGCTAGAATAGCTGCTTATTTTCAATTCTCTCCTAAAATAAAGTTAATAAAACTTAATCAATATATTATAAGCATCTAAAAATGGTACAATTACAAAATACAACTCGTCCCGCAAAAAACAAGGCCTCATACGGCTATGTCGACGGAATAAAAAAAAAGTTACGACTCTTGGAATGCGACCGTGAAAAAACAAGAAATAATCCTTGGTCATTAACGTGCAAAATGGCCCGGTCATTAAGGGGTTAAAGGGGCCAACACAAACAAAACAAACACTGTCCCAGACCTATCCACCTAGCTTTCCAGTTTGCAATCCTCATGTGAATCAGACCTTTTTCGACATAAAATGACACCAAAAAAAGAAAAACACAAGTAGGGTATATTCACACAGTCCAGTTGCAGTTTTGGTGCAGTTTTTAGTGCAGTTTTTGAAGCCACAACCATGAAGTGGATTAAACAAAGAGAAGTAGAATTTTTTCTTTATACTCCTATCCTCTTTATGATGACTCCCATCTGTGGCTTCAAAAACTACATAAAAAAGTGAACCAAAACTGCAATGTGTGAATACACTTAAACAATGTTTTGAATAGTCAATTAACTCCTAGGTCCCTGCACACGACCGTAGCCGTAATCCCGGTCCATGATTACGGCTACAGCCGGCCGCGGACAGTCACCCGCATAAAACCGGCCGCGGACAGTCACCCGCATAAAGCCGGCCGCGGACAGTCACCCGCATACTTATAAAGTATGGGAGCATGCTCTGTAGAATCAAAAAATAGAACATGTCCTATTTTTTGTGGAGTCTTTCCACAGCCCGGACAGCTACCCGTAAATATATGGGAAAGTATTGGTGGGCAATAGAAATGAATGGGTCGGAACTTTGATCCGCAATTGCGGTGTGTAGTTGCAGATTGCAATTACAGTCGTCTGCATGGGGCCTAAAGGTGTTATCCAAAAGGTAAAAAAAAAAAATTAACTGGCAGCAGAAAAAGTAATAATAATGACGATAATAATAATAAAAAAACGACATAACGCACCTGTTAAATGTCCCACGTTTCCAGCAGATCCCCGATGGTCTTTGTTTACATTCCAGCAGCGATTATCACTGGAGACCACTGGAGATTGGCGCGAGAGTGGCAGGGGATTTACTAGGTAAGTGATTTTATTTCATTATATTTTCTGATGTCGTTTTTTTTTTCACTTTTGAAATACCCGCTTTAACACAGAAAAGTTTACAAACTAATAATATAGCCAATAACTTAAAAAAGACCCATAAAAATGCACAAGGCATACTACACCGCATTCCAAATTATTATGCAAATGTTATTTTTCGCTGATTTTCCTAAATAGTCGATGCAAATGACAGTCAGTATAATCTTCAAGCCATCAACCATTGGAGTATAATGCAAATTTTATTGAACAAATCTCCTAATGATAACAGATTTTTTTTAGAAGTAAAAAACTCAAAATGCACGGTTTCAAATTGTTATGCACAACAGAGATCAAAACATTTTAAAGGTTGTAAAGAGAACTAAAATGGTTATTTGTTAAATTTGCAGCATCAGGAGGTCATATTTACAGAAATCAAAAGCTCTTTCAATCAAAAAAACTTAACAGGCCAAGTTACATGTTAACATAGAACCCCTTCTTTGATATCACCTTCACAATTCTTGCATCCATTGAATTTGTGAGTATTTGGACAGTTTCTGCTTGAATATCTTTGCAAGATGTCTGATTAGCCTCACAGAGCTTCTGTTTTGATGTGAACTGCCTCCCACCCTCATAGATATTTTGCTTGAGGATGCTCCAAAGGTTCTCAATAGGTTTGAGGTCAGGGGAACATGGGGGCTACACCATGAGTTTCTCTCCTTTTATGCCCATAGCAGCCAATGACACAGAGGTATTCTTTGCAGCATGAGATGGTGTATTGTCATGCATGAAGATAATTTTGCTATGGAAGGCACGGTTCTTCTTTTTGTACCACGGAAGAAAGTGGTTAGTCATAAACTCTACATACTTTGCAGAGGTCATTTTCACACCGTCAGGGACCCTAAAGGGGCCTACCAACTTTCTCCCCATGATTCCAGCCCAAAACATGACTCCGCCACCCGCTTGCTGACGTCGCAGCCTTGTTGGCCATTCACCAACCATCCACTACTCCATCCATCTGGACCATCCAGGGTTGCACAGCACTCATCAGTAAACAACACGGTTTGAAAATTAGTCTTCATGTATTTCTGAGCCCACTGCAACCGTTTCTGCTTGTGAGCATTGTTTAGGGGTGGCCGAATAATAGCTTTATGCACACTTGCAAACCTCTGGAGGATCTTACACCTTGAGATTTGCGGGACTCCAGAGGCACCAGCGGCTTCAAATACCTGTTTGCTGCTTTGCAATGGCATTTTAGCAGCTGCTCTCCTAATTCTATTAATTTGTCTGGCAGAAACCTTCCTCATTATGCCTTTATCTGAACGAACCCGTCTGTGCTCTGAATCAGCCACAAATCTTTTCACAGTACGATGATCACGCCTAAGTTTTCTTGAAATATCCAATGTTTTCATACCTTGTCCAACGTATTGCACTATTTCACACTTTTCGGCAGCAGAGAGATCCTTTTTCTTTCCCATATTGCTTGAAACCTGTGGCCTGCTTAATAATGTGGAACGTCCTTCTTAAGTAGTTTTCCTTTGATTGGGCACACCTGGCAAACTAATTATCACAGGTCTCTGAGATTGATTACAATGATCCAAAGAGGCCTAAGACTCAATACCATCCATGAGTTTAATTGAAAAACCAATAATTAAATATTTATGACACTTAAATCCAATGTGCATAATAATTTGGAACACGGTGTATACATCATCTTCGACAAACCAAGCCAGGTCACTTATATGAGGCTACTGGAGGAGTGGAGAGGTGCTGTGAAAACTCCCTCATCTGCCTTTTCACATGGAGACTCACTTGGCCCTCAGTGAAAGATGATGGATTCCTTTTCCCTGTGCTTCTTTTCTATCACTTAAACATTAGGAGCAGAATCTCTTTAAGTAATGTGCCTCTCTACCAGAAACTTTGCCGTTGTTGTCCATGTGCTATGTCTGACATTGTAGCTCAACCCCATTCAAGTGAATTTAGAGGTCATAGAAAAGGGGATCCCTGCTCAGGATCCTGTTTATTAGCAAGAGTGGAGAGCCGTTGCAAAGGGTGTCTCCCGCTCTGGGGGACTAGATAATATGACCAGATTAAAAATGATAACTATGCCTAAAATAAGTAGAGACTAGCTGAACTTATATTGCACTACCAGATGCATCTTCTCTAGGGTGAAATCATGTTTCATAATGTTTATCACAGTAAAGATCAACTCCCAAGTGGATGTTCTAAAGATTATAGATGACAAACTATGGGCGTTCTCTACCCATTTAATTTTTTTTTACTTAGGATCTTTTCTAGGTCTTTTTCCCTTTTGCTATGTCAGAATAGGAAATAGATTGTCAACATTCTTAAATTAGATATTCATATATCATTTTCTCCTTGCTGATGTAATTTCCACCAGGAATGCTATCTTGAAAGTTAAAAAGATTGTCCAGTCGGACAGTCACTTTGGATTAGATATCAAGGCTGAATAGCTATATTCAACTCTGACATCCTTCCTCCTGTAGGGATTGCACTAGTGGCTAATGACAATATGGGAGAAGTGGTACAGTAGTCTGAGAGGGTGATGATGCCTGGAATTAGATGTTAGCACTGCATGAGTTAAAGGGGTTTTCCAGTCCCTAAAAATTGATCGCTCAGGGTCCGAACCCCGCCGATCAGCTGTTTTGAAGGGGCCACAGCGCTCATACGAGTGCTGCTTCGCCTTCATTCTGGTCACCGCTCGTACTGTGAATCGCCGACACAGCAGTAGCGGCGGTTCACAGTATTACAGCCTTCTCCCATTCACTTCAATGGGAGAAGGTTGTAATACTTTGAATCACCGCTACATGTGTGTTGGCGATTCACAATATGAGCAGTGACCGGAATGAAGGGGAAGCAGCGCTCGTATGAGCGCTGTGGCCCCTTCAAAACAGATGATCGGCGGGGGTCCCAGCAGTTGGACCCCGAGCAAACAGCTATTGATAGCCTATTCTGAGGATGGGCCATCAATTTTTTGCATAATGGAAAACTCTTTAATGGTGCACCAGTGTCTGCTGAAGCAGCAGGCTGGAAGAGATGCTGCAGGGTACACTGGCTAGGTAAGTAATTTTTTAAATGCTCACCAATGTTCACTTAATAGTATGGGTGGCTTACAAAGACTATACTTTGAGGGGACTGGACAGTTTCTTAAAATTTAAAGGAACATGCAAACATATCGACATTGCACTGTAATTTAAGGGGATCTTCACTTTGGACAATTCATTCTCGTTGGAAGTGTCCCCTGACAATAAGCTGATTACAGGGTGTTATACTACTGGGTCCCTTAGTAGTTAACTGCAATCTGTGGGGAAACCTGTTCAATTCCCCTGCAGTGCCACCCTAGGGTAAATGAAGCATTACACATTTCCCATTGAAATCAAAAGGCCATGACGGGTCCTCCAGAGCAAGATCCGCTTTTTGTAGTTGCTCTCTGCATTGGTTAGTAGTTTAGGGTTTTAAACAGGTGACACTCCCCCCTTCTTCTATTAACCCAGAATTTCATAAGGCCAGGATCACACATGCAGTTTTTGTGTGCAGTCAGTTTTGGCTCAGTTTTTTAAGCCAATGCCAGAAGTGGATCCAAAAGGAAAGAAAGGTATAAAGAAAAGACTGATTCATCTTCTTTCTACAGTATTATCGCCACTCCTGTGTTTGGTTTGAAAACCTGAGCCAAAAAATAGACTAGAAACTGCATCAAAACTGTGTGTGTGATACTGGCCTAATACAGTATTTAAAAATGGGTTTCCTAAATCAGACAACGCCTTTAAGTATAAAAGTAAAATTATTTGATATCTTTATTTCTGTCACCTACTTACTGATAAGTACAGCAAAATAGCCATGTCCACATTGTGCAGTTTTTGACGTTTTTGTCTATAGCCAATGTATAGTCATGTGCAGTAAGATACATTTTGTGAATTAGCAAGAAGCAGGGTTCAGAGTAAGGTTATGTTCACACCTGCGTCGGGTCTAGCCGTTGTTCTGCTCTGTCAAATGAGCAGAACAAGGGAAAAACTGGAAGCAATGGCTCCGTTGCACCACGGACACCACCGGTGGCCAACATTGACTTTAATGTGTTCCGTTGGGGTGTCTGTGCTTTTACCGGAAACAATAGCGCAGCATGCTGCACTGTTCTTTCAGGTATTCTCTTCCGGATCTGCGACGGATCCTCCAACGCAGATGTGTACGAGGCCTAACACATAACTTCAGGGTTAGACTACTTAGGGTTTGTTTGTGATTAGTCAAGGCTGTTTAAAGTAACAGATGCAACACAGCAGCATAAGTAAATACCACTTCAGGGGTTATTCACATGACATAGATAATCGGCCATGTGACGGATGTTTTTTTTAACGGACGCCAATCATTGCACATCTAGGGGGCTATACACACAGCCAGTTTTTTTAAATGGACCGTGTGAATGGCTCATGAAAAAATAAGACCTGTCCTATTTTTGCCCATTTTCCCGGATCCCTCAATAGACTAAAGTCTATTAGGAAAACGGGTCCCACACGGCTGCAAATCCACCGTAAAAAAAAGGACAATTTTCACAGCCGATTTGACACCTATTTGTGTGAATATGGCCTTAGGATATGATCACACGGCAGATTATTCATGTGGAAAACTCAGACATACAATTTTTTGAAAAACTGCGGCAGAAATCGGAATATGAGATTTCTGGTGTGATTCAATGAGGCTAATCTGCTGTGGTTAATGGCACTTTTTTTTTTTCTTTCAGAAATGCTAGTCTTTTTTTCAGCGAGGCTATTTACAATTATGCCCGCTGAAAATTCTGCCCCGTTGTTTATAAACAACGGGGCGGTTTTCCATTGCAGACAATGGGTAGCATCTTACAAGCCTTTTTCACACTAATTCTTCTACAGAAAACGCATCAGAATCAGCGTGAAGATTCCGTAGAGTGAACAGGGCCGTAGGCATTATGCACATGTGTGCAGAGTATGTACGAGTCCCTGTGGGTCTGTACGATAAACTGTAATCACTTCGTATGCGGCTGTATGGTGCCTCTGCATGCTTCTGGAGGACAAAACCTTCCTCATACAGCATCCAATGTAACACACCACAGGTTTTTTTTTTCACATTCCATATGCCTCTGTATGAAATCAGACATATAGAAGTACAATAAAGCCTCATGGATTGCTAAGAAGGGGTTGTAGGGAGCAGTAATATGGCCATGTTCATAAGGCCAAATGTAGGAAGTATGAAAAACATCCCATAAAAAAGTATGTCTTTATAAATTATGTACAATCCACAATATAGAATAAATAAATTATCTCCAAAACAATTTACAAACACCATAAAAAAATTATTGTCGTAGAAAAACCATAAAGTACACTACCGTTCAAAAGTTTGGGGTCACCCAGACAATTTTGTGTTTTCCATGAAAACTCACACTTATATTTATGAAATGAGTTGCAAAATGACTAGAAAATATAGTCAAGACATTGACAAGGTTAGAAATAATGATTTTTATTTGAAATAATAATTTTCTCCTTCAAACTTTGCTTTCGGCAAAGAATGCTCCATTTGCAGCAATTACAGCATTGCAGACCTTTGGCATTCTAGCTGTTAATTTGCTGAGGTAATCGGGAGAAATTTCACCCCATGCTTCCAGAAGCCCCTCCCAAAAGTTGGATTGGCTTGATGGGCACTTCTTGCGTACCATACAGTCAAGCTGCTCCCACAACAGCTCTATGGGCTTGAGATCTGGTGACTGCGCTGGCCACTCCATTACAGATAGAATACCAGCTGCCTGCTTCTTCCCTAAATAGTTCTTGCATAATTTGGAGGTGTGTTTTGGGTCATTGTCCTGTTGTAGGATGAAGTTGACTCCAATCAAGCGCTGTCCACAGGGTATGGCATGGAGTTGCAAAATGGAGTGATAGCCTTCCTTATTCCAAATCCCTTTTACCTTGTACAAATCTCCCACTTTACCAGCAGCAAAGCAACCCCAGACCATCACATTACCTCCACCATGCTTGACAGATGGCGTCAGGCACTCTTCTAGCATCTTTTCAGTTGTTCTGCGTCTCACAAATATTCTTCTGTGTGATCCAAACACCTCAAACTTCGATTCGTCTGTCCATAACACTTTTTTCCAATCTTCCTCTGTCCAATGTCTGTGTGCTTTTGCCCATATTAATCTTTTCCTTTTATTAGCCAGTCTCAGATATGGCTTTTTCTTTGCCACTCTGCCCTGAAGGCCAGCATCCTGGAGTCGCCTCTTCACTGTAGACGTTGACACTGGCGTTTTGCGGGTACTATTTAATGAAGCTGCCAGTTGAGGACCTGTGAGGCGTCTATTTCTCAAACTAGAGACTCTAATGTACTTGTCTTGTTGCTCAGTTGTGCAGCGGGGCCTCCCACTTCTCTTTCTACTCTGGTTAGAGCCTGTGTGTGCTGTCCTCTGAAGGGAGTAGTACACACAGTTGTAGGAAATCTTCAGTTTCTTGGCAATTTCTCGCATGGAATAGCCCTCATTTCTAAGAACAAGAATAGACTGTTGGGTTTCACATGAAAGCTCTCTATTTCTAGCCATTTTGAGCGTTTACTCGAACCCACAAATGTAATGCTCCAGATTCTCAACTAGCTCAAAGGAAGGTCAGTTTTATAGCTCCTCTAAACAGCAAAACTGTTTACAGCGGTGCTAACATAATTGCACAAGGGTTTTCAAGTGTTTTCTAATCATCCATTAGCCTTCTAACACAGTTAGCAAACACAATGTACCATTAGAACACTGGAGTGATGGTTGCTGGAAATGGGCCTCTATACACCTATGTAGATATTGCATTAAAAACCAGACGTTTGCAGCTAGAATAGTCATTTAGCACATTAACAATGTATAGAGTGTATTTCTGATTAATTTAATGTTATCTTCATTGAAAAAAACTGTGCTTTCCTTTCAAAAATAAGGAAATTTCTAAGTGACCCTAAACTTTTGAACGGTAGTGTATATTTAAAACCAAATTGAAGATCTTAACCAAGTTGGAGAAAAATTCTAGATTGCCTTTCAAACACTCGATCCGATGGGTCTATTTAGCCGACTATGGCATGACTTGCTCGTGGCTAAATTAGTTTGGGGTTTCAGCTACATTCTGGTATTGGGGTGGCTTTTGCATACTTAGGTCATCCATCAGTAACCGTTGCCAAAATGTCTACACTTTTCTTCCAGAACTAAGAACCATGAACCTACAAATAATAAAGGCTATCACTATTACTGTGCACTTCTCTCAGGTGGTATTGCTCCAGGATTAGGATTAATAATATATCGTAAAATGTTATGGATGGGATGGGGCTGATGGAAAGGCTTGAGTTGTTTTCTACTCACCACTTAAAGAGGCTCTGTCACCAGATTATAAGTGCCCTATCTCCTACATAATCTGATCTGCGCTGTAATGTAGATAACAACAGAGTTTTTCAAAATAAAAACCAATCATTTTTGAGCAAGTTATGCACAATTTTAGATTTCTGTTAATTAGTTTCTTAATAGACAACTGGGCGTTTTTTTTTTTACTTTGATCGACTTGTTTAAGGTGAATATCCACCGTTTAACATTGTCAATTTTAGGTCCAACATTTTGTGTTTATTCATTTTTAATACATCTTGTCCGTAGTTGGAACTTAATTTTCCTGATTCATTTTCCTGTATTATAATAGAGTTAAATGGATTATATTCAGGCTACCTGCAGCCACCACTAGGGGGACCTTAGAATCTTACTACATATTGTTTTATTAATCAGTACAATGTATAAAGATTATGCAGTAAGCTCCCCCTAGTGGTGACTGCAGGATTCCAGCATTTTAAAATGTAGCTATGTCTATGTATACGATTTAGAAATCTGTATCAGAAAAACAGAGCTCTGAACACCATGACGATTTATAGTGAAATTAATTACCATATAATTTTGGACCTATTTAAATTACTAAAACAAAATGGGTTTCAAGGATGGACTACCTTTTGACATTTTATTTGGTGAACATAAGGTTATGCCTGGAACTGCTGTGAACACGAACGAATCTGACACACATGGGTACGGCCTGAACATTGGCTTTCATCTGTGCTAGTAATAAGGTGATAAGCTGAACACATTTCTGTGTCAAATACCAATAAGACTGTGGCATAAATAATGATGACATAGTTGGTACAGGGTTGTAAATTATGACCATGGGCATGTGGTAGGCATCCAGAAATCTTTATACAGTGCTTGTTTGCCTCTATTCACAATCCAGTATTACTGGCTGCATGTTGCATGCATGGGATCATAAATATATAGTGGGCAAGTATATATAGTAGGCTCTGTATATTGGTCTTGGTGTGCTTATTAGTAGATGTGAGGTTGCCTTCTATTTATAGTACTTATTTCTGCTATCTATAGTATTTTTGTTTTATCATGGCTTTTACTATCTATACCACCAGTGTGCTGACCTGCTTGTCCTTCTCCTGCTTAGATCATGACACTGCCCAGAGCATTGAACTCTATCCCTGGTAATATATTATCACGGGTTTACAGGTCATTGCTTCCTGTAGGACTGGCATATTCCTCTCTTGCTGCACTGAACATTCAGGTGATCTGGCTACAGTGGTGCAGCTATAGGAGTCACAGCGGTCGCGATTGTGACTGGACCTCGAAGCCAGGGGGCCCACAGCCCACCACAACGTGTCTCTTCGCAGTTACTGTAGTAAGTGGGGCCTATGTAGTAAACTACAAGGGCCCCTGTTACTACAGTACAGTTACACTTACCCTTCCCGCTCATTGGTGAGGTCCAGCCGCTGCACTGAGTTCTGACGTCACAACGTTATGTTTACCACATACAACGTTGAGAAGAAGAATGGCGTCAGGATCAGCACTGTGCCCGGAAATGAAGAGGACCCGTCTCAGGAGCAAGGAGGGCAAGTATGAGAATATTGTTTGATGGGCCCTGTATCTAATCCTTTAATGTGGGATACAGTCTGCTGAGCTGTGTATCTGAGCCTATCATGTGTGATACTGTCCTCTGGGCTTTGTATCTAAGTCTATCATGTGTCATACTGTCTGCTGGACTGCTGTATCTAATCCTATCATGTGTGTGATACTGTCTGTTGAGCCGTTGTATTTAATCCTGTCATGTCCATGGCTGCGGGCCGTCGGGTTCACTCACCTCCTGACGGCCGCAGCCATGGGTCGGCGAGCGCTGGCCCCAGTCTCCTTTTCAGGAGATTCCAGCGCTCACTTCCACTCACCTCGGCCGGGTCCCGTAGAGCGCGCGCACACGCTTGTGTCGGCTCTTGAAGGGGCTGTGCGCGCACCGAACTTTAGTGCCAATTAGACCATGAACTCGCTGGACTATAAGTAGGGTCCAGCCACTTCCTGTAGTGCTTGAGCGTTGTTTGTTGTATCCTAGTTTGTCTAAGCAAATGGTCTCCCTGTTTTTTCCAGTTCCCAGTGTATCATGTAACCTGTATCCTGTGCTATCCTGGACTGTATTCCACGCCTGTCCTGCTACTCCACGCCTGACGTCTACCCGCTGCCTAGTCCCAGCCGAGCCTGCCTTGCTACTGTCCGAGCTGCCACAGGTACCCTATACGAACTATAAACTTTGACCTGCGCCATGTTGGCCAGCTGCCATACAGCCATGGCGGTAGGGCCCAGTGGGTCCACGAACCCCACGTGACAGTACGCTCAGGCCATGGACCCCGCTGGTCGATCCAAGACCAAGATGACGTCACAAGAGATGCGGACGGATATGATGGCCCTCCGGTCTTGACAGGACCAACTCCTCCAGGCCTTGAACATTCTCGCAGGTCGGCAGGAGGCACGAGCTGCCGTTCCTCCTACTACACCTCCTGGCAGTACTGATCCTCAGACTACACCTCCTGGCAGTGTTGATCCTCGTTTTTCTTTGCCACTTCCTGACCGCTATGATGGAGATGCAGGTACCTGTCGTGGATTTTTGAACCAGTGCAAGATTCACTTCAGCCTGTATCCTAGGGCATTTTCGTCTGATGGCACGATGGTTGCTTTCATCATCTCTATTCTTACTGGCAAGGCCCTTGCATGGGCAAACCCTATCTGGGAGGGATAAGGACCAAAGACCCGTGACTTCAACGGGTTCCTCTGGACATTTCGCAGAGTGTTTGAGGAGCCTGGACGAGTCTCCTCTGCAGTGGCTTCCTTGTTGAACCTACGCCAAGGAGACATCTCTGTGGGAGAGTAAGCAATCCAGTTCCACACCCTGGCGGGAGAACTGTTGTGGAACAATGAGGCCCTGGTGGCTACATTCTGGCATGGACTGTCTCCTAAAATTAAGGATGAACTTGCCGCTCGACACATGCCATCTACCCTGGATAACCTCATCCTTCTGGCTGCCCGCATTGATAGAAGGCTCTGAGAATGGCTCCAAGAGGTTCATCGGAAGGGAGCTCTTCCTAGTCCGGTCCCTATCTTGCAGCAACCACTGCAGTCCTCAGATGCCGATCCTCCTAAGGAGTCTATGAGGAAGGACCAATGTATGCTATCTACCCAGGAGAGACAACGCAGACGCACTTCGGGACTCTGTATTTATTGCGGCCTGGGAGGCCATCTTGTGCGTCTGTATCCCCAAAAGCACCAAAGCCTAGGGTTGGTAGGAAAGACAACCTTGGGCAAAGAAGGACTCCCGTCTAAATTGTCCATACCCGTGACCATAGTGTCTGGTGGGAAAACACATCAGGTCTCTGTGTATCTGGACTCTGGATCCGCTGCAAATTTCATTTGTAGAGACCTGGTGGACCTTCTTCAATTACCCACTACCCCTCTGGAGAGACCGTTGATGGTTGCATCGGTAAATGGACTACCTCTGCCAGACACAGTTATCGCTGTGACCAAGCCGCTGAGGCTCCAAGTGGGGGCCCTCCACTCCGAACTTCTGTCGTTCTATGTCTTATCCAAAGCCATTAACCCTGTGCTACTGGGCCTGCCTTAGCTCCGACTACATGCCCCAGTCCTAGAGTGGAACTCTGGAGAGGTTCTCCAGTGGTGCCCTGAGTGTCACAGCCGATGCCTGTTGCAGATTCATTTGGCTCAGCCTTCTCTGCCTCGGTCATTAGCTGGATAGCCTGGTCATTATGCTGCATTTACGGACGTCTTCAGCAAAAGGGAGGCGAAGACACTGCCCCCACACCGGGCGTATGACTGTCCTATCGAACTGATTCCTGGTGCATCCCTTCCCCGTGGTAGGATATATCCTCTCTCCTTGCCAGAGACTCTGTCCATGTACGCCTATATTAAAGAGAACTTGGAGAGGGGCTTTATACGGAAGTCTTCCTCCCCGGCAGGAGCCAGGTTCTTCGTCAAAAAGAAGGATGGCTCCCTGCGTCCTTGTATTGACTACCGGGGTCTCAACCAAATCACAGTAAAAAATAAGTATCCGTTGCCACTGATCTCTGAATTGTTTGATCGTATACGTGGTGCCAATATTTTTTCCAAACTAGACCTGCGTAGAGCTTACAATCTAATCCGGATTCGCCGGGGTGACGAATGGAAGACTGCATTTAACACCCGTGATGGACACTATGAATATCTTGTAATTCACCGGACTTTAGTGCTAATTAGCCAATGAGCCCACTGGACTATAAGTAGGGTCCAGCCCCTTCCTGCAGTGCCTGAGCGTTGTTTGTCATATCCTAGTTTGTCTAAGCAAATGGTCTCCCAGTGTTTTCCAGTTCCCAGTGTATCCTGTATCCTGTAACCTGTATCCCGTGCTATCCTGGTCAAGTGCCGTGCTGTGCTGTAGTCATGCTGTGCTGTATTCCACGCCTGTCCTGCTACTCCACGCCTGACGTCTACCCGCTGCCTAGTCCCAGCCGAGCATGCCTTGCTACTGTCTGAGCTGCCGCAGGTACCCTATACGAACTATAGACTTTGACCTGCGCCCTGTTGGCCAGCTGCCATACCGCCAAGGCGATACGGCCCAGTGGGTCCACGAACCCTACGTGACAAATCCTATCCTGTGGCAGAGCTATATGGGTCTTAGTCTTATAGATATGCTGTCTCTGACATACATATACAGTGCATTCGGAAAGTCTTTAGACCCTTTTACTTTTTTCACATTTTGTTATGTTGAGGCCTTGTGTTAAAAAAAAATTATTCAAGATTTTCCCCATCATTCTGCACTAAATACCTTATAATGACAAAGTGAAAACAGAATTTAAGAAATTTTTTACAATTTATTAAAAATGAAAAACTCAAATTTCGCATGGACATAAGTATTCAGACCCTTTGCTATGACACTTGAAATGTCGCTCTGGGGGCCTACCATTTCTCTAGATCATCTTTTAAATGTTTCTACACCTTAATTGGATTCCATCTCTGGTGAATTCATTTGATTTCACAGGATTTGGAAAGACACACCCCTGTCTATATAAAGTCTCACAGCTGACAATGCATATCAGAGCAAAAATCAAGCCATGAGGAGGAAAGAACTTCCCGTAGAGTTTAGAGACAGGATTGTGTGGAGGCAAAGATGTGGAGAAGGGTACCACAAAAATGTCTGCTGCACTGAAAGTTCCCAAGAGCATAGTGGCCTCCATAATTCTTAAATGGAAAAATTTGGAACAACCAGGACTCTTCCTAGAACTGGCTGCCCCACCAAACTAAGTAATCGGGGGAGAATGGCCTTGGTAAAAGAGGCTGGGCTACAAAGATCCTGTGTGCAGATGGGAGAAACATCCAGAAGGTCAACCATCAATGCAGCACTCCACCAATCTGGGCTTTATGCCAGTGGCCAGAAAGAAGCCTCTTCTCATTGAAAGACACATGAAAACCTGTCTGGAGTTTGCAAAAAAAAAAAAGCACCTAAAGGACTCTCAGACTGTGAGAAACAAAATTCTGAAGTCTGATGAAACCAAGATTGAACTTTTTGGCGTCAATTCTAAGCATCATGTCTGGGGGAAACCAGGCACTGCTCATCACCTGCCAAATACCATCCCTACAGTGAAGCATGGTGGTGGCAGCATAATGATGTGGGGGGTGTTTTTCAGCGGCTGGGACACAGAGACTCGTCAAGGTTGAGGAAAAGATGAATAGAGCAAAGTACAGAGATATTCTTAATGAAAACCTGATCGAGTGCTCTGGACCTCAGACTGGGCCGAAGGTTCTCCTTCCAACAAGACAATGACCCTAAGCACACCAACAAGACAACACAGGAGTGGCTTAGGGACAACTCTGTGAATTTCCTTGAGTGGCCCAGCGAGAGCCCTGATTTGAACCAAATTAAACATCTCTGGAGAGACCTGAAAATGGCTGTCCACCGATGGTCCCCATCCCACTTGACAGATCTGCAGAGATGAATGGCAGAAAATCCCCAAATTCAGGTGTGCAAACCTTCTGGCATTATACCCAAGAAGACTGGAGGCTGCTATCGCTGCCAAAGGTTCTTCAACTAAGTACTGAGTAAAGGGTTTGAATACTTATCTCAATGCAAGATTTTAGTTTTTCCTTTTCAATAAATTACCAAATATTTCTAACATTCTGTTTTCCCTTTGTCATTATGGGGTACTGAGTGCAGAATGATGGGGAAAAACTTGAATTATTTTTATTTTAGCACAAGGCCTCAACCTAACAAATTGTGAAAAAATGTAAAGGGTCTGAAGACTTTCCGAATTCATTGTGTATATATATAAAAAATTTGAGGGGGGCAAAGCATAAGTCTTGGGGCTATTGCTCCTGATGTCTTAAGACCTTAGCAATGCCCCTGGCGGCTAGTGCTGCATTGATGGGTCACTTAGTAGACACAGCAATGCAGCTAAAAGTTGCAGGCCGTCAGCCATAATTTTGGGGGGCCCAAGAAGGAGTTTTGCATCGGGGCTCATTTATTTATTTTTTTTATTAAAAAATTTATAGATATACAATTCATAATAATAAACATAAGCTTTTTACATCCATAAAGCAATAGAAGTAACACAAAAAAAATTTAAAAAAGAAAAACCTGAAGAACTAGCCACTTAATAGAATAACAACCTATAGGTTTGAAAAGTGTTGATTTCTTATCTAGGGCATCCATCCTTCCTGGAATAAACACTTTCCCACCTCCCATTCAAATCCTAGGACTTTCTCATACTGAAAATATGTATTTACTTTATTTATTACTTCAGTAATACAAGGAATTTTATTTGTTTTCCAGTTGAATGCAATTATATTTAGTGCAGCGGGGCTCATGAGCCTTTAGCTATGCCCCTATATTTGGCTATATTTATTTTAGGACTAGCGATACTTTGATTTCATATAAGGGCCAGTTCACACAGTTTTTTGATGTGGAAACCGCGTCAGAAACCGTGTCAAAAAACGTCCGAAAATGCCTCCTATTGATTTCAATGGGAGGCGGAGGCTATTTTTTCCCGCAAGCGGAAAAAAGTCTCACGGGAAAAAGAAACAACATGCCCTATCTTTGTGCGTTTACGTCTCTGACCTCCCATTGACATCAATGGGAGGCAGAGAAAGCATATTTTGCAGCTTTTTTGCCCACGGCGCTCAATGGCCGCGGGCGAAAAACGCAGCGAAAATCAGCGTGCAGGCAGAACAAAATCTGCCTCAAAATTCCAAACTGAATGTGTGAACCCAGCCTATAACTGTACTCTATCTCATATTTGGGAATACTTTTTATATTGCACACAAATTTTTGCAGCATTTTTCCGTATGGCTCCACAGATTGTTCACTTATTGTAGTTAGTACACAGTCGCCCTGGTATACATGACTGATCCTCGTTCAGTCTCAGAGGGGATCTATATTAGGAAAGAGTATTTCACGATGGACTAAAGAGGCTTATCGGTGTAACAAGAGCTAAACCAGCTTGTGAACAGGATTACAGACACTGCACAAGGAAATCAGGCCAACAAGAATCCATCATTTTGGCAGGACAACAGGAAAATATTTTTTGCCAACGTAATTATGAAAATCTTTAAAATAAATTCAACTTACTAATGACTGGTAAAACTGCTGCATAGAAATATACATTTCAAGACATTCCTTACAGGCTTCTTTTCTTACTGTCACTTTAAAGGACTTTTGTATACTGTAGACAACGTAGAAGAGTGTTTGATTACGATACCAAATATTCTAACAATACGACCACAATTTAGTATCTATATTGCAGACCCGTGACGCATGTTATGTGGTGAACTATGTTTGGTTCAGTAAAATTACAGGGGGTCTAGGTTTTATGGTTTTACAACATACGTAAAAATGTGGCTATATTGTCATTTTAGTGCTCGTTTGCTCCATTTACATGTAGTAATGATCATAAGTAGGGGGGACAAATCTTTAATACGATCGTTTGTCCCCATACATTTTGCATCTTGTCGGCAGCACATCCCGTTTATATAGGGAGATCTGCTGCCGACAATAATGATTTTACTGGCTGCAAGATGTGATCCGCTGAAGAATGAGCGCTTGCTCATTTGTCGGCTGATCGCTACCCTGTTTACACATGCCAATAACCGGGAACAAGCGTTCATAAGAATGCTTGTGTAATACCCATGGCAGCGGGCCGTCAGGATCAGTGAGCACTGGGCCGCATCACCTCCTCAGGAGGCGCCAGCGCTCACTTCTGGTTCACTCGGCTGTGTCTCGTAGGGGGGGGGGCGCACGCTCGTGCCCGCTCTTAAAAGGTCAGCGCATGCACCTGAATTAAAGAACCAAATTAGCCCATGAGCACCCTGGACTATAAGAAGGGCCCTGCCCCTTCCTGCATTACCTGAGCATTGTTGTCGTTACCTATGTCAGGGGCGTAGCTAGGGGGGGGCAAGCGGGGCATGTGCCCCAGGCGCAGTTCAGAGGGGGGCGCCAGCGCCCCCTCCTCCTGCACTATAATTGTACCTGTGTCACAAGGACACAGGTACAATTAGAAGCAATGAATGACCGGGCACGTTCCGTGCCCGGCCATTCAGCGCCTTTCCACGAATGAAGCAACTGGTACCTTTTGTACCAGTGACGCTTCTGTCGATGAAAGGCGCTGACTGACTGACAGGGAAAGTCACCCTGCCCAGCCAATCAGCGCCTTTCATAGACGCTGTGTTCAACCCCCAGGAGACCTGCGCAGAAGAGAGCAGGTCTCCATGGCTGCCGGACGGCGTGGGAGTGGGAATAAGGTGAGTTTGAAATTTTTTTTTTTTTTTTTTAAATTGTAATAGAAGTGTGGCTGTATCTGCGGGGGGACTTTGTCTACACAGGGGACTTTATCTACGGGGGGTGTCTATCTACAGGGGGACTATATCTACAGGGCTGGGCTATATACTGGGGGACTATATCTACTGGGCTATATACAGGGGGACTATATCTACAGGGGGGCTATATACAGGGGGACTATATCTACAGGGGGGCTATATACAGGGGGACTATATCTGCTGGTCTATATACAGGGGACTATATCTACAGGGGGGCTATATACAGGGGGACTATATCTACAGGGGGCTATATACAGGGGGACTATATCTGCTGGTCTATATACAGGGGGACTATATCTACAGGGGGCTATATACAGGGGGACTATATCTACAGGGGGCTATATACACGGGGACTATATCTACAGGGCTGGGCTATATACAGGGGGACTATATCTACAGGGGGGCTATATACAGGGGGACTATATCTGCTGGGCTATATACAGAGGGACTATATCTACAGGGCTGGGCTATATACAGGGGGACTATATCTACAGGGGTAAAAAATAACGCCCAACGAGCTTGTCTCGGGTTTAGCCTCCGGGCAGATTCTAGGAAAACCAGATTCTTGTGGTCGGTAAGGACCGTTATCTGGTGCCTAGCCCCCTCCAGGAAGTGGCGCCACTCTTCAAATGCCCATTTAATGGCTAAGAGTTCGCGGTTGCCAATATCATAGTTACTCTCAGTGGGTGAAAACTTCCTGGAGAAGTAGGCACAGGGACGGAGATGGGTGAGGGACCTGGTACACTGGGACAAGACAGCCCCCACTCCCACCTCGGACGCGTCAACCTCCACGATAAATGGCTCCATTTGGTTGGGCTGAACCAGCACCGGGGCCGAGATAAAGCACTTCTTAAGGACCTCAAAAGCCTGGACAGCCTCAGGAGGCCAGTGGAGGAGATCAGCACCTTTGCGAGTGAGATCCGTAAGATCTTAGTAAGAGGCTTAGCGATGACCGAGAAGTTAGCAATAAACCTCCTGTAATAATTAGCGAACCCCAGGAAGCACTGTAATGCCTTCAGGGAGGCAGGTTGGACCCATTCCGCCACAGCCTGGACCTTGGCAGGGTCCATGCGGAATTCATGAGGAGTGAGGATTTGGCCCAAAAATGGTATCTCCTGCACCCCAAACACACATTTTTCGGTCTTCGCAAACAGTTTGTTTTCTCGAAGGACCTGGAGCACCTTCCTGACATGCTCAATGTGGGAGGACCAGTCCTTGGAAAACACAAGTATGTCATCAAGGTACACTACAAGAAATACCCCCAAGTAGTCTCTTAAAATCTCATTTATGAAATTCTGGAAGACCGCGGGAGCATTACACAACCCAAAGGGCATGACGAGGTATTCGAAATGACCTTCGGGCGTGTTAAATGCAGTCTTCCACTCATCCCCCTCTTTGATGCGGATAAGGTTATACGCCCCCCGTAGATCAAACTTAGAGAACCATTGGGCCCCCTGAACCTGATTAAAGAGATCAGGAATCAGAGAAAGGGGATACTGGTTCCTTACAGTGACCTTATTCAAGCTTCGGTAGTCAATGCATGGCCTAAGACCACCATCCTTCTTCCCTACGAAGAAGAAGCCAGCACCTAACGGAGAAGTAGAGGGGCGAATGTAACCCTTGGCCAGGCATTCCTGGATATACTCTCTCATGGCTTCACATTCGGGACAAGAGAGATTAAATATCCTACCCTTAGGGAGCTTAGCTCCTGGTACCAAATTGATTGCGCAATCATATTCTCTATGAGGAGGTAACACTTCGGAGGCCTCCTTAGAGAAAACATCGGCGAAGTCCTGAACAAACTCAGGTAGCGTGTTCACCTCCTCAGGGGGAGAAATAGAATTAACAGAAAAACATGACGTCAAGCATTCATTACCCCTCTTGGTAAGGTCCCCAGAATTCCAGTCAATTGTGGGATTATGCAACTGCAACCAGGGAAGGCCTAAAACCAAATTGGACGATAATCCCTGCATTAACAGTACAGAGCACTGCTCCAAATGCATGGAGCCAACAAGGAGTTCAAAAACAGGGGTATGCTGTGTAAAATAACCATTAGCAAGAGGAGTGGAGTCGATACCCACTACCGGGACAGGTTTAGGCAAATCAATCAAAGGCATAGCTAGAGACATAGCAAATTCCACAGACATGATATTGGCAGAAGACCCTGAATCCACGAAGGCACTGCCGGTAGCAGACCTACCACCAAAAGAGACCTGAAAGGGAAGCAAGATTTTATTACGTTTCATATTTACGGGAAATACCTGTGCGCCCAAGTGACCTCCCCGATGATCACTTAGGCGCGGAAGTTCTCCGGCTGCATTCTTACGCTTAGGACAGTTGTTCACTTGATGCTTGTCATCCCCACAGTAGAAGCAGAGACCATTCTTCCTGCGGAAATCTCTACGTTGTTGGGGGGACACGGAGGCCCCGAGTTGCATAGGTACCTCCGAGTCTTCGGGGGAGGAACGAAGCAACGGAACCTCGGGAGGTATCATGGGGGAGTCAGAGGAGAAAACATCAAGACGTTCAAGTCGTTGTTCCCTGAGACGTCGGTCAAGTCATAGTTACATAGTTACATAGTTACATAGTTAGTACGGCTGAAAAAAGACACATGTCCATCAAGTTCAACCAAGGGACGGGAAAAGGGAAGGAAAAATTTCTACACATAGGAGCTAATATTTTTTTGTTCTAGGAAATTATCTAACCCTTTTTTAAAGCCATCTACTGTCCCTGCTGTGACCAGCTCCTGCGGTAGGCTATTCCATAGATTCACAGTTCTCACGGTAAAGAAGCCTTGTCGCCTCTGCAGCTTGAACCTTTTTTTCTCCAGACAGAGGGAGTGCCCCCTTGTTTTTTGAGGGGGTTTTACAAGGAACAGGATTTCACCATATTTTTTGTATGTGCCATTAATATATTTATATAACTTAATCATGTCCCCCCTTAGTCGTCTTTTTTCAAGGCTAAATAAGTTTAATTATTTCAATCTTTCCTCATAACTTAAATTCTCCATGCCCCTAATTAGCTTCGTTGCTCTTCTTTGTATTTTTTCCAACTCCAGGGCATCCTTTCTATGAACTGGAGCCCAGAACTGAACTGCATATTCTAGATGAGGCCTCACTAATGCTTTGTAAAGTGGCAATATTACATCCCTGTCCCGTGAGTCCATGCCTCTTTTAATACACGACAATATCCTGCTGGCCTTTGAAGCAGCTGATTGACACTGCATGCTGTTATTGAGTTTATGATTTACAAGTACACCCAGATCCTTCTCAACAAGTGAATCCGCCAGTGTAGCTCCCCCTAGGACATATGATGCATGCAGGTTGTTGGTACCCAGATGCATAACTTTACATTTATCTACATTAAACTTCATCTGCCAAGTGGACGCCCAAACACTTAGTTTGTTTAAATCTACCTGCAATTCATGAACATCTTCCATAGACTGAACTATATTACATAGCTTGGTGTCATCTGCAAAAATAGAAATAGTGCTATTAATCCCATCTTCTATATCATTAATAAATAAGTTGAATAATAGTGGTCCCAGCACTGAACCCTGGTGTACACCACTTATTAAGTCGTACCGCTAAAGCCATAACCTGGTCTAGGGAGTCAGAGGAGGGATAACTAACTCCGAGTCTTCCGGGGAGGAACGAAGCAATGGAACCTCGGGAGGCATCATGGGGGAGTCAGAGGAGAAAACATCAGGACGTTCAAGTCGTCGTTCCCTGAGACGTCGGTCAAGTCGTGCCGCTAAAGCCATAACCTGGTCTAGGGAGTCAGAAGAGGGATAACTAACTAGCAGATCTTTCAGGGCGTTCGACAGACCCAACCTAAACTGGCACCTTAAGGCAGGGTCATTCCACCGAGAAGCTACGCACCACTTCCTAAAGTCAGAGCAATACTCCTCAACAGGTCTCTTACCCTGACGTAAGGTCACCAGCTGACTCTCGGCAAAAGCAGTCTTGTCAGTCTCGTCATAGATGAGTCCGAGAGCAGAAAAGAAAAGATCAACGGAGGAAAGTTCAGGGGCGTCAGGAGCCAAGGAGAAGGCCCATTCTTGGGGCCCTTCCTGGAGCCGGGACATAATTATACCCACCCGCTGACTCTCAGAACCTGAGGTGTGGGGCTTTAAACGAAAATAGAGCCTACAACTCTCCCGAAAGGAGAGAAAATTCTTCCGGTCCCCTGAGAACCGGTCGGGCAACTTGAGGTGGGGTTCAAGAGGTGAGGTGAGGGGCACTACCATGGTAGCATCAGGCTGGTTGACCCTCTGAGCCAGGGCCTGGACCTGTAGGTAGAGACCCTGCATTTGCTGAGCCAGGGTCTCAAGGGGGTACATAGTGGTGTCAGGGACCAGGGTAGACTAGGTATAGGCTTGTGATTATGTAATGACGGGGGGTGGGGAGACAGACAAGTGAGCCCTAATCTACCCGCCACTCAGTCCCTGCCTACTTGCAACGACCCGCCCTAGGTGACGGGGTACAACTGGGCGTTGGTCCCTACGCTCAATAAGCGCACGACAGACAAACAGACAAGGGTACACAGAGCTAGGGGGAGAAAGGGGCAGTTGCCCACGGCAACACCGTGAGCAACAAGAGAAGTAAACAAGCCGAGTCAAACCAGGAGTGTACGAGGTACCAAACGCAGAGCAGGAGAGTAGTCAGCAAGCCGGGGTCAATATGAAGCAAGGACAATAGTACAAGAAGCTGCAGCAGGTCCAGGAAACCAAACGAAAAGAATCACAAGCAAAGGAGGAACAGGAAAGGCAGGTATAAATAGACAGAGGGCGGGAGCTAGCTCCGTCTGGCCAGGCTGTGATCCCCCTCCTAAGCCTGCCACCCTGAGTGGTGGAAGATTGAGTCAGTCTCACAGACATAGAAGCAGGTGCAGACTGATTATCTATGGGCGTTAACCCCGAAGCTGTGCCTGGCAGATCCTTTACAGGCTATCTGTACATCCAGGAGAAAAATCGTACACACCGCAGTGATGAAAGATTAAACATATAACCAAGTAGAAGCTTGGTGTATTGACCTATTATATTAACAATATAGCCTACAAGTAAGGTCAATTAATACAGAGTTTTTAGAAAAATACAAAATATCCTTTATTATGAACATATATTTATGAACAAGACAGGTTAAAAAATTAAGCATACAGTGCAATACAAGGTGTCTTTACAAAGCGGGGAGAATATGGGTATAGCGTAAAGTGTGATCCATAAACCACAAGGGACAAAGTCAGAATACACACAATATAGTGGTGGGTAGAGAATCCCCATGTGTGTATTTGAACTGGTCCAGAATAATATACAGATTGTTATCACAAATATTTATCTAGTAATGCTGATGTAATGACGGGGGTGGGGAGACAGACAAGTGAGCCCTAATCTACCCACCACTCAGTCCCTGCCTACTTGCAACGATCTGCCCTAGGCGACGGGGTACAACTGGGCGACGGTCCCTACGCTCAATAAGTGCACGACAGACAAACAGACAAGGGTACACAGAGCTAGGGGGAGAAAGGGCCGTTGCCCACGGCAACACCGTGAGCAACAAGAGAAGTGAACAAGCCGAGTCAAACCAGGAGAGTACAAGGTGCCAAACGAAGAGCAGAAGAGTAGTCAGCAAGCCGGGGTCAATTAGAAGCAAGGACAATAGTACAAGAAGCTGCAGCAGGGCCAGGAAACCAAACGAGAAGAATCACAAGCAAAGGAGGAACAGGAAAGGCAGGTATAAATAGACAGAGGGCGGGAGCTAGCTCCGTCTGGCCAGGCTGTGATAGGTTCTCCCACTCCTAAGCCTGCCACCCTGAGTGGTGGAGGATGGAGTCAGTCTCACAGACATAGAAGCAGGTGCAGACTGTTTATCTATGGGCGTTAACCCCGAAGCTGTGCCTGGCAGATCCTTTACAGTACCCCCCCTTTTATGAGGGGCCACCGGACCCTTTCTAAGTGGACCTGGTTTACTGGGGAAACTAAGGTGAAACCTCCTGACCAATATCCCAGCGTGAACATCCCGAGCGGGTATCCAAGTCCTCTCCTCAGGCCCGTATCCTCTCCAATGGACCAGGTACTGGAGGGAGCCTTGGACCATCCTGCTGTCCACAATCTTGGCCACCTCGAATTCTGCCCCCTCAGGGGTGAGAACAGGGACCGGAGGTTTCCTCGAGGGAGCCAAGGACGGGGAGCAGCGTTTAAGGAGGGAGGCATGGAACACGTTGTGTACTCGAAAATATGTGGGCAACTCCAGTCGGAAGGAGACAGGATTGAGGACTTCAATGACCTTGTACGGCCCTATAAACCGGGGAGCAAACTTCTTGGACGGGACCTTAAAGGAACAGTGTCACCACAAAATTTTTTTTAATATGTTAAAGATGTTAGTGCTTTATTAAAAACGTTTGGATTAATTTGTGTGTTTGTGTGTTACTTTTTCTTATTTTTACACTTTTTCTTCCCTATGGGGGCTGCCATTTTTTTTTCCATTTCTGTTTGTGTCGATTAACGACACATACAGACATGGAATACGGCAGCTCCAGTCCCATAGGGACTGCGAACGGGGCCCGTTCCATCCACTAACATGTACGCCGCTGTGTGGGAACGGCGCATGCGCCGCTCCCACACAGTTCAATTTGAAATGCGCGCCGTCCGGCGCCATTTTCCTGTGGAACGGAAGTCGCGGCCGGACAGTAAGATTACTACTTCCGGTCGCGGCTTCCGGACTTGTGCACATGGAGCAGCGGCAGCAGACGGAGCGGATGGACCGGAGGGAGCGGCGGCGACTGGAGCAGGTAAGGGATTTCTATGTATGTTTGTGTTTCAGTGTGTGTTTACTACTGTATGTAAACCTTCTACACTGTGTGTTAGCTCAAAAAATGGCGACACACAGTGTAGGAGGTTAGACCGTTCAAACCCCTCGTTTCTCCCGGCACTAGCCAGGATAAAGGAGGGGGGGGGGATGCTGAGAGCTCACTAGAGCGAGGGCTTTTTACCCAATTTTGCAGCATAAAGCAATGTGGTTGCTTTACCACATGCAATGCTGCAATTTTGGGAATGGCTCCATCTAGTGACCAGCAATGGGAAATATTATAAATTAGAATCCAATTGAATCCAATTTATAACATTTCCTGACTCGTGAAAAAAAAAAAAAATTAGAACAATGTTTAATCACCTATACACTAATTGTTTAACTAAAAAAAAAACAAAAACATGTTTTGCTGGCAACACATTCCCTTTAAGGCGCAAATTTTTAGACGATAGCCACACCAGATCCCAGATCATAAACAAGGGGTTAGCAGTACGTTTTCTATCTGCCTGAGTTTTTTGTATGCTCTGGGACGCCTCTAGGTTCTTCTGAACCTGAGCCCTGACTGTGCACAGTTCTCGATGAACGACCTCTACCTCGGGATTGTTGGAACTACCAGGTGAAACGGAAGAGAACCGTGGATTAAACCCAAAATTACAGAAAAAGGGGGAGACCCCTGACGAGATACTGACCCGGTTATTAAGGGAAAATTCGGCGAGGGGAATGAATGAGACCCAATCATATTGACAGTCAGAGATAAAACACCTTAAATATTGTTCTAGAGACTGATTAGTCCTCTCAGTTTGGTCATTAGTTTCAGGATGGAAGGCAGAGGAGAAGGACAGATCAATCTCCAACTTTTTACAGAAGGCTCTCCAAAACAATGAAACAAATTGTACCCCTCTATCAGAAACAATATTGACAGGGACCCCATGGAGACGCAGGATGTGTTTGGCAAACAAAGTAGCTAACATCTTGGCATTGGGTAGCTTTTTGAGGGGCACAAAGTGGCACATCTTACTGAAGCGGTCTACTACAACCCACACCACCGACTTGCCTTGAGATGGAGGCAAATCGGTGATAAAATCCATGGAGATATGGGTCCAAGGTCTCTGGGGAATGGGCAAAGAACATAGTAAGCCCGCTGGTCGGGACCTGGGAGTCTTGGACCTAGCACAAACTTCACAAGCGGCGACGTAGGCCTTAACGTCTTTAGGCAACCCAGGCCACCAATAGTTTCTGGCAATGAGGTGCTTGGTACCCAGGATGCCTGGATGGCCAGATAGTGCAAAGTCATGATTTTCCCTACGTACCTTTAGCCGGAATTGCAGGGGAACAAACAGCTTGTTCTCAGGAAGGCTCCCGGGAGCTGAACCTTGATCAGCCGCAATTTCAGAGACTAAATAAGAATCAATAGCGGAAATGGTTATACCTGGAGGTAAAATACAAGCAGGATCTTCCTCCGATGGAGGGCTGGCCATGAAGCTACGTGACAGTGCATCAGCCTTAACATTTTTAGACCCAGCCCTATAGGTAACCACAAAGTTGAATCTGGTAAAAAATAACGCCCAACGAGCTTGTCTCGGGTTTAGCCTCCGGGCAGATTCTAGGAAAACCAGATTCTTGTGGTCGGTAAGGACCGTTACCTGGTGCCTAGCCCCCTCCAGGAAGTGGCGCCACTCTTCAAATGCCCATTTAATGGCTAAGAGTTCGCGGTTGCCAATATCATAGTTACCCTCAGTGGGTGAAAACTTCCTGGAGAAGTAGGCACAGGGACAGAGATGGGTGAGGGACCTGGTACCCTGGGACAAGACAGCCCCCACTCCCACCTCGGATGTGTCAACCTCCATGATAACTGGCTCCATTTGATTGGGCTGAACCAGCACCGGGGCCGAGATAAAGCACTTCTTAAGGACCTCAAAAGCCTGGACAGCCTCAGGAGGCCAGTGGAGGAGATCAGCACCTTTGCGAGTGAGATCCGTAAGAGGCTTAGCGATGACCGAGAAGTTAGCAATAAACCTCCTGTAATAATTAGCGAACCCCAGGAAGCACTGTAACGCCTTCAGGGAGGCAGGTTGGACCCATTCCGCCACAGCCTGGACCTTGGCGGGGTCCATGCGGAATTCATGAGGTGTGAGGATTTGGCCCAAAAATGGTATCTCCTGCACCCCAAACACACATTTTTCGGGCTTTGCAAACAGTTTGTTTTCTCGAAGGACCTGGAGCACCTTCCTGACATGCTCAATGTGGGAGGACCAGTCCTTGGAAAACACAAGTATGTCATCAAGGTACACTACAAGAAATAACCCCAGGTAGTCTCTTAAAATCTCATTTATGAAATTCTGGAATACCGCGGGAGCATTACACAACCCAAAGGGCATGACGAGGTATTTGAAATGACCTTCGGGCGTGTTAAACGCAGTCTTCCACTCATCCCCCTCTTTGATGCGGATAAGGTTATACGCCCCCGTAGATCAAACTTAGAGAACCATTGGGCCCCCTGAACCTGATTAAAGAGATCAGGAATCAGAGAAAGGGGATACTGGTTCCTTACAGTGACCTTATTCAAGCTTCGGTAGTCAATGCATGGCCTAAGACCACCATCCTTCTTCCCTACGAAGAAGAAGCCAGCACCTACCGGAGAAGTAGAGGGGCGAATGTAACCCTTGGCCAGGCATTCCTGGATATACTCTCTCATGGCTTCACGTTCGGGACAAGAGAGATTAAATATCCTACCCTTAGGGAGCTTAGCTCCTGGTACCAAATTGATTGCGCAATCATATTCTCTATGAGGAGGTAACACTTCGGAGGCCTCCTTAGAGAAAACATCGGCGAAGTCCTGAACAAACTCAGGTAGCGTGTTCACCACGTCAGGGGGAGAAATAGAATTAACAGAAAAACATGACGTCAAGCATTCATTACCCCACTTGGTAAGGTCCCCAGAATTCCAGTCAAACGTGGGATTATGCAACTGCAACCAGGGAAGGCCTAAAACCAAATCGGACGATAATCCCTGCATTAACAGTACAGAGCACTGCTCCAAATGCATGGAGCCAACAAGGAGTTCAAAAACAGGGGTATGCTGTGTAAAATAACCATTAGCAAGAGGAGTGGAGTCGATACCCACTACCGGGACAGGTTTAGGCAAATCAATCAAAGGCATAGCTAGAGACATAGCAAATTCCACAGACATGATATTAGCAGAAGACCCTGAATCCACGAAGTCACTGCCGGTAGCAGACCTACCACCAAAAGAGACCTGAAAGGAAAGCAAGATTTTATTACGTTTCATATTTACGGGAAATACCTGTGCGCCCAAGTGACCTCCCCGATGATCACTTAGGCGCGGAAGTTCTCCGGCTGCATTCTTACGCTTAGGACAGTTGTTCACTTGATGCTTGTCATCCCCACAGTAGAAGCAGAGATCATTCTTCCTGCGGAAATCTCTACGTTGTTGGGGGGACACGGAAGCCCCGAGTTGCATAGGTACCTCCGAGTCTTCCGGGGAGGAACGAAGCAACGGAACCTCGGGAGGCATCATGGGGGGGTCAGAGGAGAAAACATCAGGACGTTCAAGTCGTCGTTCCCTGAGACGTCGGTCAAGTCGTACCGCTAAAGCCATAACCTGGTCTAGGGAGTCAGAAGAGGGATAACTAACTAGCAGATCTTTCAGGGCGTTCGACAGACTCAACCTAAACTGGCACCTTAAGGCAGGGTCATTCCACCGAGAAGCTACGCACCACTTCCTAAAGTCAGAGCAATACTCCTCAACAGGTCTCTTACCCTGACGTAAGGTCACCAGCTGACTCTCTGCAAAAGCAGTCTTGTCAGTCTCGTCATAGATGAGTCCGAGAGCAGAAAAGAAAAGATCAACGGAGGAAAGTTCAGGGGCGTCAGGAGCCAAGGAGAAGGCCCATTCTTGGGGCCCTTCCTGGAGCCGGGACATAATTATACCCACCCGCTGGCTCTCAGAACCTGAGGAGTGGGGCTTTAAACGAAAATAGAGCCTACAACTCTCCCGAAAGGAGAGAAAAGTCTTCCGGTCCCCTGAGAACCGGTCGGGCAACTTGAGGTGGGGTTCAAGAGGTGAGGTGAAGGGGACTACCATGGTAGCATCAGGCTGGTTGACCCTCTGAGCCAGGGCCTAGACCTGTAGGGAGAGACCTTGCATTTGCTGAGCCAGGGTCTCAAGGGGGTCCATAGTAGTGAGAGGGACCAGGGTAGACTAGGTATATGGGCTTGTGATTATGTAATGACGGGGGTGGGGAGACAGACAAGTGAGCCCTAATCTACCCACCACTCAGTCCCTGCCTACTTGCAACGACCCGCCCTAGGCGACAGGGTACAACTGGGCGACGGTCCCTACGCTCAATAAGTGCACGACAGACAAACAGACAAGGGTACACAGAGCTAGGGGGAGAAAGGGCCGTTGCCCACGGCAACACCGTGAACAACTAGAGAAGTGAACAAGCCGAGTCAAACCAGGAGAGTACGAGGTGCCAAACGCAGAGCAGAAGAGTAGTAAACAAGCCGAGTCAAACCAGGAGTTTACGAGGTACCAAACGCAGAGCAGGAGAGTAGTCAGCAAGCCGGGGTCAATAAGAAGCAAGGACAATGGTACAAGAAGCTGCAGCAGGGCCAGGAAACCAAACGAGAAGAATCACAAGCAAAGGAGGAACAGGAAAGGCAGGTATAAATAGACAGAGGGCGGGAGCTAGCTCCGTCTGACCAGGCCATCCTGAGTGGTGGAAGATGGAGTCAGTCTCACAGACATAGAAGCAGGTGCAGACTGATTATCTATGGGCGTTAACCCCGAAGCTGTGCCTGGCAGATCCTTTACAGCTCAGTACCAAAAATATGGACATAATGTGACACCAAGAGGTCTGGTATGTCTAAGTGGTAATGTGAGCAAAGTTACCTACCCTTGTTGTAGCTCCTCCACCTTGGAGACACCAGCCTGCTGCGCGTTTCGGCAGAATGCCTTCTTCCGGGTGTTGGGCATTCTGCCAAAACGCGCGTCGGGCTGGTGTCTCCAAGATGGCGGAGGTAACTTTGCTCACATTACCACTTAGACATACCAGACCTCTTGGTGTCACATTATGTCCATATTTTTGATACTCAGTATTACTAGATAAATATTTGTGATAACAATCTGTATATTATTCTGGACCAGTTCAAATACACACATGGGGATTCTCTACCCACAACTATATTGTGTGTATTCTGACTTTGTCCCTTGTGGTTTATGTATCACACTTTACGCTATACCCATATGCTCCCCGCTTTGTAAAGACACCTTATATTGCACTGTATGCTTCATTTTTTAACCTGTCTTGTTCATAAATATATGTTCATAATAAAGGATATTTTGTATTTTTCTAAAAACTCTGTGTTAATTGACCTTACTTGTAGGCTATATTGTCTACCATAAAGAGAAAACTTCCTGAGAGAAAATACAGAGGATTCACCACAAGGTGCAAACTCAAAAATAGAAAGGCCAGACTAGACTTTGACAAACAACATGTAAAGAAGCCAGCCCAGTTCTGGAACAGCGTTCTTTGGACAGATGAAACGAAGATCAGCCTATACCAGAATGACGGGAGGAAGAAAGTATGGAGAAGGCTTGGAACGGCTAATGATCCAAAGCACACCACATCCTCTGTAAAACATGGTGGAGGCAGTGTGATGGCATGGGCATGCATGGCTGCCAAAGGCACTGGGTCACTAGTGTTTATTGATGATGTGACTGAAGACAGAAGCAGTCGGATGAATTCTGAAGTGTTCAGGGATATACTTTATGCTCAGATTCAACCAAATGCAGCAAGGTTGATTGGACGTCGCTTCACAGTACAGATGGACAATGACCCAAAACTTTCTGCGAAAGCAACCTATGAGTTTTTTAAGGCAAAGAAGTGGAATATTCTGCAATGGCCAAGTCAATCACCAGATCTCAACCCGATCGAGCTGCATTTCACTTGCTTAAAGGGAATGTGTTGCCAGAAAAACATGTTTTGTTTTTTTTAATTAAACATTTAGTGTGTAGGTGATTAAACATTGTTCAATTTTTTTTTATTTTTTTCACGAGTCAGGAAATATTATAAATTAATTCTAATTTATAATATTTCCCATTGCTGGTCACTAGATGGAGCTATTCCCAAAATTGCAGCATTGCAAAATTGGGTAAAAAGCCCTCGCTCTAGTGAGCTCTCAGCATCCCCCCCTCCTTTATCCTGGCTAGTGCCGGGATAAACGAGGGGTTTGAACGGTCTAACCTCCTACACTGTGTGTCGCCATTTTTTGAGCTAACACACAGTGTAGAAGGTTTACATACAGTAGTAAACGTACACAAACACGAACATACATAGAAATCTCTTACCTGCTCCTGTCGCCGCGGCTCCCTCCGGCCCGTCCGCTCCGTCTGCTGCCGCTGGTCCAAGTGCACAAGTCCGGAAGCCGCGACCGGAAGTAGTAATCTTACTGTCCGGCCGCGACTTCCGGTCCACAGGAAAATGGCGCCGGACGGCGCGCATTTCAAATTGGACTGTGTGGGAGCGGCGCATGCGCAGTTCCCACACAGACGGCGTACATGTTAGTGGATGGAACGGGCCCCGTTCGCAGTCCCTATGGGACTGTGGCTGCCGTATTCCATGTCTGTATGTGTCGTTAATCGACACATACAGAAATGGAAAAAAAAATGGCAGCCCCCATAGGGAAGAAAAAGTGTAAAAATAAGAAAAAGTAAAACACAAACACACAAATAAATATAAACGTTTTTAATAAAGCACTAACATCTTTAACATATTAAAAAAAAAATTGTGATGACACTGTTCCTTTAAGACAAAACATAAGGCAGAAAGACCCATAAACAAGGAACAACTGAAGACAACTGCAGTAAAGGCTTGGCAAAGCATCACAAAGGATGAAAGCCAACGTCTGGTGATGTCCATGGGTTCCAGACTTCAGACAGTCATTGCCTGCAAAGTATTCTCTACAAAGTATTACAAAAAAACATTTTATTTATTGTAATGTTAATTTGTCCAATTACTTTTGAGCCCCTGAAATGAGGAGGCCGTGTAGAAAAATGGTTGCAGTTCCTTAACGTTTCACAGGATATTTTTGTTCAACCCCTTGAATTAAACCTGAAAGTCTACACTTCAATTGCATCTAAGTTGTTTCATTTCAAATCCAATGTGGTGGCATGAAGAGCCCAAGTCATGAAGATTGTGTCACTGTCCAAATAATTCTGGACCCAACTGTATATTAGCGTAACAGTTTTCCCCATAAAAATGAACAACATTTGTGCACCTGGGTAAGCTCCATAGTAGCTGCCTGACTGCCATGGCTGTAGTTGCACACAAGTGTTGGTGTAGCGCATTTGTTTGCAAAACGAAGATCTAATGCAAAAGGAAAGAAGAGTAAAACTTAATACAACTTTTTCCATCTAGATTTGATGTGACTGGGAACCTAGTTTTATGGTGGCGCACAATGTATTGACTTGAAGTAAGATACTATATGTATAATTACTGCTCAGAAAGCAGCCTAACCTGTCACATAGTTATAAATATCAATATTTAAACACAAAATAAACAAACTCTGAGCTTCCATTGTTATTTTGGCAGACATTTGCATGTGTCAAGAATCCATCCTATTGTACTGCATGTGCCAACATAAGTCCCAGCCACAATCCTCTAGTTCACCAGGCTCTTGAGACAATTGATGTTCCGTCAGCAGCTTGTGCCCACATAACTCTGTGATAATGCAAAGGATGAGAATGCTGCTCAACATGCGTAGGTGATAAGCACAGGACATCTGGGGAAATCAGAGAAGCCAAAACACAGTCTTTCTAGCATATCAAATTAAGCTTCAAGGATCTACAAGCAAGTTAAATTGAAACAAATTTATTTGGAATATTTCTTTAGTTTCCGTTCAGAGTATTTTAGTAGAATACAAACCGTACTGCCATACCACGTCCTAGTTGGACCCATCGATCACCAAAACGTGGGTCCTGAACTGACCCCCGTTACTCCTCAGTGCGATACGGATTTTGTATTGAATGGCGAGTACATATGTGTGCTGCTGAGCGCACACTGTGTGATGTGACAAGTGTGATGCTGTGGGCAATGTTCTGCTGGGAAAACCTGGGTCCTGGCATTCATGTGGATGTTAATTTGACACGTACCACCTATCTAAACATTGTTGCCGACCAAGTACTGGATTAAAGCTGTTTTGTGAAAATTCCAGGATGGCTGCTGCATTTTTGCAATAATTTGTCACAATTGCAAAACTGCAAGTAGGAAGGGTGCGGGACCTTTAGTGAAAACACAGTCAAATGATCAACGTCCTGCACTCAAGCAGCAATGATGAGTGTGTGTGTGGTGTGTGTGTGTGTGTGTGTGTGTGTGTGTGTGTGTGTGTGTGTGTGTATAGTATATAGTGTGCGCATGTAGTGTTAGTGTATGTTCTATGTGTCTATGTAATGTATAATGTGTGTATGCAGTGTATGCTCTATGTGTGTATATGTACTGTATGCTCTGTGTGTGTATGTAATACTAGTGTATGTTATATGTGTATGTAGTATAAGGTGCATAAGCTCTGTATGTGTATGTATGTTTTAAATAATGTGTGTGTGTATGTATAGTATTCGTGTATGTTCTATGCGTGTATTTATGCAGTGTATGCTCTGTCTGTGTGTATTTAGTGTATGCGCTGTCTGTGTGTATGTAGTGTTAGTGTATGTTCTGTGTGTGTATGTAGTGTATAATGTGTGTATGTAGTATTTGCTATTCATGTGTGTGTATTTAGCGTGTACTTTGTGTATGCCCGTAAAGGCTTCTGAACGCTCTCAATTTAGACTCCTTCGTATTACTACATGTGAGATTGAACTCTCGTGATGGGGGAATGCTCACAGTTCAAGAGTTTTAATTAAACAAAAAAAAAGAAGTTCTGAGAACTTCTTATTTACCTATTTCAAACCTTCTACTGAGCCGCCAGCACAATAGTGATGTGCAGCTCCAAGTCCCGTCAGCTAGGCTCCGTCACAAGGCATATACTAACATATAATAAAGCTGCCCAGCAGTCCCACACTGGCGGCTCAGTAGGATTGTTGAAATAGGTAAGACAATGCAATCACCTTATTTCACAATAGCATCCCCCCCGATTCTCCACATAGTAAAATGTATCCCCTCTTCCCCGTCAGTGCTTCTTTCCTGGCATCAACATCCAATAAAGTGCAATTGTATATTAAAACGTTATTACATATTACAAATTACTTATTACAAATTGATTATCATATAAAAATAAGCACACCGTTAATTATTTAATGTAAAACAAGTGGCAAATACATAAAAAAAAGGCTATGTAAACCTCAGTATCCTGTATACAGAGCAGCTGTAGCTTTCACTAAATCCTGTTCCCATCAGGTCCGCAGGTCCAGCGTGTCTCTGACACGCAGGATCCACCTGTAATGTATTAAATCTAAGTTCAGAACGATACAGCTGCTCTGTGTACAAAAGGCTATTTTTACAGGGGCCAGTTCAGTTTTGAAGTTGCTTTGAGGGCCTTATATTAGAAACCCCCAATAAATCACCTCATTTTAAAAACTTCACCCCTCAAAGTATTCAAAATAGCATTTAGAAAGCTTCTTAACCCTTTAGACGTTTCACAGGAAAAGTAGAGGTGAAAGTTAATAAATTAAAAAAATTTTTTGCAGAAATTCCTTTTTAATCCATTTCTTTTGTAACACAGAAAGTTTTACCAGAGAAACGCAAGTCAATATTTATTGTCCAGGTCCTGCAGTTTTAGGAAATATCCCACATGTGGCCCATGTGTTCTACCGGACTGAAACACTGTCCTCAGAAGCAAAGAAGTACCTAGTGGTTTTTGGGTCTCCCTTGTATCTGAATATATTTTAGGCACCATGTCCAGCTCAAATTAAGCAGGAATGGTTTGGGGAGGCCATGTCGAATTTGCAAAGCCCTTGAGGGGACAAAACAGTGGAAACCCTCCACAAGTGACCCCATTTTGGGAACTATGCTCCTTGAGGAAATTATCAAGGGGTATAGTGAGCATTTTGACCCCACAGTTTTTTTGCAGAAATTATTGGAATTAGGCCATGAAAATGAAAATCTACATTTTTTTCAAAGAAAATGTAGGTTTAGCTAATTTTTTCTCATATCCACAAGCCCCTGAGGGACCAAATCAGTGAAAACGCCAAAAAAGTGGCTCTATTTAGGAAACTACACCCCTTGAGGTATTCATCTAGGGGTGTAGCGAGCATTTTGACCCTACAGGTGATTTATAGATTTTATTAGAATTGGGCAGTGAAAATAAAAACAATCCTTTTATTGAAATAAGACGTAGCATTAGCTAAAAAATTTTCATTTTCTCAACAAATAAAAAAAAAAAGAACCCCAGCATTTGTAAAGCAATTTCTCCAGAGTACGGCAATACCCCATATGTGGTGATAAACTACTGTTTGGGCACACAGCAGGGCTCAGGAGGGAAGGAGAGCAGATTTTTCTGGATTGGTTTCTGGTCGCTACGTCGCATTTGCAAAGCCCTTGTGGGACCAAAACAGTGGAAACCCCACAGAAGTGTCCCCATTTTGGAAACTACCCCCCCCCCAGGTATACACCTAGGGGTGTAGTGAGCATGTTAACCCCGCAGGTGTTTTGCAGAAATTAGTGTGCACTCGATGCTGCAGAGTGAAAATGGATTTTTTTTCCCATAGATATGCCAATATGTGGAAGTATTGATTCACAATTGCAGAGGCTCTGATGTGAAATAATAAAAGAAACCCCTGAAAAGTGACCCCATTTTGAAAACTACACCCCTCAAGTATCACAAAGAGGGACAATTGATGCGGCGCGCAGCGCAAATTTTTTAATTTTTAAGCCACGCCTCTAATCCCACCCAATCCCCGCCCATACGCACCCGGTTCAGCACACACAGTATCATGCTCCCATAGTGCCCTCACACAGTATAATGCCCCCATAGCTGACACCATACAGTATAATGCCCCTATACAGTATAATTCCCACAAAGATGCCCCATATGGTATAATGGCCACACAGATGCCCCATACGGTATAATGCCTCACACAGCTCCGTCAACGGAAAAATAAAACATTATGACTCTCAGAACCCAATGATGCAAAATGATGCTAAATGACGGCCCAGGCACATTTTTTAGGTCCAGTAGTTTTTCACTAACAACACCACATCATCATTTGCTAGACCCCCCAGGTGGACCCCGTAGATACAGCGGAGATGAGGAAACTTTAGGGCCTTGTGCTGCTTATAGGGCTAGTGAAGAATTTAAAGATTAGGCAATACTGGAGCGCAGATATTTTGTATAATACCCAAAAAACCCAGCCTGTGCATAAAGGATTGGTTCAAAGCGTACCACACCAATCCATGGATTATTCATTCTCCCCATTATTACATCATCCTATTATGCCCTGATGCACTCCGCCCAGATTACATATACCCTGATGTACTCCACACAGTTTACATATACCCTGATGTACTCCACACAGATTACATATACCCTGATGTACTCTGCCCAGTTTACATATACTCTGATGTACTCCGCCCAGCGTACATATACCCTGATGTACTCCTCACAGTTTACATATACCCTGATGTACTCCGCCCAGCTTACATATACTGTGATGTACTCCACACAGATTACATATACCCTGATGTACTCCGCCCAGCTTACATATACCCTGATGTGCTCCGCCCAGCGTAATATACCATGATGTACTCCTCACAGCTTACATATACCCTGATGTACACCGTCCAGCTTACATATACTGTGATGTACTCCACACAGATTACATATGCCCCCATATTATAAGCTGAAATACGAGTAAAACCCCAAACAAAACTACTACCAAGCAAAGTCTGCACTCCAAAATCCAAATGGTGGTCCTTCTGAGCCTGGCAGTGTGCCGAAACAGCAGTTTATGACCACATATAGGGTATTATTGTATTCTGGAGATCCCACTTAACAATTTATGGGATGTGTGCCTCCAGTGGCACAAGCTGGGCACAACATATTGGGCACTGAAATGGCATATCTATGGAAAAATTACAGTTTTCAATCTGAAACATCCACTGTGCACTCATTTCTGCAAAACACTAGTGGGATCAAAATGCTCACAATGCCTCTAGATACATTTATTGAGGGATGTAGTTTTCGAAATGGGGTAACTTTTCTTGGGTTTCCACTTTAGCTCAGTGCAACATGGTGTCCGAAAACTAATCTTGCAAAATCTGCACTAAATCTCCTTAAAGGGCCAGTGCGCGCACCCTACGGGACAAAGCAGACCGGAGCGGAAGTGAGCGCTGGCGTCTCCTAGGAAGGAGATGGGGACCAGTGCTCATGGATGCATGGCTGCAGGCATCAGGAGGTGAATAAACCCGACGACCTGCAACCATGGACGCTACAGTATCCCCCCTCTTACGCCCCCTCTTCTTGTGGCCAGAGCGAGAGAGGAATTTCTTAATAAGCGCAGGAGCACTGAGGTTCTCTTCTGGCTCCCAGGACCTCTCCTCAGGACCAAACCCTCTCCAGTCCACCAAATAGAAAGTCCTTCCTCCTACCCTCTTGCAGTCCAGGATCTCCCTCACCTCGAATATATCAGAAGAACCGCTGGGAGCAACTGTGGAACTAGAAGTCTTGCTGTAGTGGTTCAGGATCACTGGCTTCAGGAGGGAAACATGAAAGGAGTTGGGGATTCTGAGGGTAGGAGGTAGCCGCAGCTTATAGGAGACAGGGTTTATCTGTTGCAGAATCTCGAAAGGACCAAGGAACCTGGGAGCAAACTTGTATGAGGGTACCTTCAAGCGAATGTTCCGAGAAGACAGCCAGACTTTAGTCCCCGGAAGATACTGAGGCGGCTCTCTTCTCCTAGTATCTGCTTTTCGCTTCATGCGATCGACTGCCAGTAAAATAGAGGACCGGGTCTGTTGCCAGACTTGCAAAAAGTCCCCATAAGCAAAGTCAGCAGCGGGTACTTGAGATGTGGTTGATACTGGGAGAGGGACTCTAGGATGTTGACTGTACACAATGTGAAATGGAGTGGAAGTGGGGGATTCACATGTGTGGTTGTTGTATGAGAACTCGGCCCATGGAAGAAGCTGTACCCAGTTATCGTGCTGTGAAGAGATGAAGTGGCGGAGATAATTCTCCATGATCTGGTTGATCCTCTCGACTTGCCCATTGGACTGGGGGTGATAGGCTGAGGAAAAGTCAAATCTCACATCCAGGAGTTTACAGAGGGCTCTCCAGAACTCTGAAGTAAACTGAACCCCCCGGTCGGAACACAATGTGTAGGGGAAAGCCATGCAAGCGAAAGATGTGTAGAATGAAGAGACTCGCAAGTCAAGGAGCAGAAGGTAGGCCGGTCAGCGGGATAAAATGTGCCATCTTAGAGAACCGGTCCACCACCACCCAGACAGTGTTGCATCCTGATGAGGGGGGAAGGTCTGTGACAAAGTCCATCGCAATGTGCTGCCAGGGGGCATTGGGTACAGGCAGAGGTTGAAGCAGGCCGGCAGGCTTGGAGTGAGTCACTTTGTTAGCGGCACACACCGTGCAAGAAGAGACAAAGTCTAGAACATCTTTAGGTAGCGTAGGCCACCAGAAGTGACGAGCAATCAGGTCTCGGGTTTTACAGACACAAGCGTGCCCAGCCAGTTTAGAACTGAGTCCCCAGCGGAGAATTCTTCTCCTGTCTGCCAACCGAACAAAAGTCCTCCCAGGAGGGATGTCTCTAACCTGTAGAGGATTAGCAGTGACAATGCAGGACGGGTCTATGATAGTCTGAAGGGACTCCACCGTGTCTTCCATCTCAAACGATCTGGACAGGGCATCGGCCCTCACATTCTTGTCCGTGGGACGGTAGTGGAGCACAAACTGAAAACGGGTGAAGAACAGCAACCACCTGGCTTGACGGGGATTCAGTCGTTGTGCAGACTGAAGGTAGTTAAGTTTTTTTTGGTCGGTGACGATCAGGATGGGGTGAGCAGCGCCCTCTAGAAGATGTCTCCACTCCTCCAGAGCCAATTTGTTGGCCAGCAGCTCCCGATCTCCAATAGAGTAATTGGGCTCAGCAGAAGAAAAAAGTCTTGAGCAGTACTACTGCCTTTCCTTTGGAGCTCCTCTGGAACAGAAGTGCGCCTGCACCAACAGAGGAAGCGTCCACTTTAAGTGAGAACTGCCGAGATACAGTACGTCAGGATGATGGAGGACCGAAGCTGAAGTGAAGGCTTTCTTGAGGCTAATAAATGCGGACTCTGCCTCTGGAGCCCACACCTTGGCGTTCACACCTTTCTTGGTAAGGGTAGAGATGGGAGCCGTCAGAGAAGAGAAGTTAGGAATAAACTGCCGGTAGAAATTGGCGAATCCCAGGAACCGCTCTATGGCCCTTAAGCCTTGAGGACGTGGCCACTCCAGGACAGCTTTCACTTTCTCAGGATCCATCTTGAGGCCTTGATCCGAGATGATGTAGCCAAGGAAGGGCAGAGAGCTCTTCTCAAAGATGCACTTCTCCAGCTTGGCGTATAAATAATTCTCCCTTAATCGTAGTAGAACCTGACCGACATGCCTCCGATGAGTCGTCGGATCTGGGGAGAAAATGAAAATATCATTGAGATAAACAACAACACAGACATAGAGGAGATCTCGGAAGATATCATTAACGAACTACTGAAACACTGCGGGAGCGTTACACAGTCCGCAGGGCATCACTAGGTATTAGTAGTGCCCGTACTGGGTGTTAAATGCCATCTTCCATTCATCACCCCGGCGAATCCGGACTAGATTATAACCCCCCGCAGGTCTAGCTTAGAAAACATTCTGGCTCCTCGTATGCGATCAAGCAGCTAAGATATAAGTGGCAACGGGTATTTGTTCTTGACCGTGATCTGGTTGAGACCACGGTAGTCAATGCAGGGTCGAAGGGATCCGTCCTTCTTTTTAACGAAGAAGAATCCAGCCCCGGCTGGGGAGGAAGACTTTTGTATGAAACCCCTTTCCAGATTCTCCTTGATATAGGCCAACATGGAAAGAGACTCAGGCAAGGAGAGAGGATATACTCGACCACGGGGGAGAGAGGCATATTAGGAACCAGTTAAATGGGGCAGTTGTCACGAAGCGGGTTAGTGGACCCACTAGGCCGTACCGCCGTAGCGGGAAGGCAGCTGCCAAACCACAGGAAACCCCAGAAATACAATGTCCTGCACAAGGGTACCTGAATAGTCCAGATGGTGGCCGCAGCTCTGGCACAGATGAGATGGGTGCAGCAGATGGCGCCAAACGTGGCGGATGACACAGGAGCCGCAAGTTGCGCCAGACATGAAGGATTCCTCCGGACGTGGCAGATGACACAGGACGTGGCAGATTCCTCTGGACGTGGCAGATGACACAGGACGTGGCAGATTCCTCTGGATGTGGCAGATGACACAAGACGTGGCAGGTTCCTCTGGACGTGGCAGATGTCACAGGACGTGGCCCGACTTGATACTAAGGCAAAGCACGGGAAACAGGAATGGGGAACAAGGCACGGGTAACAACAGGAACGGGAAACACTAAGGGACCATTTGCAAGACAGACTGGGAAAACGAACAACGCTCAGGCAAGGATTAGAAGGCCAGGGGCCTTCTTATAGACCAGGAAATCGTGGCAGTTGATGATGATGACGATTTCCTTATTGCGCGCGCTGGCCCTTTAAGGCCGGGCGCGAGCGTGTGCGCGCACCCTACGGGACAGAGCCGAACGGAGCGGAAGTGAGCGCTGGCGTCTCCTAGGAGGGAGACGGGGACCAGCACTCACAGATCCATGGCCGCGGGCGTCGGGAGGTGAGTAAACCTGACGGCCCGCGGCCATGGACACTACAGTATCCCCCCTCTTACGCCCCCTCTTCTTGGGGCCAGAGTGAGAGAGGAACTTTTTAATAAGAGCAGGGGTGCTGAGGTTCTCTTCTGGCTCCCAGGACCTCTCCTCAGGACCAAACCCTCTCCAGTCCACCAAATAGAAAGTCCTTCCCCCTACCCTTTTGCAGTCCAGGATCTCCTTTACCTCGAATACATTAGAGGGACCGCAGGACGCAACTGTGGAACTAGAAGTCTTGCTGTAGCGGTTGAGGACCACTGGTTTCAGGAGGGACACATGGAAGGAGTTAGGGATTCTGAGGGTAGGAGGCAGCCACAGCTTATAGGAGACAGGGTTGATTTGTTGCAGGATCTCGAAAGGACCAAGGAACCTGGGAGCAAACTTGTATGAGGGTACCTTCAAGCGAATGTTCCAAGAGGACAGCCAGACTTTAGTCCCAGGAAGATACTGAGGCGGCTCTCTTCTCCTAGTATCCGCCTTTCGCTTCATGCGCTCTACCGCCAGCAAAATAGAGGACCGGGTCTGTTGCCAGATTTGCAGGAAGTCCCCATATGCAAAATCAGCAACGGGTACCTGAGATGAAGTTGATACAGGAAGAGGGACTCTGGGATGTTGACTGTACACGATGTGAAACGGAGGGGAAGTGGTGGACTCGCTTGTGTGGTTGTTGTAAGAAAACTCGGCCCATGGAAGAAGCTGTACCCAGTTATCGTGCCATGATCTGGTTGATCCTCTCAACTTGCCCATTGGACTGGGGGTGATAGGCAGAGGAAAAGTCCAAACTCACATCCAGGAGTTTACAGAGGGCTCTCCAGAACTTAGAGGTAAACTGAACACCCCGATCTGACACGATGTGAAGAGGTAAGCCATGAAAGCGGAAGATGTGCTGAATGAAGAGACTCGCCAGACGAGGAGCAGAGTGTAGGCCGGTCAGCGGGATAAAATGAGCCATCTTAGAGAACCGGTCCACCACCACCCAGACAGTGTTACATCCTGCTGAGGGGGGAAGGTCTGTGACGAAGTCCATCGCAATGTGCTGCCAGGGGGCGTTGGGTACAGGCAGAGGTTGAAGCAGGCCGGCAGGCTTGGAGTGAGTCACTTTGTTAGAGGCACACACCGTGCAAGCAGAGACAAAGTCCAGAAGATTTTCGTATAAAACCCCTCTCCAGATTCTCCTTGATATAGGCTGACATGGATAGAGACTCTGGCAAGGAGATAGGATATACCCGTCCACGGGGTAGAGAGGCATTAGGAACCAGTTCAATGGGGCAGTCATAAGTCCGATGTGGAGGCAACGTCTCAGCCTCCCTTTTGCTGAAAACATCTGCATACTGAGCAAATTGGGAAGGCAATCCCGCCAATGACTGAGGCAGAGGAGGCTTGGCAGGATGGATCTGCAACAGACAACGACCATGGCACTTGGAGCCCCATTGGAGAACCTCTCCAGAATTCCAGTCCAGGACTGGGGCATGTAGTTGAAGCCAAGGCAGGCCCAGCAGAACAGGATTGATGGCCTTGGGCAAAACAAGGAAATAAATATATTCAGAATGAAGTACTCCAACCTGGAGCTTCAACGGCTTGGTTTTAGAGATGATGGGATCAGGCAGAGGCAGTCCATTAACTGAGGCAACAGCCAAAGATGTCTCCAGGGGAAATGTGGGCAACTGAAGACGATCCACCAGCTCTTTCTGGATGAAGTTTGTAGCAGAGCCAGAGTCAAGATAGGCAGAAAGTTGTCTCTCCAACCAATCCTAGGCAATGGGGTCTCTCCAGCTCTGGGGGCACAGGCGCACAATATGGCTTCCATGGCCGCAATACAGACAAAGTCCAGAAGTGCGTCTGCGTTGTTTCTCCTGGGTGGACAATTTGACATAATTACCCTGCATCGGATCCACTGGTGGGACGAATGAGGGGGATTGCGGGACAGCAGAATCCAGCCTGGGAAGTTCTCTCCCCCGGAGAACCTCTTGGGAACGTTCCCGGATCCTCATGTCGACACGGGAGGCGAGTAGGATAAGATCATCCAGGGTAGATGGCAGATCGCAAGCAGCCAGCTCGTCCTTCATCCCTGAAGACAGTCCCTGCCAGAATGTAGCCACCAAAGCCTCGTTGTTCCAGGTCAATTCTGCAGCCAGGATACGGAACTTGATGGCATACTTGCCCACGGAGAGGTCTCCCTGGTGTAGGGATAGCAAGGATGCAGCAGCCGAAGAAACTCTTCCAGGTTCCTCAAAGATCGAGCGGAAGGTCCGTAAGAAGCACAGCAAGTCCCGGGTCTCTGGTCCCTGATGTTCCCACAGAGGATTGGCCCATGCCAGGGCTTTGCCAGTAAGCAGAGAGATGATGAAGGCGATCCTGACGTCATCTGAACAGAAGGACCTGGCATGTAGTCTGAAATGGATCAGGCACTGATTCAAAAATCCCCTGCAGGACCTCGGATCTTCGTCATAGCGTGGAAGTAGCGGCAAGAAACACAGAGGATTGGTACCGGTACAGACAGGAAGTGTAGCAGGAGGAACAGCAGGAATTTATACTACAAATGTATCAGCTCCACCAGGTATGACTTTGTCGCAACCATGGCTGGCCTTAGCTATGTTCGACCAGTGCGGTCGCACAGGGCGCCAGCCGCAACACACGGCAAGAGGGGCGCCAGCGGGTGGTGTGTGTATACCCTCGCCATTGCAACTACCAGCGGGGATACACACACTAACTGCAGTCGCCTTTCCACCCGGGTGCTTCTTCACTTAGTGGCCGTCGCTACAGCTGTAGCAGCCATAGCGGCTGCTAGCGGTGACACCGAGCTGCGGCTGCTATAGCGGCAGCGACGGCACTAAAGCAGAGCAGGGAGATATCTCCCTGCTCTGCTGTCTACTAGCGCCACTGTAGCTCCCTGAAGGAGCGGAATCCCTGTGTGGCCGGGGATTCCGCTCCTGTAGCGCTGCTTGATGTTTCTGTCCATATATGGACAGTGACATCAAGTAGCGCTCCAGGAGCGGAATCCCCGGCCACACGGGGATTCCGCTCCTTCAGGGAGCTACAGTGGCGCTATCTACAGGGGGGCACTATAGCAGAGCAGGGAGGTATCTCCCTGCTCTGCTGTCTACTAGCGCCACTGTAGCTCCCTAAAGGAGCGGAATCCCTGTGTGACCGGGGATTCCGCTTCAGGAGTTTTCCCTGATGTCACTGTCCATATATGGACAGACGGATCAAGCAGCGCTCCAGGAGCGGAATCCCCGGCCACACGGGGATTCATCTCCTTCAGGGAGCTACAGTGGCGCTATCTATACTGGAAAAGGGGTGGGGTTGCTATCTACAGGGGGGCACTATAGCAGAGCAGGGAGGTATCTGCTGTCTACTAGCGCCACTGTAGCTCCCTGAAGGAGCGGAATCCCCGTGTGGCCGGGGATTCCGCTCCTGGAGCGCTGCTTGATGTTTCTTCCCATATATGGACAGTGACATCAGGGGAAACTCCTGAAGCGGAATCCCCAGTCACAGCATTGCAGACTCTATGACCGGGGATTCCACTCCAGGAGAAGCCAATGACGTCATGGACACAGACGACAGGAGCTTCTCCTGGAGTGGAATCGACGGTCATAGCGTCTGCAACGCTGTGACCGAGGAGTCCGCTTCAGGAGTTTTCCCTGGTGTCACTGTCCATATATGGACAGAGGCATCAAGCAGCGCTCCAGGAGTGGAATCCCTGTCCACACGGGGATTCCGCTCCTTCAGGGAGCTACAGTGGTGCTATCTATACTGGAAGGGGGGTTGCTATCTACAGGGCGGCACTATAGCAGAGCAGGGAGGTATGGACAGTGACATCAGGGGAAACTCCTGAAGCGGAATCCCTGGTCACAGCATTGCAGACTCTATGACCGGGGATTCCCCTCCAGGAGAAGCCAATGACGTGATGGACACAGACGACAGGAGCTTCTCCTGGAGTGGAATTGACGGTCATAGCGTTTGCCACGCTGTGGACGGGGATTCCGCTTCAGGAGTTTTCCCTGATGTCACTGTCCATATATGGACAGAGGCATCAAGAAGCGCTCCAGGAGCGGAATCCCCCGGCCACACGGGGATTCCGCTCCTTCAGGGAGCTACAGTGGCGCAATCTTTACTGGAAGGGGAGGTTGCTATCTACAGGGGGGCTGTAGGCTGTGTGGCACTACCTACAAACGACAACTGTGCAGGAGCACACAAAATACCCAGCTTTCCCGGGTATCAAAAAAAAGTGTGGAAATAAACTTATAAAGATATAACTTTGAGTAAAGGATTAATCCTTTTAGCTAGATTAAATAAAAGTTATATTTTAGTTTATTTCCACACTTTTTTTTGATAGCTGGGAAAGCTGGGTATTTTGTGTGCTCCTGCACAGTTGTCCTTTTTTGAATGTCTATTGCCCGCCAGCTATCCGGGTCATTTCGTAGTCCTTGCACTACCTACAAGGGGGCTGTGGGCAGTGTGGCACTACCTACCAGGGGCTGTGGGCTGTGTGGCACTACCAACCAGGGGGCAGTGGGCTGTGTGGCACTACCAACCAGGGGGCTGTGGGCTGTGTGGCACTACAACCAGGGGACTTTGGGGCACTACCAATAAGGGGGCTGTGAGGCACTACCAACCTGTGGGCTGTGTGGCACTACCTACCAGGGGGCTGTGTGGCTCTACCAACCAGGGGGCTGTGGGGCACTACCAAACAGGGGGCTGTGTGGCACTCCCTACCAGGGGCTGTGGGCTGTGTGGCACTCCCTACCAGGGGTTTTTGCGACACTTCCTACCAGGAGGCTGTGCGGCCCTACCTACAGGGGGCTGTGCGGCCCTCCCTACAGGGGGCTGTGCGGCCCTCCCTACAGGGGATTGTGTGGCCTCCTCTACAGGGGGCTGTGTGGTGCTATCTACAAGGGGGCAGTGGGCTGTGTGGCACTACCAACCAGGGGGCAGTGGGCTGTGTGGCACTACTAACCAGGGGGCTGTGGGCTGTGTGGCACTACCAACCAGGGGGCTTTGGGACACTACCAATAAGGGGGCTGTGGGGCACTACCAACCAGTGGGCTGTGTGGCACTACCAACCAGGGGGCTGTGGGGCACTACCAACCAGGGGGCTGTGGGGCACTACCAAACAGGGGGCTGTGTGGCACTCCCTACCAGGGGCTGTGGGCTGTGTGGCACTCCCTACCAGGGGTCTTTGCGACACTCCCTACAGGGGGCTGTGCGGCACTCCCTACAGGGGGCTGTGTGGCCCTACCTACAGGGGGCTGTGCGGCCCTCCCTACAGGGGGCTGTGCGGCCCTCCCTACAGGGGACTGTGTGGCCTCCTCTACAGGGGGCTGTGTGGCGCTATCTACAAGGGGGCTGTGTGGCGCTATCTACAAGGGGGCTGTGTGGCGCTATATACAAGGGGGCTGTGTTGCGCTACCTACAAGGGGGCTGTCTGGCGCTACCTACAAGGGGGCTGTCTGGCGCTACCTACAAGGGGGCTGCCTGGCGCTACCTTCAAGGGGGCTGCCTGGCGCTACCTACAAGGGGGCTGCGTGGTGCTATCTACAAGGGGCTATGTGGTGCTACCCACAAGGGGGCTGTGTGGCGCTACCCACAAGGGGCTGTGTGGCGCTACCTACAAGGGAGCTGTGTGGCGCTACCTACAAGGGGCTGTGTGGCGCTACCTACAAGGGGCTGTGTGGCGCTACCTACCTACATTTTATTGTAAGTGGAGGGTTGATGGTCATTTTACTGTGAGTGGAGGGCTGATGGTCTTCAACTGGTTTCCACCTCTGACCTCCAATAGAAATTAATAGGAGGCAGAAAATACCTGCGGCACCCGTTTGGAGCTTTTTTTCCCCAGCATCTTTTGCATTTGCTTCAACAGCTTAAGAAAAAAAAAAAAAGGTCACCCAACGCTGTCAGTTGCTGAAGGAATTTTGAGGCAGATTTTTTTTGCCTTACAAAAAACGTGTGTGAACATACCCTACGAGTGTAGTGCTTGTTCTTAGTCGTTTTCTGTTTTTCTCAAAACAATTTTTGGTAGGGGGGCCCTGAGGAAATTTTGTTTTTCCAGTGCTGCCTCGAGTCCGAAAAGGTTGGGAAATTCTGTACTAGGCTACAGAATTCTGTACTAGGCTCCCGTCATGCAGCAGCTCAGTTCGTCATGGGAACGGGGCCTAGGTGAGTACAATTTTTGTTTTTGTTTGGGGGCACTGTCTACAAGGGGGAGTTGGGGGACTCTATGGCAATGCCTACAAGGGGAAGGTGGGGGACTGTATGGCACTGTCTACAAGGGGGAGGTGGGGGGCTGTATGGCACTGTCTACAAGGGGGACGTGGGGGGCTGTATGGCACAATCTACAAAAAGGAGGTGGGGAATTATGGCACTGTCTACAGGGTGGCTGTATGGCAAAATCTACAGGTGGGCACTATACTGTGTGGGGGCCACTAAGCGGACATAATACTGTGTAGGGGTACTACAGATGGCATAATACTGTGGGCACAATAAGAGGACAAAATACTGTGTCCTTGAAGGGGTTGTAATATATTATTAAATATTATTATTATACTGTATGGGGGCACTAAAGGGGCATTATAATTTTTTTATGGGGCATTTTTTTTTAATGATGGGGTGGGGCGCCTAAAGATCATTTCGCACAGGGCGCCATCTATCCTAGGGCCGGCCCTGGTCGCAACCATGAGTCGATTATGAATCCTTCAGGTATGTTGTTCAGGGATTTATGTTTCTGTGGTGTAGCACCGCTGGGAACACGTATTGCTGGGGATATTCGTGAAAAAATATAAAAAATGCAATTTGTCAATATTTGGACTTTGGTTTCCGTTGACCAGTTAACAGTAGACAAGGAGAGACTGTGGCTAAAATGCTTGGGTATTGGCTACACACCTTTTCTATTATGGCGAGTATATTATGTAAGCGGTAACCTGAGATTTCTCATGAACTTATGTAGATACCATTTTTTCAGCACTCAAGTTGCACGGTGGTTCAGCATGGTGGAAGTATGATGAAGAGTTCAGGCGTAGGTTGAGGTTGGTATTAAAGCGTCAGGTTGGTTGGGCCACTGAGGCCACGGATCTATGGATGTAGCTTATGTTATCTCAAAAACAACAACAACCTCTCTTTCATACTGGTGCCTCCGTGGGGATTGGTGGCTCTTCAATGAAGGGCATTGTAAATGTTTCATTTCATGCTAATTTACGCATGAATGCTTCATATGTGGGGGGTCGCATTCGACACTCCGTTGTTTTAAGAGAGGAAAATTACTGAGTAGACCGGCAGCCTCCGGCTCGTCCTATATCCCAGGAAACTTGAGGAAGACATGTAAATTAATAGTTTTTCTGTAGGTTTCTATATTGCTCACATTCCTCACTCCCTTTCACTGACAATTTGAAATCAGTTAATGAAAAATTTGATTTGGTTAGAGAAAAATTGTCTAAAGAAGTTGAGATGGGTAGAGATGGGTAGAATGGCTGGCTCCTTTTCTGAACCTCCTCTTCCCAATTTGAGAGTATCACCCTTAGGGTTGTGTTAACGCAATCAATATATTAGACTGAAATTTGTAATGGGTATGTCAACCGATACCCGCCCTCCAGTGATTTATCCAGTTTCCAATCATGTTTCATCGATATATCGGAGAGGAGGAATAACACACAGATGCTGCTGGTCTGCTCAAAATACTCCTCTAAAACTTATTGATCAAAACAAGTACAATAATATGATTTAGGAAAAGGTGTAGGCTTGATTTCAACTAATCATTTACAATATGATAATAACTCTGTAACGTCTATGGCCGGAGGTCGTCGTTTAGACTTACCCCTTGACGATCCCGGCCATGGACATTTCTCTTCACGGCGTCAGCTCCCTCCAGGGAGACGCCGGCACTGTCTTCCGGGTCCTCAGACTGATTCCCGCAGTGCGCGCGCCCGCGCGTGCATGGCCTTAAAGAGTCAGTACGCGTCCAGCTGTCACCCATCAATTATCAGCCCAAATGGCTGCTGGACTATAATAAGGGGCTCTGCCCCACTAGTTCTTTGCCTGAGCGTTTTTGTATACCTAAGTTTGTCTTGCAAATGATCTCCCAGTGTTTTCCAGCTCCCAGTTTTACCTGTTCCTGCTGCATGTACCCTGTATCCCGTGCTATCGTATCTACAAGTGAAAGTCAAGTCGTGTCTTCCCGCTGCATCCGCGGTGCCACCTGCTGTGAAAGTCAAGTCGTGCCTCCCGCTGCATCCGCGGTGCCCCCTGCTGTGAAAGTCAAGTCGTGTCTTCCCGCTGCATCCGCGATGTCACCTGCTGTGAAAGTCAAGTCGTGCTCCCGCTACTGTCTACATTGCCTCAGGTACCCGTTCTGAACTATAACCATTGTTTTGTACCTTGTTGGCCATCTGCTACTCCGCTACGCGGTACGGCCCAGTGGGTCCACAGCCCGCGCCGTGACAAACTCTGATTCAGCCAATGAGAATATTTCAATGCATTATTATAATTCTTCACACATCAAGGTTTGCAGGTGGCCTATCTTTCTTGGCAAGAATATTTTTGTAAGTTGGGGGAGACATACTCACATGCATAGGGTTGGGTAAATTCCAACTCATTCATCATTTGTTGTTTCCTCTTGGTGAGTTGGTTAATGATGGTATCCCCCATGAGTATGTGGTAGTATCTTATACATCCTTTGACAGGGCAGTTTCTCTTGTTTCCTCGGCTGGGGCAAGCGCCTAGCTAGTCAAGTCTGATATTGAGTCCGCGTTCCGCCTCCACCCAGTCCATCCTGATTGTTTCCACCTGTTGGGTTGCCATTTAGAAGTTTCGTTTTACTTCGATACTTGTGTGCTGATGGGCTGCTCCATTTCGTGCTGTTATTTTGGGGTGTTTCGTTGTATTCTTGCATGGGTGTTACGTTACGAGATTGGGTGTTCATCGGTGATACATTATCTTGATGATTTTCTATATATAGGCCCTTCCGGTACCCAGCAGTGGGATTACTTGTTGAATTCATTTAGTTTTCTTACTCAGTTTTTCTGTGTCCCTCTGTCTGAGGAGAAGACGGAGGGCCCGCTACGTTGTCTGTCCTTCTGAAGCATACTTATTGATACGGACCGCATGATCCTTCGCTTGCCGGAGGACAAGTTGACGTGTATGCGTAAGGAATTGGATGTCGGCATTGCATCAAAAAAGTTGACTCTTTTTCAGGTGCAGTCCCTTTTAGATCAGCTTGTTTTGGCTTGTAAGATCTTCCCCATGGATAGAGTCTTTTCGCATCGGTTGTCCATGGCGATGGCCGGCATTAAAAGACCTAACAATTTAATTTGTATCACTCGGGTGTTGAGAGAGGATCTGCAAGTTTCAAAAACTTTTTGTAAAGGATCTGCCAGACACAGCTTCTGTGTCGACGCCCGTGGTTAGTCAGTCTGCACCTGCTCCTAAGTCTGATAGAGTGACTCCTTCGTCTACCACTCAGTCTAAGAGGCTGAGGAGTGGGAGAGCCTATCACAGCCTGGCCAGACGCAGCTAGCTCCCGCCCTCTGTCTATTTATACCTTCATTTCCTGCTTCTCCTTTGCCTGTGACTCTGCTTGTTTCCTGTCTCTGCTGCTGCTGCTTGTACTATTTGTCCTCTGCTTCATATTGACCCTGGCTTTACTGACTACTCTCTTGCTCTGCGTTTGGTACCTCGTACACTCCAGGTTTGACTTGGCTCGTTCACTATTCTTGTTGCTCACGGTGTTGCCGTGGGCATCTGCCCCTTTTCCCTTAGCTTCTTTGTACCCTTGTCTGTCTGTCTGTCGTGCACATAGTGAGAGTAGGGACCGTCACCCAGTTGTACGCCGTCGCCTAGGACGGGCCGTTGCAAGTAGGCAGGGACTGAGTGGCGGGTAGATTAGGGCTCACCTGTCTGTCTCCCTACCCAGTCATTACACTTTTCTTATGGACTACGACGGTGTATCTTGGTTCCCAGAGCCAAAAATTAATAACAATGATCTACAGCTGTTTACGGATTCAGCTGGCTCAAAAAATCGGACTCTCTTAGAATTGTTCCTAGTTATTGTTGCCATTGAATTGTGGGGTTCTGCAATGTCCAACAAATGTATTCTTTTTTTGACTGGATAACGAAGACAAAGTGTCTGCAATTAATAACCTTACATCTAGTTAGTTACCTGTCCTAGCACTAATTCCTCATCTGGTTTTAAGATGTTTACAACTTAATATCGTTTTTAGAGCTAAACATGTTCCTGGTTTTATTAATGTGGTAGCTGATGTGCTTTCTCGTTCACAGTTGGACTTTCATCCACTGGCGAACACAGAGGGGTCTTCCTGCCCACCTTCCCTGTAGGATTCAGCCACGCTCAGCTGACGCCGGTGCTGGAGAACACGCGTGGGTGTCATCAACTTGGGTGTGGTCGGAATGATTGTCTTGCAGACAGGCAGACCAGGAGACATATGATGATGTCTTATCTTCATAGATTGTGTGCCAAGGGTTCATCTGCTGCAGTAGCCCAAAAACGTCTAGCGGGGGTTTCTTTTGTCTTGAGAATATAGAGTTTGGGTGACGTTACTAAAGAATTTGTTTTTAGTCTCATTTTAAAGGATTGAAAAAAAGAAAAGGTTAGGGTCGACGAAAGACGTCCTATTTCGCTCCTCCTACTTAGAAGCCTTATGACCGCGGCGGTTTGCGTTTGCACATCGGACTTCTAGGCCCTTTTACTTCAAAGTGCTTTTTCAATTGCTTTCTTCTATGCACTGCGGGTGAGCGAATTGGTTTCCCCTTCACAGGTCAAAATGGTGGGCCTTCTCGCCGACAACGTTGTAGTTCTTCCGAATTCGTTAAAAATTTGTATCCGTCACTCAAAAACTGACATTTACGGTAGGGGGACCTGGTTGACTGATAATAAGATGCCTGATGTGTTTTGCCCTTAGTTTCTACGTATGTGGCTATTAGACCCCCCTTTATTTGTTTTTTGGTGCATGACTCCGGTCTGCCCTTGACTAAGTTTCAATTTGAATCCCTGTTCAACAAGTGTTTGTAGATCTCTGGCGTCCCTGCGTCTGCGTTTGGCACCCACTCTTTTTGCATCAGTGCCGTTACCGCTGCTGACTCTCTGGGCTTATCCGATACCGACGCCAAACTTTTGGGTAGATGGAAATTCGATTGTTTTAGGCGTTACAAACTTCCTAATCTATTGATGTGTTAACTATGATCATTATCTTTCCCGTCTTTTGTATTCTAGGTTTGCGTCGTCCAAAAGTTTGATTGATTGGGCATTCTAATGTCTATTGGGCGGCTCAACGGGCATCGCTCCGAGCCGGTGGATTAAACTTGGCATTCACCAATGCGGATCTCTTCTGGTGAGGCATTCGCAGTTTAAAATAGTTACAAGTTTTACCCTAAATAGTGTCCGTTAGCAAGGCCACACATGCCCCGGCTGTTTTACCTATTCATGCCGGTGGAAATTATTTTTGCCCAGTGCACTTGGCTGAACTTATTTCGATCATTCGCTCGGACATGAACCATTTTTCTGCTTTCTTTCATGTGGCGATAGTCATCTGGTCCAAGATAGTTCCTGCAGTGGTATGGAGCACAATCGCGCTTCTATTGAATGTGCTAGGGGCATCCTAAATATGCGGGTGTCCCGCCATGTCAGATATTTGGGAGGGGTAGTCATCTGCCACCGCCAGCTTGATGGTGATAACCGGTGACTCATGTTGCAGTATAGCGCACATCTAAATGATATTGGCCTGAATATATTTGTTTCGGGCATTCAAGCTGCCATAGAAAGGGCAAATTTGCTTTTGCTGGGTGGGGGTAGGAGCTCCTTGTAGAGGTACACTGGCATATGGCAGGACCTTGTCCCTTTACAGACCAGAGGGAAGCGTATTATTCCCTTGACAGATCATCAAGGACACCGTGGCCGCGGTGGCGTGGCATACTAGGTGGCTAGATGTACAAATATACCTACAGACAAAGTTCCCCATATGCATTTATTTGACCAAAGGGAATCGTAGTAGTTACCTGGCAGATCAACAAGGATATGGCTACCGCGGCTAGGTGGTTAGATATACAAATACCTAAGGGGAAGGTTCTCTATATGCATTTATTTATGGTTTTAATAAAGCTGTGGCCTATGCCCACTTTATCCATACACAGTTGTAGTGTATTTATTATAATTGATTGTATAAGGGAACTGGGAGGTTTGTGTTCTCTTGTTTTACTGCTGCCAGTCACTCCATGAATCCAGATGTTCCCTGATATCACTTCCATACCTCTCCCCCTCCCCATTTTTTTTCTCTCTTCTTTATTTTTTCTTTTCTCTTCTTTTCTCTTTCTTCTCACTAATCTGTTTAAATGTTACTGTTGTTGAATTTTTCCAATACAGCCTCTGATTCTATCATATTGCGCACTTTGTGCCCTTACATTTTATGGTAGATAAAGGGAACCTGTCACCAGCATTTCACCTATTAAACCAGCAAAACCTGTTGGAATTGGGTGAAAAATCATTTTTATGTAACCTATAATTATCTTCCATGTAGACTTTGTACCTTTAGTATTCTGTTTTTTAGTGTCTAGTGAGCATAAAAGAGTCATATCTTCATTCCTCAAGCCTTTCTGAGTTAAGCCCGCTTCCTTATTTTTGATTTTCTACTCACCTCCCCCCAGCACAGACAAAATCCTGCACTTGCCCATCGATGTTCTGGTACTTGCGCACAATAGGACACCATAGTGGCGCATGTGCAGTAACTAGATTTGAGGCCAAGGAGAAGCAGGGAAGGGTGTCGGTCCATACATGAACGACGCATGCGCGCGATCTCAGGCGGGATTTCGTCATTCAGGGCGGGCCAGGTTTCGGCGGTGGGCAGGCATAAGAAGAGGAACGGACGAGACTACTGGATTATTGCCATGAAAGGCGCAAAATGTTTGCAGACCGTTATTTATGGTAGAAGGAGTTTACCACAGCTCGGCCGCTATTCCGTGGCTGGAGCCACCTGCTTCCGGCATGGACGTCCGTTGCCAGGAGGCAGCCGGAGAAACTGATCGGTGCGGAGTCTGGGTGTCAGACCTCCACCGATCATATAGTGATGACCTATCCGGTGGATAGGTCATCAGTTGTCCTGTAGTGGAAAACGCCTTTATTAATAAAAAATTAATGAAAAAAAAGTAATAATATAAGATCTGGAAAAAGGGTTTGAACAGTTTCTAAGTCACTTTGAAACCTGGAACCAGATTATCACCACCAGCCCCACCTAAATCAATATCTTGTGAAAGAAGAAAAAAAAAAAAAAGTTTAGGTATTGTAGTTCTTACTGCTGCATATTTTAGACTTCAAACTCAGCCCTATGACTCATTTTAGAAAAATATTTTGGCAGGCAGGTTATGCAAATATGCAATGATTTCTTGGCGATTAGTCAGTGTTATTACATTTTCGGTATTTTTTAATTTCCTATTATTCATATTTTAAATTTAAAAAAAAGTTACATTATTTAAGTCACCTCTAACTAATAAGAAAGTGCAGATTCCAGCTTTCCCTTCTAGAATTGATCAACCTAGCACATTATAGTGGTTCAGATTTGATCCCCAGTTTGCAGTGTAAAGGTATACACAGTTAATCTATGTACACTATAGTTTATGGGAGCAGGGCCACACCGTCCATGAGGTGTGGTGAGGCTGCTGCCTCTCTGCTGGGGCGGCGGCACCACTAAAACCAACCGCCTCCACCCCCTCCTCCACTATAACAGTATCTGCATCTATAGGATGCAAAAACAATTTCATGGATCACTAGCGCTGTCAGGGCATGGAACATTAGTTCCTTGCACTGCCATTCAGCACCTTTCAATAACGCAAGCGACGCGATGATGTCATTGCGCCACCTGCATCGTTCAGCTCCAGCAGACTTGGTCAGAAGAGAACAGGCCTGCATTGCTGGAGGACGTTTGTGGGAACGGGATTAGGTGTGTATGTAAAGTTTTCTTTTTTTTTCAGTTACGATTGTGAGCATGGCATAATCTACAGGGGGCACTATCTACAGGGGGCTGTATACGGGGCACTATCTACAGGTAGATCTATGGGGTCACTATGTAGGGCACTATCTCTAGGGGGCTCTATTGGGGCACAATCAACAGGGGGCTCTATGGGAGGCACTATCTACAGGGGGCCGTATGGGAAGCAGTATCTACAAGAGGCTCTATGGCGGTACTATCTGCAGGAGGATCTATAGGGGGCACTATGTATGGGGGTATTGTCTACAGAGGGCTCTATGTGGGGCACTGTCCATAGGGGGCTTTATGAGGGGCACTGTCTACAGGTGACTCTATGAGGGGCACTATCTACAGGGGGCTTTATAAGGGGGCACTATCTACAGGGGGCACTGTGTGTGTGTTTGGGACACAGTGTATGGTGATTTTATAATCAGGAACACAGTGCATGGTGCTATTATATTTAGGGGCGTAGTGTGTGGCACCATTACATTTTTTTATTTTCATTTATAGGTGCGGAAATGTGAGAAATGGGTGGTGGACTGGAGAAGTCGTCATGAGGTCTGGACCAGATAGAGAAGAAAACAGAAAAAGAACTACTCCAATCTGAGATGTCATCTGTGAGTCACTCAATGTAAATGTTTGTTCTTCCTCTAATCAGTACTGTAGTCACTATGATCTGCAGCGAGATAATGGGTGGTATGATTTTTATTTATTTTTTTAAACAGCAACTCCCAACATATCCTTACTATTGTTCGGGCCATGCTGGGAGCTCTAGTTTTACGCTGTACAAACCTATATGGCAGGGGTTACACTGAATTTGCAAATTATCTCTGTACTGAGCTGTATTTGTGCTGGTGCTGTATTTATGTGCTGAGCTTGATCCTGGTGCTGTATACAGTTAGGTCCAGAATTATTTGGACACTGACACAAGTTTTGGCATTTTAGCTGTTTACCGAAACATATTTAATATACAGTCATATAATCAATATGGGCTTAAAGTGCAGACTGTCAGCTTTAATTTGAGAGTATTCACATCCTAATTTGGGGAAGGGCATAGGAATTAAAGCTCTACAATATGTAGCTGCCTCTTTTTAAAGGGACCAAAGGTAATTGGACAATTATCTCAAAAGCTATTTAATGGGGTGCATGGGCTATTCCCTCGTTAATCCATCATCAATTAAGCAGGTAAAAGGTCTGCAGTTGATTCTAGGTGTGGCATTTGCATTTGGAAGCTGTTGCTGTGAACCCACAACATGAGGTCAAAGAAACTCTCGATGCAAGCGAAACAGACAATCGTTAGGCTGAAAAAAAAAATTAAGACATGCATCATAGAGACAGCACAAATGTTAGGAGTGGCCAAATCAACAGTTTGGTACATTATTGAAAAAAATAGCGCACTGGTGATCTTGTCAACTCTAAAAGGCCTTGATGTCCACGGAAGATAACAGTGGTGGATGATCGCAGAATCCTTTCCATGGTGAAAGAAAAACCCCTTCACAACATCTACCCAAGTGAAGAACACTATACTGGAAGTAGGTGTATCAGTATCTAAGTCTACCATAAAGAGAAGACCCCATGAGAGCAAATACAGCGGGTTCACCACAAGATGCAAACCATTAATCAGCCTCAAAAATAGAAAGGCCAGATTAGACTTTGCCAAACAACATGTAAAGAAGCCAGCCCAGTTCTGGAACAGCATTCTATGGACAGATGAAACTAAGATCAACATGTACCAGAATGATGGGAGGAAGAAAGTATGGAGAAGGCTTGGAATGGCTCATGATCCAAAACACACACATCCTCTGTAAAACATGGTGTAGGCAGTGCGATGGCATGGGCATGCATGGCTGCCAAAGACACTGGGTCACTAGTGTTTATTGATGATGTGACTGAAGACAGAAGCAGCCGGATGAATTCTGAAGTGTTCAGGGATATACTTTCTACTTATATTCAACAAAACGCAGATGGACATCGCTTCACAGTACAGATGGACAATGACCCAAAACATACTGCAAAAGCAACCCAGGAGTTTTTTTAAGGCAAAGAAGTGGAATATTCTGCAATGGCCAAGTCAATCACGAGATCTCAACTCGATTAAGCATGCATTTCACTTGCTTAAGACAAAACCTAAGGCAGAAAGACCCACAAACAAGCAACAACTGAAGACAGCTGCAATAAAGGCCTGGCAAAGAATCAGAAAGGAGAAAACCCCGTTTGTGTGTTTCGTGATGTCCATGGGTTCCAGATGTTAGGCAGTCATTGCCTGCAAAGGATTCTCTACAAAGTATTAAAAAAAAACACATTTTATTTATGGTAATATTAATTTGTCCAATTACTTTTGAGCCCTTAAAATGAGGAGGCCGTGTAGAAAAATGGTTGCAACCCCTTGAATTAAACCTGAAACTCTACACTTATATTGCATCTCAGTTTTATTTCAAATCCAATGTGGTGGCATGCAGATCGAAATCGTAAAGATTGTGTCACTGTCCAAATAATTCTGGACCCTTTGTTGAGCTCTTTTTTCGAGCTGTATATATGTACTGAGCTTAGTTCTGGTGTTGTATTTATGTACTGAGCTTTGTTCTGGTGCTGTATATATGTACTGATCTTGGTGCTGGTACTGTATATATGTACAGAGCTTTGTTCTGGTGTTGTATTTATGTCCTGAGCTTTGTTCTGGTGCTGTATATATGTACTGAGCTTTGTTCTGGTGCTGTATATATGTACTGAGCTTTGTTATGGTACTGTATATATGTACTGAGCTTAGTTCTGGTGTTGTATTTATGTACTGAACTTTGTTCTGGTGCTGTATATATGTACTGAGATTGGTGCTGGTACTGTATATATGTACTGAGCTTTGTTCTGGTGCTGTATTTATGTCCTGAGCTTGATCCTGATGCTGTATATATGTACTGAGCTCTGTTCTGGAGATGTATATTTGTACCGAGCTTGGTTCTGGTGTTGTATTTCCGTACTGAGCTTGGTACTGGTGCCGTGTATATGTCAGAGCTTTGTTCTGGTGCTGTAATTATATAGGATATATTTATAATAACAAAATGTCAGATGGAATTGTTGCAATTCATTGTCTATTAAATGGGAACCTGTCTGGTAGTTTTAACCCCTTGAATTGCCTCCATGACGTAATACGTGACCTGAAAATATTTCCAAACATTCCCCTGTATGTTGTTTTCAGATGCAGCCAAATCTATAAAGTCAACTTTTTAAAGCAGTGCACGCTGTATGCTAATTACTCTTTAAAGTGTCATGGGGTGGTGCCGCTATCCTGAAGAGTCACACAGTCCTGTCTCCAAACCCACCTTCCCATGCTTGATTGACATCTTTCTGGCTGTTCTACATCACTACCAGTCTCCTCCAGTTTTCTAGGATGCGACATTGCCGTGTACTCCATGGACAGGCATCATGCAGCGAGGTGTACTCTGCAATGGCGCATGCACAAGAGTTGGAGGAGGCTGGTAGGGATGTAGAACAGCCAGGAAGATGCCAATCAAGATCTGGGGTGCACCATTTAAGTTTTTGCCTCAGGCAGCAGAATAGCTAGAATCAGCCCTGTGTGGGAAATACAGAAACACCCGAGTGAGTACATTATCTTGTGTAAACTGTAAACTAGTGGTGGGTGATGTTGCATGTGCAGTCACCTCTCCTCTGAAAACAGGAAATACGGGGACCCCTGCTCTCAACATCAGTGAGAGTCTCTCATAAACGTGCATGGTGGGAAAACAAAACATTTTAGTGGTGTGGACACACACACACACACGCACGCACGCACGCACGCACGCACGCACACACACACACACACACACACACACACACACGCAGCTATAACTAAAGTGACGGTAGAGCTACATCAGGCATGGTAGGGCTAGATTCACACACAGTTGGTACAGCTCCTTTGCCAACAGTCTAAATTTTTTTTTAAGCCTTTCAATTTTAGGCAACTCGTTTGGATCCAATCCCATTTGGGCAGTAAATTCACATCGCTGTGCCTAAATGGCTGTTTCATATACTGTATGTATAGTATTTTAGAATGTTTGTTTTATTGTGGCTGTTCTTTTTTTCTCCTATTTGTTATGAATTAGGCAGAAAAGACCAACATATAGCAAATCTTATATCTTGAAAAAGTACATTTCTAATATCTCATTGTTTCATGTGTTTGTTTGTTGAACAAAAGCATGAAATGTTATCCTGCTACTAGCGAACAGCCTGTAATCCAGCAATGCATTTCCAAGGCCAGAGTTAAATCTGATTTCATTAGCTCCGTATGCAGATCCTGCTATGACTGGAATGGATGGCAAATATTTCTTCCTATAGCAGATCACTGCATCACTGCCAAATTGTTTGTCCGACATGGGACCTTTTAATCCTTTATGCATAACTGCATAGGGGAGGAAGCGTCAGATATTTTTCAGTGGCATGCAAGCCGTAAATAAGTGATACCATCGTTTGTTAAGAAAATGTATAAGTAATTTATAACATTCCAATCTCTTCCCAATTTATTGCAATATTTTGCTATGTTATACTCCTAAAAGAGAATAAAACAAATATATTTAGAGCTATTTAATATTTGTAAGTAAGGTGACTTGAGCTGTCTTGTGTTGTTTCACTATGTTATTACAGTGGTAGCTCACGAAAGACACATGACATGATAAGGCTCTGTTCATATCTGTGTTGGGGTCCCGTTCTGACATTCCGTCGGAGGTTTCATCAGAACGGGACCCTGAGTAGACACAAACTGACGTTTCCATCACCATTGATTTCAATGGTGATGGAGCCGGTGCCCATGGTTTCCGTTTGTCTCTTTTGTGCACCGGACCCGTCGTTTTGAAATCAATGGTGATGGTCGGTGTCAGTTTGTGTCTGCTCAGGGTCCCATTCTGACGGAAACCTCCAACGGAACGTCAGAACGGGACCCCAACGCAGATGTGTACAGAGCCTAAGCCTTGTTGTGGCAGAATATATCTCCAAAGGACCAACGTAGTTAGGACATTATGGGAATAGAAGGATTGACTGCCAGACCATTGGAGCCATGACCACATCACAAGTGTGGCCTTATGAACAAAGAATATAGCAATGAAGTTTGCACAGTGTATATTATACTGGGTACTGATGAAAGTCAAAAGAGGTATAAAAGGTTGATGGGTGAAGATTTTTCTTGGTGTAATTACATGGGTAAATATCTGAAAATGTTTGAAGGGCACTTGGCAGCATCCTTTAAACTATCTATAATTTGCTTTGTATACAGTGTATTAATCAAAATATAACATTCATATACAGTGCCTTGTGAAAGTATTCACCCCCTTGGAATTTTATCCTGTTTTGTCGCAAAGCAACCTGGAATTAAAATGGAGTTTAACCCTTTAGTGACCAGCCTATCTTAGGCCTTAATGACCAAGCTATTTTTTAAGTTTTTCCATCGTCGCATTCAAAGAACTATATATTTATTTATTTTTTGTGTCGACATAGCCGTATAAGGTCTTGTTTTTTGTGGTACAATTTGTATTTTTTTATTAGCACCATTTTGGGGTACATATATATTTTATTGATTAACTTTTATTAACTTTTTTTGGGGGGGTAGAAAAAAAACAGCAATTTCGCCACTTTTTTGCGTCCTAAATTTACGTAGTTTACCGTGTGGTATAAATAGAACAATAAATGTATTCAGCAGGTTGTTAAAATTGCAATGATACCACATTTATATAGATTGTGTATGTTTCACTACTTTTACACAGTAAAAACCCTTTTTTTTAAAAAAAACTATTTGTTTTTGTGTCTCCATATTTGAAGAACCATAACTTTTTTATTTTTACCAAATATGTGTAACTTTTCTACTTTTATTTTTAATAAAGCATTTTGTAAGGGGAAAAAGTGGGTGTTTCAATTTTTTTTCACTTATTTATTTATTATTAACTTTATAAAACTTTTATTTTTCGTTTTTTACTAGTTCCACTAGGGGACTTCACTATGCGATCAACCGATTGTTTTTATAATACACTACAATACTTCTGTATTGCAGTGTATTATTGCGTGTCTGTGTGAAACCAACAGGCATTTGCTAGGCCATGCTTCTGGCATGGCCTAGCAGGCATTAACTAGAGGCAGACCTGGGGGCATTTATTAGGCCCCCGGCTGCCATAGAAGACACCGGCACCTCTGGTAGCTGAGAGCAGGGAGATTTAACGGCTCCATGCTCTGTTTATTGTGATGCAGCACCGTAAAAAGGCTACTGCATCGGAATAAAGCCCGTTAGTGGCCGCCATAAAAACACCTATGGGGGGTCACTAACGGGTTATCTTTAGATTTTTTTTAATGGACCTTGCGAAATAGTCCAAATAGTTACAGTGTAATGACAAAAAAATACCTAGTAAAAAGCAAACAACTGACAACTATTCTCAAAGCAATGACTTCAGAAGTCACATAATTGGTTGAATAAGGTCCCCTGTGTGCAATCAAATTGTCACATGACCTGTCACATGATGTCAGTATAAATACACCTGTATTAAAAGCCCAAAGGAGCTCTCCAAACAGGTCAGATACAAAGTTGTGGAGAAGTATAGATCAGGCTTGGGTTATAAAAAAAATATCCCAAACTTTGAACATCCCACAGAGCACCAATAAATCAATTATAACAAAATTGAAAAAATATGGCACAACTACAAACCTAACAAGATAAGGCCACCCACCAAAACTCACAGACCGGGCAAGGAGGGCATTCATTAGAGATTCCACAAAAACACTGATAACAGTGAAGGCGCTCCAAAGATCCACAGTAGAGATGGAATGATCTGTCCATAGGACCAATATAAGTCGTACACGCCGCAGAGTGGGGCTTTATAGAAGTGTGTTTAGAAAAAAGCCATTACTTAAAGGGAATGTGTCACTAGAAATTTTTTTTTTTTTTTTTTTTTAGTTAAACAGTTAGTATATAAATGATTACACATTGTTCTCATTTTTTCACTAGTCAGGAAATATTATAAATTAGATTATTTTTTATAACATTTCCATGTACTGGTCACTAGAGGGAGCAATTCCCAAAATTGCAGCATTGGCATGTGGTAAAGCAACCTCATTGCTTTATACTGCAAAATCGGAGAAGACACACTCGCTCTAGTGTGCTCAAACAATCCCCCCTCCTTTATCCTGGCTAGTGCCAGGAGAAAGGAGGGGGTTGAATGTTCAAACCTCCTACACTGTGTGCCGCCATTTTTTGAGCGAATGCACAGTGTAGGAGGATTAAATACAGTGGTAATCACACAGTATAACACGAACATACACACACATCAAATACACAAACATAACTTACCTGTTCCTGCCGCCGCCGCTGGCTCCTCTCCCTGTCCTTGCTTCTGAACATATGGACGGAAGCCGCGACCGGAAGTAGTCATCTTACTGTCCGGCCGCGCCTTCCGGTCCACATGAAAATGGCGCCGGATGTCGCTCTGCCGAAGACCTTCCTTTTGGACTGTGTGGGAGCGGCGCATGCGCCGTTCCCACACAGACGGCGTACACTATAGTGAATGGAACGGCTCCCGTTCGCATTCTCTATGGGGATGTATGTGCCGTATTCCATCTCTGTATGTGTCGTTAATCGACACATACAGAGATGAAAAAAAAATGGCAGCCCCCATAGAGAAGTAAAAGAAAGGAAAAAGAAAGTAGTACAACACAAAAACACAAATAAATAAAATTTATTTGAATGACATAATGAAAGCAATAACATATAAAAAATATTTTTTCGTGACATATCTTCCCTTTAAAGAAAAACATTAGGAAATACATATTTAGTTTGCCAAACAGCATGTGGCAGACTCCCCAAACACAGGAAAGAAGCTTCTCTGGTCAGATTAGACTAAAACTGAACTTATTTAGCCATTATGGGAAATGCTATGTGTGGCGCAAACCCAACACTTTCCATCACCCTAAGGCCTTATTCACATGAACGTGTCCGTTTTGCGTACGTAAAAAACGCAGTGTTTTTCTTACGTTGCAGTTCCGTGTGACATCTGTGCGCGGTGTGCGTCTGAGTTTTTTACACGCGTATGTCATCCGTATGTCATGCATTTTTTACGTCTTCAAAATAAACTGAAGGAGGTGTTTTTCTATTTCTCATCATTTCTTTAGCAACTGTTGTGTGAATCACGGACAGCACACAAATGTGCATCCGTGTGCTGTCCGTGATTTTCATGCACCCATTGACTTCAATAGGTGCGTGATGCGCAAAAAGCGCACAAGAATAGGACATGCAGTGAGTTTCACGCAGCGGACACACACTGTAGTGAAAAATACCCAATGTCTGAATGGCCCCATTAAATTGCAAAGGACCGTGTGGCGTTTGTTGTTTTAACGCGCATAACACAGACGTGAAATACACTCGTTGGAATAAGGCCCAAGAACACCATTCCCACGGTGTAGCATGGTGGTGGCAGTATCATGCTGTGGGAATGCTTTTCATTGGCAGGGACTGGAAAACTGGTCAGGGTTGAAGGAAAGATGTCTGGCAGTAAATACAGGGCAATTCTTAAGGAGAACCTCTTTTAGGGCGGATTTACACGAGCGTGTGTGTCTTGCGCACGCAAAAAATGCGGCGTTTTGCGTGCGCAAAAGGCACTTAACAGCTCTGTGTGCCATGATCATATGGTGCACGGCTGCGTGCTTTTCGCGCAGCTGCCATCATTATGACACTCTGTATGTTTGTAAACAGAAAAGCACGTGGTGCTTTTCTGTTTTCAATCATAGTTTGCCTGCTGTTGCGCGAATCACCCACGTCCCACGGAGGTGCCTCCGTGTGGCATGCGTGATTTTCACGCACCCATTGACTTCAATGTGTTCGTGATGCGCGAAAAATGCAGAAATATAGGACATGTCGTGAGTTTTACGCAGCAGACTCACGCTGCGCAAAAATCACTGACAGTCTGCACTGCCCTATAGACTAGCATAAGTCTGTGCGACGCGCGTGAAAAGCACGCACGTTGCACGGACGTATTACACGTTCGTGTAAATCCGCCCTTACTCTGACAGAGATTTGAGACTGGGACAAAGGTTCACATTCCAGCAGGACAATGATCCTAAATATACCGCAAAAGCCACACTGGATGGTTTAAGAGGAAACCTTTATAATGTTTTGGAATGACCTGGTCAAAGCCAAGGCCTCAATCCAATAGAGAATCTGTGGCATGATTTGTAGAATGCTGTACACCAAAGCAACCCATCTAATATGAAGGAGTTGGGGCAATTTTGTCTGGAAAAATAGGCAAAAATCACAGTGTCTAGATGTGCTAAGCAAATAGAGACATAACCCGAGAGACTAGCAAAAGGTGGCTCCATAATGTATTGACTGTCAGGGGGTGAATACTTATGCACATTAATGTTCTCTGTGTTTTTGTTTTTTTTCGTCTTAATTATTGTTTGTGTCGCAGTAAGAAAAAAAGTATTCAAAGTGGTAGGCATGTTGTGTAAATCAAATGTTGCAACTCCCCAAAAACTCCATTTTAATTCAAGATTTTAACAAAACAGGAAAAACAAGGGGGTGAATACTTTTGCAAGGCACCTCAGGTGATTGGCTCTTTTGCTGACATTTTGGTTCTTACCTTGCCGGGCATGAATCTGTCATGCTGTGCCAGTGTCACTTGGCAGGTCTGTCACTTCTATAGGAATTGATTGGCCAATAGAGATGTTGAACAACCAGTCCCTTTAACAAAATGCACACACACACACACACACACACACACACACAGTGCTATGAAAAACTTTTTCCCCCTTCAAAATTTCTTCTATTTTTGCATATTTGTCACACTTGTTTCTGATCAAACTACATTTCATTTTAGACAAAGATAACCCAAGTAAACACAAAATGCTGTTTTTAAATGATGATTTCATTTATTTAAAGAAAAATGCTGTTTAGCCTTACCTGGCCCTATCTGAAAAAGTAATTGCCTACTAAATCAACCACTTAACCAAATTTTACTAGTTGAATCTAAATCTTACTTTAAAAGAACCTTTCTGGCAATGTAAAGCAGGCTAGAAAGTCTCAAAAAGCAGTGTATGAGGCCACATTTTAAAGAGATAAAAATGCAGATGCAAAACAGTCACTGAACTCTACCAGTCTGGAAAGGGTTACAAAGCCATTGCTAAGACTCTGGGAATCCAGCAAACCACAGTGAGCGTCATTATCCACACATGGAGAGAACTTGGAACAGTGGTGAACACTCCCAGGAGTGGTCAGCCTACCAAAATTTCACTAAGAATGCATTGGCGACTCATCCAAGAGGTCACAAAAGAACCCAGGCGAACATCTAAAGATCTGCAGGCCTTGCCTGCCTCAGTTAAGGTCAATATACACGATTCCACATTAAGAAAGACACTGGGCAAAAAAATGGCATCCATGGGAGAGTTGCAAGGCACAAACCACTGCTGACCAAAAAGGCACAAAGGCTTGTTTTGCATCTGCCAAAAAACATGACCCCCCCAAGACTTTTGAGATAATTTTCTTTCGACTGATGAGTCATAGGTGGAACTTTTTGTGAAACATCTGTCTGGTTACATCTGGCGTAAAGCTGACACCACATGCCACCGTTAGAACATAATACCAACAGTTAAACATGGTGATGGTAGTGTGATAGTCTGGGATTGCTTTTCTTCTGCAGGACCTGGATGACTTGTCATAATTGATGGAACCATGAATTCTGCTTTCTATCAGAAAATTCTGAAGGAGAATGTCCACCCATCAGTCCAAGACCTAAAGCTCAAGCGCAGTTGGGTTATGCAGCGGCACAACGATTCTACACACACAAGCAAGTCCACCTCTGAATGGCTCAAAACAAACAAAATTAAGGTTTTGGAGTGGCCAAGTCAAACTCCGGACTTAAATGCCATTGAGATGCTGTGACAAGACCTTAATCAGGCAGTTCATGCTCAAAATTCCTCCAATCTAGCCGAATTACAACAATTCTGCAAATAGAGTGGTCAAAAATTCCCAAACAGCAAAGTAAAAGACTCATCAAAGTTATCGCAAATATTCGATTGCCGTTGTTACGGCCAAGGGTGGCACAACTAGTTATTAGGTTTATGGGGAACAATTACTTTTTCACATGGGTTATATAGGTTTTGAATAACTCTTTATCCTCAATAAATGCAATAATCATTTGAATGCTGCATTTTTTTGTTTGCTTGTGTTGTCTTTAGCTTATATTAAAATTATTTGGATAATCTGAAACATTTAAAATGTGACAATTTAGCAAAAATAGAAGAAATCGTAACTGTACATGAATAGGCAACCATGTAATACTTGGTCACTTGAACAAGCTGTTCTTTACAGTGACCCTTAACCTGGCTAACAAAGGAGATCCCTCTCTGTGATGACTATTGAGTGAATTCTTAGGAATTACCTGTGTTTCCTCATTGATTACTAATAAAATGTGTTCCGATTGTTATTTAAATAGACACTTACTTTTAAAACAACTTATGCTCATCTAATAGTATACCTGATATATATCAACTCAAATTTACTTACTGTTAAAATATATTTGTTTTATTCGTGCAAATTCTGTGAAAAGTTACAGCCACTACGTGTCTCCCTTCCTGTAATCTGTTGTTTACCCACTTTGGTCAAGCAAGGTCTATCCCTGGTTACAGAGCAGAATTTATGGGCTGCACAAGGTGGGAAAGGGTCTCTTCACTGCCTTGCCTATACAAGTATGTGGAGAAGGAGGGGGAGCAGGAAAAGGAGCAGAGAGAGAGACTGGGTCAGTCACAGATGCGGTGACACTACAAGTCTATGGAAAGTGGTGAGCAAGAGCCGATTGAGAAAAACACTGACGTGGTGGCAAGCTGTCTATGTCACTGCAGTGCTGGATTCTAAGCTACACTGGTCTGTACTACTGTATAACCACCTCCATGCTCCTGCAGCTTATATTTACAGTACTGTGCAAATGTTTTAGGCAGTTGTAGAAAAATGCTGCACAGTAAGAATGCTTTCAAAAATAGAAGTGTTAATAGTTTTTTTTATTAATTAACAAAATACAAAGTGAATGAACAGAAGAGAAATCTAAATCAAATCAATATTTAGTGTGATCACCCTTTGCCTTCAAAACAGCATAAATTCTACTAGCTACACTTGCACAAAGTCTTGGATTTTGTAGGATTATAGTCCGGTGCCTGATTAACCAATTATACTGAACAGGTGATAATGATCATAATTTCCATATGTAGGTTGGCACACAGTCATTAACTGTAACAGAAGCAGATGTGTAGGAGGCTTTAAACTGGATGAGGAACAGCCAAACTCTGCTACAAAGATGAGGTTGTGGAATTCAGTTATATGTCACAGGTCCACCATGACCAGACTGAGCACAGCAACAAGTCAAAGTACTTATACTGCATTAACAAGGTCTATCCCAGGCAAAGATTTCAAATCAGACAGGGGTTTCAAGATGTGCTCTTCAAGCTCTTTTGAAGAAACACAAGGAAACAGGCAATGTTGAGGATAGTAGACGCAGTGGTCGGCCAGGGAAACAGTGCAGCAGATCAAAGATACATCATGCTTACTTCCCTGCGAAATCGGAAGATGTCCAGCAGAGCCAGCAGCTCAGAACTGGCAGAAACCATTGGGACCCAGGTACACACATCCACTGTAGTTGAAATATTTGGCTGTAACAGAAGGCAGTTTGCTCACTGAAGGGCTGGAGAGCAGTACAATAATGAGTGTCTGCAGGCAACAATGAAGCTTTCTGGAGGTTCTTGCAAGTTTGGGGCTGCATTTTGGCAAATGGAGATGGGGATTTGGTCAGGATTATTAGTGTCCTCAATGCTGAGGCGTCTGATTCGTTCCAAATTTATTCTGCAGCAGGACAACGACCCCAAACAATGGCCCCAAAGGAGCCCTGAAAGTGATGATATGGCCCCACAGAGCCCTGATCTCAACGTCATCGATTCTGTCTGGGATTACATGAATAGTCAGAAGGATCTGAGGAAGCCTACATCCACAGAAGATCTGTGGTTAGTTCTCCTAAATGTTTAAAACAACCTCCCTGCCAAGTTCCTTCAAAAACTGTGTGCAAGTGTACCTAGAAGAATTTATGCTGTTTTGAAGGCAAAGGGTGGTCATACCAAATATTGTTTTGATTTATATTTCTCTTCTGTTCATTCACTTTGTATTTTGTTACTTGATGAAAAAAAACTTTTAACATTTCTATTAACACCCACTAGCCCAGAGACAACTGAGAATTAGAATTAGAGGCTGCAGAGGGGACAACTGCGTAAAAAAATATTCAGACTACAAGTCATATAATGGCCAAAACTAGTGTTATTCCTCATGTACGCACATATAACAGCTTATTCTGAAAAGTCATCTGAAAAGTTAGGTACGCCTTAAGTCCCAATTATAGACACAATCTAAGCTAATAACACAAAAACAGTTGTACTGATTATGTGTTTTATTGAGCACATTGAGTAAACTATGAAGTACAGGGAGAAAAAGTGAATCTCTGTGTTAATGACTTTTCCATAAGATAATTGGCACAAAAGTGTTTCAATTAAGGAGATGAGATTGGAAGTGTGGAATTCACAGGTATTTTGCCTTTAAATAAAGCCACACAAAGCCTATATACTGACAAATCTGTTCCGCTCAAGAAAGATTGGTTAGTGTGAACCACGCCTCAAGGAAAACAACTTTCAGCAGTCCTCAGAAAACATGTTATAGAGACGAATGAAGCTGTAAAAGGCTACAAAAGTTGAGCTAGAGACCTGGGTGCAAGAAAACTAAGGACTAGTTCAAATGCACAACAATATGTTTGGAGGAAAAATAACACTGAACATTAACAGCAAATCCTCATCCCAACTGTAAAGCAGCATTCTCAGGTGATGAACGCCCTGCGATTATTGAGGGAAAAATGAATTTACGGGTGTATCAAAACATTTTACAGAAGAATGTAAGGGCAGCAGTCCATGATTTCAAGCTGAAGAGACATTGGGTGATGCCAAAATACAATGACCCAAAGCACAAAAGTAAATCAACTTAAGAATTGTTGAAAATGAAGATTTGTCAAGTCCAAGTCCTGACTTTAACCCTATCGAGATGCTGTGGCATGACTAGAAGAGGGCTTGCCAGAAGGCATCCCAGAAATATTAATGGGCTGAAACACATTTGCAGGGTGGAATGGTTCAAAATTCCTTCTCAACATTGAACAAATCTTATTTGCCGCTTCAGGAAACATTTGGTGGAGGTGATTACTACTTGAGGGGGATCTACCAGTTATTCAATTCGCGGGTTCACCAACTTTCTCTCAGCTCTTTGGATGTTTACTCAATGTGCTCAATAAAAGACAAGAACAAGTACTACTGTTGGTTTGGTATTAGTTTAGTTAGATTGTGTCTGTCTATAATTGTGACTTAGATAACTATCACTAGACAAATATTCAGTGGCACCCCAAATATCTATCTAGAGCGCCAGTCAACAAAAAATATGTTAACTGATGAAACAAGTAAACGTATATCAGACTGCATAGCCCCTTAACGACTGCCAATACGCCTATTCACGGCAGGCGTTAAGGGTACTTATGCCAGAGCGCCGCCTTTTCACGGCGCTGCATCCTAAGCCCGGCACAGGTGTCCTGTGTCGGCTAACGCGGGTGTCGGGCAGTCTAAAGACAGCCGGGTACCTGCTCTGATGGGTGGGATCGATTTCAACATCGATCTCATCCGTTTAACCCCTTAGATGTGGCGCTCAATAGCGAGCGCCGCATCCAAGTGGTTTTGGAGGGACGGAGCTCCCTCTTACACTACACCGGCACCCTGCAACGGCAATCGCAGGGTGCCAATGGCTTCTATGGCAGCCGGGGGCCTAACATAGGCTTCCAGGTCTGCCTGTGGCGGATGCCTGCTAAGCCATGCCTGAGGCATGACCTAGCAGGTGCCTGTCAGTTTTACACTGACAGGCAATGATATGCTGCTATACAGAAGTATATTATCAGTGTATTATAAAAGCGATCAGAAGATCGCATAGTGAAGTCTCCTAGTGGGACTAAAAATAAAGTTATCAAAAAGTTTAATAAAGTTAATAATAAATAAATAAAAATCCCAAGTAAAAAAATCAAAAACCCACTTTTTCCCTTATAAAATAATGTTATATGAAAAAATAATTGAAAACATTACCCATATTTGGTATTGCCGCCTCCGTAACGACCCCACCTATAAAGCTATTATATTATTTAACCCACACGGTGAACGTCGTAAAAAATAAAATAAACAACAATGCCAGAATTGCTGTTTTCTGTTCATCCTGCCTTTGATAAATCTGATAAAAAGTGATCAAAATGTCGCAGGTACTCCAAAATTGTTCCAATAAAAACTAGAAGTTGTCCCGCAAAACACAAGCCCTCATACAGCTGCATCAGCGTAAAAATAAAACAATTATAGCTCTTAACCCTTTCACGACCAAGGACGAAAATGCACGTCCTGGTCGGCTGCTAGTTCCCGCTCCAGGACGTGCATTTTCGTCCGCATTTCAAACTGTCACTCTGTGTAAACACAGAGTGACAGACCCGCGCTGACAGCTGTCCTAGACAGCTGAGACATCAGTCTCGCCGGACAGCGGACCATCGCCGCTGCTTTCGGCAGTTAACCCCTTAAGTGCGGCGACGGATTGCCGTCGCCGCATTTAAGTGGTTTGAAGCACATCGGCAGCCCCCACGAAGTGATCGTGGGGGCTACCGATGCTTGTCACGGCAATCGGAGGTCAGATAATGACCTCCGGGTTGCCATGCACGGAAGCCTCGGAGGAACAGCCTCCGGCCGTTCCTCCTCTGCTTCCTGTCAGTGTGACAGTCACGTCACAATGACAGTTGGAGTACATTACACTACGTGTGTAGTGTAATGTACTCTAGCAGCGATCAAAGCTGCAAGTCTAAGTGTCCCCTAGTGGGACAAGTAAAAAAAAGTAAAAAAAAGTAATAAAAATGTTTAAAAAAAAGTGTAAAAATAAAAGTTATAAGTTCTATAAACACAAAATGCTTTTTTTTCCTATAATAAGACTTTTATTATAGAAAAAAAATGAACACGTTAAAAAAGTACACATATCTGGTATCCCCGCGTTCGTAAAGACCCCAACTATAAAACTGTAATGTTATTTTTCCCGCACGATGAACACCCCAAAAAAAATCAATAAAAAACGACGACAGAATCACAATTTTTTTGGTCACCACCCCTCCCAAAATAAAGAATAAAAAGTGATCAAAAAGTCGCATGTTCCCAAAAATAGTACCAATAAAAACTTCTATCCGTCCCGCAAAAAACAAGCCCTTACACAGCTTTTTTGACTAAAAAATAGAAAAATTATGGCTCTCTGAATATGGCGACACAGAAATTTTTTTGGTTTATAAATAAGTCATTTTATTGTGCAAACGCTAAAAAAAAGGACCAAACCTATATATATATGGTATCGCCGTAATCGTACCAACCCGCAGAATAAAGTAAAAATGTCATTTATAGCGTACGGTGAGCGCCGCAAAAAGAAAACCTAAAAAACGGTGTCAGAATTCCTGTTTTTTGCTCAGGATTTCAAAAAAATTTAACAAAAAGTGATAAAAAAAAAAATCACATGTACCCCAAAATGGTACCAATGAAAACTACAGATTGTCCTGCAACAAATAAGCCCTCGCAGCTCCGGTGGTGAAAAAATAAAAAAGTTCTGGCTTTCAGAATATGGCGATGCAAAATGTTCCAAAAGTGGATAAGATCGGGCGCCATTTATCAGTGCGACACCAGTCACATATCTATGAAATATTATTTATTTACCCCATTATTATACCCTCTTATTATGTACTCCGCACAGATTACATATACCCTGATGTTCTCCGCACAGATTAGATATGTCCCCACATTATAAACTGAAATACCAGCGAAACCCAAAACAGAAAAACTACCAAGCAAAATCTGCGCTCCAAAAGCAAAATGGCGTTCCCTCCCTTCTGAGCCCTGCAGCGTCCCCAAGCAGCAGTTTGCGCCTACACATACGGCGTCGCCATACCCGAGAGAACCCGCTTAACGTTTTATGAGGTATTTGTCTTCTGTGGCACAAACTGGGCACAACATATTATGCACTAAAATGGCATATCAGTGGAAAATTGCAATTTTCACTTTGAACCATCCGCTGTGCACTAACCCCTTTGCGCACTATGACTTAATTGCCCGTCATGGTGCGGTGGTTGATGTATGGAGCCGGCTCACGTTCTGAGCCCGCTCCATACGCTGCGGGTGTCGGCTGTGTATTACAGCAGGCCCCCTCGGTACTAACGGACAGGAACAGCGATCGCTCTGTTACAGAAGCCTGTAAGAATAACAATATACTGCAATACATTAGTATTGCAGTGTATTGTACCAGTGATCCAATGATCGCTGGATCAAGTCCCCTAAGGGGATTGATTAATAAAATGTGTAGAAGAATTATAGTTATTAGTAGTGAGAATTTTTTTTTGAAAGTTAAAAAAACAAAACACCTTTTCGCATTTTTCTTCTAAAGTAATGTAAAAAAAATGAACAAAATTGGTATCGCTACGTCCGTAAAAGTCCGAACTATTACAATATACCAATATTTAATTTGCACAGTGCACACCTTAAAAAAATTTAATAATTGAAACCGCCAAAATCGCATTTTTTTTTTTTTTTGTCACCTTCGCTCTAAAAAAAAAAATGTAATACAACTTTTGAATCTCTTTTTATGTACCAAAAAATGGTACCAATAAAAACTGCAGCTCCTCGCGCAAGAAATAAGCCCTCACACCGCTCTATTGATGGAAAAATAAAAAAGTTATGGCTCTTGGAAAGCAGGGAGGGAAAATCTAAAATAAGAAAGCAAAAACTGGATCAGTCCTGAAAGGGTTAATTCATTTCTAATGAAAAAACGTATGACCACATGTGGGGTATTTCCGTACTCGGGAGAAATTGATTTATAAAAAATGGTTGTTTTTTTCCTCCTTTATCCCTTGTGAAAATGAGAAAATGCAACATTTTAGTGGAAAAAATTTTGATATTAATTTTCGCGCCCTAATTCTAATAAACTCTGCAAAAGACGCGTGGGGTGTAAAGGCTCACTATACCCCTAGAAAATTTCCTTGAAGGTTTTTCCAAAATGGGGTCACTTTTGGTGGGTTTCCACTGTTTTGGTCCCTCCAGTGCATTGCAAATGCGACATGGCACCGAAAACCATTCCAGCAAAATCATAAATCCAAATGGCGCTCCTTCCCTTCTGAGCCCTGCTGTGGGTCCAAACAGCAGTTTATTACCACATATGGGGTATTGTCGTAATCGGGAGACATTGCTTTACAAATGTTGGGGTGCATTTTCTTCGTTATTCCTTGTAAATAATAAAAATTTCTATGTTGTTTCAGAAAAAAAGTACATTTTAATTTTTACAGACTAATTCCAATATATTTAGCGAAAAACCTGTGTGGTCAAAATGCTAACTATACCCCTAGATAAATACCTTAAGGGGTCTAGTTTTCGAAATGGGGTCGTTTATGGGGAGTTTCTATCATTCTGGCAGCTCAAAGCCTCTCCAAATGTACAGTGGGGCCTAAAACATTTTCAAGCGAAATAGGAGTCCTGAAAGCCTCCGGGTGCTCCCTTCTTTTGGGGCCCTGCCGTGTGTCCAAACAACGCATTAGGGCCACAATGTGGGTATTTTTGAAAACAGGAGAAAGAGGGTGATAGATTTTGGGGTGTGTTTCTTCATTTTCATGTTCGCTTTACAAAGAAATCGGTCTTCAAACAAATACTTTTATGAAAAAAGTGAAATTATTTTCTTTTTCACCTGATATGCATTAAATTTAGCAAAGAACTGTGGGGTCAAAATAATTACTATACACCTAAATAATTACGTTATTGGGTCTAGTTTTCTAAATGGGGTCGTTTATGGGGAGTTTCTATCGTTCTGGCAGCTCAAAGCCTCTCCAAATGTACAGTGGGGCCTAAAACATTTTCAAGCAAAATATGAGTCCTGAAAGCCTCTGGGTGCTCCCTCCCTTTCGGGCCCTGTCGTGTGTCCAAGCAATGCATTAGGGTCACAATGGGGGCATTTTTGAAAACAGGAGAAACAGGGTGATATATTTTGGGGTGTATTTCTTCATTCTCATGGTCGCTTTACACAGAAATCGGTCTTCAAAGTGATACTTTTATGAAAAAAGTGTTTTTTGTTTTTTTTTCACCTGCTATGCATTAAATTTAGCAAAAAACTGTGGGGTCAAAGTACGCACTACACCCCTAGATAAATACCTTAAGGGGTCTAGTTTTCTAAATGGGGTCGTTTATGGGGAGTTTCTATCGCTCTGGCAGCTCAAAACCTCTCCAAATGTACAGTGGGGCCTAAAACATTTTCAAGCAAAATATGAGTCCTGAAAGCCTCCGGGTGCTCCCTCCCTTTCGGGCCCTGTCGTGTGTCCAAGCAATGCATTAGGGTCACAATCGGGGCATTTTTGAAAACAGGAGAAACAGGGTGATAGATTTTGGGGTGTGTTTCTTAATTCTCATGGTCACTTTACACAGAAATCGGTCTTCAAAGTGATACTTTTATGAAAAAAGTGAAATTAAATTTTATTACGCCTGCTTTGCATGAATTCTTACAAAAAAACTGTGGGGTCAAAATACTTACAACACCCCTTAATAAATACCTTAAGGGGTGTAGTTTTCAAAATGGGGTCACTTGTGGGGGTTTCCACCATTCTGACAGCTATGAGCCTTTGAAAACCTGGCTTGGTGCAGGAAAACAAAATGTACTTCAAAATGTATAAAATTATTACTAAATTTGTAAGTCTTCCAAATTGCTCAAAAAAAAAATTTTTTTTTCAAAAGTGCTGCCAAAATAGAGTAAAGAGATGGAAATATATATTTAATTAAAAAAATTGTGCAGTATGTGTGTACATATGTGACATATTGCAGTTAAAAATAGGGAAAAATGATCATTTTTACAAAATTTCTTCAATTTCTCTATTTTTTTATTAATTTCCGCAAATCGTATCAGTCTACTTTTACCACTAAAATAAAGTACAACATGTGACGAAAAAACAATGTCAGACATACCAGATTTGACAAATCTGGCTTGGTCATTAAGGTACAAACATGCCCGGTCATTAAGGAGTTAAAACATGGAGACACAAAAACAAATAATTCTGAAAAAGAAAAAAGTGTTTTTACTGAGTAAAAGTAGTAAAACATACAAAATCTATATAAATGTGGTATCGCCACAATCGTAATGACCCACTTAATAAAGTTATTATGTTATTTATACCACACAGTAAGCGGCGTATATCTAAGACGCAAAAAAGAGTGGTAAAAAGAAAAATTTCTATTACCCCCCAAAAAAGTTAATAAAAGTTAATCAATAAATTATATCTACCCGAAAATGGTGCTATTAAAAAATACAACTTGTCCCGCAAAAAAGAAGACCTTATACAGCTATGTAGACGCAAAAATAAAAAAATTATAGCTCCTGTAATGTGACCATTGAAAAACGTAAAAAATAGCTTGGTCTTTAACCCCTTCCCGCCAAAGCCCTTTTTCAGATTTAAATTTTCGTTTTTTCCTCCCCACTTTCCAAAAGCCATAACTTCTTTATTTTTCCGTTGATATAGTCCTATGAGGGCTTGATTTTTGCGGGACGAGTTGTAGTTTTTCGTAGAACCATTTATTGTGCCATATAATGTACTAAGAAACGGGAAAAAAATTATTTGTGGGGTAGAAAATTAAAAAGGCAGCGATTCCTCCATTGTTTTTTGCGCGTCGGTTTTACGGAATTCACTGTGAAATTAAAACAACATGTTAACTTTTTTTTTTCCGTCGATTAAGTGGTATGAGGGCTTATTTTTTGCGACATAAACTGTAGTTTTTAATAATGCCATTTTGGTGTACATGCGACGTTTTGATCGCTTTTTATGTCATTTTTTGTAGGAGATGAGGTGACCAAAAAATAGAGATTCTGGCGTCTACAATTTTTGTTTTTTTACGGCGTTCACCGTGCGGGTTAAATAATGATATATTGTAATAGTTAAGACTTTTACGGACGCGGTGATATCAATTATGCTTATTTATTTATTGTTTTACTATGCTCTAGGGGGAAAATGGGAAAAGGGTTTTTTTTTTAAACTTTTAATAAAAAAATTATTTTACATAAAAAAACAACTTTATTTAACTCATTTTTCCTTTTTTATTACTCCCCCTAGGGACTAATCTCTTGCACGATATACTGCAATACTAATGTATTGCAGTATATCATGATTCTGACAGGCAACTATTAGGGCATGCCCCCACGTGGCGGATTTCCTCCGCAACTGTCCGCATCAATGCCGCACCTAATCCGGGTTGCGGATTATGGCTGCGGATCTGCCCAAAATGTGCAGTAAATTGATGCGGACTAGCTGCTGCGGACTGCGGGAAAAGTGCTTCCCTTCTCTCTATCAGTGCAGGATAGAGAGAAGGGACAGCACTTACCCTAGTGAAAATAAACGAATTTCATACTTACCGGCCGTTGTCTTGGTGACGCGTCCCTCTTTCGGCATCCAGCCCGACCTCCCTGGATGACGCGGCAGTCCATGTGACCGCTGCAGCCTGTGATTGGCTGCAGCCGTCACTTAGACAGAAACGTCATCCTGGGAAGCCGGACTGGAGACAGAAGCAGGGAGTTCTCGGTAAGTATGAACTTCTATTTTTTTACAGGTTGCTGTATATTGGGATCGGTAGTCACTGTCCAGGGTGCAGAAACAGTTACTGCCGATCGCTTAACTCTTTCAGCACCCTGGACAGTGACTATTTACTGACGTCACCTAGCAACGCTCCCGTAATTCCGGGAGCCCCATTGACTTCCTCAGTCTGGCTGTAGACCTAGAAATACATAGGTCCAGCCAGAATGAAGAAATGTCATGGCAAAAAAGCAAGACGCATCCGCAGCACACATAACATGTGCATGACAGCTGCGGACTTCATTGCGGAACTTAGATCTCCATTGAAGTCAATGGAGAAATTCCGCCATGAGTCCGCAACCAGTGCGCCACTGCTCCGCAACAGACAGAGCATGCTGCGGACACCAAATTCCGCTCCGCAGCCTATGCTCCGCAGCGGAATTTTATGCATCGTCTAAACGAACACTTCTAAATAGAAGTGGAAGTCAATGCAGAAACGGCTCCGCTGCGGATTAATTAATTCAAGTGAAATTCCGCCACGTGTGAACCCAGCCTTGAGCCATTGCAACCATCGCCCCCCCCCCCCCCCCCGATTGCGTTGCAGGGAGCGCGATGAGCTGTTAGAGGGGGTCGCCCCCTCTTTCTAACTATTTAAATGCTGCGGTCGGTATTGACCGCAGCATTTAACGAGTTAAACGAGCGGGATTGCGCTTGCCGCTCGTTACTCTGAAGTGTCGGCTGTAACATATAGCCGACACAGGCACCGTATGGAGCGGGTTCACTCCGTGAGCCCGTTCCATACTTCCCCTACACGACTTTGGCATATGGATACGTCAAATGTCGGGAAGGGTCTAAGGTCTAAAATAGGCCGTCCATTAAGGGGTTAATATATAACAATCAGACCACATTTTATTAGTAATCAATGCAGAAATCCTTGTAATTCCACTTATTTTTTCTTGCAACTGTATATATAGGGGTTGTTCATTAAGAAACAGCTGTGAGCGATAAAAGATACATGTCATATATGTTCAACCATGTAGCTGGGACAAGAACTCCTGTCCTGGGATAAGCTATATGAAAAGGAGTATACAAAGAAAATTAATGAGGGTATGTTCACACAGCTTATTTTCGTCCGTTTTTCTGGCCAAAAATGGCGCAAAAATTGGAAGCAGAACACCTCCATACATCTGCCGATTGATTTCAATAGGAAAAACAGCGTTCTGTTCCGACGGGCCGTATTTTTAAGCGTCCATTTTGAAAAACGGCTTCGTAAAAAAAACGCCCGCGAAAAAGAAGTGCATGCCACTACTTGAGCCGTTTTTGGAGCTGTTTTTCATTGAAAACGCAGAGAAAAACACGAGTTGCTAAAAAAAATGGCTGAAAATCGGGACCTGTTTTCCCTTAAAAACAGCTCCGTATTTTCAGACGTTTTTTATTAAGCTATATATATGATCCAAAATATAATTGAACGTGGTTGAATACTCAAAATTCATATATAGAAAACTGAAAAAATACCCTAATTGACTATTATGAACCAAAGTGTAATGTAGATATAAAATATGCTTTTATTATGTATGATTTAAAAACAACATGATACAACGGACGATATAAAAAGATGAAAACTAACAAAAAGCTGGTGATCATATGGTGATGGAAGACTCTATACTGAGGTTATTGTCCGTTGTACCATGTTGTTTTTAAATCATACATAATAAAAGCATATTTTATATCTACATTACACTTTGTCTGGTTCATAGTACTCAGTTAGGGTCGATTGTCAATTTTGTTTTTTATTAAGCGTGTGAACATAAAGTTCAAGGGTTTTAAAGAAAAGGGTTTTTTTTTCCAATGTTTGTTCATTTGTTATTTTACTGTAAAGCGCTCTGGAATATGTAGCTGGTAAATAAAAAAAAGTAGAATCTTAAAAATGAGAGTTTGTTCAAATGAGTCCTTTCGTTTCTGGCAAATGCAGCTTCACCATGCCATGAAAACTACTATACAGGCGTCCAGATCGCTCATCAGTGTGTTTCTAATTACTTTTTATTAAAAAGTATTTTTACTTTTTCAGATACAGCTGCTTTGTATCCTGTATACACAGCAGCTGTATCTAGCGCTGAAACCTGTATCCGTCAGGTCCGCGGGACTGCTGGGTTCAGTGTCACCGGGTCGAGCTGTTACCGATCACATCTAAGTTTATAACTAAGATGTGATCGATAACGGATGGGCCCCTAACACGCAGGACTCGATGACGCTGAAACCATCAGTGCCACTGACCTGACAAATTCAGGTCTCAGCGCAAGATACAGCTGCTCTGTATACAGGGAACAAAGCAGCTGTATCTCAAAAAATAAAAATACTTTGTAATTCTTAGTAATTAGAAAGTTGCACCAAACAGAGTGATAGATATTTTTATTTAAAAAAAAAATAAAAAAGTTTTCAAAAGGTGTACATAGCCTTTAATCACTGACTCTCCACAAAACATGGTTTCGGGATATTAGCTTGATCTCTAATATATGAAAAATAATGTGTTTGACTGAATGTGTTCTACCATTTGTAGCATCCATGGCCACGGGCCGTCGGGTTTACTCACCTCCCGACGCCCGCAGCCATGGATCCGTGAGCGCTGGTCCCCATCTCCTTCCTAGGAGATGCCAGCGCTCACTTCCGCTCCGGTCTGCTGTGTCCAGTAGAGTGCGCGTGCTGGTCCTTTAAGGAGATTTAGTGCAGATTTTGCAAGATTAGTTTTCAAACACCATCGTCATCATCATCAACTGCCATGATTTCATGGTCTATAAGAAGGCACTAGGCCTTCTGATCCTTGCCTGAGCGTTGTTAGTTATCCCAGTCTGTCTTGCAAATGGTCCCTTAGTGTTTCCCGTTCCAGTTGTTACCCGTGCCTTGTTACCTGTTCCTGTATCCCGTGCTATCCTTGTTCCTCTGCCTATTCGTGTCGGAGTCGTGTCACGTCCTGTGTCATCTGCCACGTCCGGAGGAATCCGCCACGTCCTGTGGCATCTGCCACGTCCTGTGTCATCTGACACGTCTGGAGGAACTCGCCACGTCTGGCACAACCTGTGGCACCTGTGTCATCCGCCATGTTTGACGTTACCTGCTGCGCCCTTCTCCAACTGTACCTGAGCTGCGGTTACTGGACTATCCAGGTACCCTTGTGTGGGACATTGTATTGCTGGGGTTTTCTGTTGTTTGGCCAGCTGCCTCCCCGCTATGGCGGTACGGCCTAGTGGGTCCACTAACCCGCTACGTGACACCATTCTGTGCCTCTGCAAGAGGAAAATAGTTGAAAAAAGTTTCTACAAATATATCAAAGTGATTTCCCAGGATAGTTACTATCCAAAATGTGGAGACTGGCCAAGATATTGGATGTTGTCTTTTAAACACATGGTCATGATGTGAAAGATCAAAGAAGATCTAGGCTAGTACTCCTTTAATCAACCCCAGAAAGAGCACCTTAGCTGACAACATGTATGTTTGTCATCCGTACAAAACATTGCAGAGAACAGCTTTCTAAATCAATTATGCCTTTAGTTAATAAAGGGAAATCTAAAAATAGACAAAAATTTCAGGTTTATTTCTTTAATAAATGCACAAGAATTAAAAACCCTATGTACCTGGAAAACACAATCAAAAATATAATCCATATGTTTTTATGAGCAATTTGTATTTACATCAAGCAAGTGAATGAAGCATTTTAAAAATATCACAAGACATAAACCAAAAGCCATTATAGCCCGAGGGCTTGACCACACCTTTGTTATATGCATGTAGTGTGGTTAGATACTTGTTACATCTCCCCAACTATGACATGGGGAAAGTATTGTGTCACACTTCTACTCCAGTAGGTATTACTTCTCATCACCATGTACGTGGCACAATAGTGCTGCTATTGTCAAAAAAGATCCTAATGCCAACTGTATACTGTGTAATGTATGCATGAGGATAAAAATGTCTAATAAACTGGGAAAAGTAATCCATGCTACATTTTCTTTATCCATGCCACATCTTTAACACCCAATCTGCTCCCAACACGGCTTTGAAGAATCACACTACTTGGCATTGTACGGGCATTTCCAAAATGAGACAATTTAGATATTTGTATACAAAAAAGACAGGTCATTTTCATTCTGGGTTGCTGAAAAATACATCTGCGGGGCCAGTCCGTAAGGCTGTATTCAACATAAAGACAATTAGGACACAGCAGAATTAGGAAAACTACAATGCAATTTGTTTTCTTCAATAATAATTACTTTGATATATCTTTATACATACAACAGCTTTTTTAAAGAAAGCTATTGAAATAAATAGAAATCCACAGCCCAGCGTCAGGGTTAAGGTGGGCCCTCAATCACTACAGGTACCCCTAAATAAGCTACAGCCAAACAAACTTGGAAGAGAAAAAAATACCATTCTACAGCCTCTGTCTCTATGGATGTCATATATAGAGTGCTCCTTCGCTCAGAACCCTCTCTATTAGATAGACGGTTGCTAACAAAGAGTGGCTCTCGCTCTACCAGATTTATCCTGGCCACCTATCATATAGATTAGCATGCCAGGTGTAGCATTTCCAGCACTTTAGTGATAGCTGCGGATGTCTCCCATTGATATGCAGTGACACTGAATACAAGTACATATACGGAGAACATTGTGGCAGATTTACTAATAGTGTCTTAAATTCAGACAGCTAAGGGCTTTGTAACATCCACGGCTGCGGAACATCGGGACTACTCACCTCTCGACGGCCGCAGCCATGGACTTGTGAGCACTGTTCCGCATCTCCTCCCCAGGAGACGCCAGTGCTCACTTTCGCTCCGCTCTGCTGTGTCCCATAGGGTGCGCGCGCACGCTCGTGCCCGGCCTTAAAGGGCCAGGGCGTGCACATGTAAAACATCACTAATTAGCCATTGAGCACCCTGGACTATAAGAAGGGCTCTGCCCATTTACTTCTTGCCTGAGCATTGTCTACTATGCCTGCTGACTTACACCACATCTGGTGTCATCTGCCACGTTTTGCATCACCTTCCGCCAAGGTCCCATCAGTGCCTAAGCCATTGCTACTGTCTGGACTATTACAGGTAGCTTTGTGCTCGGACTTTATAGTGACTTGGTACACTGTTCTTTGGCCAGCTGCTACCCCGCTACGGCAGTGCGGCCTAGTGGGTCCACATACCCATAGATCATGACAGGCTTATTCACATGAACAAGATAATCGGCCATGTGACGGCAGTTTTTTTAATGGCCGTCACACGGCTGCATTAAAATCAATGCATTTCTATGGGGCTATGCACACGGCCAATTTTTTAATGGACCATATAAACGGTCCATGAAAAAATAGGACACGTCCTAATTTTGCCCATTTTCGCAGATCCCTCAATAGACTCAAGTTTTTCATGGCCGATTTGACCCCTGTGTGTTTAAATAAGGCATAAAAATTAGACTAGATGTGCCAAATTTATCATAGTGGCTCATGCTGGATGATAAATTTGGTGCTATTTTTAGACACTACTGTCTAACTTTATACCACGTCTTGGCTGGCTTACTTTAGTCCAAAAATGTTGGTGCAGTTTTGCACAACTTAAGCCAAGCCAACTTTTTCGCTTTGCCACGCCCCCTTGTTGAGCAAACATCTGTTCTTTTTGGCCCATTTCATTGCTATATGTGTCTAAAATGATGTGTGCCAAAAAGAAGGTGCAACTTAGGCCAGAATTCTGTCTCAACACACATCGCCTCCTTTCCCACTCTTGCCTCGCTCCCATTTAGTGAAATTCAAAGGAAATATCCTTATTTCAAATATTTTGTTATGTACAACTAAAAGAATGGACATCTAAACTACTCAATAATTCTCCCATTTTAATAAATTGACCAGTTTTGTGGACATATGTGTAAGCAATCTTCACTCCTCAGGGTTCATTTCATATCTTTTCTCATGCTTGAACCATAGTCGGTCTTATACACAGTCTAATTATGGTGATCAATGAAGGAGAGAATACAAGTCAGACAGGAAGGAGTCAGACTAAGACAGTGCATGGTACTCCCTCTTTGTTTTCTTAATGTTCCCCCCTTGAATCAGCATACAGAGTGCTTATTCAGGGTATGTGCACATGGTAGCAGGCTTTTACGTCTGAAATGACAGACTGTTTTCAGGAGAAAACAGCTGCCTCGTTTCAGCCGTAATTGCTCCTCCTCGCATTTTGCGAGGCTTCTCTGACAGCCGTAAATTTTGAGCTGTGCTTCATTGAGTTCAATGAAGAACGGCTCAAATTACGTCTGAAAGAAGTGTCCTGCACTTCTTTTGACGAGGCTGTATTTTTACGTGTCGTCGTTTGACAGCTGTCATACGACGACGCGTAAATGACAGGTTGTCTGCACAGTACGTCGGCAAACCCATTCAAATCAATGGGCAGATGTTTGCCGACGTATTGTAGCCCTATTTTCAGACGTAAAACGAGGCATAATACGCCTCGTTTATGTCAGAAGATAGGTCGTGTGAACCCAGCCTCAGGGTTGTAGCGCCAACGGCTGCGGGCCTAACCCACTCCAGTGGCCGCGGCCTTAAGCTTCTGCATCCTCCCTTTCCAGGGACGCCAGCGCGCTCTGCTCTCTCCTCCTGCCCTGGCCTGTGCCTGTTCGATGCGTACGCACACACGTCTCAGTTCTACAAGGGCCAGCGTGCGCACCAGGAATATTGTCCCCAGCCTATCCCTGCATACACTGGACTACTTAAGGAACTCTGCCCACTTCCCCTGTGCCTAAACAATGTTTTTACTAACTCTGTGTTAGTCCGCGAAGGTTCCGTATCCTGTATCCTGAGTCTAGTGTCTGTGACCCGTCCTGTATGCATGTCCAGTCCTGTATCCTGAGTTCAGTGTCCATGACCATTCCTGCTTCCAGTAATCCAACACAAGCCTGCTTCCAGTGATCCGGCACCAGCCTGCTTCCAATGATCCGGCATCAGCCTGCTTCCAATGATCCGGCAACAGCCTGCTTCCAGTGTTCTGGCACCAGCCTGCTTCCAGTAATCCGGCACCGGCCTGCTTTCATTACCTGCAATCTGACTGTGTTCAGCTGCCACCAAGGTATTATCTACTAGTGACTGTCTTATACCTGTCTGGCTAGTAGCTACTCCGTTATGGTGAAGTAGCCCAGTGGGTTCACATCCCCATTAGATGTTGCAATTTGCTCAGGCCATGGATCCCACTGGCAAACCCAAGACTGCTGTTCAGGTCATGCAAGACGATATGCGTGACCTCCAATTACGCCAATATCAGCTTTTGCAGGCAGTTAACACCTTAGCCAATCGTCTAAGCATTGCTCCTGTTCCTACCTCTGCAGCTCCACAATTATAGCTCCATCCACTCCTCTTAATCAATGCAAACTACGTTTCACGTTACATGCTCATCTATTTCCATCAGATCAGACCAAAGTAGCCTTCAGTGTCTCCCTGTTGTCTGGCAAGGCATTGGCATGGGCGAATCCTATCTGGGAACGTGACGGACCGGAGTCTTCTAATCTACAGCTTTTTATGGACACTTTTCGCGCTGTGTTCGAGGAACCTGGCTGTTATTCTTCAGACGCTGCTTCACTTCTGTCACTTCGTCAAGCAAGTTCGACTGTTGGAGAACATGCCATCCAATTCTGAACCCTTGCAGTAGAGCTTACTTGGAATAATGAGGACCTGGTGGCAACCTCTGGTAAGAATTAGCCAGTAGTATCACGGATGAGCTGGCAGGTCGTGACCTCCCTTCTACTCTGGATGCCCTGATTCTGTTGGCCAATGGATTCTATTGAGGTTCCCAGGAATGCTCTCAAGAAGGACTCCGAGAGAAAAAGTCTCCTAGACTGGCGCCTAACTTTCAAAGTCCCCTGCTACCTTCTACTACTACCTTCGAATAGCCTATGCAGGGTAATCAGGTCAGATTTTTGGACCAAGAGCGGCAGCACAGATGTTCTGCTAACCTGTGTATGTACTGTGGGAGAAAGGGTAATTTTGTATGTCAGTGTCCTCAGAAGTGCTACACACTCATCAAATAGTCTTCTTTGTTCTTCCTGAGGTTATTACCCCAGTCCTGCTGGGACTACTCTGGCTTCACAAGCACGCACCCATCCTTGATTTCTGGAATTCTGGAGAAATTCTTCAGTGGGGACCCTGTTGTCAACACAACTGTCTGCCTGTGGTTTGTACTGCCCAACTTCCAGTGCCTCAGTCGCTCCCTGGTCTACCTCCACAATATGCCTGCTATACAGACGTGTTCAGCACGAAAGAGGCTGAGACCTTGCCCCCGAATCGCCCATTCAACTGTCCAATCGAGTTGCTTCCTGGGACTTCACCTCCTCATCCTGACCGACTTCCAGTCTCAGTCGCTCCCTGGTCTACCTCCGCAATATGCCTGCTATACAGACGTGTTCATCAAGAAGGAGGCTTAGACCTTGCCACCGAATCGCCCATTCGACTGTCCAATCGAGTTACTTCCTGGGACTACACCTCCTCATCCTGCCCGACTTCCAGTGTCTCAGTCACTCCCTCGTCTACCTCCGCAATATCCTGGCTATACAGACGTGTTCAGCATAAAAGAGGCTGAGACCTTGCCACCGAATCGCCCATTCGACTGTCCAATCGAGTTGCGTCCTGGGACTTCACCTCTTTCTGTGCCTGAGACTCAAGCAATGTCGGCCTATCTCAAGGAAAACCTTGAGAGGGGGCTTATTAGGAAATCAACTTTTCCAGCCGGAGCCGGATTTTTCTTTGTAGAGAAAAAAGATGGGCCCCTTCAGCCTTGCATAGACTATAGTGGTCTGAAAGAAGATCACTGTCAAAAATAAGTACTCCTTACTGCTGATCTCCGAGCTCTCCGATAGAATCCGTGGAGCCAAGATTTTCACAAAGCTGGATCTACGTGGGGCTTATAACTTGATTCGTAAAGGTGACGAGTGGAAAACCGCATTCAACACCAGAGATGGTCGCTACGAGTATCTCGTGATTCCCTTCGGATTATGTAATGCTCCAGCTGTGTTCCAGGAATTCGTGAACGATATATTTTGGGATCTATTGTATGTCTGTGTGGTGGTGTATCTGGACAATATCTTGATTTACTCACCTGATCTGATGACACACCAGATGTATATTTGCCAAGTCCTGTCGCGGTTAAGGGGGATCAACCTGTACGCCAAAATTCAAATTGGAAAAGTGCGTGTTCGAAAAGAAATCCTTGCCCTTCCTTGGGTATATAATTTCCAAACATGGACTCCAGATGGATCCAAAAAAAGTAAAGTCGATCCTAGATTAGCCTCATCCCCAAGGTCTCCTTGCTATACAGAGGTTCCTAGGATCTTGCAAATTTCTATAGTCAGTTTATCCCTAATTTCTCATCACTGACTGCTCCTATCTCTGCCCTCACCAAAAAGGGAGCGAACGCAATAAATTGGACCCATGAAGGAGAATTTGCATTCATTAAGCTTAAAAAGGTCCTTTACTTCTGCCTCCGTTCTTCATCATCCAGATATTTCCCGGCAGTTCCCAATGGAGGGTGATGCCTCTTCCATTGGTGCAGGAGCACTTCTCTTTCAGAGAAACTCTAAAGGAAAAGCTGTTCCCTCTGGCTTCTTCCCTAAACTATTCTCTGCAACAGAAAGGAACTACTCTATTGGAGGCCGTGAGCTTTTGGCCATCAAATTGATCCTCAAGGAGTGGAGGCATTTGTTACAAGGTTCTGCACATCCAGTAGTCATCTACACGGATTACAAGGACCTCACCTACTTACAGTCGTCACAGCATCTTAACCCACGTCAAGCCAGGTGGTCACTTTTCTTCACCAGATTCAATTTCCAACTGCATTTCCGTCCAGCCAACAAAAACGTTAAAGCTGATGCACTAGCTCGCTCTTTTGAAACAGATGACCTAGAAGAGTATCCTCAGCATATCGTTGATCCTTCCTGTATTATTCCAGTTAACTCTCTGCAGATCAAAGACATTCCTCCTGGAAAAAAAAATTCATCCTACAGATAGAGGAATAATTCTTGCCTGGGGGCATAACTACAAGTTGGCAGGTCACTCGGGCATTTGTAAAACTAGGGACTTTATCTCTCGTCATTATTGGTGGCCCACACTACCCAAAGATGTTTTGGACTTCGTCTCTTCCTGTACCAACTGTGTCCAAACCTGCAGGCCTACTCCAACCAACCTCTGCCAGTTCCGAACAGCTCTTGGCAGCACATTGCCATAGATTTTATTACTGATCCTCCTTCCTCCTTGCACCACTATTTGCATTATCGTTGGCCGTTTCTCCAAAATGGCACATTTTGTTCCTCTGTCCAGCCTCCCCTCAGCTCCTTGGCAAGTCTATTTGTTCATGTCTTTCGGCTGCACGAATTGCTTCTGCATATTGTGTCTGATCGGGGCGTCCATTTCACATCCAAAATCTGGAAAGCTCTGTGTAAACTTCTAGACGTGAAATTGGACTTTTCATCTGCATACCATCCGCAATACAATGGCCAAGTTGAACGAATTAACCAAGTGCTTGAAAATTATCTTCGTCATTTTATATCTGCGCGACATGACAACTGGGTACATCTCCTTCCATAGGCTCAATTCTCATATAATAATCACACAAGTAAATCTACTGCTACCTCTCCATTTTTTATTGTCTACAGCCAATACCCTTGTGTCCCGCTTCCAGGGCCTGCCTCATCTCAAGTTCCTGCAGTTAATGTTTCTTACAGAATTTTTCTCCAGATCTGGCAGCAAACCAAGTCTTGCAGGCAGTGGATCACATGAAAAAGTACGCTGATTGGAAAAGAAGGCTGCATCTATGGCTTGTGCCAAACTTTACAACTTCTTAACAACAGAAAACTGGCATAAACCATTTGATATATTCCCCCCACTGACTTTAATGGGCTAAAAACTGTACTAATATGTTGGAACATACTGTGCATTGAAAAAACACCATGTGCATAAAAACTGCGTATAAAAAAATGGAAATGTGAATAAAACCATTTTAATTGTCAACTTTTTTAAAATAAAATAAAAAAATACAGTAGTGTTAATGAGCCCTTAGTTTGTAATGCTAACATGTTATAAATATGGTGAACTTGGTCTAAGGTTTATCACCTGGCTGCAATATTTATTTCCATCCATATAGACCGTTGGACAGCTCTTCTTGATCAGAAAGTATATTATTTCAAAAAAATTTCAATCAACATGAATCAATGATAACAGTGAATAAAAATAATCATTTTGTACTAGGTCGTAGACACAGAGAACAAAATGTTTGACTGGACATAACAGCTAAACAAACCATAGTTCATTCTGGAAAGAAGAGTTTTGTGCCATTCACTGAAATTCAGTAGATACTAGATAGCTTTCTCACTGATCAAAAGCTGATCAGCATCTTAAACACCCATACCTTGACTAGTTTGTTCCAATCCCTCTCTCAGTATTAACCCCCTATCCCCCTTTTTTATTTTTTACATTGTTTTTGTTTTGTAGCTTTTACTCCTCTTTTCTTCTTTGTTTGGTTCTTTTTTTTTTCCTGTTTCCTCCTTCTCTTCTAACTACTAACACATGCTCCACAGGGGGGTTTGTCCTGCTTTCTCTCCCCCACATATGCCACCCTGCCAGTTCCTGTAGATATTGCGAAATGTTTACATGTGAATATTGTGTACTCTGTCTTACCTTTATTTCACGGTGTTACGATCTGTGGGTATGTGGACCCACTGGGCTGTACCGCCGTAGCGGGATAGCAGCTGGCAAAACAGTGTACGAAGCACATATATAGCACTATATAGTCCAAGCACAAGGGTACTATAGCAATTCAGACAGTAGTAACGGTTAGGCTCAGATGGGACCTTGGCAGTGACACCAGGCGTGGTGTAACACAGCAGGCGTGATCGATGGCATAACATGACTCCAACTTTCTAACGCACAGGAACAACGGTAGCACGGGATACAGGATAGAGGTAGCAGGGAACACTGGGAACAAGATAACACCAAAGGACTATTTGCAAGACTAACACGGGTAAACACAACAACGCTCAGGCAATAAGTGAAAGAGCAGAGCGCTTTTTATAGTCCAGGGTGATCATGGGTTAATCTATAGTCCTGCCTTTCCTTTGAGGCCTCTCTGCAACAGAAGTGCACCTGCACCAACAGAGGAAGTGTCCACCTCCAATGAGAACTGTCGAGAGATGTAAGAATGATAAAGGATTGAGGCTGAGGTAAATCATTCTTGAGGCTACTAAATGCAGATTCTGCCGCTGGAGTCCACACCTTGGCGTTCACACCCTTCTTGGTAAGGGTAGAGATGGAAGCTGTCAATGATGAGAAGTTTAGGATAAACTGCAGGTAGAAGTTGGCGAATCCCAAAAAACACTGTATGGACCTCAGGCCGTTAGGACATGGCCATTCCAGGACGGACTTTACTTTCTCAGGATCCATCTTGAGACCTTGATCCGAGATGATGTAACCTAGGAAGGGCAGCGAGTTCTTTTCAAAGATGAATGCTTCCAACTTGGCATACAGCTGATTCTCCCTTAATCGCAGTAGAACTTGACGAACATGCTTCCGATGAGTCTTTGGATTTGGAGAGAAAATCTGAATATCATCGAGATAGACCACAATACAGACACAGAGAAGATCTCGGAAGATATCATTGATGAATTCCAGGAAGACCACGGGAGCGTTACACACAACGAAGGGCTTCACCAGGTATTCGTATTGCGTGTCTCGAGTATTAAAACGCCGTCTTCCACTCATCACCTTGACGGATTCGGATCAAATTGTAAGCCCCAAGCAAGTCTACTTGAGAGAAGATCTTGGCTCTTTGTATGCGGTCAAATAGTTCGAAAATTAGTGGCAACGGATATTTGTTCTTGACCGTGACTTGATTGAGACCACGGTAGTCAATGCAAGGCCGAAGAGATCCGTCTTTTTTCTTGACAAAGAATAACCCTGCCCTGGCCGAGCGATTTTTGTATGAAACCCCTCTCCAGATTCTCCTTGACATAGGCCAACATAGACTGAGTCTGTGGCAAGGAAAGCGGGTATACCCGACCACGGGGAGGGGACGCATCTGGAACCAGTTCAATGGGGCAGTCATAAGCCCGGTGTGGAGGAAGCGTCTGAGGCTCCTTCTTGCTGAAGACATCTGCAAACTGAGAGATTTGAGGGGGTAATCCTGCCAATGACTGAGGCAGAGGAGGCTGGACAGAAAAGATCTGTAACAGACAGTGGCTGTGACATTTGAAGCCCCATTGAACAACTTATCTGGAATTCCAGTCCAGTAATGGGGCATGTAGTTGGAGCCAAGGCAGGCCCAGTAGGCCAGGATGGACGGCTTTAGGCAAAACAAGAAACAAAATTAGTTCCGAATGAAGGGCTCTAACGTGGAGCTTTAGCGGCTTGGTTTCAGGTACGATTGGGTCGGGCAGAGGCAGCCCTGCAACAGAGGCAACAGCCAAAGATGTCTCCAGAGGGACTGTGGGCAACTGGAGAAGTTCCACCAGGCTTTTTGGATGAAGTTTGCTGCGGACCCTGAGTCCAGATATGCAGAGACCTGGTGCGTCTTTTCACCAGACACTATGGTCACGAGAATGGACAGTTTAGAGGAAAACTTTCTATCAAGCGCCATTCCACCTAGGGTTGTCTCTTCAACCAATCCTAGGCATTGGAGTTTCTTTGCTTCTGAGGGCACAAACTCACAACATGGCCTCCGAGGCCACAATACAGACAAAGTCCTGAAGTGCGTCTGCAGTGTTTCTCCTGGGCAGACAGTTTGAGCTAGTTCACCTGCATAGGCTACTCTGGTGGGACAACTGGTGAGGGCAACAGGGATTGCTGGAAGATAGGAGGCAGCTTAGGGAATCTTCTCTCCCGATGAACCTCTTGGGATTGCTGCTGGATCCTCATGTCAATCCGGATGGCTAGAAGTATGAGGTCATCCAGGGTCGGTGGCAGATCACGAGCATCAAGCATGTCTTTAATTTTACGAGACAGTCCCTGCCAGAATGTAGCCACCAAGGCCTCATTGTTCCAGGACAGCTCTGCCGCCAGGGTGCGTAACTGAATGGCGTACTCGCCGATGGAGGTGTCCCCCTGGCGAAGGGTTAGAAGAGATGCAGCTGCTGAGGAGACTCGTCCAGGTTCCTCAAATACTGTGCGAAAAGTCTGTAGGAAACAATGGAAGTCACGGGTCTCTGACGTTCCCAGACAGGGTTTGCCCATGCTAGGGCCTTGCCAGTAAGGAGTGAGACTATAAATGCGATCATTGTGCCATCATTAGGAAATGCTCTGGCATGTAGACTGAAGTCGATCTGGTACTGGTGCAGAAATCTCCTGCAGGTCCTCGGTTCTCCGTCGTAGCGAGGAGGTAGTGGCAGCGAGAATCGGAAGTCAGCACTGTTACTGACAGGAGGTGTAGCAGGAGGAACAGCCAGAGCAACAGGAACGAATGCTGAGATGACTACAGCTTGTGCATCCAGCCGATGTGCAATGGCGTTCACCGCCGTCACGGTCTTGGGTTGACCAGCGGGGTCCATGTACTGAGCGTACTGTCACGGTCTGTGGGTATGCGGACCCACTTGGCCGTACCGCCGTAGTGGGATAGCAGATGGCCAAAAAGTGTACCAAGTCAATGTCTATATAGTCCAAGCACAAGGGTACCTGTAGCAGTTCAGACAGTACTAATGGCTAGGATCAGATGGGACCTTGGCAGCAGACATCAGGCGTGGTGTAACACATCAGGCGGGACCAATGGCACAACACGACTCCAACTTTCTAAGGCACATGAACAACAGTAGCACGGGATACAGGATACAGGTAGCAGGTACGGAAACATTGGGAACAGGATAACACTAAGGGACCATTTGCAAGACTAACATGGGTAAACACAACAACGCTCAGGCAATGATTGAAAGGGCAGAGCCTTTTTTATAGTCCTGGGTGATCATGGGTTAATTGATGATTATTTTTATGTGCGGGCCAGAGCTCACAGATCCATGGCTGCGGCCGTAGGGGGTTGAGTAATCCCAACGGTCTGTGGCCGTGGACGCTACACATTGTTCTTGCTGCATTATTCCTTTTGTTGATTTTACATATTTTGTTTTACATATTTACTTGAGCATTTATTAAAAAGAAAATTGGCAGTAAATTATTGGCAGTTTTGTATGTGGCACATTGACATACACAAACATTAGAAAACTTAATATGTGTGGCACTTAATACCCAAATTAGGAAAATTAATTAGGAGAATAAATTACTTATATAATGTGTTGTCATTGCTCAGTTGATTTTCTGTATGATTTCTTTATAAGATTAATCAATACTGTGCACAAACCAGTAATGCTTATACTTGAGAGTTCTGCAATCTCAGATGAACAGAGCTCTACACAGTAAATATGGGAAATTCCATCTATCATATACTGTATTATGCCGTGGTTTAGAAAGTGAAAACATCCTGTCTGCTATAAGAGTGAAAGGCCATTGTTCGGATCTCTGACCCTTGTGTATGTAAGAAAATATAGACATAATTAGATATTTCCGGATTAAACACTAAATAGCTTTTCCAGAAGGTTACAGTCACAGAGGAATCATTGCTTACAGATCATAATTACATGTGTATTGAAATAAAAGTTCCCCTATTGAATTTATAGTCATCAAATGAATAATCTAGCAGGCAGGGCCGAGCTGGCACTGAAAAAAAGTGAATACAATATCAACCCTCTAAACCGTGGCACCGCGCTGCAGTGAATTTTGTTTTACTTGGACATATTCCTCGCCACTCCCTTCAATATGTAAACGACACTATCAACACAAGAAATAGATTAATAGTGGAACACAGAAGCACATACCCATACAGTCAGGGACAAGTGTACACTCGTGCAAACATTGTCTCTCAAAGCTGGTGACTCTCCCATGTATCTGTTATGAAAGTATCTCTTGGCCCTTGTATTTGTCGCTCGCATGCACTGGCAGATATTTCTCTCTTCTGCCTTTCACAGTCTTCTCTCCTGCACGCGGTCACTGTCTCTTGCGGCTGTCTCTTCGGTCACTCACTGTGCTCTCAGGGTCTCTCAGGGAGAAAGGCTACACATGGTGCTGGCCCCTCTCTCAGCTGCCCGACGAGGGTCTCCAGCCCCCAGTAGCCCATCTCCTTGGAAATCCATGGCTCATTTTCCCAGCTGTCAGGCACTACTGCACCTGTGACATGAGTGACAAAGTGACAGATGCACACACAATAGGATGATGCGAGAACGCGCAGCCATGCAGGTTCTCGCTAGCGGTAAACACATGTAGCCATCTGAGATCACAGGATCCCCGTCCTCTCCTCCAGGGAGACGACCACTGCTTCATGGGAGGAGACCGACCACAAGCTCCTTACATTACTTCTGAATGCTGCCATTCTGCTTCACAGAGTCCCGTGTTCCTGAGGAGACAATGTAACAGACTCCTAACACCCTCACAGCATACACTATAACAGACCCTCAGCCCTTTTAAAGTATATAGTGTAACAGACCCCTAGCCCCTTACAGTATATAATGTAATGGACCTACCTCCAGCCCCACACAGTTTACAATGCAACAGCCCCTCAGAGCATATAGTGTAACAGACCCTGAGCTCCTCACCATTAATTCACCATCCACGCCCCACGGGAGCGGACTGATGCCTTGAGCAGCAGAAGCAGGAGGTCACTAAAGGCAGAGCGGACAGGAGATGGAGGCGGAGCCAACATTGAGCTCCGCACAGAACATCTTGCCGCTAGTCAATGTCAGGACCTTAGGTGCCTCTCTGGGACGGCCATCCAAGGATGGTTGGAACCCCTGCAATACATTTATAAAAATTCAACTATGGAATTTAAGAGCGACTGGCCATTTTTAACAGAAAAGGGCCGGGACCCCACTCTGTGACCTGAAATGGTCACTAACTTTTCAACCATCTGTACGTAAATAAATAGTACAATCGAATATAAGAAACTTTCTAATATATCTTAAAAAAGAAGAAAACCATTCTTTTTCCACTTACCAGGCTCCTCCCAACCCTCCCCTATTTGTTCACTCACTCTAAATTTACAGCTAGATCAGTCTCCAAGACAGACTATCCGCCAGGGGCGTAACTAGGAAAGACTTGTCCCCATAGCAAACTTTTGACAGGTCCCCCCTCCCCTTGGTGCCACACACAGGCCCCCTTGTGAATAGTGCCCCCTGTAGACTGTGCCCTACAGCCCCCCATAGATTCTGCCATACAGCCCCTCCTGTAGATTCTGCCATACAGAACCCCTTTTAGATAGTGCCCCCACCTCCCCTTGTAGATAGTGCCATACAGTCCCCCTGTAGATAGTGCCCCCACCTCCCCCTTGCAGATAATGCCTCCCTCCTTCCCCTTTTAGATAGTGCCATACAATCTCCTATTTCTATTTATCACATGTATATATATATATATATATATATATATATATATTTATATATATATATATATATATATATATATATATATATATATATATATATATATATATATATATATAAAAAGATGCAGGATACAAGTCTATAATGCAAACAAAAGGGAACGAAAAAGCCCAAAAATAGAAAATCTTTATTACATATCTGTTAGATACTAAACATAGTAATACAAAAACTCTTAAAAGAGGACCATATACAGGGAGATATACAATTAGGGTAAGATAGAAAAATACCCAGTGGTATACAGAACAACCACTCACAGTCCACCACTAAATCACTATAGAGCCCACACAATAAATAAAGAGATTATAACAGTTATATCAATAAAAAGTACTGCATACAATGTACAGTTATATAGAAACGCTCCCACAATGAGAGGTATGAAGATGTCCATATATAAAAAAGTATGTAGATGTGTAATACTCAAAAAGACCCCCATATATATATATATATATATATATATATATACATACACACATATACATATAAAGATGAGATTGTACATGGACCTAAAATGAATGTGTAACTCTGAGACCAGCAAAAATGGTCCCTAATAAACATTACAGCCAGTCAAATACTCACTAAATATGTATATGTCAGTCACTAATGCAAAGAAATGCACCAGTGTGCTGGGAATGTAGATGGGAAAACACTCAAAACTGTGATGGAGCTAACATACCCTGAAACATGATGGGAGGTTACAAAGGCGTAGCTAGGTTCTCCAGCACCCAGGCAAAGATTCAGTTTGTCGCCCCCCCCCCCTCCCAACCCACGTCTTTCCCGTCATCTTCTTCCCCCTCGCCATGTTTGTTTTCTCTACCAATCAATGACGAGTCATTTCTTTTCCACAGTTTTTTTATGTAACTCGAGCATAAAAACATTTGTACATTTTATAAGCAATATAGTTCTATACACAACACCAAAACCAAGCTCATTACATATATACAGCACCAGAAGTAAGCTCATTTCATGTATACAGAACCAGAACAAAGCTCAGTACATAAATACAGCATCGGAACCAAGCTAGGTACATAAATACAGCTCCAGTACCAAGTTCTGTACATATATACAGCACCAGAACAAAGCTCATTACATATATACAGCGCCAGAACCCAGCTCATTACATATATACAGTACCAGAACAAAGCTCAGTACATAAATACAGCTCCAGAACCAAGATCATTACATATATACAGCACCAGAACAAAGCTCAGTACATAAATACAGCTCCAGAACCAAGCTCAGTACATATATATAGTACCAGAACCAAGCTCAGTACATATATACAACACTAGCACAAATACAGCTCAATTTAGTGCAACCCCTGCCGTATAGGTTTGCACTAAATTGTTTCCAGCTCCCAGCATGGCCCGAACAATGGTAAGGATATGCTGGGAGTTGGTATTTCACAAAAAAAAATCATATCATACCACCCAACATCTCGCTGCAGATCATACAGTGACTGCATTACTGATTAGAGCAGGGCTCTCAAACTCATCCGGGTAAGTGGGCCCCATATAGAAAAAATGGGAAGTTTACGGGCCGCATTACTTTCAAATTTGATACAATACAAAATTATTGTTAATCAATTAGTTATTTGAACTACTGCATAATACTACATTATTATAATAATACATTACTATAACAATACTACATTACTATAATACTACATTAATATAATAATACCGCTAGGTTTCAAATTTGAGATATTTCTCCACGTGGTTATTTCAACAATCCAGTTTTACAGTTAAAGTGTCACTAAATGCAGTCCGGCGGCTCAGTTAGCAGTGTTTGGCAGACACACGTGTCAAGATTGGGCAGCCCCTTTTTAGATAGTGCCACAGTGCCCTCTGTGTATACTGCCACAGTGCCCTCTATGGATGCTGCCACAGTGCACTCTGTAGATGCTGCCACAGAGTCCCCTGTAGATGCTGCCACAGAGTCCTCTGTAGATGCTGCCACAGTGCCCTCTGTAGCTGCTGCTACAGTGCCCCCTGTAGATGCTGCCACAGTGCCCTCTGTAGATGCTGCCACAGTGCCCTTCGCGGATGCTGCCACAGTGCACTCCGTGGATGCTGCCACAGTGCACTCCGTGGATGCTGCCACAGTGCCCTGCGTGGATGCTGCCAAAGTGCCCTCCCTCTAGGAGTGGCTAGGGATTCCTCTACAGTTGGAGCCCTTGACGTCACTGTCCATACACAGTGACGTTAGGGGACCCTCCTGGACCGGAATGTGATATCAGGGGCAACCCCACAGCCGGAGTGCCGAAGCAGAGCACTAGTATAGGCTCTGCGCCGGTACTCTGGGGAAGCCATTAACATCAGTGTCCATATATGGACAGTGATGTCAGGGACTTTCCCAGAGCTGGAGTCCCGAAGCAGAGCCACTTCTAGCTCTCTGCCTGGGATTCCAGCTCTGCTCCTGACATCACTGTCCATATATGGACATGGATGTCAGGGGCAACCCCAGAGCTGGAGTCCTGGGCCGAGCCCTAGTAGGCTCTTCCTGGGACCCTAGCTGTGTTCCTGACATCACTGGGACTCCTGCTCTGGGGAAGCCCCTGACATCACTGTCGATGTATGGACAGCGATATCTGAGGCTTCCCCAGAGTCCCAGAGCATAGCCTATACTAGCGCTCTGCCCGGGACTCCGGCTCTGGGGACGCACCAGACATCGTCTGTCCAAATATGGACACCGATGTCAGGGAATTCCACAGAGTCCCGGAGCAGAGCCGACACTAGCGCTCTGCACGGGAATCCAGCTCTGGAGAAGACCCTGACACACTGTCCGCATATAGACAGCGATGTCAGGGACTTCCACAGTGGCCCGGAGCAGAGCCTATATAGCGCTCTGCCCGGGACTCCGCTCTGGGTAAGACCCTGACACACTGTTCATATATGGACAGCAATGTCAGGGAATTCCACAGAGTCCTGGAGCATAGCCTATACTAGCGCTCTGCGCGGGACTACGCTTTGGGGAAGACCCTGACACACTGTCCATATATGGACAGCGATGTCAGGGAATTCCACAGTGGCCCGGAGCAGAGCCTATATAGCGCTCTGCCCGGGACTCCGCTCTGGGTAAGACCCTGACACACTGTTCATATATGGACAGCAATGTCAGGGAATTCCACAGAGTCCTGGAGCAGAGCCTATACTAGCACTCTGCGCGGGACTACGCTTTGGGGAAGACCCTGACACACTGTCCATATATGGACAGCGATGTCAGGGAATTCCACAGAGTCCCGGAGCAGAGCCGATACTACTGCTCTACACGGGACTCCAGCTCTGGGGAAGACCCTGACACACTGTCCATATATGGACAGTGATGTCAGGGAATTCCACAGAGTCCTGGAGCAGAGCCTATATAGCGCTCTGCCTGAGATTCCGCTCTGGGGAAGACCCTGACACACTGTTCATATGTGGACAGCGATGTCCGGGAATTCCACAGAGTCCCGGAGCAGAGCCGATACTAGCGCCGATACCGGCTCTGGGGAAGCCCCAGACATCGCTGTTCATATGTGGACAGCGATGTCAGGGAATTCCAGAGTCCCGGAGCAGAGTCTGTACTAGCGGCTCTGTGTCCCGCGGGATGCAGATGACATCCCCAGGGGCAGCGTGCTTGAGACCCCTGGATTAGAGGCAGAATAAACATTTACATTAACTGACTCACCGGTGACGTCTCAGAGTCTAGTTCTTTTTCTCCATCTGGTCCAGACCTCTATGATGACTTCTCCCGGTCACAGCCCATTTCTGCAGTTTGCCGCTCAGATGTCTTCAGCTTCTCACTTTTCAAACATTTCCACACCTAAAAACAAAGATAAAGCTCATTATATCACACACTGCGCCCCTAAATATAATAGCGCCATACACTGCACCTCTAATTATAATAGCACTATACACTGTGTCCCACACACCCACCATGTCCCCTGTAGATAGTGCCTGCCATGGAGTCCCCTGTAGATAGTGCCCCCCATAGAGCCCCCTGTAGATAGTGCCCCCCATATAGCCCACCCCTGTATATAGTGTCCCATATATAGCTCCCCCTATAGTACTCCACAGATAGCCCAACCCGGTATATAGCCCCCTGTAGATAACACCCATCACTGTATATAGTGCTCCACATATAGCCCACCCCTGTATATAGTGCTCCACAGATAGCCCACCCCTGTATATAGCCCCCCTGTAGATATAGCTCACCCCTGTATATAGTGCTCCACATATAGCCCACCCCAGTATATAGCCCCCTGTAGATAAAGCCCCCATAGATAAAGCCCGGCCCGTAGATAAAGCCCCCCCCCATGTAGATAAAGCCACTCCCCCCCCCCCCCCCCGTAGATAACGGCACACACTTTTTTATTAGGTTAAAAAAACTAACTAACTATACAAACTCACCTTAATCCAGTTCCCGCGCCGTCTGGCGGCAATGGAGACCTGCTCTCTTCTGCGCAGGTCTCCTGGGGTTGAACGATGCAAGCAGCGCAATGACGTGATCGTGCTGCTTGCGTCTATGAAAGTCACTGATTGGCAGGGCAGAATGACTTTTCCTGTTAATTAGTACTTTTAATACATCCAGCAGAAGGGGGAAGGCCAGTAACAAAGTCCATAGCAATGTGTCGCCAGGGAGCATCAGGCACCGGCAGAGGTTGGAGCAGACCAGCAGGTTTAGAATGAGAGGACTTGTTTAGGATACAATTAGGAGGAGACAGGAGGAAACAAAGTCCAAGACATCTCTAAGTAGCGAGGGCCAACAATAATGACAAGCAATAAAGTCCTGAGTCCTGCGAGCACCAGAATTTCCAGCCAGTTTGGAATAATGGCCCCAGCGAATAATTATTTTCCTGTCAGCAGGACGGACAAATATCTTTCCAGGAGCAATGTCCCTGATCTGCAGAGGATTTACAGCAATAATCCTAGAAGGATCAATAATATGTTGAGGTTTCTCTCCTGAGTCGTCAGTTTCAAATAATCGAGACAGGGCATCGGCCTTAATGTTTCTGTCCGCAGAGCGGACGTGGGGAAGAAATCGAAATCTGGCGAAGAACAGTGTGATCGGTGTAGATATGGGATGGCAGAACCTTCTAGCAGGTGTCTCCATTCTTCCAAGGCCAACTTGACAGCGAACAATTCTCAATCCCCAATGGAGTAGTTGCGTTCAGAAGAAGAGAAGAGTTTGGAAAAGATTCCGTAAGATACTGCCTTACCCTTAGAATTAAGGCACTTTTCAAACATTTCTACACCTAAAAACAAAGATAAAGCTCATTATATCACACACCGCGCCCCTAAATATAATAGCGCCATACACTGCACCTCTAATTATAATAGCACTATACACTGTGTCCCACACACCCACCATGTCCCCTGTAGATAGTGCCTGCCATGGAGTCCCCTGTAGATAGTGCCCCCCATAGAGCCCCCTGTAGATAGTGCCCCCCATATAGCCCACCCCTGTATATAGTGTCCCATATATAGCTCCCCCTATAGTACTCCACAGATAGCCCAACCCGGTATATAGCCACCTGTAGATAACACCCATCCCTGTATATAGTGCTCCACATATAGCCCACCCCTGTATATAGTGCTCCACAGATAGCCCACCCCTGTATATAGCCCCCCTGTAGATATAGCTCACCCCTGTATATAGTGCTCCACATATAGCCCACCCCAGTATATAGCCCCCTGTAGATAAAGCCCCCATAGATAAAGCCCGGCCCGTAGATAAAGCCCCCCCCATGTAGATAAAGCCACTCCCCCCCCCCCCCGTAGATAACGGCACACACTTTTTTATTAGGATAAAAAAACTAACTAACTATACAAACTCACCTTAATCCAGTTCCCGCGCCGTCTGGCGGCAATGGAGACCTGCTCTCTTCTGCGCAGGTCTCCTGGGGTTGAACGATGCAAGCAGCGCAATGACGTGATCATGCTGCTTGCGTCTATGAAAGTCACTGATTGGCAGGGCAGAATGACTTTTCCTGTTAATTAGTACTTTTAATACATCCAGCAGAAGGGGGAAGGCCAGTAACAAAGTCCATAGCAATGTGTCGCCAGGGAGCATCAGGCACCGGCAGAGGTTGGAGCAGACCAGCAGGTTTAGAATGAGAGGACTTGTTTAGGATACAATTAGGAGGAGACAGGAGGAAACAAAGTCCAAGACATCTCTAAGTAGCGAGGGCCAACAATAATGACAAGCAATAAAGTCCTGAGTCCTGCGAGCACCAGAATTTCCAGCCAGTTTGGAATAATGGCCCCAGCGAATAATTATTTTCCTGTCAGCAGGACGGACAAATATCTTTCCAGGAGCAATGTCCCTGATCTGCAGAGGATTTACAGCAATAATCCTAGAAGGATCAATAATATGTTGAGGTTTCTCTCCTGAGTCGTCAATTTCAAATAATCGAGACAGGGCATCGGCCTTAATGTTTCTGTCCGCAGAGCGGACGTGGGGAAGAAATCGAAATCTGGCGAAGAACAGTGTGATCGGTGTAGATATGGGATGGCAGAACCTTCTAGCAGGTGTCTCCATTCTTCCAAGGCCAACTTGACAGCGAACAATTCTCAATCCCCAATGGAGTAGTTGCGTTCAGAAGAAGAGAAGAGTTTGGAAAAGATTCCGTAAGATACTGCATTACCCTTAGAATTATTTTGGAACAGGAGTGCACCAGCACCAATGGAAGAGGCATCAACGTCCAAGGAAAACTGTTGCATAACATCAGGATTATGAAGAACAGAGACAGACGTGAAGGCGCTCTAGAGTTTGGAGAATGCTGACTCTTCCCCAGGGGTCTAGTCCATAGTGTTCACTCCCTTTCTGGTAAGAGCTGAGATGGGTGCGGTAAGGGACTAGAAATTTGGGATGAACTGACGGTAATAATTAGCAAATCCAAGAAACCTTTGTATAGCTCGGAAACCTTGAGAACGTGGTCACTCCGAGACCGATTTCACCTTTTCCGGATCCATCTGAAGACCACGATCAGAGACAATATAGCCCAGGAAGGGCAAGGACCTCTTTTCAACTATGGACTTCTCCAGTTTTGCACACAATTTATTCCCCCTTAGCAAAACAAGACATTGGTGTACATTCTTCCGATTCGTTGTCAGATCGGGTGAGTAGATCAAGATGTCGTCCAGAAACACCACCACAGATACATACAGAAGATCACGGAAGATGTAGTTTAGAAACTCTTGGAATACTGCTGGAGCATTACACAGTCCAAAGGGCATGACAAGATACTCGTAGTGACAGTTTTGGGTGTTAAATGTGGTTTTCCATTTGTCACTCTTGTGAATACGAATCAGGTTATAGGCCCCGGGTAGATCCAGCTTAGTAAAAACCTTGGCTTCACTATTCATGTCGAAGTACTCCGAGATAAGCAGCAAGGGGTACTTGTTTCTTACCGTGACTTGATTTAACACAAGGTAACACAGTCTGAAGTGACCAATCCTTTTTCTCCACAAAGAAGAATCCGGCTCTGGCCAATGAGGAAGACTTCCTGATGAACCCTCTCACCAGGTTGTACTTGACATAATCCGACATGGCCTGGGTTTCAAGCAAGGAAAGCGGGTAGACCCACGAGGAAATGTGACTCCAGGAAGAAACTCTATTGGGCAGTCATATAGACGATGAGGTGAAAGAAACTCTGCCTCCTTCTTGCTGAAAACAGCGTATACAGTGGCAATCCTGAGAGTGACTTAGGTAGTGGAGAAAGGACGGGACAAACCCGAGGCAGGCAGCGGTGCAGACGTCAGGGTCCCCACTGGAGGTCCTCCCCAGGATTCCAATCAAGGACTGGGGCATGCTGGCGGAGCTATGGCAATCCTAGCAGGAGAGGGTCAATAGCTTTAGTTAACACGTAGAAGGCAATTCGCTCCGAATGAAGAACTCTTATCTCTAGTCTTAGTGGCTTAGTAATAGACAGAATAGGGTCTGGCAGGGGCTGTCCATCAACTGAAGCGACCGCTAGAGGTTTCTCCAGAAGGATAGTGTCCAAGTGAAGACGGTCTACCAGGTCCTAATGGATAAAATTCGCAGCCGCTCTGGAATCCAAGTAAGCAGGCACAGTGTGATCCTTGACTGGTGACAATTGACACAGGAATAGACAGTTTGGGAAAGATTGAGGGAGATTCACCTAGGATTGTCTCTCCAATCAAGCATAGGTGCTGGAGTTTACTGGCTTTTGAGGGCATTGGAGCACGAAATGTCCCTTGTGGCCACAGCAAAGAAATATTTCAGTTGATCGACTATGTTGCCGTTCCTGGTCGGACAATCGGAGTCTATCCATCTGCATAGGCTCCTTGGGAGGTGCAGCAGGACAGGGCAGTAGCGGCCTGGGAAATTTTGGTGCCAGTCGACAAGATCTCCTCTTCTGATGGACTTCCAGAGTGCGCTCTTCGATCCTCATATTAATCCGGGTTGCCAGAAGTATTGGTGCAACAAGGTAGCAGGAAGTTCTCGAGCTGCCAGTTCATCCTCAATACAAGGAGCAAAACCCTGCCAGAAAGTCGCCACCAAGGCCTCATTATTCCAAGCCAGCTCCTCTGCCAGTATACGGAAGGTGATGGTGTACTCCCCTACAGATGACTCCCCTTGATTGAGGGTCAGCAGTGAAGCAGCTGCAGAGGATGTTCCTCAAACACCGTACGGAAAGTCTCCAAAAATAGTGGTAGATCAGGGAATTCTGGGCCCTTTCGTTCCAAGATGGGATTCGCCCATGCCAGGGCAATGCCAGCGAGGAGAGAAATAATAAACGCTACCTTGGCCTCATCAGAGGGGAAGAGATGGCACGTAACTTAAAGTGGATCATACAATGATTAATAAAGCCTCTACAGGCCTTAGGATCCCCGTCGTAGCGAGGCGGTAGAGGCACGGAAATTGTAGCCCCAGGGCGGGCAGGAGGGATAACAGAGAGTGAAACAGCGGAAGCATCCAGAGGAGATTTAGTAGGATAATCCAAATGGGTCATTTTCAAATTTACTGCCTGTAGGTGCTGATCTTGGCGTCAGGGCCGCCATCAGGAATTTCAGGGACCCCTACAGCTAAATTTTCTGGGCCCCCCTACCGTGGCACCGCCTGTTAACGGTACTCCGTCCAGAACTATATCATGGTACCCAGGGCCGCCATCAGGGGGGGTATTAGGGGTACTGATGTGAGAGGCCCGGCCAAACCTAATTGAAAGGGGGGCCCGGCAAACTGCCGCGACTTGCCTTTGGTAGAAAAAAAACAGGCCCCTGCAATGGGGCCCATGTTTTTCACCAAAAGAATGTCGTGAGCTGCGGGCCCCCCTTTCAATTAGGTTTGGCCGGGCCTCTCACATCAGTACCCCTAATACCCCCCCCTGATGGCGGCCCTGGGTAGCATGGGGGTCGTCATGGGGGCCGTCAAAGACCGCCGCTCGTGCGACCGATCGCGTGCACCCGCAAACTCCCGCGCATGCGCACCCGCGACCGCCTGGAACCGCGCACCGAATTTTGAGGCAGATTTTGACCTGCCCACACTATCTTGCCGCGTTTTTTGCCAACGGCGATTGAGGACAGCAGACAAAAAACGCAGGGAAAAATGAATTTTCTGCCTCCCATTGATTTCGATGGCAGGTCAGAGGCGGAACCGCGGCAAGAAAGGACGTGCTGCTTTTTCTTTTTTCCGCGACTGGCTCCCATTGATTTCAGATTAAATCAATGGGAGGCGGTTTTGGAAGTTGTTTGGTGCTGATTCTGACGCAGTGTCCGAGTCAATATCAAGGGCCAAAAACTCTGTGAACTGGGCCTTATTGTTAGGGCTTATTCAGATGAACGTGTAATACATCCGTGCAACGCGCGTCATTTTCACGCGCCTCCCACGGACCAATGTTACTCTATGGGGCCGTTCAGACTGTCAGTGATTTTCACGCAGCGTGTGTCCGCTGCGTAAAACTCACGACATGTCCTATATTTGTGCATTGTTCGAGCATCACGCACCCATTGAAGTCAATGGGTGCGTGAAAATCACGCCCAGCACTTCCGCAGCGGTATAAACTATGAATGAAAACAGAAAAGCACCACGTGCTACAAACATACAAACAGAGTGTCATAATGATGGCGGCTGCGCGAAAATCACCTAGCCACGCATCATACGCTGCTGACACACGGAGCTGTTATGGACCTTTTGCATGCGCAAAATGCCACGTTTTTTGCGCGCGCAAAAAGCACACGCTTGTGTGAATCCGGCCTTAGGGTAGGAACACACTAGGCATGAACACTGCAGATTTTATGCAACACATTTTATTGTGGATAATCCGCAGCGTATCACAGTCGCAGCCGAGGGGGTCAGATATGAACAAATCTCATCCACACGCTGCAAAAAAAATGGACCTGCCGTGTGGCTTTTGGCTTTTTAAGCCGCAGCGTGTCAATGTATTCTGTGGGATCGCTGCTCCTCTGTTGCGGAAATGCTGCGGTTCTGCCGCAAAAATCACACATGAGGAAAAATAAAAAGGCACTTTTTTAAATTTATAAAAAAGTTTAGACTTACCCCGGCCGTAGTCCTGGTGACGCGATCCTCTATTCTTAGTGCAGCTCGGCCTCCTGTCATGACGTTTCATCCCATGTGACCGCTGCAGCGGTCACATGGTCTACAGCGTCATCCCAGTAGGCGGGGCTACGTTCAGAAGAGAGAGATGCGTCGCCAGGACTACGGCCGGGGCAAGTCTAAACTTTTTTTTCCCTGCAGGATTCCCGCAGCGGACACGCCTCCCGGAACCTGTGCCACTATTTGGTGCGGTTTTGCTGGCAGAATTCCCTGCGACTACCGGGGCGGATAAGCTGTGGAGTTTTACTCAGCATATCCGCCTAGTGTGTTCCTTATGTTTTCGCTCCTGGAGCTGCTGCCGGTCTCTAAATAGGCAGTTGGTCCAGTAGAATTTGGAATTATTTTTTTTTGTGAACCAGCTTAAAAAAATACAAAACTTTTGTGTTAGGGCCTGTTCACATCACTGTTCGCTTCCGTTCCGGGGTTCCGTCTGAGGTTTCCGTCGGGTGAACCCCGCAACGGAAAGTGAAAGTGACAGCACAGCTTCCGTTTCCGTCACCATTAGCGCAGTCGACTACGCTATTGATTCCGTCCGAAAACCAGCCAGAATGGTGACGAACGGAAACCATTAGCGATGTTTCCGTCACCATTGAGATCAATGGTGACTGAAACGGAAGCTGTGCTGTCACTTTCCGTTGCGGGGTTCACCCGACGGAAACCTCAGACGGAACCCCGGAATGGAAGCGAACGGTGATGTGAACAGGCCCTAACACAAAAGTTTTGTATTTTTTTAAGCTGGTTCACAAAAAAAAATAATTCCAAATTCTACTGGACCAACTGCCTATTTAGAGACCGGCAGCAGCTCCAGGAGCGACATCATAAGGGGCACACTAGGCGGATATGCTGAGTAAAACTACACAGCTTATCCGCCCCGGTAGCCGCAGGGAATTCTGCCAGCAAAACCGCACCAAATAGTGGCACAGGTTTCGTGAGGCGTGTGCGCTGTGGGAATTCTGCAGGGAAAATAAAGTTTAGACTTGCCCCGGCCGTAGTTTAGGTGACTCTCTCTTCTGAACGTAGCCCCGCCTCCTGGGATGACGCTGTAGACCATGTGACCGCTGCAGCAGTCACATGGGATGAAACGTCATGACAGGAGGCGGGGCTGCGCTAAGAATAGAGGATCGCGTCACCAGGACTACGGCCGGGGTAAGTCTAAACTTTATCAATTTAAAAAAGTACCTTCTTTTCTTTTTCTCATTTGTGATTTTTGCGGCAGAACCGCAGCATTTCCGCAACAGAGGAGCAGCGATCCCACAGAATAAATTGACATGCTGCGGCTTAAAAAGCCACACTGCAGGTCCATTTTTTTTTGCAGCGTGTGGATGAGATTTGTTCAAATCTCATCCACTCGGCTGCGTCTGTAATACGCTGCGGATTTTCCACAATAAAATGTGTTGCATAAAATCCGCAGCGTTCATGCCTAGTGTGTTCCTACCCTATGGCCGGATTCACACAAGCGTGTGCTTTTTGCGCGCGCAAAAAACGTGGCATTTTGCGCATGCAAAAGGTCCATAACAGCTCCGTGTGTCAGCAGCGTATGATGCGCGGTTGCGTGATTTTTGCGCAGCCGCCATCATTATGACACTCTGTTTGTATGTTTGTAGCACGTGGTGCTTTTCTGTTTTCATTCATAGTTTATACCGCTGCGGAAGTGCTGGGCGTGATTTTCACGCACCCATTGACTTCAATGGGTGCGTGATGCGCGAACAATGCACAAATATAGGACATGTCGTGAGTTTTACGCAGCGGACACACGGACACACGCTGCGTGAAAATCACTGACAGTCTGCACGGCCCCATAGAGTAACATAGGTCCGTGCGAGGCGCGTGAAAATCACGCGCGTTGCACGGATGTATTACACGTTCGTCTGAATAAGCCCTAACAATAAGGCCCAGTTCACAGAGTTTTTGGCCCTTGATATTGACTCGGACACTGCGTCAGAATCAGCACCAAAAAACTTCCAAAACCGCCTCCCATTGATTTAATCTGAAATCAATGGGAGCCAGTCGCGGAAAAAAGAAAAAGCAGCACGTCCTTTCATGCCGCGGTTCCGCCTCTGACCTCCCATCGAAATCAATGGGAGGCAGAAAATGCATTTTTCGCGGCGTTTTTTGCCTGCTGTCCTCAATCGCAGCGGGCAAAAAACGCAGCAAAAAAACGCGGCAAGATAGTGTGGGCAGGTCAAAATCTGCCTCAAAATTCTTTAAGGAATTTTGAGGCAGATTTTTTTTCTGCCTGCAAAATACTTTGTGTGAACAGGGCCATACATAAACAGCACTTTGACACACTTTACTCACCGTGTCAGAAGAGCTGCTGCTCCCACTCCAGTCCTCTTCAGGCGAGGTCCTTCAGGCGAGGTCTTCCAGGCGAGGTCTTCGGTCCAGACTTCCAGTCCTTCACCTCCAGCCAGGCTCCAGGTAAGTTGGGTCCATGTGTGTCCGCGGGTGCGCGCGCTTCGTTCGCGGGTGCGCGCGCGCTTCATTCGCGGGTGCGCGCGCGACCGATCGCAAGTGCGCGCGCGGCCGATCGCGGGTGCGCGCGTGCTGTCGATGCTGCGAGCGTGCGTGCTGTTGCTTCTGCGAGCGCCCGTGCTGTCGCGGTTGCGCGCTTTTGCCGGGTGCGTGCTCGGACGGTCGCGAGTTTGTGGGTGCGCGTCATCGGTCGGCGGTGTTTGACGGCCCCCATGAGAGGGGGGGCCCGCAGCTCACGACATTCATTTGGTGAAAAAAACGGGCCCCTTTGCAGGGGCCCGTTTTTTTCTACCAAAGACAAGTCGCAGCAGTGGCCGGGCCCCCCTTTCAATTAGGTTTGGCCGGGCCCCTCACACCACTACCCCTAATACCCCCTGATGGCGGCCCTGCTTGGCGTGCCCGGAGGTCACGCATGTCCCTTTGCATCACCTGGACCGTCATCTTGGGTTGACCAGCGGGATCCATGGCCTGAGTGTACTGTCACAACTCTGGGGGTATGTGGACACACTAGGCCACTCCGCCGTAGCGGAGTAGCAGCTGCCAAAACACAGTCAATGTAAATCATTAGAACTGGAGTACCTGTATAGAAGTTCTGACAGACACGTGGCGTCGCTGACACTATGGCGTACCAGACTTCTTGGCACAGATGACACTTGGCGTGGCAGATGACACTTGGCGTGACAGATAACGCTTGGCGTGACAGATGACACGTGGCACAGAGGATGAACTCGACACCAAAACTAGACTTCGCTCAGGAACAAACACAATTACTGGATACGGGATACAGAAAATAGGATACGGGAACAGGTTCCAACTAGGGGACCATTTGCTAGCGAACATGGTAGACACAACAATGCTCAGGCAAGGAGAGAAAGGGCAGAGCCCTTTTTATAGGCCAGGTTGTAAAGGGATTGGCTTGGGAACTAAACACAGGTGCGCACGCTAGCCATTTAAGGCCGGGAGTGCGCGTGCACCCTATAGGACACAGAGGAGAGCTGCAGCCGCATATGTCTCTGGGGAGGGAGATGCCGGCATGAAGAAAGTTTCCTGTGGTCGCAGCTGCCGGTAAGTAGGATGTGCCGGCGGTCAGCGACCACGGGCACAACATTAGCCTCCTGACAAAGCCGGTCATTTGGGCAAAACGCACGTCAATGTTCTCGTGTAACTTCCCACCATGTTTCAGGGTATGTTAGCTTCATCACAGTTTTGAGTGTTTTCCCATCTACATTCCCAGCACTCTGGTGCATTTCTTTGCATTAGTGACTGATATATACTTGTCAGTATTTGACTGGCCGTAATGTTTGTTAGGGACCATTTGTAGTTACACATTTATCTTAGGTCCATGTATATTCTCATCTTTATATATATGGGTCGTTTTGTGTATTACACATCTACATACTCTTTACTGCTGTTTATGTAACCATCTTCGTACCACTCATTGTGGGAGGGTTTCTTCATACCTGTACATTATATGCAATACTTTTTATTTAAATATTATAACTATTATAATCTCTTTATTTACTCTGTGGGCTCTACTGTGATTTAGCGATGGATTGTTCTGTATACCACTGGGTATTTGTCCATCTAACCCTAACTGTATATCTCCCTGTATATTGACCTTTTTTAACAGTTTTTGTATTGTATTTAACAGATATGTAATAAAGATTTTCTATTTTGCTATTCTTGGGCTTTTTCATTCTTTTGTTTGCGTATAGGTTGTCTACTTGTAATTAAGGGGACCTACTATATTGGATTGGTTCTTGTTTGACGTAGATTAAAGGTTCTGTGCAAGTCTATAATGGCCAGAAATAGTGTTATTCTACATGTTCACAAATCACAGCTTATTCTGAAAAGTCATCTGAAAGGTCAGGTACGTTTTAAGATCGACCCCTCATGGGAAATCTGTCTGCAAGGGAAGATTGTCAGTCCAGGTCTTCAAGCAGGTTTGCAATATATCTCTACTACCTTTTGTTGCTGTGTTTTTTACTTATTTTGCAGTGAGGGGAAAAAATATTGCTGCCTGGAAACAGTCGTCAAGCAGGCTTGCTGCTGCTAACAGAACTTATTTTGGCTTTAATACTAATTTTGACTTGCATATCTTGGTCGAGCTGACTTGGCACATCTACGGCAGCTTACATAGCAAATTTTCATAGAGAATGTGCTTTCTTTCAGAACCAGGCAGAGTAATTGGTGCCACAAATAATTAACCAATGGTCAGTCACTTCGTAGTGCTGATACAATAGTTTCTATCAAATAGGAGTTTCTATAGTTTTTCCTGCCCACGCAGTGGCAAAAAAAAAAGGAATTATTCCTGTCATTATTAATTTAAAACTTTATTACTAACTCTTGGTGCTGGCGCCAGTTTTCCCACTCATTTGTAAAACCCAGGGCAGGTGCCTCACCAACTAAGGACGGGACAAAGTGTAGACAGAGTGGGTGACTACCTCAGACAACAGTCCTCAACTGGTGAACCTCAATCCGAATCAGGAGTGGGAATGCAGCTGTCCGGACCACAAAGACCTGCAGTGATAGATGCATTGGAGGAGGGCAGTATCTCTTCCACTACATCTATGATGTCAGGCCTGCCATCAGTAGCAGAACTACCACTGGGGCCTGGCACACAAGGTCTTTTGTGTGCGGCAGCGCCTGCAACTGAAGTGGACCCAGGAGTGGTAATTATACAGTAAAATCTCCCCAGAAGACCACGCCTTTGGAAAGACTAAATTTGTCTGTGATCGATTTTACCCACCATTATAGTCTATGGAAGCTGCCCCTCCATAAGCAGACCACACCCTAATCCGACCAAAGACCACTTTTTCAGCAATTTTGTCCATGGGAACCACTTTAAAAATTGGACTTACATGCAGTGTAAATCATCTGGACGCGGGTCCACGTCACACCGCATCACTGGACAGGAGAGAGCAGGAGGAGGAAACTGGCTCAGCAAATCAGGGGAGAGAAGCTGCCAGCATCATACTGCATCGTTGGGAAAGAGAGCAAAAGGAGAACTATTTCCAGCACCATGAAGCAACATAGGAAAGGAGGGAGGAGGAAGGCTGTCTGAGAAGGAGAGGGTGCAGCATGCATCATGCTGCACTAAACAACATGCAGGATTGCTGAGTAATTAAGTTCAATTGAGGGGATATATAGAGAACAGAGCCTAACTGGGGTCTAAGAATGAGGGGAGCTATGCTGGTGTAGTGTACTGTATAAGAGAGGGGAGAGCCATGCTGGGTACTAGAAAAGAGAGGGGAGCCATGCTAAGGACCAGGAATGTGAGCGGAGCCATTCTGGAAACCAGGAATGCGAGGGGAGCCATGCTGTGGACCAGGAATGCAAAGTGAGCCATGCTGGGGACCAGGAATTCAAGGGGAGCCATGCTGTGGACCAGGAATGCAAGAGGAGCCATGCTGTGGACCAGGAATGCAAGGGGAGCCATGCTGGGGACCAGAAATGCAAGGGGAAAGATGCTGGGTACTAAGACAGGGAGAGGCAGCCATGCTAGAGACTAACAATGAGAGGGGAAGCCATGCTGGGGACTAAGAATGAGAGTGGGAGCCATGCTGGGGACTATGAATGAGAGGTGGAATAGGAATGACAGGGGGAGCCATGCTGGTGACTCAGAATGAGAGGGGGTCATGCTGGGGACTAAGAATGAGAGGAAGAACCATGCTGTGGATCAAAAATAAAACGGGGAGCCATGCTGTGAACCAAAAATGAGAGAGGAGCCATGCTGGTGACTAAAACTCAGAATGGAAGCCATGCTGGGTACTGAGAATGAGAGGGCGAGCTATGCTATTGACCAAAAATGAGAGGGCTGTTTATTTCTGAGCTGTACATATATGCTGATTGCATTACATACTTTAACCTTGTCACGATCTAGGGGTATGCAGAGTGGCAGCTGGCCAAATCACAGTCTACACAAAGTCTATGCAAAGTCCTTAACACAAGGGTACATGTAAAAGTCCAGACAGTAGCAGAGGCTTTGGCACAGATGGAGCTTGACGTGGCAGGTGGCATCAGGCGTGGCAGATGGCACAACACGACTCCAACACTAGATAAGGCTCAGGAACAAACACAGCAGGGGATACAGGATACATGTAGCAGGGCATGCGAACATTTGGAGCAGGATACAACTAAGGGACCATTTGCAATACGCACATATGTAGACAACAACAATGCTCAGGCAAGGAATGGAAGGGTGGAACCCTTTTTATAGTCCAGGGTGATCTGGGGATAGATTAGGGAACCTTAAAAAGTGCGCGTGCTGGCCCTTTGAGGCCGGGACCGAGCGTGCGCACCCTAACAGTCAGAGTAGGGCCGGATGGCCGCGAGTGCTGGCATCTCCTAGGAGGGAGACGCTGGCAGGATGCCAACGGTCTGTGGTCGCAGCCATCGCGAGGTAAGGAACGGCGGGGTTCTGCGACCATGACCGTGACAGTATCCTTCCCTTACGCCCCCTCTTTTTGGGTCCAGAGCGTAAGAGGAATTTCCTTATGAGGGTAGGGGCATTAACGTTCTCTTCTGGCTCCCAGGACCTCTTCTCAGGACCAAACCTCTCCAGTCCACTAGATAGAAAGTTCTTCCTCCTACTCTCTTGAAGTCCAGAATCTCCTGCACCTCAAAAACATCAGAAGAACCGCTGGGAGCCACTGTAGAACTAGGGGACTTACTGTAGTGGTTCAGAACCACAGGCTTGGAACGAGTTGGATATTCTGGCAGTAGGAAGCAGCCAAAATTTATAGGATACATGGTTTATCTGTTGCAGAACTTTGAAAGTACCGAGGAAGTTGGGAGCGACTTTGTGATAGGGCATCTTGAGACAAATGTTTCTCGAGGATAATCAGGAGAGAACTCCAGGAGAGAACTGAGGAGGAACTTTTCTTTTTTTATCGGTATGCTTTTTCATGCGGTCCACTGACTGGAGGATTGCAGACTTAGTTTGCTGCCAGATGTGAATAAAAGTCCCAAATGAAGAATTTGCTGCTGGTACTTGAGTCATGGCGAGCACAGCAAGAGAAACTCGAGGATGCTGGCTGTACACAATTTAGAAAGGAAACAAGACAGTAGACTCACTTGTGTGATTGTTGTAAGAGAATTCCGCGCAAGGCAGAAGTTGTACCCAATTGTCATGTTGGGCGGAAACTAAATGGCGAAGATATTTCTCTAAAATTTGATTGGTCCTCTCTACTTGACCGTTGGACAGTGGGCGATAGGCAGAAGAGAAGTCCAGCTATACATCTAGCAGGTTGCACAGGGCTCTCTGGTACTTGGATGTAAACTGTACACCCCGGTCCAAGACAATATGCAGAGAAAGTCAGTGCAGACGGAAGATGTGCAGAATAAACAGATTTATCAGGCGAGGAGCAGACAGGAGGCCAGTCAATGGAATAAAATGTGCCATTTTAGAGAAACGATCCACTACTACCCAGATCGTAGTACATCCAGCTGAGGAAGGAAGGTTAGTCATAAAGTCCATAGCGATATGCTGCCAAGGGGCATCAGGGGCCGTAGCAGACCAGTAGGTTTGGAGCGGTTAGACTTGTTCGAGGCACAGTTCATACATGAGGTGACATAGTCCGCAACATCTTCAGGCAGAGTGGGCCACCAATAATGACGAGCTATAAAGTCCTGTGTATTACGGAAACCAGAGTGCCCAGCCAGATTAGAGTTGTGTCCCCAGTGGGGAATTCTCTTCCTGTCTGCAAGACGAACAAAAGTTTTTTCAAGAGGAATATCTCTAATTTGCAGAGGGTTAGCGGCAATAATCTGCATAGGATCTATGATATATTGAGGAGTTTCCTCAGAGTCATTGGTTTCAAACAAGCGAGTGAGGGCATCCGCCTCCACATTCTTGTCTGCGGGACGGAAGTGAAGCAAGAATTGAAATCGGGCAAAGAACAGTGACCATCTGGCTTGGCGAGGATTTAGTTGTTGTGCCGACTGTAGGTATGTGAGATTCTTGTGGTCTGTATAGATGATAATAGGATGGATAGCACCCTCCAGCAAGTGTCTCCACTCCCCTAAGGCCAACTTGACGGCCAGCAACTCCGATCCCCAATGGAATAGTTGCGTTCTGCTGGAGAGAATGATTTTGAAAAGAAGCCACAAGCCACCATCTTGCCTTTAGAGTTCTTTTGGCATAGTAGTGCTCCTGCACTAACGAAAGACGTGTCCACCTCCAGAAAGAACTGCCGAGAAGCATCATGTTGATGGAGAACGGAGGCTGAGGTGAAAGCGCTCTTGAGGTTAGTAAACACTGTTTCTGCCTCTGGAGGCCAAACCTTGGCATTCACCCCCTTCTTGGTTAGCGCCGAGATTGGAGCAGACAGAGACGAGAAGTTCGGGATAAATTGCTGATAGAAGTTTGCGAATCCCAGAAATCGTTGTATGGACCAAAGGCTCTGTGGACATGGCCAGTCTAAGACGGATTTCATCTTCTCTAGTTCCATCTTGAGTCCACGGTCAGATACAATGTAGCCATGACGGGCAGAGAGTTTTTCTCGAACACACACTTCTCGAGTTTAGCATATAGGCGATTTCCCCTTAACCACTACAGAACTTGGCGAACATGCTTCCGATGTGTAATCAAATCAGGTGAGTAGATCAGGATGTCGTCCAGATAGACCACCCAACAGAGATGCAGCAGGTCCCAGAAAATGTAATTTACAAACTCCTGGAACATAGCTGGAGTGTTACATAGACCAAAGGGCATCACGAGATATTCATAGTGACCATCTCGGGTGTTAACCCCTTCCCGCCGCAGCCATTTTTCAGATTTTCATTTTAGTTTTTTCCTCCCGACCTTCCAAAAGCCATAACTTTTTTATTTTTCCATCGATATAGTCCTATGAGGGCTTGATTTTTGCGGGACGGGTTTTTGTAGCACCATTTATTGTGCCATATAATGTACTAGGAAGCAGGCAAAAAATTATTTGTGGGGCAGAAAATAAAAAAAACAGAGATTCCTCCATTGTTTTATGCGCTTCGTTTTTACAGAATTCACTGTGCAATTAAAACAACATGTTAACTTTATTCTATGGGTCAATACGATTACGGCGATACCAAATATATATCGTTTTTTCTATATTTTACTACTTTTACAAGTAAAAACCTAAGTGTAAAAAATTAAATTTATTTTGTGTCGCCAAATTCTGAGAGCCATAAGTTTTTTATTTGTCTGTCGATTAAGTGGTATGAGGGCTTATTTTTTGCGGGATAAGCTGTAGTTTTTAATGATACCATTTTGGGGTACATGCGACGTCTTGAACACTTTTTATTTTATTTTTTGTGGGAGATGAGGTGACCAAAAAATAGAGATTCTGACGTTTACATTTTTTTTTTTTACGGGCTACACTGTGCAGGTTAAATAATGATATATTATAATAGTTAAGACTTTTACGGATGCGGCAATACCAATTATGTTTATTTATTTATTTTTTTACCATGCTCTAGGGAGAAAATGGGAAAAAGGTTTTTTTTTTAACTTTTAATAAATAAAAAAAAAATGTACATAAAAAATCAACTTTATTTTACTCATTTTTACTTTTTTTTATTAGTCTCCCTAGGGGACTTCAATCAGCGATCGTTAGATCGCTTCCACTATATACTGCAATACTAATGTATTGCAGTATATCGTGATTCCGACAGGCTTCTATTAAGCCCTGCCGGAGGCAGTGCTTAATAGGAGCACAAAAATGGCAGACCTGGGGGCCTTCATTAGGCACCCAGGCAGCCATAGCAACCATCACCACCCCGCGATTGCATTGCGGGGGGGGGGCACAATGAGCTGTTAGAGGGGGTCGCCCCCCTCTTTTTACCGATTTAAATGCTATTGACCGTGGCATTTAACAAGTTAAACGAGCGGGATCGCGCTAGAGCGTGATCCTGCTCGTTACTCTGAAGTGCCGGCTGTAACATACAGCCAACACCCGCATCTCCGTGAGCCCATTCCATACTTCCCCTACCCAACTTTGGCGTATGGATACGTCAAATATCGGGAAGGGGTTAACTGCGATTTTCGCCACCTTTGCAGATATGGTTTAAGTTATAAGCTCTGCGTAGATCCAGCTTTGTGAACACCTTGGCCTCACGAATTCTATCAAAAAGTTATGAGATGAGCGGCAGCGGGTACTTATTCTTGACCGTGATTTGGTTTAGACCCCGGTAGTTGATACATGGACGAAGAGATCCATCCTTCTTCTTCACGAAGAAGAATCCAGCTGCAGCAGGGGAGGAAGACTTTCGGATGAACCCTTTCTCAAGGATCTCCTTAATGTAGGCAGTCATGGCTAGGGTCTCTGGCAGGGAGAGAGGATAAACTCACCCAAAAGGCGGTGAGGCATCAGGAAGTAATTCAACAGGGCAGTTGTAGATGCAATGGGGAGGAAAGGTCTCTGCTTCCTTCTTGCTAAAGATGTCTGCAAAATTGGCATAATGAGAGGGAATAGCAGAGAGTGACTGAGGCAGTGGAGGTAAAACAGGACGAACCTGTGGCAAACAGCATTGTAGGCACTTGGATCCCCATTGGAGGACTTCTCCGGAACTCCAGTCGAGAACTGGAGCATGTAGATGAAGCCAAGGCCTAGCAGAATAGGATTGATAGCTTTAGGCAAAACGAGAAAGGCCATTTGGTCCGAGTGAAGAACTCTGCCTTGTAGTGTCAGTGGTTCAGTGATGGACACAATTGGATCAAGCAACGGTAGACCACTCACAAAGGCAATAGCCATAGGTCTTTCCAGAAGAACAGTGGGTAGCTGCAGGCGATCCACTAGATCCTGCTGAATAAAATTGGCAGCCGCTCCAGAATCCAGATAGGCAGGGAAAGTGTGCAATCTCTCTCCAGAGACTATAGTCACAGGAATAGATCAATTGGGAGAGGATTTGGCATCATTCCACATAGGGTTGTCTCTCCCGGCTTTTTGTGGACATTGAGTCACAAAATGACCTTTGAGGCCACAAGACAGACACAAACCTAAAGAGCGTCTGCGCTGTTTCTCCTGCTCGGAAAATTTGATTCTGTCCAACTGCATCAGTTTGTCTGGTGGAACGACAGGGGAAGGCAATAGGGGTCTCTGGAACAAGGGTGCCAGTTTGTAGAAATGTCTCTCCCGCCGAACCTCCTGAGCACAATTCTGAATCCTCATGTCGACCCGGGTTGCCAACAGGATAAGAGCATCCAGAGTGGAAGGAAGAACGCAAGCTGCTAGTTTGTCTTTGACGTGCCTGGACAGTTCTTGCTAGAAGGTCGCCACCAAGGCCTCATTGTTCCACGCCAACTTTGAAGCCAGTGTATGGAAGGAGATGGCAGATTCTCCTACCATCGACTCCCCTTGCATGAGGGTTAGCAGTGTAGCAGCTGCAGAGGATGTTCGACCTGGCTCTTCGAACACAGTATGAAAAGTCTCTAAAAATAATGCTGGGTCCGAGAATTCGGGTCCTCCCATTCCAAGATGGGGTTCGCCCAAGCAAGGGCCTTGCCGGTGAGAAGAGTGAATGATGAATGCTACCATGGCCTCATCAGAGGGAAAGAGATGAGAACACAGTCTAAAATGGATAGTACATTGGTTACATAAGCTTCTACAGGTTCTAGGATCTCCGCCATAGTGAGGCGGTAGAGGTAGCGAAACTGTGGATCCGGAACAGGCAGAGGAGTAACAGCAGCAGCATCCAGAGGAAGAGCAGGAGTATGATCGAGACCGGTGATAATAGAATTTACTGTCAGTAGGACCTGATCCTGATGTGTACGTAGGTTACGCACATGTGTTTGCATCACTTGAAACACAGTCTTATGTTGACCAGCGGGTTCCATGGCTTGAGGATACTGTCACGATCTAGGGGTATGTGGACGCACTAGGCCGCTCCGCCATAGTGGCGTGTCAGCTGGCCAGATCACAGTCTATACAAACTCTATGCAAAGTCCTTAGCACAAGGGTACCTGTAAGAGTCCAGACAGTAGAAGAGACTTTGGCACAGATGGAGCTTGACGTGGCAGGTGGCAGCAGACGTGGCGGATGATACGAAGGTTGTTGATGACACCAGACGTGGTGTATGACAGCAGGCTTGGCAGATGGCACAACACGACTCCAACACTAGATAAGGCTCAGGAACAAACACAGCACAGGATACAGGATACAGGTAGCAGGGCACGGGAACACTGGGAGCAGGATACAAATAAGGGACCATTTGCAATACGAACATGGGTAGACAATAACAATGCTCAGGCAAGGAGTGGAAGGGTGGAGCCCTTTTTATAGTCCAGGGTGATCTGGGATAGTTTAGGGAACTTTAACATGTGCGCGCGCTGGCCCTTTAAGGCCAGGACCGCACGCACACCCTTACATTCAAAGCAGGGCTGGACGGCCGTGAGTGCTGGCGTTTCCGAGGAGGGAAATGCAGGCAGGATGTCAACGGTGTGTGGTTTCAGCCATTGCGAGGAAAGGAACGGCGGCGGTCCGCGACCACGGCCGTGACAAACCTGCATTCTGTGTACTTTTTTCTTTGAGAGGACAACCCCAATAAAAGACAATTTATTGTGCAATTTTGGGTGGACGGGTCAAAGAGGTTTCACTGTATATTGCTTGGGTTTTTTTTGTCTGATCTGGGGTCAGAATTTATTTAGGGGCAGGTCTGGGGTCTCAATGAATTTTAAATGCTCGACTAGGGTCTTTTTAATTTTAGGAGTCTGATCTGTGGTATTCATTTTAGGGGTCTGGTCTAGGGTCTGATTAATTTTGAAGATCTAGTCTGGGGTCTGATTAATTTTAGTGGTCTGGTATTAAGTCTCAAATACATTTTAGGGGTCTGATCTGAGGCTTTAATGAATTTTAGTGGTCTTGTCTGGAGTCTCAAATTAATTTTAGGTGTCTGGTCCGCAGTCTGAATGAGAATAAGGCTCTGGGGCCTTAATTCATTTTGCATGTAGACAAAAGAAGGCAAAAGGGAGGATCCTATAGGGCGCTGCTGCGTGGTTGTTTTAAAGGTGGTCAAGGATGATAGATACGAATGTAAGTAGATATTTATTAAATCATACAGGCTACGCGTTTCGACACTGTACTAGCGTCTTCCTCAGGCCGTAAAATATACATACACGGAGGTTATTTATATACTAACAAGGGTCGGACAAACAGGAAGGGAATGAAGGTCATGCAGGGGAAAGGTCAAAAGGTGAGAATGACGTCATAGGTAGTACAGGTATCGGGGAATTGGTTAAAAAGTTGTTTATCGAAAAAATAATGACTAATTTTACCTAAGGGAAAGAAGATTAAGATGATATAGATATTAGTACCCTGAACAAATTCAGAAAAAACGGCATTCATAATTTGACATACATATAGTTACGATTGCAATTGATTACAGTCCATATAGAGCGTCTTAAAAGTACCATTCAAAGAATTATTTGGAGATTCATTAAAATAAATTCATTTGTAAATACGTTTAGAAATATATAACTTATGGGAACAGAAGCAGTAATGGTTGATAAAACCTATATAATTGAATGCATAAAACAACATAGATGAATATATAAAAAGATTACCAAATGTTAGTATAATAAATAATTAATGAACAACAACAACAAAAAAAAAAAAAAAAATGATGACCTATCGAGCAGGGGTTTTGCTTAGTTTGTGTGTTGGTAGGAATAATATGAAAATCTTTTTTTATTTTTTTATATGTATAAACGATAAAACCACTCAAGCACAAAAGACGGGTAAACGTACACGCAAGGTGTGACTAACAGCCAAAGTACCCCCAGCGTGCGTCCTCGCAGCCAGGGCAGCAATGCGGGGCGAATGTACAGGCATTCACCAATACTCAGAAGGGAGGGTTGTCGCATAAAAATATAAATATATATGAATTAAAAGTGTTAAAAAAGAGTATAAAAGGTGCTTCACAGTTTCTGTATAGTAATTTGTTTGGATAACACAGAAAATATCCATGTTAACGGGATCAGAAAACCGCGCTGTGAGTCAAGTTCGCATTGTTACTATTAGCGGTAGTACTTGGCTGTCATAAATAACAGACGGATAGGAGTATTTATAAAGGAGAATTATACATGTATAAAGGGAGATGAGACAATTATATCTCTGGCCGTTCTATATTTAGACAGTACTTTTGGGCGTCTCTGTTATCCAGAAGGCCACCCGCAAAGTGGGATCCCAGTGGTATATTAATAGAAAAATCGTAAGTATTGTTACTTTCTAGGGTATAAAGTATTTAGGTGGGTGTTCTCCTAGGAAAATTAAAATGACTTATGGGTGAAACTAATAAAATACATATATACACATGTATATACATACATGCATGCACACACATGCATATATACACACACGCAGGTATACAAAATTAGAGAAACGGCTTTATATGTATTTATCTTGGTGTAGAACACCAAAGGTAGTCATCTAGAAAGAATCTAAAGGTTGTTATAAACAAAAATTGTGTGATACATATAAGCAACTCTTGTTCTTAAAATGGATTTCTGTGCGGATTGGTGTGTAATGGGGCATCAGTCCAAGGAAGATTCAGAAATGTCGTTTAAACCTCGCGGGTTCAGTGTCTGTAATTTGAAGATCCAATAATTCTCTCTTTGTTTTAATCTATGAAATCTGTTGGGGATATCCATTGAAATATGCTCAATAGGAATAATGTTTAGTGTTTCAAAACGTCCATTGTGAAAAGAGGTGCAGTGTCGGGAAAGGCTGTGTTTGAGAAAACCTGTGTTAATGTTAGATCTATGCTTATTCATTCTCGTACGTAAGCATTGTGTTGTTCTGCCCACATATTGCAGATGGCATGGGCATTCTATTAGGTACACTACATACGAACTACCGCAATTAAGGAAAGATTTGATTTTAAAGATCTCTTTTGTGACTGTAGAAATGTAGGTAGTTTGTCTATGGGAGATAGTATTGCAACACAGGCATCGCGGGTGGCCACATTTGAAAGAACCAAAAAGAGTAGGGAGCATTTTGGGGATTGATGATTTAGATTTTTGCACTCTGCTGGGCGCAAGAAGGTTTTTCAATGTTTGTGCTCGTCTGAATGTAATCCTTGGTATATCTGATAGGTCATTAGCTAGGTGAGGGTAATTTTTTAAAATCTTCCAGTGTTTTAATAAAATAGTTCTGATGACCTTATTCTCTTTATTAAAAGTCGTAATAAAATTAGTGTTATTGTGGGGGGGCTTCGTTTTCTTGTGGGTGTGATTAATACAGAGTTCTTGGGACATCTTAGCGGCTTTGCACCGAGCTCCTTTAATTAGATTAATGGGAAAGTTTTTTTCTTTGAATCGTTTTTCTAAGACATTACATTCTTTGTTAAAATCGGTGTCATTCGTACAATTTTTCCTTACCCTTCGGAATTGTCCGAAGGGCACATTCTTAATCCAAGGAGGATAATGTGCACTTCTAAAATCTAAATAGCTATTAACATCAACTGACTTAAAGTGTGTTTTAGTGTTAAAAAGGTTGTTAGTTAAATCATATTTGATTGTCAAGTCTAAAAAGTCAATTGATGTTACGGAAAAAGTGTGCGTAAAAGATAATCCAAAAATGTTGTCGTTTAAAATTTCCATGAATTTAAGAGCCTCTCTTTCTTCTCCTTTCCAAATGAAAAGGAGATCATCGATATAGCGTTTATACAATAAAATGTTTTCTTTAAAAGGGTGATCACCATAGATGTATGAAGCTCCCATGTATAAGTTTGCATAGGATGGTGCAAAACGGGTGCCCATGGCACAACCCTTTATTTGGTTGTAAAAACTGTTCCCAAAGGTAAAAAGATTGTGTGTCAGGATAAAATGGATACAATTGCTTAAAAAAGTGGCTTGCGCTGCCGGGATAAAAGTACTAGTCGATAAAACGGAATTAATTACTTCTAAACCTTTATCGTGTGGGATATTACTATACAGGGCATTCACGTCAGCTGACAGGAAATGTATAGGGGATGTGCAATGGTCAATTTTCAGATTAAATAATTCTCTTATCAATTGATCCGAGTCTTTCAAATACGAAGGTAGATTTAGTACATAGGGTTGTAAATGCAAGTCTACAAAGTGGGAGAGATTACTCGTTAGTGACCCGATTCCGGAAATGATAGGGCGTCCAGGGGGATTAGTGGGAGATTTATGGATTTTCGGGAGATGGTATATAAACGGCATGTTTGGGAAGGGAACGTGTAAAAATCGTTTCTCTCTCTTTGTAAGTAACCCATCTCTGTCAGCTGTATCTATCAGACTTTTATATTCTTGTATATACAATGGTAGTGGGTTAGTAGATATTTTGTGATAAAAGGAATTATCAGTAAGAATAAGTGAAGTTTCGCTTAAATATTTATTCTTGTCCTGGATCACAATACCGCCCCCTTTATCAGCGGGGCGGATTACGATATCTCCATTGTTACTTAATGATTTTATAGCCCTTCTCTCATAACGTGTGAGGTTATCTGAGGGAATATGTGGGTTATCAAGTGTTCTAAAATCGTTGCCTACCAGAGTGGAAAAGGTGTCTATAAAAGAACCTTGGTGGTGTAGTGGGTAAAATTCTGATTTGGGACGGACATCTACTGGGACAGCAGCAAGAATATTGTCGGTCGTGTTAGGATCAATGGTAGGGGATGGTGCTGGATGGGACTTTAAAATTGAAAAATGTCTCATTAGTGTTAATTTTCTAGTGAACCTATTCAAATCCATGAATAATTCGAAAGGGTCTGCTGATGCTGTAGGACAAAATGAGAGGCCTTTATTAAAAAGACTTTCCTCATGTGTATTCAAAATGTATGACGATAAATTTAATATTTTTATAGTTTGGTGCAATTCCTCTTGATGTTGAGTGGTACAGATGGGTTTGTGTCGTTTTTTCTGAATTTGTTCAGGGTACTAATATCTATATCATCTTAATCTTCTTTCCCTTAGGTAAAATTAGTCATTATTTTTTCGCTAAACAACTTTTTAACCAATTCCCTGATACCTGTACTACCTATGACGTCATTCTCACCTTTTGACCTTTCCCCTGCATGACCTTCATTCCCTTCCTGTTTGTCCGACCCTTGTTAGTATATAAATAACCTCCGTGTATGTATATTTTACAGCCTGAGGAAGACGCTAGTACAGTGTCGAAACGCGTAGCCTGTATGATTTAATAAATATCTACTTACATTGGTATCTATCATCCTTGACCACCTTTAAAACAACCACGCAGCAGCGCCCTATAGGATCCTCCCTTTTGCCTTCTTTTGTCCACATGTTTTATCAGCGGTAACCGGTCTGGTTTTCCGGCTTTGGATCCTGGCAGCAGCACGAAGTGGACCGATTATTCTCTGCCTTTATCATATACTTACCAGGTGAGCATAACTGATCATGTTTATGACTCTCCCGTTATCTCATTGACCTGCACCATGTGGCGCCGTGCCTTTTGCTTCTCTATTCGTTAATTCATTTTGGGGTCTGATCTGAACTAATTTAGGGGTCTGGTCTGATTTTCTCACTAAAAAATAGTGAAAGATAATGCTCGAACAGGAGCTGCATGACTTGTCCGACTTTACTACAGTCACGTGGTTGAGCAGCCAGTCCACTCTGCATTGAGAGCTGCATATGCATAATGGGGGTGGAGGAAAATGTGGAGTATTTATTATAAATAAGAACACTGCGGATTGCTGAGAAAGGCGGAAGACAGGAAATAATTAAATGATTGATTATAAACAACTATCATGCTGAACTTTAGGGATCGAGGAATAAGGGCGTATTCTAAAACCCCTGACTTAGGACACCATGAGAGCTTATCCCGCCGGTGGCACCAGACCTTCTCAGTTACACTCAAGGGAGAACTCAACAGTTGTTGTTTTTTTAGGGCAATAATGGAAAGATTATAATTTTGAGCATCATAATAATAAATCCATAAAAATAAATCTTACAGGTGGAATGTGGCTTTGGGTCTTAGGATCAAGTTTCTATAAAGGGGTGCTCCTAAGATAAGGTTTGGCAGTAAGAGTCTCTGTAAATGTCACTAGAGCTGCAGACACCTGTAACTTAGGGGCAGCTGGATTCTCTATGCCATAAATATACTTCTCTGAAATGAAGTTTCCTGCAGGAAGTGACATCATTATTGACATCATCAAATTCATTTGGTGCCAAGTGACTTCAATAATGTTGACAAACAAGGAGTTCAGTTTTATATAGTAAATACCACTTGTACATTGTGAACTACTGTTCAGCTATTCCCATCATGAGAAAAGAACATTGTAAGATCCAGTGCAGCATAAGGAAAATCTATAAATGTATAAAAACTGTTCTTCAGAGAAAAAAAAAAAGAAAAATCGGTATTGCTTATAGAAACCAATCAGATCATCATTTTTAAACCTGCTCTGGAAAAAAATGATCTGCTTGATTGCTATGAGCAAGAAGAACTGTCATAATCTTAGTGGTCTGGAAATAGCACATCTAAAAAAGCCCTAGTACAACTGTGTATTAAATACTTCATTGTGGTACCACATGTAAAAACTACCATTACGTATTTTATATATGAATTTGTGTGCCTAGGGTGTCAGTAAAACCACTGACTCCCTGACGGAAACCCAAAGACAAGTGAAGTACAACGGAACCACCTCTTCCAGTATTTTCGTTGTTCTGCTCCTCTGACGGAGCAGTACAACGGAAAGCCCGACGCAGATATGAACGAGGCCTAAGCTATGAAAGTAACATTTGTAGGCGTCCTATATTTATCGATCACCTGTTACATTTTTATACATCAATTTCTAATACAATGAGATAGAGTTAGAATTTTTTGAATATGTAATTGAAAGTGGAGTAAGCATGTATGCAATATTTACAAAGCATATGACCGCCATTTTTTGCATTTTCTTTTCTGTTGGGGGTGTGGATCAAATTGTCACAAGCATATCCCAAAGCATGTGAAACTTTTTCTACATCAACAAACTGTCAGGCAACCTGTACCAGGTCAGATCGTGTACATTGTAGATGCAACATTTTATTTTTTGGCATTTGTGTAAGGGTATGTGCACACAACAACGCCAAATACGTCTGAAATTACGGAGCTGTTTTCAGGAGAAAACAGCTCCAGAATTTCAGACGTTTTTACAAGTGCACTCGTTTTTCGCGGCGTCTTTTACGGACGTAATTGGAGCTGGTTTTCATTGGAGTCAATGAAAAACGGCTCCAATTACGTCCCAAGAAGTGTCCTGCACTTCTGTGACGCGGCCGTAATTTTACGCGCCGTCTTTTGACAGCGACGCGTAAAATTACACCTCGTCTGCACAGAACATCGTAAGACCCATTGCAAGCAATGGGCAGATGTTTGCCGACGTATTGGAGCCGTCTTTTCAGGCGTAATTCGAGGCGTGAAACGCCTCCATTACGTCTGAAAAGAGGTCGTGTGCACATACCCTAATTGTTTCAGTGCACATGTTCAGTATACAATTTACACCAGATTATTATACATTCATGCGCATTTTTATTTTGTGCATATAGCACGTTTCATTTTTACTTCCATCTTCCCACACACTTCTTTTGGCGTTTTTAAAACAGACCTAAATAACGCCATGTGTTTTAATCAGTTTTATGGTGTTTCTTTCTTGTGTTTTTAGTGGCGTTTCTTTATTTAGTGTTATTTTGAATATCCGGTTTCCCATACGTAAAGCATTCTGCGGCACTTACATGAAAAACCTTACAAAATGTTACTATAGACTTTAAAGTAACATCTGGCCACGGCGTTTTCAAATAAATAAAAAAAAGTGATAAAAAATAAAGCCACAGAAAGCATCGGTAAACACTGAAATTTATCAAAATTAGTGCAAGGCAAAAGTGGACTACTTGGCCAAAGCAAACAGTCAGATTCTTCCTCTCATTTTTCAGGGGACCTTTTAAAAATGAAAGCAGCCACTTTATACGTTGCCATGGACAACTACTCCTGTTCTCTTTTCCACTACTTGTGATAAATCTCCCGCTCAGGGGCGTAACTAGGAAAGACTGGGCCCCATAGCAAACTTTTGACTGGGGCCCACCTCCCCTGGGTGTCACACAACCCCCACCCCCTTGTAGATAGTGCCTTTTTTACAGCTCCCCCTGTAGATAACGCCATACAGCCCCCCCTGTAGATAACGCCATAAAGCCCCCTCTGTAGAGAACGCCATGCAGAGTCCCCACCTGTAGGTAACGCAATACAGAGTCCCCCCCCCTGTAGGTAACGCCATACAGAGTCCCCCCCCTGTAGGTAACGCCATACAGAGTCCCCCCCCTGTAGGTAACGCCATGCAGATTCCCCCCCTGTAGGTAACGCCATACAGAGTCCCCCCCCTGTAGGTAACGCCATACAGAGTCCCCCCCCCTGTAGGTAGCGCCATGCAGATTCCCCCCCGTAGGTAATGTCATGCAGAATCCCCCCCTCTGTAGGTAACGCCATACAGAGTCCCCCCCTGTAGGTAACGCCATACAGAGTCCCCTCCCCTGTAGGTAACGCCACGCAGAGTCCCCCCCCCTGTAGGTAACGCCATGCAGAGTCCCCCCCTGTAGGTAACGCCATGCAGAGTCGCCCCCCCTGTAGGTAACGCCATGCAGAGTCGTCCCCCCTGTAGGTAACGCCATGCAGAGTCTCCACCCTGTAGGTAATGCCATGCAGAGTCCCCCCCTGTAGGTAACGCCATGCAGAGTCCCCCCTGTAGGTAACACCATACAGAGTCCCCCCCTGTAGGTAACGCCATGCAGTGTCCCCCCCCTGTAGGTAACGCCATGCAGAGTCCCCCCCTGTAGGTAACGCCATGCAGAGTCCCCCCCCTGTAGGTAACGCCATGCAGAGTCCCCCCCCCTGTAGGTAACGCCATGCAGAGTCCCCCCCCCCCCTGTAGGTAACGCCATGCAGAGTCCCCACCCTGTAGGTAATGCCATGCATCCCCTCTCCACAGAATAGGGGATACATGTGTGATCGCTGGCAGCGATAGGGAGAACGGGGGCCTGAAAGTCCCCCGAAGTTCTCCATGACTAACCTCTGACTTCCGGCGTCTGCGCAGCTCAATAAAAAAGAAACGAGCGCTGGTCACGCATGCGCACAAGCGCGACCGGCACTGGATTCATTTCTACGGAGCTGCCGACACAGACCCCGGAAGTCCGAGGTTTGTGATGGAGAACTTCAGCGGACTTTCAGTCCCCCGTTCTCCTTATCGCTGCCAGCGATCACACATGTATCCCGTATCCTGTGGATAGGGGATACATGTCTTTTGTTTAATGGCAGAGCGGGGAGATACCTCCCTGCTCTGCCGTAGTGTTCAGTGGCGTCGCGCTGTAGCAGCCATAGTGGCTGCTAGCGGAGCCTCCGACCATGGTGGGGGCCCGTGCCGGCGGGCGACACAGGCCCCCTCATGCCGCGGTTCCCGTAGCAGCTGCTACGGCTGCTACGGCGGTAGTTACGCCACTGCTCCCGCTGTGTGTCAAATCAGCATAATACGGTCAGCAAAGACTTATATAACGCTAGGTTCATTCCACTTTTTTAAATGTATATAAACTTTTAAGAAGGTGTACTGCAAAAAAAGGTCTGCAACTGTATGCCAGCTATGTTTTTATCTTTTGTGTTTTTTTACAGATCCATGCAATGGATTCATCAAAAAAGGTATACGGTTTCATACAATTAACATCCGTTTCATAGATCCATCTGTTTTATTATTATTTTTTTAATGAAAGTGAATATATTTTGGCATTTTTTCTATTCTGACAGGAGCACACGTATACTTAAAAAACAAGCAAAAATGACTGGCATTTTTTCTTTGCCTGCTTATAAAACAACATATACATTTAAATTTGGTTTGTAGGTGAAAAAAAATAATTTATAATAATTCTAATAATGATATGTATTTATAAGTATAAAAATAATGTGGTGTGCAAGATGCCAGAGTTTCGCTTATACAATTGAGGTATATGTTTTGTTTTTTTCATGGGGGGATTGTATACAGCATTTTTTGACAGATCTTTAAATATGTATGGTGAAAACTTAAATCTGAAGAGCCCAGATGTTTGTTGTGAGTCTATGGTAAAATATGAGAAGGACTACTTACAATCTTATTAAAAAGCAGCATGCTGGATGTGTGGTGTTTTTTTCAGGCATTTTAATCCAAAGGCTTTTCAATGTAACTTTAAAAATGTGTAGCTAAACGTTTAACAAACTTCTGACATGTCATAGTGACATGTCAGAAGTTTTGATTGGTGGGGATCCGAGCACTGAGACCCCCACCAATCGCTAAAACGAAGCAGCTGAAGTGTGAGTGTGAGCGCTCAGCCGCTTCGTTGCTGTTCGGCTTTTCACAAGTTTATTAAACATTTAGCTACACTTCAAATAAATGTGGCAGGCATGGCTCAAATTTATGACTTTAGCCAGCACCTTGGCCATTATTGATAAACCTGCCCCATAGTGTTCTCATAGCATAAAATTTACCCCAAAAGTCTAGGGCAAAGCATGCTGTGGATTAGAATTATAGAATCTGCAGCATGCTCTTAATCCCACCCGAAATATTTCAGCTACATGTGGATGGGATGTTTAAAAACCCATCCACATGTATTATATGGCAAATTTCTGTGCATTTTCAGTGTGGAATCTGCACTGAAAATCTGCAGTGTGTGAATTTACCCTAAAATCCATACAATGAATTTACGAAAAGTGCCACCTGCCCACCACCAGGAGTACTAGCCAGTCCCCAAAGTCCTGTAATCCCGTGTCCCGGTAGTAGCTCCTATTAGTGGTGCCAGCAACTTCTCTAGCAGATGACTCTCTAAAACACATGGCCATACTCAGTGTCCTTTTATACTAGCACAAGTACCAAGTGGGAAAACTGACACATGAGCTCAGGCTTTAAATAGTGTTAAACCATTCCTTAACTAAACAGTCAATCATTGGGGACATGAGAAGTCTCACATTGGCATGTGTATTCCGATGGCAGTATCTGGACTATTTATGACATACCACCCAATTTTCAAGTAACGCAAAGAGGGACAACCGATGCGGCACGTGTAGCGCGCCGTGCCAAGTTTTTTTCCTTTTCACCTGAGCCTCTAATCCCACCCAATCCTTGCCCATGCACACCTGCTTCAGCCCACACAGTATCATGCTATCATAGTGCCTCCCACACAGTATAATTCCAAATAGCTGCCCCATACAGTATAATGGCCCATAGCTGCCCCAATACAGTATAATGCCCCCACAGCTACCCCATACAGTATAATGCCCCCAAAGCTGCCGCTATACAATATGATGCCCCCATACAGTATATTGCCCACACAGATGTCCCCAGGCAGTATAATGCCCACACAGATGCCCCCATACAGTATAATGCCCACATAGATGCCCCCATGCAGTATAATGCCCAAATAAATTCCCCCATACAGCATAATGACCCATACAGCATAATGTCCACATAGATGCCCCCATACAGTATAATGCCCCATACTGTATAATGCCCCATAGCTGCCCCATACAGCATAATGCCCCTTAGATGCCACAATACACCATAATGCCCCATAGCTGCTCTTATACAGTATAATGCACCATAACTGCCACCATACAATATAATGCCCCCTTAGCTGCCACAATACACCATAATGCCCAATAGCTGCCCCCACACAGTGTAATGCCCCCTTAGCTACCACAATACACTATAATGCCCCCACAGCTGGCCATACAGTATAATGCCCCTTTAGCTTCCCCCATACAGTATAATGCCCCTTTAGCTGACACCCTAAAGTATAATGCCACCTTAGCTGCCCCCATACAGTACGACTGCAACGCTCTGGCAGGGTATTCCACTCCTGGAGGAGCTACTGATGTCACTGTCTATATATGGACAGTGACGTCAAGGGCTTCCTCGGGCTCAGCGCTGTGCCCGGGGAGTCCTCTGTACTAATGCTGAAGCAGGGAACTGACAGTGGGACACCTCCCGAAATCCGGGACTGTCCCGCTGAATCCGGGACGGTTGGGAGGTATGTGTATGATACTAGCTATTCAACACCATGAAAATGATGTGTTATAAACCATATATACGACATATAATATAAACCATTACAAGGTTTATAATCCCATTCAACATGATAAATAAGTACACTTTACATTACTAGATGCACAATTCACATTTCCTGAATAACATTTGTAAAGTTAATTTAAACCATAAAAAGCACTCTTTTTCTTTACTAGACCCTATATAACTAATAACTAGTTATAGAACTACATGAGAGCAATTGTTTTGATCTGTTATTTTACACAGTAAGGGTATGTTCACACACACTAATTACGGACGTAATTCGGGCGCTTTTGCCCCGAATTACGTCCGAAAAATGCGGCTTGAAAGCGTTGACAAACATCTGCCCATTGAAAGCAATGGGCTGACGTTTGTCTGTTCACACGAGGCGTATATTTACGCGCCGCTGTCAAATGACGGCGCGTAAATAGACGCCCGCGTCAAAGAAGTGACCTGTCACTTCTTGGGGCGTAATTGGAGCCGTTATTCATTGACTCCAATGAAAAGCAGCGCCAATTACGTCCGTAATGGACGCGGCGTTCATGCGCCTGCACATGCCGTTACGGCTGAAATTACGGAGATGTTTTCTCCTGAAAACATCCCCATAATTTCAGCCGTTACGGACGCTGCCGTGTGAACATACCCTAAGGCCCCATGCACACGACCGAAGTTTACATTCGTAATTACGGATCAGGTAATTGCGTATGTAATTGCGGACCCATTCATTTCTATAGGCCATGGACACCTTTCCGTATATATTTACAGAGGTGTGTCTGGGCCGTAGAAATAATCCGCAAAATATAGAACATGTCCTATTCTTGTCCGCAATTGCGGCACGACCATAGAAGTCTATGGGGGCTTCCGCAATTGCAGACGGCTACAGATGTGCATCCGTGTTTGCGGATCCGTATTTGCGGATAGTAAAAACCCTGACGGTGGCGTGCATGAGGCCTTATACGTTCTACTGTTTTACCCCTTTCTCACTTGTCAGGGTTGGGGTGGAATAAAGGGGGCGTCAGATGACATCTCCTGTATACCTTTCTTTTCCCTAGATACAACCATGAGTATTTATTTTCTTTTTTTTTATTATTGTGTCCTGTGATCAATGTGTATCTACATCACCATTCCTGTAATATAAAGTATGCATCTCTCACGCCAGATCAAAATCTAACACTGCTGGACATAAAACCTTGGATAAACTAACAAACTAATAGGGAAATAATGCATTTTAGTAGAGTTACCTTTTAAGGCTTGTACAGATGAGCAGTGCAGCTTCTGGCAAAGGCACCAAGTTCATATTATTACTACAAAATGTGACATACAATTTTGGAGCATTATCATAATGTCTTAGTTAGCAGTATTCCCTGTAGTACATTCATCTGTATTACCCTTACATACTTTAAAGAAGATCAAACAATAGACTGAAAAGAAACAACATTAGTGAGCAAATAAATGTATTTTCCATATGGTCAGTATATCTATAATTATAAATTCCAAGTTTACATGAGTGCTCATACTGGCCATAGCAGAGACCTACTAATATTGTAATCCCAATACCATGCAAGCTGACTACTGTGTATATTCATCATATCCTGTTCAGAAGCCTAGCACTGGCAGCGACCTACTAACACAACTATGCCTATGATCAGTTGTCAATAGGGTATGTGCACACGATATCGACAATTACGGCTGAAATTACGGAGCCGTTTTTCAGGAGAAAACAGCTCCTTCATTTCAGACATAATTGCTCGTACTCGCGTTTTGCGAGGCGTCAATTAAGGCCGTAATTTGGAGCTGTTCTTCATTGAAGTCAATGAAAAACAGCTCAAATTACGTCCCAAGAAGTGTCCTGCACTTCTTTGACGACGCTGTTATTTTACGTGCCGTCTTTTGATAGCGACGCGTAAAATTACAGGTCGTCGGCACAGTACGTCGGCAAACCCATTGAAATGAATGGGCAGATGTTTGCCGACGTATTTGAGCCGTGTTTTCAGGCGTAATTCGAGGCGTAAAACGCCTCCATTACGCCTGAAAATAGGTCGTGTGAACCCAGCCTAAGGCCTCATTTACACGAGCGTGTGCGTTTTGCGCGCGCAAAAAACGCTGCGTTTTGCGCGCGCAAAAGGCACTTGGCAGCTCCGTGTGTCATCCGTGTATGATGCGCGGCTGCGTGATTTTCGCGCAGCCGCCATCATAGAGATGAGGCTAGTCGACGCCCGTCACTGTCCAAGGTGCTGAAAGAGCTAACTGATCGGCAGTAACTCTTTCAGCACCCTCGACAGTGAATGCCGAACACAATATACACCAACCTGTGAATAAAAAAAGACTTTCATACTTATCAAGAACTTCCTGCTTCCCCCAGTCCGGGCTCCCGGCCGTTGCCTTGGTGACGCGTCCCTCTCTTGTCATCCGGCCCCACCTCCCAGGATGACGCCGCAGTCCATGAGACCGCTGCAGCCTGTGATTGGCTGCAGCCTGTGCTTGGCCTGTGATTGGCTGCAGCTGTCACTTGGACTAAACTGTCATCCCGGGAGGTCGGACCGGAGTTATCGGTAAGTCAGAACGTCTTTTTTTTTTTACAGGTTCATGGATTTTCGGAGCGGAAGTCACTGTCCATGGTGCTGAACCAGTTTAACGCTTTCAGCACCGTGGACAGTGACTGTCTCCTGACGTCGCGTACCCGAACATTTTTTACCGGTTTCGGTCAAAACGAGTTTGGCCGAACCCGGTGAAGTTCGGTGCGCTCATCTCGAATTTGACACTCCGTTTGGATGTTTGTAAACAGAAAAGCACGTGGTGCTTTTCTGTTTACATTCAGGAGTTTGACAGCTCTTGCGCGAATCACGCAGTTCGCACGGAAGTGCTTCCGTGCGGCATGCGTGGTTTTCACGCACCCATTGACTTCAATGGGTGCGTGAGTGCGCGAAAAACGCACGATTATAGAACATGTCGTGAGTTTTTTTCTGCGCACACGCGCTGAGCGCAATTCACGCATCGTCTAAACTGCCCCATTGACTAATATAGGTGCGTACGACATGCGTGCAAAGCACGCGCGTCGCACGCGCGTATAATACGTTCGTGTAAATGAGGCCTAAAGCTGATTGGTTGGATGCACTGGTTTTTTATCCTACATGTTGCAGTTTTGAGGTTCCATCAATGTGTTAATTGTCCAGACTGGTGTGCCTATGGTTTTAACACTTGTTAGGCCTCCTTCACACATAAAAATCCAAAACTGGTTTTGCTGCTCTGCTGTTGCGGGTTTTCCCAATGGAATTCAATCGGGAGGTAAAACCCGCAAAAAAAAAGTCAGGTGTTGCGACTTAAAAATCACAATTGAGAAAATAAAAAGGCAATACATTTTTTTTAAATTAATAATAAAAGTTTATACTTACCCCAGCCGTAGTCCTAGCGATGCGCTCCTCTCTTCTGAGCGCTAACGTTTCATCCCATGTGACTGCTGCAGTCAAGCAAAGGCTGCAGTGGTCACATGGACTACAGCGTCATCCCAGGAGGCCGGGCTATGCTCAGAGGAGAGGGACACATCGCCATGACTACGGCCGGGTAAATCTAAACTTTTTTTTATTGCTGCAGTATTTCGCCCGCCCGAAAAACTGCACTGCAATTTGGTGAGGTTTTTCGGACGGAATTCCCTGCGGGTTCCAGGGCAGATACGCTGTGTTCCTACCATTAAGGCGTTTTTAGTGGCGTTTTTCACTTAGTGTAATTTTGTACAAGTGTCTTTTACTACGTTTTTGAAGCCTTAGGATATGTGCACACGATAACTGGCTTTTACGTCTGAAATTACAGACTGTTTTCAGGAGAAAACAGCTCCGTCGCTTCAGACGTAAATGCTCCTCCTCGCATTTTGCGAGGCGCCATTGACGACCATGAATCTTGAGCTGTTCTTCATTGAATTCAATGAAAAATGGCTCAAATTACATTTCAAATTACAGCTGTCAAACGACGACGCGTAAATGACAGGTCGTCGGCAAACCCATTCAAATGAATTGGCAGATGTTTGCCGACGTATTGTAGCCGTATTTTCAGGCGTAAATCTAGGCATAATACGCCTAGTTTACGCCTGAAAATAGGTCGTGTGAACCCAGCCTTATAGAGAAGCCTATGATGAAAATACCTGAAAAAATGTCATACCCAAAGCATGCTGCATTTGGAAAGAAACGCCACTGACAACAAAATGGCCTCAAAAACGGCACAAACCAAATGCAGTTGTATGTAGTGCATTTAATATTTTACCATAGACTTTAATATAGCATCTGGCCACTCAAAAAAATGCTGCAAGGAACACCATTAAAAACGCTACAAAAAAACGCAGCAAAAGACTTCGTGTGAATGCAGCCTTAAGACTGATTTGACATGGTTACTATACAGACAGATTTTGATGAACAGGACTTAGTTCACCACAGATCCCAGAGGGGAACAAGGGAGTTAGGCCGGATTCCCATGGGATGGATACACTGCGCAAAAACCACGCAGTGTATCCGACCTGGAACCCGCAGTACATTCCACAATGTGGTGCGATTTTACGGACGGAATTTCTGCTGCAGAAGAATGATGTTTATACTTACTCCTTCCCTCCTCTGACGTCCGCTCCAGCCTCCCTGGATGATGTTGCAGGCCATGTGACACTAAAGCTTGTGATTGGCTGCAGCGTTCACATGGGCTGCAACGTCATCCCAGGAGGCCGGACTCCAGGAAGAAGGAGGGCATTTTGGGTAAGTATGATTTTTCTTTTTTTTTCCATAGTGTCGATTTTTGCAGCGTAATCGCTGCGAATACGCCGCAAAACTTGCCTATCTGTTGCGGGTTTTGCATCCCCATTGAATTCAATGGGGAAAACCCGCAACAGAAAATCAACAAAAATGCAGCATAAATTGACATGCTGCGGAATTAAATTCCACACCGCAGGTCAATTTATTAACGTTTACGCTGCGGGGTTTTTCCGCAGCGTGGGCAGGAGTTATTCTGAATCTCATCCACTTTGCTGCTATTGCAAATGCTGCAGAATTTCCGCAGAGAATTCCGTTGCGGAAATTTCGCAGCGTTTACGCTATGTGGGATCCCGGCCTTATAGTCTAGACTCCAGATACAGCTAATCTGGCCAACAAGCTGTGTTATCCAACTTTTCCAATATTTATTATATTGTAATTCGTATAATTGCACAGACAGGTTCTCCAAAAATAATTCCAAAAATTAACAGAAAGTTTGTAGCATCCTTGAAGAGGTTTTTCAGTTCAAAATAAAACACAGAAAATAATAACTCCAATATTACGTACCCTACAGATGCATTCACAAGAACTTCTTTTATGTTGCAGGATATTTTCTCGTACTTGCCATGGTCTGGGTATCTTAAGGCAAAGATAACATCACTATCATGTAGTTGGTCACACCGTTAAAGAGGCTCTGTCACCAGATTCTCAAATCCCTATCTCCTATTGCATGTGATCGGCGCTGCAATGTTGATAACAGTGTTTTTTGTTTTTTTTAAAACTTTCATTTTTGGCCAAGTTATGAGCTATTTTATATATATATGCAAATGAGGTTTTAAATGGACAACTGGGCGTGTTTTTTTTTGTACGTCCAACTGGGCGTGTATTGTGTTTTTAACTGGGCGTGTTTACTTGTTTCACTAACTGGGCGTTGTGAATAGAAGTGTATGATGCTGACGAATCAGTGACCAATCAGCATCATGCACTCCTCTCCATTCATTTACACAGCAGCATCGCGTTGTTACTAGAACGATGTGCAGCCACATACACAAGTGTCCTGGTAATGAATATACATGACATCCAGCCTGGACGTCATGTGTATTCAGAATTCTGACACTTCTGAATCCTTTCTGTGAGATTTCCAGCAAGGGAAACGAAATCTCGTTTACCTCGTAATCTCGCGAGATTACGCGTGGCTTGCTGGAATCCCACAGAAAAGATTCAGAAGTGTCAGGATTCTGAATACACATGACGTCCAGGCTGGAGGTCATGTGTATTCATTATCAGGACACTTGTGTATGTGGCTGCACATCGTTCTAGTAAGAACGTGACGCTGCTGTGTAAATGAATGGAGAGGAGTGTATGACGCTGACTGGTCACTGATTCGTCAGCATCATCCACTTCTATTCACAACGCCCAGTTAGTAAAACAAGTAAACACGGCCAGTTAAAAACACAATACACGCCCAGTTGGACATACGAAAAAAAACACGCCCAGTTGTCCATTTCAAAGCTCATTTGCATAAATATAAAATTGCTCATAACTTGGCCAAAAATGAACATTTAAGAAAAACAAAAAACGTTACTGTTATCTACATTGCAGCGCCGATCACATGCAATAGGAGATAGGGATTTGAGAATCTGGTGACAGAGCCTCTTTAAGCAATATACCAGTCTAGAGAATTAGTGACATATGTGCTGTATCCCCCAAAGCAGCACACAACTGTTGCTGAATACTTTGCTGCTACTAAGGCCTAATTCACACGAGCGTGTTCGGTCCGTGATATACAGTCTGTGTGTCGGCCGCATTTCCAGGACCGAACACACTGCAGGCAGCTGGGCTCCTAGCAGCATAGTTATGTACGATGCTAGGAGTCCCTGCCTCGATGCGTGAAAACTGTCCCGTACTGTAATCATGTTTTCAATACAGGACAGTAGTACCACGGAGAGGCAGGGACACCTAGCATCATAGATAACTATGATGCTAGGAGCCCCGGTTCCCTGCAGTGTGTTCGGTCCGGTAAATGCGGCCGACACACGGACTGTATATCACGGACCGAACGCGCTCGTTTGAATTAGGCCTAAAGATGTAGAAACACACGGCAGATTCTGTTGCAAATATTTCTGCGACTGAAAATCAGTTACATTCATTTAGCTACAACAAAATCTGCCATGTGTGAACACACCTCAAGCAATGTCAGGTTGTAGCTAACTTTGACTTTTTCTATGGGTGCATTCACACTGTGCAGTTTTGACGCGTTTTGGCCACGTGGCCGAAAACCGTGCTGTAAAAATGCATGGAATTTTATGGTGATTTGTTGCGGTTTCCGTTCTAACTGCAAGTCTGCGGCAAACACGTATGCATTTTTTCAGTGCGGTTTTTAACCACTCGGTAAAAAACGCTGCAAAATCACAACATGTCAATACACCCTGTATATCAGTAAATAAGTCACTGTCAATACAATACAATTTAAGAGAAAAATTTTATTTTTTGCCAGAAAAAGTGTCGGAGAGGCTTCATAATAAAACATAATATTCCTGACTAAAGGCATTTTTTTTTAGCACAATTGCGTCAGAATACTCTGTGTTTTGATGTTCATAATGTACTCCCTGGTCAATTTACAGCTGATCATCAAAAACGGACATACACTTCTTTTATTGTTTGATTAGCATGGTTACATCTCAGCCATGGTCTTCTTTATATTTATATATTGTTTTATTCTAATTAACGGAAGCCATAATTAAGTAATAATTAATACGCCGCAACTAAGCGCTCTGTGGCTATTTTAAACATCTCTACCCTGCGCTCCTAATGAAACATTTGTCATGACACACAGAGATACAGAGAGGAGCAGGTGCAGGAGCTCTCTAAAAATACCCACCAGGAAGGCAGCAGCTGGGCAAGTCAATTAACCCATTCTTCCTCATATTGGTTAAACTATTTACCCCATTTACTATTAAAGGAATGTGCACTCCTGGCAAAAGGGTGAAATTAGAATACGTGGCTCAGGTCTTTAAAGATATGACATCATGCGCTCAAGATGTCCTTTTGGACTAAGGGTTCACACGCTTACTAAAAAACGTCTGAAAATACAGAGCTGTTTTCAAGGGAAACAGCTCCTGATTTTCAGCAGTTTTTTAAGCAAACTCGCGTTTTTCGTGGCCTTTTTTTACGGCCGTTTTTGGAGCTGTTTTTCTATAGAGTCAATGAAAAAACGGCTCCAAAAACAGTTTAAGAAGTGACATGCACTTCTTTTTTGCAATGGCCCGTCGGAATAGAAAAAACGTCTGAAAATAAGCCGTGTGAACAGACCCTAATAGCACAATGGATTTCTTATGTACTAATGTGTGGACCTCTATGGATAAATACAGAATTAGATCTTTTGCAAGGGTGTTTTTATGTTTTAAGCCTGCTCCGTATATTACAGCCAACACTTCGGGGTAACGAGCGGAATCCCGCTCGAGCGCGATCTCGCTTGTTTAACCCGTCAAATGCTGCAGTCAATAGCGACCGCTGCATTTAAATTACTAAAAACAGGGGGGGGGGCGACCCACTGTAACGTTCCAACGCCCCCCGCAGCGAGATCGGGGGGTGCCGTTGGTTGACATGACAGCCTGGGGGCCTGATGAAGGCCCCCAGGTTCGCCATCTTTGTACTCCTGTGAAGGGCTTCATAGGGGACTGTCAGAATCACAATATACTGCAATACATTAGTATTGCACTATATCGTGCAAGCGATCTAACTAACGCTGGTAAATGTCCCCTAGGGGGACAAGTAAAAAAAAGTAAAAAATTAAAAATAAAAGTTTAAAAAAAAACAAACATTTTCCCATTTTCCCTCAAGCACAATGTAAAAAATTAAAAAACTTAAAAAACTAACATAACTGGTATCGATGCATCTGTAAAAGTCTGAACTGTTACAATATATCATTATTTAGTCCGCACTTTGAACGCCGTAAAAAATAAATTAAAACTGTCAGAATTGCTGTTTTGTAGTCACTTCATCTCCCACAAAAAATGAAATAAAAAGTGATCAAAAAGTCTCATGTATCCCATAATGGTACAAATATAAACTACAGCTCGCCCCGCAAAAAATAAGCCCTTATACCGCTAAATTGACGAAAAAATGTAAAAGTTATGGCTCTCAGAATATGGCGACAAAACTCAAATTTCATTTCTAACAATCAGTTTTTTCCTTGTAAAAGTAGTAAAACATAAGAAAAACTATATAAATTTGGTATCGCTGTAATCATATTGACACGCAAAATAAAGTTAACAGGCCGTTTTTACTGCACTGTGAACACCGTACCAACACAACCACCGAAAACATTGAGGAATCGCAGTTTTTTTCCTATGCAACACCACAAATATTTTTTTCCCACTAAATTATATGGTACAATAATTGGTGCTGGGAAAATCTACAACTCGTCCCGCAAAAAACAAGCCCTCATACGGCAATATTGATGGAAAAATGAAAAAGTTACGGCTTTTGCAAGGTGTGGAGGAAAAAACAAAAGTGAAAATCCAAAAAATAGCTGCAGCGGGAAATGGTTAAATCAATGCACCCACAATTACGGCAAAGGGTTTTTCTTTATCTAATGTGCATATTGAAAAATATTTAATCACCTTAGTTTTCTTCTGTGCATTCATAAATAATGTTGTATTCTCTAGGGTGGCATAAAATACTTGAAAATGAAACACACAATAATACATTATACTAGGGTTGTCATAATAGCAGAATTTGGACCTCAATACCGATACTTCATGAAATATTGTGATTCTCGATATCAAAACGATTATTAAGGTCAGAATAATATTTTTATTTTTTCCTCTGTTCATTCTGGCGTTTATAACTTTTTGTATTTTTTGCTCGACGTAGCTGTATGAGACTTTGTTTATTGCGGGACAAATTGTACTTTATGAAGATGCCGTTTCTTGGTACATTTACATTATTGTTTAATTTATATCAATTTTTATTTAGACAAAAATGCAAAAAAAAAAGCAATTTTTATTGTATTTTATTTACAGCATACACCAATCATCATAAATGACACTATAAGGGCATGCCCAGACGTGGCGGATTTCTTCCGCAACTGTCCGCATCAGTGCCGCACAGAATCTGCGTTGCAGATTCTGTTGTGGCTCTGCCCAAAATGGGCATTAAATTGACGCGGACTAGCCGTTGCGTATTGAGGTGAAAGTACTTCCCTTCTCTCTATCAGTGCAGGATAGAGAGAAGGGACAGCACTTTCCCTAGTGAAAGTAAAAGAATTTCATACTTACCCGGCCGTTGTCTTGGTGACGCGTCCCTCTTTCGGCATCCAGCCCGACTTCCCTGGATGACGCGGCAGTCCATGTGACCGCTGCAGCCTGTGATTGGCTGCAGCCGTCACTTAGACTGAAACGTCATCCTTGGAAGCCGGACTGGAGGAAGAAGCAGGGTGTTCTCAGTAAGTATGAACTTCTATTTTTTATACGGGTTGATGTATCTTGTGATCGGAAGTCACTGTCCAGGGTGCTGAAACAGTTACTGCCGATCGCTTAACTCTTTCAGCACCCTGGACAGTGACTATTTACTGACGTCGCCTAGCAACGCTCCCGTAATTACGCGTGCACACACGTAGTCGCCCGTAATTATGGGTGCACACACGTAGTCACCCGTAATTATGGGTGCACACACGTAGTCACCCGTAATTATGGGTACACACACGTAGTCACCCGTAATTACGGGAGCCCCATTGACTTCCTCAGTCTGGCTGTAGACCTACATAGGTCCAGCCAGAATGAAGAAATGTCATGTTAGTAAAACCAATACGCTCCGCAGCACACATAACATCTACATAACATCAGCGGACTTCATTGCGGAATTTTGAATCTCCATTGAAGTCAATGGAGAAATTCCGCAATGAGTCCGCAACCAGTCCGCCACACGTCCGCAACAACCATTGTATGCTGCAGACACCAAATTCCGCACCGCAGCCTATGCTCTGCAGCGGAATTTTCCGCAACGTGTAAACTAACCCTACTAAAAAGCTGTGGAAGGCAATGGAGAAACGGGTCCGCTGCGGATTAACGCTGCGGAGTGTCCGCAGCGGAATTCCAGAGCAAATCTGCTACGTCTGGCCATGCCCTAAATGTGTTGTGCAGGTTATTACGGTCACAATGATACCAAAAATGTGTATATTATTTTATGTATTGGGAACTATTTCGTTTTGTGTTGCCAAATTTTAAGAGCCATAACTTTTTTATTTTTGTGCTGACATAGCTGTATGTGGTTTTTTTTTTTAGATAATTGAGAGGTACCATTTTGGAGTACATACTACTTCTTTTTGATTGCTTTTATAAAAAAAACTTTGAAGACAGGATGAACAGAAAACAGCAATGCTGGCATTGCTTATAATTTATTTTTTTACAGGGTTCACCGTGCAGGATAAATAATGTAATAGTTTTATAGATGGTGTCGTTACGGACGCAGCAATACCAAATATGTGTAAATTTATTTACATTTCTTTTGTTTTTTCATTTTGTACAGGGAAAAAGTGGGTTTTTCATTTTTTTTTACTTGATATTTTTTAAAATGTATTTATTATTAGCTTTTTTAAACTTTTTTTAAACTTTTTTTTCAGTCCCACTAGGGGACCTCAGTATGAAATTATTTTAACGCTTTTATAATACACTGCAATACTTCTGTATTGCAGTGTATTATTGTCTATCAGTGTAAAACTGACAGGCATCTGTTAGGCCATGGCCTAGCAGGCATTCACTAAAGGCAGACGTGGGGGCCTTTGTTAGGCCCCCGACTGCCATAAAAACCATTAGCACACTGGCGATCGCATTGCGAGTGTGCCGATGAGGCGAGAGAGTCCCCTCCCTCTAAAACTACTTAGATGCGGCAGTCGCTATTGACTGCCGCTTCTAAGGGGTTAAATGGGCGGGATCAATGCTGATATTGATCCCGCCTGCTAGAGCAGGTCTGCTCCGAGCCTCAGCTACCTTCTGTAGCTAAGAGCAGATAGCTTTTACTCGTCCTGGCGGCGCTGCTTTATTCTGATGCAGCGCCGTAACTAACGGGTTAACATTACTTTTTTTTAATTAATTTACATTTTTATTTTTTTTTCAACTTTGATGTACTGGCATATATACTGATAGTATGCAGGCAGTTGTTAGGGCATTCCTAAAGTATGTCCATTGATCTTGTCACAGGGAATCCCCATGACCCGATAAAAGGGGGGTTAGCCCTTCTCATTTTCTCTTTGAATGCAGTCAGCTTTGATCGCGGCATTCTAGGGAAATAACGTCGGAGATTAGAAGTTTCCCTGATCTAATAGATGTATTACAGCCATTGCCCCGCTCCAGATCGCACAGGTACGCTTGCTGTGCCTGCGCGATCAGCATGCGATGCGGCCGGTAGCACTGAAGACAGAAAATATGGGGGCGCAGTGCGCGCAACATGTTCTCTGCCTTCAGGGCCAGCACGACCGCTCATTTGTGCAGTGCCGGGTGCATCACATCATGCCAGTGACTGAATTCATGTATTACAATACTAAGCTATGCAGCGGCACAGCTTAGTATCGAAATACATGAATTCATGGTATTGAACCGTTTGAGGGTGCAAAGCATCGAAATAGTGTCAATATTTTGATTCATCGTGCAACCCTACATTGTACTATATTTGTATTTTTTTTTTAAATCTATACAAATAGTCTACTTTTACATCTTCTAGTAAAAGGGGTATTCTAACTGAAAACATCACTTATCCATATAACGGGCGATAAATTTTAGATTTGTCGGTCTGAAAAGTTGTATGGAGTGGTGGTCGAGTATATGCGCTGCTGCTCCCTACAACTCTGTGAGTGGAGCTAAAACAGTTAAAAACCATAGGTTTGTATGGAAGGGAATGCTCAACCACTGCTTCATACAGCTTGTCCCATATATGGACAGTGACGTCAGGGTCTCCTCCAGAAGAGGAATCCCCGACCAGAGCATCGTCAATACTCTGGTGGGGATTCCACTCCTAGAGGGAGTCCCAATGGCTCTATCTACAGGGAGGGGAATGTAGCACTATCTACAGGGGGTGGCGCTATCTACAGGTGTGTGTGTGTCACTATCTACAAGAGAGTGGGCATGGCACTATCTACAGGGGGTGTGTGTGGCACTATCTACAAGGAGGTTTGTGTGGCAATAACTACAGGGGGCTGTGTGGCCCTATCTACAGAGGGCACTGTGGCATTATCTACAGAGGGCACTGTGGCACTATCTACAGGGGGTGTCACTATCTACAGGGAGGGTGTGGCACTATCTACAAAGGGCACCGTGACATTAAATACAGGGTTGCATTATCTACAGTGGGCACTGTGGCCTTATCTAAGGGGGGTGGCACTATCTGCAAAGGGCACTGTGGCACTATCTACAGAGGGCACTGTGGCATTATCTACAGAGGGCACTGTGGTATTATATACATGGGCCACTGTGGCATTATCTACAGATGGCAGTGTGGTATTATCTACAGTGGGGGTGTGTGGCACTATCTACAGAGGGCACTGTGGCATTATCTATAGAGGGCACTGTGGCACTATCTATGGAGTGTGTGGCACTATATACAGAGGGCACCATTTAAAGGGGACTGTGTGGCTCTATCTATAGGGAGCTGTGTGGCTCTATCTACAGGTGGGGGTGTCACTATCTGCAGAGGGCACTGTGGTATTATCTACAGGGGTGTGTGGCACTATCTACAGAAGGCACTGTGGCATTATCTACAGAGGGCTGTGTGGCACCATCTACAGGGAGGCTGTGTGGCTCTATTTCCAGGGGACTGTGTGGCTCTATCTACGGGGGGGTGTCACTATCTACAGAGTGTATGTTACAGCCGACACTTCAGAGTAACGAGCGGGATCGCGCTCGAGCGCGATCCCGCTCGTTTAACTCGTTAAATGCCATGGTCAATAGTGCTGCATTTAAATCGTTAGAAAGAGGGGGGCGACCCCCTATAACAGCTCATCGCACCCATCGCAATGCAATTGAGAGGGGGGCGATGGTTGCTATGGCAGCTAATGGCTGCTAATGAAAGCCCACAGGTCCGCCATCTTTGTGCTCCTATTAAGCCCTGCCTCCGCCAAAGCTTAATAGAAACCTGTCAGAATCCCGATATACGACAATACATTAGTATTTCAGTATATCATGCAAAAGATCTAACGATCGCTGGTTGAAGTCCCCTAGGGAGACTAATAAAAAAAAGTAAACATTTGTAAAATAAAGGGTTTTTCTTATTGTAAAAAAAAATGTAAAAGTGTAAAGTTCAAAAAATCCCCCTTTTCCCATTTTCCCCCTGGTGCATAGTAAAAAAAAAACATAATTGATATCGGCGCGTCCGTAAAAGTCTGAACTATTACAATATATCATTATTTAACCTGCACGGAAAACTCCGTAAAAAAAAAAATTGGAAACGCCAGAATCTCTATTTTTTTGGTCACCTCATCTCCTACAAAAAATGAAATAAAAAGTGATCAAAACGGTACCAAAATGGTATCATTAAAAACTAAAGCTTGTCCCGCAAAAAATAAGCCCTCATACCACTTAATCAACAGAAAAATAAAAAGTTATGGCTTTCGGAATTTGGCGACATAAAATAAATTTTATTTTTTACACTTAGGTTTTTACTTGTAAAAGTAGTAAAATATAGAAAAAAACTATATATATTTGGTATCGCCGTAATCATATTGAACCACAGAATAAAGTTAACATGTTGTTTTAATTGCACAGTGAATTCCGTAAAAACGACGCGCAAAAAACAATGGAGGAATCGCTTTTTTTTTTCATTTTCTACCCCACAAATAATTTTTTTCCCTTTTCCCAGTACATTATATGGCACAATATATGTTGCTACGAAAGACTACAACTCGTCCCGCAAAAATCAAGCCCTCATAGGACTATATCGACGGAAAAATAAAAAAATTATGGCTTTTGGAAGGTGGGGAGGAAAAAACTAAAATTACAATCTGAAAAAGGGCTGCAGCGGGAAGGGGTTAAGTACCCTACCCTTTTTTTTTCATTATTTTTTTTTGAATGATCATTTTAGAACAGTGATGATGCTGGAATAGATTGCATCTTCAATTAGATACATTGGGGGAGATTTATTAAAACTGATGTGAGGGAAAAGTTGTGGAGCCTTTGCCCATTGCAACCAATCAGATTACAGGTCTAATTTTTCAGAGGACCTTTTGAAAATAAAAAAAAAGCAATCTGATTGGGCCCTTTGGGCAACTCCTCCCCTTTACCTTTGCAGCAGTTTTGCTAAATCTCTCCCATTGTGTCCAAATAATGTCAATATACAGCGAAGAAAGAAAGTAAATAAATAAATGCACAATTTGTTGAGGAAATACTGCTGCACTGATCTATTAGAGCATAGACTTTTTTCATATAAGAAGCATTTTCCTTACAGTTCCACCAATGATAACATCTGATGTTCAGAGGTTCCAGAAATGGGATTCCCCTCTATTAAATCACTAGATAGTGAGGGGCGTAGCAGTTACAACTAGGCCCTGGTGCCTGAGGGGAGACAAAAGTCCTTCTGCCACATAAGCATATTATAAATTATATATGGTAGATGGGGGGCATGTTACAGATTTTGCATTAGGGCCAGGAGCTTCAAGTTTGTTACGGCCGCGGTCACGGACCGCAACCTCCACTTACCTGCCTCCCGCAGATCTTCCTCTTCCTGCCGACGTCTCCCTCCCCGGAGACGCCAGCACATGCGTCTGCTCTGTCCCGTAGTGTTCACTAGATGGCACGCGCATATGTAAAGGACCAGCATGCGCATATGTATTTAATTAATTATGCACAGATCACCTTGAACTATAAAAAAGGACCTGCCCTTTTGATCCTTGCCTGAGCGTTGTTTGTAATTCCCATGTTAGTCTTGCAAATGGTTCCGTAGTGTTGTCCTGTTCTCAGTGTTCCTGTGCCCTGCTACCTGTATCCTGTATGCCATGCTGTGTTATTGTTCCTGAGCCTGTTTAATGATTGAAGTCGTGTCCTGCTGCACCCGTTGTCATCCGACACGTCTAGCGCAACCTACTGCACCCGTTGTCATCCGCCACGTTTGGCGCAACCTGCTGTCATCCCCCACGTCTGGCGCAACCTGCTGCACCTAATACCATCCGTGCCAAAGTCCCTGCCACCATCTGGACTATTTCAGGTACCGTTGTGCTACGAACTTGTACAGACTTTTGCATAGACTGTGACTTGGCCAGCTGCCTCTCCGCTATGGGGGAGCGGCCAAGTGGGTCCACATACCCCTAGATCGTGACAAAGTCAGTGGCCAGTGGATCCAGGATTATTACCAACATGCTCCAGGAAGGAGTACATAAATGATGTTATATGCTACAGCAAATTTAACCACTTTGATAGCTTTGTTTATCTTGCGCTTTACATATAATTAAGAAGAAATGTTTATAGTTTCTTATGAAAAAGAATAAAAGGTTACAATGTAAATAAAATTACACGTCAGGAAGACAGTTTTAATAGGACAGTATAGATAGAACACAAATTTTCAATACAACGTCTGTACAAGCAAGAATCAGTTTTCTTGATCCATAACCTAATCATGCACCTAAAATAAGGGAAATAAGCCCCACAAAACATAAGAGCAGATGTCAGTGGTGCAGACTATGTCAGCACTCAGGACCGGATAATAGGGAAGGCAAAAGGGACAGTTGCAAAGGGGCCTCCACATCTAGGGGCCTTCACTTCCAGTTCCCTCAATTGCTTCCCTGCAGTAAATTCAGGCATTTAAAACATTTTTGAATGTGCCACCAATGCAAAAAATTCTAATATGTGGCAGAAGAGGTGATTACACATTACTATGGGTCGAAACAGCCTGTACTTTAAGAAGTAATCTAATAGCTAAGCATTCAACTGCTATAGGGAGAGGAGGATAAGTCGTAGCCAGACACTTCCTGCTCTACATACCTCCAGAGGAACAAAGGATTGGGAATGTTAAAATATAACATGATTGTTTTCCCTAATAGTAAACATCAAGGAGACAGTCAGACATATTCTGTCCACCAGTTTCTTCCCCGCACTAGTAAAATGATGAACACTTCCTGGTCCTGTGGATAATTAGCATACGACTCGTGGATGAATAAATGCATACCTCCCAACCATCCCGGATTCAGCGGGACAGTCCCGGATTCGAGGTGGCGTCCCGCGCAACCGGGGGAATGTCCCGCGCGGTCGGGGGTATGTCCCGCTGTCAACTGTATCTGCGTCCTCAGCATGCAGATACAGTTGAACAAAGTGCTGAAGCAGGGAACTGTCAGCTTCCTGCTTCAGCATTAGTTCAGAGCGGAGGAGCAGAGGGAGCTCCTCCGCTCGTCAAGGACTCCCGGGAACAGCGTTACTTTAAGTGCTGTGCCCGTGGAAGCCCTGGACAGTGAAACGGGGAATCTGCTCCAGAGGAGCAACTGATGTCACTGTCCATATATGGACAGTGACATCAGGGGTTCCATCTAGGAGCGGAATCCCCGCCTATGCTCTGGCTGGGGATTCCGCTCCTAGAAGGAGTCCTAATGGCGCTACCTTCAGGGAGTGGGGGTAGCGCTATCTACAGGGATGGTGGCACTATCTTCAAGGGGGGTGTGACACTATCTACATGGGCACTGTGGCACTATATAGGGGCACTATCTACAGGGGACACTGGCGCTATCTACATGGTCACTGTGACACTATCTACGTGTGCACTGACTTTTTATATGTGGGCACTGTCACTAACGGCAGCTAAGGGGGCATTATACTGTATGGAGGCATCTAAGGTGGCATTATACTGTATGGGGGAAGCTATAGGGGCATTATACCAGATGGGGCAGCTGTGGGGGCATTATACTGTATGGTGGCATTATACTGTATGGGGCAGCTATGGGGGCAATATACTGTAGGGGAAGGTATAAGGGCATTATACTGTATGGGGGCAGCTATGGGGGCAATATATTGTATGGTGGCAGCTATAGGGGAATTATACTGTGTGGGAGACACTATGGGAGCATTATACTGTGTGGGATGAACTGGGTATGTATGGGCAGGAATTTGGTGGGATTAGAGGCATGGTTTAAAATAATAAAAAATTGCCCATCTTTGTGATACTTGAAAGTTGGGAGGTATGTAAATGTGGTTTTTGAGCATTTAGGAAGAAATAAGGTAATACAGTTATGTGGAGACTGCTTTTCTCAAGACCTAACCAGTGGTATAAGCGTTTTAGGGGAAGAAACTGGTGACAGACTTCCTTTAACATAGGATTGTTATACATTGCAAGGCTATCAGGTAGGGGGCACTTCACCAAATGTTCTCCACCAACCATGATCTAGGCCTGCCAGCACTATATAAATAATATATAATAGTTACATAATAAACAGCACTAAATAAAATGGTACATACTGAAATACAAATACAAGTTCCTATGGTAGTTCCCCAATCACTGAGGAAATGAATGAACCACAGAGCAGGGTACAGTTTGGCTGCCAGAAACGTGTGTGACCTGGCTGTATGTTCCTGCCTGTGCAGTTTTGCTGTCAGCACTTATGAGTCTGTTCACTTTGCTTGATGTAATACATGGAGGGGTGGGCTGTTTGTTGCTTATCTTAAGTTCAGTTGTATGAGGTTATACTGGGACTAGCTGCCAATTTTAGTTTCTGCACCACACACAGATAAACCTAGGGGATCCTTCTGGCTTCAGCAGTCTGAAAATCATAATGGGAGTCATATGAAAAAACCATAGCAAACCTAATATAATATGCTGGACGGGAAACAACTATAGAGATAAAGCACTACTATTTTTGTTTGGTACATTTATATCTAAAGCTGCTTCTATACATTTTGTAAAAAAAAAAAAAAAAGAAATGGCCCCTGGTCCTAGTGGCTCAATTCCACATTTTGTAGTCTTCTGTATCTAATATTTGCCAGATATCAAGAACGGATAATTACAATTCTGGGATTGGAAATGCATAGTATTTCTACTGACATGTTGTGTTTGCAGCTCTGATATCAGGGCCTGTTCACATCAGCGTTGGCTTTCCGTTGAGGGGTTCCGTCTGAGGTTTCCGTCGGGTGAACCCCTCAACGAAAAGGCAAACGGAAACCTTGCTAATGGTGACGAAAACATTGCTAATGGTTTCTGTCTGTCTCCGTTGTGACAGGTTTCCGTTGTTCTTGACGGAACCAATAGCGCAGTCGACTGCGCTATTGATTCCATCAAAAAAAGGAAACCTTCCGAAATGGTGACAAACGGAAACCATTAGCAATGTTTCCATCACCATTGATAGCAATGGTGATGCAAACGGAAGCTAAGGTTTCTGCTTGCCTTTCCGTTGAGGGGTTCATCTGACGGAAACCTCAGACGGAACCCCTGAATGGAAAGCCAATGCTGATGTGAACAGGCCCTTGGACTCCTTATTCTCAAAAAGGGGCCCAGTACTGGCTATATTGTAATAAATGTATCATCCTATTTTGCCATTATTTTTACCAAATATAGTATACAATTACCACCTGTTATACAGGCTTCTCACCCAGTTGAAATTGTGACCACTATCTTACATTTCAACATTTCTTTCAAATAACACGATTTTTTAAGCAATGGAAAAACAAAACATTCATACAAAAAAAAACTATTGATAAACGAGTCTCTATTTGTTGTAGTTTTGTGTCATCAACAAGGGCTCCCTATAGTCTAGTCCCCTATACCACTATGATAGCCAGTGGTGACTCCTTCCACCGTGATCTTTAAATGACCTGGGTGCCCGGGGTCTGTGCCTGTGAGGCCAGGCTGTACTCCGCCAAACTTTGACAGAAACTGCTCCCCTGATCACTGTTAAATATTGGTAGTCCAGTGAAAGCAGGCAGCGGGAACCTGTGCTTGCACCTGCTGCCTGCAAAGCAGTATGTATGTGCTTGTATGTTCATATACATGCATTATCATGTCATTTTGTCACCAGGATCTCAAGAATCACCTGACTGCGGCTGCCGTGTGTGTGTGTGTGTGTGTGTGTGTGTGTGTGTGTGTGTGTGTGTGTGTGTGTTCATCTATTAGCCCTCTTGAAAGAATCTTACATATGCCACTATTGATGGCTGTACTCATAATATTATTTTATTTTACAGTTAACCCCTTAAGGACACAGCCTATTTTGGCCTTGTGGACACAGCCGATTTTTGCAAATCTGACATGTGTCACTTTATGTGGTAATAACTCCAGAATGCTTTTGCCTATCCAAGCGATTCTGAGATTGTTTTCTCGTGACATGTTGTACTTTATGATACTGAAAAAATTTAGTCGTTAAATTCAATATTTATTTGTAAAAAACACCAAAATTTAGAGAAAATCTGCAAAAATCTGCATTTTTCTAAATTGTAATGTATCTGCTTGTAAAACAGATCGTAATACCGCACAAAATATTTACTAGTTAACATTTCCCATATGTCTATGTTTTTTGAACGTGCTTTTATTTTTCTCGGACGTTACAAGGCTTAGAACTTTAGCTGCAATTTCTTGCATTTTCAAGAAAATTTCAAAAGGCTATTTTTTCAGGGACCAGTTCAGTTCTGAAGTGGCTTTGAGGGCCTTATATATTAGAAACCCCCTATAAAACACCCCATTTTAAAAACTTCACCCCTCAAAGTATTCAAAACCACATTCAGAAATTATTTTATTATTGCCCAGATTCTGCAATTTTTAGAAATATCCCACATGTGGCCCTAGTGCGGTAATGGACTGAAATACCGGCCTCAGAAGCAAAGGAGCACCTAGTGGATTTTGGGGCCTCTATTTTATTAGAATATATTTTAGGCACCATGTCAGGTTTGAAGAGGTCTTGTGGTGCCAAAACAGTGGAAACCCCCCAAAAGTGACCCTATTTTGGAAACTACACCCCTCAAGGAATTTTTCAAGAGGTATAGTTAGCATTTTTAGCCCACAGGTTTTTTGCTAAATTTATTGGAACTGGTCTGTGAAAATGAAAATCTACTTTTTTTCTGAAAAAACATACGATGTTTTAGTTTTTACAAGGAATAAAGGAGAAAAAGCACCCCAACATTTGTAAAGCAATGTCTCCCGATTACGGCAATACCCCATATGTGGTAATAAACTGCTGTTTGGACCCACGGCAGGGCTCAGAAGGGAACGAGGGCCATTTGGATTTTGGAGCGCAGATTTTGCTGGAATGGTTTCCGGTGCCATGTCGTGTTTGCAAAGCCCTGGAGGGACCATAACAGTGGAAACTCTCCAAAAGTTACCCCATTTTGGAAACTACACCCCTCAAGGAATTTTTTAAGAGGTATAGTTAGCATTTTTAGCCAACAAGTTTTTTGCTAAATTTATTGGAACTGGTCTGTAAAAATGAAAATCTACTTTTTTTCTGAAAAAACATACGATGTTTTAGATTTTACAAGGAATAAAGGAGAAAAAGCACCCCAACATTTGTAAAGCAATGTCTCCCGATTACGGCAATACCCCATATGTGGTAATAAACTGCTGTTTGGACCCACGGCAGGGCTCAGAAGGGAACGAGGGCCATTTGTATTTTGGAACGCAGATTTTGCTGGAATGGTTTTCGGTGCCATGTCGTGTTTGCAAAGCCCTGGAGGGACCATAACAGTGGAAACTCCCCAAAAGTGACCCCATTTTGGAAACTACACCCCTCAAGGAATTTTTCTAGCGGTATAGTGTGCATTTTGACCCTACACGGGTTTTTCTGAATTTATGGGAATTATGCAGTGAAATTGAAAATCTAAATTTTTTCTAATAAAATGTAGTTTTACCTCAGATTTTTTCATTTTTACAACAGATAAAGGAGAAAAAACCCCAATATTTGTAAAACAAACTCTTCTGAGCACAGCAATACCCCATATGTGGTAATAAACTGCTGTTTGGACACATGGCGGAAGTTAGAAAGGACGGAGCACCATTTGACTTTTGGAGCTCAAGTTTTCCTGGAATGGTTTGCGGCCCCATGTGACATTTGCAAAGCCACTGAGGGGGCAAAATAGTGCAAACCCGGCAAAAGTGACCCCATTTGGGAAACTATACCCCTCGTGGAATTTATCTAGCGGTATAGTGAGCATTTTGACCCCACAGTTTTTTGCTGAATTATTGGGATTATGCAGTGAAAATGAAAATCTACATTCTTTCCACTAAAATGTTGAATTGTTTTCATTTTCACAAGGAATAAAGGAGAAAAAGCGCCCCAACAATTGTAAAGCAATTTCTCCCGAGTACGGCAATACCCCATATGTGGTTATAAACTGCTGCTTGGATACACCGCAGGGCTCAGAATGGCAGGAGTGCTACTTGGCATGTAGATTTTGGTTGATTGTTTTTTGGGCGCCATGTCGCATTTGCAGAGCCCCTGAAGTACCCGTACAGTAGAAACCCCTGAGAAGTGACTCCATTTTGGAAACTTTACCCCTCAGGGTAATCATCTAGGGGTGTACTGAGCATTTTGATCCCACAGGTGTTTCATAGATTGTATTAGAATGAGGCAGTGAAAATGAAAAATTATTTTTTTCCCAAAAATATGTAGTTTTGCACCCAATTTTTTTTCCCACAAGGGGTAATAGGAGAAAAAACAACACATAATTTGTTACCCAATTTCTCCCGAGTACGGCAATACCCCATGTGTGGCCCTAAACTGCTGTTTGGGCACATGGCAGAGCTCAAAATGGAAGGAGTGTCATGTGGCTTTTAGAGCACAGATTTTGCTGGACTGGTGTACAGGCGCCATGTCGCATTTGCAGAGCGTACTTAGGTACCAGAGTAGAGTCTAAAACCATGAGAAGTGACCCCATTTTGTAAACTACACCCCTCAAGGCATTTATCATTTGCCTGGACATATGACGGGGCTTAGGAGTGAAAGGCGCATGTGAGGCCTATTTTGGTGATTTTCGCAGCATTAGCCCACAACGGCAGGACTCTGGGGTCAAATAGTAAAACAAAACGCCAAGTAGTGACCCCCATTTTGGAAACTGCACCCCTCAAGGCATTTTGACCACACAGGTTTTTTTTTTCTATTAGAAATGAATGCTCAGTGGATGGTGCAAAGTGAAAATTGCAAATTTCCACAGGTATGTGCACTATTTAATGCACAATATTTTGTGCCCAGTTTGTGCCACTGAAGACAAATACCTCAAACTGTTAAGCGGGTTCTCCCGGGTATGGCGATGCCATATATGTGGACGTACACTGCTGCTTGGGCACGCTGCAGGGCGCACCATTTGGCTTTTGGAGCGTGGATTTTGCTCGCTAGTTGTTTTGTATTGGGTTTTGCTGGTATTTCAGTTTATAATGTGGGGGTACATGTAAGCTGTGCGGAGAACATCAGGGGTATAATAAGAGAGTATAATAATGGGGTAAATAAATAATTATCCACAGATGTGTGGCCCGTGTCACACTGATAAATGGCGCCCGATCTTATCCGCTTTTGGACACTTTGCACATTTTGCATCGCCATATTCTGAGAGCCAAAACGTCTTTATTTTTTTCTCCACCGGAGCCGTGTGAGGGCTTATTTGTTGCGGGACAATCTGTAGATTTCATTGGTACTATTTTGGGGTACATGCGATTTTTTGATCACTTTGTATTTCATTTTTTTGGCAAACAAGGTGACCAAAAACCTGCAATTCTGATGTTTTTTATTATTTGTTTTTTTACGGCGTTCGCCATGCGCTATGAATGACAATTTTACGTTATTCTGCGGGTCGGTACGATTACGGTGATACCAGATGTATATAGTTTTTCTTATGCTTTGAAGCGTCTGCACGATAAAATCACTTTTGTTTCAAATAATTTATTTTTGGTGTCACCAGATTCTGAGAGCCATAACTTTTTTATTTTTCCGTCAAAAAAGCGGTGGGAGGGCTTGTTTTTTGCGGGACGGGCTGCGTTTTTTTAATGGTATAATTTTGGGGTACATGCAACTTTTAGATCCCTTTTTTTATTCTGTTTTCCGAGGGGTAACGACTAACAAACAGCGATTCTGGAATCGTTTTTACGGTGTTCACCGTACGGGTAAAATAGCGGGATATTTTTATCGTTTGGGTCGTTACGGTCGTGGGGATACCACATATGTGTACTTTTTTTATGTTTTTTGGTTTTTCCTATAATAAAAGACTTATTATAGGAAAAAAGGCTGTTATAGTGTTTTTTAACATGAAACTTATTTTTTTAATTTTTTGACAACATTTTTATTAACTTGTTTTAACTTTTTTTTTTGTCCCACTAGGGAACTTGAAGGCATGAAGCCCTGATCGCTATTCTAATACACTGTACTACCTACATAGTGCAGTGTATTAGAGCTGTCAGCTATTCACTGACAGCAAGCCTATTAGGCTTCGCCTCCCGGCGGGGTCTAATAGGCTTCCGTACTAGGAAGCGATTGTTAGGCTATGGTTGCCATAGCAACCATCGGAACACTCGCGGGTGCCGATGGTTGTTATTAGCAACCATAGGGTACGATCTAATCACTTAGATGCAGCGATAGCTGCATCTAAGGGGTTAATCGGCCGGATCGGAGCCTTGCTCCGGTCCTGGCCGTTAGGGCACGATGTCAGCTGTGACAAACAGCTGACACCCGCGCCCGTGGCAACCATCGTGGTTGCCGACAGGCTACAAGCCACTTCGATGCATCGATCACGTTTATCGATGCATCGAAGGGGTTAATCGGCCGGATCGGAGCCTAGCTCCGGTCCTGGCCGTTGCAGAGGGGCGTCGGACAGCTGATTCCTGGCAGTGATAACGCTGGCTCAGCTTCTGAGCCAGCGTCATCACATACACATGTCATAGAGCTGTGATTGGTCAATCTGCTTTGATTGACCAATCACAGCGATCGCCGGCAGGAGACCGCTGTGAATGGTCCCCTGCCGTCTTACTATGCCAGTCAACTGTCATAAACAGTTGACGGCACAGTTCTGTCACATTGTCCTTTGACAGGGTGACAGTTTTTAGCCAGGACGCACCGGTACGTCCCTGTGGCTTAAAGCACTTCAATGCAGGACGTACCGGTGCGTCCTGGTGCGCTAAGGGGTTAAAGAGGCTCTGTCACCAGATTATAAGTGCCCTATCTCCTACATAATCTGATCGGCGCTGTAATGTAGATAACAGCAGTGGTTTTTATTTTGAAAAACTATCATTTTTTAGCAAGTTATGAGCAATTTTAGATTTATGCTAATGACTTTCTTAATAGACAACTGGGCGTGTTTTTACTTTTTACCGCCCAGGTGTACAGAGGAGTGTATGACGCTGACCAATCAGTGACCAATCACCATCATACACTTCCCATTGTTCCAGCCCATTGTTACAGTGTGATTGTGCAGTGAAAGAAGCTGGGCTGGAACAATGAGAAGTGTATGACGCTGATTGGTCACTGATTGGTCAGTGTCATACACTCCTCTGTACAACGCCCAGTTGGTAAAAAGCAAAAACACACCCATTTGTCTATTAAGAAACTCATTAGCATAAATCTAAAATAGGTCATAACTCTGTCAAAATGTATCGTTTTTCTAAATAAAAAAACACTGTTGTAATCTACACTACAGCGCCGATCACATTATGTAGAAGATAGGGAACTTATAATTTGGTGACAGAGCCTCTTTAAAGGGGCTGTTTGCTTTGGACAGTTTTTTTTTTTTCTTTTTAAATGTTCCTTCAAAGATAAGCTAATCACAGGGTGTCTTGCTCAGGGACGGCTTTAGGACAGGTGGCGCCCCGTGCGAAATTATCTTTCGGCGACCCCACCCGCATCATAAAAAAATGCCCCATAAAAAAAGTATAATGCCCCCCACAGTATAATGCCCTATATAGTGCCCCCACACAGTATAATGCCCCTTTAGTGCCCCCTGTAGATAGTGGCATAATCCCCCACCTCCTCCTTGTAGACAGTGCCCCCAAACAGAAAAAAATTGTACTCACCTAGGCCCAGTTCCCCGTTCCTATACAGCCCCCCACATCCCCCTTGTAGACAGTGGCCCCAAACAGAAAAAAAATTGTACTCACCTAGGCCCCGTTACCACGACGAACTGAGCTGCTCCACGATGGGATCCTTGTGTAGGCCGACGTGATCCTGTAGCCTAGTACAGAGTTTCCAAACCTTTTCGGACTTTCGGCACCACTAGAAAAATAAAATTTCCTCAGGGCAGCCCTACAAAAAATTGTTTCGAGAAAGACAGAAAACGGCTGAAAGCAAGCACTACACTCGTAGGGTATGTTCACACAGCGTTTTTTGTAAGGCAAAAAAAATCTACCTCAAAATTCCTTCAGGAAGTGACAGCGTTATTTGACGTTTTATTTTACGCCGTTGAAGCTAATGCAAAAGACGCAGGCAAAAAAAGCACCAAACAAGCACCGCAGGTATTTTCTGTCTCCTATTAACTTCAATTGGAGGTGGAAACGACTTGAAGACCATCAGCCCCCCACTCACAATAAAATGACCATTAGCCCCCCACTCACAGTAAAATGACCATCAGCCCGCCACTCACAGATTCCCCCTGTAGATAGTGCCACACAACCTCCTTGAAGGTAGCGCCACACAGCCCCATTGTAGGTAGCGCCACCCAGCCCCCTTGTAGGTAGCGCCACACAGCCCCCTTGTAGGTAGCGCTACACAGGCCCCTTGTAGGTAGCGCCACACAGCCCCCTTGTAGGTAGCGCCACAGCCCACAGCCCCCTTGTAGGTAGCGCCACAAAGCCCCCTTGTAGGTAGTGCCACAAAGCCCACAGCCCCCTTGTAGGTAGTACCACACAGACCCTTTGTAGGTAGCGCCACTGTAGCTCCCAGAAGGAGCAAAATCCCCCTGTGGCCGGGGATTCCGATCCTGGAGCGCTCCGCTTGATATCTCTGTCCATATATGATATATGCCGACGCTGTGACCGGGGATTCCACTCCAGGAGAAGCCCTTGTCGTCTGTGTCCATTTATGGACAGTGACATCACTGGCTTCTCCTGGAGTGCAATCCCCGGTGACAGAGTCGGCAACGCTGTGGCCGGGGATTCCGCTTGAGTTGCCCCTGATGTCAATGTCCATATATGGGCAGAGACATCAAGTGCTCCGTCCAGGAGCAGAATCCCCGGACACACGGGGATTCGGCTCCTTCAGGGAGCTACAGTGGCGCTAGTAGATAGCAGAGCAGGGAGAGACCTCCCTGCTCTGCTATAGTGGCATCGCTACTGCTGTAGCATCCGCAACAGCTGCTGGCGGTGCCGCCAGACATGGAGGTCCCGTCCCCCGTCCCTACGGGCGGGCTCATGCCCGGTGTCCACTAGCAGCCGCTATGGCTGCTACAGCGGTATCGACGCCACTGAGTGAAGAAGCGGAAATTCGGCTGCTGGTTCACCGGGAGTGGGCACTTCTGAAACAAGCAGGGGAAGTGAGCCAGCGCAGCGCCCCCTTCCACCTGCTGGGGTGATGTGCCCTGTGCAATGGCACCGGTCGCACACCCCTAAGGCCGGCCCTGGTCTTGCTTCTGTAAAATCCCCAACAATCAGCTGTTATCTCTGGATGTCCATTTTCATTGCAGCACCACCGTTGGGAGGCTACTTTCGGACAAGCGTCGGCAACCTCGGACATTAAAAACTGCAGTTTTTCTCGTCCAAGGTGCACCCGTTCGGGACGCATTGTCATGGATCCCCCATAGACTAGAGTCTATAGAGAGATGCGGGACCCGCAGTAAAATAGGGCATGTCCTATTTTTTCACAGACCCTTCACACGCTCCGTTGAAACAACGGTCGTGAGAACGGCCCCATTGAAATATATTAGTCCGTGTGATGGCCATTGTCTTAACTGCCGTCACACGGACGTAATACACGCTCGTCTAAATGAGCCCTTAGACCCCATGCAAACCGCTGTGCCCCTAATCACGGCGGCCGCGGACAGCCTCTCGCCTTTTCGGCCAGTGCTCCCACAAAGTATGGGAGCACGGCCCTTAAAAAGCAAGAGAACGGACATGTTCCATAATTTGCGGTACACTTTTTACGGTTCACAATTACGGACGATTTTTATGGTTGTGTGCATGGGGTATTAGGCCTCATGCACACGACCGTAGCCATGTGTACGGCCCGTGATTACGGCACGGATGGCCGCGGAGTGTCATCTGCGGTCCGTCCGCAAATCATGGACCGTGCATACATTCAGTGCGCCTGGACCGCAAATGTGGCCCATTAAATTAAATTAAATTACATATCCTATTTTTTTGCGGTCCAGGCTCTTGGCCAATGCACAGACCGTGTAAACCACAGTCGCGTGCATGGGCCCATAGAAATGAATAGGTCCGAAATTCATCCACTTTTTTGCTGATGAATTGCGGACGCAAAACACGTTCTTATGCATGAGGCCTTACACAGTACCCACTGAAATCAATGAACTCTTCGTGTAATGAACGGATATGTGGGTCCCCGACTGTGAGAGACACTCTTTGTACCTACTTTCCACTCTGGCTAACAGATGAAAGTCCTTAATGGGGATCCACCTCTATTTACAATTCGGCAATGGAGTAGGAGAAATTGGGTTTTCTAAACATTTAACTTTTGCATATAAAATATTTCCTTCATAACATACTGTAATAGTACTGTCTTTTAATAAATATTTACAAATGCAGTGTCATCCAACTTGCATGACGGTTTAGCATTTATTGCGCACATTATAACTATAGTCTTAGTTAAAAATACGGGGTGGATGGCACCTCCTGCAATCCTACATATATACCACTACTTAAACCAGAAAATTGGCATAAACTATGGCGCAAATCTGCTTCTGCTGTGCTACGCTGTTTACACTTTCCAATTCACTTCTATGGAAGTTACAGAAACAGCGTAGCTCATCGAGCTTGGCCATTTACGGAATTTCTGTCTAGCTCTGCACTGACTCTACGCCTGGATGTGTCGGTGAGCCGCTGCCTCACAAAGCGAAATGAGATACGAGAGACCCACGTTTGGGAGATAGGTGCAGGTGCCAGAGGTGTGACATGCATCTATCAGACATTTATGGCATATTCTGTAGATATGACATACATTTCTATCATGAGACAACCCCTTCAAAGTAAAAAAGGCCCTTTAATATACAATACATTAAAATGTGAGTGCAGAGATCAAATTGCTTGTAGGTACAGGCCCAAATCCTGCCTTGTACTACTGAGAGATTGTATCATGAAGAATGATAATACAAAGATGTTTGTGCATATTTGCCTCTACTGAAGCCAGGACCAGAGATCTGAACTTGCTTAGTAGTTATACACGTTATGAGTGCCCAACATTATTGTTAATACCGTCTGTCAATTGTTTTAAGAACACGGAGCACTGCAGGAATAAGACAATGAATAGTCTATGTCAGGAGCAGGCAAACTTTTTCAACATGGAATTTACGCTTTGTGGAATCTGAGTCAAACAATTTACCGGGGTACCAGGACAAATTTTTTGCATGCCCATTTTTCAGATGCCCCAGTACCCCCATAATAGTGACAGCAGTCACAGTTACTTACTTTTGTTGCACTTTCTTCACAGCCATGGCTTCTTTACACAATCTGCTCTGTGGAAGGGCCCAAGCACAGTTTTGTACAGAGCCATAATAGGGCTGCCATAAATGTACATGAGGCCTCTACTGTTCCTCCGTATGCCTACAATTTAATATGGAGGTATCCTGAGGGTTTTTTCTGTCGGATTAAATATGAAACCAACAGTAAATTAATTTTGGCATACTCTTGCGGACTCCATATGTACCGCTGTTCCATACTAAGGAGCCGTACAGACTCCATGCACTGTCTTACAAGCTCTGTGAACAGGGCTTTGCTGTGTGCATGATCCCTGAGGGTATATATTAGTCATCAGGCACTGTATATGGCATCATGCACACATCCTTGTCTGTGTATACGGCTGCAAAACATGGATCCGCAAATCACGGATCGCACACGGATGGCTTCCGTGTGCAGTGCATTTTTTAACATACCATTGAATAGAATAGACTGATCCGCAAAAACTTCAAGGAATAGGACCTCCTCTGAGTTTTGCAGATAGTTTACACGGATCCGCAAAAAAATAAAAAAATAAATGTGTGCATGACCCAATAGAAATTAATGGGTCAGTGTGATATCTGTAAAAGAAAACAGATAGCACACTGAAGAAAATAACTGATGTGTACATGAGCCCTAAGACCCACACCAGCTAATAGCAGCGCTCGAAACTCACGTTACAAGAGTAGTAAAGGGCGCAATAAAACATGAACATATAAAGATGCAATTTTCACACTTCTGCAGAACGGCCTGTTGGGCCAATATCAAGAACTGCTGGTCCCCGCTGTGAGATCTTCTAGTAGATCACGAAAAGCAAACCCACTGATAGCAATCTGGTGCTGCCTGCTACAACATATGCGTCTGTACGGTGATACAACCAGCAGGTGTGCACTAGAAAGCAGAGCTATTATTGACACGTCTAGTCTTAGACACAAGAGCGCTGACCAACACAATTTGCAGCAAAATATACTTGGGGTACATGAAACACTGGTGGTCTTCATAGTATTGTATGAAAACTTAATTTTCATTGCCATACTGATGACAATAGTGGAATTTATTATATTATTATATTATATTGACAGGTCTAATCCTATTATGAGCATCAATCATAGGTATAAGCCATTTTTTTTGCCCTTGATTTAGAAAAGAAATTGCAGAAAATTGTCATACATTATTAGATGTGCACATTTTGAGCAGAATTGGACAGATTTATGAATGTGTTGTAAGGTAAGAACTGGCATAACAAGCTCCTCAAAGCTCGAGATTTGTGCCAGGCTTATCAAATAGTTGTAACACTTTTTGACACTGCCCTTGACAACTAAGATGTTTTTGAGTTTTGTCTTTTGATAGGGGAGTGTTTTTGTGTGTTGCAGTATTTTTGTCTTTTCGCAGATGAGTACAGGTATGACAGGTCAGAGCAGACATACAGTTTCCACCAAATTACCGTGAAACATCTTAAACCATATGTCGCAGACATTGCTCAAATTGATACCTTTTTAGACTTTGAAAAAAAAAAATGATTGCAACATCATATATCGCACTCCATAACACAGTATACATACAGCAGAAAAATTATTTCGTTTAATGAACCCAATTATTAAAATTAAATTACTTCATATTCTGGAACATAAAACAACAACAAATTTGACAGTGTTAAAAAATGTGTCATTTCCCATGGGTGACAGTATTGCTACACATGTGTGTCCCTTAGGTGGCTTTTATGCTATTATTGTGCATAACATTAAGATCCAGTAGCAAAGCAGCAGCAGTAGCGAGGGGGTCTGTTTTATATATATATATATATATATATATATATATATATATATGTAGAGAGTGCCGCATTATACGCACTACAATATCATCATCATCAGTGCATATGTGATTAGAAAGCAGTTCTGCTGTACACTTCTCCTCATCTTTAATTCTGGGACTGCCAGCAGGAAGAATATTGTTACTTCAAGGAGTTATCCTGAAACGTCCCATGTAGAGAGACCTCCCCTTGCAGCCTCATGTCTAGAGGTTTAGAAATAGGAGCACACTGCTCTCTCCCCCAGCCCCCCTTCTATCCACCCAATGTATGCCTCTGCCCATCACACCCCTTATATAGTCAAATGCAGTCAAATGGTTGGCTGCAGCGAATAGAAGGAGCTATCCTTAAAAAAAGCCAGCACTGGGACAGAAAGGCAAGGCTCCCAAAAAAGTATTGGGTGTCCTGAGGAATGTGCCTGCCCCCCCCTCCGCCTTCCCTGGTACATATTTCTGAGGCTGGAACAGCTGAGAGTTTGCACTCCAGCCCAGGGCTCAGAATAAGAAGGAGCTGAACCTCTCTCTGCATCCTTCCAGGTTCTGTTCTCTGTCCCTTTTCTCTGTGTGACTACCCCCAAACCAAACACCAGCCATGGACGCCATCAAGAAGAAGATGCAGATGCTCAAGCTCGACAAGGAGAATGCCTTGGACAGAGCAGAACAGGCTGAAGCAGACAAGAAGGGAGCAGAGGACAAGAGCAAACAGGTCTGCTTGGAAACCCTTACGCCACTTACCATGGCAGTGCCAGTTGAGGACATCTCATGCCACCCTGGTCCTGCCTGTAGCCCACAAGACTTTCTGTTCAGTTATAATGAATATATAGTTTATTCATAGTACTGAGAAGAGATTACCTCTATATGACTACCAAATGTTTTACTAAGTTGACTTTAATATATTATCCTGAAGTATATCAGTGAGAAATGTATACCATGTTCTAGGTAGATGCTACATTGGCAATGTTTTGCCTTCCTGGGTTGCTGAAACTGGCAATTTCCCAGTATATCTACATGTAGTTAACTGTTAGATGCCCAGCAGTGCAGAATTGTGGTTTCCTTCTTCTTGTTATTACAAGTAACAGAAGAGTCTGTGAATATTTTTGCTAGTTACAAGTATAAACTTTATTTTGGACGGTGTTATAACAGTGATTGACCATTGAATGGAAGGGCTTGTTCACAAAGGTGATGGCGTACAACAAGAAGAGACCATTCTCTATGATAAAATGTTTCTATTTTTAGTAAACTTGTCATTACCATGCTTGGTTATCTGTATTTCACCTTTGTGAATGAGCCTTTCATTATGAGTCACAGTTAGTACCTAAACTTATTCCTATTACTAGGAAAGTAGCAAATATAAAGTATACGATATATTATATAGCTTAGTATAGTTTAAATATGTAGACTATATACATATATCTCTTCTAATTTTTTTTCTTAAACTTTATGAAACCACTTAGTTAGAGGAAGAGATAACCCAACTGGAAAAGCAGTTGCGGGAGATAGAGGACACGAGAGATAAGATTTTGGATGACCATCATCTGGCTGAAGAAAGCCTCCTATCTGCAGAGGAGAAGGCAACTAAGGTATAAAGCTGTACCAAGATCAACCTGTCTAACTATCTTCTCTCTTTCTCTCTCTCTTTCTCTTCTTGTCGTACCTGTTCTGTCCTGTCCCTCTGCACCTTTGTTGCCTGCTACCACACCTTGTTGCCCCATGTCACTGCCCTCGTCCGTCCACCCACTACCCCCTCTACCCCAATGGTACCTGTACAACCCTGTCTCAGCTGGAGGATGAACTTGTAGCACTGCAGAAGAAACTAAAAGGTACTGAAGATGAGTTGGATAAATATTCAGAAGCCCTGAAGGATGCCCAAGAGAAGTTGGAACTTGCTGAGAAGAAGGCCACTGACGTAAGTTAAGGTTGAACGAACAAAGTCCCCTAACCATTGCATAGTCCATGTTTCTTCTGCTATGACACTAGCTTTGCACTTGTTCCATTCAGATGTTCTATGCCCTTAATGTTCTGCATGCATCACACAAAAAAATCACTGGACATTACACAGAGTTTGTATTTTTTATTACTATCTGGATATAAAGACAATGCCCTAAATCTGACTCAAGTGGGTTGTCCAGGATTAGAAAAAAAATGCCAGGTATTTATTTTTTTTCAGAATCAGCGCCACCCTTGTGCGTGGGCT